>NW_028076783.1:0-1287079 GCF_014824575.4 Sturnira hondurensis | reverse complement strand
ATGAATAGATGGATGGGTGGCTGGTTGGATAAAATGAATGAATGAATGAATGAGTTCAAGAACGATGGGGCTATTCAGATGAGGGTGTAATTAGCACCCTCCAGAAGTGACCCAAGAAGGCTGGCTCCCTGCCCTACTGTGAAAAGGTCCCAAAGGAAGTCTGACCAGCTTTCTAGAAAGCGCTGCCCTCCACACCCTCCGCCAGGCTTCCTTAGGGCTGAATGGGGCATTGTCCAGCAATGGGCCTGGGCGAGGTGACTGACTCTGATCAATTTATTTAAAGGCCCAGCTCTGGGGCTGGCCAAGCTGCTGGGCTGGGTGGAAGGGAGGAGAACAGAGCAGGAATTGCTTTGTGACCCGCTCTTCTCACAGGGTCCGCCTTACAGTCATTACCTCAAGTTGCATTTCTTGTGTTCCCCATTCATGTCCTTCCCACAGTTTCCAAAGGTGTCCCCGGCCACATTCACCTTCTCGAAGCAGAGATCAGGGGCAGGCCGGGCTCCTGAGTGGGCAAGAAACATTTATCAGTACACTAGGCAGCTTGAGTAGAAGTCAGAAGCCCCTCAAAGGGCAAAGCCAGTTCTTGGGAAAGGGTCAAGGTTGGGAAAGCTTTTTGGGAGAGAATATTCCGCCTTTTCTTCCTGGACCCCCTATTAACCTGTCCTATTCCTACTCATAGAAAAAGGTTTTACATCAGTTCTTTATACTTTATTATTGAGGTTTTATATCTGTGGGGTTGTATGTTAAGCCTTCTCTCTAATAAAAAAAGCCTTGTCCTTTTCCAGAATTTTTAAAAATAGGTAAATACATATGCAAAATTTTAAGGAAATAAAGTAGGTCTTGGGAATTGTTCTAACTAGCCATTTCAGTTTTTACTTCTCCACATCCTGGAAAAGCGATTGCAATGAACAATGTCTCTTCTGTAGATGCCTACATATCTTCTACATAGAATTCTTTTGCATCTTTTAGAGATAATTTCTCTAATAAAGAATGACAGTGCAGTCTATTCACTGTTCTGCACCTTGCACTGTTCACTGAACTCATTGTGGGAGATGATTTTACTCAGAACGTTCAGAGCTGCCTCCTTTTATTCAGCTGCATCACGTTCCACCGCACGGCTGTACCAGAATGAATGTCATCTGTCCCTATGGCGATGTGCCTAGTAACCAACAGCACTGCAGCAACTACCCTCATAAATTTGTCATCACCTGTATGTTCAAGCAGAGTGGAAGGTACGTTCCTAAGTAGTAGAATGGACGGGCCCCATGATCAGTGTGCTGGAAATTTCTGTGTCTCCAAATTGCTCTCCAGAGGGGCTGCCTCTGGTCCCCCACACTCTCCACACTGCTGTATCATGACTGTTCTTCTTGTGTTGCCACAGTACTGTTACCACTATTACATCATCACGTTCACTCTTCCGTCCTTGCCAATCTGATATGTAAAAAACCCTGGCTTACAGTAGTCATAATTCGATTTCGCTGAACACGAATGAGGGTAAACATCTTACAGGCGAGGGCTGTTTACATTTCCTTTTCTGTCTCCAACCTCTGCCTACTTCACGTTTGGATTGTTCTCATCCATTTCCCTGCTCTGTGAACATAAAGCATGGAGGAACTGGGGGGAACCCAGTCCACTGCCTGCCCCTGGAAGTCTGCCCTGACCCAAGGGTAGGATCTGGAGACGCTGTTTGAGAGCCAAGACTCGACGCCCAGCAGAGGTGGGGACAGGAGGAGGGCTGCTCCCCGCAGCTCACTTACCAGGCCCCCACAGCTGCTGGCACTGCTTCTGGTAGGTGAGGCACATGCCATTGTAGCAGTAGGCCTGGCCGCCCTCGCAGGGGGTGCCGTCCATCTGGTAGAAGTTGGTGGGACAATGGGCAGACTTGCCCGTGCAGAACTCCGGGAGGTCGCACTGCCGGGCCTGCTGGCGGCACAGTGTGCCAGGGGCCAGCAGCTGAGCCAAGGAGAAGAGGCAAAAGCGTCAATGTTTTGCCTGCCCTCGCCCCTCCCGGCAAAGGGCTCGGGAGCCTCACTCTGGCGGAGCATAATGTCCCACTGCTACCATTTCACATGAGCTCACTCGTTCAAACAGGCGCTGACCTCCTCCTCTGAATAGTGACCTGAGTTGTCCAGGTGTTTTCACAAATGCTAACTCACTTCCTCTTCACAAGAAGTAGGTAAGAAATAAAATTTATGCGACAATCTACACCTGACTAAGCGCTTCAGTAATAATGCCTACTCGTACGGAGCTCCCGTGTGAATGCCCAGTACAAATATTACTCCATTTAGTTTTCATGACAGTTTTATGCAATAAAATTATCTCTCTTTTATAGATTATAAAACCTGAGACAGCATAGGTTAATATACCCAAAGTCTCATGGTGAGTAAACACCAAAAGAACCAGGTCCACTAATATGTACAGAGATTCCTGGCTGGTATAGCTCAGTAGACTGAGTGTGGGACTGTGAACTAAGGGATCGCGGTTGGATTCCCAGTCAGGGCACATGCCTGGGTTGCAGGCCAGTTCCCAGTAGGGGACACACGAGAGGCAACCATACATTAATACTTCACTCCCTCTCTTCTTCCCTTCCCCTCTAAAGATAAATAAATAAAATCTTTTAAAAAATATGTACACAGAGATACATACACACACATATTATAAACTCACATATTCAAATATTCAGACCCATCCACACATATACATGCAAATTACCTGCACATACATGTTGTCCTGAACATCTACATGCATACCCCTGCTCATTATGTGTTCATTGGGGTCCCGGCTCCATGTTTCTGAAATTTTGAGGCCCCCTCTTCCCCAAGACAGAGGCTGCACCGGGTCCATCACGGCCACGGCAGGGCATTGGGCTGTCAGGTCAGAACCCAGGTCAGAACCCTAGGTCGGGGGGGAGGGCCACTCACCTTGCACCGGTGGCAGCAGGCGCCGTGGGCACACTCAGCGCCTTCTCTCAGGGTGCAGTCAGAGGCATTGCAGCAGGGATTTTCACATTCCTGGGGGGCAACGGGAGGGGGCGTGAGCCTCTGGGGCAGCGGGACCTGAGACAGGAGTCTGGGCGGGCTCAGGGCTGCACTGGCCTCCCGTACCTCCCCTCCCCCGCCCCCTTCCCACATGTCCCTGGAGCCCTGGCTTCCTAGAAGGCTTTCCCCCAAAATCACTTTACAGCTTAACCGCTAAGGTAATGTGTATTTACTGTAGAAACACACATACACCCACACACACAATCATCAGTAGCACCACAACTCAGACACAACTCCATTTGGAGTGTGGATACTTTTCCAGGCATTTTCCTATAAATAGAAACATATACCTATTTTATAAAATCATGGCACCCAAACTGTTCTGTAATGTAATACAATATGCACACTTCTCCATGTAATCATGTATCCTTGCAACATGGTTTTCAGTATAGCATTACACTATACGGAATTCTGCAATTTGTCTTCTTGCCCCCAGTACAACACCCCAAGACTGTCTTCTACGCTGCCCTCTCTGCGCCCCACCCCTGCACCCCACCCCTCCGCCCCTGCCCCCAGCCCCCAGCCTTGCTATCCCATCCAAAGAGGCCGTGGAGAGCAAGGACATCCGGCACCAGCTCGAACGCTGTTTCTATCAGCCCCCGGGGCCTGCTTCCTCGGACTTCTCCCACCACCTGCTGCTCTTCCACGACCCGTGTCTGCAGGCCTTTCCGGGACAGAAGGTCTCCTGGGGTTCCACGCTCCTCTCTCTTCCTTCCTGCCCCACTGGTCCTCATTTGCTGACATACGGCATGAGATTTAAAAGAATGACGGATGGCCAGGGCCTCCGGGTGTCCTCATAACACCCCCGCTGTGGTCACAGTTCACAGTTCTCGACACCGCGCCAGCCCGCTCGCACAGGACCACGACAGCCCGAGAGGCAGGATGGGTCCCCTTCACAGACGGTAAAATGGTGGCTCAGGCAAGCCCCATGGCTGCTCGAGGCGCACACCTGGCAGGTGTGGGAGCCGAAGCCCAGCCACATCTGCCCAGGGCCCACTCTGTGCTTACTGGCCACATGGTAAGTGTTACTGCACAGGTCTGGCCTACTGCAGTGACACCTGCCACTGCCTAACTAGAGATCCCCCTGTTAAGAGGGGGAACAAGAACACTTCCCTTCCATTAATCTACCCCCATCCTGGACTCCTGGCAAATCCTTTCCTTCCAACAAACCGTGTCTCCTCCACCCTCAAGGCATGGCCCCTCCCTGGACTGAAATGCACCTTTTCTCCTTGTACTCCTCACTAACTCCCAATAGCCTTTGGGCATGGGGTCAGAGGTCACCCCCAGGTAGGACAGCTCCCCTCATCCTACATAAACTCATAGCTCCTTGTCATTGGCCCTCCTAGTATTTAGATACTTTTGCAACTATTTCATCCATTTGTGTTTCCCTCACTATACTAAATGTATTGCAAGACCAGGGGCCACATCTATTTTTGCTGTATTTATATCGGACATAGCACCCAACTCAGTAACTATTTGTAGATCAGCCACTGCTCCAGATAGAAGCCAACCGGCTGAGCCTGCTTGTGGGCTGCTACTGAAGTCCATGGGCCCCCCCAAGATAATAGAACACCCTCCCTTCTGAAGGGTCTGGGCGGATTGCTGTGAATTCACGGTGATGGGGTGCCAGAGCCTTTAGCCGGTTCTTGTTTTATTTTGAAAGTTACCTGCTGACATTTAAAAACCAATCAAACCCTAGGGAAGGTTATAAAATCCAACAGTCTTTTCCACATACACAGACCCCAAATCTGCCCCCCACCACAGCTAACTGTTACTCATGCATTCTCCCCTAAACTGTTTTCATGTTAAGGTACATATATCTTCACGCTTCCAAAGATAAAGATAAAACTATCCAGTTCTGCTTTTTGCAGAACAACATGTGTCCATTCAAAGTGACAGGGCTCTGCTGCACACCTGTCACTCATTTTCAAGACCAAAACAGCTCTGTTCCTTCTTCCTCCTAACAGCCCTTTTCGGACTTGACCGTACTTCCTGCTTCCTCTTTCAATCATCTCTTCTCCAGGCTGAACAGTACGAGCTTATTATTTTAAGCATCCTCATACGGCCCAGATTCAAGTTCATGTGACCAGCTGTGTGGCTTCTAGAATAAATTCAGTGCGGCCGGAAGGCTAAAAAGGCCGCTTGCCACTGCACTGGTGAAGCTTGTGGCCTCTGGTTAGATCATACACCCACAAGGAAAAGCCCACCCCAGCCTGGACACACACGGCGACAACCTCAAACTGGGAGCATCTGCAGAAATGGCCCATCGTCCAGGCTTACTCTCCACATCGTATTTGTGATGTTATAGGACATGCACACAACCAAGACACTTTTCGTTCTCTTTGGACTGGAGCCTCGAAACAAATGCTTATCTTCCCTCCAAGGCCAGGAAACCTTACCTCTTCCTCCCCACAGTCGCACTCTTCCCCGTCTTCCAGGTACCCGTTTCCACATCGTCGGCCTCCGTACAGAGTCCTGGTGTCTGGCAGGTTCGAGAGACACATCCCACCACCTGACTGCAAGTACCGGTCCAGCTCCCTTTTGTTGCACCCATTGAACACTTTGGGGAAAGGATGGCTGGTGGAGAGTAAGGCTGGAGTTAGCTGGACATCTGAGCACCAAGCAGACAGAACAGCTGTCAGTCCTGCTGCCCACTGGGCTGGTTCCCCCTAAAGGGACTCAGACCCCCGATGGTGCCATGCACGTCCATTCTGCCCTCACCAAACATCATCGATATATTAACTTGCAATTCCTTCTAAGAATTCAGAAATACTAACCACCCTGGAATGGTTTTCTCACCCCTTCTGCCCAGGGGAAGTATCTAAGAATCAGAAGTGTTCGCCCTTTGCACGAAGGGGCTGCGCCACACAAGGGTCATACGCATTGCAATGGGTCTCTCGAGCCTTAGAGTGGAATACAACACCAACCAACCCAAACTTCTTTCTGCAGCTGATATTAGATAGAGATTTTCTCGGGACAGAAGACTAGGCCAGGAAGGGATGAGGTTAGGGGTTTAATTTTTGTGTTGTGCAGCCAGCTTAGGCTTCACACTAAGCCCGTGGGCGGTACTCCAAACTCAGCCAAGCCAACTCACAAACGCACAGGCTTTATCACAAAGGGTATAGAATTCCTGGGTCCCACCACTGGGAAAAGGAATTTAAAGCCATATGTCCCCTGGCAGCAGGTCAGCACTGCCGTTTGGGTCTGTAACAGGGTTATCCCGACCACAGTTGTCTAAGCCACCTGGACGCTAAACACAGAGGGTTTCCCTGAGTCATCAGGCATAACACAAGGACTTTACTGGTAAACTGCTAAAACTCACAAATAGTTTAAAAACAAATTGGAGTGGTAATTAACACAACTCTCAACAGTTTGTCTGCCATATGCCTTTTAGCTTGGGAAAGAAAGAGGTGGACCTATACCAGGAGCTCATAGGGGTCTGAGCATGACCCACAGAGTTGTTCCCTGCGTGTCATGGCTGAGAAGGAATGGTGAAAGCACTGGCCACTGGAGCTCCAAAAAAGCTGTGTTTTCTCTTGGAAACACTGAAACACCATTTCTTTAAGAAGCATAAGCAAGCCTTAAGCTTATGATTTGGGGTGGGAGGAACATAACCTCCCACCACGATGCCTTCCAAGGAAGAACTCAGGTCCTGGAAGAACCCAGTGCTCTCTGCTGAGCGAGTTCAGACACTAAACGTAAGTCCTTTGAGTAAACTCCAGCATTCTCTTTCAAGAGCTCTGGTCTAAAACCCCTCACAACTACAGGGAGACGCAGCCGCCTTGGGCTTGTTCCTCCTGGTAAACACAGCCTGTAAATTCCTGGAGGGGTCACTCCGAGGTATACAAATGTTCCTCTTTCTTCTCCTTGTTCTGGAGGCCACATCAGCACTTTCTACCAAGCCTGGGAAGGGACAGCACGCATCAAGCTCCCGTGGAATGGAGGGACTAAGAACTGTGGCTGTTACCGAAACCATTCCTCATAAAAAATTCACGAAGAGAAAAAGACACGTGTAGTCAGGCCGGGTTTGCCGCTGAAGACCGAAGACAAAATTAAGTCTCTCCAGGGTCTCACCAGGACCAAGCCACCCACTAGAAACCTAGTGCTCCTCGAATGCCCTTGCTTTCTCTGTCCTCCTCCCATCTCTTGGGTGTCAAAAGCACATATCACTCCACGTTCTAACAGTGGCTCCCTGGGGCCAGCTGGGAGGAGCACCACCCTGCCCTCTGCCCCATCTTCCCCTTCCTGTCTGACTCACCCAGTGGCGGCTGCCATGATGCACCCACCGTCAGCCTCGCTGGCTGGGCAGCAATTGGCAGAATCATGGCTCATGCCGAAGTTGTGGCCCATCTCGTGGGCCATGGTGGCAGCCACGCCAATGGAATTCTCAGAGTGATCCTGCACAGGGAGAGATTCAGGTCAAGAAGACTGCTGTCCCCAACCCCCGACTCTGCCTTTACTTTGGTCAAGCCTCACAGCTTGACAAAAGCCCATGCTTTTAACCACACGCTGCACCTGCCAATCACAGGGGACGGATAGAGGATGAACAAAGAGAGGATGGCGGGGCTCCATGATATCTACTGCTCATGTCAGAAATGAACACTCAAAGTCATTTAATAAGTAGTCACAAAGTCAGAGAAAATTCAAAACAAGGCAGCAATTTCCTAACCATGACTTTGAGACAAGCTCTCATTTCATAATGATATACATAACATGAAACCCAGAATACAAAGTGTTTTTCATCTCTGTCATCTTACTACCCCCAGCTCACGGTTTGGAAGCCATGAAAGACGTAGTGATGCAGGAATGTAATCGCTTCTGGGTTTTCCTGAACTTGAAAATTGGGGATAAACTACAATCAATGAAAATTCACCCCCGGCACCTCCATCCCTTATCACTTAGGACTTCATTTTAAACAACTGCCCTTTGGGATGTCAAAGCTTTCTTTCCTCTGATAATGACACAGAAGACTGTTTTTGACAAGACAGCCTCCTGCCTTCTGCGAGACTTTTCTGCCTTCTGCAACACCCTCACGGCGGCTGAGACTCACCATGTTGACTCCTCCAGACTGGTACACGGAGCACATGGCCATGAGGGGGGCCAGGCCGATGGTGATGCCCTGGAAAGACCTGCCCCTGCAGGAGGGAAGGCGACAGGGTGACTACAGAGGGGACTGAGAGGGCTGTTTCAAGGTGCCCAGGAGCACGTGGCCATCATGGTGCCCCTTGGCCCTTCTGCCACTCCCAGACAGGTCCCAAGAGGACAGGCCCTGGTATCACAGGCCAAATGGACAGATCCCAGGCTGCCACCCCTCTGACTTCCTCCCACCCACTCTCTCACTGCTCTAGAAAAACAGAGAGTGAAAGGTCACTTTTCCCCACAATATGCCCATAACCCTGCTCCCTGGAAGGAAATGGGCAGGGCTTGCAAAGCTGCATCCCATTCCTGCTGCACAGGAAAAGGTCAGAGGGCGGGGGGTGGCGGGGAGAATGGCACAGGCTCTGATGCTGAGTGAATCAGGCCCACTTCCGCCAGCTGCCGGGGTCTCATGCCACATCTATGGCCCTGGGAGAGGGTGCAGGACACTTCGGGGCAGCAGCTGTAAGGGGTGATGCCTCATTCCTGCATCACTCAGGGCCCAAGGAAACAGATGTGTCCCATCAGAAGCATCAAGAAGTGCAGCCAGGTGCAAGAATGACCTATTTCTGCCTTTGTTTTGCAACTGTGATCCTAACCTGCCCACGGCCAAGCTCTGTCCCCGTTTAATTCATCCCTCTCTGGCTGTATACACCCAGTACAGGGGCCAAGAAGTAACTGAAACCCAGTGTTCCCATGCACGCCACACACATGTAATTCAAAGTCTGTGTGGAAAGTCATTGTGTGGTACTTCGATATCGCCGTGCTCGTCCTACCTACAGCCCGATCTCTTTGAGAGCTGAGACTATCTTACATATTTGGGGGTCGCCAGAACTTAGAATCTGAAACATGGTGGGTGCTTCATAAATGTGTGATGAAGTCAAGGCAGACCTTTCTTCAGAGAGACAAGATGCAAAGGAATAAAAAGAATATGGCAAATGTACGTGAAGTCCTACTGGTGGTTTTATAAACTTGGACCACGGCTCCGAGGAAGTCCAGCTGGAAACCTAGATTCAGGGTCTTGCCCGAAGCAGGACACTGCACTTCCCAAGTCCAGGCCCAAAGTCTCGGTAACCTCAAGGCTCTTCCAAGGCGAATGTGCTCATTGCCCAGGTGTTTGGTTTAGTTATTTCCCAGGTCTTTTTCAATTATTTTTGAAACTCAAAAAAAAATTAAATAAGCTTTAGTTTAAAAACTTCTAGATAACTTCTAATAACTTCTAAATAACTCATGGCTTAAAAGGGAAACCCAAACTGAAATAATAAACCACTCAGAAAGGGCAGTACATAATTATATTTTAAAATAAATGAGACGCACCAGGGCTTTTTTTTAGAGTAAACAAATGTTGAAATGATTGTTAATTGCAAAGAAAATAGGCAAGAAAATAAAGGTATTTATTTATAAAGGTATTTAGGCAAGAAAATAAAAAAATGATTTGTTTATGTATGTGCCCTGGTTGTAACTGCCTCAGGATACCTTTGGAAGTCAACCCTAATAAAAACTAGATAATCACCCCTAGGGGACTGTCCTATGCCACCGTGGCCCTCACCAAATGTCCTCTTTTTCCCTCACCCCACGCCCTCAGCGTCTGCCTCCCACCAAACACACAGTCCCTGTACTAACTGGCACTTTGACTACCTTGGGCGGGCAGCCCTCAGCTTCTAGGAATGAAGCAAAGAACAACCCAGGAGAGGCCCCACCCCTGCCCCGACTGTGCCTGCCTCAGGAGGTTAGCTTGAGACCAGAACTGAGTGACAAGATGAAGAGGAGCCCCACAGAAAGTCCATTTCAAAGCCATCCATGGCCAACAGTCAGTCAGTTCCCAAGCACACAGTGGTCTTAGGCACTCAGCTGAATCCGCGTAGGTCTCATTTCCTCATCTAGATGCTAAGTACTTTGGGGGGCTGTTATGAGCCGCAGGCTTTTTAATATTTTCCAGCATGTACTAGGCACAGAACACATGTCTGAGAAACACCTGATTACAAGGACCAGAGAGCCAGGCGGTCGAGTGCAGCCAACACTCAGCATTGGGAGGGGAAGGGGCAGAAAGCACACGCTCTGTGGACAGGCAGCCAACACCAAGGCAGCGCGTACAGAGAAGGGCTGCTTACGTGACTAGCTGTGCATTGTCATGTTTCTTCTGAGTCAGCAGCCTGCGCCTCCAACGAAGAAAGGACCAGAGGGTAGAGTAGGGGTTCTCTGAAACTTCACACAAATCGCCGTGAGTCCATACTTCCAAGCCCACAAGAGCAATCCGGATGTTCAAGGTTCGGTAAAACTGATGGGTGAAACACAAAAGCCAGAGTGTCATCTTCATCTGCCAGAGAAAGGGAGGAGCTCATACGTCTCAGTGGCTAAGTAGTATTCCACTGTATGGATATACCCAATGGTCTAGGGATGTTTTATTGTAAGACGTCCCCACTCACGTGGGAAGTAAATGGGTAGAAAAGATCTACGAGTAGGTAGCTATGCTTACTCTTGAAAGTTTCCTTCCCCGTCACTGCAGGTGTTTAGCTTTCACCAGGGATACCATCAGCTGCAAGCATTAGACTGTAGAGGGCCCAACAATCTTCAAGGTTCTGCCCAACCCAAAGGTTCGGAAATTCTATAAATGAGACCTGGCTCTCGGGATCCTTAAGGGGACAGCTGTACCTGACCTTTGTAACCCAGTACCTTTAACATCACATACATATAAGCAGGGTGAATGCTTTCTTTAAAGCTAACTATTAGAAGGCGTGGGTATAAAAACATTCTTTGACTGACAAAGCCTAGAGAACACTGAGGCACTGCCTAAAAAAGTAAAAAAGTTGCATGTAAACCTAAGTGACATGAGCAAGGAGATACCATTTAATCCAAAATTGGATCACTTTGGGCAGGTATCGTCCTAGCTGAAAATAAAAATCCGAGCACTTTTCCGGGACAAAGCCCTGAGGCGTAGAGTTGAGGGCCTTGCCCAGAGTCTCAGCAGAGAACATGGGGGAGCGAGGATAAAAGCCAAAACGATCGGCTCTCGGAGCCGACTCCTGACCCTACTCTGCCCAGATGTGGGTGTTTTCACAACCAGACGATCCACTTGCCTCTGAGAAACTGTGGAGCAGGATGAGCTCCAGATGCAGTTGACCTCAACGGAAATTCTGATTTTCCTGTTTTGTGCCAGGTCAATCATTACAGAAAACAAAAAGTTTGGATTCCAATTTGAACTTGCTTCACTAGGGAGCTTTTTAAGGACTTCAACTTGGCTTTTTCGTGGTTAAGGAAATGCATTTTGGATTGGGTTCATGATGCAGCAAATTAGTGCAGTTCATTCCAGGTTTGGTTCAACAATAGTTCAGTTCAAGTAGCTGGGTCAGCAAGCCTCGGAGAAGTGGGTCAGCCTTCCAGCCAGGAATGACAGACATCAGCTGCTGGGGAGAGATCGGAGACCGCTTCACAAATGAATGGACTGGACAGCCACGCCAGGGGCCTCAAGGATGGACTGGGGTTTGCTCTCTTCTCCTTCTATTTTTTCATCAGCACCCTTGCTTCCATCACCCAGACTGACGGGAGTGTTCACAAAGGGAGACCCAGCCAAGTCTCCCACCTGCCGGGTCTCCAGAACAATAGATGTCACGTGGGTAATAACGGGGTCTGCCTCCTGTCTGCACCCCAGGGACCGAGCTGCTCTTGTTTTCCCAGATGTTGAGTGTTTGGGTTGTAGGATCACTTAGGTGTTATTGTGTGCGGAGTGAGTCAAGAGCAAGAGAGGACTGGACGGTGTCACTGGAGCCCTTCCTTCCAGGAAATGCCAGGGCTGACTCCCACCAGTCACTGACCACCCTGTCCACAATTTACAGAGCCATCTGGGCAGAATGAAACGCGTGGCACAGACATTCCCACCTGGTGATTCTGAATACTACCAACTTTGGTTGTAAATCCCTAAAAAATACCCAAGTTTTCTTCTTTATATTCCAGTGTTTAGAAAAGAATGATTTCTCCTTTTCGCCTAGGCTCCACAATTCCTTAGCAGGCCCGGAGTTAAAGCTTCAGAAGTTCTGTGAGTACCCTGAATTTGTACTATAAATGTTTAAATAGAGTCTCACAGAGACCTGTGACCCGAAACACATTAAAATCTACATATTAAAAGTACGATTAGCCTATCAAGAGCCTAGGTTGCCCATTCCACTGCATTTTGCGCTATAGCAAATACTAATACATATATTTAAAAACCACAGTATTTCCATGTCCCAGACTAGCCTGTTCTAGTAAAATTCAAGAATTTGGGTATTTCCTAAGAGCATGTTTAAGAGGTCTGCCCTGGGAAAGTTAACCATCTGCATGGTCTTTGTGAGACAGGAAATAACTTTAGAACTGTCTTATAGATGGAGACTACACAGATTGGTCCCCAAACACGACTCCTCAACTTTTATGATTCTGTCACTTTCCCTTCCTGACCTACCTCAAATCTCTCCTAAGTCTGAGAATCCCTGGGCTTTGTTCCTAGAAGGAAACTTAAAGAGCCTTGAAGCTTTCTTAAACTGAGCCCCTGTACATCTTCAGTTCTCTGGGAGCCACTGCAGGGAGGAGGGGAAGGGGTCAGAGGACAACGCTCTCAGTGTTCACCCCTGCTTCAGCTCAGGGCAGTCCGTCTCATCTGACTTTTATGTAGGACTGTTTTGCACTGGTCTCAGCCTATTAATAACCAGTGTTACATAGCTGGACCAGCCCCGTGGTTCTCATTACGCATGCAAGACTCCCTTCAGCAATAACCATCAGGAAACTGAAAAGATACAGATTTATTACTTACAAGGCCTGGAAATTACACAGCACATCTGGAGCCACACAGCGAGGTGGACCGGGGCGGGGAGGGGGGCGGCGGGGGGGGTAGGTGAGGGTGAGGAGAGAATGAGCCTGGATTTTGTTTTTATTGTGGTGAAGGGTGGGGGTCCAGGTTTTTGAGGGTTCACTCCTCATTGCTGAATTTAAAGCACAGGAAAAGAAAAAAAAAGTGGCCCAAAAGGTCACTTACTGAAATCAACCAAGATCTCTAAAACAAGGAGCCTCGGTGGAGAGAGG
The DNA here is from genome assembly GCF_014824575.4 of Sturnira hondurensis. NCBI lineage: Eukaryota > Metazoa > Chordata > Mammalia > Chiroptera > Phyllostomidae > Sturnira > Sturnira hondurensis. Next base: position 1,273,853 of record NW_028076783.1, on the reverse strand, counting down.
TGGCCTGGCTCTTCCCCTAGTCCTGTGGCAGCAAAGTGTCTGCTGAGACGGCCCACTTTGAAGTGGGTGCCCCTTTGGAAAGTAGGCCTGAGCAACCAGAGCTCAAGCCAGGAACTCACATTATAAAAAGAAAAAAATAACCAATGTCTGGGCTTCCATTACACAGAAAGTGGCATAAGATTTCATTTTAAAAAAAAGGATTCCAGCAGAAAAGTAAAAATAATACAAAGCCACTGATTTAGACCAACCCCTCTATTATGTAAATTCAACACAAAACGATACAAAACTTCCAGGCAAAGAGGAGGGGTTCCGCGGCTATGGTCACAGAGCCGAGCCTCGTCGGATCGCCCCGGGCTTCTGTAGCATCGCTGTTCCCTCTCAGAAACTGGCTGGGCTGGCCAGGCCACCAAGAGGCAGCTCCGGTGCTACATGATCTCCTGTCCTCTGAGGTGCTTGCACCTTTCCCACAAAGTACACACCTGGTCTCACCTTATCAACGTAATTGGCGATCTCCATGAGCTTGTGTTTGGTGGCATCCTGGTCTCGTCCGTTCTTCTGAAACTGAATGGGACAAGCAGAAGTAGGTAACAGGTGAGCCCCACAGAACCCCTCTCAGGACCCCTCCCATGCCCGTTACTTGTCCTTAAGTTAGTATTTACTTTCTTCCATCTTCTAGGGGCATCACATTTACATAGCTGTCTCCCCACCACACACATACACGCAATGCGAGCTCGGGGACAGCAGAGCCCAGGTCAGGTCCATCTGGTGTCCCCAACTACCAGCTCAGTGCCAGGCCTGGAGATGTGCACGCAGTAGCTGTGCAGTGAACTGAATTCTTTCTCCAGCTCTTGAAGTCAACCTTGTTCTCCTATTCTCCGAAGGAGAAGGCCTCCTGCACACTCGCCAGGCCTTAGCAGAGGGAAGGGTTTGATCCCTGCCTTGGTCGTCACCCCAACACAAAAGCACCATCACAGGGTAGCAACGGGTCCCCCTACATGTGATCCATCAGCAGTGGTCAAACATTACCGAACGCCTGCCATGGGCGAGGCACTGTGCTTGGCACCAGGTGGGAGAGCCTGGGACTGGCCTAGAGGAGCTTCGGTGAAAACGAGAGAGAGCCAGAAATAACCACAGTGGCAGCTTCTGTATTTAGGGAGTACATAATTGAAATGCACTGAGAAAACGTGGACAGAAATAACTGCCATCAGAGGCCACGTGAGTGATACAGAATGGGTGCTGGTGTCGAGGATCATAAGACCTTGGCTTTGGTCCGGCATGCCACTCAGATGGACTAGCAGCGCCTTCCACAGTGAGAAGAATTCTGAGGCTGCATGGAACTTGGCAGGGAAGAGTGTTGTGCTGGATTAGAAATGCCTGCCATGGGTACCAGGGCATTTCAGTATGTGGTCCCACATTCATCTTTTCTGCTTCAAAAGGGTAGCTCTCTTCCAGTGGCAATGACGAAGGAAGGCTTCACGGTGTAGAGATACAATCTGCCACAATTCACCTAAATCTGCAAGTGGTAGGTATGTCCTATCCGCTACCACTGTTACATGGAATCTGGGTACCTATCAGATTTACCTGGGATACACAACTATATATGTTACGTCAAGTCCGACCTTCATGCTCTTCCTCCACCCTATCCAGCAAGAATATTCAAACAAAGATGTGGACAACTGTAACTGAACAACCATTAAAAAAAAAAAAGAATATCCAAACAAGAAACAAAAGAATAGCTAAATAAAACTCCCTGGGATGCTGGCTGTGATGGGCGTGTCCCCTCCATAATTCAGGGAAAACCACCCTTTCCTATTCTTCCACTGCACTTGGACTTCCCTGTGCTTCCTTGGGGCCGTTGGTCGTCTGAACTGTCAACAGTCTGACTTTCACCATTGCCTTCTGAGAGTTAAATTCAATGCCGGGCATTGTGACTTAGACCTTTACAAGGTGTCGATCCTGAAGTTTCTCATTATAGAGTCATCCCATTTCTAGACCAGTCTCATGCACAGAAAGTGTTGCAGTATTTAGCAAATATTTATTATAAAACCAGAGTCATATTTCATTGCCTTTCAATTACTCCTGTCTTCAAGCAACTGCCTGATAATACCACCAGTTCTAGGTATGTATCGTGTTGTCCAGAAGAGTCTCATGTAGGCAAACGTTTCCTTAAATGGACAAACTAGAGATTTTAGGCTTTACAGCCACATGGTCTCGGTCACAACTACTCAACACTGCCATCACACAGCTCCAAAGCAGCCACGGACAATGCACACAGCAGGAAGCATCGACGTGGTCCAGTAAAACTCTATTTACAAAAATGTGGTGGGCTGGGTTGGACCTTGGGGTGAGCTAAAGCCTGCAGACCCCTGACCTAAAGAAAGGACTATCTCAACCTTCAACTTTCTAGGGTGACAGAGGCAGTGAAACATGGTGCATCACCTGGCTTTTTCCAACTACCTCGCCTTCTGCCTGCACCAGGAAGGGTTTTTGTGTTCCCATTTTTACAGCTGTTCTGTCCCCTTCTGCAACACTCCACCTTGCTCCTCCCTCCCCTGGATTTGCTCTCTCATCTGCAGCAGTAAGCTGAGCCCCACCCCAGGTGCCCCTCCTAGACCCAGGGAGTGGGCAGCTGCTTGGTCATTTGTACGGTGGACAACGCTCTCCCCCTCTCTCTAGGCAGCAACACTGTCCCTGCCCCTGCTTCCTGTGCAGAGCCCGGAGGAGGAGCCTGGCCTGTCTGCGCACCAGGTCGTAAATCACAGATAAGGCAGCCCTCCCACTCCGTGCCTTCCCATCCTTTCACATTAATTGTCAGGCATACACTTTTGCCAGCAGAGGATGAGAGGTCGCTGGGGGAGAGGAGGAAAGGGAGGGATTTGTGAGCCTGGGAGCCAGCCTGGCCTACTGTACTCCCCACTCCACCCCTCCCATGACTCATTCAAAGCCCAGGACCCTGAGAAAGCAGCAAGTTCCCCGTCCCCAGGCAGCACGAATCCCGCCTGTCAGCTGCTGCCGAGAGCACTCTCCTCTGACATAGGATGATGGCTCTAGGCAACACACAGTCCCCAGGGTACCTCCAGCACTCTTCCTTTTGTGGGGGGGTGGGGGGGTGGGGGGGGTCTGCAGGAGACTAAAGATATCCAATCCCTACCCTGTCCCTGCTTCTCCAGCTTCCAGAGACTCACATCCAGTGGGTTTTAAAACCCTGCACCAAGATTCCACAGGGGAGAGTAGAGGTGAGAACCGGAGGGTCACACCACTTTTACTACAGAGTGTCTACGTTTCTATATGCTTATCTACCGTGGTCCCAGGGGCTGTCCTCCGAACCAAGGATTCTGGGGCTGAAAACATCAGTTCAAGAACACTGTATTAGATGACCTCAGATGCAAAGCTTAAATGAAAAAAATGTCCTGGACTCAGAAAAGCTCAGCTTTCTTCCAGCAACCCCCCTGCTGGGGGCCAGCAACGGTCACCTTCTCCCATGACCGCAGAACCTTGGCTTTTAAATCAGCCTTGGAGCTTGCTCCCCACGCTGCTCCCCCGTCCTACACACACACCAGTCTTTGGAAAGGAAAACAAAGGGCTGCTTAAAATCAATACCAACATCAATGAAAAAGCCAAACCCCTCGAAGCAGAACACGATGTTCCCCAACCTGGAATGCTGTTTGCCTCCACCTCTCTGCCCCGTAACAACCCCTCATCCTTTCAGACAGCTCCAGGGCCACCACCCCCCACCCCCGCCCCCCGCCACTAACATGTGAAAGCAGACCTCAGGCCTCAAGTCTAGCATTCTTCCCACCGCACCGCACCACCTCCAGGATCTGTGCTTTGGGACTGCAGACTACACACAGCGACCTTAGAGGGAGGCATTTGATGAGGCTGGCAAGTAAGCCACTTGGATGGGGCATGAGACAGACTGGAGCCTGGCTGAGTTCTGTCCTACAGGGGGGCCCTGGATGAGTGTGTGGACTCAGAGCACAGTCGGCTCATCGCGACTTCCCATGCTCAGCAGATGTGCTTGGTTACATGGTTGGGTCACTACCTAATGTGAGAAATGAGGCAAAATGTGGCTAATTTAGGCAAATGTGGGTTCTGGGGCTTGAACCCATTCTTCAGGTATCAACGTCAACATCACCGCCTTGGAGAATTTTTCCCCTTTTCCCAAAACCGCCATGTTGGACCCCTCGGTATCTGCACTCAGCCCCTCTGCCATGACACATCTTAGCAGCTACGGCAGCGGACGAGGACTCCTTTCCGTGCTGCCGTTGTGGGCTCTCTGATCCCAGGGGTGGGTCTGTCTACACCTCCTGGGGGCCAACCACTGGGCGTGGCACATAATAAAGAATCAAGATATCCTTGATGAATAAATGAAATGAAAGAGGGAAAGAGATGAGTGTTCATCAGATCTTAGAGGCCAAGGCCTGCAAGAACCTGTCCAACTTGAGGAGCATGGGATTAAAGGCCAAACGGCTACTCCTCTAGGTCAGTGGTTCTCACACTTGCCCATGTATCAGAAGCACCCAGAGGGCTTGTGAAAACATGGATTGTGGGACCCAGCCCCACAGTTTAGCATTCAGGAGTCCTGGGGCATAGCTCAAGAATTTGCTTTTTCACAAGTCCCAGGGGACCACTGATCCTACAGGTCCAGGGACCACATTTCAGGAACCACAGCTTCAGGTTTTCATTGAGCACCAACCTGATTATAAAAATGGACCCATTCATGGGCAAGAAAAATGTACTCAATCAGGTGAGTCAGAATGCATGTATTATCTGTGCAAAAAAAAAATTACTTAAATCTCTAGAGAGAATTCATTGACCCCCCATGAATAAGTACCAAAACCTGAAGCGGTCTTCAGGTTTTAACATTTTAAGAAATGTTAATTCAGATAATGTAAATTGTACTGGTTTTTCTTTTTTTATCTGATGAATGTATCAAGCTAGAAGAACCTTTTCCTGTTTTTTCCCCTCCCCAACTACATTTAAAATAGCAAAAAGAAATGGTTGAATTTAAGCTCAACCAGAGACAGATGACTGCTTCATTATTCCTCCAAAGCAGTTGTAAACCTCGAATAGAAGCTACCAAAAGAGCCGGTTTTTCTGTTGAAACCCATCACCTCCCCCTTACCTCCGCATAATCAGCCACGATGTATAGCTCCACATACTTCATGGAGTTTAAATCATCCCTTTTCATCTAAGAACGAGATAGGAACAGATCAGAGTGATAGAAGGGGTGGACTTGGCTTCATTTCAAAAAACTGCTAAGCAGTGGTGCTCGTTTAACTGTGAACTTGGGCACCAGCAGCAGCCCCGCAGTGGTTGCCTGCACCCTCGTTATGCCCCGCGCCCGCCATCTTGGTTATTGCTGGAAGCTGCTCTGGGACACTGGGTCCCATCCTTAGTCTCAAAAATCAATGAGCTGGGTGGGCTAGCCAGTACAAGAAGCACAAAGGCCAACATACTGTGAGGGAACATGCTGACCATCAAGTTCCTCAAAACCACCGAACCCACATACTCTGGTTGGTATGAATAAACACAAGCATTCTGTGCATACTGCTAAGGGGATGTTCCAAAAAGGAAGCGTATGTTTTTTTTTTCCCTTACATTTTAAAGTTTCTGAAATTAGGATCTCAGAGCATTTTAAATGTAGTAGTGTTTTCCCCAAAGCATTATTCTATCAACTACAAGGGTATCCCACACTCAACAATGACTTAGGATCAAGGAAAAAGCTATTCCCTGCTTCTTAGCCACCTCTGTCTAATTCAGAATTACTCCTGGATCCAAAGTAAGGAAGGGTCTATCCGGAGGGTGACTCCTGCGCTGAGAACTCACCCGGCGAAGTCCTTTCTCGACCTGGTTTGTAAACTGCAGGCCCCAGGCCCTGCTGCTGGCTCCGGAGTGCTCGAACCCACAGTTCCCAGGAGGCAGCTTGAGATGTTCAGATCTGTAAATAAGGTGGTGGCCCTCGCTGCCAGGGAGGGGCTCGATGACGTAGCTGAGGTTACTGTTCACTGCGATCAGTCCTCTGTCAACAGGACAAACAGAATCTCTGGTCAAAGATTACGGCCCTGGAAAAGTCCCTTGCCCAGGCCTCAGTTTCCCCCTATGCAAAATGACCCAGTTGGTTGTGTTGATTGGTTCTGAACCTTATTATGAGGTCATGCGCCCTTCGGTGAAAGGCTGGTGCAAACTCAAACTTCCTCTCCAGAGAAATGCACAGGTATGTGGAATGAGGTTCACAACTTCAGGGTGCTAAAAGCTTACCATAGAGAACCTCAAACGGTTCTAAAAAGACTGGACCAGGGACAGTTCATACTTATAAGCCAGGGTAGGACCAGAGTTCCAAAAAGCCTCCCAAACCCAAACATGGCGTATGACAAATCACCGGTAGAAACTTTATAGACACAGAAAAAAGATGGTCTGGGGGTGAGCAGACCCAGGTCCTGGTTTTAGCTCCGACGTGAAATTACCAAATGTTATTCAACAGGCCTCCTAAATCAGTCTGAACCTCCATCTCCCCATGTGTAAATTGCAAACGATAATTTACTAAATCATGAGGACTCTTGGGATGATTAAATAAATTGACAAGTGTCATTGTCCTTGGAAACCAGAACGCATCACCAATGGCATTCTCACGAGCCCCACCGTCCCCAGCAAGGCAGCTCTGCGGTAAAGTGACACCCACGACCAAGCATGCATGGCTCCTCTTTCTCTTGGTTATAGACACTGGTGTTGAACGTCCATTATATTCTTTCACTCACCGAGCCCTTACTCTGTACTACAAGTGATAGAGACATAAATCCTGTCCCCGAGTGACTCACAGCCGACGGGAGGGCAGACGTTCATCCCACAAATATTTCGGGAGCTCCTGCTATGCGCCAGACATCGAGCTAGATGCTGAAGAGGGAACAGTGAACAAGACAAAGTGCCTGCCCTCATGGAGCTTGGAGTCTGAATAAGGGCTTCAATTGCTGTAGTATAGAACAGAGACAGCTAAAGGGTTTTATCACCCCCAAAACTGATGGATTGGATGCAGCCGCCTCAGTGAGGCCTCTGAGACCTTTACCTGGCCACGGTGAGAAAGAGAGCTACAACTTATTATCAATCACTGCTGCAAATAATCAACAGACGGGTGAGTGGAAGTCCCAGCAGCAGGTATTTGCCATCTTTGATGCAGTGAGATGAATGTGAGGGGACCCACCCAGGGCTCCGAGGAGGAAGAGGCCCGGCAATGAGCCCCGGGGGCCCCAGCAGCATTCCATGGGCCCCAAAAGCACAGGCTCTCCTCCATCCAGAGAACTCCAGTTGCATTATCTCCCCGTGGGTCTCTGCCGCTCCAAATTGAAAGGCCCTCTCTCCTCAGCCCTTTTGGCTCCCAGCCCCGCCCCTCGCTCCTCAGGACCCCCGCCCAGGGTATGCCCTTTGGGAAGAGACTGTGATGCTCCCAGGAGAGACTACGCCAGGCTCTGATCAGCAGCAGCCCTTCCTGGAATCTGTCCTGGGCTGACCTCATTCCGGTGCTGGTGCCGGTGCCGATGAACCTAACGGCTGCCTCGCCCAGGCTGACACAGCAACCCCAGAGTGATCCTGGGGCAGCCCATTGGCGGCACACACCAGGTGCTCCCTGGACAGCTGGGGGTGGAAGTGGGGCAAAGAGCAAGGGTCACATCCGCTCCCGAATCCAGACAGGAAAGGGCATAGGGCAGAGCTGCTACGGGCATCCTGTTTCCAAACTGTCTCCTCATCTTGGCTGACCAAAGCCCTTCCCGTCACCTCAGTTTCCTCCATTGGCTATGAACGTAGCAAACACAGAGGGCTGGACCACAAACCAGCTAATGCTGTGGTGTGCACCAGGTTGTGGCTGTGGAAATAACAGCCAGTGAATGGAAAGTTCCATGAAGGGATTGGGGAAAGTTCCAGTGTAGCTGACTGGGCATCTCTTAAAAAGCCTCTGGGCCACTCGGACAGAGGCCATGCCGAATTGCAGTGCAGGCTGAGTGACAGTAACCAGGGTGGTTATAAACGATTGAGCCTTTGCCCTGGATCAGGCACTGGCGCTTCACATCGGCTTCCGTGATCCTGAGGAATACTGTCCCTGTCGTACAAATGAGAAAACTACAGCTCAGCGAGGTTAGTTAACTGACTCCAATTCACACAGGTCACAAGGATCTAAGCAGTCTGGTTCCAGGTCCCACGACCTTAACCGTGACCTCACGGGCCTCTGTCACAACAGCCCTGTAGAGTGGGTTAGAAGGATGTCCCTAGTCCACAGATGGCTACAAATGACGGGCACCAGCAACCCTCCTCTGAGGCATGGCGGGCCATCACCCCACTGGCGTATCAGAAGTAAGACACTTCATTCCCACATCAACGCAATAAAGCGCCATCACAGGCCCAACTCATAGATGAGGAAACTGAGCCACAGAGAGATTAAGTAACAAGTTCTCGTGAGAGTCTGGGGCCAAAGACTTAAGGTCTGGTAGACTCTGGATGCTATAACCTTAACCTCTATGCTATCTGTCTCCCTCAGTGAGGTCTAAATCTATGGTCAGGGATCGCTAGGATCAGAGCACCCAGAGCTACAGAACAGAATGTTCTACAGAGTGCATCAAACGGACAGGTGCAGGAGACGCAGACTCCATAGGCCTGGGTGTCAGTGCTCCTGGCCACCTCCACAGTACCTTCCACGCACAGCCACACTCAGGAACTGAAGCCTGGAGCCCAGGCTGTGCAGCAAGGACCCCCTCTTCACACAGCCCCTAGCAATTCTGTTTCAGGGAGTGGGCAGATGACAAGTTGACAAACACAGGCTCAGAAGGACACCGGAAGTCCTCCTAGCAGTAGGATTCCGTGGCCCACCCCTCATCCCCCTACTGTGCCCCCTGGCAACTCACCCCATGTCTCAGTTGCAGTTTCCCAGACTGCCTGGGGTGAGGGAGAGATTGGCACTCATTTACAGTGAACCCCAGCTTTGACAGTGGAGCGATTGCCGAGAATCTAATTCCTGGGGCCCTCCCCGGTCACCAGCCCTAAGTCCTGCTAGCTGCCCTCCTGTGAACACTCAGCAGTTGTTTATCCTTCTAGCAGCCTCAGTTGATCTAATTTGCTAAATGTAAGTATTGGGAGAACTTCACCAGGGACGTGGGAGGGGGCCCAGGAGGCTGGGTGGCCAGGACCTCACAAGCTATTCTCCATTCCGCTCTCCATCGTATTGCTCATCGTTAAGGGCTTGATACAAATGAAATTGTACAGAGGAACCCTGGCAAGGCAGGCCAGGCAGGCAGTGGGAGATTCAGGCTTAACCCCTGAATGAATGCAGGACTGGGCCTGGTACATCCTTCAAGGAACTAGGCAAGACTGCTTCCTGGGGGCTGGTCCCTTCACAGCTAAACTCAGAGGGACACACCCTACCTCCCCGCATCCAGAGAGGCCCACGGAGGTGATCACCCTGTTGCCCTTCCTTGCTATCCCCTTGATCCCTATTTGCATCCAAACGAGAAGGAGCCACAGTAACCTTCCCAGGCAGCCGAGAAGGGAGGAAAGGAGGCAGACAGGTGATGATGTGCTCCCCCTGCGGTGGAGAGCCCGGCCTGGGGGGTGGGGGTGGGTGAGGCACACTGGATCCAGCTCCTCTGGCTCCGCTGTCTACTAGCTCTATGGGAAGTCACTCAACAATGCCCCCCTTCTCACGGGCTTGCTATGATAATCGGCGGAAGTAATAAGCAATGTTTACTAACAATCAAAGTAACATGAAAAAGAGCATACATCATACATCAGGGAGGGTACAACGAATCTTATTTGACAGTCATTCAACACATAGGCGTTGCGAACCTACTATGCACCAGGATTGTTCTCAGCCTGGAGGATGCAGCGCAATGGGGGGAAAAGTCCGTTCTCAAGGAGGTTGTGCCCGTGACCCAGTGGTGTCACTGTTGTTCCCATTTTACCAGGGAGAGAAACTGATGCTGGGGGACTGAAGCAAGCAAGCCTTCAGGCCCTGAACAACCAGGGACTGTCCAGCTCCAGGGCCTGCACCTGACACAACTCAATGGTACCCTCCCACGCGGGCTTACTCTGTGCCCGACGCAGAGGTAGCACTTACCCTCCTTTCTGCATACGGGGAAGGCCAGGTATTCAAAGCGAAAGGGCCCTGCCATGCTGTGGCAAAGGGACAGGCAGGTACGCACTGGCTGCCTATATACAGGCCACCTCCTCCTGTCCCAGGCAGCCACCTCCCTGAGATTCTGCCCACTCCTTGCACAGCGCAGAACTCCTAATGCTAAGGGGTCATTTTAGTGGCGTGGTCTACTCTCCTTTTTCAGATGAGAGGAACCAAGGGCCCAGAGGAGGAGGAACTTGGCCAGGTCACTGTTAGGGCCCAGGTTTCCTGACAGGCTCATTACTCACTGTTGGGCCCTCACCAACCCCCCTCCCTGCTGCCTCCCAGGACTCAGCAGCCTCCTGCCCCTGGGCACCATCTACAGAACTGAGCGAGGGCTGTGGGAATCACCAGCCCCGCCAAGACAAAGAGGAGAGAATGAACGGGAAGAGGACAGCTCAGAGATCACCCAGCCAGGAGGGACGCTAAATGGAAAAAAAAACTACAGAATGGGGTAATCACATTTGGATTAAAAAAAAAACATATATGCACACAGTTGTATAATTCAATTACATACATCCCCAACAGTGAACACAAACGGGAAACGGGATCGGCTGAAAGGGTGGCACAGGATAAAGAACTTTGACTTGTATAGTTTTGCACTTCTGTTTAACGCTAATTAGTTATGCAATGATAATTTTAATGAGCAGTATCGTTAAAAATAAACTGAAAAATCAGATTTTAAAAAATGTTTTTACTGCAACCCACCCCTCTCCTGCTGACAGACAGGGAGCTAGGGACACACACGCACACAGTGTCTCCCGCACCCCAGCCACAGGGTCAGCTAAGAACACTTCGGCCCAGGGCGGTCTACACTCTTAGCACATGATCCCCACTCCTTGCACTGCTACTTCATGTGGGTGTGCCAAGCATCTGTGCACGTGAGAAGCCCCGTGGGCACTTAGGGGGTGAGGTTTGCATCCGAGACTGATTTGGGGGATGTGCGCGCCCGACGTCCCCAACGCAATGATGCGCCACGTTTCTACTGATGCAGTTTACAAGTTTCCACAGCTGCCACTCAGTTCCCAGAGGGGTCCGTGTTCCAAATACGATGACAAAGCACTGCAATACACATGCACATTTATGCTCTTTTTTGCAAGGAATATTTCTAACGGGATGCACAAGACACTGGTAACAATGGCCGCCTCTGGAGAGGAGAAATTCTATAAATTCAGGGTAAAAGGCCTATCTTTCATGTATACTCTTGTCCTATTTGACTTTTTTTTCTATGATCATGTATTATTTCCTCAAAGTAGCTTAAAGAACTGGTTTGGAGAGAAGAGGGTGCCTGGCAACTAGAAACTAGGCTGAATTCCTCTGCATTTGTATCACTAGCCTAAAGATTCCACTTGGTATAAGCCCTATCTATTTTCTCCAATCACAAAGAGCACGTTTCCAGGAGAAGCACAATGGCTAAAAAGATTTTCCATTGCAGCATCGTTTTATGAGCCTAGTGGGGGGAGGCCTGAGCGTTACATGAGTTGGAAGGCTGCAGCTGCCGCAGCTGCTCCTTCTCCAGAGTCTGAACGGAGCCATCTGGCATGAGTCTCCAGCTCTTAAATCAGTGGAGCCCACAGACACCCTTGGTTTCTTGAGGTGTGTAGTGAGATGGCTGGGAAAGGAAGGCGGGTGGACCTCACCAGAGGGAAGCATGCAAAACAGAAACACACGGACAGACGGCTCACCCGGTTTCCCCCTGTCAGCACGGCCTTGGGAATGACTCACAAGAGGCCAAGCCAAGTTCCCACCACTCCAGACCAAGGGGACAGAGGAAGAGGCGGAGAGATGCGAGTCACACCTGCACGTTCCCTTTCCTCCTTCTTGGGAAAGACGGTTGTTTACTTGCAGACTGCAGGTGGCTGTGGTTGGGCTTGTAAACACCACCGGGAGGCCAGTTGGCTTGGCTCAACCAAGTCATTTGAGGGGGGGATTGGAGGCCACTGGTATGGCCTCCCATCCAAAGCTTGTTTCCTGCCTAATTCCCTGTGGCCCACTCACTGCGAAGCCTTACAGAGGAGACAGGGCCCAATTTATAAACAAACATGTGGGATCTGCAGCCTTGCTTGGGTTTGCCTGTGAGCCTGGGTACCTGTGACTGCAGCCTTGAATTTGCCTGTGAGCCTGGGTAAATGTGAGCATGACTTCACTGTTATAAGATGGTATATATGATAATAATCTTGTCTGCCTATAGAGTGCTTCAGAGTTCACATAATATATTTCATTCTCTAACGTGCCTGCCATGGATGCCCATTTTACAGATGAGGAAACTGAAGGCTCGGAAAAGTACTTCCAATGCCTGTCTTTCTTCCACTTGTGTAGGGGATGGGCATAGAGCAGATGCCCAATATGAATATGCTGAATGACCGAAACAATTTTTGAAGGAATCAGTTGACAGAGAGGAAGGGTACACAGTGGAAACACCCACAGGCTCACAAGAGGCAGTCGCGTGCACACCTCCCCGATTCTGCCATCAGTAACATCATGTTGACAGCTTCATATTAGTCACGGTAGGAAAATTTTTACCAGCCTATTGGCAGATGCTACAAATCAGGGCTTTTCCCTTTTTTTTCCTTTTCATGGAGACAGTTTACCAACACATCGGGTATAGGTATCACACTAAAACCCAGGCTGTTAAACCCCAGGTAATTATTTCAGGTAATTAAAATTTAGGACTTTCAGATCACCTCTTTTCTAAAGGAGGGAAGTGTGGGGAGAGTCTAAATAAGTGACATTCATTACTTCAATATACAGCTACAAAATCCTACTATCTGCAAAGCACTTGGGTAGGCTGCAGGAGAGAAACAGATATCTGAGATGTAATTTACACTGTCAGGGAATGTGCATTCTCAGGGACACACTGTAATGTGCACAGCAATCACCTGGGGAGCTTGGCAAATGCAGGTTATAATCCAGTAGGTCTGGGCGGGACCAGAGACCCTGCATTTTGAACAAGCCCCCAGGTGATGCCACCCCTTGCAGGCCACACCTAGGAAGCAAGGACCTACGAGGTGATTGAGTGCTCCTGTGTGACAGCCAGTTGTAAAAATTAGATCTCTATGAACACATCCAATCCTCGGCACACTAGGAATATTCCTCTTATGTACCTTCTACAAAGGAGATCCTCGTGGCCCAAGGTCATCCAGCTGGTAAACTGCCATTGGCTCAAAACCAAGTAGTCTGGCTCAGAGAACGAAGTCAGTCTCTTTCCAACATGCAACCTAGTTGCAGCTTTTCAGTTGACTTTCTGTCTTGAACATTATCCTTGCTTCTCCTTTCTCTTTTCACTAGCTGCCCATTTCCTTTTTCACTGCCTACAAGTACTTCTTCCAGAAAAGAGCAAAGGAGAAGTGCGAGTAAATGCTCACACTCGTGAGTTTCAAGTGTATGACTCCATCTTGAACTTCGTATATTCCGGTGCTTGGACATCTACTCCAACTCCTGCAGCCAGTAAACCACTCGCCAGGGAGCATGCCTTTCAAATGCGGCTTTCACCCTCTGGCCCGCCAGCTCCCTGCCCTGTTCACCCCAGGCCCGGTACCAGACAACGAGGGGCAGCCCTTGAGCCTCAGATGCCCCTGAAATTATTTAAACTAACCAATCCTAAGCCTCACCCATTCCTTCCTGCAGACACCACAATAAAGACTTGCCACATTTCTCCTCCCTCTGCCTCCAGATGGACCCCTGGGCTCCCGGGGTCTCTTCAATGGCAGCCGTGTCCTGCTCTGTTGGCCTCACCACACCTGGGTAACACTAAAACATCAAGTTCCTCAAGTTCCTGCTGGGCTCAGCCGGTCTCCGAACTGGCCTGCATATACTCTCAGTGGACAGCTTCTCGAGGTCCCTGCCCAAAGCCAGCCCTGCTCGTCCTGAAAATTCCATTCCTGGGGGGAGTGCCGGGTGTCCCCCAGCACTGTCAGGGCCTCTTACCTCATTCCCCTGCAGGTGCTGAGCGTGACACTGGACTGATGTGCCTTCCTCACCGTCCCATGGTAAAAGCAGTGATCCTAGGTAAGGAGAAAGGAGTGGTCAGGCCAAAGAACACCAAGAAGCACAGCCGTGTTAATGTCTTGTGAAGGTCATGGATGATTGTATACCTAGCCTAACCTCAGAACATGCTAAGAGCCTTCCAAACCTCTGTTTTATCTGATCCTCATAATAGCCCTGGGAGGCGGGACAGGTAGCTGAGGCTCAGAAGAGCGAAGAGGTTTGCTGAAGGTCCCTTCTGCTAGCTGGAGACCCAGGATTTGAGAGCTAGTTCAGAGCTCTTGCCATGACAGGATGTTGGCCAGCGAGAACACCAGCTTCTGAAGAGCCTGCCTCCCCACCCGAGTCACCTTTGTGACCCCCTATAAGGTAGGATAGTGTCCCCCCACAAATTCCTGTCTATCCAGAACCTCAGAATGTGATCTTATTTGGGACAGGATCTTTGCAGATATAATTAAGTTAAGTTGAAGTCATACTGGACTGGTGTCCTTTTAAGAGGAGGACAGGGCTCAGACAGACACACACACACAGAGAAAGCCATGTGATAACAGAGGCAGAGATCAGAGTGCGAAGCCGCAGGCCAAGGAGAGCCACGGAGTACCAAGGGTGGTCAGAAGCCATCAGATGCTCGAAAGAGGCAAGGAAGAATTCTTCCCTAGACTACAGAGGGAACTTGGCCCTGCCAGCCCCTTGATTTTGAACTCGGGCCTCCAGAACTATGAGAGAATACATTTCCATTGTGTTAAACCTCCGAGTTCATAGTACTTTGTTACAGCAGGCCTACGAAATGGATAGACCCCAGCTCCTCTGTACCTGCCTTGAATCCCTGCGTGCCTGGATCAGAATGAACTTGGCACCTATAGACACACTCACAGACACACAGAGGTCTGAGGCTGCTCCCCCATCGCTGTGTCTCAGGGCCATCTGGTCTCCCCAGCCCGGCTGGATTCCTCCCTGACTACAAACAGATGTGGAATACCGCTGTGTGCCAGGCCCTGGGTTAGGCCCCAGAGACACAACAAGGAACCAACAGACACAGCTCCAGCCTTCGTGGGACTTACGGTCTGGTGCAAGCCAATCTTAATTAAAAAATTATACAAAGATATCATTACAAACCGTAAAGAGTGGCTTGAAACCAAAGTTGGAGATGCCAGCAGAGTGGTTTATAAGTAGGGTAACCAGAGCATTTGGGAGGCAAACAAGGACACTGCTGAGTGCTCATGTGTGAAACCTGACAAACGGACTCGAACCAGGACCGGCCAGGGCACAGCAAGGGGTGAGAACAAAGGACACATCTCTACAAGCTCCTTCCGAAATGGTTCGGAGAGAGAAGGTGGTCAGACAGAGAGAAGGGAAAAGCCCCATGGCAGAGGCAGGCTCTGAGCAGGTGTTAAGCGGGATGTCAACTATACAGCTGCAGACAGGGAAGCTTCTCCTGAGCCCCCCCCCCCGCCCCCCCGCGCAGGAGCAGGGCCAGATGGACATCTCGGGCATTTGCCTACGGAACAGCCCAAGTGATCCACCAGCAGGATCATACTTGCTTGTGGATGTTCCTTGGTCCCTGACTGGCAGCAATGTGACCTAGGAGACAGTTAACCCATTCGTTTATATTCTCTGGTTTCATCTCCTGGCCGGCTCTCGGCCCAAGAATAGTCTAATTAAATATAGGCATTTTGGCATGCCCAAACCAGGTTTAAATGCAAGCTCCATACCTGCCAGCTGTGGAAACAGTTGTACAACCCCTCTCTGACTTCCAGCATCTTCAGTTTCTCCCTCAAGGAGGGTTGTAAGAACACTGTACCTCAAGGAGCTAGTGCAGCATACCTGGCCCAGAGCAGCTGGCCATAAACATCAGCGATCCTTCATCAAATACAGAATGTGGCCTTGAGGGAGCAGGAAGCCCACCAAAGGGCTGACCCTTTGGTCTTAGCTGCAGCCAGATCCCAGCATACAGGCCAGGCTGACACTCGGCCCAGGGTCAATCTCAGTCTGGTGCCCTGTCACCTGCTGGTAACTGGTTGCCTCCACAGTGGCTCCTCCACCCATATTCACATGCAGGCAGTCAGGAGGAGAGGCAGGCAGGCACCAGCCCCTCTTTCTGCGTCAAACTTTCCTGGCCTTGAAACAAGTCAGATGCCCACCTTTACTGGGCCACAAAAGCAAGCCACTGTGCCAGGCGCAACCCTGCAGCAGGCATGAAAGAAGGGAGGTGGGCACCACCCTCCCTCCAGCCAGAAGTCCGTCTGTTTCAAATGCCAGCCTGTGGCATGACTTCTCCATCTCTCCTAGACTCTGGGACCTGGAGGCACGTTATCAAGCGTTTAGGTTCAAAACCTGATCTTTAGAATTCAGCAACAAGGCC
Organism: Sturnira hondurensis; assembly: GCF_014824575.4. Classification (NCBI taxonomy): domain Eukaryota; kingdom Metazoa; phylum Chordata; class Mammalia; order Chiroptera; family Phyllostomidae; genus Sturnira; species Sturnira hondurensis. The sequence goes on along the minus strand of NW_028076783.1, from coordinate 1,257,351 downwards.
TTGGAACTCCACACCCCAAGATCATTTGTGGGTGGAAAAGGGGGCTGTGCCTGTATGGGGTGTATGGGGCTCATAGATAGCAGAACAACAGTCAGGAAGTTCAGAAATATGGGTCAGCTTTGAAAATCCTGGTATTTCCACAGATAAAGAGACATCAGAGACTGGGATGGGTGTGAAGAGCCCTTGTACCTCCTCCCGTCTTTGGGCTGACGCTAACAGTGCCCACTGCCTGGGTGTCTCTGAAACAGCACCACAGTGGACTTCTGCGACAGGCCTTAAATTTCCAAAGGGCTTTCACACACATCCTCACATGGATAACAATACCCGCCACTCACTGTTAGTAACAATAAGAGCGAACGTTTATCCAGCTTTTACTACTGGATAAACAACTTATACTGATTTAATATAAAATTCTGACCAAAGCCTTATGAGGTTATGTATTATTATTCCCATTTTTAAAAAGGCGAAAGCTCAAGGTTGGAGAGGTTTTTTATTCCAGCCAGTGTCTTTTATTTATTTTTTTACAGTATATTTTATTGCTTATGCTATTATAGCTTTTCTCCCCTAATCCCTGCTCTGCCCTGCACTCCCAAACCCTCCAGCATTCTCCCCCCTTAGCTTATGTCCATGGTTGTACTTACAAGTGCTTTGAATTCTCCTATACTATTTTCCATACCAGTTTCCTATACCATTTTTACCTCTCCCCATCTATTTTATGCCTACTGATTATGCTTCTTATTCCCTGTACCTTTTCCCCCAATCCCTCCCCTCCTCCTCCCCAGTGAAAACCTTCCATGTGATCTCCATTTCTCTGATTCTGTTCCTGTTCTAGTTGTTTGCTTAGTTTTTGCTTTTGTTGTTTTTCTTTCCTTTTTTTTAAACGTTCATTTGTTGATAGCTGTGAGTTTGTTGTCATTGTACTGTTCATAGTTTTTGATCTTCTTCAATTTCTTAGATAAGTCCCTTTAACATTTCATGTAATAAGGGCTTGGTAATATGAACTCCTTTAACCTGGCAGCCTTTATCTGCCCTTCCATTCTAAATGATAGTTTTGCTAGATAGAGTAATCTTGGATGTAGATCCTTACCTTTCATGACTTCAAATACTTCTTTCCAGCCCCTTTTTATCTGCAAGGTTTCTTTTGAGAAATCAGCTGATTGTCTTATGGGCACTCCTTTGTAGGTACCTCTTTCCTTTGCTCTTGCTGCTTTTAAGATTTTCTCCTTATCTTTAATCTTGGGTAACTTAATGATGATGTGCCTTGGTGTGTTCTTCCTTGGGTCCAACTTCTTTGGGACTCTCTGAGCTTCCTGGACTTCCTGGAAGTCTATTTCCTTTGCCAGATTGGGGAAGTTCTCCTTCATTATTTGTTCAAATAAATTTTCAATGTCTTGCTCTTGTTCTTCTCCTTCTGGTACCCCTATAATTCAGATATTGGAACATTTAAAGTTATCCCAGAGGTTCCCAAGTTTCTCTTCTTCTTTTTTTTAAATTCTTGTTTCTTCATTCTGTTCCATTTGGATGATTATTTCTTCCTTTTGTTCCAAATCATTGCTTTGAGACCTGGTTTCCTTCCTGTCACTGTTGGTTCCCTGAATATTTTGCTTTATTTCACTTTGGGTATCTTTCATTTGCTCTTTCATTTTGTAACCCAGCTCAATCTGTGAGCATTTTGTTCTGTGAGCATTTTGATTACCAGGGCTTTGAATTCTCTATCACATAGGCTGGCTATCTCCTTATCACTTAGCTCTCTTTCTGGACTTTTGCTTGGTTCCTTCATTTGGACCATATTTCTTTGTTCAGGGCCCCTGATAAGTTGTAAAGGGGCAGAGCCTTAGGTAGTCACCTGGGCAAGGCAACCCTCCTTGTGACAAACAGGGCAAGCACTCCCTGTCAGGGAGGGCCAGAGGGGGAACAGTGTGGTCACCTGCTCATCTCTAGCGTACTTTCCAATGAACTCTCATGTAAGACTGGGAGATTCTCCCACCCCGCCATAGTCCACAGCCACCTGCGAGTCTCGGTTTTTGTTCAGCCAGCTCCACGTGCCTGGTCTGCCACCTCGCCTCGGGTTCTTACCGGTCTGGTTGGTTTGGTTGACTATTTCTTTAACGCCTCGGTGGTTGGAGTTCCATGCAGTTTGATTTTCTGGCACTTCTGGTTGTTTATTGATTTTAGATTGGTTCTTTAGACTGGTTGTTTATTGATTTTTAGATTGGTTCCTGCTTTTGGAAGCAAACGGTTTCTATCTATGCCTCCATCTTCACCAGAACTCAAGGTTGGAGAGGTTTTATCCAGTGGAGAGTTCAAACCCCAGCAGCCTATCAGACCCTATGCTCAGCCTCTCCTGGGGAAAGCCAACCAGCAAAGTACATACAAATTAATTCGTCAAAACTACTCTCTTCTTCCACCAATACATTTTTAAGTTCAAATCTTTAAACCTTGCCATTTGCTGGTTATCTGAACTTTAGTATGTTCCTTTTCATCTTCTCTCAATTTCCTCATCTGTAAAATGTGGCATTGCGAGAGATGTTTATAAATTCCCATAAAGTCAGTGATTCATCTTATTCTGCCATAGCCTGGAGAATCAGATCTTAGCATATCCAATTTTCAGAAGAAGAAATTCAACACTACTCTAGTCAAAAGGGTTGTTTAAGGTCAAATAGCTGAAGCCAAGTCTAAAACCCTGGCTTCAGACCCCAAACTCTGTAACTCTTTCTATTGGGACACAGTCACAGACCCATTCATTCCCCTAGTGATCTGACCCAGATTAGGGCTGTAGCCTACAGCCCCTTCCAGTGTATTTGATAAGGTTCCCAGAACTCCCGCTGCCCCGGGCCAAGTTTGGTAGTAGGGCATGGTCCTCAACACATGGGTCAAGTGCAGCTAAATGGTTTATTTCATTCCCATTCCTCTTTAGGTCCTCAAGTCCCAAAGAAGAAAGAACTAAGAGCTCCACGGGGTTGGGTAGGGACTTTACTGTCCTATAGCAGGGATGTAAGAAAACAATGGCCTAGACCATATACTTCGGTCTGAAAACCCTTCAGGAGGGAGGAGCATTCTGAAAACGGGAAGATCTCTCTCGCTCCTCTGTTTCTAAAGGGCCTTTACAACGTCTCTGCCTAATTCTGAGAGCACAAAGAACAAGGAAATGAACGGTCATGAAACCATTACATTCCTGCTCCACTTCTGGGCCTGAGGGGGCCACCCCCAGGGGGCTTCCACAGCAGGAAGCATGAGCTCATGGCAAACTCGGGCACTGAGACCCATTCTTGAGCTGCTGGCAGGAGCCTAGCTCAGAGGAGGGTGGTCTGTGAGGTTGTCATGGCTGAGGCTTTCGAAGCACGCCTGACCCCTCTCCACCTCCCCAGAGGCAGAGAACCGATCTCAAGGAAGGAGGTTTTGACCAAGGGGCACTGAGGAAGGTATGTAGACACACTACAGTCGGGCCCAGAGATGAAAAACCACAGCTGAACTGCCTGCTGTGGGCACGTAGCTATCTTATAGCCTGTCCTTCAAGGGTAATCTGATCAAGTGTTCAGAGTTGGAAATGACAGACAGTGGCTATCCTTGTCTTCCAGGCGGTCATGCTCAGGCAGGGGATTTAAAAGAATGGGCCACGCGGGAGACTGAGATTCCACAGGAAACCTCTGATGGAGGAGCCTGGGGTCCAGGGGCCTGTCCTGCTGCCTTCACGCCACCCCTCCCACATCTGCCTGCCACTCCAGTCCGTGAAGTCCTGCCCCAGAGGCTCCTCCGGAGCCCATCGCCCCTTCCCCTTCAGCTCACGGCAGCCCGTGTCAGCCCGGAGTCTGAGAAGGGTCACTGCACTGTCTCATCTTGGGTACCAGTGACAATCAGGGCCTGCTAATGCTCTGTGAGGGGACTGTCCTGTGCACTGCAGGTGAGCAGCATCCCCAGCCTCTACCTTCCAGGCGCCCATAGCACCTCTCAGCACGACGATCAAAACCGCCTCTGGATGTTGCCAAGGGTCCCTCCTTTGCTGGTTAAGATGCTCAAACATACAAATAGAACATTTTTGGGTAACTGTACTGGATTGAAATTGGTATAAATCATCATGAAGCATATTTTCTTTGCTTCATGTTAGTTACCTGTATATTGACAAAAGTTTAAGTAAATGAATGATTTAAAACAAAATCACACCTGCTTGAGAACCAAAGGTCTGAGCCTATGATTCTAATGGGTCCCCTGGTGGGAAAAGCTGGCAAACCACAAAATGTGTATGATTCACTACCTTCAGTGTTCACCAGTGGGATGTGGTGAAGCCAACTAAAATATACCCATCTAAAAGACCTTTTTTTTTTTAGATTTTATTTATTTATCTTTAGAGGGGAAGGGAAAGAGAGAGGGAAGGAAATATCAATGTATGGTTTCCTCTCATGCGTCCCCTGCTGGGAATTGGCCTGCAACCCAGGCATGCGCCCTGACTGGGAATCGAACCGCGATCCTTTGGTTCACAGTCCCACTGAGCTACACCAGCCAGGGCTGAAAGACCATTTTCTAAAAGAGAAATTCTTTGTGCAAAGATCCGTCCTCAAAAACTACTTTGAGGAGAAAAAAAAAATCCAGTGTGGAGATAGCAGCAAAATAAGAAAATCTCCACAACCTAAAATCCTATTAAAAAGGCAGACTACAAAACCGTACAGATCCATACGAAAAAGGAACAATTAGACAGACGACAGGCCAGGTGAGAGGACAGGATCACCAGTAAACCACTCCTCCTGCTTCAACTTTTGTTAACGTGTGAGTACTTAACATAAAGCAAAGAAAACACATGCCTCAAGATGACTTATGCCAATTTTAACCAGAAGCAATTATCCTAAAATACTGTCTGTATGACCACGTTAGCCAGCAGAGGAGAGGACACACTTGAGAAACAAACAAATTTTCTCCTGGCGTCTCCAGCTGTCTCCCTCGGTTTTCTGGCAGCAGAGACAGCCCCTGTGGAGGAGAAGCCATCTCCCCCGGGGGCCGCCATCTCCTGGCGTCCCAGGGGTGGGGTGGTCCCAGGGGTGGGGTGGCGGAGGGCAGCCGCTTTGTAGCTATTTGCTGACCTGAACTTACCTCGGGTTTCAGCGCGGTGGTTTGAGGGTTGCCACTGGGAGTGTACTGGGTTTCTGTGTAGGCTGGAGCGAAAAGGTGCCTGTGAAGAATAAGAATAGACGTGTGTCACCTGAGGTGACAGACTCCACCCTCCCGGGGGCTCTGGCCAGTTAGTCTAACTGAAGCAGGCATAACTACCCCAAGCATCTCTGTGCAGAAGAAAAAGGGGGGCCACCAGGGCCTCAGGAACAAAAAGAAAAGCAGGAGAGAGTCTGCTATGAATTTTTGAATGTGTGGGGACCATGATTCAGTGCAGACAACCAGATGGAGTCAACGGAACAAAAGCAGTGGCCTTTTTCTGGGTCTCGGGAATAAGCACCGGCAAACACACACTCAGAATGTACCTGGATTGATTTTTCTACCACTGCATCTACCAACTTTTAGTATTAGCACACCGATTTTTATTGAAGAGAACATCTCTCCCCCGCTGCCTGTTTTGGTGAGATTGTCGGTCAAGGTGTTGTCCCTGGGCCCTAGCCAAGGGGGACCATGATCCAAGCCAAGCAGATGGAATAATGTCACCAAAGATGAACAGGTGGGAGCAATTCATCTGTCCCTTTGTTCCTGCTGCACAGGTTCCTGAAGCTGCCACAGCCTGGCCTTTCTGAGACCTAGTGGTTCAGATGTCCTGAGACCTGGCACTTCCGTGTCTCACCCTTCCAATAAGTCCTTTTTTTTCCTAAAACTGGACATCGATTTTTCTTTTGCCACAGACCCCTCGCAGCTGAGGTTAAGAATGTCTCACCAAAGGAAAGGCAGCGCCAAATTTCTCTAAAAGCTAAAAAAAAGCGGCTCTCTCCAGGGGGCACGCCCACACCTTCCCCGACTCCCACCTGCCAGGCGTGCCTTTGCCTTGCCCCCCCCTCCCCCTGAGCGCCCCCCCCATTCTTCTCCCTCTGTAACTTGCTTCCCAAGCCCATTTCTTCTACAGCTCACTTCTTCTGCCTCTGTGACTTCCTAAATAAACTTTCTCTTCTAAAAAACACAAAAATAAAATATAAAAGTAAAATAAAATTCAAGAGCCAAATGGGTGCTTCGACTCGCTCAGCCGCACTGAAAGGCGCATGCATCCATAAAATGTCAAGGTTGGGAGCAGAGGGGTTTGTGATGGAAGAGAAATTGGAGTCTAACCAAAAAAAAAGAATGAAGTGGATCTATATGTACTGATTGGAAAGAATGTCCAAAATGGACTTATGTAAAAAATAAATTTTAGAAAAGTATGCATTTTAATAAAAAATAATAATAGTACACCCTCGTGTATGTGTCGCAAACCACAGGGGACACAAATGCCCAGCGTCAACAATCATTATCTCAGGGGACTGAAGAAGAGGCTCACAATGTCAGTTGCATACTTCTGAAAATTGGTTGATTTTTAAAAATAATGAACACACATTCATTTTGAAAACGGAAAACCTAATTTGAAACTGCTTCTAAGAAGAAAATACAGGCTGAGGCTAGCACAGAAGGCCAAAGGAATCTGCGGAGACAGCCCCCATTCTAGAAGAGGTGACATTTCCCAGAAAGACAGGGTCACTGGAGAGAGTCTCGAGAGTCGCTCTAGAGTCACGTCCAGCTCTAAGTTCTGGGATCCTGACTCTCAGACGCCCTCCCGCCCCCGGAGAGCAGCCAGAAGGCAAATGCCACGAGAATTCTCCCTTGTACTACGCAAAACCCTTCAACAGCCAGCCTTGGACAAGAACAGGGCTCGACAGGGAAATGTAAAAACAAAGCGAAGTCCAAACCCCAGCGTGTGCAGAGAAACCCTCATTACATGGAAACTTTGAGTCAGGAGCGAACTTCCCGGATCCTTCCCCCTGAGCATGTAAGCAGCCAAGGACCTAAGGGAGGAGGAGTCACCCAGGGTCCGAGGTAAACTGTGTGCCCCATGAGGACAGAGACCACGCTACTTTGCTCACCAGTATATGTCAGTGTTGAACATTTACTCAATGAAAGAATGACTTAACTAATTACTGAATGAAGAAACGGATAAACAAAGGAATAAGTAAACGAGTGAGTCCGTACAGCGTGCTAGGAGCTTTGAGTCTGGAGTCCAAGAGAGATGAGGTTCACTGCCAACTCTGACATTGGCTGTTTCTACAGCCATGAGCAAGGTACTATGTCCCTCTGAATGTTTGTTCTTTCTTCTCCAAAAACAAAGACAATATCCTTACTGGATAGGGCTCTCATAAGAGTAAAGTGACAAAAACGCGTGAAAAGGGCTAACACCCAGCACAACGGATAGAATTTACCTATTTCCCCCTAAATCTCCCCAGCCAGGAACTCTCCAGTGTATCACTCCGGAGTGGCGGAAAAGCAATTAGCTCATTCCTGCGGCCCCGCTTCCTGGGTCTGGTTTCACAGACCGCCTAATGGGCAGCTAGGCAGGGGTTCAGAGTTTAATGGTCCATCCGGGTGCCAGTGGATATAAATTTTCCCACAGAAAAGTACTCCTGATAAATATATTCCCTGACTTTTCTCAGTCTCAGGGGGAGAGGTATTATTCATCCAGCGACATTAAGACGAGTCAAAGAACGCCATCCAGCCTGACCCTCACAGGTGTCCATGTTCTTGTCAGTCCTCGGCCACTCAGCCTCAGAAGGGTATGCATCCTTCTGCAGTTTCTTATTCTGAGGATCTACCCCCTTCACCAGGGACTCAGTGCCTCACCATTAAAAGGCACTTCAGGAAATCAGAGCCAAATGCAGCAGACTATGCATTCCCTAAGAGCAGGAGGCATGGCTGCCTTATTCAAGGCTTCCCCCCAGCTCCTAGCCCCTACCAGGCAGGCAGTATATGTTTATTCGGTGAATAAGTGGATGAATAAATAAGTGAATGAACTTCAGTACCTTGTATAGGAATCTGCCACATGGCCATCCAGCCCTGGACACACCCAGTGACAGGGAACTCCTGTCACCTCATATTTGACCATACCTACCTAAGAGTTAAATCAAGTTCTTACACGGAACCAAAAACTACCTCTTTGTAACTGACACCCACTGGCCTGCACTCTGTCTTCTGAATCTACGAGGGACGGTCTGCCTCTTCCGCTACCTAACTGTCCTTGTAGGTCCAGCAGCATCAGCACCCCAGATACACTGAAGCAGAGAGAAAATCTGGGGCTGGTGTCTAACCAACCACCTACTGTGATCACTGAGTGATTCTGATCAGAACCACTGCCCCAGACCATGAGATTTCAACTTACTTTTAAGGCAGGTCAAGTTCAGAAATATCAAAGTCCTCATCACCTTCCTGCCTCCACCACATCCTGGATCATTTGCAGCCTGAGAAGCCCAGAAGAGCTGCAGTCAAAATAGTTCACACGTAGTTAAGTGTTAAATGATCCCGCCTTCACAACACGGCTCTGAGGAAGGTACTAATCCTTGCCCCATGTTGTGACAGAGGACACACTGGGAACTCGGCCATGTGACTGTCCCAGCTCTCAGGGCACGGTGTCAGGTCTGTTGGTCCTGTCCACACGTTTCAGGTAGTTTTCTGTTCTGTCTCTCTTAGAAGGTGGAAGCATAAAACTAAAGCACCACCAGGACCCAGTAGCCCAAACCACAAGTTACCGGTGATGATGGCAGCCTTGAGGACATCTGTGCTGTCACAGAAAGAAGACTGAGCTCTTTGATGTGAGAGCAATAGGTATAAATAAACAAAGCATGAGGCAGAAAAAGAGGATGGACATGTGAGCACTTTAGGGCTAGTTTTTTTGTTTGTTTGTTTAGGGTTTTTTGTTTTGTTTTTAAAATAAAAACTCATTTCCCCAAATGAGGTTGCAGATGTTGGCCAGGAAGGTCCTTCCTTCTTGAACAAAAGGAAGGGTCATGTTTCATCACCACCATCTGTGCGATTTCACTGATAGACGAAACACTGCTTTCAAACGCTCCCCACTGTCCCAGGCTAGGCCCATCTGTGATGCCCATGTGGTGCCCTGGCATTGCTCTCAGGACCAAAGACACTGCTGTCCCCTGACAGAGGCCACTGGGCAGCCCAGCTCGGCCCACCCGCCCCTTCTCTGACCACATCTTGTTCTCATCTCCTCCCTAACAAGGAGCTAGCTCAGCAGATCGGCAGGAAGCCGTCTCTCACCACCAGAGTGTGTTAGGATTTTCAGGAAACGACTTGTGAGTGATGTGTGTCCAGGAAGAGAGAAGGACCGTCCAAGAAGGAAGGACCGTCCACCCCGCCCCCTCCTTTTTCTAGCTTTGATGGAAAAGTGATTTCTTCTGCCCTCCTGCCCCTCCCTCCAGGCCTCAAGCCCACAGGCAGGCTGCATCCATATCACATCCCAATGCTACAGTCAGAACAGCCAGCACTGGAATGTCCCCTTGGGCAAAACCCAGGTTGCCCAGACCTCAAAAGTCCTTGGGCAAAATCTGCACCTTCTGAATCCCACCTGGGAATATAAGTCCCCAAATACTAGACATAAAGCATAAGGTTGCTCTCCAGGGAAGGACAATCAAATCGCCTGTGACGGCTGGATCCTGTTAGTACACACAGCCAGACTCCAGAGGCACACTGCAGTGTCTGACCCGCCCTGACCCACCTTTTCTAAGGCTTAAAGCCTTCCCACCCAGCACTGTCCCTTTAGGGACTATTTACTGTCAGATAAATCTGAAGCACTTCTCTAGGCTGCAACTCAAGGCAAAGTTGTAAAACATCTCTGAGATCAACCCTTCTTCCTGCTGCTTCTGAGAAGCCGATCTGTGCAGACATGCTCAGTAGAAGCAAGCGTTACTTCGCTCATCCCAGGGGCTATTTCTACTGACACCTCCTTCCCTCAGCTCTTGGTCCATCTTGCTCTTTCAAGGGCATCCGGGCACTTAGACACTGGTGATACTTGGGAGGTGCTATCTTGCTGGTCCCTCTTATTTTCCCCCGAGGATCTTCACCCTGCCTGCCTGTGTTGGTGATGACATGAGCCTCTTTCAGGTCTAGCTCACACTCTTAATGCCATCATTATGGGACTTGGCCCAGTAACTGCAGCACATCCGGAAACACGGTGAAAAAATATACCATCCCAGGCCCTACCCCAGACCCACTGAGAATCGTGTTCTCTAGAGAAGGACTAAGACATGTGGAATTTTCATAGTTTTGCCAGGTGAAAACTTTTTTCAGGCTCTGGCAATTCTCCTGCTCCATTGGATCAATTTTTTTTTTTAAATTGTGCTCAACACTTCACTATACAAATATTTCAAAGTATTTTAAGCCTCTTGGATTTGAGTAACCTGTAACATCTTAGTACATCATAATTACCATTCCTACCTCCCAAGCTACATTTGCCCTATCTTTTTTTTAATATTTTATTTATTTACCTTTAGAGGGGAAGAGAAGGAGAGAGGAAGAGAAGCATCAATGTATGGTTGCTTCTCGTGCATCCCCTGCTGGGAACTGGCCCCTGCCGGGAACTGGCCTGCATCCCAGGCATGTGCCCTGACTGGGAATTGAACCTCGATCGTCTGGTTCGCAGGCCCGCGCTCAATCCATCCATTGGATCAATTTTAACATTTTAAATTCTTTCGCCCATTTCTGGCCTCCCAACACCTAAAAATGATAGCACCACAAGATAAAGGGAAAGGCTACAGCTCAGAAAGCTTTGTTTTGAGTACCAGCCACAACCACAATCTAGATAATTGTCCTTTCAAACCCTGGTAATGAGTCAAGAGTTGCTCAGGTCTCTTTCGATGTCATATAAGGGCACTGTCAGGTAGGTCATAGGCCCCGGGAGGCCTGTTTAAGGTTCTTGGGAAAAGACTATTTACCATTAAGTAGGGCGGCATTTGCAAAATCTTGTAAAACTAGAATGTAATTTGGAAAAACCTAATAAGATAGAAGAGAGATACAACTGAGTTCCATCCAGTAAAACAGATAATTCCTGAGGTTATGCAGGGCTTTACTGCTCCAGGATATTAATGAACAAGTTTGTCTATCTAACAGAGCAATCTATCTCAACATTCCCTTTTTCCAATTTTTAAAAAAGATTTTATAATTTATTTTTAGGGAGGGGGAGGGAGGGAGAAGGAGAGGGAGGGAAACATGAATGTGTGGTTGCCTCTTGCGCACACCCCACCAGGGACCTGCTCCGCAACCCAGGCTTGCGCCATGACTGGGAATTGAAGGCGACCCTTTGGTTCACAGGCCAGTGCTCAATCCACTGAGCCACAGCAGCCAGGGCCCCCTTTTCCAATTTTTAAACCAGTTTTATCATCCTACTGGCTCCCCCATTTGTCAGTGGATAAAGCTGACAAGAGCATTTGTATGACAAGTGTTTCATTTGAGTGCCCATTTCCTAGCCTGCACGTGAACAGAGTAAATAAATTCTGTCCCATGGCGTCATTGAGAGGTTCAAATGAGAAAATACATTCAAACACTGGCCCTGGCGCTTATTAGTTCTGTAAGTTTGGGCAAGTGGTTAACCTCTGTGTGCTCAGCTTTCTCATCTATAAAATGGGGGAAATGAGTGAATCTACTTTGTAGGGCTTTTGTAAAATGTTAGAAGACTGACTAATTAAGAATATTTGTTTAAATAAGATGAACAAATGTAAAAGAACTCCTTGTATAGTATAAAGTATTTGTGCGTTACAAACACCAGGGGTGTCATTTTCTCCAGAAGTAGCTCGGAAATCTTGATAATTGTCAAATAGAGATAAAAAGTTTTCGAGGGCTCATAATCTAGTTTCTCTCCTTTTGGGTATGTTCAGAAATTTTAACACAAATATTCTTTTTAACTCTCTAGGTGATACTATGCAAGTCACAAGCTACTCTGCCTGTTTCCCTATCAAATGAGAAAGGTGAGGCCCAGGACAGGCAGGCCCTCAGAAGGGCTGGGAAAAGCCCTTAAGAGTGGTATTCTAGCAAATGGACAAAGCTTGCCCATATTTGGGACAGTAGTATAACAACTACAGTAAGTGTTTTCAAAGAAGAAAGAAAAGGGGAGACGAGATGGCTTGAGCTGTTTCAGAACTGAGATTTCCCAACCAGCGCTCATTCCATGTCTGACTCCAGAGGAATGGAAACAAACCGAGACGCCAAAGGGCCCTACTGCCAAATAAGGGACTGACATGTCCAGGGGCCCCAGGCGGAACATTTTGAAGGAACAGAAAGGCCACGGAAGGGGGAACTGTAGAGGGCAGGGATCCCCCCGCCTCAAGGGCTCCCAGGAGCAAGAGGGCCAGCTCCAGAAGCAGCACGGAGACCAAGATGGTGCTACCCACAAGCCTGGCCCAAAGCCGAAGGAGTCAGCATGTGTGTGTGTGTGTGTGTGTTTAACCTTCCATTAAGTCCAAACAATGCATTCAGTCAACACTCCTTTTCACCAACCACTTCCCATTACATCTTCTCCCAGTCCCCACAAGACCTGGTATCCTTGGGACCAGCTCCTGGTCCTGTGTTTTGCTTTTATGTGGAATACCAGAGGATGTTTGGATAAGCACTGTTTACTCCTTTGGTCCGCAGGGTCTTTATTTAATCTTCTTCATGCTTCCACAAAGATGAGCAAGCTCTCTGTGCAAATAGGGTCAGCTTCTTGGGATCATCAGGAAGCTTAACTGGCAGGGACCTGTGGGGCCCTACCCACAGCTCACCCAAGTAGAGTTTACAGACTTGTTTTACAGTGTTCCCCATGGCCCAGTGTGGCTATTTACTGGGAATGGATAAGAACAGTTCAGGGAAATGAGGTACTATTTATACTATTTCTAAGAAAGATAAAAAAGTAAAACATATCTTGACAGAAGCCTCCTAGCAACCAGGTTTCGACAAAGAACCACAAGCTTGCTTATCAGATTAACCTAAAGGGAAGGACCAATGTAAGAGGTGACTGGCCATATTATGGAGATCAAATCTGTGGTTAAGACACAGAGGGAGTGAAGAAAATGAACCTCTATGATCACGGCATTATTAAGAATACACTTAGAAGGGAGGAGCCCTCTGGGGACAGTGTCTTCAGGCGTTCGCAGCAGCCCAGAGTCTGCCAGACCGTCGGAGGCCGTCGTACAATGTGGCTCTAACAAAACGAGGCTGCCCCGACCCCCTGGTGACAGAATCGTTTCCCTTCACACCAAGATAGTTGGGAAGGCTCCCCAACCTGCGCGCGGCATGCGCCCCGGCTGACTTGGTGGAGTTTGTGCTGTGAGACCTAAAGTTATGACGAGGCGGTCTAAACAGACGAAACCTGTCAGCAGGGGCTACGGTGGATCGGTGTGCACTAAGTGTGCCTGCGACCCGGCCCAGTGTGCCTTCCTCACTGAGGAGCGGAAAATCGTTGTGAAAGTATCGAAGGCACAAGCCCAGAGTCAGAAAGCTAAATGCAAAAAGGAACCCTTTTTTGAGTAATAAAAGTAAACAAAAATAGAAGAAAAGAAAGAAAGCAAAAAGGGAATAGGTGGACCATCCCATGAAAAACAGCAAACAAACAAAAAAAAAAGCAACTTGCCCTATACGTGGGTGCTTGGCCCCTTTTAGGCTCTGACTCAGTGTCCCAGTAACTTTGATAAATCTTACCCGACGTTTCTTTGCAACCTAAAGCACAAGTTACAGCTGAAGCACGAGTCAGGAGGGTTAGGACTTGGAAAGCCCTCCTAATTTGTCACGAACATGTGTTGTCCTGGCCTCCGGCCTCCCTGTCACCTTCTTGGGACAACAGTACCCTGATCTGCATTTAGAGAAATGTTCCCCTTTCGCTACATGCTGCCCGGGGGGACCCCGAGTCAGTCATGACAACCAGGACAATCTGGTGTCACGTAGCTGCATTTCAAGATGCGTGACACCTGGTGAAAATGGCTGGAGCTGAGTCACCCTGGTGGTGGCACCTAGAGATACTGTCTATGAAATCCTAGATCCTGTCCTTCCCGAGCCCCAGTCAGCCCTTCCCTCTTTCCCTCATTCTAGGTGTTGCCCATATTCTTTCCACGAAGGTTTTTTTGTTTTTTTTCAGGAGAGGGGGGTGAGCTTGAAAATGAGCAAAAGAAACATACCCAACATCACAAAGTCAGATTTTGCTTCTAAACCTATCAGTCTAAATAAACTAAAGTAAGCTAAGTGTCAGCAATAAATAATCCAAAAGTCGGGCCACCCAGACACTCCCAGAGGGCAGAGAGGAAAGATGTTCATGAAAGCTCATCAATAATTACTTATTAAGCAGCATAATACTGTACAGACTGCGGACCACATGGCATCAGGAAGACCAACGTCCTTCTGGCTTGAATTCCTCACATAGTTGCCCTGGGTCTTCCGCCAAGCTGCAGCACCTCTCCTGAGCCTCGGGGTCTGCATCTGCAAGCCCACGCAAGGACTCCACAAATATTATTGAGGCCAATTTTGTGGCGAGCACCATGTGAAGCAAGCATGGTTTTCCTGCCTTCCACCTGGCACCCAAATCTCCCACTGTGAAGATCAGAGGATGCTGAAGGGTGGCAGAATATGCCTCCCCAAATATACCACTTTGGCACAGGATTATTTTGAGCTGAAGGCGGATAGTACAATTTCTTTTCAGCAGGACATACATTTTCAAAAGCCTCCCTCCACCCCTCTCTACCAAGGACAGAAGTTAATCACCGGAGACCACTTTATACCCTATCAGCATGAAGCAAGCACCAAAGGACTTTGCACAAAAAACTTGACTAACTAGTGTTTATTTACCATACATTTACCTACAGCTTACCCCTTTCAGAGGCCTAATAGTTCTTTCCTTTGTCCTGTCATTTCTCTACAAATGTATTTGTCTTTGTTGAAGATGCTGTAGAAGCCTGAACTCTGAGTTGTTCATTTCCCCCTGGGTATCCCCCATGTAGACATGTTAACTTCTGTTTGTTTTTCTCTTGCTAATCTGTCTCTTGTTACAGGGTTCCCAGCAGAGAACTTAGACAGGGAAAATTCTTTTTTTCCTCCCCTACAAGGTCTTCTGTGAAAGTCCTTTGCAAACACTAACAGGCCACACAGAAGGTAGGTTTCACTGTCTGGTTCTCAGAAGCCAAGTCACTGTTTCATGGCCCATCTTCCTTCCTTCCTAGAATTGTTGCAAACTAGCTTCTAAATTCCCCTAACAGGCTGCCCACATAGCTAGGGAACAGCAGTGCGTGTGCATGTGGGTGTGCATGTGCGTGTGCGTGTGCATAGGGCAGAGAAGAAAGGCAGCCTACAGATCAGGTTCCCGGGATGCTCCTTTGACTTCAACTTCACATGTCTCCTTTTCCACAGGCCCGTTTCTATCACCACACAACTGAAAGCCAGTTTCATCTTCACCTTCTTATCCAAACCACAAATCTAACATCAACAAGCCAAGAGATCACAGAGAACAGACTGATAATTGTCAGAGGGGAGGAGGTTTAGGGGGACTGGGTGAAAGAGCTGTAGGCACTGAGAAGTACAAATTGGTAGTTACAGATGGTCACGGGGATGTCAAGTACAGCATAGGGAATATAGTCAATAATACTGTAATAACTATGCATGGTGTAGGTGGGTACTGAAAATATCGGGGGGAACACTTTATAAAGTATATGATTATCTAACCACTATGCTATACACTTGAAAGTAATAAAAAAATACTGAATGTAAACTGTCATTGAAAAAAAATTTTTTTAAAAAGAAGTCAAGAGATAAAGAACTTCTAGAATACTAAGCGCCTGACATCTGTGCCAGTCACCTCTTTCCCTAACACTCCAGTCTCCCTCCGAAGGAACCCCTTTCTGTGACCTGCCCTTCCCTTCCCCAGAAAGGGGGGCTTGGAAAAAGAAGCCATGCCTGATATAATGCAGCCATTATAGCCCCTTGGCCCATCTGGACCTCTCGCCAGGGAGACTGATACAAGAGAAGAAAATGTGGAGGCTGCCAGTTTTCTGCAAACCCATAACCTCAGGGGAAAAGGGAGGAGGAAAAGGGGGCAGGGGGCCACACGGGAGCTATGGAAGGGACTGGAAATGAGCCACGAGTACTGAAGGCATAAAGACCCCATTTCTCCTTCAACTGGCGGGGGAAAGCCTGGCCCAGGACACCCATTCAATGATACCATTGTTTTCAACAGAAGCTGGTTTAAGATCCCTCAGAGAGGCCCCCAGTGAGGCCTCCATTGCTAGAAGGGGCAGAGATCTAACCATTTCCTAAGAAGATCAAGTGCTCAGAATTGTAGATAGGTGGAAAGACCCCGCTGGAGTGTGCAGAGCGGACCAGGATAAGCACACACCTTCCTTCGGGGGGTCACGGAAAGAATACCAGAGGATACTTCTCACATAGAGTTAGTTCAGCATGGGCTCCCCACCACAATCCTGCCAAGTTGGATACCGGGGATTACTACCTCCATCTAATGAGAAAACTAAAGATCTGAGAAAGAAGTAGCTTGTCCAAGATCCCACTATAAGCTACGGGCAAACCCAGGGACTGGCTCCACTTACTACTTACTTCAGCAGGAACCCCTCCCCTCGTCGGTTCTTGAATCCATCCTCACCCTCAGCCCATATTCAACCCATAACCAGTCTCCATGACTCCACCATAAAAATATCTTTGGAATCCACTCCCTTCTCCACATATCAGCTACATTTTCCCTAAATTACATCACCATAATTTCTCACTCAGGTCATAATAAAGCTCTTCAATGGGTCTTATTACTATTGCTGGTCTTGTACTTCCAATCCATTCCCTACACTTCAGAAGTAGTCCTGCTCAAAGGCATTTTGGGTACTGTCACTATCTGGCTTTTAGCATATTCTTTATCAACTTCTCATCACTCTCAAGATAAATGCCTAAACCATTGAAAGAGTCTACAAGACCCTTGCGAGACTCAACCCTGCCTACCATTCCAACCTCCTCTCTCACCGTTTCCTTCCTCCCTCTTGCTCTCTGCTCTAACGGTAAAGAACTTCTCTCCATCTTCAAATATTACTCTTGCCTTGGCCCCTTTGCTCCAGCTGCGTAGAACTGGCCTCCCCTTGTATAAGCCATGCCCCTTACCACAGCCCTTCTTCTTGCTCACTTCACTTCCTCCTGCAGGCCTTCGCTGACCTCCTCCCACCCCCAACACACACTGATCCCATACTACTCCACTGTGTTACTACTTACTTAAGTTCCCCTTCCCCAAGCTCCCGCAGCACAACTTCCTCCATCACAGCACGTCCACAATGACTCAGTTCTCTGTCTCCTGCCCTGGGCTCTAAGCCCCAGGATGGAATAGACTGTGTCTTGCTTGTCATTGCTCTCCCAGGAAAACCTAGGACCTAGCTCAATGTCTACCACATGGTCAGCACTCACAATATTTGTTGAATGAAAGAAGAAAAGAAAGACAATTAGTTCAGCATTCCCAATGAGTGGCGTAGAGCTCAAGCCCAGTACACTAGAGACTCTCACCAGTGAAGCCAGGGATTCCCAGACCCAATAACTGCCCCAGAGTAAGACCATCCCCAAGGTGCCCAAAAGTCAACTCATTTAGTATTTGAGGTGTCAGCCAAAGGTCTGTGTATGTCAATGAGTTCTAAGTAGAGAACAAGTAAGCTTTCCTTCTTTGAATCAAAGTATTTCCTGCGGGGATGTAAATGCCATGACTCGGGGCAAAACCAGTCCAGAGGCCCAGTATCAGCCTCCTCCTCCCATACATCTCCCCCAGGAGAGTCACGCTCAAAGACTGAAGAGTAGAAAACATCCTCCAGCTTCCAGAGAGTCTGGAATAAGAACCGAGGCACATCCTTGAAGCTGGGGAGAAAATAGAGATCTGGAAGGTAAGACTTCCAGTGCATCTCCCAAACCCAAATATACGTCTATCCATCCATCCACCCCCACCTCCATGACCTGCTTCTCTGGAGACTCCCCACCTCCCTGAGTTGTGAAGCCATGTCTGCATGTGCTCAGTTCCTAGCAGTCCACAGCTCCACCCGCCAGGTACACGTCTGTCCACCTGGCTCAGCCCAAATTTCCTATCAGTGGGGAGGGGCAGGGGAAGAGCTTCTGCTCATCCCAAATGCAGAAAACACAGTGCAGCTTTAAAGGGCACCTCAAGTATCTTACCTAGAAGTACCCCACCTATCCTGACCACATGGTGGTTGTGTGGTTTTACCTTAGGCAAGAAAGAACCCAACTCTAAGTCAAAAACAGGAGAATAAAAAAACTGAGCTCTAAGCCACTTAGGTCCTCAGGTGGCCCAGCTGTGGAAGAAAAATAAACCCCTTTCCCATTCCCCACATACCACTCCTTAGAATTAAAATAATTTGGCTGGTTGGAGCACTGAATTCCTAAGAGATTATTAGCACTACAGTTTTGACTTCCCTTGACCAAGACCAAATATTTATACGTTAATTTTTCAGTCTGAATTCCTTTTCATCCTTCCACTCACTTCCCTTCCTTCCCTCCCTCATCCAAAGACTTTCCTCCAGGTTCCTACAAGACAGAGCTCGAGGGAAGATTTCCCCACCCCCAGTCAGAAAGCCTCTCTTCCTTCCTGCCTCCTGAGCACTGCACTTTCAACTCTATTATGTAAAACTGAAATCTGCCTTGGATTTTGCTATGCATGTCTTCTCTCTCACAGAAAGTCAACCGCCAGAAGGCAAGGATAGTGTGTCTGCTCCTACTCCCCATGGCACCTAGCACAGGGCTTCACACACAGGGGCTCAGCCCTGTGTGTGAATATTTGCTGAACTTCACCTTGCAGAATGAAGACCAGCTAGCTGTGGCTGAAAAGGTGGGAGATCCATCAATGGGTGGGTGGATAAGCAAAATGTGGGAAATCCATTCGAGGGAACAAGAACAACAGAAGGACTAAAGTACTGATTCGTGCTGTCCAACATGGAGAAAACTCACAAACATTACACAATGTGAAAGAAGCCAGTCACAAAGACCACATATTGTTTAATCCTTTTATATGAAAAGTCCAGAACAGGCAAATCTATAGAGACAGGAAGGAGATTAGTGTTTGCCTTAGGGCTGAAGTGGGTGCGGGGAATGGGGAGTGACTGCTTATATTAGTTTGAGGGGGCTGCCTTAACAAACCACCACAAACTGACTGGTTTAAAAACACCAATTTATGCCCTGGCTGGTGTGGCTCAGTGAATTGTGTGCCAGCAGGTGAACCAGGGGCGGGGCGGGGCAGCGTGGGTGTGCCCAGTTTGAGTCCCAGTCTGGGCACATGCCTGAGTTGCGGGCCAGGTCCCCAGTACGGAGCACACGAGAGGCAACCACACGCTGATGTTTCTCTCCTTCTCTTTCTCCCTCCTTTCTCCTCTCCCCCAAAACAAATAAATAAAATCTTTAAAAAAACAAAACAAATTTATTCTCTCCCAGTTCTGGAGGCCTGACATCTAAGATCAAGTTGCTGGCAGGACCACGCTGTCTCTGAAGGTAGTAGGGGAAGGTCCTGTTCTGGGCCCCTCTCCTAGCTTCAGGGAGTTCCCTGGCTTGCGGCAGCGTAACTCCGTGCCGTGTGCACGTCTGTGTCTAAATTCCCCTTTTTATAAGAACACCTGTCATATTGAATTAGGGGCTACCCTTCCCCAGTATGAGCTCATTTCAAGGAATTATATCCACAACGACTCTATTTCCAAATAAGGTCACTCTGAGTGGTTAGGACTGCGACGTAAGAATTTTGAGGGGACACATTCAACCCATGACACTGCTCATGGCTTCTTTGGAGTGACGAAAATGTTCAAAAAATCAGAATATGATGGGGCCACACAGCTCTGTAAAGATACTAAAAATACTGAATTATACACTTTATATGCATGAACTATATAGTATGTAAGTTATATCTCACTCAACAAAGCTATTTTTTTTAAGGCAGGAGAGCTTGGATTTAAAGAGTTTTCCCAAGCTCCACAATCAACCATTGATGAGAGTGTGTGAAAATGAGTTATCCAAACAAGGGTGACAAGATGTGACGTAGACAGAAGTCAAAGGCAACGTGCCTTTCTCTATATGTTCTGTGTGAATTCTTCTTGACCCCGTGATTAAACCTAGGGGGTGACTACCTAGAAGTCCCTTCCAAGAATACAAGGGTGCTCCCTCCAGCACTGTTTGTAAAAACGAAGGAAAAAAATGGAGCAGCTTGAATGCCCATCAGTATAGGATGATTACATTAATCACAGCACCTTGATTATTGCTGAATATGGCTGATTCGTATACGGGAATCACCCAGGTGACCTTGAACAAGTCACATGTCTCCATTACATTATTCTCTCTCCTTCCATGTGCATTTGGTAATTTTTCATCATAAGAAATGTTAAAATGTACACTTATAATACAACACCATAGAGCCATGAGAAATGAACCAGTAAATTTGCGTGGAAATGCATCTATAATATTCTCTTCTTCTCTGCTGTATGTAAAAACAGTATACAACCTTTGGGGAGGAATCTGTGGAGTTGGAGGTACAATTTGACAAAATTTAGAACATTCAAAATATATATGCCATTCGACCTTACAACTCTATGTCCAGATACCAACCCTACAGAAATACTTGCAGGTGTGCAGAAGCCCATTACCACAGCATTATTTGTAAGAGCCAGAACGAGGAAGCCTAACTGTCTATTAAAGAGAAACTGATACATTTTGGTCCATCCAGCCAATGGAATTCTATGTTACCATTAAAAAGAATAAAATAGGCCTGTAAGTGTTACATAAAAAGATATTTGAAGACAAGTAATGAAAAAGACAATTACAGAATAGTGTAGTATAAGAAGTATGAACTAATTTATTTTAAAACTCTATTATTTGTGTAGTTTTTTTCTAGAATTGTATTATCAAAGTTTTCAAACATTCCCAAAAGTTCTCATGTAAATTTTTTTAATGATTTGGGATTACCCAAGCTGTTTTTGCAAGTTAAAAAAAAAACAGGTTATAAAACTGAGGATACCAGATGACCCTATTCAGGTAAATTTATAGATGGTTTAAAACAATCTGTGTAAAATAGTATGCGTGTGGTAAATGCTCTCTCACTGATACCAGCTACCACTGTATTAAGGTAAACAGCCCAATGGTCAAGGAATCTTCAGACTCCAGAATCAACTCCAGCCTTCCTCCAAGGGCACAGCTTCCCTGCACTCTGACAAGGGTCCAGCTAAGGCCAAGAGGGCAGCTGACAGCTTCCTCCCATTCATTTTGCCCTGTGCGCCTGCTGAAGGGCCGCCAGGAGAAATAAGCTGGAGACAAAAGAAAGCCGTGGACATCCTTCCTGGTTACACAGGCAGCCCTGGCTGCCGGTCCCTGGAAGGAGAGAGAGCCGGAACCGGTGAACAAATCCTGACCTCCTTATCGGACGGTTCAGGGACTTGCCAAGGGAGGGACCAGGCACTGCTTCTGCAGGCACAGAAAAGAGATACAGTTTGGCTGACCAGAGAACCCTGCAAGGCTGTGTTCTTGAGATACAGTGAGGTCAAACTGGGCAATGGCTGGAGAGCAGAAGTGAGCTTCCTCCCAGGGGCAATGGGTTTTAAGGGCAAGTCCTCTTAATGACATTTGGAAACCAACCCAGGGGAATTCCCTCTTACTTCATTCTTCACTGTTTTTCCAACCCCGCAGAATACAAATAATAGTGACTATTCATTGGGCTCCCCACTAGGCATGGTATAAGCCTTTAAGAGCATTACGTTATCAAATTCACATGACATCAGACGAAGCGGCCACTCTCATTAGCCCCATCTGGCAGATGAGGAAGCTGAAACGTGCAAAGGTGAAGCGACTTGCCAAAGCATGTATCTCCAGTGGCCACAAGGGCCCTGAATCCAGCCGCCTGGATTATACCACTACAGGACACTGAAATCCAAACTCTAACCAGGGTCGCGGGAAGAAAGTAAAGAAACGGTGTAGGGCAGAATCATGGAGAAGTAATGCTAGTGCTCAAGGAAGAAGAGCATACCGAGCAAGGATGGTGCATCTGAGAGGCAATGCAAGGTCATGGCTAAGAGCCAGTCTGCCCTTTCCATCCAGGTGACCTTGAACAAGTCACACGGCTCCATGTCTCAGGGTCCCCATCTGCCAAGTAGAGCTAACACAGGCACCTACACTTCAGAGTTGCTGTGAAGATTCAATTAGATGAACCACGTAGAGACTGCAGAACAGAGCCTGATGTAGAGACATCGCCTTCGCTGTAGCTATTATCATGACTATTGGCATCAGTATTCAT
The DNA here is from genome assembly GCF_014824575.4 of Sturnira hondurensis. NCBI lineage: Eukaryota > Metazoa > Chordata > Mammalia > Chiroptera > Phyllostomidae > Sturnira > Sturnira hondurensis. The sequence goes on along the minus strand of NW_028076783.1, from coordinate 1,235,135 downwards.
ATCTGACCTACATTCCTCGGCCAGAATTCAAAGGCAGACTGAGCATCCAAGTACACGACCAAGAACTTGGGAAGTGCTGATAAACAATAACCACACATACTACACGTATGTGTGGTTAAACGTATTTGTCAATACGTTTTTCTCTCACTAGTTTCCTATTTGAAGACAGTCACATGCAAGCTTTACATCACCAAGACACTTCAGAAAACATCTGTTTTTGACTTTGCATTAACGAATGTTGGCATGTATTGAAAAGCTGCTTGTGATGTGCCAGGCATTGTACCAAGCACATCAGAATAGGCGTACATTATCTCTAAGCCTCACACACCCATGTATTCGTTTCCTGTGGCTGCTGTGTAACGAATCAACACATGCTTGGTGGTTTAAAACAACAGTAAGTTATTCTTTCTCAGTTCTGGAGACCAGAAGGATGAAATCAGTATTACTGAGCAGAAACCTCCTTGTCGCTGAGTCCACTCCTTGCCTCTTCCAGCCCCCAGTGACTCCTTGCATTCCTTGGCTTATAGCTGTGTCACTCCAATCTCTTCCTCCAAGACACATTGCTTTCTTCAACCTATGAGCAAATCTCCCTCTGCCTTCCCCTTACAAATATACTTGCAAGTGCGTGTAGAGGCCACCCAGACAATCCAGGACAGTCTCCCCTTCTCAAGATCCTTAATTTAGTCACCTTCACAAAGAAAGCCTCTTTTCTTTTTCTTTTTTCTTTTTTTTGCCATATAAAGTAGCAAAGCCTCACATTCCAGGGGTTAGAATGCAGGTACCTTGGGACAGTGGGAAGGGAGACACTTTTCAGCCCACCCCACCCTGCAATGAAGGTATTAATGTCTATTTCCCATGCAGGCGGTAGAATATTATAAAAGGCAGGTAGACCTGAGTTTGACTCTGGGCTCCACCTGACATTTAGGATAAATTATGTGAATTCCTTGCACTTAAGTTTCCTCATTAATAAAATGTAACTCCTCCAAAAGGCTGCCCCGAGGATTAAATAGGACGGTGTGTGGAATGCCTTGGCACAGTGACTGGCTCTCAGTAAAGCTCAGTGAGGAATAATTTCATAAACACAGAAGGCAAGAGACTTGCTGAAAGCCACCTAACCAGGCAGTGGCAGTGGCAGAATTCCACCTGATTCTCTCTGGCACCAAAGCCCACGCCTGTTTCGCTCTATGGATTATGGTGTTTTGGGTTTATGTGCTCGTGGCCTTCAGAATCAACACAGCTAGGTTATTTCAGTTCCGGATGCTCCTCGACTCTCTCCCCCAGCAACTGTGTAGCTGCCTCCCTACAGATCACCACTCCTAATACCGGGACTGAGTCTATGCAAAGGACCCTCAGAGAGCAACCTCATGCTTCCAATGATTCAGAAATAAGGGGGACCCTGTTCATGCAGGGGTAGAATTGAGACTCTGGCTTGTACAAAATTGGCCAGCAATCCACTGGGTCTGTGACTCCAAGGGTTGTGGACATCATGAGAACTGGAAATCAAATTAATCTCTGCCTACAAAGCTACCATTGGAAATGGCATCTCCAATGAGACCACGGGGTCTCTCCAGGGCAAAATGCCGACCAAGCATAGCAACTTGGAATTTAAATTCATTTAATGCATTCGCTGCCTCAGAGTCAAGGCGGCAGGGTCAATTCAGTTGCTGATACTTAAAAAAAAAATGTTTGAAAACATTTCCAGCACTCACAGGCAGCTCTCATCAAATTCTGGTGTCCCCACCCATCCATCCCACTGTTTTCTCGGCACCAGTCTCCTTGGGTTAGACAACCTCAGCTGCAGGGAATGGGGAGCCCAGCTGCACGCTGAGTTTGGAAAAACATTTTGAATACTTGAGATCTGCCAAGTACTTGGTTAAAGAATGATATCCTCTAATTTCTTAAGCCATGTGTATTTCAAGTGAAATGTAATCCATATGTGTGCGACTCATTTAAATGCAACTCAGTGAAGCATAGTTTCCCAAAAGCATTGGGCTAACGTCTTAAGCCTTTCTTAGGCTTCTCTTAGATCCAGGACGTTGAATTTTGCCAACAACAAATCAAAAGAGAGACCAAGAGAGTTGCCCTTTGTCCTAGTCCTAGATAAGATGTTAACATGAGTACCCAAGAGGAAACGGGAGGTGTGGGTGAGGGAGAGCTCCGGGCCGGGGCAGTGAGCAGGGTTTCCCTCGGGGTCAGCTACGTAGATCTACCAGGCCTCCTTTGAAGAGAAGAGCAGTAGTCAGAGGTGATAACGAATCCACCCTGTCGAGTGCTGAGAAATTCCTTCCCTGCCTGCTAGTTCTCCCCTTCCTTTGTTATACAACTAAATAGGGTTGGGGCCTGGGGCGGGGCGGGGGTCGGGAACTAGCTCCTGTTAGGGAGCTAAATGGCTCCATTAGCACAAATGGCTTCATTTTCCAGGTTGTAGCCTGATTCCTAAGCCAACAAAAGCAGTCTCATTCCCTGTGGTATCTCTGTGGGACTGATAAGGCGTCTGAGATAGGAAGAGATTTGATTCCAAAGTAATGGTGAGCACTACGACCAGCAAACCTCTAAATGCCCCAATTCTGCTTTGCCGATTGCTGTTCCTCATGACATTTGAGGTCCATACACACACACACACACACACACAAAATAAATGTCCATTCTTATTAACCAGATTTGTGCAAACAGGGTCTGTCATTAGCCAGGGCTGAAGCACAACGAATGGGGTGAGAACAAAGGACATCGGTCCCTTTTCTAAGCTAAAACCCCAGTCTTACCATGATTCCGATGCAGGAAGGGCAGTTGTGTGAAGAGATAAAAGTTCCAGAATGTGCTCAAGAGACAAGCAGAGAGAAGCATATGGCCAAAGGTCCTCTGGGCACAGTGCCCACTAGGTGAGCTGTTCATTTGCTTTTGAAGGTGACCTTGCAATGTAGTGATTCTGCCATCTAATAATGCAGCTCAACGAGCACACCCCGCAAGCTGGTTCAACAGGCCAGCATGTCCTCCTCTTGGGAAGAAGGGCATGATGGAGGGAAAAGGAGAAGAGAGACAAGGCCTACATCTCCCTGGAGGGGTGCATCTCCCCAGATGCCTACAGCTCAGGGAGGTTCCATTTCATTTCAGCAAACAAGGTTTGTTTTTGTGTGTGTGTCCAGTGTGGTGTCTGGGTTGACAGGGCAGTCCTCAGAGCATGGGGGAAATTACACGGAGAAGTAACATTATGGAAGGATGCCTCAAAACTGTGGGCTGCAAAAATAGCACGGTAATCTCTTCTCTATAATTTCCTTTCTCGTGTTTATGTTGCCTAAATGGTGGGTCCTGAACTGGCAGTTCATCCGCCACTTCAAGGCCTGTGGTTTGGGAGGCTATTTGCCTTTATCCCAGTGCCTCTTACTTCCAGAAATGTCTCCATGGGAGGAGAGCAGGCTCCATGCTTCTTTTCCATCCTTCCACTTGCACGGTATCCTCTAAACAGGAGGTACAGAAGGAGCTCTTAGAGCCCAACTGGGACAAGACCCCCATTTTACAGACAAGAAGACTGAGGCTCAGATGGCCAAATGGCTTCTTGGCCAATTCCACATGTCTGCCTCTGAGTTCTGTACTCTCTCCACTGTACCACACAGCCCCCACTGCAGGTAAGGTTCTCCTAACAACAGCTATGCACCAACATTTGCAAATTATGTGTATATGTGTGAATAAATTTAAACAATGTAATATATACTTTATGAGAGCAGTATACTGCCTTCATGACATATGGCTGAGTCCAAAAAAGCAAGTGTGGAACAATAGGTATAGTAGTATCTCATTCTTGCTCCTCCCTTCCCAACAGAAACAGCAGCCTTTGTGTGTGCTTCTGTGTGATGTGTCTATGAGTACTGACGTGCATGTTCTCACAAGCTTGGAAAGGGCCAGGGTATGCCCACCAAACTGTTACCAGTAGATTCTTCTTGTGGGTGGGAGACTTTCATTCTTCTACTTATTACACTTTGGTATTGCCACAAGTTTTAAAATGAGCATGTATTGCTTCTACAGTTACAAAAAAAACATGAATGAGAAATAATAGTAGCTGCCATTTACTGAGTATAGAATCCAAGTCAGGCACTCTGCTGGGTCCTTCACACACACCATCTCATCGCCTCCTCCCCGTGGCTCTACAGAGTGCGACAACCATTACATCCCAGAGAGGGAAACTGAGGCTTAAAGAGGACACTCGACTGGAAAGTGGGAGTGCTGGGATCTGAACCCAGCGCTATCTGACTCGAAAGCCACTTGCAACTTACCCCTAGGGTACACATGCACCCAGGAGAGCGTGTCTCCCATGGGAATGTCCTCCGCTGGTTCTGAGTTGCTTCACAGCAGGAAAAGGCTGCCAGCTGCCACGCTATTGAATAAGGGGCCTTGGGGTTCCTGCTGCCTGAGCCGATGGCCCCTCTCCTGGCCCACCCCCTGTTCTTCCAGCTTCACCATTCTGGGCAATCTCTCCACGTGTGAATTCCATTAAAGGCTTGCTCACTGCTATTTTGGACCATGCGTTAGCAATGTGGGCTTTGATAGGATGGGAGAAGGCCAGACACCTCCAGATGATGAAAAAGAAATTAGAAGTGCCCTATCTCTCTCCCCTCGCCATTCCAGAAGCTCTTGCCTACAGCTCCCAGGGGGCCTGACAATCCAATGAACAGAGAAATGTTCAAGGGTTGGCGAAGGGAATGGAAACCTCCATCATCTATTAGGGCCTATGAGCGTGCTGCGCTGTCTCCTCGGAGCTGACACCTCCTAGCCACCCCATGGCTCATTTTCTCACCTTCGGGTCTGGACTCAAATATCAACTCCCCACCGAGGCCTTCTCAGACCACCATTCCTAAACATCACCTCCCTCCCCAGCCCTGCTCTTCCGAGGACTTTTATCCCTTTGTTTCATAGCGCTTGTCCACTGACATACTCCACATTCACTTGTTGATTTCTTTGCTGTTCCCACCAACGGAATGAAAGCTGTTCGTTCACAACTACTTTCCCAGGACTGACACTAGTGCCCGGAGTGCGATAGCCTCACAGGAGATGAAAAAATGAATGAACCGCCCCAGCTGCCGTGGCTCAGGGGGCTGAGTGCTGGCCTGCAAACCAAAAGGTTGCTGGCTTGATCCCCAGTCGGGGCATAGGCCTGCGGTGAGGGCCAAGCCCCCATTTGAAGGCAGGCAAGATGCAGCCAATTGATGTATCTCACACATCCGTGTTTCTCTCCCTCTCTTTCTCCTTCTCTTTCCCTCTATCTCAATTTTAAAACATGAAAAATAAGTATGAGTGAACCAATCAAGGAACTTAGAAACCAGAGCCAGAAAAGTCACTTAGCACAAGGCCCAGTTTCCCCTCAGAAATCACAGGATTATAAAAACCTTCACAGAGAGGTTTTAAAAAAATCAGAAAACCATCATCCCCACCCCCTAAGCTGTTTTGCATCCGGCCTCACACACACCATGAATGAGAAGGGTTTGGGAAATAAACACACTAGGAAGTCGTGTGCAGTTGGAGTTCCGCTTGCTAACACATGTTCAAAAACAAAAAGCCCAATTTAGACGAAAATAGCAGGAAGCTGTCCCCTAGGGATACCTGATGAGGTCATAGTGCTTGACTGTGCTGTTTCCATTTTTGTTAAGTCTCCTGCCTCCTGCCAATTCAAGGAGGCAGGGAACCACATCCAGTCCCCCCGCCGCTCACTGGGAAGCCAGAGAGTGGCTCGGAGCAGCACACCATGGAACTACAGCCGTAGGCTCTCCTTGAACCCAGACCCATGCCAAGAACACACATGATCCTGGTCTCCCCTCTCATCTACCTGCTCTGTGGCCTTGGACAAATGCCTGCCCCTCCAAGTTGAAGTTTCTGCATCCATACATAAGACTGTTGCTCTCAGTGTTTTTTAAAGTGGCTTCCCGCTCTAATTTCCAGTGACCTTTTCTTGCAAAGGCTCCAAAACAGGAGGGAGGGATGAGTGCTGGGATCCCTACTGCGCCAGCCCAACTCCTAAGGATTTGCGCATGACGGCAACCCTACCACTTGGACTGCCCAGAGGAAGCTGAAGGGTCAAATACTCCATTTGGGGGCAGAATAGGGCGGATTAGATTAAGTGACAACAGGGAACATTTAGACTAGAGCTAGAGGGCAGGGGCCATGAGAAACTAAAGCCGACCCCTGAGAGAGATTATCAAGAACAGACCCTCTAAGAGCCGTTCCCGGCAGGACAAAAGGATGACTAGGCGAGGAGAAATCCCAGGCACGCAGAGCCTGCACCCTCTGGAGACAGTCAGCCAGGTCTGCTCCAGGGGAATGAGACAGAAAGAACACATTCTTGGGCTGGGTTGACACTCCCTAAAAAAGTAGCTAAAATAATTGAATGCCCATCTTTCTGGGTGCAGAAGGAAGACCTGGATGAAGCCCTCTTACTGCATATGCTGAAGTCATACTTCTACAACATTTCTGGTGCCACTCACTATCTTTGGACTCCACTCACCCTTCTTTGCAAGGGTCCAGAAGCCCAAATTGGGAATAATTTATATTCTCTTGTTCCACCGAGTTCATTAGTTATTCCCACCCTTCTGGATATGGGAAGGTCCCCAGCCATCCCTTTCTTGGCAGGAATGCATCTGATTACTCATCTGCTTCCAGGGAGGCTGCCAAAAAGGAGATGGGCAGTTGTCCGAGCCCTGCAGCCTCATCTGCAAGGTCTGTGTGGCAGAGCCCAAGTGGGGAAATACCAAAGGCCCTCAGGGTCTCCGGGCCAAGGAAGGAGAGCTCTCCAGTGGCCGAGCAGATTGCGAATGACCCAAGAGCAGGCAACAGACACAGCTAGGCAGTATCTATTCACCTGCTCAATAACATGAAGCAGGATATAACTGTTCATGATGGCAAACCAGTACGGAAATGTTTCTGACTCAGGCCACCACCCAAGATGAATGAGGTTAGAAAGGTGGACGCTGCAGCCTGATGAAACCAGGAGACTGCTGACCATGCCCTTATTGGCAGAATCTCAGAGTGAGCTGAACCAAAACAGATGGAGTAGCCAGGGCTGGAGGCTCAAATCCCAGAACACTCCGCCTTGCCTCTCCTCTCTGCTGTTTTCCTCTAATCTTGCTTCCTGCCATGCCCCGAGCTGCAGCTAGTAACACAACCGTGGAGTCCTCAAGTCCATCCCCCCTTCACGCAAGTGCACACTCACACGCACATGAACTCTAGGAAGCCCTGGAAATACAGCTTGTTAAACAGTCCAGCAATTTCACAGTAAGTGTAGAGGTTGGGGAAACGCTGTCTTGGCAAGAGGCTCCCCACAAAGAAACCAACAAGGATTGAGCAAGAGCCTGGGTCACTTCACTGACTGTTTCCTACGTAACAGTAGCACCTGCGTCCGGCATTGACATGGAAGTGAATTGTTTCATTTTACACAAAGGAGGAGTCCACTTACTCATTCTTCTCCAGGTCCAGGATCAGCTCTCGCCCCTCAGCCATTACCCTGAGCTCAGCTTTGAGTGGATGCTAAAAGCAACAACAAAAGAATGTCAGTTCCTAAATGCAGGATGGACGCTCCCAGAAACAGACACAGGATCTAGTACAGTGCTCTGACATTGATCACAGGAAGTGAAAGAGAAAGGGTCAATTGCATTTCCAGCCCAAACATAAAATAGCTCCAGTCCCAGAAGGACCAATTTCCCTCCCCCATCTGCCTTCTCCTAAAAGACAAAGGAAAGAAACTCCCAGCTGAAATGTGGTGTAAGTGCTTGCATGCGGGTCTGGTAAAGACAAATGCTGGAAAACACAGTCTTCGACAGCAAACTTGGTGTGGGATCAGATCTGGAATCCAGGGCTGACTCTCTGACACCGCTGTGATGTGAACTTGGGCATGTTACTAGACCTCCCTACAGCTTAGTTTCCTCATTTATAAAACAGATATAATATGGGGCTCTTGTACGATTAAGTGACATAGTGAATACGAAGAATTTATCTGGCATACAGGAAGCCTCAATACATGGTGGCTATTATCTAAAATACCAGGGAAAGCCTTTCACAGTGGGTTATTTTATATTATTTTGTTTGGGCTCTCAGTTTGGATACCCCCCATCATCTCAGAGGAGACAACTAGGAACACTTCCAGCTAAGGTTTTTTTAAGCCAAAGGAAGCCACGTTTTACATACAAGAGAAAATGTGCTGATGCCCAGAGTTGCTCTACATTCAGCACAGGCTATTTAAGATATCACACAAATGACCAATAAGCAAGAAAAACACACTCAACATCACTACTAATTCTCCCCTCCAATTTTTTCAAAAATACCTTAAAAAAACATGCATCACAGTGCAACAGAGCACACTGTACAGTGGGCACTCTCATACCCTATACCCTACTGGGGAGATTTTCAGCTGATACCACCAACTCACTGAAAAATAATTTGACACTACAGGCTAAGAGTTGTTAAGTGTCTGAAAAAGAGTTTTTATGTCTGAAAGGAACAAATGGAAGAAGGGGCAAAGCTTTACTTACATAAACATGTTCATTACTTATAACCATAAATAATGAAGTATAACCTAAATGTCCGAAATACAAATAGGAGAACGGGTAAATAAATGATGACCCGTCCATGTGACAAAACCCTAGACAGCCATTAAAAACAAAGACTTTAAATAATCTCTAAGTTATCAAGAAAGTATAAATGATAATTATGAAGCATAAAAACTCAAAATGTACATGGCATGTTTTATTTAAATATACTTTTGTAAAAAAGGAAAAAGCAGAGAGAAAAAAAACGCTAAACCAACAAGTTACCATAGTTATCTTCAAGGCAGTGGGATCCCTGGCTAATTTTATTTTCTTCTGTGCAACTTCCCATGTTTTTATAATTGCTTAAGGAAGAGGCCTCTTAATTCTTTTTACTTTATTATTGTGGAAATTTTCAAAAATAAAAATTGAAGTCTAAGTAAATCTCCATGCTTCAACAATTCAACTTCCAGTGGTTAAACTACTCTTGAAGGAAGAAATTATTGATTTACATATTTAAAACTGTTTAAAACAGCATCTATTCTCTGGGGTATTTTTTTTTATTTTATTTATTTATCTTTAGAGGGGAAGGAGAGAGGGAGAGAAACATCAATGTATGGTTGCCTTTCCTGCGTCCCCTGCTGGGAGTTGGCCTGCAGGGAACCAGCCTGCAACCCAGGCATGTGCCCTGACTGGGAATTGAACTGCGATCATGTGGTTCGCAGGCCTGTGCTCAATCCACTGAGCTACACCAGCCAGGGCTATTCTCTGGGGTATTTTAAATATGTGCTCTCCAACTTGATAATAGCAAGGAACTGATCAACTCTTGGGGTCTCTTTCAATCCACAAAAGCTCTTGGTAGAGTCTCGGCCGAACTGAAAACTTAGTTTTGGTGTGTCGGAAAGAGCAGGTCATCTGCTTTGTCACCCCTTTCTAGTTGGGGGCCTGCATCTTCCAAGCACATTTCTTCCTCTGATTTGCCTCAAACCCCACTTCCCAGTAGAGTCCTGGGCAGCCCTGAGCACTTTCCGGGCTCTGAGGACATCTGAACTTTCTGATCCAGGATGCTTGAGCAACCCTGTCCTTTGCTTCTTTTATTTTGCTCATTTGTCTCACTGACTTCTCTTAAGAGCATTTCAAAACCACGGGGAGAGGAAGTGAGGTGGATGTTTGTTTGCCCAGGAACTTTCACTAAGGGACCCACTTCTCTGTTTCTGATGCCCTGCCTCAGCTCTGCCAACACCTCTTCTGGCCGCTGGTCCTTGGCCACGTTACTCTGGGGAGTTCAGGAACGAGGGCCCTGCGCAATCACATTAGGCTTCAGGGACACCGTCCCAAGTGGTCATTTGAGAAAAAGCACATGGCCACTGAGCGGTAGCAATTCTCTTATCCAAGAGGTAGGTGGCCATGGAACGGCCCACACAAAAAAGGAAAGTTGACACAAACAAAGCACCGTCACCTCTCCTCAAAGAGACACAAACTGTAACATGAGAACAAGCTCAGACACTATTTTTTAAATAGGATGGTCCTTGTTTCTAGAGGGATGTTTCATCCAAAGCAATGAAACAGCATTGCGAGGATCTATGCAGCCTCCCAGGCCGGCTTCACTCAGCTTTTCTCTTTGCGACTCCAGACTGTGCTAGGAATGGGAGACTTTGCCTCTCCTAAGGAGTTAAGCCACAATTTTGTATTTACCCCAGAGAAGGTTGAAATTCCTTTCCCTTTAGGGCTGCATTAAACAGATCCTCAGCTCATAGGGTATTGGAAATCTATGCATTGCATCCCTGTTAAGATCCAGTATTGTATCTACTATACAGTGAGTGTTCAATTGGTGTTTGATGAATTAATTATGTAAATGAGAATAAGAGGCTTGAGTGGACACACCTCCTTCTCTCACCCCTACTCGCCCCCCACCTTCCCGACATTCCTTCATTTGTTCATTCAACAAATACTTCTGTGCTAGGCCCTGGGCTGACAACTGGTACAAAACGCCATGATTCTGGGCAGACAATGGCTGGGAACAAAGACAGGATCTGGGGCTCCACGTTGTTTCTCCAGCCCTTCCTGAGGAGGCCCAGCACCCCACATCTGGCGTAACAGGGAGGCCTCTACAAAGACTATCAGGGACATTCCTCAGCAATAATGGACAGGCTGGACTATCCAAGATCTGAATTTTTAAAAATAACCTGCTCGAGGGTGGCTATCCATTAATTTGTCTAGACTTTTCCTGAAGCTATTTTCAGCCTTTCTTACTTTTGGATGAAATGAATTCAATGTGTTTATTGTCTTTAGGGTAAAATGTTCCTTGCTTTTCATTTGTCCTAAAATGTTTGCTGTAAGTTCTCTCACTAAACACAAATGGGAGCACTTTTTAACATGTCAATATTATTCTACTCATAACTATAAGGATTCTAGGCATTCTCATTTACCTTTCTAGACTCAAAAGCCACCAAGTCTGGGATCCTTCCTGACACAGCTCTCTCCTCTCTCCCCTACTATAATCTTGCTCTTATATGCTGCCCAATAAATCACTGACCCTTTGAAAATGAAGACATCTTATTCACTACCTGCTCTCCCCAGCCCTCTCCTTTCTCATTCCTTCTAAGCTCTATTTTATCAATGAGGAAACGGAAGTTCAGAAAGTGGAAGGTCAACAACCACATCTTCCCTTCTAGCTCTCCCAGGTAAAAATCAGAGCCCCAAAGAACGTCCTCGATGCATAGGTTCTCTCTGCATCCCAGGCGCGTGTTTTCCCTCTTCTCCCCAAGCTCCTTGATAAAGCCTGTGCATTTTGCTGGTGTCGTGGCCCAAGATGCCCACTGGATTTTAAGATATATATTCCCTAGTACTAGGTCCCTACCTTGCCTCTTATTTAAAAAATAGTTTGCATTAGCATTTTCTCTCCAAGCGCATCACCTCATCAATAAAATAAAGCATGTATTATGCAGAGCAAGAACAACAATGACAATATTTAAGAAATTCCAAATGAGCGGGTGATTTTTGTGACACATATTTTCACTTAGTTGGTAGCAGCATTAACAAGGACTTTCATTTCCTCAACTAACAACATTGGAACATGTTCTAGAAATTTGTCACATGATGAAGGGAGGTCCCATCTGGGATTCCAAAAATGACAAACAGACAGGATAGAGTGGGTCAGATGGAACTATCGGTGATGACAGTCGAGTAGGTGGCCCAAGCCTCACACAGTGAAGTTGCCAACTCTTGCCTCTGAAAATGAGAGCTTTTAATCTTACCTTTCCGCCCACGGGGCTTTCTGCAGTCTTCCACTGAGGTATTATTAGTTCATGCTGTAGAGGGGGGCTGCCCTCCCCACTTCCCCCTGTCGATACAAGAAACACAACCATTGGAATTCCAGACTTCTGCACCCTAGCTAAACCAGACATGCCCTTCCAGCTGGGAAGAACCTCATCCTGGGTCATTAGGAGACACGCTGGATTCCGGGCTCTCGGCTCTTATGGGCCAGGCGCTCTGCTAGGTGTTGGCAATACAGTGCCAAACAGGTGGCAAGGTCTCTGTACTCCTCACAAAGTGCATCTTCTAGAGGTGGGAGATAGATAACACACAAATATTCTCAAATGGTACAATAGGGTCAGGGCATAAAGAGACACCCGAAGAGGGGTTCCCTATATTAGACAGGATGGTCAGCAAAAATGGCATTTAATTGAGGGACCAAAGGAAGGCAGCCGTGCAAAGATGTGGAAGAAGGGTGCCCCAGGTAGAGGAACCAGCAGACACAACGACCCTGTGTGAGCAGAAGCAGACTTGGCCGGTTTACCAAAGCAGCAGAAGGTAAAGGTAGCTTGAGTCCTAGTAACTGAGGGAAGAAGTTGGTAGGAGACGTGATCAGCACAGCCATAGGTCTGATATCACAGAGGCCATGGAAGGTGTCTTGACTTTATTATAAATAGACTTGGAAGGCACTGGAGGGTTTAAACACAGAGCAATATGATCTGTATTCAGTTTTTAAAAGATGGTTCAGCCTGCTGAGTGGTGATTGGGGGTAGGGGTGGGTGGCAGGGAGAGTGAGAGTAGAAGCACACGGCAAAACTGGAGACTTGCAGGAGCCCAGCCTGGTGAGAGCCGATGGTGCCTCTGACCAGAATGACATCAGTAGAGAGGAATGAAGTGGTTGGATTCTGGGCATATTCTGGAGGCCAAGCCCATGGGTATTATTTCCATTGAGCTTCAGTTTTCTCATCTGTAAGATGAAAATGATGATACCTGCCTGCCCATCTCACAGCATCACTTGGGGGGAGTCACTGTGAAATTACCACTCCATCCACAAAGCATCATAGCACGACCTGAGCTTCCTAAATGGTAAATCCACCTTTGGCTCTCACTTCCCACTTTCCAAATCAATCTCACCACCCGGTTCTCCTTTATCTTCACAACAACCCCGGATGTAGGTTGTAGGATTGCTATTTTTTTAAGAAAGGCAAATTGAAACTTGTGTGAAGAATGACTTGGTCAAAGCAGTGGCGACCTCAAAAACAGGTTGCGGATGATCTTTTTTTAAAAAGATTTTATTTATTTATTTTAGAGAGAGAGAGAGCGAGAGAGAAACATCAATGTGAAAGAGAAACATTGATCGGTTGCCCCTTGCACACCCCCAACCTAGCTCCATGAGGTACTGACCAGGCACGTGCCCTGATGGGAATTGAACCAGCAACCTTTTGGTTTGTGGCACAATGCCCAACCCACTGGACTGCACCAGTGAGGGCCAGACAGTCTTAATAAAGTGATCATTTCGAAAGACCTAGTCTCCGTAAGAATAGGCCAAACCCATAGGACTCCTGGGGGTAAGGGTGAGAACTCCAAAATCTATTGTCTAAACCACAGAATGTACTGAATGATGGAGTGACATGGTTATTTTGTTAGAGGGGTGGGGTTATGAGTGATTCACTTTTCTTTCAGATTAGTGATAATAACGTATTCTCAATCAAAGCACATCCTAACAATAATCTCATTAGATGTGCATTAGTTTCATCATGTTGGTAAAAAAAAAAGAGAAGCAATGCATTTTATTTCTTACATGTTTTCTGAGTACTTAACTAGGTGCCAGGCAGTATGCTAGGTGCTTCATATTTATAGGGCACCAGAGAAGCACAGTTGCTGCTCTAGGGGATCCGATTGTCTAGATTGTTCACTATATATATATATATATATATATATATGATATTTAATGGAATATTTAAAAATAAAATGACCTGTATGACATAAAACATGCTGAAAGCAATCTAAAGGCTCCTTAATGGAGGACCACAGGGCATTTTAAGAAAAATCATTCAAAATTTGGAAATAAAGCAAAGAGAAAGTAGGACATCCTTTCAAAACCACATCGCAGCATTGTTTAACAGGCCCTTCCACACATCACTGAATGACCAAGGGGAACGTATTTTTGTCTGATTTTTAAATGTACTAGTAATTAAAAGACTATACTCACTTATGGGTCAGCTGCAGGTTTCTGGCTGGTGGAGAGGCAAATGACTTCGGTATAGTAGAAAGACAAGGAAGAACCGTGGTTGTCTGGCCCTGGCTGCTGTGTGATGGCCCTGGCTGCTGTGTGACGGTACTGACACTTCTGCCTCTGTCCCAGCACAAGGTCCCGGCATTCTTCTTCCAACGCCTGTCCACCCCTGTTCCTCTGATGCTTTGAACCAGCTCTGCACCCCCCCCCCCCAATTCACTGCCTCATTAACGACCCGAACAAATCTTTGCCACCCTTTCACCCTATATTTGGATGCGGGTCATATTTTTAACTTTTTGAAGATTATACTTCTGCAATTTCTTGGTGGAATTTACAGTCATTAAAATTCTGTTTTTTGAGAATTTAATGATGTGGGAAATGCTCATTATGTGAAGTAGAAAATGCAAGCACAAAACTGTGCATATGATATGGTTCCAGTTTTATCAGTATGTATTTATAGGAACACACACACACACACAAAGACTGGAGAAGAGGAGAGACTAGAAAAGCAGCGGAAAGAGAAGGCAAAAGCAGGGAGAAAAAAAAAAACAGAGGAAAGAGAGAGAGGGAGGGAGGGAAGCCAGGGAGGGGACGCGCTGTTTTCTTCTTGCTCAAAACCTCCACCACCTCCCAGGGCGTGCAACGTGGGAACAAAGCCGGGATCCCGGGCTGGGGGACCTCGGAGACGCAGTCCTGCAGAGTTGCGAGGGGCAGCTCCCAGGTCCCCGGCCACCTAGCCCACCCGCCTCCATCCCCATCCCAGCCATCTCTTGCCCGGCCACTTACTTCTGCTCCACACCGGCAGGGCGAGCACCAGCAGGCACAGCCGGGCGGCACCCACACCCCTGGGCATGATGGCAGCGGCCCCTCGCGCGCTCCGCTCTCACAAGCACGCGGCCATGCCAGCACCCCAACCAGCCGGCGACGCGTCTGGAACCCACTGACCGTCCAGTGCTTCCCAGCCCCGCTCCCAGCCATCGGCGAGACGCTCCGCCCTGCAGAGGTGGAGGAGGGGAGGGGCCCGCCGGGAGGGGCCCGCCCAGAGGGGTGGGAAGGACCGCCAGGGGCGGAGTCCGTGGGACCCCTTGAGAGTCCTCTGGCTCAGGTGACCCGGAGCTGGGCTGCAAGGATTCACTGAAGGTGGGGCGAGGCCTGGGGAGAGTCCTGCGCTTGGGCTTGCGGGAGTTAAACAAGACCCCTTTCTGCACAGCGGCCTGTTTCCTCTGTCCCGTACTCTCCCGGACGCCTTGGGTGACACTCAGAGGCTACTCAGCCGCCCCAGTCCCCAGAGGCCGCCACTCTGGGAGGGAGGCTTCGAAAGAGTTAACGGAACCACCAGACACAAAGAACTAAGTGCTATATAGAGTTGTTTTCTGAACACAAATCAAGGAGCCATTCCTTCTGACTGGGAGACGAGGGAGGGCGGGGAAGAGAGCGCTCCCAAAGATGACATCTGAGCTAGGGAGGGGGAGGATCGGAGCCCCAGGCAGAGAAAATGGCACAGAGAAGCGCGCTAAGGATGGAAAGGCTGTGATCTCAACTGGGGGAACACCGGAATCTGGGGTGGTTAGGATTTAAGGCTTTGGATGGCTTACTATCTGCTGGAATACTAACGATAACTGAGACTGACATAGCACTTAGTAAGTTCCAGACACTGTCCTCAGCACTTTACATCCATTAACTTACTTAATTAATTAATCTCGGAAAAGAACTACTTTTTACTGTCCTTTAATATGTGCCAGGAACTCTGCATCCATCATCTCTTTTAATTAGCCCCATAATCTTCCAGGGCAGGTAATAATAGTATCCTGTGTTACAGATGAGAAAACCAGACTTGAGTGGCTAATTTGCCCAAGGTCAGTTGCCTCTTTAAAGGCTCCAAATACAGTCGTACTGGGGATAAGGGCTTCGACATAGGAATTTCAGTAGACACAGTTCAGTCCATAATACTCCATCCTCTGGCCCCCCAAATGCATGTCCTTCTTGCATGCAAAATATAATCACTGCACCCCAGTAGCCCCCAAAGTCTTAATCCATTCCAGCACCAACTCCAAGTCCAATGTCTCATCTAAGTACTCTACTCAGATATGGGTGGGACTCTGTGTGTGGTCCATTCTGAGGCAAAAGTCCTTTCCATCTGTGAACTGGTCAAAACCAGACAACTCACTTGCTTTTGAAATGGAGATTGTAGGATAGATATCCCCATTCCCAAAGGGAGAGATCAGAAAGAAACAGGTGATAGGTTTAGAGCAAGTCCCAAAACCTAGCAAGGCAAATTCTACTAAACATTAAAGCTCCAGAGTAGCCCTCTGGCTGGATGCTCAGTTTTGCAGGCCCACTGAGACAGTAGAGTCATCCCCATGGCTCTAGGCAGTGGCCTTGACCTACCCCTGGGGCTTTTTGCTGCAGCCCTGCCACTTAAGGCACTAGACAGGAGCAGCCTGTCTCCCAATACCTGGAGGGGCACCCTGTCTCAAAAACCAAGGAAACAAACACCTGGCCCTGCAGGGGATTAGGGGGAATGGTGGCCCTTGCCTTCTCTGAATCATCTTCAGGGTCATTTTCCCACTTCCTTGAAGGATAAAGCATATTCACTAGCTCTACTGTTCTGTCCTGTAGAATCCGAGAAGTCTGGAAGACTTTATTTCGTCCTGACTCTGTTCCCTTTGGTCCAAACTGGCAGAGTCTCTGCTGATATATTTGTATTTTGCTGTGTATGATGTACACTTTTTCACCCAAATTTTTGAGAGAAAAATAAGGGTGTGCATTATACATGGGTGGTACTAATTCTGTATCTATATAAGTGTTTTTAATTCTTTTATTTATGCCTATGCACTAAAAGTGTAACTCTAGAAAGCAGTAACGACACCCTTACCCCAAAATAATACCCTGGAATATGATATTCAGTCTTGTTTCTAAATAGAAGTAAATACATAATTGAATTAAATAATTAAAATGAAAGATTTTTTTCTTGCAAGTTTGAGCCCAAAAATATGGGTGCACATGATACATGGCAAAATACAGTAATCGCATCCCTATTCCTGGTCTCTGTTAAAAGAGCTGATTAACTGCATGGGTCACCTTATAGGGATACCTTGGTGTTCTGTTAGCCCTGTCTCCTAGTACACTGGGAGTGAAGGCTTCACCATGCTGATGGGGGTAGGGGACATCATTCAGTCCATGACAGTGGACTTTACCCCTAGAGCCAAGAGACTAGAATGCCAGTCCCCGTGCTCTCTAATGAGCTCTACGACTTCGGATAAGCCATGTCTGTCTGGGCCTGAGGGTCTGACCAACGACCTGGCCACGGGAATGGTGGCCCCAATCCATCCCACCCAGAAGCTGCGAGACGCTGTTGAGACAATGGTGGCGAAAGCGCTGGACCCGGTGAAAAACGCTGAAGGGGCCAAGTCTAATTGATTCTGTGGAGCATCTCCTTGCAAAAGGTACACAAACGCCCTACTTGAAATTTGCTTCCATTTGCTGGCACTCAGCAGATCAATATTTAATCGGCATGTACCCCCTGCCCCCAAATTGGGAAGTAGCTCACAAGAGAAAAAGTCCAGTGATTATTGAATTCTGACCAAGGAGTGAGAAAGTGTCTGTTCTGTCTCTCATCTATCCCCTCACCCTTATACACAGGAACAAATATATACGCAACTTCTGACCCCTGGAAGCCTTCCCATTCCTTCTTAAAGGATGTATTTGTTGTTTATAAAAAATACTATATTTCTCTACATAATCTTTAAAATATTCATGACATTTAACCTACTAATTACATTTCTGGGAAACTATCCTAAAAAAATAATCTGCAATGCATACAAAGATTTACGTACTAGAATGTTCATAGTGGTGTTATTTATAATATTGAAAATACTGGAAACAACTTAAATATCTCATTGTGAAAGAACAGTTAATAAATTACAAAATATCCATATGATGGATTATTATGCAGTCATTTAAAATAACATTAAAAATTTTTATCCTCTGATGTTGAGTGAAAAAAAGCAAAGTCCAAGATTACATTTAGGTATGACCTCAGCTATGTAAATAAAAGACATTTTTAAAAAGACTAGAAGGAAATGTGCCAAAATGTTTGCAGTGGTTACTACCTCTGAGTGATGAGACGAATGAATAAAATCTTTTGGTTTGGTTTGTTTGAGGATTGTTTTGGTTTTTGTTTGTCTTCTTACTTTTTCTTTCTTTCTTTCTTTTTCTTTTTTTTTTCCTTTTTCATTTTCTACAATACTTAGATATGACTTTATTTAGTAGTGGGGGTAGGTGGGTAAATAGTAAACACAGGAAAAGAACCCAGAAGAAATGATGGTTTATGCCGGTGTTCTAGAAAGTTTTGAATGCTTGGCCTCTCTCCTCTGGTGTTAAGGGAACTCAGACAGATACAGTAACCGGTTCCAAACTTCGGGAGTCCAGGTGACCCACGTCACTGTTCCTTTCTACAGTACACCATCATGGTTCGGAGGCAGCTGTCCTGCCTGGGGTTAAGTCCCTTTGCTCTCCTTCACCAGCTATGGGACCAGGGGCCAAAAAAAAACCCCATTTCTGTGACTTCATTGCCTCCTCTATAAAGGATGATGGTTGAAAATGGTAGTTCCTAGCTGAGGAAACAGTGATTGATGATAAGGACTATGGAAAATGAAGTCACTTTAATCAAGCGGCTAAAATTATTAACAGTATGAAGAAGGTTAAGGCATAAGGAAAGAGTCCATTTTTTTTTCTAACTATCTCCAGGAACTTAATTTCTTTTTTAACTTTTCCTGTCTTGAGTCACTGCCTGGATATACCTCTGACTACAGGTAACACTCTAATTACCCCCCCCGAAGGACCTTCAAACCCAGGCCATCTAATTGCCCCCTGAATGACTCAACAGACACATCCCCTTGACATCCATTATCCAGACACCCCTGACTGGCCAGAACTCCTGGCTCCCATCACCCTGTCTGCCTGACATCTGACTCAGAACAGCCCTGGCGCAATCCTAGAGCCCAGCACGTAGGACTGATAACTCTCAAGGACATACTTTTTATTATAATAACTTTTAACTTTTCTTTCTTCTTTGGAACGCCTGTGTTCCAGGTCGCAAACTCCAAGTTTGCGCCCTTGAATAAACTTTATCGTTCATTTCTAGCAAAACCTCCAGACTTTTTGAATTCATTCAACATAGCTCATAGAGTTTTTGTGATGCTTAAATTTGTGAGACCCACTTTTTGCGGGTGCTTAGCACAGTGCCTCTCACATAGTAAGCCATCAAATGCTAGCTTTTATTATCTTTATTCTACCGCTACTACGTATGGGCATGTGGAGCATATTTATAATGCTTATCTTGTGCTTTTAGTTGGGTAATGTGCAAAGAGTCTAATTTTATACTGCTTCTTTTATTATTATCAAAGATAATGATGCATGTGCTACCATAATTGTCTTTTCCTTACCCCCGCCCCCCCGCCCACTCTATAGTTAGGCCCTTCTGAATAGGGGCTGGCCCTCGTTCTTGCCTCAGTCTCCCAGTGTATGGCAGGCGCTCTAAATTTTTTATTAAATAATAAATTATGACTTACATGATTAATAATAGTTATTTCATTCTGGCTCTGCACAGACTTCCAAGTTGCTCCTGGGTGAATTGTCTTCATTGGCCCTTACTCTGAGCATAACATTGGCCCTATGAGAACTTTGCCATCATCTTCCCGGGAACTAGGGAACTTTTTTTGAAGTTCAGTTGATTCAGGTATAATTTCTATACATCAGCATACTCCATTTTTTTAGTATACATGGCTATGAGTTTTGGCAAATGCATATGATCAAATTCCACAATCAACATCACCCCCAAAACTTCCCTTCGGTCTCCTGCCCTGTAATCGATGGTTTGCTTTATGTTCCTACAATGTTGTCATACATATAGAACCAGACAAAATGTAGCCTTTGCAGTCTGGCTTCTTTTATTCAGCACGATGCATGTTGCCTATATCAACAGTTCCTTTTTTACTGTTCAGTAGTATTCTATTGTGCGGAGGTACAAGAGTTAATTTATCCATTCACCAGTTGAAGAACATTTGGGTGTTTCCAGTTGTTGACATTTATGAATAAAGTCACTGTACTTGTAAATATGCAAGTTGTGTGTGAATATAAATTTTCATTTTTCCAGGGTAAAAACTAAGAGTGGACCTGCTATATCTTATGATTAAATACATATTTAACTGTGTAAGACACCATAAACAGTATTTTACAAGGTGGCTGTATGACTTTGCATTCCCACCAGCAATGTATGAGAGTTCCAGTTGCTCTGCATCCTCGCCAGGGCTTGGTATTGTCGGTTCTTTTGATTTTAGCCATTCTAATAGACGTGTAACTTCCCAGCAATTCTCTTGCTCTTCAAATACTCCATGAAGGAGCAAGGTCAGGATTATTGAATCCATTTTGATAGACAGAATTAGAACCTAAAGGAGGGTCTTTTACTCAAGTCTTTTGATCATGTTCAAGATTTTAGTCTTTAGTTCTGTTTTTTTCCCTAAAAAAATCCAAAGAAAAAGCAAATGCCCCCAACCCTTGGATAACCCATAAAGCTCTTGAAATCATTCGTCCAATAACATTTATTGAGCATTTAGTATGTGCTTGGCATTTTCTAGAATCTACAAACACATAGATTCCTAAGATAGCAAAGTTGCCACTATAACAATTAGGGTAAGTGGTATCGGGGGAAAAGAGAGACAGGGGTAGGAACTGAGGAGAGAATAAAATGGCCAATTGCAGGTCAATTGCAGGCCACACATTAAGAAGGTTGATCAAGTTTCTTAACATGTGATTTTCTTTCTTAACATGTTTAATGTGAAAGATTGCATTACTATAATTGGTTTTGAGTGTTGAACCAGTCTTGCATACTGGGACAAATCCCACTTGGTCATGGCACATAATTCTTTTTATACATTGTTGTATTAGACTTGCTAACATTTTGTTGGGAAATTTTATATGTATATTCATGAGAGATTTTGGTCTGTAGTTTTCTTGTAATGTCTTTGCCTGGTTTCATATCAGGGTAATGCTGGCCTCGTATAATGAGATAGGAAGTATTTCTGCTTCTATCCTCTGGAACAGATTGTAGAGAATTAGTTTTGGAAAATTAGAAGTATAATTTCTTCCTTAAATGAGTTCACCAATGAAACCATCTGGGTCTGGTGCTTTCTGTTTTGAAAGGCTATTAAGTATTGATTCAATTTCTTTTATGGACATAGGCCTATTCAGTTTGTTTATTTCTTCTTGGGTCACTTTGGTAAATTAAGTCTTTCAAGCAATTGGTCTATTTCACCTAGGTTATCAAATTCATGGGCATAGAATTATTTGTAATATTCCTTTATTATCCTTTTAATGTCCATGTGACCTGTAGCAATGTCCTCTCTTTCAATTCTGTTATTAGTAATTTGTGTTTTCTTTCCTCCTTTCTTAGTTGGCCTAGCTGGAGGCTTATTCATTTTATTGACCTCTTCTAAGAACCAGCTTCTGACTTAATTGATTTTCTTCAATTTCTTATTTTAATTTGTATTGATTTCTGCTCTAGTTTTTATTATTTATTTTCTCCTACTTACTTTAGATTTAATTTGCTCTTTTTTCCTAGTTTCCTAAGGTGGAAGCATAGATTATTGATTTTAGAGCTTTCTTCTTTTCTAATATATGCATGAAATGGTATAAATTTCCCTCTAAGCATTGCTTTCACTGTATCTCACATATTTGACAAGTTGTGTTTTCATCTTCATTTATTTCAAAACATTTTCTCTCTTGAGATTTCTTCTTTGTCTTGTTATTTAGAAGTGTATTCTTTTATCTCCATGAATTTTGAAAATTTTTCTTATCTTTTTGTTATTGGTTTCTAATTCAATTCCACTGTGGTCTGAGAGTCAACATTGCATGATTTCTATTCTTTAAATTCATTAAGAAGTAATTTATGGCTCTGAAAGTGGTCTATAGTGGTGACAGTTCTATGTAATTTTGAGGAGAATATGTATTCTGCTGTTGTTGATGAAGTAGTCTATAGATATCAGTTGTATCCAACTGATTGATAGCATAGTTGAGTTCAACTGTCTTTTCTGATTTTCTGCCTGCTGGATCTGTCCATTTGTAATAAAGAGGTTGAAGTCACCAACTAAGTTAGTGAAGTCATCTTTTCTCTGCAAATCTAAGTTTGTGCCTCACCCAGTTTGACGCTCTATCATTAAATGCAGATGCATTGAGGGTTGTTAGGTTGTTTTGGAATATCAACCCCCTTATCATTATGTGATGCTCTTTTTTTATCCCTGATAACTTTTCTTGGTTTGATGTTTGCTCTGTGTGAAGTTAATATGGCTGTTCATGCTTTCCTTTGAAAAGTGTTAGCATGGTATATTTTCCCCATTATTTACTTCTAATCTACATATGCTTTGTATCTAAAGTGAATTTTGTGTGTATAAAATATAATTGGATCTTGGCTTTTGATGCACTCAACCTCTTTTTTAATTGGTATATTTAGATGATTGACATTCAAAGTGATTATTGATATAGTTGGATTAATATCTATCATATTTGTTACATTCTCCTATTTGTCATTCTTGTTCTTCTTTCCTTTTTTTGTCTTCTACTCTTTTTCTGCCTTTTGGGATTTTCTTTGATTCCATTTTCTCTTTTAGCATATTAGCTGCACTTTTAAAAACCTTTCTTTAGTGGTTGTCCTACAGTTTGCAATATAAATTTAAAGCTAATCCAAGTACACTTTTAAATAATACTCTACCACTTCACAGGCAGTGTATTTTGTAATAACAAAAAATTCTATTTCTTCCCTCGTATATAAGCATATATATACACACATATATATGTGTATATGTATACATATATGTGTGTATATGCTTGTACATATATGCTGGTGCTTTGTCCTCGGGTGATACGGATGCTGTTGGTAACAAAGCATATTGGAGAACCACTGCTCTTGGACGACATTAAAAGGAATTGCTGTCATCTTTTGCCACATTTTCATACTTTGGACACTTTTTCTCAACAGTTACCAACATTTTAAAAAATCAGGAGACTTATTATTGTTAAAGAGATCCTTATCCTGGCTTCTCTTGGAAAATTAGAAGGGTGGGAAATAGTAAGCCTACATTTCTCTATGGCGACAGTTGGCTAGAGATCAGTATTAGCTGCTCCTTTTAGGTAGAACATTAGTTCTCCATTTTGTCATAGTCGCCAACCACCCACAGTCCACATCACCCATTTTGTTTTTTTCAAAGATTTTAATTATTTCTTTTTAGAGTGAGGGGGAGGGAGGGAAAAAAGTGGGAGAGAGACATTGATGTGAGAGAAACATCAATTCATGGCCTCTCGTACGTGCCCTGACCAAGGACCAAACCCACAACCCAAATATGCACCCTGCCCAGGAATTGAACCAGCAGCCTTTCGGTTTGTGAAACAACACCCAGCCAACTGAGCCATGCCAGTCAGGGCTCATTTACTTCCTAGGCCATTGAGTTTGTTGTCCCCGCCAAAGGTGTGGAGACATAATACAGAATTTTGAGGAGGTGCATGAGCAGAGCTGGTTATCCTGTCTGATTCATTCAGGCACTGGGGGGGGGGGGGGGGGGGCGTGGTTTCACGAAAGTGCAGGCTAGGTGACTGCACATCACCCCACTCTTAGAAAGGCCCCTTCCTTAGCTTCATGCTCTGCTCTTGCTAGCTTGAAATTCTTAATAATCTTTGTAAAAGAGGACCACATTCTCATTTTGCACGGAGACCCACAAAGCATGTGGCTGGTTGTGCAGCCACCCCACTGTTATCGGTAACCTTCTCATCACCAGTTGCTAAGGACGGGCGGGGTGTGGAGGGAAAGATACTTCCAGGATTGGGGATCTGGAGCGCACTTCAGAAACCATCTTGGTCAGTAGACAAGGTAATTATTTCATCTCACAGCTAGAGCTACCAAGGTCCAGAAAGAAAGAATTGGCTTCCTCAAGGTCATGGCCAAATCCTGAAAAAGGAGCCAAATTGGAAGGCTAAAATGATGAGTCTGCAAGGCAGTCAATACTAAGGCTGGCAGTGAGTTTACGTATCTTCTGTACCTCAGCATACCAATGAGGAAATTCCTATTTGTCACTTAGCTCAGTAAACTTTGGTTGATCTGCTTAAAGCTGAAGGAAGCGAATACAACAGAAGGGGGTGGTGGCGGGGGAGGAGGTGCGGTGATCTTTAAACAGGTCAAGAAAACTGTATAAAAGGCCCAGTTTGGGATATATGAACTCCACCCAGATTTGTTACAAAAGGCAGACCTCCACCTAAACCTCAAGTAAATTGCAAAAGGCAAAGGCATTCAGGGAATGCCAACATGCTGCCTGACTTAAAATGGCAATCAAGGTTCAAGGAAGCCCGTAATTTCAGCTGGCCCCACTTAGCTGGAAAATAGCCCAATTACTTGTAGGTCCCAGTTGCTGTTTTTAGGTTAATGGCTGCCTACACCCAGTGAGAGAGCTGAGTTCCTGCAGCTGGTTGAGTGGAAAGCTGGACTAGAAGCTAGACAAATAAGTCAACTCCAGGTGGTCTTGCACCTGTTCACATCTGGGTTTGTGGTTTGGGCGGGGTGAAGCCTCCTCTCCCACACATCCGCCCCCTCAAAGATAGTCAAAGTACCTAGGCCTGGGCATGGAACTCCATCCCCACAGCTACTGTGCTTGGCTCAGCGAAGGGTATGTGGCCCTAAGATGAACTGATAAACAAAGGGACCTCTCAAGACTCTGACAGCCCTATCGAAAAGTGACTTGCTTTTCTTCTGAGATGGCAAACAGGGTTAATTTGGGGCTGTGAGTTGTTCTTTGGTACCACTGCAGGAAAAAGCCTGTCTGAAAATGAAGTCAAACAGTGGCAAGAGACAGAAAGAGAGAGACAAGGGTCTAATAATGTTATTGGAATCTGTCCCTCGAGCCGTACCTAGAGTAAACCAGCCCCTTGAACTTCTCATTTCCTTGAGCCCCCAGTTTTGCTTTCTTTTTTGTTTAAGCTTGTCTGGGTTAGGAGTCTGTCCCTTGTTGTTGAAAATGTCTCACTAATATAAAGGGCTTCTCCAAACTAGGCACTGTATTAGCTGCCGAGCTTACAATAGTGGATGAGACACATGTCACTCCTATATTTGTGGCACTTAGAGTCCAGTGGGATGATGGCAATAAGGAAGCAACTAACTGCACAAATAAATAAAATATAGTAATTACACAATGGGATTTGTAAACCAGAAGGAAGAACACAGGAGAGGAGGACTACTGTAGACTGTATGGTGGGGAAAGGCTCTTCACTGAGGGTCTTTTAAGCTGAGAGTCAGTGGCATAAAGAATGAGGGAAGAGAGTTCCAGACAGAGCAAACAGGAACTGCTCTCAGGCTTGAAAGGGCCTGATTCATTCAAGAAACTGAAAGGGGGTCTTCATTTATTCATCCATTCATCTATGTACCAAACGTGCTAGGCACAGGGAGACAGATCAATAAAAGCAGTCCTGACAACTTGGCAATACATACTGAGAGCCGTAAAAGGTTCACAGCGTTTGACTCAGCAATTCCACTTCTAGGAATTTAGTGGGGGGAAAAAACAGAGAAGGATGTCTACAAAGACATAGCTACAAGGATGTTCACTGCAGCATTATTTATATTTTTAACTTTGTATTGAAACGCAACATACATATATACACTGTGTGCACACACTGTACACACAGCTCAACCCGAATGCACCCATATGACTGATAACCCAGATCAAGAAACAGAACATGACCAGCAACCCACCAGCCCCCTTTTGACCCCTTCTGGCCCTAAGTCCCCCTCCCACTAAGGGTAACTGTTAGCTTGGTTTCTAATAGTATAGATTAATTTTGCCTCTTTTTGTACTTTGGAGAAATGAAGTCACATAGCATATGGTTTGTGGGAGTGGGACTGGGGGAGATGGGATGTCCTGGCTTCTTTTGCTTGCTGCTACGTTTGTGAGATTCCACTATATTGTTTACATGGTTATGGATGGCTTATTCTGCAGGGTATGCTATTAGGGGCATGCACCACAAGTTATTTATCTATTCTGCTCATTATAGACCTTTGGGTAGTTTCCAGACTGAGACTAGCATAAATTGTGCTGCCGTAAACATTCTTTTGGTTAACATATGCCTGCATTTCTTTGGGGCGTACACCTAGCAGTGACCTAGCTGGGTCATAGAATGCAGGGTCATAGTATCTATCCACTTTGGAAGATATGGTAAACAGTTTAACAAAATGATTCCACGAAATTACACCCCGCCAGCTTTTTAAGAGAGTTCCAGGTTCACTTGGTATTTTCCACTTATTTATTTATTTATATTGATTTTAGAGAGAGAGGGCAAGGGGGAGACAGATGGAGAGAAAGAGACAGAGAGAGCTGTACTACTTACTCATGCATTCACTGGTTGATTCTTGTACGTGCCCTTGACTGGGGGGATCAAACCTGTGGCCTTGGCCTATTGAGATGACACTGTAAGCAACTGAGCTACCTGGCCAGAGCAGTATTTTCCCTTTTAAAAAACTTTGGATATCTGATGGCTGTGTCACTATCTGATTGTGTTCTGATTTTCACTCCCTTAATAATTGATAACACTGCAAATGTCTTCGAATGATTATTAGGCATTGGATACCCTCTTTCCTGAAGAGTCCGTTCAGGTCTGTTTCCCATTTTTTTAAATTGATTGGTCTGTTTCATTCTTATTGGTTTGCAGGAGTTCTACAGGCTGCTGGTCAGATATATATGCAAATATCTTCTTCCACATTATGAGGCACCTTTTCACTCATTTTGGTGAAAAGGAATTCTTCGTATTAGTGTAGTCAAATTTATCAATTTTGTAATGGTTAGTACTTTCCAAGTCCTCAAGAAATTGTGTCCTACTCTGGGATCAAAAAAATGTTCTCCTATGCGTTTCTCTAAAAGCTCCACTGTCTTCATTTTACATTTAGATCTACAAGCTATCCAAGTTGATTTTTTTTTATGGCATGAGGTGAGAAAGGCGTCTGAAGAGGATGGGGGAAATGGTACAATAGGAGTGAAGGGAGAGCGGGGGAGACAGAGAGAGAGACCAGACCACCCACAAGAGGCTGCCGCATCAGGCTAAGGTGTTGAGCCTGTGTCCTGAGGGTGACGGGGAGCCACAGAGGGACCGGAGGCAAAGACAGAGGGGCTCGATCGCCTTTGCTTCCCTTGCAAGCTACAAGGCCCGAAGAATGCCATTGCAAGCAGGAAGAGCAGGACTATTTTCTGTCTCTGCACTGGATTCCATGAGCTCTCCACTGGCTGTGAGGAGGAGAGTCTGAGGAATCTCTCACAATTACCTCCAACAGTGGGGTTTCAGGTTTTTTACCATGATCCTCAGAAGGAAATGCCTTTTACAACACAATTCAACTGAATTTCACTGAACTGTGTTTAGAAACAACACCAACAACAAAGCACTGCCTGAGACTACCAACTCCATGATGGCAGTGACCGTGACTGTATAACTGCTTTGATTATCACTGCAGCCTCTATGACGAGCACAATGCTCACTCCACGGTGGGCCCATAGCGTTACTATTATTACGAAGTATGTAGTTACTGAACAAATGGATATATGGATGGACCAATAAATGACTCAACATACCTTGCAGACTACAAAGATTTATACAGATGCAAACAAGTTCTGTTAGCAACCAACCTCAGGCTATATTTATGAAACTGTATGTTGACAAATCACCAGAACAGGATGTTGAAGACAGAATAGAGCTGGGCTTTGATACCGACCGTGGGTGGTGCCCCTGTACACCCCTTGGAAAAATGGCTATTCCTTCCTGGGCCAGGCCGTTCTACACAGCCCTGCTTCCTCTTTTACAGACCTTGAGTAATTTTGGTGGTATATGGGGAGCATGCGTCAGAGACCAGATGAAAGGGTTTGCTTTGATATGGGATATGGCCCAAAGATTGTGTCTCAGAGACTGGAAGAAAGGCACAAGGCTACCTTTTTCTCTGAGTAAGGATCTGGGCTTGAAAAATATACTGCTGCAGACACCTTGAAAGTGCATTTGCCTGAGGAAGGTCACCAGGGATCACTTAAGCCCATCATTTCCTCCCAGCCTCTTGAAGCTTATTGATCAGTATCAATTCGAAAGCTCCTCCCACAAGCTCTCAGTCACCAAAGTTCTCTCGGTAAAAAGCCAAGCCGAGGAACCAACTTTAAAAGGAGCAGTTTGCCCAAAGATCAGCAATGCTGACTGGGGCTGAGCAACGACTTCCTCCCTGCGTCAGTATTCCTGCAAGGTTTGGCAATTAAGATCCCCCTGGAGAAAGGCTTGTCAGAAGAAATAACTGTCTTTTTCAAAGAGCCAGAAACCTTCATGATAGGTGAAGTCATCACAAAAAAGACCTTTAGTTCAGGATTGCATTCAGTTTAATAGTCTTAGATGGCTGCATGGAAATTTCCAGTGCAATCACATGGAGCCTTTTTCAATTCAACAGGCAAGCCAAGGATTAAGACCAGGTTCTGAAGAAGCCTTAGGGTTCAGGATTAAGGGACTTTGGGACGCAGGCAGACCGGTGTTGGAATCCAGTCTCCCTTCTTATGTGTTTTTTTAAGTAATCACTTTGATGAAGTTAAAGAACACACCCTCCTGAGCTTCAGATTCCTCATCTAAAAGATTTCAAAGGTGTCCTGGCTGGTGTAGCTCAGTGGATTGAGCGTGGGCCTGGGAACCACACGATCACGGTTCGATTCCCAGTCAGGGCACATGCCTGGGCTGCAGGCCAGTTCCCAGCAGGGGACTCACAAGAGACAATCATACATTGATATTTCTCTCCCCTTCTCCTTCCCTTCCCCTCTAAAAATAAATAAATGGGATACTTTTTAAAAAAGACTTCAAAGGTGTTGGGAGGGTTAGAAAAACATGGACAATAATTCAGCACTGGACCTGACGCAATGAAAGTACTGAACAAATAGTTGTGTTGCTGCTGCTGCTGGTGGTGCTGGTGGAGGTGGTGATGATAATCTTTGTTATTATTTTGTCCTAAATCAATACGAAGAAATGTAAGATCAAGTGCATACTGAGAATCCAGCTAGGAAGACAAGCTGGATTTCCAAATAACCACGGGGTTGAGAATGACTAGCAAATTCCTGTCCTCTTGCCTTTATCCAACTTGTTCCACCTACCGGAGAAGACCCTTCACACCAGGTTCCCCTTTTCAAGGACAGCCAGACTTCATTTCAAATGCTGCTACTCTGTGAGGCATATGGAATAAGTCACCAAGTGACTCCTTGGTCACTTAAGTCAAGCCAGCTGTCCTGCAAGCCCCCGTGTCCCCACCCTCCATGTGTGTGGAAGCACTGCTTTCTACCTGAGCTCACTGGAGTGAGTTTCTGCCTCTTGCAAACAAATGAGCTTTGATTCAGATAACCCCCAAGAATGTGGTTTTAAACCTACTGAGTGTGCAGGTGCTGGAAACACAAGGGGGGGTGGACACGGGCCGGATGGGGGTGCTACATGGGAGTCATGGGCTGATCATCGACACCGGTTCAGAGCAGGTGAGATCTCTGCGGAGGGAAAGGCAAAATACAGCCCACGCGACTAATTTCATGGAGAACTTCGATGAATTCTTGTCCCACTATACGAAACCACACTACCGTTGAACACCTAGTGTGTGTGCTGTGGCCGGCCCTATTTAGGTACTGGCAGGGAACGCAAAGAAGAGTAAAACACAGACTCTGCCCTTGGGGGAACTACAGTGTTTACTGAGTACAGATTAAGTGCGAGGATGACTATCTCGCAGCTCTCTCCATCACGGGTCTTAAAGCCTGAGACAGAACAGGACAAGATCACATCAAAGAGTATATTCAACAGTACTTTACAAATGGAAGATAGTTTTGTAAATATAATTGACATTAGTGTTCAGACCAGGAATAACAACAGTCCAGAGTTATGTAGGACTTACTATGCCAAGCACGGTGACTAATCTTTTATACACATTTATTCCCTGAAGGGAAAGAGTACTCTAGAACTAGGTACTATTACCCCACTTTACAGATAAAGAAATGGAGCTTCTGAGAGGCAGTGTCCTTGCTTCAGGTCCTGAAGCTACTGAGTAGTAGATCCAGAAATAAACCCACATTTATGTTTAGCAGATTTTTGACAGAAGTGCTAGTGTAACTCAATGGAAAAAGGATGCTCTTTGCAATAAATGTTACTGGAACAACTGGATATCCATATGGAAAAAAAATCACTAGGAAACAAATCACAGAGCTAAAAGTAAAAGCTAAAACTACAGACTTTAGAAAAAAACTCATAGGAGAAAATATTCACAACCTTGAGGTAGGCAAATATTTTATAAACAAGACACGAAAGTATAAACCACAGAGAAAAACTCATAAATTAGATTTCATCAAAATAACAAAAAAAAAACCCAACTTCTGCATTTTAAAAAACACTCTCAAGAAACCGAAACAGCAAACCACAATCTGGGAGAAAATATGTGCCATGCAAATAATTAGATAAAGGACTTGGGGCCAGAATATATAAAGAACTGAAAATGCACTAAAAAGAAGGTGATTTTAATAAATGGACGTAAGATTTGAACAGACCGTTGTATAAATATAAATAATCGACCAGCACGAGAAGATGTTCAGTGTGACGCGGTACCTGGGAAAGACTAAGTACAACCACTGGGAGACGCCACTTTACCCCACTGAGCATGACCAGACCTCACAGGCAACACAGGGGGATCCATAAGGATGGGAAAGAGCTAGAACTTCCCGAGAGTCCACTCTGACAAATGGTTTGGTTGTTTCTTTCTGAGTTAAACACACACTCACTCTGTGACCAACAATTCCACACCTAGGTATTTGCTCAAGAGAAATGAATGCTTGTGCCCACAAAAAGATTTGTATAGGAGTGTGCACTGCGACTTCATTCATCATAATGAGATGCTGGCAAACTCAAACGGCCAGACAGAATGTGGATCATCCATACAACAGTATATTACTCAGCAGTAAAAAAACCCAACTGTAATATGTTCAACATTGATGAATCTCAAAAACATCTTCGCGGAGTAAAGGAGGTCCGAAACAAAATCCTATGTACCTTGTGATTCAATTTCTATGAAGTTCTGGAACATGCACAACTAAGCTGCAATGACAGAGAGTAGATTGGTGGTGACCTGGGGTGGGGTGGGGAGGGAGAGAGAGTGGACCAGCAGGGGCAGAAAAAAATTTCTTGAGATGATGGAAGCATTCTCAATCTGGATTGTCGTGGTTGTAGGATACATTTGTCAGTACATTTGTGTGCACACTTAAAATGAGTGCATATTATTATACCTCCAAAAAATGATTTTTTTAAAAAAGAGTTGTGAAACACAGCGACTTGTTCCCCAAGCCCTGCAGCAGGGAGGGGCCTCCACAGGCAGACTTTCAGGGGAAGAAACACAGCCCTGGGCAAGGGCAGGAGACCTTCAGGGAACGTAGCCATTTGTAAAATCACTCTTCACTTCACCAAGACCGTTCATGCTCTTGGAGGTTGCAGTCCCTGCTCGGGTCCCAGCAGGCAGGGCATGCTGTCATGGCAGCAGCAGGGTTGACTGAAGGACAGCAGCCTGGAGCAAGGAGCCCCCTTTTCCACTCAGCTCCCTGGAATCCGGGACAGGAACCTGACTTAATTCTGAGTGCTTCATGAACACCCTCATGGCCTCGCTGCTCCTCCTGCCTCATGTGCCTCCTCGTTCCCTTAGGAGAATCTCTCTCTCTCTCTCTCTCTCTCTCTCTCTCTCTGGCTCCCGCTCAGCCGCCAGGGGCCCCTCAGCGGGTGCCTGGGCAGCCCAGAGACTAATCGCCATTGACTCCCAAGCCTTTTCTGCCTTCTCCTTCAAGGAAGCCCCAGGAAAACAGTGGGTGGAATAAATCCCATTCTCGGAAGCACTGTTCTTTTAAAAAGCTGGAAAGTTGGGGTGAGGAGTTTGGGGCTATTATTAGCACTAAACACTATAAAAAGGAAATGCCACTGATAATCTTAGATGGCTGTATTTTTGTACGGGATAACTCAAGCTTCCTTCTTAGAGTTCCCAGTCATAAGAAATACTTAATAAAAATACTACCTCAGGTCATACCCTCAAACCCAGCTGAACATTGCTGAAATCCATTGGGGCTGGTCAAGTCAGGACTGACTGGGAAAACGAAGACTGCAATTTTAGAACATTTTTATGGCTGCTCCCTTCTAAGTGGCTCAGGTCTGTCCTGCCGGAGGGCAAAGACCTGTGTACGAATATTTATTTGTTGGGACTGTGTGGAGGCAGCGTGGCAAAAGGGGGTGGTATGCAGGCTCTAAGTCAGACTTACCCAAGCTTGGCCCCTGTGGGACATCAGGCAAGCTGCTCAGCCTTTCTGAGCTTCCCCTACAAAGTAGTTGCTGTGAACCCTATGAACTAATGCCTGATGCCTGGCACTTGGTAAACTTTCGGTAAATGTTAATTCATTGTTAGCTTGCTCTCACCATGGGGCCTACAAAAGCCTAGTTTTACCTTTGGGAATGCTATACTCTATCATGATACAGAAAGCATACAGACAGGGGAATAAAAGAAAAACACTAATGAATGATGAGATCCTGTGATAGTAAATTTGCTAGAAAACATGAACTTTAGTTTTCAGACACTGCTCGGCTCCTGCTCCCAGACTGATTGGAGAGCAATTTGTCAATGTGTGTCAAAAGCCCCTAAAAATGTGTTTTCCCTTGGGAAAACAATGAAGCTTGTGAGGGAATAATTAGCCAGGATATACTTAGAGTAGCAAAAATTTGGTAACAGTCCACATGTCTAACAACAGAAGTCAAATGCATATTTAGACATTATAATTGATGAACATTTACATAATGCAGGCTATAAAACGATACGTACAATGTGGGTCCATTTTGAGGGTCTGGCCTGAAATAGTGTTTCTGTTAAGAAATTCTTGTAACCAGGAACTCTCAAAAGGAAGCTTGACTACTCCCTTATAAAAATACAAACATTCAATAGCTGTGTATCTATATATCTATCTCTATGGATACTTATATATGTATCTAAATATAGTCTATAGACCTTGGCTTAACACAATGGCTTCATGTAGGAGTAGTACTGTTAGGTGAATTTTTTGTTTCATTCATTTGTATTTCTATTGCTTTTACATGAGGAAAAAATAATTTATTTTCAAGTTTGATTAATGTGGAGAACAGAAAGAGAGAACAAACGCAGCACAGTAAGCACGTAAGTAGTGACCCATTTTTTACTCGACATTTCTGCGAATTCTGAGCCCTCATTTCCCTTCCTACAAATATAGATTCACTGCATAACTTCGGGCAGGTTCCTTCCTCCCTGGCTCTCAGTTTTCCATCTGTGAAATGCATGAGCTGGGATAGGTCAGGGATGCCCATCTATCTTGAATGCTAACTCCATAGCATTACTAGGGACTACCTGGACCACTTCTTTGAAAGAAGGCAAGGGCTCTGTGAGCCATAATACCTGTCATTGACAGAAGAATGAGGAATGACACAAGAGGACAATGCCATTTCTCTATGTAGACTAGAAAACTTAATGGTCTCTTAGAACTCTATGTGTTTGGAGCATCTTGAAGCAAAAATATTAACCCGAATCTGGGAAGTTGTAGGGGTTGGGGGTAGCTAACTCCATGTATTCACTTTGGATAGGTTGCAGCAGATCACTAATTTTCCACCTTACTTCACAGAAGGCAAGACGTAACTTGGAATTTGCTGAGGGAGAAAGCCATGCCAGTTGTGTCTCCAGCGTATTTTCATCCACCACCTCTTGTCCTAACAAGGACTAAATCTGCAGCTGTTACTCAACTTCTTCAGTATGAAACCAGTTGAACACCACAGCTGTTAGAAACCTAAAGCTGGTTTCAGCTTTGTTCTTGGACCATGTCTCATGTTTCGTGAGAGTTTCTAAAAGCCGCACTTCTGGGGATTGAGTCAGAGAAAGCCACTTCTCCTAATCATCCTCCCAGGAAGCAGAAGGGGTGGGCACTCATTCCCTGGGGGGACTTTCCAGTATGAAGTGGAGCCTTTTCTATTCCTGATTTGATGGAATGAGGCCCCTGGACAGGGTGCCGACATTCCCCAAGTCATACGATGAATTCGACTTCCACCCAGCTCTGCCCACTGGCAAGCAGACAGGGATGCGTTGGCAAGCACTCTGGCTCTCACAGCTTGGCTATTTGGAGGAAGGGGCAGTCTGGAGGGCTTTCCTGTATATCAAGTTCACCATGCTAATCTACTCTAGCTTCCACAGAGAACAGCAGTCTGTATTCAGGGGGCTCAGCAACAGCTGTGCCTTCCAAACCAAGACGCTGTTGAGAAAGATGATCCGAACGTGGGCTGTGTGTTTCAGTGGGATTTGGTGGGACTTTCCTACTCAAACGGCCCTTTGTGTGCCTCGAAAAGATGAGGCATTAACCTCACGCGTGGCTAAAGCATGATGGATGACTTGGAGTTCTCAATTTACTTTTGGCGGGTGCTCAGAACTCAACCGTCAAAAATGCCTGGGTATCTGATGGACAATGCCTGGCTTGTTCAGACTTGTTTTTGATGGAGTGGGTAGATCCAGGTTTGCTCAGCTAACCAGAGCTGGACCGTTACAAAGGAGGACTCCAAACTTCCTCTTGGGGCCGTAGAATTGTGTCCTGAATCAGTAGCCTCTATTACCATCTTTGTTTACACTTGGCATCTTTACCTACTTCCGGGTCTTCTCTGACAGCTGCCCACTTGTTACAGGGTGTGGCCCTGCTCAAGACTGGGGCATCAGGAGGTCGTGTGCTCAAGTCACTTCTACCCAGCTCCAGAAAGTCACCTGCTTGGTCACGGTGCCTTCTCAGGAAGACACTTTGCAAGTGCAAATGCTTCCGGCTTCATTAGTTCTCTGGACTGTCTTCTCAGGCCAAAGCAAGTCAGAAGTTGACCTGCTGCACCCCTGCCTCTCACATTAAATACCAGGCACAGTGGTACATAGTAGGTGCTCGATAAAGTGTAACTCCTCCCTATTAACTAATGCAACCAGTATTATTAAACATGTCACATGTTGCAGGCACAGCGCTAAGTGTTAAGGATAATGCATCAAGCAAGAAAGTCAATGTTCCTACCTCCTTGGAGCTTCAAGCAGAGGGGGTTGATAGGGAGAGACAAAATAAGGAATCAAGTTAATTACAGATGGCAGAAAAGTGCTTATATTTATCTTGTTGGTGTAAAATTCCTCCTGTTCAAGCTCTCTCCACCCCTTTATGTCTGTATTGGGAGCCACTCTCAAGTTGAAAAGAGTTTAATAATTGCATTAAGTATGAATTTGGAAAGGCGTTGAACTACTAGCTCTTAAAGTGATGGGATAAGGGAGGGAGGGAGAAAGAGAAGGAAAATGGGGTGTTGGTGGGAAATAAATCCTGACACTGTACCATAGCTCCCAAACACTCTTTTGGTCTGAACCCTGGTGGGCTTCAGACTCACCAGGGGAGCCTTTAAAAGAGGCAGATTCCCAGCTCCCATCCTGAAATCTTGAATTCTGGAGGTCCAGAACGGTTTAAAGTTTCCTGGTCATTCTGATGGGCCATCCAGACATAGGAAGTGCTGCCTGTCAGCCAGCCTGTGAATCCCACCAAGGTCAACACTACAGGGCTGGGCCTGTTATTCTACTGGTCACCATACACTTAGTTTTCTAGTTTCTAGGATATTTGCCCTAGCTGGCCCTCAGGGCACTTAGAATCTAGCAAACTATAGAAATGAAAAGGATATGGGAATACAAAGCAGGAACAACTAATTTAGTTTTTGAGTTTTAGAGAAAACTTTCTGGGGGGAGAAGAATTCTGGATTAGTTAGAATTTGGCTCAGCTGCATTTGGCAGAGAACACAAAATTATACTGAATTATACCAGAGAGAAATTATTTTTTCTCATATAAAAGTCTTAAAGAAAGTAACCCATGCTGGAATTGTGCTTCAGATTCCTTTGTGGCTTTTCTACCAACTCAGCACAGGCCTCTGAGGTCCAAGGTGGTTGGTTCCTCAGATTCCAGCCATCACTTCCATATGCTGCTGGTGGGAAGAACAAAGAGCAAAGAAGGACATCATCTCTCCCTTTAGAGGTATTTTCTGGAAGTTGCACATGAAATGTCCATTGACATCTTATAGCCTGGAACTTAACCTCTTAGCCACACCTTGCTTCAGGTGAAGCACAGTTAAAAATATAGGGTTTTATTACTGGGGGGTGGGGGGGTGGGAAAAGAACAGCCATTGGGAGACAGGAGCAGAGCTCTAAGCCGAGACATGGAGAATGAGAAGCAATAGGCAAGGGAAGTCACCAAGACTCTCCAGAAGCACTTTAGTTTCCACACACACTATTTCTTATCCTTCATATTATGACTCAAAGTCTCAACAGTAATGAGCCTGCCTCCCTAGCCAATCAGTGCTCAGATCTGAAATGGTCTCTCAAATGATAGCAAACCCCATCATGTCATGGAAATAATGGCTGCTTGGAGATACCCCTCCCTTCTGGCCTATGAAAGAGCTTGCCCTGAAATCTCACTATTGAAATTTGCTGGGACAAAGTACTGAAACGGATTAGGAGACACTACAATCCTAACCCTTTCTTGGGATTAATTCTGGCACATCTACCTGAAGCACTATTATGCGAAGATGAAGGGTGATCACTTGTGAAGCTACACCGTATGATAGAGAGCTCACAAGAAAACACAAATTTGCATACGTGCGTGTCTTATGATTATGATTGTGTGAAAATGGGTGTATATGCACAAATATGAGGAAAAACCATAAAAACAATTATTGGATGGTTTACTTCATGGAAAATTTCCTTTAGAAATACTGTGTTCATAACAAATAAAATTTGAAATAAGTCTTGCGAACTTTACATAGTGCCAAAGGTAGGAGTACTCAAGAATCACAGGAGGAGTTTATTTAAAATGTAGATTCCCAGGCTGTAGCCAGAAAGATCTTATTTTATAGCTCTGAGAAATGGCTGCATTTGTTTTTTTAAGTTTAAATGCATTTTATAGACAACCTATATGACATGTTTTTTCTTAAAAACGATGCCTCTGCTCCAAATAAATCAAGGTCAAAATAAATGAAGAACTCAAGATAACCTCAGTATTGTCTGTCCTAGTCATGAGGTGTGCATGAAAAACAGCAGCCAGGTGTGATGATAGATCCAAATTGTCAACTTTGTTAACATTTTTTTTTATTTTCTAAGCCCTTCTTAAAGGAAATCACACGTGGCGTCGCACCATCCTCACAGCAGTGCGGCAGAGTGGCCATGCCGTCAGGATTCGTGCTTTCAACAATAAAGAACTGGTAGGTTTTTGAAATTAGCAAGGATATGCTTGGTTTGTTCTGCAGCTCCTGTCATAAAAGGCTTTACTCTTGCTGGCCTCTGTCCTTCAAGATTCCCTTTGATTGCTTTCATGTCATCTTTGATGTCCTTCCTTTAGTCTTCTTTTGTGAAACTGGTTTCCTGCAAGTGATGGTTCAAGACAATGACACCACCAGTGACTATGGTGCTTTTGGTACCTTCGCCCTGGGAAATCTCAGCAGAGGCATTGCCACCAATAAACGAGCCATCAATGTCATCTTCTGCCCTACTGGCCGTCTGTCTTCCCCTGTAGCTCCAGGCACAGCCCATCTGAGACCCTATCGGAGAACATATCATCATGGCTGATAAGGTCCCAGGAGATGATCATGATGGAGGCTGGAGGGAGACCAAAGCAGCGCTGACTGAGCACACCCCAGAAATGAGCACAGTGCCGCTGGAGCAGTGCTAGGGGGGATGGGGGAGGAGTGGCTGCACTCTTAACGAGTACCCCAGGCTCTTCGTTGGAAGTGAGGTGATGATCACATTGGAAAAACACTGAAAGAGCTGGTATCTCAGAGGTACTTATTCTTCTAAAGTATGAAGTTGGGACATTGCCTGTGCCAAGGTCGAACAGCTTATGGTGTGCTAAAGACTTTAGGCCAATATTCCACTATCGTTTCTGGGGAAACGGGAAGAAAACTTAAAACAAAGACTCCATAGTAACAAAAATTCTTCTGTCCCTGATTTATAAAGTAAAATATCACTAAAAGGTAGAGCTCTGATCATTTTTTTAGCCTCTCAAGTAAACTTGAAGCTGTCTGATAAAGCACCCCTGATTATTATTAACTGTTAACGTATCTCCAGTTCTCTTACAGTCCCCACCCATCCTATAACTGACCCCATGCCTTTGCCATAGGCCGTACCTAAATTCAGCTAAGATCCGCCTTTTTGAATGACGCAGGGCAATTTAAAACTCTAAATCTGGAACCCACAGTCCACATAAGCCAGACTTCTGGATGATTCTATACTCATTTTATTCATTGTGTAAAGTGACCAGTTTGCCTTTGTTGCCGAGGAGTTTCTCTGTTTTAGCACTGAGAAGTTCCGTGGCCCTGAACGCCCTGTCCTTCAGTGCTGGGATGGCTGGTCACCCCACACCTTTCCAGCTCCTCTGGCCTACGTAATAATGTACAGCTGAAAAGACATTCTCCAGGAAGGCTGGTCAACCTCCCAGACAGTGTGTCGGGGAACACAGGGCAAACACTTAGCTTTTGAAAGATCTTCCTTTGAAAAAGAATACATGTAAGATGTTGTTCATCATTGTTAGAGATAAAAATATTCCTGAAGTAGTTTCAGAGGAGCCAGAGACACAAACTTAGAGCAAACAGTCCTTCCCAGCTTCCCTTGACCCCTACGAGCATTCATCACTTAGGGAAAAGTTTGCCAATGTTTGTGTGTGTGTGTGTTAGCATCAGAAAGGAGACATATAAGGTTGGACCAGGCAATCAGAATGCAGAACATACAAATAAAGAGTAAATCTGTCTTGAGGACATGGGATTTTTCATCAAGTAAACTTAGATAGAAAGTAACTCCCTATAACACTTTAGTTTTATTGTAAAGACTTAGGAATTTTTGCAATATCCTGAAAAGATGATTCAGAAAGCTAAAAAAGGATGTGCCTCAGCAGTCTGTTCCCAAATGTAGAACAAACTTTTCAGAATTACCCTGCCTACTGAATACATTAAAATTAGACTTCATAAAATATTATAATTCATAAAATATCCACAATTTCATTTCAAAATAAGTTCTAAACTTCAACTTTCAAAAGTAGCCTATATTTTTGACTCAGTAATGATCGTACTGACAGCTGGTTTACATGGTGAAAAATGTGCTTGTGTGGGAGTTTGGCACATTTGCCCAACTTGAATTCCCGGGTGCAGTATCAACTTTCATTAAAAAGTCAGCAATGACACTTTACAACTATCTTTCAGCACTTCAGTTTTTTAGACCATCAGATACTTATTGCAGAAAACATTTTACTTGGCCACTGGCTTCTTACAGTAAAAGATTGAAGGAGATCAATACAGAAAACCATATGTGAAGTCAACAGCTAAAAAGCAAAGCCACCAGATCTAACTGCAATTAACATGTTCCAAAGTAGATTCTCCGAGATGTTAGTAGGCATCACGTTCAAACAAAAAAGGGGGTCTCGAGCTAAATAACTTTGGGAAGCACTGTGACAAACAGCATTCAACGTGTTCCTTTACTGCAAGACTTCTGAGAACCTTAACAATGAGGATGGCACAGTCCAGGGTGGGGGTGTGGTATGTGCCAAACTTACTTGACCAGATAGTGTCAGGTACCTAAAAAGTTGGGGTTCCAAATAGTACACTTAGAGGAACACTGCCCTTTCCTTTCTAAATCTGGTCAGTCAGCTCTCAAAAGTTGAGACTCAATCTATTTCAAGTCTATTTGCAGTGAAAACAGCTTTTATTTGCAAATAGCCAGAGCGCAGAACAGTTGGACATTTTAAGCCTATTGACATTTCAACATACTGTTAAAGGAGACTATTCTTATTACAAATATCATTAGCTTCCAGTTGATAATAAAAACAAACAAGGCAATGAGACCTATTAGAAAGTGGTTGTGGCTTCAAGCTGAGAGAATTTCACTTTGATGAGTTGTAGAGGCAGGTGAATGAATGCCAGTGGGGCCGAGTTTTGTATAGTCTGTAGGACTCTAGTCAGAGCCAGCAGTGAGTTGAGGAACTAGAAACAAGCAGATAATGGGCATTTGTAGTTAGGAATACTTATCTGCAACTGGGTACTATTCAACATAAGAGTTACCTACATTTCACAGCCCGACTTATACAGTGGATCTGTAAACTATCTAAACTTCTGATCAGAACACTGAGGAAGAGGAGGAGGAAGATTAAAGAGTTGCCAAACCTTAACAGCTATTAAAAAAGAAAATTGGGGAAGGAATTGGTGGTGTAGGGCTAGCCTGAAGACAAGTAGTCAGGAAACACTGACCAAACTCTGTGTCATTCCTTACACAGGGAGGCCCCTAACCAAATTGTCTTAAAGTGGGTCAAATCATCAAGTTCATTTTTTTTCTTCATGGTGTAGACGTCAAGTGTGAAGACAAATGTTTTTTTAGTTTCGAGATGAAGTAATATTTGCTCTCTACCAAGAAATTAGTTTGCTCTTTAACCACACTGAAATGACATTGCACAGAGTAATAAAGATGGTAACATATGAAAATAAAATTTTTATTGGGAAGAAGAAATTTTACATACAATTAAGTATAGGGTTGATGAAATGTAATACATAAACCACCTTTGCTTAAGGAACAAATACAGACTAAGCAAAGGAAGAAGTTAAGAGCTTAGAACAGGTTTCCAACAATTTCCAAGCAGGTTTAAGTAACAAGATCTCAATTTGCATAAATTGTACAGATTATCGAGGGAAAAGGCATTGGTTTGTGGCTAGTTCCGATCATCAATTCACTCTGTGTCTCATAGATCTCTTACCATGATCCCATCTTTGGTGATCCCAATCCCATTCTCAAAAGGTTCTCTCCATCCATAAGTGGGCACTTACCAAGAGGTCACATTGCAAGAATTTTTTTTCCTCTTTGTGAATAAACAAACCCCAACATGCTCTTACATGAACTCCGTGGTTTTAAAGACAGCTGCTTGAACCAAATCTGGAAGAGCCCTTCCAATATGAGGAGTGCTTAAGTCACATGGACACGTGGGTTAGGAGTTTGGAAATGGCATTGGGATATGCGTACAGCATCTTCATTAATAGCGTTTTGGTCTCATGTAAGCTAATAGAATCTGTAATTCTGTGGGCTATTAAGTCAAAATAAATATTTGTAGGTGGTATGGAAAGCATCCTCATTTTAAGGATGCTCATTTTGCCAATTTCTATCCCCCAAACAGAAAACATCCAACATGAATGATTTTATCTATGTTTATTTAATTATAACAGAAGTAGAACAATGAATACCAAATGGAAAAAGATATTCTAAATAGATGATCAAAATGTTCAGAGACAGAAATGACTAACTTAGCTGAAGGAATTACCTCAGGTGACATTAAAACACATTTGCAACTTATAATTGGTTGTCAGTATAAATTAAATGTGGTAACTGAGTCCCAATTCACTAAAAGTTATCAAAATATTTTCAAAATGTTACATAAAAATTGACATCCATAGTATTACAAAAAGACGAAACAAAAATCATAAAAAGCAAATAAATAAATGTATCCTGAAATAAATACAAATCACATTTGTCATGCCAGATGTATACTCCCTTTTCCCTCACATGTAACTGTGAGGGTTCAGAATTTTTCATGTTCCAAGATAGTGATGATAATATATGTTGATGCAAATTTCCGCCATAAAAATAAACTACTTCGTATCTTACATATCCCTACGATGAAACATCAGGACTCCAGTCTCACTAATAAAAACTTAATGAAGGCATAAATTGCGTTTGGTTTGACTCCTCAAATCATGGCTGAAAACTCTCAGCAAAGCATTCTAGGCTTTTTTTTTTCCCCTCACACCAACTGACCCAGAATATATTTTAAGAAATGTTTATTTTCTGAGCATATTTGTTTAAAAATTATAAATTCCTGAGCACTTTTTCTTCTTTCTCCTCATCACTGTCAGTGACATTGACTTGCTGGACGCTAGAGGGAGCGGATGTGGGGACTGTCAAGACGTTCTCCAAGACGCCGATGTCCAGCTGCGGCACCAGAGTTAGGTATTCTTCCCCGCTGTGGCTGTGGCTGGTGCAGTAAGGGGTCCCATCCACGCTCTCGCAGCTGCGAGAGTCTTCACTGTGTGTGCGTTCATCTGTGTAGTCTCTGAAAGAATAGTCTCTATTTAAAGCTGAAAACATAGCCTCGTGTTTTTGGTACCTGTCTTCATAATAACCAAGGCATTCTGGCATTGAACTTGGAAAATTTCCATAGCCAAAGGGAGGCCGACTATAAGGGCATGTGCTGCAGCAGAAAAAAAAAAACAGAATTAGATCTTACCTGCCCAGATACTGCCTAGCACACCGACTAGTTGATCGAGTTTAACTGCATCCTCTTTGGGGCCTAGGAAACTCCTGAAATAACTTTCCGCTACAACTTCATGTACTCGTTTGCCCTTTTACTACTGCTTAGCCCCAACATAAAATAAATGGCAAAGTAAGCTCGTGGCTGACATATTCAGTAGACTAATGTCTATCATCAACCTTCGGCTTCCTGTTGAGTCTTGATAAAGGAAATTGCTAATCCGGGCCTTTCCCTCACAATGCCTCAGGCAGTGCAAGGTTTTGGAAATGCAGGCATGCGTGGTGCTGCCTTAGAAGCTGGCGGTAAGCAGTGCAGCAATTATTCTCAGGAATATCTGAACAAAGCTTATGAAGGAAAAATGTGTAAGTAGGTTGAAATCAAGAGATCCTGGGGAAGCCCTGAAACATAGCATAACAATTTAACTCTTTAATTGACATTCAATAATAAAGTAAAGTAAAAACAGTACCAGAAAGATTTAGAATTGATGCTAAATTGCCGTTGTAAAGATCTTCCCCCCAAATTTTGCCACTCAGACCCACTTATATATATTTTTTCAAGTATTTATTCTCCCTTTCAAAGGCACAGAACAGGAATGGTAGGAAGAGGTACGATGTATAGAGAAATCCAACCAAAACTTCCCCGGACTCATGGACTCCACCTAGTGACTGGTAACGTAAATATAACCAACACTCACATTAGCAAAACCCATGATACGGTGTCTCATTTCATGCTCTCACATTTTAAAAAGAAGTCAACTTTGTTTCCTCCTCTT
Source organism: Sturnira hondurensis (assembly GCF_014824575.4). Lineage (NCBI taxonomy): Eukaryota > Metazoa > Chordata > Mammalia > Chiroptera > Phyllostomidae > Sturnira > Sturnira hondurensis. The sequence goes on along the minus strand of NW_028076783.1, from coordinate 1,191,929 downwards.
TCAAAACATAAGTATGATCAACTACTAAACCATCATCTCAAACTCTGAAAATACCCTTTATTCAGTGCTTTGGTGTATCTAAGTGCTAGGGACCTTGCCCATGTTAAATATCACAAATGTGAGGCCAAGTTTCTAAAATGTTTCAGGTTTCCACTCCTACTGCCACATCCTCATTTGGGCATTTTTAATTTAATATCTATGTCCTGAATGCTGTGCTTCCACGTACTGTGACTTGGCTCCTGTAACTGTTCCACCTTCAGGTTCTCCGTGCACTGAACTCCAAGGGGGTGCTTAAAGCTGCCTCCGCCATCAAGCATTCACATCAGCTAGAAACAATTTGACCACTGTTTTTCTCTGGGCTGACTGAATATAGGCAAGATACTAGGCATGCATTGGTGGAGAATTGGTTTTAAAAAGGTTTAAAGTATAGGTATATACTAGGCATGCGCTAAAGTCTACAGTGCAAATACCACATAGCTATGGTGGTGTATTATAAAAAATTAGTGTTATATCCAAAGAACAAAACAATCGATTAAGACAAGGGTAATCCTTAAAGGTTATATGGGTGAAAATGATCAACCATAGAAGCATGGTGGTGTAGTGGAAAAAGCATCAAATAGAATTATCAGAATAATGATATTAGCCAGCATATAATAAACATTTACTATGTTTCCTAGGCAGTGCCTAAGGAGTATGCATGTTATTTTAAATATCCCTTAGAATCACTCTATGAGATAGATATTATAATATCTCCACCTTATAGATGAGGGAACGGAACCTTAAAGAGATTAGGCTACTTGCTCCAAGTCATGTGTTCGGTAAGGAGTAGAACGGAACCAGGCAGTCTGACTCCAAAGCGCGCCCTCCTCACCACCACGGCACATCGCCTGCTCACTAGCTCTAGCGGTGCCACTTACGAGCCTAGTCTTAAGTAAATCTTAAGTTATCTGAACCTCGGGGCCTCCTTACGTGAAATAGGGATAACACTGCCTGTTCTACCAACTAAAAAGTTCTACCAACTTAAATTCTAATCTTCTCACAAAAATACATATTTTCACAGAAAAGGCCTAGGTACCCTGTTAATTCAGTAGCAATAACATGCCTATTGTCCAAATTGATATTTCTAAATATCACTTTCAGTTAAAGAAACTTGGACGTCTCAGTAAAATGGCCAATTCCAGGTCTGGTATAAATAAGGAACAAGATGAGTCTGGGGCATACTGTGCCAGAGAGGAAAAAAAGCTATTAAATCAAATATCAAGGACGCAGGAGCAAAGCTCTAGCCAACTGGACAAAAAACTGAGAATCAAAAGATATAATAAGTAATGACTGTAAAGCATTAAAACAGACCAAATATATAAAAAACCCACTTGTTCATAATGATATTGCCAAAACAAAACAAGATTCACTGATATGCGGAAAGAATCAAGAGTTGATCCTGCCCTACCATATTTCAGAGTAATCAAATAGTGGATGGGAGAGTTTTTCTTCATATAAGAATTCCAGCTAATGAATGAAGGAATACCAGATCAGAAAATGACCATTTTACACTTTCATGGTTCCAGGTAACAAACAACATAGCTACTAAAATAATCACACTGGTATTTCTCAACCTTAGGTGACCACCAGAATTACATGGGGAAACTTCTGAAAAATACTGCCGCCCAGGTTCTAACCCCCCAAAATCCTGACTTGTTTGCTCTGAGATCTCCAGGTGATACTACAGCGGGGAGAGAGCAGAGAAGCCCTGCTTTAGGTGGGGAAACGGATGGTCAGATTGGTAATTTCTGAGCCCACGGATCCTTCTAACACCACTAACAAAAAAGACTTTATGTACCTCTTGATGTGATGTAACACAATGTACAGAGAACCTCCTAAGAGGTATCATTGCAAAGAAAAAAGGAAAAAATGAGCCTGAACCTATCCAGTTACAAGATCCAACTATCATTTTATAGGAAAAATGTGAGATAAGGAAGCATATTAAATGATATCCAAGGATGTAATAAGCCAAATCCAGGATGTGGGTGATTTCTTGTTTCTTCAATAAATACACAGTATGTTTTACAAAAGGTTAAGTACTATTGCAGCATAAAGGAGGCTTAAGAAACATAATCATATCCAATGTGTATTCCTTACTTGGTTCTCGTTTTAGACAAACCAACTGTGAAAAGACTGTTCTGAGACAATGACCCATGCACATGTACAACAGGGTGGGGACTCACTGTTGGATCAGGGTTTGGGCTGAGCAGAGGAAAGCAAAGGTGAAAAATTAGGACAGCTGTGACAGGGCAACAGTAAAATATTTATTTTATTATTTTTTTAATTTTTTAAATTTATTTTTATTATTTATTTTTATTTGATTCTGTTTGAGTACGGTTTTCTGTCTTGTATTCCCAGCCCTGCCCCAATTTTATTTCAATTATTTTATTGTTGTTCAGCTACAGTTGTCTCTATTCATCCTTCATCACTCCCTGCCACTTCAGCCATCCCCAGCTCCCTCACCTGCTTTCACCCCCGCCTTGGTTTTGTCCATGTGCCCTTCATATTGTTTCTGAAAACCCTGCCCCTCCCCCCATTATCCCCTCCTAGCCTCCCTTTTGTTACTGTCAGATTGTTCTTAATTTTGATGTCTCTGGTTTTACTTTGCAGAGCAACAATAAAATATTTAATAAAAAAGAAAAAAAAGACTGTCCTGAGACAATGGAGAAAAATTAAACAATAAGTAATTACTAATTTTTAGGTATAAAAATAGTAAGAGGTCATTTTTTCCAATCCTTAACTAGTAAATATACATACTGATGTATTTACAGGTAAAATTATATGATGTAAGTTGCTTTAAAATACTGAAAACACCTGACTGGTGTAGCTCAGTGGATTGAGCGCGGGCTGCGAACCAGACGATCGTGGTTCGATTCCCAGTCAGGGCACATGCCTGGGTTGCAGGCCGGTTGCAGGCCAGTTCCCAGCAGGGGCCAGTTCCCAGCAGGGGATGCACCAAAAGCAACCATACATTGATGTTTCTCTTCCTCTCTCCTTCCCTTCCCCTCTAAAGATAAATAAATAAATATTAAAAAAAATAAAATAAAATACTGAAAACACCTTCCTACAAAAGGGAGGGCGGACTAAATGAATCAAGATAATTGTTGAAGTTGGGTGACGCATACATGGAGATTAGTCCCTCTACTTTGCATATGAAAATTTCTATGACAAAATGATAAATAAAACAAAAATAAAATATTATTCATAGCTTCTCTGACTAAGTAATATGCATGTAAGTTCCCCCATGTCTTTTCATGGCTTGATAGTTCATTTCATTGTAGCACTGAATAATTTATCCATTGTTTAGATGCACCATAGTTTATCTACTCATCTTAAGAATAAAGCTGCTATAAACATTCATATGCAGGTTTGTGTATAGACTTAAGTTTCCAATCCACTTGGATAAATACTAAGAAGTGTGAATGCTGGATCATATGGTAAGGGTATTTTTGGTTTTGTAAGAAACTGCCAAACTGTCTCTTAAAGTGGATGTGCCATTGTGCATTCCCACTAGCAATAAATGAAGAGTTTCCTTTGCTCCATACACTCACCAGCATTTAGCATTGTCAGTGTTTTGGATTTTGGCCATTTGATATGTGTGTAGTAGTACCTCACTGTTGTTTAAATTTTAAATTCCTTAATGAACATTAGGAACATCTTTTCATATGCTTAATTGCCATCTGCATATCTTCTTTGGTAAGGTGTCTGTTCAGGTCTTTTGTTTATTTTTATTCAGGTTGTTCATTTTCTTATTGTTGAATTTTAAGAGTTCCTTGTGTATTTTGGATAACAGTCCTTGATCAGATATATCTTGCACACATATTTTTTCCCAATCTGTGGCTTGTCTTCTCATTCTCTTTTTTTTAAGATTTTTTATTTATTTATCTTTAGAGAAGAAGGGAAGGAGAGAAGGAGAGAAATATCAATGTATGGTTGCCTCTCATGCATCCCCTGCTGGGAACTGGCCTGCAACCCAGGCATGTGCTCTGACTGGGAATCGAACCATGATTGTGTGGTTCACAGGCCCGCGCTCAATCCACTGAGCTACACCAGCCAGGGCTCTACTCATTCTCTTGATACCACATTGTTTGATACTGCAGCTGTGTAGTAAGTTTGAAATTAAAAATTGTAAATCCTCAATTTTGTTTTCCTTTTTCAAGATTAACTACCATTGGTCACTTACAGTTCCATATGAGTTGTAGGATCAACTTTCCCATTTCTGCAAAAAAAGCCATTGGTATTTTAGGAGAGATTGTACTGACTCTGTAAATCACCTTGGTAAGTACTGCCATCTTAACAATATGAAGTCTTCTAATGCAGGGGTGTCAAACTTATTTTCACCGGGGGCCACATCAGCCTTGCAGTTGCCTTCAAAGGGCCGAATGTAATTTTAGGACTGTATAAATGTAACTCTTTAACTAGGGGCAAGGAGCTTGGCGCTGTTGCTGGGTAGAAACAAGGTGGAGGGGCAGATTCAGCCAATGGGCCTTGTGCTTGCCACCTGTGTGCTAATGCATGAACACGTACATATTTTCATTTACTTAGGTCTTCTTTCACTTCCTTCAGCAATGTTTTATAGTTCTCAGTTTACAAGTCTCACAGCTCTTTGGTTGGATTTATTCCTAAGTATTTTGTCCTTTTTAATGCTATTATAAATGAAATTGTTTTCTTAATATCTTTTTTGGACTTTGTTCATTGCTCGTTGCCAGTGTATAGAAATACAAGTGGGCATCCTTGTCTTCTTCCCAATCTTAGGCAGAAAAGCTTTGGTCCTTCATCACCGACTAAAACTTTAAGTGTTGGCTTTTGACAACTGTTCTTCATGCTGAGGTAGTCCCCTTCTATATTCTTCGTTTTCTGAATAACTTTGAAATTAGGAATCGATTTTTATCATGGAACGGTGTTGAATTTTATCACATGTTTTTTCTGTATCAGTTGAAATGATCAAGTGGTTTTGTGCCTTCATTCTATTAATGAAGTCTATTATACTGCCCGATTTTCAGATGCTGAAAACATTCCTGGGGTCAATCCCACTTGTTCTTGGTTTGTAATCCTTTCACTGGGCTGCTGGATTCAGGGCGCTAGAATTTTGCCGAGTATATTTCACATCTATATTTATAAGATATATTGGTTGCAATTTTCTTTCTTGCAATATCTTTGGCTTTGGTAACAGTAATGTTGGCCTTAGAAGTGTTTCCTCTCACATTTTAAGAATTTAAGAGTAATGATGTTAATTCCTCTTTAAATGTTTTGTAGAATTCATCAGTGAAACCCTCTAGTCCAGGGCTTTTCTTTGTTAGGGGGTTTTTGATTACTGATCCAATCTCTTGATACAGGTCTATTCAGATTTTCTGTTTCTTCTTAAGTCCGTTTTGGTAATTCATGTATTTCTCCATTTTATCTAGGTTACCTAACTTGTTGGCATAGAATTATTCATTGTATTGTTCTATAATCATTTTTATTCCTGTAGGGTCAGAAATAATGCAACCAATTTCATATCTAATGTTCATAATTTATGTCTTCTTTCTTTTTTCTTAGTCTGGATCAAGGTTTTGTCCATTTTGTTGGTCTTTTCAAAAAGAACAACTGGTTGGCTTTTCTCTATTTCATTAAATTCTCTGCTGTTTTTCTATTCTTTATTTCATTTATCGCTAATCATTATTTCCTTCCTTCTGCTAGCTTTGCGTTTTCTTTGCTCTTCTTTTTTCAGTTCCTGATGGTGTTAAGTTAGATTATAGATTTGACATCTTTCTTTTTAAATATAGATCATTACAACTATAAACTTCTCTATCAGCACTGCTCTCACTAAGTTTTTGTATGTTGTGTTTTCATTTTTATTTACCTCAAAGTATTTTCTAATTTCCTTTGTGATGTCTCATTTGACCATTGGCTATTTAAGAATATGCTGCTTAATTTCCATATATTTGTGAGTTTTCCACTTTTCTTTTTGTTATTGACTACTAGTGTTATATATATCTAGTAGTTATTCCATTATAATAACTAGTGTTATTCCATCGTAATTAAAGAAGAAACTTTGTATGCTTTTAATCTTTTAAAGTTTTATAAATTTATTGTGTGATTTAGTAATGTTCTATCCTACAGGATATATCATGTACACTTCAGAAAATGTATGTTTTGTTATTGGAAGGAATATTTTATATATAATATATAATAAATATACATTTAGATCTAGTTGGTTTGATCAGCGTTGTACAGTCTTCTATTTCCTTACTGGTAGTCATCCATTTTGGGGGTGGTCTTCCATCTATTATTTAAAATTAGGTATTCACAGATAACAAAGAAAAGCTGAAACAAGACAAGAATATCCACTCTTGCCACTTTTATTCAGCATAGTATTAGAAGTCCTAGCCAGAGCAATTAGGCAAAAAATAAATAAATAAATAAAAGATATCCAAATTGGAAAGGAAGACATAAAACAGTCTCTATTAGTAGATTATAAAAATCTACTAATAAAAAACCCTAAAGATGCCACAAAAAAACTGTTAGAACTAACCAATGAATTCAACAAATTAGCAGGATATAAAATCAATGTACAAAAACCAGTTGTCTTTCTATACACTAACAACACACTATCAGAAAAATTTAAACAACATCCCATTTACAATTGCATCAAACAGGATAAAATACCTAAGAATAAATTTAATCAAGGAGGTGAAAGACCCATATGCTGAAAACTGTAAGATACTAATAAAAGAAATTGAAGAGAACACAAATAAATGAAAAGATATTCCATGTTAATATTAAGATTTCCACACTATCCAAAGCAATCCACAGATCCAATGCAATGACTACCAAAGTTCCAATGGCATTTTTTCCAGAGAAATAAAACAAACAATGTTAAAATTTGTTTGGAACCATAAAGATTCCAACCAAAAGAGCCAAATCAATCTTGAGAAAGAACAAATCTAGAAGCATTACACTCACTAGTTTTGAACTATGTTACAAGCTATAGTAATCAAAATAGTACGCTATTGACATAAAAACAGACACATAGGTCAATGGAATAAACTAGAGAGCCCAGATATAAGCCCACATGTATGTGATCAATTACTTTATGACAAAGGAGCCAAGAATATATGGGGAAAACAGTATCTTCAATAAATAAAAAACTAGATTGCCACATGCAAAGGAATAAAGCTGGACCCCTACATTATACCATAACACAAAAATAAACTCAAAATGGATTAAAAACTTGAACATACAACCTTGAACATGAGAACATAAAACTCTAAGACTAAAACATAGGCAATAAGCTCCTTCGTATTGGTCTAGGTGATGATAGTTTGGATTTGACACCAAAAGCAAAACTAAGCATGTGGGACTATATCAAACTAAAAAGCTTCCACACAGCAAATGAAATGGTGCATTTAGTCAGATATTAAATTGTTCATATTTTTAAATTTCATATTGCTAGATAGTTACCACAGAAGTATTCTGTGTTAGCTGAGTCTATCATGTTTGTTTGGGGTCTTCAAGTTCCCTCCTAAATAAGATTTAGGCAAAACATTGTACATGTCTACAGATTAGATATGCATTATTATGAGAAGTGGGTCCACAGTTTACATCCAGTTCTTAAATAGGCCTATAAACCAAACAAAAGTGAAGGATAATTGCTTTTAACCTTTGATACGTTGTCTGAAATTTTATAGTTAAGATACTATATATTCTCATAAACCTGGGAATTTTGTTTTACTTACCTTCCCACGTATGTGCATGTATATATGCATGTGTATACATAATTATATATAATTATATTTTCTATATATTTCAAGCTTACAGATTCCCATTTATCTTTCATATCCTTTCTATATGTATAACTTTAACAGACTTTTAAACACCTTTATTTACTCACTTACTCACTGGCCAACAGAATAAAGATCCTAGATATGTCTTTGTTTGTAGAAGTATAAATACTACAAGGAGGAGGAAGAAAAGGAGAAAGGGTGGGGGGAAAGAGAACTAATCTAAGAAATGAATAATACAGAAAGAGAGTGTTTCAATATGCAGTGTGTGAAGATGGTTAAGATTTGAAGGACGGAAGATGTGAGCTCTCAGAGATAGGGATCAGCACTTTTGAGTCCATCCATTTTATAAAGTGACTCCTTGACAAAATAGCTAATGTCTTTGATTTTTACTCTAGATATACAGGGAAAAATGGACTGCTTGAAATATGCATATTTGATATATTTATATAGTTGATATGTATATCAAACATCACTTCAATTATGGTACTAAATAATTCCACACATGAATGGATTAGATTAGGGGAGAATATTCTTTATAGAAGATTCTGTTATCAGTTGCGAGAAGAGACAATGGGAAAATTGAGAGGGAATCAATTCGTTTTGTCATTTAGCTAGGCTAGATTTTACTGAAATAGACTATCTATACAAGCATAAATAAGATTCCCCATTTCCTTGGGGAAATTATCCTATACATACAGGTAGAAAATTAGAAAAGCAATCAAAGAATATTATGATTTATAAGGCAGATCTTCTGTTTTGGAAAACCATATGCAGCTTGATATTCACAGCTGACATACTGCTTTTGACTTTCTTAAATGAAATAAAATTCAGTATTATATTACTAATTCACCTCATTTGGTTCCCCCAATAGCATCATTATTAATTGACAATATGACATGGAAGTACAGATATAATTTCTGTCTTCTAAGGACTTTCTTTCCAGAGCTTCCTTGTAAAATGTTGTTTAAATTATCAGATAATTTTTACATTAACAGCCAACTTCTATAAGCCTTGTCATGAGTAAGAAAGATAAACTTCCTATGCTTTTATCTATTTATTACATATGGAAGTATTACCCACCCAAAAGTCCATTTGACTACATGGGTGTCCATTCAAAAGTGCATATTTTTCATCTGCATCTCTGCTGGCGAGTAATAAAAATAACTGCCAATCGAGAAGAGCCATTAAACTGAGAAGCCTTTCTGACTCAGTGAAAATAACGAACATGGAATCCAAATCAACTAGACAAACTAAGTTTTTCTACTAGCCCTGCCATTTACCAGTTGTGTGACCTGAACAAAGAGATTTAACATCTGATAATTTATTTGAAAAACGGGGAAGTATTATAATCAAGTCACCAGATTGTTGTGAGAATTATATGTAACAATGCCTCGTTCCCAAAATGCTAAAAAGAAAAAAGGAACAGCAATCATTTCCCTATGATTCTAGGTAGTTCCCTATGACAATTAATTCCTTGGCTGGTAAATTCTGGGGTTAAAAAGGGCACTGAGAGGGACTGTAACTTTGGACAAATCATCTCACCTCTCAGTCCAAGTGCCCTCCTTGCTATTCAAGGTGTGGTCCACAAACCAGCAGAATTGGCATCACTTGGGAGCTTGCTAGAAATGCAGAAAATCAGGCCCACAATACCCGGGCACAGAATACTCCTATACACCAGATGCACTGACTCAGAATCTGCATTTTAAAAAGATCACATGTGATTTATATAAATACAAAAGCTTGAGAAACGCAGCTCTATACACTAAGGGGGGTGACTAAATGATCTGAGGTCCCGTATAACTAATTTCTCATAAAGAAACAGATCTGACAACACCGACGCCCATTTTTCAGGGAGCAACAGTCGGCGGGAACTGAGAGCGGTTGCCCTGTTAGATGGGGGGTGTACTCTCTTGGCCGCCCCCCAGTTCTCATCTAGCCCCTTTCACGTGTTCATGTTAACTGCTCGACCCCTACTCAGCCTGTAACCTAAATTAGATTCCACACAGAATCGAAGAAGTCTCCTTTTCAGTAAAAGAGAGATGCCTTCAGAGGTAAAAATTCATTCGATATATCTATTTTTAGGTGAAAGGAAATAAAAGATCATTTACCTTGATGGGAAGTAGTGAGGTCCAGGCAGGAAGTAAGGGTGATGAAAAGAAAATCGTGGTGGTGTCCCAAATAGTGTGGCTGGGTGGCCGAGGGGAGGGGGCTGGTAGACGTGCGAGTGCGGGAGAGGAGGAGCCTGGGGGATCGGCGCACCTCTGGGACAGGTGGCAACGCCGGGGTACTCCTTGGGAGGCTGCAAGGTGGAGGCTGCAAACCTGGCGTGGGCAGTGCTCGCACTACTTGGAAGCCTGGTGGTGCTCTCCGGAGACACAGGTGTGGGTCTCTTGACAGAGTGGTTGGCTTCAGACTGCAGCGGATGAGCGTCCGTGTGGGAGGGCCCAGCAAAGCACTGGGGTGGGAGTGCTGGGCGGAGGGGCAGACTCGGGGCCTGGACGGCCACCTGAGCTGTACTGGAAACGGTGGGCTGGAAAAGCGTGATGGGGCTTAGGCGCTGGACGGCAGGCGTGGGCAGCTGGACGGCAGGCGGGGCTTCGCCTTCAAAAATAAAAATAGCAGAGGTCAGGCATTAATTGAGCCACTCGATGGGTTTTTTTTTTTTCAGTTAAATTTAATAAACCATACTAGAAGCCTTCAGTAACTACACTAACCTAATAGCATCACCCTATCAATCCACTCTATGTGCTTCCCTACAGCATTCTGAACAAACTAAATCTGTTTACCTACATTGTTCAGTTTCTCTTTCTCGCCTAGATTCTGAGGGCCGTGAGAGGAGAGACCTTTTTTGTTCTGGGCACTGCTGTTATTTCCAGGGTTCTAAACTCTGCTTGACACTGAATAGGCGTGCAACAGTTTATTTAATAAATGAGTAACATTACTGAATGATGGAATATAAGACAAATATACACAGTGCTGGTGGTATGTGTGTATAAATGTTTCTAAAAGAGATGATATGCAACCATGACAGTGGATACTTCTAAGGAGTGGTCATCTGGGAGAGGAGGCAGGGCAGGGGAGCAGTAGGGAAAGCTGGACTTGCCTTTTATACCTATAAGTACTGTTTGAATTTTTAATTATCTAAACATATTAATTTATTTCTAATTTTAATAGAGGTTATAGTGTAGTGGCATGGGTCATTTTTCTTTTGTTTTTGTTCTCTCTGTATAGTACACTCAATTACAAATGACATTTAATGTTTTAATTGAAAAAACTAAGGAAACGATTAGTAAAAGTATTTCACTTCATTGCATTCAGTGTGTATGCAGAAGGAAGTTCCCAGGTGAGAAGAAGACCGGCCACGGGTCAGTCTGTGACGGGCATGAAAGGAATACCACTGCAGCAGAGCACAGGGCACGACAGACAGGACAGGATTGTAAAACCGGTGAGACAGCCCTGACTTGATCTCTCTGTTCCCGAGAAAGCAAGGACCGCTGATTGAGCTACTAAATTACCCAAATGACGCGCTTAACCTAAATTCAGCTAATCTTTTCCAGAGAAGTGGAGACCGAAGCCACAGCAGGAGAGGCATCGTCTAGGTTATTCTGGTGCAATTAGGTCTCTGTTAGCATAAAAGATGCGGTCTAAGAGCAGACGCAATGGTTAGAAATGCCTCTGCCAGAGGCTCAAAGGACTGTGCATCTCCTCTCAGCCTTGTCCAGATAACAACCTCCCATCCTTCCTTCTCTCCACATCCTGCCTTCCCTTAAGGCAGACAGTACCCATCTTGAACATGGACGTAGGGAGTTAAGGGTGCATCCACTTGTTTTACCAGGTCAGACAGCCTCTGACCCCGTGAAGCAGAGGCCACACAGGACCAGTGTGTAAATGGAGCTGTCCTGATTCTCAGGTGACGGGGTTACATGGGCTCAAGCCTTAGTGAGGCCTTTCCTGATTAATCAGGAATAAAGTAATTTCTTTCCTCCTTGTTCCCCCAGAACCTGTAAATCTATTCCTTGTCAGAAAATATTACAAATCTTTATTATTATTTACACATCTCCCACCCCAACCATAATCACGAAACTGGGAGCCTGAGAGCAGAAACTGCTTTATTCATGTTTATGTCCCCACTGTTTGGCACAGAACCTGGTTCATGACGGCGAAGAAAGGAATGACTAACAGGCCGGCCCATAACTCACAGCATTTCCTCCACTGACCTGGTGTAAGGGGATCTGAACCTCCTCTAAACAACTGTGAAACCGAAAAACCTCTCAAAGTTGTATGAATTGAATTGTCACTGAACTGAAGTCATCAGCTCCTGAAAGCGACCTGTGATTCAGGTCTCTTTTCCCCACGCCCATTACGAGAAGCGCTTAGTCCTCAGTAACGAAGGATGGCATTTCTGGGCGAAGGAAACATAAACGATGGGAGCTGCAGACCATTACTTTAATCTCAGTCACTGAAGAAGGACCTCTCTTTTAGCCGGTAACAAGTGTTCTTTTCTACCAAAGACATTTCCATAACAGAAGGGGCACCAATGGGACACCAAGGGGTTCAGTCATACGTATTTGCTGCTCTGGTAAAAACCTAGTTCTTGGACATCAACTGAACATTTTCCTTCTCCAAGTTAATGTTTTCACTTTCTCCATTCTCCCTGATATTGTTTTTCAAGATTCTTAACCTTGCAGAGATAAATTTCAACTTGAGGTAAAGTTTTCACAGAGCTATTTAAAAATTCATAATCTACAGGAAAACCAACTCACCAACTGGATGAATGATGGTGTTCTGTAGGCTTGGAATTACCACAGAGTAGGTAGGTGAGCGATAAGGATAAATCGTTGTAGGGTTGGTAGAGGTGATGTTCTGTGTGGTCCCAGAAAATACATTGGAAACACTCAGAGGGAAGCGTTTTCGCTTCCCTGGCCGAGGCTGATAAACCCAACCTGTAGAAGAAGATAAACTCTTTTTAATTTGAATATTTAGACCCCATTTAGCCTTTAAATAGTTCTTTACATATAGGGTGAAGCAAAATTAGGTTCACAGTTGTTGGTATAAAAAGAATACAATAATTCATGAATAATGTAAGAATAAACTCTGTTTCACATACAACTGCAAAACTACTTTTGCCCCACCCTGTATTAAAAGTCCATAATATTTGTTTTTCAAAAAATAAGTTATCATCTAAATTATCTTTCCAGCTCTACACTACTACTTCTGTGTATTCTTCTAACTGTGGTCAACATTGTAACCCATGATACCAAGGAAGGCAAACTCAAATGTCTTACACCCAAAGACACATAGAATCTGTAGTAAAACCAGGATGAACGGCATCCAGTTTGGATCCTGAAGCTTTTCCTCTACCTAGAAAAGGCTCCAGTAAGACAGTATTCCTGTCCCCCTGTTTTCTTCCTCTCTAGGAGATACAAGTGTCTCTCTCTTACACTGAAACAGTCACTAATGAGCAATCACTATTTCTATGTCTGACTCAGGAAGAGTTACTCACCTAGACTTGCAGTCTCCAGGTCCACAAACCACCTAATTTCCTTCCAAGCCAGAGGAGTGGAGCTATGGCAGGAATAGCCACAGCATAACCAGAAGGGTAGCTGGTTCCCTATAACCACCGCCTCCACCCCCTCTCCACACCTCCCTGAACCTCTTTGCTCATACTTCAGAAAAAAAATTGTTTTTCTACCATGCGCAGTCATGTTGGCTGCTGTCCACTATGCATTCACCCAAGCTTAATCTTAATGTCCCTGCTGCTGGGGAGGAAATCAGAATTCATTTCAAACTACGTCACAGTGAAGATAAATCTATTAACCAGAATGCAGGACTGTGTTCTGATAACCATATAATATTAAAACCGAGCATGGCCTTATGTTAATACCTGCATTCTCATTGTCTTTAAGTGTGCCCTGCATTTTTTCTATTGGTATAATTTTAAAACTTCATTTTCTAGTATGGGGAGAACCCCCCAAAATGGTATGTGTAAAAAAGTGCGTATTTATTCTTATGTGTTTGTTTAAACTTCTGTCACCTTCAACTTACTCTCCATTTGATGCAATATAACTACTGAGTTGTTTTTTCCACTGCTCAGAACAGTTTTTGAACTTGTTGATTTTGACGCCTTTTAGTGCTTCTGCCATTTTTTGTTTCACCTCTTCCACATCAGCAAAACATTTCCCTTGAGGACTTTTTTCATCCAGGGAAGCAAAAAAAAAAAACGTTGCTTGAGGGTGAGATCACACAAATAGAAAGGGTGGGGCATGAGGGGGTCATGCCATTTCTGGTCAAAAAGTGCTAAACACTCAGTGCAGTGTGGGCAGATGCATTCGTAAATCGCCCATCATGAAATAGTCAAACATGTTGAGTCTTCAAAAAAAATTCACTGAAGCTATATGCAGCCTCTTACAACAGCGCCAGCTGGCACACTGCTCCAGATGGGCTCCTAGAGCACTCACATAGTTGTGGTATGGAAAGCCTCTACCACCAGAGGTCCCCCCTTCAGAATACAATTCCAGTCTTTTGGGTCCTCATATTATAGCCTAGAACTCTGGAGCTTTTACCTTCATAATTTTATATCTATGTATTTCATCAAAGCCATAGTAAAACTGTATGTCACCTGGTTTACATGAGTTAGCAAATAAGAGACCAAATATCCCTCTACTTGGTTCTGTTTAAGAAAACTGATGCCCAGTAATGATTCCATCATTAGTATAGTATTAGCAGTTGTTTTTTATTGTACATATCAGACCAGAAAGAACATTACTCATTGTGTCTTTCAATTTCAGCCTAACTAATCTTTACCAAAATAAATTCATTTAAAAGAAGTTAGTTTTATTTGCTTCATTTAATTACCAGGAAACTTGCCCTGGCTGGCGTAGCTCAGTGGATTGAGCACAGGCCTGTGAACCAGAGGATTACGGTTCGATTCCCAGTCAGGGCACATGCCTGGGTTGCAGGCCAGTTCCCAGTGGGGGACACATGACAGGCAACCATACATTGATATTTCTCTCCCTCTCGCCTTCCTTCCTCTCTAAAGACAAATAAATAAAATATTTTTAAAAGCATAATGAAAAATACCACATATTTCTAAAGGATATTTTGTACATTGAAGCAAATTCAAACAATGTAAAAAAGACCTATCAAAAACCTTTTTTAAATCACTCTGAATTGTACCACCAAAATGGATCACCATAATAAACATCTTATATATGCGATCCTTCTATGCTCAGAGTGAGTGATTGATTGATTGATTGATTGGTTTGTTTATCTACTTATTTATAATGTGTAGCAAGCTTGTGGAGTCGCCATATCATTATTCTTTCCCTTATAGTTGGGAGGGCTATGTCCAGACATTTTTTTGTCTGATACTGTACAGTGGTGGCTGAAGTAACTTTACTATTCTCATTCACTCACTCTCTCTCTCTCTCTCTGTGCATGTGTGTTTCGTCTTTCCTCTGAGATAAACTGAGAATCTGAGTGTGCTCAGCTGCATTCAGTAGCCTTCAGACGGGCTTAGACAAGTAAGTCAGTGATGACTGGCTACTAGGTAATAAACTAAGGAAATAGTTAACTGTGCATTTATATCATAAAAATTAAATATTAGAAACAACCTAAATATCCAAGACTAGTGAAATATTTAAACAAATTTTGATAATGGAATAGCATATAACCGTTAATATTTGTATCTTAAAGAAAGTTGATTTATATAGTGAAAACCTCACAACTTAATTTTAGGTGAAGTACAAAGTTATACAAATGTATATTTGGGATGATTTCAATTACTCAAAATAATCAACATATCTGACTGCTCACAAAACTAGCACGAATGACCCTAATATTTTAAAAGAGTTTATTTCTAAATTATTGACTTTGGGATAATTAATATTTTTATACTTCGTTATATTTAATTAGCATGCATTACTCTGAAAAATACATTTTACATCAATTAACAGTAATAAAGCATCAATAAAACAAGTCATTTTTAAAAGATTTTATTTGTTTATTTTTAGAGGGAGGGGAAGGGAAGGAAAAAGAGAGGGAGAGAAACATCAAAGTGTGGTTGCCTCTCATGTGCCCCTAGTGGGGACCTGGCCTGCAGCCCAGGCATGTGCCCTGACTAGGAATTGAACCAACAATCCTTTGGTTCAGAAGCCAGCACTGAATCCACTGAGCCACACCAGCCAGGGCAAGAAGTCATATTTATCTGAACAAAGAGAGCCTAAAAAGACTAAGATATATTCTCAATGCAAAAACTACAAACGTTTTGCCAGCAGACCAAGGCTAAGTAAAAAAAATCAAAGAATAAAGGTGTTTTAAGTCCTAGACAACTCTCTAGATGAAAGGAAATAAAGATTTCCCTGTGACTAGAATGAAAAACCATGATTTAATTAAACAGTAGATGCAAGTGATTGGGTATTAATGGATAAAACTTATAGTGTATTATAAAATTTTAGATTTAGTTAAGACTTCAGAGATCACTGAATTAAATTTTTGAAAATATTCAAGAATGTTTAGGCCACTTGGTAAATGGTCATCCTTGTGTTTGAATACCTCCTGTTGACCTGTAGCTCACTGCCTTTAGAGATTGTCTACCCTATCCCTCCCCAATCAATACTCGGTGTTAGGACGTTCTCTCTTATGTGGAATTGAAATCAGAGACCTTAAAACTCTCATATGTCTGTTGTGAAGAGCACTAAAAACAGATGGGAAGGAGTTTTTAATAGTAAAAATATTGATATATTTCCATAGAAGTAAGGAGAGAATATTTGAAAGCCTTATACTTGTATAAGTAGTCAGTAAATTTCCTCTTCTATACAACAGGCTTTTTAAGATTTAATGGCACACTCCTTATTAATCCCCCTTTTTTTTTCACTTCAGAATGATTATCTTCAGTTCCATAAGATAATTCTTCCGATGACATGCTTTCCATACCCCTACAGTCCAGGGAGTCTTCCTTAAGAAGCCCTACTGAGTTGTTCTGGTGACAAGTTGGTTAATCTGGGAGCTGTGCTTCCTGTGGTCCCCTTCCCTGTCTGGCTCTGAGTTAGAGTAGCCGAAGGAGGAACCCACACAAGACTCAGAAGACAGGGAAGGTCAGTAACTGCTTTGGAAAGTCTTCGCAGGCAAATACGGTGGTGGGCAGATGTGGAAGTGCTTAGAGGGTTACATTTTGTCCTCATTCTCTGCGCTCCACATCTAAGTCTTTTCTTTACTGTTGACCCTGCTGCCTGGAAGAAGCCACCAGCCCATCACCAGTCACTTAGAAGAAGATACACTAACGTAGCAACCACCCAGAGGCAACAACCAAAGCTGTCCTGTAAAAGTGTAATGTCAAGCACAAATACGATTTTAAATTTCCCAGTAGCCACAATAAAAAGGTAACAGAAACAGGCCTAATAACTTTTAATAATATATTTTGTGTAATCCAATATAACTAGAATGTATCATTTCAACACACACACTATAAAACTGATCAATGAAACAGCAAAAAGGCCAGTGTGGCTGAACCACAGTGAGTGACGCTGAAGTTAGTAGGAGATGAGGTAAAGATAAAAGCAAACACCTGCTCATACAGCACACTGTAGACCATAGCAATGGCGTGGGATTTTTCAGAGTGTAGTCAGACTTTGAGCAGAGGCGTGGCATGGGCTGACTTGTCGAAGAGTAGCTCTGGTTGTGGACGTGGAGAGCAGTTAGGAGACTTCGCCGTGGCCTAGATGAGAGACGATGTGGGCCTGGATAGGGTTATAGTAAAGAAGCGGTAAGAGATGGAAAACTTGTGATATATTTTCAAGGTAGAACTGCCTATGGTTGAATGTGTAATTTGCCAGGAAAAAAAAAAAAGACTTAGGGATGCTGCCTATCTTTTTGGATTACCACATTTTTCTGTGTATAATGCATACTTTTTCGCCCAGCTGTTTGAGGGAAAAATAAGGATTCAATTGTTAACAAATGTATACGTTTGTATTATACATGTGTATAATGATTATATACCATGGGTATAATAATAGGTATAATAATCCCCTGTATAATGTGCTCAAAAACATATGTGCACATTATACATGGCAAAATTTGATAAGCACTTAGGATAGTGCCATTTACTATGAGGTGAAAGATTAACAAAGGACCCGTTTATTTTATTTGATTCTAGTGTAGATATGGTTTTAAATATCGATTCTTTCTTTGTCATTTTGATAAGCATATCTTTATCTNGGAGGAACCCACACAAGACTCAGAAGACAGGGAAGGTCAGTAACTGCTTTGGAAAGTCTTCGCAGGCAAATACGGTGGTGGGCAGATGTGGAAGTGCTTAGAGGGTTACATTTTGTCCTCATTCTCTGCGCTCCACATCTAAGTCTTTTCTTTACTGTTGACCCTGCTGCCTGGAAGAAGCCACCAGCCCATCACCAGTCACTTAGAAGAAGATACACTAACGTAGCAACCACCCAGAGGCAACAACCAAAGCTGTCCTGTAAAAGTGTAATGTCAAGCACAAATACGATTTTAAATTTCCCAGTAGCCACAATAAAAAGGTAACAGAAACAGGCCTAATAACTTTTAATAATATATTTTGTGTAATCCAATATAACTAGAATGTATCATTTCAACACACACACTATAAAACTGATCAATGAAACAGCAAAAAGGCCAGTGTGGCTGAACCACAGTGAGTGACGCTGAAGTTAGTAGGAGATGAGGTAAAGATAAAAGCAAAAACCTGCTCATACAGCACACTGTAGACCATAGCAATGGCGTGGGATTTTTCAGAGTATAGTCAGACTTTGAGCAGAGGCGTGGCATGGGCTGACTTGTCGAAGAGTAGCTCTGGTTGCTCAGTGGAGAACAACTACAGGAAGCAGGTGTGGACGTGGAGAGCAGTTGGGAGACTTCGCAGTGGCCTAGATGAGAGACGATGTGGGCCTGGATAGGGTTTTAGTAAAGAGGCGGTAAGAGATGGAAAACTTGTGATATATTTTCAAGGTAGAACTGCCTATGGTTGAATGTGTAATTTGCCAGGGGAAAAAAAAAAGACTTAGGGATGCTGCCTATCTTTTTGGATTACCACATTTTTCTGTGTATAATGCATACTTTTCCGCCCAGCTGTTTGAGGGAAAAATAAGGATTCAATTGTTAACAAATGTATATGTTTGTATTATACATGTGTATAATGATTACATACCATGGGTATAATAATAGGTATAATAATCCCCTGTATAATGTGCTCAAAAACATATGTGCACATTATACATGGCAAAATGCGATAAGCGCTTAGGATAGTGCCATTTACTATGAGGTGAAAGATTAACAAAGGACCCGTTTATTTTATTTGATTCTAGCGTAGATATGGTTTTAAATATCCATTCTTTCTTTGTCATTTTGATAAGCATATCTTTATCTAAATCACAGGCATAATAAGTCTTGAGCTGAAGAGAGCTAATTATAGAGGTCATAGTTCCATTCAGCGTAATACCCAGGCATTAACATTACATTCAGGTTAGTTAACTCATCTCATTCCACTATATATTCTCAGAAATACATTTACATATCCTGTCCATTTAAGGACAAACCCCATTTAGCATCGTGTTTCATTTATGAGACTACTTGGCTCTCTCGAATTAGTAACCTCGTTTCTTCCTTCCCTGCTTTGTCTGGACAGCCAGGGCAGTAAGTTTTTATCCATATCCTCCAGTCCCTAAACTCCCTGTCCTTTCAGCCCATTGAGTTACCAGAGTTACCAGTCTCTAAGCTAAGATCACTCCCACCCTCTGCTGCTGGCTCCACAGCTACTTCAGAGCTGCTGAACTCTGCTGGAGAAAAAGTGCACAGCTGGATTGCTTGGACTTGTTACTAATGTACCGTTTCTAACCTCCACTTGGCGCTCAGCGCTTCTGGGCAATCCTATCGTGGGTCTCTGTTCACCTCCCGTTCCCACTCACTTAGGTAGCCGTTTTATGGTTTTAGACTCGACCTCAAACTTTCATTTTTATTTCTGGGAGAAAAAAAGGTTTGCTTTCTGGAAAACATAATAATAATCTACATAATTAATTGACTCAGATTTCCTCCTTTGGCTACAATGTTACGTATATTAATACTCATTCTTACCTACCACATTCCACTCTCGTTGCATTCATCTCCAGACATCTCCTTTGGGTCCTGCTCCAGCATCAGCACTGACTGCTTTTGCTTTCTCATCAAGCATGCTTCAGTTTCCTCTCATCCTGAACAACAACTTCTTGTAGCCCTGGTAACCCCTTAACTAGCATATCTGTCTTGTTTCTTCTTTCATCGCAGATTTTGTTATGAAGTTTCAGAATTCTTTGCAATCACATCCCACCACTGAACCCGTTCTTTCCAAGGTGAGCAATGACCTACAAATTCAGTTATTTCACATCCTTATCTCATTTATCATCTCTGTAACATTTAATGCTGTCGACCGTAGCCTCTTTATTGAATTTCTCAACTCTCAGCTCATGGCCCTAATTTCTCCAATCAATTCTAGATCTTCTTGATTGACTTTTTTTCTTCACAGTCACTTGCATATGGTATTTCAAAAGTCCTTCCAATGTCCTTTTTTTCTTCTCATGTTCGCTCTTCTTCTTGAGTGGTGTTCCTCACCCACAAAGACCACTTTCACTACTGTTGGCAACCATGAAAATGTGGTGCTCCCGCCTCTGGCATGGAGAGCAGAGCTGACAAACAGCCCTGGCTGCTGCCCTCATGAGGCAACCACCACATTCGCACTGAGGCCACACTCCCCTGGGTTGCTCCCTCCCAGTGATTGAGAGTTGGGGGGGAGGGGTTCCAGGGCAGGCCTAAGCCTGCAGCACACGGGACAACCTTGAATAAGGGACTTTGGCTCAAGGACTCCTTCTGCTCACAGGGGGTGTCCAACCACGGTCTGCAGGCCAAACGCTGTCCAGGATGGCTGTGAATGCGGCCCAACACAAAACTGTAAATTTACTTAAAACCTTTTTTATTTATTTATTTTTTTTGCTCATCGTTTTCTGTTAGTGTTTGTGTGTTTAATGTGTGGCCCAAGACAACTCTTCTTCCAGCGTGACCCACAGGCATCAAAGGGCTGGACACCCTGGATAAGGAAAGCTTTCTTAGGACTGCTGTAATTTGAGACTCTTCCCGCTCCAGCCTCTTCCCTTCCCCGTGGCCTCATCACTGACGTCAGACCAGCACCGTGGTCTGAGGCATCTCCACTTCCCCGGAGATCAGATGCGACGCATGCGTACAGCAAACCAAATGAAGCAGAGAGAGCAGAAAAGATAAGTGAGCCAGCACACGTTTGACCCCTGTTAACCATTCTTCGTATATCAGTCAATTAATCTCCAAAACCATAAAGTAAGGTGGGTGTTTTTGTGTTTATGTATAGGAAAAAATGGAGTGTAAAAGGGTAAGTAAATTTATCGACGTCAGAAAGCTTGGAAGTGACAAAATCAAAATTCAAGTCCAAGTCAGTGAATCTTAATAGCCAAAAAAATGTCCCCCTGTGCCGTACTCCCTGCCCCGAGGAAAAACGGAGCACCCCCACTTTAAGGAAATCAGTCTGGAAAGGGCGTGCAGTGGTGATTGGGGGAAATCTCTACCAGTCTTCCCAACCTAGAAAACTGGGCATGCTAAAATTTATAATATTTCTGCACTATCTACCCACCACTGTCTGGGTTTTGGTATAGCTACTTACAAAACACAAACTTTTTTATGTAAAAACAATATTTTTACATTTAAGAAAGTCACCCAGTATCCACGACGTTCCTGCTTTTCTCTCACAGACGTTTTCTGTATGGAAAACCACACTGCAAAGAAGTGTGGGGTGATTTGGTCCTATTCGGCCTCTACAGATTGTCACTGGCATCTATGTCACCTGTGCTACCATGCCCTAACTGAGAGCAAGGGTGGGGCATAAAGATGGGGAGAAGAACAGAGTTAATAACGCATTCTTTAAATGCCCTTCTTAAAGTCCTATGTACTAACCTTGCACTGATCACAAATTCAACTCTAGTTATTTCAAATTCCATTCAAGACCAAAGATTTAGCTTTACTCTTAATACAGGTACAGGGAATAAGTAGCATAAATGGCAGGTAGAAAATTGACAGGGGGAGGTTAAGAATAGTATTATAAACATAGAAGCCAAAGAACTTATATGTACAGCCCATGGATATGAGCTACAGGGTGGAAATGTGGATGGGAGAGGGTGTGCCGGGTAGAGAGGAGTAAAGGGGGGGAATGGAACAACTGTAATAGCATAATGAATAAAATATATTAAAAAGTAATACAATTTTAGTTCAAGTTGACTTTCATGTTATAATTTTTAATAGTCAGTGAGAGAAGTAAAATATGATACTAGCACAGTTTCATCCGTAAAAGTTGAAAAATCAAATCAGATTATCAGAAGCACAAGTTTTTCTTTATACTAAGCCAATAAACTAATCTCTTTTGTGAATATTCAGAAATATATCACTGAGTAATAGTCTCAAAAGTGATTTTATAGAAAGCACAATATCTACTTTTATTAAACTGTTTTGTATAGGATCTGCTGAATATCAAGACACCATTAGTATTTCTGCATATTCCTGTTGACAATGAATAACAAACACCGCAGAGTGTACTAATATATTAAATAAATATTCTGGTTTTGCAAACTAGTCATTTTTAACAAGTGACATAGAGCACAAAACACAAAGAATAGACTGCAAGCCTCTTTTAACCCTGTGTGCCAGCACCCCGGTCCCCAAAGGGAGGGAATATTTAATACAAAAATTCAATAAAAGTTCTGTGAAATAAAGGAAGACCTGGATCTGTATATTGAACGGATTTATCTTATACCTCAAAAAAAAAAAATCAGTCCGGAATAGCTGACTGGGAGACACATCCTAGTAAAACCATCAAACTTCAAAGGAAAGATCCCTCTGGGCTTCCAGACAGAATCAAAGTCCCTTAGAAAGGAGAAGCAGTATCAGACTGCTTCCGGCTGGCATCAGACTTCCTGTCAGCAGCATCACAGCAAGAAGGCAGCGTGGCAACACTGTCCAGAAACTTAAAGAAAGAGGGATCATGAAAGGATTTTATATGTAGCCAAGCTCTTCTCAAACATAAAACCTGCCCAGAGGTTTTTCTTGGGAAATCTCCTGAAAGATGCACTTGATTTGACAAGTAGATGATTTTAAAAAGCAGCAAAAGAGCTAGTAATGGGTATTAAAAATATACTTACTTATAGATCTAAGACTATAACATAGATGGGAATGAGAAAGTTAGTATTCAAATATTCTTTGCTGTGTTTAGAGTCACACACCAAAAAAAAAAAAAAGAAGAAAAAAATGGGAGAAAAGAGAATATAGAATGCACTTATTGACCTAAATGTATAATAGGTAGAAATGAAAGAAAATTCTTTTAAGTTGGCAAAACAGTTGACATGTAAACTAAGCAAGAAGGGGACTAACAACATTAAATAAAAGTATTAAAATAAGGTAATGATTTTCTTAAACATACATCTTATAACAAAAAGAATTACAAAATAAAAGAAAAAATCATTAAAAGAAAATAGATTACTTAGTGAAAGACACACAGTAAATATAATATTATAAGAGGGCAAAACTTATTTATATTGATAAATGTAAATAAACTCAACCTTTTTTTTTTTAGTTTGGCGTGCAAATCAAAACCAGAATGTGGAATATTCTACGAGTCTCCCAAATTCACTTCTTCCAAAAGGCATTGTCAGTCTTCTCCGTTTTCCTACCCTGGCCATTTGCCAACATTGGCTTTGTTCCTGTTTATCGGATACACTTGCAAAATACGTATTTAATCCCTCAAATATTACTGTTTCAAATTCAGATCTTCCAAAGCAACTTAGCATGGAAAATGTATTAAAATAGGGAGAGAAAATGAGTGAATATTGGTTTTTGAGGGGAAAAAAAGACAGGAAAATCCACTGTGTAATGTATTTTATTTCTAAATGCTAAATGATTTCAGGCTATTTCTCTCTCTCTTACTGAACTGTGTCGGCTTTTTAAAATTGAATACAAAAGATCACAAAAGGTACACATCAGGAAGAGGAACTTATTTAGTGGAAATTGTTTTAGAGATCCACCACTTTCGCCCTTTGTAATCACAGGCAAATCGGTAACCTCAACCTCTTCTAAAATTTTGCATTTTTTCCTGCATGGCAGATAATAAAAATTAAGCTATTTTAAAAGCCACTTTGAGGAATCTATAGTACTGCTCCTCACAACCACATCCTACAGAATTTTCACTGACTTTTGGATTAAATATTACCATATGGAAAAATTAGAATATTAAGTAGGAAATACGGTAATTAAGTCAGTCTCAATTCCATCACAACACTGTTGCAAATGTTTCTCTATATAGTTTCCTGTAGCTCACCATCTCAGAAAAGAATCCTGTACAGGAGCCCCCAGCCCTGCTACCCTTTCTTTCCCGCTTTGATTGGTAGAGGGACCAGAGTGCTGAGGCTGAAAAGGGTAGGATCTGGGTGGGGAAAGTCAGGGCACAGGCTCTCCAGCCGCATCACAGGCACTGATACCCGGGGACCCTTAGTTCGGCTCTCACTGGGCCAGAGGGTTGAAACAGAGGGTCAAATACAAAAACCAAAGGTATCCTTAGATAAATTGTTAGACTTTAACAGGAAGTCATCCATAGCCAACTATTTTTTTTGTTTGTATCAGAAAGTCAAACAGAAACAGAAAATATATTTCTCTAGAATATTGGTGCATGGTCTTTTCAGTTACAAATAATGTACACTCAA
The DNA here is from genome assembly GCF_014824575.4 of Sturnira hondurensis. Taxonomy (NCBI): domain Eukaryota; kingdom Metazoa; phylum Chordata; class Mammalia; order Chiroptera; family Phyllostomidae; genus Sturnira; species Sturnira hondurensis. The sequence continues at coordinate 1,167,349 of NW_028076783.1, read as the reverse complement.
TGCAGAAAAATATTAGATGGTATGGAAAACTACATACAAAAAGAAATTAACCCCTCAGTTATCACTAAACACTGCCATTATTTTTTTACAGCAACAAGTCATTGTAACATGTTATTAGTTGCCAATGAAACTGACTCTTTTTAAAAAAGATTTTGTTTCCTTCTTTCTAGAGAGAAGGGCAATGAGTGAGAAAGAGAGGAAGAGAAACGTCAATGTGTGTTTGCCTCACACGTGTCCCCTACTGGGGACCTGGCTTGCAACCCAGGCATGTGCCCGGACTGGGAATTGAACCAGCAACCCTCTGGTCCATAGGCCTGTGTTCAACCCACTGAACTACATCAGCCAGGGCTGAAACTGACTCTTAATGGCAAATAATACGAAATGAATTATTACCTATTACTCTGTCCCATCACCCTCTTCTCCTTAGTTTGGGTCTGCTGGTATTGCTCTTTAACTACAACTTAATCACAATTACATTGCATAATGTCTAAGTAGTAATTATTTAGTATTAAATAATAAGTATTAATGTCTGGGTTTTAATTGCTCCAGTTATAAAATATTTGTGTTAGCGATAATAAAATTAATTAAATTACTAAATATCCAGGTTTTACAATTATAAAATCTTTCTTAACTCCACGTGTTTTTGTTTGGATTTGGCTGGCAATCCTGGAATTTCCATCTAGCACTAAAATGTAGTTCTCTGAAAAGTAATGACATGCACTACAAACAAGTTCACTTTGGTGAGATTTTCTTAAAGTTATCAAAAAATCAATTCAGACATTCTCTTCTAGTGCATTTTGACATTTACTCTTTCAGTATAAAGTTAGTTACCATGCAAAAGCACATTCTTAATAATTGATGTTATTTACTTTGAATGTGATTACTCATAAAGGGCTGAAGAAATGAATCGATACTTGCTTAGCTTCTCAAAAATAAATCAGAGATAATTGTTAAAGTAATGCACATTCATTTAAGTTGTCAAATCAATTTCCCAACACCTCCTTATGCTACAAGAGTCTAAATTAAGAAATAACTAAGGTTTCCTTTTCTTATTATAGGTACTGCTGAGCTACTGGCTCTGAAGAAAGGAATTTAACCCCTTTGATATATGTAATTTAAAGAACACCAGAAAAAATCTATAAAGTATCGGTGCATTTGTAAAAGCTTTACCATGCGCAAAGTAGTTCGGTTGCCGGTGGAAATCAAGCTCTTCCAAAGGATCCCGAGGAAAGGATTCCAAGCACCCACACTCAGGAGATCGTTGTGTAAACCACCCTGGCCAGATGGTTTATTCAGGCAGAGCGCTGCCCCTGGGTTCCCAATGTTCCATCTCCCTCCATCCTACTATGGAAAAAGTCCAACCATGCCCTCAGCGAGGCCAAGACAAAGGCCAGTGTCCAGTTCTGCTTCATATTAAAGCTTAATTCTTCAGAACCCACACTGTCTGCCACAGGCCCTGGTAGCTGTTAGACCTGTGTGGTCACATGCTCCTGTCAAGAGAGAATGTTTGAACAAAGGAAGCTAGCTCAGGAAGAGAGAGAGAGAGAGAGAGCACTTTTTCATTCCCCTGGCATCATATCAGCTTGGGTTTGGGATGGATCAGATACTTTTTCAAAAGGATCGATCAACTTCCCAAGCTTTCTTGGGCTTTTTGATGGGTCTGCCCCCTAGCCAATCCACTGTTCCCCAGGCTAGACTGAGAGGCCTCTATGGTCAAGCACCTCCCCTGTGCCATTTGACTTCTCCTATTGTGCATGGGCCTCCCTCCCCCAACCTTCCCACTTTGGCAATCTGCTGCCTGCGGGGAGGAGGGAGGCTCCATCATTCCCCTAGGAGCTTGGTGCTGTGGTCTCCCAGAGTGTGAAAAGCTGTAGCTTCCAGGTCAAGAAAACAGGCTTATGCTTCCCAGGTTACTAAGCTCAGTGTTTCATTCCTTTGCTCCCCTCATTATTAATTATTAATAACTAGTTAGCTACCTATGGTAACACTTCTATGTTCTTTCTGCAAATTATGTTCTCTTCAGCGAGATGAGCCTAGGTCTTCTGCAGGCCATTCGGTACCCTGTAGAGCCCTGTGCAGTGTCCAGTCCCAAGCTCAGAGGGTTGCTTACAAATTAGAGTGCTGGAAAGTGTTGAAAGTAAAGTGAAGTTTGTAGAAATTATGATAAAAAGAAAGTTTGAAGAAACTGGGAATGTTCAACCTAAAGAAGAGGAGCTATCACAATAAAAATGAGGGGATGGTCCTCTCTTGTTCAAATGTCACATAGTCCAGGGTGTAACTTCAATGTTGTTCCAGATGGTGTCATCAGCATCAGTGACTGGTAAAACAAGGAGGGAGATAAGGTTTAATAAAAGTATCTTTCGACAAGAGAAAGGGACACCTTATCCAGGAGTAAGCTCCCTGACAGTAAACACCCCCGAAAGGACCACTTAGGAGGGGTTGAGGGCTGACGCGAAGGGACATTTCTCTAAAGATCACATACAGACTCTGGCTCTTAACCTGCCAAATGAAGGGAACGCCTCTCCTTTCTGGTCCAGCCCACCCCTTGAGTCTTGTTAGCTCCATGAGATGGATGTTTCAAAATTCCAAAAGACAGGGACTTGTCAAAAGGCCTACAGTCCCCTTTCACATGGCAAGCCACACTTAGGAATGAACCACTGTTATGCTACAGAGCTGGCCACTGCCAGGGTGCAGGCCAAGCTGTGGGAGAGCAAGTGTGAGAGGAGGGTGTCAGCCCCCCTTCCCAAAGTTTACAGACAACACAGCGGTGGGTTCACAACCCAGAAGTCCTATCTAGCACTTACAGCAGAATGCTCAGTTAGCACAACACACTGGTGTGGTGAGTTCTCTGAGAGCTGAAACTCTGTTCTACTTGTCTTTATAATTCTATAACTTATCCAAGTGTAGACATTTATTACATAATCAGTGTATGCTTAATGAGGGAGGACATGCATTCACATAAGCATTGCCTCAGTGCAGGCGCTTTATCGATGGCAAGGTGTTCAGAATCAAAATAAGACACAGCCCCTGCCCTTAAGGTGTACTAAGTAACCAGCAGAATACATGCAGGAGTGAGTGAGGGCAACTGGATGGGGTGGAGTTGTCCTTTTTAAGATCCCTTCCAACACCAAGACTCTATACATTCATGTCCCTTTCCTCATTTAAAACAGCTTACATGCAAGAACAGGGAAATGGTCATATTTTATTAGGATTTCCTTAGACTTCTAACCTATTATGGGCAATATAGTTCATCATCTAACAAATCAAATAATATGAGGAATCAATCGGTAGTGAAGATGTAGGGTTCTTTTTGTTAAAGAGCTGGGGAACAAAGGTCTTGGTAGAAATTTGTGTCCAAACCACACGAAATGTACTTTTCCTCATATGAAGGAAAAAGGATTTTCTAGCCCTGGAAAATAAAGTATATGGTAATTTTCTCCATGTGCTAACTGAAGAATTCAGGCTATTCCAATCATATTAAAAATAAAAGCAAATCCTGACACAATGTTTATTTTCCGTGTTAATGTGCATTAACAGATTGAATCAGTTTATTTAAGATGTGGTTACTGTCATTGCTCTTGTTTAACAGAGGATGAAGCAGGACATTGAGGTTGAGTCACGGGCCCCCAGTTCATGAGGTAGAAAAGCGTAGACCTAGGCAGCTGAGCGCTGGAGTCCATGTTCATAACCACTTCTTTATATCGTGTTTTATAACAGTGTTCTGCTTCAAGATGAGAACTTTCTTTCTTACATTGCAGGAAGATTCTTTTCCCCAGTCTCATAAAATAGAACCAGTGACCCATGACTGGCCTTGCTCGTGATGCGGCAGTGACGGAAACCACACCCAGGCTTTGAGAACACTGCGCTAGGCAGTAAAGCCGAGCGCTTTACCAGGAAAACATTCACTCAAACCGCTGACTCGGTTTCTCTGGTATTATTATTTATGCAAACCCAGACAGCCGCCACACTCTCTCCCCATCCCTCAGGGGTACATCCAAAGGGACACAACTGCATTAAAAAATAACTGATTGTTTAATTAAATAACATTATATCAGCTCTCTACATTCACACACAGAAGCCAACTGTTTTTCTAAACCGTTTTGACTTACTGAGAGTGAAGATGCTTACTCTGAAAAGCAACGGACAGGACCTTTCGTTTTGGAACTGAATGATCTTTTTGTCACTTGGTTTCACATATATGCTGTTTTCCACTTGCGCCCTAAGTAGTTAGTTAATTGGGACTATTTAACAATTGTATATGTATCTGCTGAGAGTAATTGTATCTTAACAACAACTGAAAGAGTTTCTACTTAATTTGCTAGTTGGTCCAAGGTTTGCTAGAGAATGACCTTGCCCCCTGCAGATGGATTCAAAGAATTAAGCAGAAGCTGAAGTGCTCCTGACTGTAGGGGGTGAAACTCATTCATATTCTTTTGCAAACAAATTAACAGTCAGGTGCCTGTGTGTTTTCATCCCACAAAATCACCTTGGCAACAGTGGATATAAAAAGAGCATTAACTTCCCCTCCAAGCCTTCAGTATCTCCTAGCATGAGGTGTCAACAACAAATGGGACTGGCAAAATTCTCCATTTATTTTAATCCTTAAAATGAGTGTCAGAATTTCCATGAAACACTATAGCTTCCAGTGGTAACTGGAAAGCAGCTAAATTCTCTTCTATACAAAATTAGTTACTTTGCACAGGAGGGCTGTATTTGACTTTTTATTTTCCTGGCACGGCAGGAAACCCATGCACCCGTTGCTTGACCGAGCTTAAATTAATTTCAGCATAAAAAGAAAAGGAAAATATACGAGGTCTGTCCAGAAGGTATCCAGCCATGTGATATGAAAACTAGAGACATTTACTGAAGAAGATCCAAGGTACAAGATACATTGTATGTGGGACAATGACATCTCCATCCCCTTGAAAATAGGCACCTTGGGACCTCACCCAGTCCCACCAATTGCCATCAGCTGCCCCATCGTATTTTCCCGAATATCATCGACGGTCTGAAATCTCTTCCCTTTCCAAAGTAACTTTGGCTTTGGGAAAAGTCACTAGTTGCAAGGCAAAAATCTGGGCTCTAGGGGCTGGAAATTTGATGTTTCACACACAAAAAAATGCTCTGCACAAGATGTGATGCATGAGTGGGCACATTGTTGTGATGAAGCTGCCAATCACCAGTTGCCCATAGCTGTGGCCTTCTGTATCATCCAAATAGTTTCCATGGAGGAATGTTCAAGATTAACGCAAAATTTGAGGCAGATTCGTTGCTCTACCCGCTCAGTCATTTTGAATATGATGGCCACACAGTCCACATGCTCATTCAGCGGTGTCCACTGTCCCCTCTGACTGGTACAGTGAAGTTGTCATTGTTCACACATGCACACGTCAGCGCACTCTCTTTGGCTACCAGGTTACAACAATGGTGCACAAACCGTTCTCGTTATATTAACAGTGGCTGGACTTATTCTGGACAGACCTCATGTCTCCAAGTAATTAGGCTAGGCTAATTCGTGGGCTCCATGGTCCACTGATTGTATTTAGTTTTATTCTTCTGTGTTGGAAGGATAAGAGCTGTGGAAATGGAGGAAGTTAAGGCCATAGCACAGTCGTGACGCGCACTCATGTGCCTGGAAGCAGGTGAGACCCTGGGGCAGGACAAGTCCTGCCAAGCAGCTGAGGTCAGAAATCTGTGGGCAATGAGCACCAATATTTGCACTGTGTGCCTTCCAGGCACACAGAGGGACAGAACCTTTCTACTTATTTATGGATTTCTTATGCAGTTGACCCTCGCACAGCACAGAGGTTGGGGCACTGACCCTCACACCATTGAAAATCCAGGTATATAACTTTTGACTCTCCAAATCTTAACTACTTACTAATAACCTACTATTGAGCAGAAACCTTACTGATAACATAAACAGTCAATGAACACTTATTTTGTACATTATCTCTACTTTATATTGTATTTGAGAATACGGTAAGCCAGAGAATAGAAAATGTTAAGAAAACCGTAAGAGAAAATACATTTATAGCATTTGTTGAAAATAATTCACACGTAAGTAGGCCCACGGAGTTCAAACTTGTGTTGTTCAGGGTCAACTACTGTTTTGGTTGTTTTGATTGCTGCTTATCCTCACTTGAAATAGGGGAGAGCTACAGTAGGCCAGGGGCTATCAACAACATGCTACCACCACCGACAGTGTCCTTGCTTCCAGACAGCTGACCCGTGGTCCAGCTCCGAAGTCATCAGCTGCCTTCCTGGCATCAAGGATCAGACACTGGATGGAGCAAGAAACATACCCTGAGCTGGAGGATTGCATTTAGCTGGTTTATTGGACCACCTAGGAGGGAACGAAGGGGAACAGGGTTAGGGAGAGGGAGAAAATAAAAACACTTGCCACAGAAGTCTCACCTGGTCACATGGGGAGCTCTGAGGCCAGAATGGCCTACCCAAATTGAGGGGAGAGGACGAGAAGGGGGTTCTGTAACTTCACATACTAGAGGGTCGTTGGGTGTGGGCTGCTGGGGTGGGGAGTGTATAACATGGGCCAAAGCAGCTCCTTTCATCCAAGGGAATTCCCAGGGGAAGCCTCTGCTCTGAGCTCTCAACGGGCCACAGCCCTTGGAACCAGGGGCATGAACACCTCTGGCTGAAGGGGGCTCAGAGAAGGGCACCAAGCCCTACACATTTGGTTTTGACTATCGTATATGATTGGGGGGGCAACATATTTAACTCCCTAATTATACTTTACAGGATTAACACTTTTAAAGCCTGTACATTTGTATCCCACACAAACAATATAAGGGCAGAATTAGGCAGGGCAAACGGGAGAGTGCAACCTAGGATGACAAGCTACAGAAAATGCAGAAGTGATAACCTACCAGCGGAATAATCAAGGCGACTGGGTTAGCGAGTCGCTAAGTGCCTTTGTATAAAGATCACAGTCTCTTATTTCATGAGCGGCCAGCAACTCAGAGTTTATATCAAGAGGAAAGCAGAACTCTGTCCTTATCTGACATTCTTTAGAGGCTTGTGGTGAAGTCGGGGTTCATACTGAGATTCTTTTGCAGTTAAAAAGAAAGTCAGGTTTTTGAAGAATGATTACTGAGTGGTCCGGAGAACTCAGATAAGCAAATGTAGTGTCTTAGAGTTTCAGTATGACTTGTTTAAATCTAGAAAGGGCCTGGAAAGTTTGTGTCTCAGGCAGCTGGTTTCGAGAACCCGAATTTTATTCTCTGTATCACACTCGTGTATGTGTGTGGGCGTGTGTGTGACTATGGCAGGGCGATGGCCAGTAATGGAGAAGCCGAAGTAATGGTTAGGAAGGCAGGAGTTACACAACTCTTTGGTGCTATAAAATAAGAAATTTTTTTCAAAAACAGCAAAGTATCCTGAAGGAAACCATATAAACAACTAAACTAGATGACCAAAGAGGAAAAGATGAAGTAGATTTCAGAATGAAAACAGTCAGGCACAGTTAGTTCTCTTCAATTCTAACAACTTGCATTAAGGGGGACCCAGGTGAGAAAAATGTGGAGCTCTTGGATTACCCATTTTCTAGACTAGAAATCATCTGACTGGTTTTTTTTTTTTACGAATTGACTTGAATTTGAGCTGGAAATAACTGTCTAAATTTTTTTGGTGGAACAGTAAGTTAGAACTCACTGAGTTTTCATAATTACACACTTGGACTTGTCATGTTATAAAATTCTTCAGTTAGAAATCCATTTACCAACACAGCAAATCATATTTGAATACATAAAAATGACTATGTTACCAACGTATTGATTTTCACTTCACTTTTTTACTCATACTTATTATATTGCAGACATCACCAAGTGTGGGGGATACAAGATGACTAAAAAACAACTCTCATCTTCAAGGAGCTAACTGTTTAGGAGGGTGGGTAGACATAAGTAAATATGATACTAGCCACAGAAACTATAGAAAAGAGAAGAGAATCTTTAAATGGGATAATTATTGACTATCCACCATGTACCAGGTTCTAACACTCACAAAAAGAGGAATAAAACATGGTCATATTCTCAGGGAGCTGTTGGGAGAGTTGTTTTCTCTGGCCTGGCTTGTCTGGGAGCAGGAAGAAGGACCTACCCTCAGACTGGAGGATGGGAGAGGCAGGGGAAATAGCGCCGTGGGGGGAGAGATAGAAAGTGAGTATGGAGCTGAGGGTATTGGCAAGAGAATAGTCTGGCTCTTTAGATTACCCTGTTCTTTACAGCTGAATGCCATAGACCTTGGAATCCAGCAAGGTAAAAAGGAAGCAAAAGTGACAAATAGTATAGGAATGGAGAAAAATGAATCAAGTAAATGTAATTGTTTTATGAGGCTAACAAGTATGTTGGGGTGATGGAGAAAGAGCTGGTGGTTTGAAGGTGAGTTACTGAAGTTTGAGATTTCAAAGGAGGGGCCTACTAAGTCACGGCAAAGGCAAGTGAATGTGGAAGTCAGTGGAGCTACAGAGAACTGCAAGGGGCGGGGGCATTGGAGAAGCCACCCATTCGGGGCTGAAAGTAAGGAGGACGAAGGTGGAACTTGGGCTGCAGAGGGAGGTGATGGGCTGCCTGCCATCCTCAGTGGAAGGATGACCACCACCCAGCAGCTGACTTGTCAGGGTCTGGCCGAGCGCATCAGTGGGTATATTCCCTGACCCAGAGAAGATTATGAGGAAGCTGGTAGGAATCACCCTGAGGCCCTCCCATTTCCCCGTCCCATTTTACCTGGGCTCCTACTCTTCCTGAGAGAAGGACCCAAGGTCTCTAAATGAACATCAAGGAGAGATCATTTGCCTCTCAATATAAGGACAGAAATTTAGCAGCATAATCCCCTTGGTCTTTATTGTGCTAATTTCCTCTCATAAAAGATTTTGTGTGGCTGCCTCCTGGTTAAAAAGATGTTAGGCAATAGAAAATTCATTTTTGGGGGTATCAGAAGCTCTTTATGACCCTATTCTACCTCCTACATTAGTTGTCAGGTACACAAGCCACCTAACATCCCTCACCTCATTCATTCCAGGAAGAAGTAAGAGCACTTGGGAACTAGCCTGGGGGAGGAAACCCACTGAAGCTGGAGGAGACCTGTGGGGAAGCTGCACCTCAGAGACTGGTTAAAACAATCAAATGAGCAGCAGCTATGAAATTGCTTCTGTTCTAGGAGGCCCTGCCACCTATTATCATTGCGGGGTCTTTTTCTAGCAGGTGAAGTGCTGAAAGTCATGTTAGATTTCTGTATCATTCAGGACACAGGCAGCAGGTGGAGAAGAGAGGAGGAGAAACACAGCCAGAAAAACACAAGCCATTCTAAAAGAAGACTTTTAAAAGAGGGGATTTGGTTACACAGCTTCCTCACGTATAAATGAGAGCTTGAGACAAGGATTTGGATGCTTGTGATGTTATGAGAGTGTGCTCTTTAGGAAACACTTGTAAGGGAGAACAAAGCAGGTTGGAGAAGAGGAAGGAAACACCCAGGGATATGGCTCAGGTCAGGCACAGCCTTGGCCTGACCCACAGGGGGAGGGATCTGGGACACGAACCACACCACCAAATTTCCCCTTTTTAAAAAAATCCAAAGATGTCAACATTTCATAGTCTGCATCCATCCTCATTGGCTGTGGCTGCTCTGTCAGCTCCTGTCAAGCACGTTTTAGAGAAGGGAGCTAGTTTTGAGGTCTCAGCTGTCAAAGTTCATAGTGGCAAAGTGATGGGTACACCAGGACATTAAGGGGATACAGACAGCCTGAGAGTGTCTCTTGCAACAGCTAAGGGAAGAATGGAGAAGCCTAGAAGTGGGTGGCGAGGCCACCCAGAGTTGGGCAAGAGCAAGAAGAAGCCCTTGTGTGTGGGCCGAGAGAGACAACCAGAGAAAGGTTGCCAGAGCCCACAAACCAGGCCATTTTGTGAGATATGACAGGCGTTGACCAGAGGAGCTGGGACCACTGGAAGAGAGGCTGCCTGGCAGAAATGGGAACCATGGGAGAGGTGCCAGAAATGGCACAAAAATCAGGGGAGGAAAAGAAAAACATCACTCCCACCTTCTCATCCCCTCCCCTCAATCTTGCCTCCTGTTGGATGAACCTACCGAGAGCCTGCCACTCAAACCAAGGCAGGAGAAGATTGGGGAACAGATCCCAAAGCCAATAGGAGATTGACTGGGTGCCCTCCACTCAGACAAAATAAGGACAGCTACCCTTAGGAGGGTGATTCTTTAAATTTGGGTAAGGAAAGCTGATCAGGACACTGAGCCTCTGATTCAGCAGATACACATACCACTTGTGACTAGGGTTTCCAGAGCCCAGCTGCAGCCCCAAAGGTTGCTCTGTGCAACCTAGTAGACCTTGCTCCCATTTTGAAATATATAAGATACAGTTCTTATCTCGGGTGTCTGGTGCTGAGGACATATAGACACCCCTGTAACTATTTACCTTTGCAATTTTCTAAAAGAGTAAATTTCTACTCACAGCAAATGAGATGGGGGAAACGCACAACATTCAGTGCTCTGTAGAGAAAAAGTGAGAGTGACGGAGTTACTATTGCACTTGAAATCCAGGGTCAGCAACACATTGCTGACAATAGCACAGAGGGCTCCTGGCAAGTGGAAACCAAACGACTATTGGGTAGAAAACATGGCAGACGTAGAATAGGCCAAGAGCGTATGCAGGTTTTAGAGACAAAAATAACTTTTTTATCTTTTAAACACCGTTTAAAATTGATTTGTGTATCTTAAATGTAATCTTTTAAATTTTTATTGACCATATTGCCTATTATCTCAAAAATATGTTATAACATTTCTCTCCAATGTGACTATGAAAATGTGTACTCCGTGATAACTTGCAAGATACTCATCTACACCTCAAAGAAATGATCTATGGACATTTTGATGAAATTCTTTATCCCAATGCTATGCTTGGCTGGTGGTATTTTACAAGTTCTTTTATAAGATGGTTCATTCTTTTTAAACTCTTATTTCAAGGTGGTGGTGAGAAATTGGTCATTTGTAACTTGCTATCATACATGGGTACTTCTTTGTCTTGGGATTTCTATTTCTTAATTGAATTTAGAACTGAAGAAAGAACACACCAAGGCACATCATAATTACTTTAGCCAAGATTAAAATGAAGGAGAGAATCCTAGAAGCAGCAAGAGATAAGGGGACAGTCACCTACAAAGGAGTTCCCATCAGACTGTCAGCGGATTTCTCAAAAGAGACCTTACAGGCAAGAAGGGGCTGGAAAGAAGTATTCCAAGTCATGAAATCCAAAGACCTACAGCCAAGATTGCTTTATCCAGCAAAGCTTTCATTTAGAATGGAAGGACAGATAAAGTGCTTCTCAGATAAGATCAAATTCAAGGATTTCATCATCACCACGCCCTTATTGTATGAAATGTTAAAGGGACTTATATAAGAAAAAGAAGATGAAAAATATGAACAGTGAAAGAACAGCAAACTCACAGTTATGAACAACCACACCTAAAACAAAAGCAAACCAAGAGGACAGCTAGATCAGGAGCGGAACCATAGAAATGAAGAACACATGGAGGGTTAGCAACAGGGGAGTGGGAGGAAGAGAAGAGGGGAGAAGGTACAGAAAATAACATAGATGGTAGGTAGAAAATAGATAGGGGGAGGGCAAGAATAGTAGGGGAAATATAGAATCTAAAGAACTTGAGACACGTGGTCATAAACTAAAGGGGGGGAATGGTGGAGAGGGGGTGTGCAGGGTGGAGGGGAATGAAGGCGGGGCATGGGACAACTGTAATGGTATAATCAATAAAATATATTTTTTAAAAAAGAATTTAGAACATTACTATTTGAGTCTTAGAATATATTAGCAAGTAGATCTTTCCTTTCCTTTTAGTGAGTTAAAGGGTTCTAGAGGAAGCTCTGATCAATTCAGGAGAGACTGCTTGTTCCCATCAGGAGGCTTCAAAGATCAAGTCCATCTTTTCAGGCAAGAACTTCTTGAAGTGCTAGCAAAGCAACTGTTAAAGCAGCTGGGGTGTCTGGTGGTTTAAGCGGTGCTTTCTGAGAATCATTAAACATTAACTTTCTCAAAACGCATGATTAGAAAGGAATGAAATGAATTCATGTACTGGAGTGGTCTGACAAATAGCAAATAAATTACGTATAGGGAGAAACATTTGCTTTTTATGTTCCCACTTTAGAGACCCCCCCTTCCACATTCCTCATAATGTCATTCTCTCTGTTTTGTTATTGCACGATGTCAGGAAATGTCACGAAGGCTGGGAAAGTAAAGAGAAGCTGGAAGGGAGCAGTGTTGTTAGGTTTCCAATGGACCAGAGAGGGGATTATCCTCATTCCACTGTTACCGGTCTGTCTTGAAAATTCAGTCTATGTTCTGGTTAAGCTGTTGTGAAAAATAAATCTGTATAGAAAAAGAACGATGGCACAGATCGGGTCTCAGATTTCAGGCCAGTATTTCCCAGAAGTCGATGGAACCCGAGTATGTAGTTTCAGATTTTCCACCAGAAAGAAACATTAAAAGAGAAATAGTTAAAATTTATTTTAATAGTATGTTTTATTAAACCCAAACCAATATATTATATCTTAATGTGTAATTCATTCAAAATATCATTCACGTAATTTTCACATTCTATTTCTGTATTGCATCTTTGGTACCCGCTGTGCACTTGACATTATCGCTCATCTCAGATTGGACTAGCCACATTTCAAGTGCTCAATAGCCACGCACAGCTCTGAAGTACCATATTGGATGGCACAGCTCTGAAGCACGTCGGAATCAGCTGGACGGCTTATTGAAACTCAGATTGTTGGTCCCCACCTTCAGAGTTCCAGATTCAGTAGATCATGAATGGGGTTCATTAACTGGTATTTCTTACAAGTTCCTAGGTAATGCAGGTGCTACTGGCCTAGAACCACACTTTGAGAACCACGGGTTTAGGTAAGTGCTTCTCAAGCCTGGCTGCGCCTAGAAATGCCTAATAATTAAAAGCAAGAGGGAAAAATTATCTTCCAAGTCACACTCCAGGCCACTTTGCAAAGTCTAGCGGTCAAATCAGGGCCTTGCTTTTTGAAAAAGTTTTCCACAGGATTTGAATTATCAGCCAGGTTGGAAAAACCACAGAGGTAAAAGGAGAAAAAAGATTAGAAACATGTTTTAGTAGACAAAGGAAGGCAAAAAAAGAGAAAAATTGCTCTGGCTGGTGTGGCTCAGGGGATTGAGTGCCAGCCTGTGAATCAAAGGGTCTCCAGTTTGATTCCCAGTCTAGGGTACATGCCTGGGTTGCAGGCCAGGTTCCCAGTGAGGGGCACATGAGAGGCAACCACACGTTTATGTTTCTCTCCCTCTCTTTCTCCCTCCCTTTCCCTCACTCTAAAAATAAGTAAAATATTTTAAAAAACTAAAAAAAGAAAGAAAAATTTACTAACTCTTTTTTAAAAGATTTTATTTATCTTTAGAGGGGAAGGGAAGGAGAGAGGGAGAGAGATACCAATGTATGGTTGCCTCTCATGTGTCCCTTGCTGGGAACTGGCCTGCAACCCAGGCATGTGCCCTGACTGGGAATCGAACCACAATCGTCTGGTTCGCAGGCTCACGCTCAATCCACTGAGCTACACCAGCCAGGGCAATTTACTAAGTAACAGGGAGTCTCAGTAGACTTTTAAAAAGGGCAGCAATATGTAATGAGAGCATCATTTTGCTGAGTTGCATGAACCTGTAGCAGGAAAGAGAGTAAGGTTTGAAATTGTTCAGGAGCTTGACAAGGTAGGGAAAATGGAAAGAGGGGTGAGGGGAAGTGAGAAACTTACACATACTTGATTCGAGTACAATGCGTCACTATATTCTATAGCATGATGAAATGAAGGGTATGAGCAATGCATCAAGGGGCAAATTGTATTCTTTAGTTAAGCACAGAGTCGTGACTCAGCAGTCACACACCGGAATCACAGAAGCCATGTAAAAAAGGTAACAGAAAAAAGGGAAAGGGGGAGGAAACCACTAGTAATAAATCCACATGCACATTGTGTGAACGATGGAAGCTACATTTGATTAAGTTTGTTAGGCCTGATCCCTAGGGGGCAGTCTCCTCCAGACATTACCTGCTGCTTGTCTTCTATTCCCGTCCCTGTCTTTGTCTGAGCCTCTGACGTCAAACTTTGTGAAAATGAATTATCACAGATACTTGAAGTCAGCTCAAACTATGAACAAAAGCCAACAAAAGGCAGCAGGCAGTTCCTGGAGAAACAGTCAGTCCCTGGGTTGGAATGACTGAAGATAGGAGTGTGTGTGGGTGGGTGAGGAAGCATAGATGCACGATGAAAATAAGATTGTACAACCCAAAACCGCATTATCTATCAAATACCACAGGCACATACTCTGCAAAAGTAGAGATGGACAGGGGCCAACATGTCACAGAATTTAGATAACCTAAACATAATAAGGAAGAAGCCACACTAATAAGTGAAGATTCTAGTATCATAGGCCCTCCCCAAACCACCTCATATATGGAATTTGACTTACCACCCTGGAAAACATGCTTGCATACAGTTAGTGGCCAACAGAAATATCTACAGTAGTCATTCTAGGTATCACCCAACACACGATTCAATCAACTATTTCATATAGGCTGTAATTTAGATTCATACTTATTCTTCATTTCAGGCTGTTTCCTTCCTATTTAACAGTTTGGGCAAAGTCTTCAAAGCCCATTAACAGGATCCTCAGGAAGATTAACTAGTGAGTTTTTAAGATTAAGCTGCCGTTACCACTGCTGACTCCTGGGTTCCTCGTTCTCCATCTGGTATTTTCTTTCTGTTCCTTTGGCATCTCCGTTTTCTCATGCACATTCTTAAAACATTCCCACTGAACCCACTAACAAATTGCCAAAACAGATTGGCAATTAAATTGCATCATTGGGCCTAAATTTTAAATCTGAAGGGCCTCATTTCTCTTCCCAAACTCACCCTTAAAATTACTGGTACATATATTGCTTTGGGCCAGAGATCCCATTTTCCTGAGAAGAATTTACCATATTCCCATGTTCATCTAGAACATCTTTTTTTTTAAAATACACAATGTGATATTTTATTCTATTTCTTATCAGTGGTGAATTCCTTTTTCTTACACCAGTTTATTATGAAAATAGTTTTTCATCTATACATTGTAATTTGTTCACAAAGCTCAAAATTTTATAGGTTAACAAATGCATCAGTTTTGACAAAAAGGGATGTATTTTAACATAACCTAATTTGTATAGTAAATCTATTCTACTTATTTTGCCATTAAAAGTTGCCTGAAGAATTTTTTTTTCCTACACATTAAGTAAAAAAAAAAATACTGGCAAGTGTATCAGTACGTCTAATGTTAATTGGGTATTACCTAGCAATGAAGTTTTTGAACTCCTCACCTTATAAATTCAATCTTGCTCCTCAAACCCATGTTCTAAAATTTGCACTTTGGAAATGCTTTTGTTATGATGCTTCCATCCGAACAATGGAAAAATGTTCTAAATCATAACACAAAAGTACAGCTACACAAATATAATAGCTCTCTCTCTTTTTTTTTTTTTTACTTCAAATGTAGATTTCTGCCTTCCTTCAATTTTATCAAAAAATAAAGAAGAGAACAGCTAGGACACTGAAGCATAAGTCTCAGGTAAAAAAATAGTTAGAACGAGGGCTTATCCCTGACCATGATGATAAGGCGATTTATTCAACACNTAGAACATCTTTTTTTTTAAAATACACAATGTGATATTTTATTCTATTTCTTATCAGTGGTGAATTCCTTTTTCTTACACCAGTTTATTATGAAAATAGTTTTTCATCTATACATTGTAATTTGTTCACAAAGCTCAAAACTTTATAGGTTAACAAATGCATCAGTTTTGACAAAAAGGGATGTATTTTAACATAACCTAATTTGTATAGTAAATCTATTCTACTTATTTTGCCATTAAAAGTTGCCTGAGGAATTTTTTTCTACACATTAAGTAAAAAAAAAAATACTGGCAAGTGTATCAGTACTTCTAATGTTAATTGGGTATTACCTAGCAATGAAGTTTTTCAACTCCTCACCTTATAAATTCAATCTTGCTCCTGAAACCCATGTTCTAAAATTTGCACTTTGGAAATGCTTTTGTTATGATGCTTCCATCCGAACAATGGAAACATGTTCTAAATCATAACACAAAAGTACAGCTACACAAATATAATAGCTCTCTCTCTTTTTTTTTTACTTCAAATGTAGATTTCTGCCTTCCTTCAATTTTATCAAAAAATAAAGAAGAGAACAGCTAGGACACTGAAGCATAAGTCTCGGGTAAAAAAATAGTTAGAACGAGGGCTTATCCCTGACCATGACGATACGGCGATTTATTCAACACATCCATTAACTGGAAAAAAATTTTTTTATTATCTCTGTCCTCTCTCCGCTCCCCCTCTCTTCTTACCATTTTCTATATAGGAGATAATGTCATCTTTTACCCCTAAGGCCCATTACGTGAAAAGAATAAAGTGTTAATATTTCACTTAAAGACATGTCATGTTTTAAAACAACGAAAATGAATCCATGCTTCTTAACAAACTGCATTCACGCTGAAAGTTTCCGCTTTCTGAACAGGTGACGGCCAAAATGAAAACTGAAGAACACTATTCGGCACCTTCCGAGTTCCAGTTAGATATTATCAATGTCTTCATCGTCATCTCCAATATCATCGAACTGGATCTCATCGTCATCTCCAGGGCCAAACGCGTCCGTCTCATTGATTTTCGCGTGCTCCGGGAGCTCGCCGTAGGCCTTCAGGCTTCTGGCCTCGTCCGCGTTGTACTTTAAAATGACATCAGCTTTGTTCTCCTGGTAGTCTCGCAGGCCGACCAATATAATGTCTGAGGTATTTATCCAAGCCTTTTTTCTCAGTTTTCCTCTGATATGACATAACCTCTTCACACCATCGAAGCACATTGCTTCCAATCGTCCATTTCCCACCATTTTGAGGACCTGAGCATACTCTTGTCCGTCCTCTCTGAAGACCAATTCTCTTTTTTCAGATTCATTCTCATTCTTCCCCCTACGCCGGTTTTTGCCTCCTTTACCTTTATTCTTGGGCATGGTGGAGCCGGCGGCCTCCTGGCCTTTCTGACCCTGTACCAGTGGTGCCTGTCCAACCGCGACCCCTCCCCGGGTCCGCGAGACCAACCGTCGGTGTCCCGTGCAGCGCTGCCCTGTGGCAACCGAATTCTAGGGAAATCCGTTGGCCACCACGCTCCTGAACAGCCAAAATCTGGGCGCCTTTATACCATCTTCTTTGGTAATATCTGAACTCATTGTGTTTACCCGTAATTCCCAAATCACTTCTGACTTGTAGGGGAAGGGACTATTTTGAAAGCCTTTCACCTCTGTTCAGTATTATGGGTCCTACTAATCGCTGTAGTACCCGTTAGCTCTTATTTGAGAGTTTATTTCCTTCATCTGTTTCTACATGTTCTATTTTTGGTGGACATTGAGAATATTTGATTTCTGTGGTGTAAACAGTTAATTCTGATCCTTCTTAGCCATTAAATCTCAGGCTTAACAGGAGGCCATGAGATGCTAATTTTCACTCCGAACTCAACTTTTCAAGTTGAAGGTTGTTCAGATGTAAAGCTAAAAATACACAGATGGTGAACAGTCTGCTATTTAAAGTTACAGTAATAAAAAATGTTTCATCAAGCCTTTGGCCAGACAGAAGTGAATGAAAACATTTACATTGTAAAATTAATAAAAATTAAAAGAATTTTTAAAAAATGCATTTCATAGGAAAGCAAACAGGATTCAGATCTACTTTTAAGGATTTCAGAAGTTTGAGCCTTGTTGTAACTCAAATAAGTCATATGACTCCAGTGCAATGAAAAATAAGCAAATATTTCCCCAAATAAGGTGGGCTTCCTTGAATTTATTTGAGTCACTATGCTTTTTAAGCTCGGAAAATGCTTTCATCAGAACTTGAATTTGCACAAGAACTGCTCTTGCCTAGTACACTGAGTAGGCGTTGGAACATTCCTCTGGGTGAACTTTGTCACAATGTAATCTGTCAGAAAATAGCCACAGCAGATACAATATCCCTACCCTCCTGTAATGAGTACTTTTGGAGCTGCCTAAGAGAACTCTCGCATGGATCAGCGCTTACAAGTGTTAAACATAAAGGATAAAACTCTTGCAAGTAATTGCTGTAAGTACTTGGTTAAGCAAATCTGTTGTACTTAGCAGGTAACTCTCAACTGGATCCTAATTCTTTTCAAATGAACTAGCTCCCTACTTAGATCTCATGCAGATCACAGCTTGGTTGTGAAGCTATGCAGCAAAAGTAAACTGTACAAACAACAGTCCACAATATGGTGCGATCAGAAAGACCTTAACTTATACTGCCAGGGGAGTGGAAGCCTAGAGGGCTTTGGTGGAACCACACTTGTGAATTGGGCTTCAAATTTGGGCTGATTTGTTGGTTTTTTTTTTTTTTAAGGAAGCAAACTGTTAAAATCCATTTTGATTCAAAGTCCAGAGAACCGTTACTAACAGGGAAAATTTCCAACCAGAATCTAAAAAGCACACATTTAGGACTCCAAACACACAGAAAAATTATAAAAGATACCTTCTTAATTTTCAAATGTTTTTAACAATCTTGTAATGAAAAATTTGTAACTTAGTTAAGAAAGAAAAATAAGTAAACCAAGCTACAGGCAATTTTACCTTTCTAGAATTTATGCTAGCTCTCTTTTCTGAGGGTTCTATTTTTTTTTGATGTTGTTGTTGCTGTTGTTTTTGCTTCTGTCTATACCAGAGCCACTTGGAAGCATTACCATCCAGCCATTTGAGTAGCTGATGGCAAGTTCTATATTTATCTTTGGTAGATATTGTTGATATCAACATTATCTAGCAAAATCTCTAGTGCATAATAGATGCTCAGTAAATATTTGTTGTAAAGAATTTAACTTCAACAAATGGATATAAATTTGATCTATACATAGTTAATGGAGACTCATAAAAGAATACTCCAATGCTATGACTTCTAAGTTGGTTTGTGGGTACTCAGGGTTTGAATAAACTGTTTGTTCAGGAACTCTGAATATGGAGAAGTCTGAATGTGGAAAAGGAAATCAGCTTTAAACTGGGGCTGTGACTTGACTGTGAAGAAATCAGCAGTTATTCATAAAACCAAGAAAAACAACAAGCTATGTGCAGCATTTTAGTAGTGCTAAACAGCCTATGTCAAACTCTAGTAGATTTATCACCAACCATACACTACCAGCTAGCGTAATATTTTAGCTTCTGCTTTAATGCTTTCTTTTTGCAAATATCTGTGCCCTTAGAAACTAACTGGTATTATTTATTTAAACTGACAATGAGTTTTTAAATTTAAAATATAATAACATAATGCACAGTTAATGCAGAACATTTAGAAAATATAGGAATATGCCCTGGCTGGTGTGGTTCGGTGGACTGAGTGCTAGTCTGTGAACCAAAGGGTCACCAGTTTGATTCCCAGTCAGGGCATACCTGGGTTGGGGGCCAGGTCCCCAATAGGGGGTGTGTAAGGGCCAACCAACCATTGATATTTCTCTCCCTCCTTTTCTCCCTCCCTTCCCATTTCTCTAAAAATAAATAAATATTTTTTCAAAAAAGAAATACTTGATAGAAGAATATACAGAAATCTTTGAAAAATTCATTTTATTCTTCTACAATCAAGAAAAATTAGCACTGTGGCTTACAATAGCCAAGTGCTGGAAATAGTCTAAGTGCCCATCAGTAAATGAGTGGATCAAAGAACTTTGGTACATTTACATAATGGAATACTACATAACAAAAAGAAAGAAGGAACTCCTACCCTTTGTGACAGCATGGATGGAACTGAAAAGTATTATGCTAAATTAAATAAGCCAGGCAGTGAAAGACAAATACCCTATGATCGCACCTGTAAGAGAAATCTAATGAACAAAAGAAATAAATGAACAAAATAGAACCAAAGACATGGAAACAAGAAACAGACTGACAGCCACCAGAGGGAAGAGGCAAAGGGGTAAACAGGGAAAGAGAATAAAGAGGGAAAGAAAGGGAAGGGCCTAGCCAAAGAACAGGTGTAAATGACCCTGGGACCTGGACAGCAGGACAGAGATTGACTGTGGGAACAGTGGGTAGGGCAGGGGAGAGAGCAATGGGAAAAAATGGGGATAATTGTAATAGAATAACAATTAAAAATACAAAAAAGAGAAAAATCAGCACTTTAGTTTTCAGCTTCTAATTTATTTAAAAATACAGAGAAACTACAAACCTCAAGAACAAGGCTGACTTAAGCCAGAACCCCTACAATGAAGATTTCTCTGATAAATGTCTCTAGGACCTTACACACTGACAGCAAAAAACACATAGAAAAAAGAATGCAGAGGCATATATCACATGTGAAAATTACTTCTGAACAGAGGAGAGTCCTTGTTTTATTGTATATATTTTGTTACTTGAATCATTTAAATAATTTGTGTGTTCTTATAAAACACTTAAAAAGAGTTAAACAATAATTTATAAAGAGGGTAACATCACCTAAAAATGTATTATATAATCTATCATAATTTTCTCTCTGATTTAACTATTAGAATATTCAAAGCTTATTTTACATGCAATTGTAGTAGCTAATGGACACTGAAACCTCATAGTTTTGTTGTATGTATGTTTTTTAAGTATAATTCTCTCTTTTCATTCTTATTCAACTGTTACGTTTAAATAAATTTTTGGCACTTTTTGTTTTTATTGTTATTGTAATTTGCTTCAATAATTTTTTGTTTGCTGTGAGACATAGATGAAATACAAATTAAGATTAAAATATAAAACCAGAAACAAATCCAGTTTACTATAGCTATCAAAAATCAAATCAATCAACCCATATGATATTTAAGACTTTATGAAGAAAGTTGCATAGAGTCTTATGGCATGTTCCTCCAGAAGACTCCAACCCCAAAATTAAAATTTTATTTCAGCATTATCAGTAAGCCACATTCACAGGCACTTGTCCCTCCTGCTCTTTTGAAATTTTTTTCTAAAAATGACCCCTTATTCATGGGCCCCATCCAGAAGTCCATGGGAATGTCTCACATGAGCTGAGAAGCCAACCAACATGGCAGTTTCCTTTCCTGTTTTGCCTCCCTTTGGAGATGTTTTTCCCTTTACCCGAATGAGTAAATAAAACCCCTTCCACGAACCCCAGTACCTGCAGTTGCATTCTTCCAGGAACAGCTTCCTTAGGTGACCACTGTACATTGACCCTTCTGTATCTACCAGGTGTTCTGTTAATCTTCACCATTCCTTCTAGACACTTTGCCTCCTTTGGTGGGCACAACACTTCCTCTAGGAATGTCCTTCTCTTCCTGCGTCCATTGGCTCAAGCCTTGACGACCTGCTGAGTCCTCTGGGTTCGGTGCTGCGCTGCATTGTGTGACGAAGACCAGAGGACCTCTTTCTCACTTGTGATTGGAATTGGCTTGAGGAGCAGCAAAGAAATACCCTGTGACCTAATGGTTTGAACAATTTACCGAAACACAGTATTCTCTCCTTTTTAAACAAAAGAGTTTCTCCTGTTGGAAATTTCAGTGTGAATAAAGAATGGAGGAAGGAAATGTGGCTGCAACAGGACATGCTGTTTACCCAGAGCGCCCATCCTGCCTGTTCCCCACCAATGTCCAAGGATTGCTTATCGATTTCACTTGTCTGACACCCTCCTTTCTGAGAATCAGTTCTCTTCTGGCAGATGACTCATTGCCCCATGCAAATTAGTGTCAGAGGGACCTCCCATCAGTTCCCCAGATACTTCCAGACCTGTCAGAGTTCCAAAGGTGTACTTGGTTTAGGCTCAAACTGAAAATTCCACCGAGATATTAAAAAATGATATGAGCCAATAAGGAGCAATACCATCTCCATGAATGGGAAACAATATTATTCACAAGATTTTTTTCCTAAATTAAATAATGGCTATTCTGAATCTACCTATCAAGCATCACAACTTGGGGAATGCAAAATAGTCATAATGCTTTTAATATTTAAGTTAATATGACTCTATTCTCTATTCTTCTTACTGTCAAAATTCATAGTTGAGACCAAAATTTTTAGTTTGGGACTAGCCCTGGTATACCCTTGGAACTCAGACAGGGCTGGGAGTATGCTTTGATTACCTTACCAAGAAAGGTTTGACACATAATTATAATTAAACTAGATTGATGAAGAGAGAATTCTTCTTTTATTTATAAATGTAGTTCTCATATGCCTTGACTCATAACCTTATTTATTATTAAATAAATGAGTATGATATCATCATTTTATAATCATTAGTCATATAGTTGTTGGTCACTAAGATCTCTGTAGTCATCAGTAAAGGTAAATACTTTTTCATTCTTCTATTAAAGTGATTCATTTAGTTTACACACATGGCATGATTATATTTATTGTATTTTAAACAGGTGACCCTTCAGGAAAGAGTTTCCTGGAATTTAATATTTATTTTATTTATGATACAATTGCCATGTAACATTTTTATGTGTACGACATAATCACTTGGTATATGTATCCTGAAAGTTATTTGTTTAACTTGCTTTCTTCTTATTTTCTATGATGCCTGTTATTTGATCAGTTCTAATACACCCAACAACAAATGAAGATTAAAGAGTCAACCCATCTAGAGAAGAGAGTGAGCGGGTAATATTCTGACTCTAGAAAGAATTTCTAGCCCTGGCTGGTGTAGCTCAGTGGATTGAGCGCGTGCCTGCGAACCAGAGGATCGCGGTTCGATTCCCAGTCAGGGCACATGCCTGGGTTGCAGGCCGGTTCCCTGCAGGCCAACTCCCAGCAGGGAACGCACGAAAGGCAACCATACATTGATGTTTCTCTCCCTCTCCTTCCCCTCTAAAGATAAATAAATAAATAAAATCTTTAAAAAAAAAAGAAAGAATTTCTATCATCATATTCAAAAGTCAAAGAAGAAATAGCATTTCAGTGAAGTAAAACTTGCTTTTACTTAATTGAAAGCTTCAGGGTAATACACAGGTCTATTTATGTATTTTTGAAAATATTGTAAAATGACTAGAATTCAACACCATCATCAAGCTAATAAAATGTTTTAAAATATCAAGGGGGGATATCATGGTCTTATAAGTTTCTTATATATGGGTGCTTGATCTTTTCTAACAATTCTTTGGGAAAATATGCTCAATTTTTAAGGTAGGAAAATGGCATTAAAAAGAGAAACATCAGCTGCTCAGTTTTATGTTTGAAAATGGAGTCTAATTGACTGCTAAATAAAGGGTAGCATGTATAATCTTTTAAGAAATTATCAAAAATGTTGTCCTTGATCTTATTCTGACATTTTCCCTTTTGATTAGTCATGGATTTATATAGCATTTTCCTTTAAAGGAACCAAAGATTTGCCTTAAAAATAAGTTAATCTTCTATTATCTTTATGTGGATGAAGGTAGAAGGGACTTGCATTTTTGCTAATGAATAGAATGGCTACCTGAAAAGAAACTAACAATTTCACCTATGCCAGACACGCCCCCTTCAGATAGCTCCATTCACTCTCTTTCACACTCCCACTTCATGGAAAGTGATGGTCCGCCCAGCAGACTCCAGTGTCCCTTAACAGTCTCTAGAGAGTAAAATATCAAATCCAGACATCAATGGCCACTCTCAGGAAAGCATTTGGCAAGCAATTTGGCTGCCCAGGGAATGAAAAAAAAAAAAACTTCTTAGTTGGGATCTAAGATTCACTTACTCAGATTCACTCTAACAAGAATCTCAATTCATGTTAGTTCTTTTTTTTAATCATTTCTCCATTTGTTCAACTAATAGCTATTGAGCCCCTATTATGTGTAGTGTTCAGATGTTATTACCAATACTGTTGTTATTGCTTGAATTTAGTAGATATTAGAAAATCAGTATTAGACAAGACCCACTAGGTCCTGTCCTCATGATTCTAACATTCTAGCTGGGGAGTTAGGTACTAACTGATTAATTATGGAGCTTTTAAGGTAAAATTGTAAAACATGTTATGAATTAGAAATAGCGGTACTTTGAAAGCACAGAATGGGTAAATCTGAATGGAGTGTCAGAGATGGATTTCCTGAGGTGAAGACCTTTGATTTGGGCTCTGAAATGTCAGTGAAAATTAATGAAGCTAAAACAGGGGAAGGAGCATTTGAGGAAGAGGCCACATTTGGTCACAAGGTCCTGAAGTGGAAAGAAAAACAATATTGATTATTGTCATACTGAGGAAAAACGAAGAAATAGTGTACGTAAGTTAGACCGTGTGAGAGTGCTCCATAAAAACTAGACCTTGAGCCCTGGCTGGTACACTAGGGATTGACTGTGTCAGTGGATTGAGCCACACGATCGTGGTTCGATTCCCAGTCAGGGCACATGCCTGGGTTGCAGGCCAGTTCCCAGCAGGGGACGCACGAGAGGCAACCATACATTGATATTTCTCTCCTTCTCTCCTTCCCCTCCCCTCTAAAGATAAATAAATAAAATCTTAAAAAAAAAACTAGACCTTGAACAAGAATTAGTAATTACTTTTACTGATTGCCACTGTTGTTATTGTCTGAAAGTACTGGAAAATCGGGGCTATATTTTTTCTCTTAACCACTTGTAAGTAACCAGTTAGAACACCCCTTTCTACCTCTTGGTAATATTATGAACAGAGATAGTGGTTGTTTAAAAACTAACAAATTTATGAGTAGTCATGCTTCTAAAAATCTAGACTAAATTAAAATATTAATAGCATATCTAATCCAGTGTCAATACAATGCTACCCTTCATCTCTTATGACCTATTTCCATCAGCTCAGGCCATATCTATGGCTTAAGAGGGTTTGTTGATCTATCCTCCCTCCCCACTTTTGACCTATTGCTGGTACCCCCAGGATTGTGGGGATGGGAGAGAGTGAGAATGAGGATTTTAGCGCAGAGAGAGTTAAGAGAAAAAGTCTAAGCCTTACGTGGGTGGTGCTGTCATAATCTGTCTCTTACGTAGGCTATTTGAAGTAAATGAACACAAAGCCACGAGTCTTTAGTAAGAAGTATACGGAAGTGCCACTCTCTAAAATATGGAATTTGTCATCCCCTAGGCTCAACCGGGACCTTCAGCTAAAATTTTGAAACAATGGAAAAAGTACCATTTTATATCTGTTCCAGAAATGTTGGTGATTATTATATATTATTTTCTTCTTTTGCTTGTTATTGTCATCATTATTGTTATGAGTGTTTTTACATTTATTGTTTAAGGAACACTAAGGCACAGCTATTGTGAAAATAAGATCTTTCCCCTAAACGCTTCAACAGTGGGTGCTATCCACATGGCCCTTTAGAACAGAAAGACTTTGTATCCCAGCCTCTAGGAGTACTTCTGACAGAGATCTGTCAGTGGTCCACCCTCTTTAAGGAAACATATTAACTGAAGACAATCACCTCGCCCAAAGTTACACGACCTCCCTCACTTGGGTATTATTCAACCAGTTACTGGTTGGCACAGGGCTATAAAGCCTAGTCCCTTTCCCCACTTAGAGCCACTTGAAAGAAAGATCTCAGCTTCAGAGTTCCTCAGAGGTTGGCTGCGGCATTCACAGAGATCACATCCAAGCCTGACTTCTTCCTCGGGCCAGTCATCCTTCAGTCCACTCCATCCACATGGACAGACAAGAACACTCCTAACAAATTTCTTGCACACTCGTCTCCATCTCAAGACCTGCTTCCAAGGGCACTCAGCTTATAAAAGATCATGAATAAATAAAGAATACTTCATTTTTACCATATATTCTGCTGAAAGCCCTAGTCAGTATAACAAAGATAAGGAACAATGATATTGAACAATAAAGTCTAAAAAAGGTTTTGAACTTAACAAATATAATAAAGTTTTCAGATAATAAACTTTTACTGAACTTTTACTTTGTATCAGGCCTTGAGCTAGTAAGCATTATTAGTGACACTACATTAAGAAATAGGAACTTTCTCTGAAGAATTTATCAATTATGTTGGGAAAAACAAAAATGTTGAGAATAGCTGGTGTGAGAGAGAAGAGGATTGCTTCCATCTGAATAAGGGAATATTTCTTAGGAACATTTCATTTCAGGGACTTCTAGTCAAGATGGAGGCATAGGTAAGCACAGCTCACCCAACGCGCATCAAAATTACAACAATATGGTAGAACAGTCATCACTCAGAACCATCAGAAATCAAGTTGAAGGGAAGTCCAGCAATGATGGAATTAAAGAAGCCACATCCACTCAGACTTGTAGGAAGGGAGGAGATGCAGAGATGCAGAACATGCTGGTCCCACACCTACATGTGATGGAAAGAAATTCAGGAAAGATATCTCAGGAACAAGGGGACCTAGCCCCACACTTAGCACCCCAGCACAGGGTTCCAGTGCCAGGAAGATAAGTCCCCACAACTTGTGGTTATAAAATCCAGCAGAGATTAACTCAGTTGAAGAAAATGCTGGGTTCCCAAGCCCTTTCTCTTAAAGGGCCCACATACAGACTTACTCAGATTCACTCTATCTGAGCTCCAGCACTGGGTAGCAACTTGAAGGACATCAGTGGCATACATGGAGAAACTGAAGTGTCTAACATCAAGGCAGGACTTGGGGGGGCAGCTTTCCCTCAGACAGAAAGGTGAGCAGAGGCCATTTTCCCTTTTCTGAACCCTCCTCTCACAGAGCCACAGAGACAGCAGGCAGGTGCCATATCTGAGACTCCATCAACCTAGATCACACTGTTTTCCCCACCCTGGTGATTCCCTGAAGACCCACCATCCAAATTATAGGCCCACCAAAGCTGTTAACAGTGTTTTTTCTCATATAAATGGCTTTTCTTGGCTCATATATCACATCTACCTAAATCCTCTCAAATAAGCAACAGCCAGCTTCAGCAAACCTCCATCCTCTGTACCTTTTGCTAAGAGGCCCCATGCCAGGCACTAGCAGCAGCCAGCCTTGGTTTATAGCTTGGCCTCACCTGGGGACCTTCAAGCCCAGCACAGTAGCAGCCATCTACAGATGGCTTTGTAGCTCATGCTGGGTGGTCCTGGGCAGGACATAGATACTGTACTACCTGGGAAACCCCAGAGCCTGCACAGGCAGTGGACAGCTACAGACCACACTAGAGCACAACCACCTTGCCCCTGCACAGCTGATCCTCCATGGAGGGCAGAAGTTGGTGGTCAGTGTTCATAGCCAGTCTTTGCAGCTGACAGGCCTACGTAAATCCATCAAATTGACTTGCCAATAGCAATCAAGGCTCAACTACAAAAGAAGGGTATATTCATTCCACATGGACAGTACATCTCAAGGACCTAGATTGGGTGATAGGGGCAGCTGTGCCACTGGACCATACAGGGCACCTACTGTATTAGGCCACACTACCAAGACAGGAAGTCATAACAACTCTACTTATTCACACACACAAACACAGAGCAACTGCCAAAAAGAGGAGATAAAGACATGTGGCTCAAATGCAAGAACAGATCAAAATTCGAAAAATAGAACTGAACAAATTAGAGATAAGCAATCTATAAGATGCAGAGTTCAAAACACTGGTTATAAAGATGCTCAAGGAATTTCGTGAGGACCTCAGCAGCATATAAAAGATCAAGTCAGAAGTGAAGGATACACTTATTGAAATAAAGAACAATTTATGTAGAAACAAAAAAAAATAGAGTGGAACGAAGCTGAGAATCAAATCAATGACTTGGAACATAAGAAAGCAAAAAACAACCAATCAGAACAAGAAGAAAAAAGAATTCAAAAAATTGAAGATAGTATAAACAGTCACTGGGACAACTTAAAGCATTAACATTTGTATCATAGGAGTGCCATAAAGAGAAGAGAAAGAGCAATAAATTGAAAACCTATTTGAACAAATAATGAAAGACAACTTCCCTAATTTAGTGAAAGAAATAAATACACAAGTCTAGGAAGCACAGAAAATCCCTAAGAGGCCCACCACGAGATACATCATAATTAAAATGCTAAAGGTTAGAGACAAAGAGAGAAATTTCAAGGCAGCAAGAGAAAACTAGTTAGTTTCCTACAGGGGAGTTCCCATAAGACTGTTGGCTGATTTCTCAAAAGAAACTTTTCAGGCTAGAAGAGACTGGCAAGAAATATCAAAGACATGAAAAGCAGGGACCTACAGCCAAGATTGTTCTACTCAGCAAAGCCATCATTTAGAATTGAAGGGCTGATAAAGAGCTTCCTAGATAAGAAAAAACAAAAGGAGTTCATCATCACCAAACCATTATTATATGAAATGTTAAAGAGACTTATTTAAGGAAAAGGTCAAAACTATGAGCAATTAATATGGCAATAAATACATATCTTCCAACAATTAAATCTAAAAAATAAAGCAAAGAAGGAGAACAGAGATAGAATCATGGAAATAGTGTTTGGATGGTTGCCAGATGGGAGGGGGGTTGGAGGGAAATGGGTAAAGAGGTGAGGGGATTAAGAAGTACAAATAGGTAGATACAGAATAGCCATGGGGATGTAAAGTGTAGTACAGGAAATGGAGTAGACAAAGAACTTATACGCCTGACCCATGGACATGAACAGAGGTGTGGGGATTGCTTAAGGGAGTGGGGGTGCTGAGTGAAGGGGGACAAAGAGAGAAAAATTGGGACAACTTTTGTAATAGTCTAATCAATAAGATATTTAAAAAAGAGTATTTCATGGGGTATATCCATAGAAAATACCTACAAATTTGAAGTGCTACTATCTTGTTATTGAGCATTTAAAAATCATTTTAATGTAAATATGGCTAGTTTTTGAAATTGTTGTAGCCAGAATAAGCATGCCATTATAGCTTTTGCTTTTTTATATTTCATTTATAGGTGATTTTCTATAAGTCACAACATCCCATATTTTGTGAATCTATTATGACAATATAGTATCTGCCGTTATTTATGGATTACTCAGTTTATGTAGCCATTTCACAATTCTTCATATCTGATGCATTTTTGAGTTTTCACTGTTGAAATTATCCACCCTCAAAAGTGTGTGTATGTATATTTATGTGTATTCTCACATTGGGATGTTTTCTCAGGGTGTATTTTTTAAAATAACCATTTATTTTTAAATAGATTTAGATTAAGAGAAAAATGTTGAGGATAGCATAAAACGTGATTTACCTTACAGGCGTACACACCTGCTCACAGGCAGGGCACTCTAGCGGGAGAGTGCACTCTCAGTAGGGTTGGCTTTTTGGTCTGTTGCCTTTAGAGGAGGCGACATGGAGTTGCTAAATCCTGAATAATCATCTTAAGCTTTAATATATTGCTACACTTGAGGACTGAGTCTTCAAGCTCATCCAAATGAGTTTTTCCTTCATGTATATGTTTTAGGTAATCATATTTATTGAAGTAACTAAATTTGATGATAAAAGTCATTAAAAAATGAAACAATACTAGCATTTACTGCAAGTCTATTTTGTGCCATGTATGGTAGTAGTCACATTGTTTCTACTACATAATCGAATCTCCACAATATATCTAAAATAAAGGTATTGTAATGCCACTTTATTTATAAGAAAGAAAGCTCAAAGTATCTGTCTTATAAATAAAGAATTCAGGAAACTCTTTGAGTGTGTTTAGCTGCAAAGCCCAGCAAAGCCCATCCCAAACTAAGTACAATTTGAAACTAGGTTGTAGTCCATTTTTATTTCATAATTTGTTGAACATATGCACTATGCCTTGAACACAATGACCTTTAGAAATGGAATAGACTAAAAATATTTGACCCTACTATGGGTCAGATTTATTGAAAGCCTACCTTTATTTGTAGCCTGAATTATCCCAGAAATTTAAAGGCACATAATACTTTAAACCATAAGATACTTAATTTGTACACTTCACATGTTTTGCTATTCTTAACAAAGGCTAATCTGGTCATAAATATTTTATGAAATGTTCATGTATTGTAGCAGAGTTTAATTTTCATAGAGATTAGAATTCATCTGGAACAAACCATTGTGATATTTGGGCTTTGTATTTACAAAAGCCAAATGATGATTTATTGACATTAAAAGGGTTTTTTTTTTTAAAACATTTCTGAAGACTGCATTTGCAGTCTGTAGATACCTAAGGATCTGGGTCAGCAAGGAAGACAATTACTTTGCACCTTTCCTGTCTTTGAGTTATCCTTAATTTTCCTAAATTTCGTGTGTGGAAAACATGCATATATATGCCTGGAGATTTTATTCTTAAACTCTACCATTTCACTTCTTAAAATTTATTTTAGTAGAGGCCTGTCTTGGCCACTAAAAACTATAATTAGAGAACTGCTAATGAATCTTTGGTATGACCACAGGCAGGAAAAATATGTTTCACCATTCATGATGAAGCCCTAGATTTTTTTTAGGAGACTGATTAGGACTAGGCATGTTCTTATCTCTCTTTTGATGTAGAATAGTGTTTAAAAAAGTGAACCAAGCATGAAACCTAGACTTGATCTGATGGAGCATGTACTCGGAATTCTCTAGATGCACACGAGATGCTTAGAAAGCTGCTAGTCCTAAATTCGATCCAGAAGCACCGTCCCTCTCACAGACTCTACACCCCAGAAAGGAATATAATCTTCATTCATGGCTCTCTCTCCTCCTAAAGAGATCCAGACACGAAGAACCCCAGCAACTGTTGCTAACGGGTGGCATCCCAAGGTTTCAGGAGTCTCCTCTTCTATAAAGTGGAATTTTCTCTCATGTGGTCTGTCGCCATACCTTGGTCCTCTTTCCCAAACGTTACCACAAAATGCAGGATTTTTACAATATACTTGGGTGAGTAGTGCCTGAGTTTCTGGTGCTCAGCAGCTGAAGAGAGAAGTTCTTCTATTTCCAAATTTCTTTCTCCTTGCATTCTATCCCTTCAGGAAGTTTTGTGCTTTCTTCACAGGATGGGGACGAGGGAAAACTAAGTAGGCAATGTGTCTCTGTGCCATTCCTCAGTCCAGAGCAGAAGACAGATTTGTGTGGTGTGAATGAGTGTTGGTCTGCAGGAGAGGAACTTAAATATTTGTTCTTGGTTCAGGAAGGAAATTCTTTCACTTCCTTGCCTTTCTCCTCTGCCCAGCCAAGATAATAGAAATTATCTTTTTAGATAATTTCTAAATTTCTTCTCTGCCCAGCCAAGATATAATAGAAGTTATCCCCTGCCCAGCAAAGGTAGTAGAAATATCTTTTCATTTGACAGTCAAATGTAATAATGTCACCTTTGAGGGTTACTTTCAAGTATAAATTTGGCTCAATTTTTCACGTGTTCATGGACACTCACTCCCAAGATGCTCCTAAATGGCATATTTCATGTTGTGGCAGGTAAGTTGCAAAGACAGCTCCCAAAATGCCTCTCCTCATGTATGATTATCACTTCTTTCCCGCTGAATCAGGATTGGCTGTGACTGGCTGTGACAAGTAAATGGCGGAAGTGACTTCTGGGACTTCTGAGTTCGTATCTTCAGAGTACTGGTAGTCTCTGCTTCCCGACTGTTGGACTGCGTCTTCCTGAGACCACGTTGCCCCACAGAAAGAAAGCCCCAGCACCCACCCGGGGAGCTGCTCGTGGAGGAGAGCAAGGCTTCTGGCAGCTAGAGCTCAGCTCCCAGCCGGTGGCCAACACCAGCTGTCACTCACGGGATATGGACATGTAGATTTTTCAGCCATTTGAACACAGAATTTTACAGAATCTTGAAAAATAAGAAATTTTTTATACCTGCTACATTTGTTTATGCAATAGCTAATAGCTAAAACATATATTGACAATTTATGAGTCACAATCTACAACAAAATTTTACATGTCATTCTAGTCCAAAAAATTCTAACTGGGAAGAGTTGGAAATACATAAGTTTAAACCAATGAAATAACCTAAAATATTATCTGATGATTTAAAAATGTTTTTATTCATATATACCTGCAAATGAATAAAAATATATTGTTACCAAAATGGGATCATGCTTGAAATAACATTTCATAGCCTGATTGTATCACTTAAAAACATATTTCCATAATTACAAATGTTTATTATCATCTATATATCCTGTGAAATATTCTATTTGGTGAATGAAGCATATTTAGTTTCTCTATTTCTGGCTCTGTAGGCTCTGTCCAAATTTTCATCGTTGTGAACACAGTGAAAACATAACAAATAAGTTATATAATCCTGAATATCTATTTTCTTATTTCTCTCAAAATTGGTAAATAAAAAGATCATGAATATTTAAAGCTTTTAGATATAAATTTAAAATTATCTTCCACAGAAATTTGTAAAAATTTATATCCTCAGCAGCAGTATAAGGAAGTTCTGTCTTTATTCTTTTTAACTTGCCATACTACTGTGATACAGAAATAATGTATAAATACATGATTATCCATGATTTTTGTCTAAAATGAGATGAAGCATCACCATTCTTTCAATATCCAGTTCAAGCTGACATCCAGAAAATATAAACTGCTTGGGTTTGCACAAATATGAGTGCACTGTATTAAATACATGCCATTCAAATTACTTCTCAAGATGTACGCAGTCCCCGAGGCTCCATTGTTTGCAGAGTCTGTTTGAATCTTCTTGTCAATATCCAGTCAGTATTCAAAAGAGCCGCAGATCTGAACTTACCCTTGCAAGACATCTTCGAAGTGCTGGCTCTCCGCCACAGCGTGCCTTCCTTTTGGTCTGCACAATTCCTAGACTGGTTTTGTCGTGAAATGTATCCTCGTGTAGATACCTGAATACTGTCATGAGAATTTTTGAAAACAAAATTAAAGGAGTGTGAGGCATGCAGTGGGTTGCTAATGTGTATTTCATCCAGAAGCTGGGCTTTGAAACATCTGTAATATCATTGATATTCTCATAATTAATTATAGCTTCGTTTTCTTATTTTTATCATCTCTTGTAATTTTCTACAGATCTCTTGAGAGCAAACAATATTATCCCAAGTTTATTTTAGTAAGGCTTTCTCTAAAAACATTTTTTTTCTTTTCAACTTTGGGATTTCCCCATTTGGATTTTTTTGGTGAATTTCTTTCACTTGGCTGACAGTTAAGACCTTCCCATGGCACTGGGAAAACAACACAGAAATTGAAAATAAATTTTGCCAAAAGGTCAACACGTAATAATAAAGAAACTAGGACAAGCAAGTAAGTTAAATAAGGAAAACAAGATAAAATTCCCTGTAATTTTATGTTAGTTCTTTGCATTTCTTCCTTACCGAAATAAGGCAAATGATTACAATGAGATCACGTAGAACAGTCACCATATTGGTACATTCTGTAAATGAAGAAGTGAAACATTTAGGGCACGAAGCTCTCTGGTCACAAGCAGAGAATAAGGAACTAGAGTTGCCCTTCCTGGTGTCTGTTATTCCTCCTACGTGAGTGAACGTGGGCAGAACAAGGGGGAAAAAGACAAACACACAGCCACAGTCCAGAATCCTTGTCTGGGAAAGTCAAGATAATTTACAGTTAATTCTCCCTGTCCTCCAACCTCTCCACAAAGGAACCATGAAGATCTCCAGGTTCCACGTGGAGGTGGGGATGCTAAAACGCTACTAAACATAATCAGTCAGAGGCAGAATTGGTCACAGGACCCCGCTTTTATTTCCCCCTCCACGGATCTCCGATGATTTGGAGTCTGGAGTGTCTTTCCTTTACTGAGAAATAGGGGAAAGAAAGGGACCTACAGGGATATTTGCACTGACCTGAGGCTTCAGTTTAAATGAGCCATCGTCTCAGATAGTGCGATTCCACATATAGTTTTAATGGGAGATATCTTTTCCATTTTTCTGTTTCTTTTGTTCCTGTGAATCCTTATGTTTTCTCCCATGCCAATTTTTCTAAAGGAATTGAAGAAGTTACCTTAGATCTGGGGGTAAACACATATAAACTGATATTTACTAGAAAATACAACTTAAAAATAGGTATCGAAGTCATTCCTCGTCGACCCCCAAGCCCTACATAATCTGTCTCGGACTAGTTCTCTGAATTCATCTCCTCCTCCTACTCCGCCCCTTCGCCTCATATCATCTTTGATCCTTCAATATGACAAGTTTATTCCTAACTGTGGGCTTTTAAAAGTCCCGTTCTGTCTGCCTGCAGCACTTGGACTCCACTTGTTCACCTGGTTGTCTCCTTCTCGCCATTTAGATTTGAACACAAACGTTTCACTTTCAAAAAAGTGTTTCCTTCATCTTCGTTCAAATTGTAATTTTCAAAAAATTAAAATCAAGGCCCTCATACTAATGCTGAATGAATATTAACTTTTTAGCTCATTTGTGAGAGAAAAAATAAAGATGATAAAGCTTCTTCCAAGAATTTGAGAATAGATGCTCATACAGGGGGTGGCAAAAGTAGGCTTACAGTTGTGAGTACGTGAAACACAGAGTTTATTCATGTGTTGTTACTTATTAATACATTTCCATATGGGCAACTGTAAACCTACTTTTGCCCCACCCTGTATGTCATAATTTACCTAACAACAGAGTATTTGTCTTTCTTATCCTGTGTCCTGTGCTCTCAAAGCAATGCCCCGTAAATATTTGTAGGATGATAGGTACAACATTTTAGTGAAAGTGACGAATGCACAGAAATCAGGAAGCACAGGAAGCTGAGTATCTCCTTGAAAAGTGAAAGTGGCCGTGAATGAAGAAAACAAACATAGAAGGCAATGTAGTCCTGCTCAGTAACAAATAAGTTTTCAGAAAGACGATTAAGATGGTAATTTCCACAGGAAACTATTGTAATTTCCAAATGTTAAAATATGACAAATACACCAGAAATATTTATGGTTAAAATTTCACTATAAAAGAGCTCTGTAACAATAGAACTTCGATTAAATGGCATTTAGAGGAAGGTATAAAGCATATTTTTAACATTTGTGTTATGGGATTTGTATTATGATGTGATTAAGAAGCAGTGGTAAGTGAAAATCTAAATGGAAATTTGAAATTTACTTAAAACAAAAAGATGTCATAGTCTTTCCCTTTTTGTTTTGTTCTCTGCATTTGGCTCTTATCATTCCAGAAAGTAATTCACAAATCTTTGAAAACAGCCTGGGAGAAAGGAAGGGATTTTGTAAGATGTATAATTCTTGTAGAAATTTTTCAGCTTTCTTCCCAAAACAAAAGTAAACAAAAGAAAGGAAATGTTAGATTGATTAGCCTGTTTGAAGTTGAATGGATAAATAACATGTAAACACATTTTATCCATTTAAAATTCCTTATAATTTAACATTTTTTTGTGTGCCTGTGTATAGAAATAAGCAGGAAGCCTGTTGGTGTTATTTGTTACTTCATTCCTGCTTAGTTTTATAATCTTTAAAAACCACTGGGGTTACTTTGGGGTTGTAGAAAGAAGAATAACAAACACAATGTATAACTGTTGCCACAACAGAATAATTTGCATTTTCTTCCATGTAATCATAATAATTTTTTTTCTAATTAAAGGGACGTTTTGTAAATATTAAGCTTTCCAACTGAACTTTTAATTTCACAATAAAAGAAAAACATAGAAATTCCTAAGCCTGCTAGTAATTATTTGTTTTATGGTACTTATTCATTGACAAGATAATTATGTGAATAATGGTTAGTTTATTCAGGAGAAATTTTTAAAAACACTATTTATAGAATAAACTCATAAACTTCAATAAGTTAAATTAAAAAGCAAGTTGTTGGTAAATTGTACTGGTATGATTTTTATATAAAATCTGATGATATACAAAAGTAAATGTTATTTTAAGGGGTAGTCACCTTAGAAATAAAGTCATCAAGAAAACCAGGGCAATGTTATGAAATTCAGGATAACTACAACTCTATTAGGGAAGGAGGGCTATGCAATCACGGGGAGCAAACAAGGAGCTTCAAATACACTGCAAATATTTTAATTCTTAAGGTGGTTGGTGAGATCTCAGATGTTATATATGTATTATGCTTTACATGTCATACATTACAGTGTATATGTGACAAAATAATTTGTAACTTTAAAAAGTGCCCTTTATTTCCGCTTCTATTTTTTCACAGTTATGGTGCATGAAACAATCCTAACATTCCTCATTATAAAGAGTTAAACATGCCACAGAGAATATTTTCAAATTGATGTTCTAGTATCTTTGAAAGTGTGGGCTATCCTCTGCACCCAGAAGCAAAATAAAAGCAGAAAAATCTCAGCAGGGATGAGAAACTGAATGCGCACCATAACCTGAGGGCACCTATGGGATCAGGAAGGTAGCGGGGAGCCTCAGGCGCCTGTGCAGAGCGGGGAATAGATCTGAAGCCAAGCCGTCTGAACTTGGGACTTTGGCAGTACTGTGCACAAAATAAAAACAGAATGGTGTTAAAAAAGAAAAAGAAAGAAAATCGTTTTAGCAACAGTTAACTAAAATAAAGAACTGTCTGATCTCTGTTTTAATTAACAGAAAATAAAAGGAATTTAGCAAGGACACACCAGCCCACACAAGCCTGGAATCACTCATCTATGTGGTCAAAAAATGCTCCAAAGAGAATTTTACGTGAGAAAAGTGCCCCCAGCCCCCTAGCAGAAGTAAATGTTTATTCCTTTTTAACCTGGGCCTCACAGAAGTCCCGCATAGAATTTTAAAACTTAAGAATTTGTACTAGACTGTAAAAAATAAATGAAATCTTACCCTTTGTGACAGTATGTATGGACCTAGAATATATTATGCTAAGTGAAAAAAAGCCAGAGAAAGACAAATGCTATATGATTCACTACTATGTGGACTCTAAACTAACAAGCAAAATAGAAACAGATCATAGACAGAGAACAGACTGACAGCTGTCAGAGGGGAGGGGGGGTTTCAGGGCTGCCTGAAAAAGAAAAGGATGTGGGATTAAGAAAAAATAAACTCATAGACACAGATAACAGTACGGTTAGTATCAGAGGGAAAGAGGGGTGGGGGAGGGTGGAAAGGGATACAGGAAGGATACATGCTGATGGACCGATGTGTGACTTGGGTGGTGAACACACACACAGATGACATCTAACTGTACCCCTGAACCTATATAATTTTATTAACCAATGTCACCCAGATTTAGTTGAAAAGTGAAAAAAATTGTACATACATACACAGAAATAGGAGTCAGTAGACACAACAAACAACAAAACCAGGCAAAGACTTCAGATAGTGGAATTATTAGATAATGTGTTAAAGAAAGTATATATTCACTATGCTTGAAAATATAAAAAAGGAAAAAGATGAGTTAGGAGAAAGAGACAATCAAAAATGACTGGCCATAATTGAAAAAAACTATTAGCAATAAATGTGGAGTAACTGAAGGAAAAAGATGGGTCAAACACAAGATTAGGTCAAAGTAAAGAGAGAATTCATGAACTGGGAGACAGACCAGATGACATAATGTGATACGTGCTATAAAAATCCTTCAGGGTAAAGGTAGTGATGGGGCAGGAGCGCAGGTGGAGGGAGGGAGGCCGATTGCGGTTTTCAGAGAGCAGTCAGGACAGGGTCACAGAGAAGGTGAGGGCAGTAGCCAAGTGGAAATTGGGGGTATCAGACTACTCTGTCTACATTTCATGTGTTTTTACAACATTCCCCTCTCTGAATAGGTAAAAACAGTAATGCAGATAAGTGACCGAGTCACTTGCCCAAATTTATTTGGTTAATGAGCAGTGAGACTGGACTCAAATCTGGGCAGTGGGGCACTGTGGACCCCAAGTTCACCCCAGTGTGCTGCATGGGGGCTCCTTCTGAATGGGTGGGGCACTGTCTGTTGAAGAGGGTACACTTCTAAAGCAGTATATTAGTCATCTTGACTTAATGTAATGCTCACCCACAGGACAGTGAAAAAGCCATCAAGATGCGTCTACTTCTGCCCTGGCTGATGTGGCTCACTGGCGTGGCTCACTGGATGGAACTCAGGCCCATGAACCAAATGGTTACTGGTTTCATGAAGCAAAAGGTCGCCAGTTTGATTCCCTGTTGGGGCACATACCTGGGGTTCTGGGCTAGGTCCCCAGGTGGGCCCTTTGAGAAGCAGCTGATTGATATATCTTTTGCACTTCGATGTTGCTCTCTCTCTTTTTCCCTACTTTTCCCTCTCTCTCTAAAAATAAATAAATAAAATATGTGCTGCAAGTACAGTCAGCCTACAAAATGTATTTAACATATTTAATTTATTTGTATATATGCAGAGTATGGTATTTGCACTTTATTTCTCCTTTTTCCAGCTCTTTGATGAGTAGAATATTAAATGGGTTGTTATGGAAATGCCGATTATTACTTCTATGGCAAGATAATTATGAAAATAAAATCTGAAACAATATAAATATGAAAAAATGTTTCTTATTCTTAAAGTAAATCAGAATAAATATTTTTATTTTAACTGTTTGAAGTAATTCACGACTTTGAG
This sequence comes from Sturnira hondurensis, assembly GCF_014824575.4. Taxonomy (NCBI): domain Eukaryota; kingdom Metazoa; phylum Chordata; class Mammalia; order Chiroptera; family Phyllostomidae; genus Sturnira; species Sturnira hondurensis. Next base: position 1,128,920 of record NW_028076783.1, on the reverse strand, counting down.
TGAAGTAATTTGATCTATGGCCACTGAACTAAGTTGGAAATAGAAAGATTATATTTCTCAACAAACTCTCAATGCCTTTCAGGGATGATGCAATTAGATAGAGTTTTTGTAAGTAATGAACTCAATTTAACATATCGGTTCAACTGCAGTGACTTTTTATTGCTGCATAGCAAATTACCATGAAATGTAACAAGAAACATTATCTCACAGACTTTGGTGGGCCAAGAATTAAGATACAGCTTAACTGGGTGACCCACGGGGCTGCAGTCAGGGTGTTGGCCAGGATGGTGGTCATCTCCAGGCTCAGCTGCAGAGTCTGTGCTTCCACACGCACTCATGTGGCTGTTGGGGGCCTCCAAGTTTCTCTGGCTGTTAACCAGAGGCATCTGGTTTCTGCTGCATGGGCCTCTCCATCCAGCAACTTGTGATGGGCCAACTTGCTTTCCCTGGAATGAGAGCAGGGAGGGGTAAGCCAAGAAGTCACAGTCTTTTTGTAACCTTATCTCAGAAGTGATGTCTCATCACATTTGCTGTATTTTATTCCCTAGAAACAAGTTACTAGGTCCAGCCCACACTCAGACTAGAGATACAAAGAGGGTGAATACCAGGAGGCAGATCATTAGGAATTGTCTCTAGAGAGTACCTCCTACGAGGCTTATTCAATGCTTTATTCATGGAAAGATGCTGTTTCTTTCATCGTCCATTCATCCACCAGTGTTCACAGAGCCTGTACTTTGTTCTAGGCCCTGGAAATCAGGGGAGCAAAATAGATGGTCTCATGGCCTTTCTAAAACCTACCATTTAGTTTCCTCAAAATTAAATACCTAAATGGTTTTTATTTTTTAAAAATAAAATGTTATAAACAGCAGGAAAACATAGTTCAGGCGCTTCTGTCCCATTGCCATTTCTTAACTCCTGGGCCTGTAAATCAAATACAGATGACCTTTGAGTAAAGATGAAGAATCACCTTGGTCTTTTCAGGTCATGGTTCTGTGATAGATTGTAACTTAGATCTACAGACTTCCTAGCTCGGAGGGACCTAAGTGATTTACTTAAAGTTCTGCACTGACAATACAGTATAAGTTCTGAAGGTTGGAAGTTTGAGCTCACCCAGCTATGGAAAGAAAAGCTGCTTAAGAATGTAGCTCCTTGACTGTCCCTCTAAACTATAAACTGACAGAAAAATCTATAAGGTCAGTGAGGTTCTACTCAGGTCCCATGACCTCTCTTGGTCTTCTAACAACAAATAAAATTTTTGACAAGAATTGACACCAGGATGATTTCAGTGTTTGCAAAAATAAACAAACACAGGACTGAAGTTCTTTCTGTTACCTTTATCAGGCTGTTTCCTCGGTGAATATTTCATATCATGCCAGGAGTCCATATTCTCATCTGCTGGTCCATTTCTTGAGAGAGACCACTTAGTGGGGTTTATTCTTATTTTAGAGACCATAACATCTTCAGGTTGTTAAGACACTCATGAGAGTAGACGCACACGCACGTGACACACTCACTACTGCTTGCTCACTCGACAGACGTTGCATCAAAGATGCCTTAGCCTGACTTATTTTCTTCTTAGTTGGGTTTAAATAATCTAAGCAACTCAAGGTGACAGAAAAGAATATCTTATTTAAAAAATGGATAATTAAGTTTCAAATAACGCCACTGAATATATGCGAAGCAAGTTTTTGTTGCAAATTACCTAGCTTAATTGCAGATAATAATGCTCACATATCTAATAAAAAGAAATATGACGTATTTTGTAATGTAAATGTTTTATCACAGCATATCGAATAGATCTCCATGCATTTAGACCTTATAAAATTTACAAAGACTCAAGAACCTACATTTTCCAGACCTTGGCAGTACCTTCAATTCTGAATGGCTTAACAGCCAGCCATTGTGGTTCAGCTCTGAAAGTTGCCGTCAGAATGATAGACATATACCTGTTCATAGCTGATCACATCACTTTGACAGATTCTTCTTCATGAACATCAGTCTCTGCAGTCTGAGAAACTTTAAATGATTTTCTCTCCTTAACTACAAGCATACCTTAAGGACATACACTCTCTCTCCCAAATAAGTACAGCACTGACAACCTCATTCAGAAGATGTTAATGGACCCTGAACTACAGGAGTCCAATTTACTCTGATTTGTTATCAATAAACATGATAGGAGATATTATTTCACTGTTTACTAAAATTAAAGGACAGATAATTCGTAAACAAAGGATCGTGGAGCTGATGTGAGTTCCAGAACCAAAGATTTTGAACCACAGAATATTCAAGCAAAATAATGCAGAACTCAGAATTCAATGAGTGGGGTACCTTTGGAGTTTAGTTGGCAGCTGGCTGCCAGTGGTGAACTGGAAAACATTTGAATACAAATTTAGAATTAAAGTCAGGATTATTTCAATAATTGTGAAGTAAATAAATATATGATCAATGAGCAAAGAAACCTGCAAATTTTATTTCTAGGATTCTGTCTCCTATAAAATTTGCATTCTGTGCAGATATATATGTGCAGTGGTATGTACAGTTTTTGCAAAAGAAAAAGGCATTGGGAAGATTGAAAAACTTGAAAGAAACACAAACATCTATTAGTAGGCAATGATTACAATGATAAAACATGAATTCGTAGGAGAGTGATTATAACTCTAGAAGATTCCACAGCTCTTACAGAATATGAAGTAGGGTTATGTGTCCTGACCAAGGAGGATATTTTATGAACAGAAAAAAAACACATGCTGCATAACAATATATATAAATATGTTCCTTCAAAGATAAAAATAATATAGCACTGAGGGGGGTGCAGGGCTGGGAATACAAGAAAGAAAACTGTACTTGAACAAAAGTTAAATAAATTTTAAAAAAATAATATAGTATTATTTTATTGAGGATAAGTAAAGCATGATAAACAATCTCATTAAAAATGTGAACTTCAAGGATACATGTCAGCTATTAAGAATGGCTACCTGGAGGACTAACATTAAAGCAGTGAGCAAGAGGGTAGTAACCTTCACTTTTTTACTTTATATGCTTCCTTTTTATTTTTACAAAAGCATATACTGCTATTGCACTACTCTGCATTCTCTAAGGCTTCATTTTTTATATTTCGTGATCTTGTACCTCATTATTTGCCTGTATAATTAATTAGACATGTTGGCACATGACAACCTATAAATCTCAGTGATATTAAATGGCATGTGTTAAAATACTTTAACACACACAGTGCGATATTATGTATAGCTTATACAATAATTCTAAAGCTGGAAACTCTTCCAGAATAAGTAGTCAGTGGCTTGGCACACTATCCCTCTAATTAGGAAGACTTTTCCTCAAAGGTGCCTGTTACAAGATGCGTTTCTGTTAGCCATAACTTCATCAATAGTTTCCTACAAACCAGGTCTTTATTTATGTTTCATTGTCTTAAAAAAGATGGAGAAAATGTTAATAGTGCAGATTAAATTTAAATGCTGTTTACAGCTATAGCCATTACATTATAAATTGTGCAAAAAAAACCCAAAGAACTGTTCTTGTAGTACTGAAAACTCATGATGCAATAAAGTTGCATATACCAGTTAATGTCAAATGAGATTCCAACATAAGACTCTAATGTTTTATTTCTACCCTACTCATGAACAAAAACAGAAATATTACCTAATATTTATATAGGACTTATTCATTCAATTGCAACCATAGTAGCCCACAGATACTAAGAGTTTGGCCAAAATCAATAAGGCACTCCATGAGAATCACTTGACTATATAGAATCTACAATAATGAATATTATGTATTTTATAATTATTTGTAAGTAGTGTGCTTCCTATCTTTCACAGCACACACACACACTTTTTTCAGAGCCAGTTGTTCCACATTTATCAGTATACTACTGAGTTATGGAGCATAACTAATGCTCACCCAGCTCAAGATTTCATTAGCAGCCACTGTTTACATGTCTGCTCCAAAGAACTCATGCACTGGGTATCACCAGATTGGCACAGGTAAATCCAAACAGGGAGATGATGGCAAAAGGCCACATTTTAAGCCCAGCGTCAACTTTTCTGTTTGGCTGCAAGCTTTTTTAGGATTAGCTGTTTAAATGAAATTCTTTCACAAAGTCCATGAATAGGCCTCCTCAGACACAGTGAGCTAATTAAGATTTCATGCACACCTACAAAAAGTTGTTTTCAAAATAAGCCTAAGGAAAAGTGGACAGGATTTTTAAAATAATCACAATGAATTATTCCATGTGAAAAAAAGTTCACTGTTATTTAATTGACTTAGTTCTAAACTTCAGAAAAAAATATCCAGCACACACACGTTTCCACAAAAAGAACACTGTGGTCCTGGGGGTTTCCTGGGAGGAGAAGGGAGTTTGGGTGAAGGATGCTGGGATTTGACAGCACAGAAAGGAATCTGTTGGAGGCTATCTGTCACAGTAAATCATTTTGGTTTTAAATTTGGGAGATAGATGAAGCACAGTAGGTTTATTAAGTTATGTTTCATTATCCTGCTTGGTTGAAATGTGGACCAGTTTCTACCAGTTCTCTTTTTATCTACTTCAAATGCAGTGTTCTTAGGAAGACGGGTGATAATGAGTTGGAAAACACGGAGACATATACAATCAATAACAACAACTGAGATCAATGATCTTACCACATTTAATACACAATCCTGCTTTTGCATGTTATTTGGTCTAGATTATATGCAAGGCCAACCAGTGACTTGGTTAAATTCTTATCACTTATAGATTCCAAAAGCTCAGCACATGCAGACAGCCCCCCCCCCAGGTGGGCCCCCCCAGTCCTCTAGCCTTCAGCTACTGTCTAATACCAGCTGTTTGCTCTCTCTGGTCCTCCTCCAGGTTTCATTTAAAAAACCTACTTCATAGATACCCAGTTCAATCCTTCTGAGTTGCCTTGGCAACTCACAAAGATAGGAGAGCTCACAGCTTCCTGGTCTAATTCCATCGCATCCCTCAATTAGTTAAGTTAAGCCTTTTATGAGCAGTCAGATATTCCTTAGAACTATAACCAGCTATGGGTTCACTGTAAATTGTGTGGATTGTAAATTATGGATCCTCACAGGGCCATTTCCTATTCACATCCTCAGGGCTCTCTTCTTGCAGGGTCCCTTCACCTAATGCCAGGAAGCAGGACCTGTGATTGTTATACAACCCACTCTCATGCTTCCTTCCGCGCACTCTCGGTCGACTCTACCTTGAAGATTTACTTTTTTCGAAGTGTCTCTTGGCTGCCCTGCCCTTTGGCTTCTTCTAAAGCCTGGCAGGTTCCTTGGAAGGCAGTCACTAGCAAGGCTGTCAGGTTTTTAACTCCAGGTTCGCACACGTGAATCAAAACGTGTGTGTTTTAATCCAAATATACTTTTACATAGGATGTTTGCAAAGCACACTGAGGTAAGTCATTCTTCATATTTTGAGAAGAGAAAAATCACCTGTGGCCACCTTTTCACCCCAGTGGTGCAGTCACATGACAGAGGGAGCTGTCTGGCAGACAGGCTCAGTCTGTGTGCATTTGACCTTGAGGAGGGCAGCTGCCCTATTCCAGAGGGAATTACCTGGCTCTTCAGATCTTCAGAATGTTAGACTAATTTTGAAAAAATGGGTTGAAGACTAATTTGTATCCTGCGAATTTGACAGTCCTTTGAAAATCTAATTCTGAGCATTGAATACATTTACCATAAGGCACAGAAACAACTAAGAAGGTTGTTTACTTTAAATCAGTGCATAAAATGTATGAACTAACTAAGCATTTACCACCACTCTAAAGATGGTTGAATATAAAGAAACACAATGTTATGCTGGCTTACTCTCTTATATAAGCAAATTGATATAGACTTTCACTCTGTAATTTATACTGAATTAAACCCATTGTCTGCTATTACACACTTCCAATAAATATGAAAGTGCAGCAATACACACAAAGCTGTTAGAAAGTAATAAATCACATATAGATGAATGGAAACATTGTCCTGAGTATTAATTCAATTCTTGGGATCATGCACTGTTGTACTAGGAGCAGAGATTGTCTCTATAAGTTTAATAAGAGTTGTGAATTCATGCATCATAGAAAATAAATTTAAGTTTTCATATTAACCTTGCCAATGGGCATTTAGGAAAATTGAAATCACAGTTTTTGGCAATATTCCTTGCTGCTGGGAGCATTTCATAGTGAAAAAGTACTTTCTTTTTCCTTATACTTCTGTTCCTTTGAGATATGTACACGCTACACATCTCTGACCAAAGCTAAGCAAGGGTGATCAGATCAATAGGCACTGCCTGCAGTAAATTCAGACAAAAGCAACAGGCTTTCTCTCTTCAGTCCCTGAGGTCAACACGCTAAAGTATCTTGCAATTCTGCTTTCCAATAATTTTTTAATCTTCAAAGACTTGAACACTTTATAATTCAGTTGTACCCATAAAGACAACTAGAAAATAACTAAAATACAATGGGTTCAACTAGAAGCTATAATTATACAAGGTTTGTTCATTTAAAAAAAAAAAAACCACAAGCCCATGAAAAGTCAAATAATTATTTCTACTGTGTCATGGCCTGGGAAAGATAGTTATATATCAAAGATTTATGAAACTAAGAAAAATTTAACACAGGCAATGACCTGAAAAATTTAATGATAGAGTATCTGGTCCATCTCTTCACTCAAAACACACACTTGAATATGTCAATGCAATCCTGGGAGGGGCCGTCAGAGCAACACCATCAGAAAGAGCTGCTGAGTGATCGCCATACAGGAGCACAGAAATTATTTCACAACTGTTCCCAAACACGGTCACGCGGCTGTCAGCATCACTGAAGAAACATTGGTGGGACTTTCAGATGAACAGAATTATTCTCCATTCTTCTCTTATGTTATATAAGTTTAGGAACAGATTCCTGTGGAGATAAAGTAAAATTTATTGTTTCTTTCTCACTCTGCCACATAAAAAATGTTTCAGGAGAATCCGGTTTAGATCCCTCTTTCCAGCATCTACTTGTTTATAAGACTGGTTCACTGCCAGGAACTCTCTGCCCATGCTGAGCACCAGACACTGCTCTATAATTTGTTCTTGTCATGTTGTGAACGAAGGAGGAGGTTCATGTCTTATTCTTCCTCACGTATAACTCAGTATGAAGATAGCTACTTTTAGTTTTGAAGGTAAGTAACACGCTCTGGCTGCTGACTTGTTTCATTTATTGTGGGTCCCTGGAAGAAACTAGTTTTGTTTTCTTTTTAACTATAAACAAACATTTTTTGTATTTACTAAAAAACACTAATTAAGCTTGTTGAGAATATATACACAAAAGACTTCGAGGCTTTTTTCATATTAAGAGAGAAGTTTATATCTTATTATGAGCCATGTTTGTCCTTCTTTATGTTCTCAAAATAATGAAAATCTTTGTAAACAGCATCTTTAAACCTACATTTTTGCCACCTGTTCGTACAGTGAAGATATTTATCATAATTAAAGATAGAAATTCTACTGTTTTTATTTTTTATCAAAGTAAATAAGCTCTACAGAAACAGCCTTATGGAATTTTTAGGAACTCACTAGTTGTGTAAATGAGATCATCCGTCTTTTAACATTTGGCATAAACCTGCCTTGCTCTTAGTTTTTTCCATCTCTGAATCATTGGCTGGGTTCCTCAGGCCCAAACAGAGCCATAAATCTTTGTTTGCTCTTCTTCCCTTGGGCCTCATATCCAAATCCAATCGCTAAGCCTGTCACCTGTGCCTGTAAAGTAGATCTCCAATCTGATCATTTCTTACCACCTCCACCCTTACAATCTCGGTCCATACCAGTCTACCCTCTCTCCAGGCTTTCCTATGATCCATTCTCTACTCAACACTCAAAGGTGTCTTTAAAAAATATAAATCAAAGCATGCCTTTTCCTCTGCTTAAGACTGACCAATGGCTTCCTAGCAAGCTTAAAACAAGCTCCAAAATTTTGACTGTGACCATCATGACCTGGTCCTGCCTACCTCTCCAATCTCACCTCTTACCACACCCCCATTTGCTCACTGAAGCCCAGCCATGATGAATTTCTCACAATTTTTCACATACTCAGAGATTATGGGCATCTGGGCCTTTTCCCTTGTTATTCCCTCTTCTAAGAAGGTTCTTTATCTACAACTATTTGTATTGATTATGCCACTATAGTTGTCCCATTTTTTTCTCCCTTTTATTCCCCTTCCCCCTGTCCCCCTCTGTCATCAGCATTCCCCCACCTTAGCTCATGTCCATGGGTCATACAAACAAGTTCTTTGGCTTCTCCATTTCCCAAACTATACTTAACCTTCCCCTGTCTATTTTATACCTACCATTTATGCTTCTTCTTTCCTGTATGTTTTCCCCATTCTCCTCCCTTCCCCTTCCCACTGATGACCCTCCATGTGAAATCCATTTCTGTGAATCTGTTCCTATTTTAGTTATTTGCTTAAAAATGATAATTTTTAAAGGAGAGGGCATGTTATTTTTTGTTATTTTAGGTTCAGTCATTGATAGTTATGAATTTGTTTAATTGTTCATATTTTTTATCTTCTTTTTCTTCGTTAAGTCCCTTTAACATTGCATATAATAAAGGCTGGGTGATGATGAACTCCTTGAACTTGACCTTATCTGGGAAGTGCTTTATCTTCCCTACCATTCTAAATGAAAGCTTTGCTGGATAGAGCAATCTTGGATGTAGGTCCTTGCCTTTCATGACTTCAAATACTTCTTTCTAGCTCCCTCTTGCCTGTGAAGTTTATTTATCTACAACTTTTTATTGCCACAACTCATCATTCAGGTGTCTGCTCAGATGTCACCTCCTCAAAGGGCATGTTTCTGAGCATTTTCTCTATCTTCCCTTCCCCTGCTTAACTGTTTACATAATGCTTATTATTATAAAAATTACCTATTTTTCCCCACCTGTTTCCCTATTGGAGGAAGTTTTGTGAGCACATGGACTTTGTATATCTTACTGTTGCATCGTCTGGGTCTCAAACAGTGTCAGTTACATAGTAAGCATTGAATAAGCGTTTGTTGATTGAATAAACAAATGAGAAGAACTTATTAGCACATGTGTTGCACTTTTAGAATTCCACTCACTTATACTGTTTACTGTACCTTCCATTTTTATTCCATATCTTTTAGGAATTTTTTTAAATGCAGACTTTTTCTAAAATATTTCCGTTAACATTGCTAGGAACAGAGAGACATGGACATTCAGAAAAACCTATCTCACCTGTACTGTGTAATAAAGTATGGCACACTCATAAATTTTACCTACAACACAAATAACAAATTTTTCACATAATAGGTTAATTTTCATTATTCAAATAAGTCTTAATCTCAAAAGTACCCATTAAGGTTAAGTGTTTTAAAATGTTTCCCTTTCACATTGGCTTTCAGGCCATTCATTTCTGTGGCAGCTTAAATTCACCAAATATGTCATTTGTCATCACCAAGAGTGTTCTTCACTAGATAGCCTATTAGTAAAGTGCCAATCTAAAAATTGATTCACGTCAGTCACAAAGAATTCTGGTGTCATTTTTAATGTACTCAGCAAGGGCCATCTCTGAATTCCAGAGAAAGTCAGCAACAGCCCCAGATGAATAGTATTTTGTTCCCCTAATCCCAAAACAACCTGCTCAAAATTCTAGACAGGTTGGGGCTTATTTTTTCTTTACCTGAATCAATCAGATTTATGCACTTAAATCAAGGCACTTTTTTGTAGATTTTCTTTATTTTATTTTTAGAGAGATGGGGAGGGAGAAAGAGAGGGAGAGAAACATCAATGGATGGTTGCCTTTCACATTCCCCCAACTGGGGTCCTGGCCCACAACCCAGACATGTGCCCTGACTGGGAATCGAACTGACGACCCTTTGGTTCACAGGGCAGCACTCAACCCACAGAACCACACCAGCCAGGGCAAATCAAGGCACTTTTAATGACTTTTCCAACCCAGTCATATTGTAAACTTAATACACAGCAAATGATATGATGTGATTTAATAACCAAAGTGTTATCTTATTGACCCCCAACTCTGATTGATTGAAAATTTAAGTTATGATAATAATAATGACAAACAATCACATGGATGTAAAGTACAGCACAAGAAATATAGTCAATAATATTGTAATAACTATGTATGGTACCAGGTTAGTACTGGAAATATCAGTGCGAGGATACTTCATAAGGTATACGATTGTCTAATCACAATGCTGTACACCCAAACCTAAATCAAAATCATATTGAACATAAATGGAATTGAAAGTAAAAAAAGTAGTGACAACAAGTGAATGTTGGGGGTACAATTAGGGAGAAAACACACCACATCTGGTTGTTGCTCTAGTGCTTCTGTGTCCGTCAGTCATGGTTTTCACCCCTTAATAATGATGAGTTGAAGCATTTTCTTTTTTGCCAGTGCATTCCAGCCAGACACTGTAAGTCAGCATCCCCCAAGTATGTTCTACAGAGCATAATCTTACAATGCTATAAGGTACCTTGCAAATAATAGTAATAACAACAATAATAATGATGTTAATTTGCCAATAAACTTAGGAAATGAAACTCTGAGCTACTCAAAGTTTACCTTCTTTGCTGTAGAATTTCTCAGAGCTTTGAATATGCTAAGATGAATCACCCATTTCCAGGGGAATTAAATGTCAGTTTCCCAAATTATCTGCCTACTGAAGCATTATTTTGAGGAATATTTTTTGGACAAGGGCTCCAGAAAATGTTTCTGTAATTCATTATCTGCAATCCTTTGACACTTCTTTGTGACACTTTTCTGATGGAAAGACTGGTGGAACTTTTCTACCAACTAGTGGAGAATAATTTCAGCAGATCCTGGGTGATCATAACCAGTCTATTCTACCTTCTGTTCAGTCTCTGAAATTCCAAAGTTTTGTGTCTACTGCTCATTGTCAAACATTATTTATGATTAAATAATAACTTGATTGTTAAGTAGTACTATGACCTTCTCAATAATGAATCCAAAGGACTCTTTCCATTCCTTATCCCATTTAATCTCTTTGGAGCATTTGGTGTAATTGATTACTCACTATGATTTGAAACTCTTGAATTCTTGGTTCTTCTACCTCTTTGGCTCTGTTCTTTCAGTTTTTTTGTGTGATTCTACTTTCTCTGTTCAACCCTATACGTCGTTTCCAATCTTTTGCTAGCCTTCTCTCTCTGTGCACTCTCCTCGTTTTATCTCACCCATATTTGTTGCTTTGAATGACATTATAGCCTGATGGCTTGCAAAGCTACGTAGCTCTAATATCTCTGAGACCTCCAAATGCCTACAAAACCTCTCCATTAGAATGTGTAACCTCTGATTAATCAACAACCCTCTCCATTATCGTGTCCACAGGCACTCCAAATTAAAGTTGCAAAAAGTCATAATCTCCCTATCTGGCATGCAACAAACTTGCTACTTCCTGGTATTTCTTATCTTCATTCACTGTTGAATTCATAGAAGTGACCGTGGTTGATAGTGTGATATGGTGGGAATAACATTTCACTGGAGACAGATCGCTTGAGTGTGAATTGTACAGTTGTGTTGATAACTTATAGAACCCTGGCTAAGTCAGTTCACAATTCTGGACCTCAGTCCCCCCATGTATAAAATATTAGATAATCCTACACTTATTTCTTTGGTTCAGTCCTTCTTATTTTCCTTCATTCTGGGAAGCTTTTAGCTGCTAGATTATTGGTCTCTATCCAACACTAGCCCTTAGTGACTTAATCTGCTTGTCCAATATCCACTGAATTCTCAGAATTCTGCAGCTCCAATGGTCATGTTCTCTAGAATACCTCGGACACTTGTTATGTGGCTGAATAGTAGACCTGTCACTACAAATAAAGCAATCCCTCTAAAATCTTAATCCCAAGCATCCATGCAAGGATCTTACTGCATCAGACCTTCAACTTTATGGGAACCTGCAACCCACTGACCCAAATACTATTTTTTTCTCTGGCCTTCTTTCTCCCCTCTCTGTTCTCCCATCCGCCCAAAATTATATTCTTTGCACCAAGAATATTCAGTTCTATGATCAAGTCTTGTGGAATGCCTTTGCATACACCCTAAAATCTTTTTCCCTTCTCTTCTTTGTATTAATCTGGCAAAATCCCTATTCTAGTTAAATTTCACTTTCTGCCTAGGGGAAAACATATGATTATCTAATATATTAATTATCAATTTCTTCTTCTTGGACTATAAGCTCCATGTGGACAGGCATTTATTTTCCTGTTGGTTTCCTAATATATTTCTTGCATCTAGACAGTGCTTTGAATACAGTAGATGCTTAGTGAATATTTGTCAAATGAATAAATAAACCATCTGTGCTCATAATTTATACATTTATTTCATTGATTCTACCTATGAATGTGTAACCCATTTTTTCCAATGAAAAGGGCCCTTAGATGTCAAAAGAGGTTTGACTAATTTTCAAATGGCTAGATTAGTAATGCTTTGTGTTTATGATCAAGGCAACCCTAAGTATATTTCCAAAGTACAGAATCCAAAGTTAGTATTTTCACTTTGACTATACAGCTTTGATATCAATGTGCGATGGTTTGCAAGGAACATGGTGTTTTCCTGCCTTAAAGTTTTGAAATGATTATATATTTGACTAATCCACCATGTAAGAGGAAAGTTTTGGCTAGAATGTTACAACATTGGTGTTTCAATGAAAGAAGGCCAAGAAGCTTCGATTGTCCACAGCAATATGAAATTATTCTTTTCATTTTTAGGTGATTAAAGGTGATGTTTCCTTTTCTTTACATTATTACATCATAGTTAATCTCAGAGGTAAAGAACAGGTACTAGTATTCAAGTCAGGTGAAGATATTTAAGGCAGAGGTATATAAAATGGCCACTGGGTCCCCACAGGATCCTTCCCCTTCCGCCAGGTAAAGGAATGTAAAACTCTATTTAGAGACAAATGGGTTTGAAACGGGACTTGAAATATTACCTGTCAATTAAAATTCTAGACCAGGTTGGGAAGGAAAATAACTATGATATGCAACCTTGATCCTTAAGTTGATGCCATAAAATCTTAGCGAAGCCATAAAAGAAGGAGAATCGATGAGATATATACAAGTCCTATGACATAAGGCAAATTTCTTTAACAAGTCCTAATACTTTTATTATGGAATAGAGCAGTATTTTATACATTAACTCAATTTTATAGTAAAACTTTTTGTCAACAATTCTAAAGAAATCACTGTACAGATAAATTCAATGTAAAAATGAGTTGCATTTTAAAAGATCATAAATGAAAATATTTTCTCTATAGATTATAGTAAAAATAATAGCATTCCCCAGGCTAGCCCAACAAGCCCATTTCAACCAAGAAGTAGCTGAATTATACATTTAGAAATAGAGTTTAAATGCTGGGATCCCAGAAACTTTAGCTTCATTTATTGAAACAGCCATAGATACGCTTTCCTTAAAATTAAGTTGCATACAAATGGTGTTGGGAGAACTGGACAGCTACATGCAAAAAAAATGAAATTCGAGCACCAACTTACACCATACACCAAAATAAATTCAAGGTGGATAAAAGACTTAAATATAAGCCGTGACACCATTAAAGTCCTAGAGGAGAACATTGGCAGGAAAATATCAGATATTTCACTGATATGTCCCCCTAGAGCAAGGAATATAAAGGAAAGAATAAACAAATGGGATCTCATCAAAATTAAAAGCTTCTGCACAGCTAAAGAAAACAGCATTAAAATAAAAAGACAACCAACTGTATGGGAAAACATATTTGCCAATGATACCTCAGACAAAGGTTTAATCTCCAAAATATACAAAGAACTCACAGCACTTCATTCTAAAAAGACAACTAACCCAATTAAAAAATGGGGAAAGGACTTGAACAGACACTTCTCCAAGGAGGACATACAGAGGATCCAGAGACACATGAAGAGATGCTCAATATCGCTTGCTATCAGAGAGATGCAAATTAAAACTACAATGAGATACCACTTTACACCAGTGAGAATGGCTACCATAAACAAAGCAATAAACAACAAATGTTGGAGAGGGTGTGGGGAAAAGGGGACTCTGGTCCACTGTTGGTGGGATTGCAGACTGGTACAACCACTATGGAAAACAGTATGGAATTTTCTCAGAAAACTAAAATTGGACCTGCCTTTTGACCCAGCAATTCCACTGCTAGGATTATATCCTAAGAACCCTAAAACACCAATTCCAAAGAACGTATGCACCCCATTGTTCAGAGCAGCACAATTTACAATAGCCAAGAGTTGGAAGCAACCTAGGTGCCCATCAGTAAATGAATAGATCAAAAAACTATGGTACATATACACAATGGAATTCTGTGCAACAGAAAGAAAGAAGGAGCTCCTTCTTTCTTGAAGACTCAAAATTAATCATTTGCAAAAGCATGGATGGAACTGGAAAGCATTATGCTGAGTGAAATAAGCCAGGTGTTGAAGATCATATTTGAGGATATGAGATCATATCACAAATACCATATGATCTCACCTTTAACAGGAACCTAAACAACACAGCAAACAGGCAAACAAAATATAACCAAAGACACTGAAATAGAGAACAGGCTGACAGTGATCAGACGGGAGAGGGGAGGGAATTTCAGGGGAAATAGGGTAGGGATTTAGAGGAACCTATATAAAGGATACATGGACAACAACTGAGAAGGGTGGAAATGGGAGGGAGGGGGAGCACGGGGGAATACGGGGGGTGGGATGGAATGGGAGTAATAGACAGAAAACTGTACTTGAAAAATAATTAAATAAATTTAAAAAAAATAAAAAAATTAAGTTGCATAAAGGGAAATATCCACTAATCTTCCCCTTCAGATTTAGGCCTGATTATTTTTCTTTAAGCTAATCTACAGACATGTTTTAGTGAAGGACAGGTATTTGTGTCCTTTTATCTGCTTGATAGGGTACCCATTTGTATCCAAACTGAAGTGTTTCGATGGTTATGAAAGCGAACACAGTAGGGGGAGGCTTTAAAGGAGAGAAAGGGAGAGACAATGACAGACTGAGACCTGAAGACAGAGCAAAAGTTAGTGAAAGAATAATTTTTAAAGGAGGGGGCACGTTATTTTTATTTTTATATACATGTCAAGTATTTCATAATTAAAGTAACTTTTAAAAGAGAAAAAAGCTTCGAGGTAGATTTTAATAGATGATAAGTTGTAGGATTAAAGGCCTTGAAAACTAAAGTCTGTCTGAGACTGTCTCTGCTGCGCGTGATGTTTAGTGATGGTAATTACCTGAAGACTGGAAAAGAATTCATCAAATAATCTGTTTATTCCTGAAAGCTATTTTCACCTACTTATAAAACCTTTTTACGTATCCATGGCCAAGCAAATTCTTTGATGTTCTTAGATGCCATGTGCTTAGGACATCTGTCTCTTATTTTTTAGGAGTCAGTATTAGACTGAATTTTATGTTTTGTTCATAAGACTCATCAGATTTGCAGTTTCCATTTCTTGTTCCTTTCTGCCAAATAACAATTACAGCAACATTAATAATAATAATAATAATAATAATAACAGCAATGAAACACATATTGTGCTACATTCTGTCCTAAATACACCACATGCATTTAGTCCTGATGACTGCTTTACGAAGTGAATCCTGTTTGTCCCTTTGTCACAGACAAGGAAACGAAGTTATAAAGAGATAAGAAATTTGCCCAGGATCATATCTGGTTCCAAGGTTTGTCCTCTCAAACTTTACTCTCTACTGCCTCCTGATCGTGGCTCTAGGGAGGCCAGGAGTTTTAATAACTATACGCTGTAATTTATTCATGCTATAAATAGCTATTCTATTTCACTATAAAGAGTTTTTATTAACTGCACACTATAATTTATTCCTGCTATAAATAGTTATTCCTATAGGTGTTAGGCATTTTAATGGACAGAGGAGGTCCCATCCTTAATCCTAGGAAGAGCGACCGTTAAATAACCAGCGCCAACGTGGGATAAAGGCGACCGTGCTGGAAGTGGCAAGAGCTGTAGGTTACAGCAAGGACAACAAAGCCACTATAAGGAAAATGTGATTTTTTTACCAAAGTTGAAATTTATATGCACTATTAGAAAAGGCCAACAGTCCTTCATGCTGGTAGCAAGGAGCTCTGAATGAGCAAAGCTAGAGAAAAGGTTGTCAGAGGGTGATTAGGAATCGCACTGTATCTAAGGATAAAGAAACCCCACAGTTCAGAAGGCCCCTTAAGAACATGCCACTCTGCCAGCGCCCTTGCAGGAGGACAGGGGCAAGTTGATATTTCTCACCATGGTAGACACAGAGATACTTGGTGACTTTAGAAAATAAATAAAACCCCAAATCAGGATTTAAAGGCAGAAAGGCTACCAAAAACAGTGAAGGTCAAACAGGTGTGTTGGAAGACGTGAAAAAAAAAAAGATATTCCCACAGCTCTGCAGTCTCGGGAAATTTATCCTTTAAAAAAAAAAAACAGATGGTTTTTAAAACAAGCCACACATTGATCGTGGCATCAGGANGGGGGGGGGGGGAGCTGGTCTATCCCCAGCGCGTTCCCGAGGAGCAAGGTGGGCAGGGCTGGACGATAAAAGGCACCCTCTGAGAGGCAGCAGGAGCAGAGCTTCTCCGCCTCATCACCAGCCATGAGTGCGAATCCTGATCGCTCTCTGGAGGACAGAGGCTATGAGAATTCACAGGCGCCAGCCTCGAGGCATACAGAAAATGCCTGCTCTTATGGAATAATGGCCTGGCTCTTCTAGGAGGAACACATTGCACCCAACCTGGATATTAATAAAAATCAGAAAGGAACAGACACAGACGTGACAGAGAATAACATAAGAAAAAATGGAGGACAGGAATAGCGAAAAATGAAGAGTAAGAAGACTAAAACAAAACAAAACCACAGAAACGAAACAACAGTTGCCAGGAAATAGATGAAAAGGCAATCAAGCATATTGGTGCGATTTTTTTTAATTAAATAAAGATTAAGTGATATATGACAGCTTAGAATGGTGAGGTAACAAAAAGAGAGGAAACATGAGCTGGCAGAACTCAAGCAAGAAAAAATCAAACTATTCCAGAAATAGCATCAAGAAACATACAGAAAGCAGGTGGAAATATGGTGAGTCATGTAGAAAAGCAAAGAACATGAAATGTAGAGAAATGAAATAATTAAGAATATTTTAGAAGGTAAATTATGACCATAGATGAGCAAGAGATAGATAATATACATAATTATGTACACCATTAGTGTTCACAATAAAGAAAACTAAAAAATGAGAACAAGAAATACTTAAGGGTAAACTTCCAGGAAAACAACCCAGAATGAAAAGAGTTGGTTCTACTGANGGGATGGGGGGGAGAGCAGGGGGGGGGGGGGTGGGGGGGGGGGGGGGGGGGGGGGGAGCTGGTCTATCCCCAGCGCGTTCCCGAGGAGCAAGGTGGGCAGGCTGGACGATAAAAGGCACCCTCTGAGAGGCAGCGGGAGCAGAGCTCCTCCGCCTCATCACCAGCCATGAGTGCGAATCCTGGTCTCTCTGTGGAGGACAGAGGCTACGAGAATTCACAGGCGCCAGCCTCGAGGCATACAGAAAACGCCTGCTCTTATGGAATAATGGCCTGGCTCTTCTAGGAGGAACACAGGGCACCCAACCTGGATATTAATAAACATCAGAAAGGAACCGACACAGACGTGACAGAGAATAACATAAGAAAAAATGGAGGACAGGAATAGCGAAAAATGAAGAGTAAGAAGACTAAAACAAAACAAAACCACAGAAATGAAACAACAGTTGCCAGGAAATAGATGAAAAGGCAATCAAGCATATTGGTGCGATTTTTTTTAATTAAATAAAGATTAAGTGATATATGACAGCTTAGAATGGTGAGGTAACAAAAAGAGAGGAAACATGAGCTGGCAGAACTCAAGCAAGAAAAAATCAAACTATTCCAGAAATAGCATCAAGAAACATACAGAAAGCAGGTGGAAATATGGTGAGTCATGTAGAAAAGCAAAGAACATGAAATGTAGAGAAATGAAATAATTAAGAATATTTTAGAAGGTAAATTATGACCATAGATGAGCAAGAGATAGATAATATACATAATTATGTACACCATTAGTGTTCACAATAAAGAAAACTAAAAAATGAGAACAAGAAATACTTAAGGGTAAACTTCCAGGAAAACAACCCAGAATGAAAAGAGTTGGTTCTACTGACTGAAGTGGCCTATTGTATCCCAAATAAACAAACAAAAAGGGCCCAGAATGCTTCGCTTTCAGATACATCCTGGCAAAATTTTTGGATTCTAAAAATAAAGAAATTGTAGGTATACTGATCATATCATATATGACAAGAAAACAAGCTGGCTGCCCTCAGATACCTATGAAGTAACATTCAACTTTAAATAACATTGGAAGGGTGCCCTCAAAAACCACAAAAGAAGAAGGTGACCCAGACATTGTCTCCCTAGCCAAACCATTATGCAAGTACAAAGGCCATGGAAAACAATATCTGAATATGCAAGAACCCCAAAATACACTTTCCATCAGCTCTTCATAAAATTATTAGGTTGCAATATACATATGTATCAAATAATCATGTTATTCACCTTAAACTTATACAAAATTATGTCTGTTATATCTCAATAGAGCAGGAGGATAAAATTCATTTATTTAAAAATTGTTAGAGGACACACTGCAAACAACCAAGATATGCCTGGAAACACAATAGTAAACTGGCTAACAATGAATATTAACTGCTTTTATCAGTAAAAAACTTACAATGAGAAAGTGGGGTTCATGGTTGAAGAAAGAAATTACTAAAATAGCATTCTGGCATAGCTCAGTGGATTGAGCACAGGCCTGGGAATCAAAGGGTCACTGGTTTGATTCCCAGTCTAGGGCTCATGCCTGGGTTGCACACCAGGTCCCCAGTAGGGGGCGTGTGAGAGGCAACCACACATTGATGCTTCTCTCCCTCTCTTTCTCCTTCCCTTCCTCTCTCTCTAAAAATAAATAAATAAAATATTGGAGAAAATAAATGAGATAGCATTAGGTAGAACTGAAAAAGGAAAAAGATGGAGAGATAGGGTAAAGGTATACTGTTTCCTTGATCTATTAATATCACTTAAAGATAATTTAGTGATACTATATGCATTTATCACCAGTATCAATGTAAATGTCAAATACTTATAAAATACTGTTATATATTCTTTCATATCACTAAATTCCTCTGAAATGAACATTATTATGCCTATTAAGTTTAGATTGGGAAACTGATATTTTACATGAGTAAATTAACTAGGGCCAAGCAGCTACTAAGTGGTACATGAGCTGGTATATGAAGACAAATCCTCTGATTGCCAAGTTATAGTACATTGGGCTTAATACGTTTCGCATCAGTGCTGGCAGTGCGTGCTGTGTCAGTAAAGAACACAGGCTTGGGTAGAAATGCCCGCTTTCCCAGTCACTTGCTCTGCGGTCTTGGAAGAGTTGCTTTGATCTCTGTGCCTCGGTTTCATTTATAAAATGAAGAAAATAAAAATACCAATGTCATGAATGTGTTGCTGTTGTTGTTGTTACTGAGTTTTAGTAACAATTTAGGAAAAATTTTAAAATAAAGCTCTGACTTTATATGCATGCAAACATGTAACTAAAGCCTTTAATCTAAGTTATTAAACTAACAAAGTATTTTTATGCATTTTTATTATAAAAGCAATGAAAGATTGCATAATTTAGGGAAATTATGTAATTATAGCTTATGTAATTATCTAAATTATCTAAATTCATGTAATTATCTAAGTATTCCCCCCCAATTTCTAAAAAGCAGCTACTTTGTAGTTTGTACTTTTCTCTCCAAAATCTTTCTACACTTATTTTTTCCAGAGTTGTTACCAAATTATATGACATTTTATACATCATATATATATATATATTTTTTTTTGCTTATTCAAAACCTTTCTGAAATATGATTTTAGTAGCTGTATAAAATCTCATTCTATAAATAGGCTGCCATGTCTGACTATTCTTGTTTGGCATAAAGAATAGCTTTTTTAAAGAAATCATTTTCTTCATTTGTAATTATTGACTTGGAGTAGTGCCCCAGAAATACAATTTTACTTGGTCAAAAATGACTAGCATTTTTAAGACTTTTGACATGTATTTACAAATTTCCATGTAGAATAAACTATGCAAAATACTTGGAATAGTACTGAAGGCACAGAAGAATGCTTCCTAGTTAAAGATACTAACTTTTTATCCATCAGTTTTAAATATTTCCCTGCTGGTGGTTTGACATATATATACTTTTTTTTGGCAAATACACACATATATGGTCTTTTTTTCAATGTAAACCTTTACATTTTAATCATACTTACTGATTTTATTTATAATTTCCTTTAAGACTTCAACTTCCCCAAGTAGATACCCCAGGTAGATACCAAGAGTTTTCTTCAATTTCTTCACTTAATAGTTTTAGACTGTTGACCTTAGATTATTTTTATTCCCACATGATTTAGCTACATTTCTCTCTAACATTCTACTTTTGCTAATGAGGCTAATGATCAGAATGAAAAATCAAAGTTATTAAAAATTAGTTTAGACTTAATCAAAATTTCTGTGTCTATATCTCTGAACAAAAAAAATACTTAAGAAGTATCTAAGTAGAGAGAGATGCATTCCAAAATTAGTAGGGCTCTCATTTTTTGTTTTATTTTTTTTCTGATCAAGTAAATAATGTCATCCAAAACTACAAGAGGTATGAAATCCTAGGAAAAATTGTAAGAAGTTAGATTGTTTTGAGATTATTATTCTTCAACTCTTGTGTATGAGAGATGAGAAAAAGGGAGCTTACTATTTTGTAAAAATTCTGGTACGTAGTTAAGGCTCATGTATTCCACTGGTTGGATAATCACCTTGATAGAATATGTTGAATGGAGAAGCCTTTTTCAGGATTGTCTACCCCAGCCACCCCCTGTTATTGCATTGTGATGTTCAGTAGAGTTAAAAGTTTGAGTTCAGTGCCTGAACATGCCCAGAAACTTTACAGAAAGGAAAACTTCCCTCATTTCCAGACTAAGCAATCCAGCCAGCCGTTTCATAAACTAACAATTAAATGAAACTAAGCAACCATTACTGTTGCTATAGTGAATCCACATAACAACAAAAATTAGGTAGAAAATAATGATCAGACTGTTGTCCCTGTGGTCCCAACCTTTTTCGGAACCGGTTTTACTGTATTAACAAATTCCTCCAGAGAAGAGGGGCGAGATGACAAGACAGCTTGCCGTTTCTAGCATGACGCATTCTCATACCCCTTTTCTGATATGTATGTGGTTGAAATATGGCTAGCTTATCAGTAACATATTTGTTGTATTTCCCAAGAACACTACATAGCAGTTTAGAAAGAAGAGAGTATCCTAAAAGAATCATATTAATAAATACATTTTCACTTCACAATAAAAAAATCCACCAAGTTGAATATGGCTTCAAATTATTTGGGAACCTAATGCTGCTAAATTATTTATTTTACATAAGTTCTATGTAGAATTTATTTTGTATGAGTTCTATTGCTAAAATAACTTGATTAATTTATTATACAAATGTTTATTGAGCCAGGCCATTGGACTACATTAATGATTTAAACAAATAAAACTTTCTAGTCTTGGTCCTTAGGAGAGAACTGTTATGTTTCTTGAGTGTGATAAGGGCCACACAAATCCTCACACATGACACAATGGCGTGGAACCAATATGCACACAAATGAGTTCATATGGAATCCGAATAAGGTGACTGACCTGTATCACTGTCCGTTTCCTCTCGTCGGATGGCACTACTCTTTGGTAAGTGCTACCGCTGGAGGAAACTGGGCGACTGACACACAGGGTCTCTTTCTACTATTCTTTACAATTCTCCGTGAATCTGCAATCACCTGAAAAATCGGTTTCAATTTTTTACTCTCAGAGTTTAAGTTCTAGTGTCCGGAGACAGAGAAGAAATAACAAACATAGTAAACAAGTGAATTGTAAAGTAGTTTAGAAAGTTGTTGAGTATTATAAAAAATAGATCAGGGTAAGAAGAACTAGGAAGAACTACTAGATCTATTAAGAAGATGATATTTGAGCGAAGACTTAGGAGGTCGGGGTTTGCCCGAGGGAAAAGCATTCATTGGTGGGAACAGTCACTGTGAAGCCTCTAAGGTAGGAATGAACTTGAGTGTGTAAGGAACTACAAGGGGCCATCTGGGTGGAGCAGAGCTACCAGAGGAAGAGCAGCAGGTGGTGAAGTCAGAGAACTGTGAAGAACGGAAGGATGGAGGGCCTCTAATGCCACTGTAAGGATGTTGGCTTTTTCTCTGAGTTGAGAAGTCTTTGAAAGTTCTCTGAACAGACTGGCCTATTTGTTAAGGATCACCCTGCCTCCCAGGTTGAAAGCAGAGTATAGGGGACTGAGAAGCACAGAGACCTGTCAGAGGGCTAATGCAGGCACCCAGAGGAGAAAGAACAATTGCTTACTTAGAAAACAATGAGAACTATGACAAAATCTAGCAGTTTACCACTTCTGTACACTAACTGGTACATCAGTGCCTAATATGACAATTACAGTTTCCACAAACTCATAATATATTTCCAAGGAAAACTATATATATATATAGATTTTATATATAGATTATATAGAGAGAGATTATCTAGATTACATAATGTCTTATTTGCATAACCTGCAAATTTTGCTCTTTACAATGGGAAATCATAAAGAAGTGACTTGCTGATGCTAAGTCTTTTCTTTGTGGAACACCGAAACACTTAATAAAAGTGGTGCTATATCTGATTCTGCTACTCTGACTGTGCCTTTTACTATTTGGTGGCAACACAAAGGACGTTTGCAAGCATCACCCCTTTTTCTTGCCTATTTGAAGTTCCCTAGGTCAGGACCGCTGGCTGGGTAACTCTGGCTCCCTCTACTGACTTAATCCACAAGAAGCCAGATGCATCAGGCCCATATAATTAGAAAGAAAACTCAAAAGAAAAAATGTCTTCTGTATGTCATCCAAGTGTGGAGTTATCCAAGATAAACATGTTTAAAGCTTTTGAAGAACACAGATGCCTGCATTGCCTATTGTTTAGAAACCAAACGTTCTTATCAGTCGAATACCACAGACACTAAGTCCATTGTACCGTGCAACCTATTGTTTATCTCTGTCATTTTACTCTTATTGTATTTCAGGTAGTTTATTGACTCCATATTTGGTTCAGAAACAATATCTTTTTAAAAATCATTATCATATATACACTCCCTTGTGAAAACAACAGATGTAAGTTTGAAATAATTCAATCTTTTCAGTACACAAAAGCCGGTGTTCTTTTGAAAATCTGGCTTCTCCTGAAGCTCTGCCAGCCAGGTGGAAAGTTTTCACACAATTAAATGGAACTGAGGCTGAAGCAGAAGGAAAAAGCACTCTGTGGCCCAGTAAAACGGAAAGCAACATTCTACGACGTAAAGGACTCTCAAAAGGAACTGAAAAGGCTGCACGTTCAAGACAGCGAAGGTTGCTTCTGTTTCTTTCCAGCCACACAACATTGACCACGAAAGCATTTCCTCATCTGCTCCTGGTATAAAAAGAAAATTATCTCGGCACTATTAATTCTGTGAAAGGCTCCACGTTTCAACGTCCCTTAACCACAGGCTTCTGTTTTCCTGTTCTCAGACATCACAGCAGGGGGAGTTGCCTCCTACACAAAGCTTTTCTTTAGCCAAAAGGCAGCTCAGGAGACAGAGTGTTTCTTCATGATTTTCTAGACGGCAGAATCCTCCTTACGAAGAAAAACTAGATGAAGATTTTACAATTTTCTATCATTTTCTATTCTGCTCACCAACTAACCCATAAAACTAGAACATAAATCTGACGTTTTAATATTCTAAGAAAAAAACATTTGTAACTCAAAAATGCAGATTCCACAAGCTCAGTGTTTTCTATACATTAACACACTTGGTTATGCATCTTGTGCTCATTTGCACGTTAATTTCATAAATTATTTGTTAATGTAAAATAATTACAGTGCATCACCTTAAGAGTGTTATAGGCAAAGGCTTTAAATTGGAAGCAATAAAATATTATGCCCTTTGGACACATTCAATTGTATTGTCAATATTGACAATGGATCCTCAAAACCTTTTAAACAGTGTGGGAATAATGATTTATTTTAAAAATTATTATCGGAAGTGCTTTCTGTGGCTGATTCAGCACCTGCTATTTACTAGTTTTATGAAGGTGAAGTGCAGGCAGCTATGGGGAACATAAAGCAAATTTTAAGTCCTGCCACATGTTGGACTACAGAGATGTCGTTGGGTCCAAAGAATCCCAGAACGAATCTGTGTTTTAGATACTTAGTAGACAACTCTGCCTGGGATACATCGACCTTCCAGATGCACTATTTCAATGAAGTAAACTTTCCAGATTATTCACTGACTAAGTTTGTTACATATGTTGATGATGAACATAAATGTGGTTTTTGAGTGTGCAACAAAATATTTTAGGGGGTGTTGGTACTTCTGGACATCATATTCTGAGTCTCACATTCTAACTGAAGAATGCTACATACTTTTTTCAGGAACACTTTGCTGACTCCATCAAGCCTGGCCTTATCCTTCTAGCTCAGGTGTCAGTGCGTGCGACTTCACACGCACATGCACTGTGCAGACGAAAGTGTCACTTCAAGTATTTTATGAATATTTTGTTGTGCATCTTTCTCCTCTAATGGACTACATGCTAGGACAGAGGTTGCCTTATTAATCTTCATATACTCAGTAACTAGCACAAGACCTACCCATCGTCAGTGTTCAATAAATGCTCATTGAGTAAATGTGGTGTAAAGCGATGTGAATAACCACCTAGGAGGAGAAGAGAGAGGGCAGACTGTGCTGAGACAGTAGCGAAGCACATCACAGTGTGTGAGTGCAGGGACTGCCAAGGACAGACAATCTGCAGAGGATCAGAAGTATTAAGAATAAGTAGCTTTTAACCTTTAAATCAATTAGAAGATGTTTCTAAGAGGATGCACTGCCTTACTATTCAGCTGACATCAGTCAGAGAGGCTTCACTGAAATCTTAATGTCTCTTCTCTTAATAACAGTTAAGAATGTTCAGGGAATGACTAAAATCATGCCATCTCCCTGTAGTTCTGTACCAAGTCTGCCATCGAATCACTGAGAGTTCTGGTCCGTGATGCCCCAGGGACTTGGGTTTTAGGCACCGGCTAGCTACAAAGCAAAAGCCTTGCTGACTTCAACTTAATTGGGAACTTTGTTCATGAAAGGCTTCAAAAGCAGGAAACCTTACGCCATTCTTGTTATATCTTGATGTTAAATGTTTACAGAGGCAAATTATCATTTTTCCAAAATGAGGAGCTAGAGTCTGGATGAACACATTGTATTATGTTGGGGGCAGTGGTGATGGCCCGAAGTGGTCCAGCAACCGTGATCAGGACCGCAGCTTAACAGTCAACAGAGAACAACAGAGGTTCGGGAGAGGGGGCGTATGATTAAATCATCAGGTACTCAGAGGCTTTAGAGACTCGACAGTTGCTAGAGAACTGAGACATCAAAGACAGCTGAGCCCTGAGCAAGTCATATGGGAAGAAAGAGGTTATTGAAGCAAAGTAGACAAGGGTAGATTTTGGGAGATATTTAGCAGTAAAGGAAGTTGTGGAACTGTGGGCAAAGTGATGGTGTTTTGTTTATTTGTTTTTATACATAAGGCAGTATTGATGGTGTTTGTAGGTAGAAGGGAAGGAGCCAGTCAAGAGAGAGTTGACAATTTCAGGAAAAAGAAGCTGCCTCGTGGAGGAAGGTCCTAGGGAATGTAAAAGAGAAGGTATTAAATAGCAGAGCTGAACAGGTTACTTTAGGTAAGAAAGAAAAGCCAAAACCCTGAGGCTTTCTATCTCTCTCTTTTTTTAAAATAATTTCATTTATTTATTTTTACAGAGGGCAAGGGAGGGGGAAAGAGAAGGAAACATCAGCATGTGCTTTGCCTGAGTGCCCCTATTTTTATATCAATTTTATAATTGTTTTAAAAAGACTCAATAGTCAGATAATTTTTACTCCCCAATAGTTAACACTAAGGAACTTTTTCACTGATTTGTTTTTCTTATTTAAAAAATGTTTAGATCCAATGGAAAAAATCAATAATAACTTTTTCACTTGGGACATTATGAAATTAAAATATAATATAAATATATATAATATCCAAGTATGGAAAAAATAAACATACAAAAACATTAGGAAGATAAAATAGCAGATTATTCAAAAATAGTATAATTCAAAATATTCAGAATCAATACTCTGAGAAACAAAAATGCAATATGAAGTACATTGATGCAAAGGGCATTCACAGTTATCTGTATTTATTTGTTACTATGCTGTGGAACATAAAATGCTTAAAATAACTTAGTGCTTTTCTTTTATAAACTGAATATTATGCATAAAAATGTAGAAAAGCAGAAAAATACTTTTTATTAATGTATGGTAAAGATAAATGCCGATAAGAAAGTGGGGGATTGATTATTTATTTGGGGGAAGTACATTGGGTTTTTGAGATCAGTTCAGTTTTTCTATACATTGACTTATTCAGGACACTAATACAAAGGCCTTTTTTAATCTAAAGGTTAAATCACCAAAACCAAAAATGAGGATAATCATTTTGGCTTTAACCTTTTTTTATGATGAAGCATGAGGCCATTTAAAGCAGTTCTGTGAGAACCAACAAAATATGAAACCATCACTGGAAAAGTAGTGCATAAACTACTACGCCAGTTCTCTCTCCAGTGTTGGGTAACTTTGGGGTTATATAACATAATAAAAATAAATCGGACAGACAAGATCATATTAAAGTGAGAACATGAGCTAATCAGTCAAAAATGAGCCATAGTTATTTTCAAACTGGCTCCACACCTGGAAGCCAACTTAGTCATCTCCCTCATCTTTGTCATCAGTATGAGAACCTTTGGGTGACTACCCAACACGGGAGGGAGCCACGGGATTTCAAAAGACCAAGGTGGGGACAGATAAACTCCACTCTTTGATAAGGGATTGGACATTATTTAGATTCCTTTAACTACTTAAGATTCACTGTGATTGAATCTCACCCATTCCCAAAAGTTAACTGACTCTATTAAATAAACACATTCTTAGAATTAATTAGTGCTCTCATCTTCCATATATAATTACTGCCAGTCCATGTATCAGGTTCCACCTGCCTCACCAGCCTGGAAATCAAGTGAGGTCACCTAACAAAAATTCCCTCCCAGCAGAAGTCTCTCCCCAGTAGTTCAGATAGTCCCCACAGGGCACCTCCCCATGTGTCCCAAGCAAATCGACTCAAGTTCTTCAGCACTGCAGCCCCTTAGTGAGGCACACTATGCAGCCCCTTGGAGGGTGCTGACCACCACACCCAGGCCCTCTGGGAGGTGCCAAAGTGTCTCTGATCTACCTTCACCCCTGACCTCAGGGCTGCATGGTATCTTCCTTGCTCATGGGGAGGGAATCTGTCTTCTGCCTTGCTCTACGTGGTGGATGAATATATCATTTATTTTGTTAACTTGAACATCTCTGAGAGTAAAAGGGACCTCTAATTAATAGGACCCCACCATGGGAGACTTAACAGGGTCTATCCAAGGCAAACTGTACCCATAGTCAACATGTATATAGTTCCCTTTCCATCCAGGGCTCTCAGGCAATGGACCCTTCTCCTGGTTCCTCACCAGTGCTTGGGTTAAAACAGTTCTTTTGGCCCTGGCTGGTGTTGCTCAGTGGATTCAGCGTGGGCCTGTGAAGCAAAGAGTCACCAGTTCAATTCCCGGTCAGGGCACATGCTTGGGTTGCAGGCCAGGTTCCCCGCAGGGGCTAGGTGAGAGGCAACCACACATTGGTGTTTCTCTCCCACTTTCTCCTTCCCTTCCCCTCTCTCTAAAAATAAATAAATAAAATATATATTTTTTAAAAAACAGTTCTTTTGGCTTTTTTCACCCCCACAGAGAATTCAGACTTAGTCCCCAGGGCTGCGTGGGGAATGGGCACCATGTTGTCCTCCCCAGTGTCCACCGGCCTCACTGCAGCTGCCCACACACCAACCTCCACTTCACAGGTCCTCCCTCCTAAGGACACACCCAGGCCAGGACACTCAAAATAAATGACAAAGCAAGACATCACGGGGTGACAAGCCTAGTCTCAGCTCAGTAATCAACATACCGCCCCAGTGGGTGGAAAAGCAGAGATAATATCCTTCCCTTTGCCAAGACCAGTTAATAAGTTTGGCTAATATGAATATATAAAGAAATCTTGATTATTTCCCTTTCCCTTGTCATTAAATATTGATAATTACATCTGCCCTGTATCTGGAAAATTTTACAACAAGCAATATTGGTGAACTAATGTCTATATAGCAAGGCTGAGCTGGGAAAGGGGAATTACATTAACAGTAATGATAACGTTGTCTTCAAAAGAGAAGGTAGGATGGGGAATAACATATTCTTACCAGAAAAGCATCTATGACATTTATTTAATACTGGTTATTTAAAACAAACATAGGAGCCACATTTGCTATCATTTAACAACTGTGGCTAACCTAGAAGAAACTTATGCTCACAGTCTAATAGTCCAGTTTACGTTCCACAGGGGCATCTCAGGTCTTTGAAGGGCGTTTTTTCATAATGCACTACACCGCAGCCTTCTGAACTAGAAAGCTACAGGGGCAGAGCATGACACAGTTATAGGTACAGCTTAAAAAGAAAATAGCTTTAGCAGAGACTTAACAAAGATATTACTTTGCCTTCTATTTGTGTTCAAAATAAGACCATGACATTTGGTTAAATATTAAATAATTGGACGGCCAAGTTTAAGCCTGTTCTATTCATGGAGATCGCCCTGGAGGAACAGGGAAAACTGCAGCCTTAGACACAAAGCATAGGACTTTGCACATTCTGGTTGCTCAATGGCTATTTGTTTATTCGATAAGGTTGGGATGCCCTGCCTTTTGGCTAAAAACTAAGAGTGTCATTTCTGAGAATGGAGGAGTCATGCCAATTCTCAGACTGCTCTTCTGGGCTCAAGGGAAGTCTCCCAGGAAAGCTCTGCTCTGCGGCGGGAGAGGGGAGGGACAAGTGATAACATGAAGGCAGTGAGTAACAGAACGATTCCGTTCCAATCCACCCCACCGCGGTGTGCTCCGGGAGCTCCTGCTGTGAACTTCCATGAGGTCACTGCAAGGGCCAGCCTTATCAGGCAGGCTACGTCAGACCGTGCCAAAATAGTCTCTCCTCCTCTTCGTAACTTTCCCGACTTTCTCAATGCCTGGAATTCCACCGCGAGGGCGTCCCTCTTCTAGAGCATGAAGTCTTTTTGGCCTCCTAGAATTTTCCACCAAAATAAACATCACCCTTTGGAACATCAGATATTCAATCCAGCATTTCCAAAAATATACCCTTCCAGTCCCTCAGAGGCTTCATGAAAAAAGCAAAAAGTTCTGCAGTCAAAGAAATGTGGTCCATGTTCTGTTCTTTGTTAATTTTTTAAAATTCACAATGCCAAAGAACATATTAAATACTATTTGTGAAATAGATTGCAGAGAAAAATTAAAAATTTTAATCTAGTATTTGCAAAGTTATTTTAACTACAAAGTAGTTTGGAATACTTTTTAGCTTTCAGAATACTGTAATATCGACTCACAGTGAATCATCAGTTTCTGGAAGCATGACCGGTGTGATCAGCAATTAGGGAGCCAGGAATTATTATTGGGTGACTGGACCCATTGTTATTGCAGGTATTCACTGGATATTATTGAATCATATTAATGGTGTCAGTGTTTTTCTGAAATTTTTGTCCCTATAGAAATTTACATACCATGGCTCATGCACTTAAGATTCTATCTTTATTACTAGAGGAATAAGATGAGCCTCACATGAAAAGTTAATAAACAGAGAAATACTTTATTGAATGATAAACAGATTATATGATGTGTTTTGAATTCTGGAAAAGAAGTGGTCAGTGGAATTAAGCAAAGCTTTGCAGTTTGGGCAGCCTTTTAATGCGCAGAGAAGGAACTGCCCTGAGCAGGAGAACCATGAGAACAAAAGAATGGTGGGGGGCACCAGCAATCACTGCCAGGATCGAACCATTCATGAGGTTGGGAGACAATGGCTGTAGTTCCTGCAGTCAAGAACTGCTACCATTAGAAATTCTACGGCCCAGCTTGGGGGGCTCACTGGAGACCTGACACCACAAAGGGTTCTTCTCAGTGGAAGATGCATAAGACAAGAGCTGGTATCAAGAAACACAGCTATGAGCTGTGGTCAGGAACCTGGAACCACCAGGCAAGCAAACAAAAACACTGCCTCCCACTAGCCATTGCCAAAGCAAATTTATTTCAGAGACTAGCCAAAGAATTAAGCTGAAGTTGCCTTATTACTCAAAACTTACAACTGCCTAGTAAACTGCTGGCAACACCCAAAGTTTGTTCTGGTTTTGAACAGTCATGGGCATGAAAATACACTGCTCAGATCTCCTGTTGCTAGGAGTATGGATGACTGATGGTCCAGCTATCTCTCTGGTTCCACCATCACATTAGATCTTGGACCACACTTTCTGTGAGTGCTCCGAGCCGATGACAGAGCATGGTTAGGGTCCTAGTGCAAGCCCATTCCTGGAATGTGGGACTCTTTTGCCCCATTGCAAGATTCCCCATTGACTCAGCCGAACGTTTCTCGGGACCGTGCGGAAGCCCAAGACTCTTCCTTTCTGAATTTCCTTCTTTATCTGGCTTCTTCACAGGAGCCAAATCAACACCATGATCTAACGGCTTTCGTTTCTCCAGGTCCTTCCCTTTAGCCTTCTTTATCCTTCTCAAGCATTTCCCCTGATACATTTCTTGCACATCTAATCCTAACTAGGTGTCTTCTTTTCAGACAGATGCCCAACTGTGACACAGTCCATTCTGAGGTTCCATTCTGTTGTGCTTTTCGGTAAAGCCTTTCTCTCTCACAGGCATCCTCCACAATCATACAAAGAGGGGTAGGTTCTCCATCCCCCGGTGCCACTTTTACCTGGATTGTGAGAACAGAACCACGGCTACCTTTCTCCCTGAAAGGGGTTCATTTTGGAAAAGATCTTGTCATCTGATACATACAAAAGAAAGGGAACTAACACTGGGACACTGGCCACTCAAATAAGAAGGAAAGAGAATTTTTGAAAAATACAGAACTTGTGTAAAATTATTTCTTGAAGAGCCTAATAAAAAGTTCTTCTCAACCAGCAAGTAGTTACTATTTTTCCTTATTAGTGTATTTGATTCTTGGGGCTGCATAACAAAGTACCACAGTCCTGGCTGGTGGCTCAGTGGATTGAGTGCCAGCTTGTGAATGAAAGGGTCACCAATTCAATTCCCAGTCAGGGCATGTGCCTATGTTGCAGGCCAGTTCCCAGCAGGGGACCCATGAGAGGCAACCACACATTGATATTTCTCTTCCTCTCTTTCTCCCCCCTTCCCCTCTCTCTAAAAATAAATTTTAAAAAGTACCACAAACTGGGTACCTCTGAACAACGGATAAAGTCCTGGAGGCTAGCAGTCTGAAATCAAGGTGTTGGCATGGTCCCACTCTCTCTGACGGCCACACTCTCTCTGTTCCACGCTGTTTCCCTAGCTTCTGGTGTTGCTAACAGTCCTTGATGTTTCTTGGCTTATTGTTTTCAGTCCAGTCTCTGTCTGGGCAAGTCACATAACGTTTTCCTTAGAAGTCTCTGTCTCTCCTCTTATAAGGACACAAGTTGTAAGAATTGAGGTATACTCTAATGACCTCATCTTCACTTAATTACATCTGTGAAGACATTACAATAGTTTAAAATAAAAACATGGGCCCCCAAGGCTAGGACTTCAGTGTATCTTTTGAGAGACACAAAGCAACTCCAAAACGTGGGTAGGACCATGTCTCTTTGAATGGAAATAGAAAGCTGTGTAATTAAAATTTCTCGGGTACTTGGTAGACAAGGAAACAAACTGTTCTACTTTTAGTGAGTGAATTGTGCTGCTGCTTGTGTTGTGTCCCTGTTGGACATCTGGTATGTCCGTGGCCTCTTTATCTTCACACGCAGTGAGCACCTAACCCTTCGGTCACTGCTGCACATTGCTGGATGGGAAATGAAACCCATGTTTCTTCTAAGTGTTGGCCTGTGGGTGATATGAATTGATAGGCATATTCATTACAACTGATAAAAGCACTGCTGATTTGACGTAGTGACCTTTCCCGCTGAAATTAATTGGGTCTTGTCAATGACACTACTGGTAGATGAATACACTTTCCTTATTCAGAGAAAACAGACCAGAGAAGTCACAAAATCAATCAGCTGGCAAGGATTTTTAAAGCACTATCTACATGATAAATCACAGCGCACTGAGACTTCACATATATATGAGTAGACATTTTTGGCTACTTCCCAATTCCAAAATCGTATCTGCCATGGGCAAGTGGCTAAACTGGGATGAGACTCTAGCAAATATTTTGGATGGTCTAAAAAATCATCCACATCACCCTTTTTCCTAATTCTACCAGAGAGACTATTAAAGCTAAGAATTTGAACTAGCTTTTTTTCATTACTAGAGCTGGCCATGTGACACATTTAATCAATAATATGTAGGAAGAGTAGCTGGGGAGGGCATCTCTTTTCAATAAAATGACAAGCTCTTTGAGCAGAAGGTTCTTGCCTCGTTATGTGACAGTCTCCCATCTTCCTGTCGGGAATATAAATATGACACCAGGAGATGAAGCAACTATCTTACCCCCACGAGTTCAAAACTTCCGTAGAGTGGCGAGGTAAGACCATTGCAAGTGGAATGAAAATCGCTGAACTTGCATTTCAATGTTAGCTTTTACGGCAGTGATTATTAACAAGGAGCTATTTGGCCCCCCAGGTGACATTTGGCAATATCTGAAAACTTTTGGTTGTGACCGGCATCAGGTAGCATAGAAACTGAGAGACAGTGCTAAACACTCACCAATGCACAAGACAGCCCCCAACAACAAAGAATTATTCAGCTCAAAATGTCAATAATGCTGAGATTAAGAAAGTCAAGTTTATAGGTCTCAGTTTCTGTAATGTTTAAATAAGAAAATTTATGAATTGTGACATCAATAATTCTTTAAAAATAGAAAGTAGTTGCCCTGGCTGGTGTGGCTCAGTGGACTGAGTGCCAACCTACAAACCAAAGGGTCACCAGTTCAGTTCCCAGTCAGGCCATATACCTGGGTTGTGGGCCAGGTCCCCAGTAGAGAGTGTGCCAGAGGCAACCACACATTGATGTTTCTTTCTCCCTCTTTCTTCCCCCTCCTTCTCTCTCTAAAAATAAATAAACAAATTTTTTTCTTTAAATAGAAGGTAGTTCGAATATTTCTAAAAATGACTCTTGAGTTATAGTGTAGCCACCCGGTAGCAACTTAAGCTACCTTTTAAAATAATAGCTATGAAGACTAAGTAACAATAGCAAAAGCTGCATATGCATTAAGTAAAAGAATCAACATACAAAAGTATATGAGCTAAATGACCACCGTTTTAAAAGAAACCGAAAGTAAGGGATGATAGCAACGTGATGCTAGTAGTTGTACCGAGATTTTTACAAAGGAGTTTGTTCCTTTTATTTTGCAAAGGTTATTTAATGTGATTATGCTATTTTTATATTGTCAAAAATATTTTTACAGTAATCAATGGGAAGAAAGGTTAAAATACTCAACTGGTGTCTATTTCTCTGCCATTAATGAAATTTCTTTTTAGCCTCACAAACAGGCCAATGAAATATAACATGCAAGTGGAGCCGTTTCTACTGATTCATCATGTAAGCAACATTCTTTTACTAGTTCTGCATTCCACCTTAACTATGGGATTGTTGGGGCTCAACTTATTAATTAGTCCTTTCCAGATTCTTTGTGAAAGCATCGGCGTTGCCCCCAGCGTTAAAGTGACTGTGTGAAAACTTGTTGCTGCATATTTGTTTTAGATTTATATGCCTTGCTAGAATGAATTACCACAACTTGATGGCTTAAAGCAACAAAAGTTTATTTTCCTATAGCGCTACAGGGCATAAGTCCAAAGCCCACATGACCGAGCCAAAATGGAAACATGAGCAGGGCAGCACTCCTCGGAGGCTCTGGGGAAATCCTTGCCTCTACCGATTTTTGGTGGCTGCCGTCATTCTTGGCTTATGGCCCCTTCTCTCCAACCTGCCTGTCTTCATACCCCCTCCTCCTCTGTGGGTAGGTCATCTGTATCTCTTCTATAAAGATTCATGTGATGGCGTTTAGGGAAAAAACAGGTGACCCAGGATAATCTCCCCATCTCAAAAATGTTAACATAATCACACCTATAAAGACCCATTTTGCAAATAAGATATGGGAAATGTCCCAGAGATGAGGATCCAATATCTTTAGGGTCCATTACTCAAATTGCTACAATATTATATAAAGAAAATATAAATCTAATTACTAACCGTATCTTAAAATCTGAGTTCCTTTCCATATCTAACTAGGACTTTAAGTCTGGCGGGATGGTCCCAGATCTTTACTCTAGTAGCACGAGAGAGTAAAGAACTTATCCTACTCAATGAAAGAAGCACCAAACGATGAATTTTTGTGGAAATTAATTTTAAACACATCAATGCAAAGCATTTTTCTAAATTGTGACTCTACCAATAAAATTTACTTTACCTGAATTAATATTTGGATGTATAATGACCCGTTATATCTAAAAAGAAAGAGCTTCACATTGTATCACCATATTTCAACAACTATGAAAGGTTCTGAAAATTAATTGGAGAATGTAAGCTAAACAGCACAGTTCAGTAAACATAAGACTGTGAAATTACTGAGAGGCAGAATTGTACTTATTTTGGTTGAGCTGACTAAGAAGGTGAAAATATCTTAACTCTCCAATTAAAATATATTTTAGCAAAATGATGATAGTATACAAATAATTAAAGCCCAAGAGCTTTCAGTTCTTCTCCCTGTTTGGTTAGTTTAAGTCTTCAGGCCTAGTTTCAGAATAATCCTGTCAAGGGCTTAACTTTTGGAGGTAGTCCAGATGATAGCTGGACTCACATGACTACATTTCTGTTTTTCACCAGAAATATTTCTAAATCTAAACATGAATTTGTATTTAACTCATAATATAACTCATAATATTTGATCTTGGAGTTCTAGAATTTTTAGTGCTATTAATTTAGATGCAATTAATCAGTAAAATAGACTCCAATTATTCCCAAAACCAATATTAAGGAAGCTACTTGCTGAACCTTAACTAAATCATTAGAATTATTCCCTAAATTAGGCAAGTCATGATGCAAATTTATTACAGTTGAGACTGTGAGCATGCCACCTAACAGAAGGAAAAACTCCTTTGGCACAAGTTAGCCTTAGTGTGAAAGTGGGTGTGTGTCTTCTTTCAGGAAAAGATAAATGATAAATAGGTTAAATAATGTGTTGAGAGGTTCTTTAAATGTTTTAATATTTGCTGCCATGAAATGAAGGAACAAGAATTGGAAGTTTCAAAAACAATCTTGTAGATTCTTTAAAAAGTCATAGGCTATACAAGTCTAACGTATTTCTGTAACCACAGTCTCCTTCACCAAGTCCCTCCCCTCTGGCCCTCACTACAGTCTTTGAAATATCACTCCATCTGTCCATCTTTGTCTTTCACGGCCTTAATGTTTCCTTCTGAGCTGGCCCCTCCAAGCCACCTGTAAAAAGCCCCATCCTCTCTGTACTTGAAAGAACAGAAGGCCCTCATCCCTCCCTGTGTTCCACACTGCTGTCCTCTGTTCCTTTCCCAAACACTGTGCAGAGTGGTACATACGACTCAGCACTTTCATTTCCTTGCCTCTCATTTATTTCTTAAACCCTCTGCCATCTACCTTACATGAGATAATGGTAACACTTATATGACACTGTTTTTCTTTTTAGTTCAGAATATTTTTACTGTGGTAAAATGTACATAACATGAAATTAATCATTCCAATCACTCGAAAGTGTCTGGCTCTGGGACATTAAGTCCATTCACATGGCTGTGCAACCCTCTATCTCCAGAATGTTTCATCCTCTCCAGCTGAAACTCTGTACGCAATAAACAACCATTCCCTGTCTCCCTCTCATTCCGCCCCCAAACCCAGGCCCTGACAACTGCTAATCTACTTTCTGTCTCTATTCATCTGATTAACCTTCGTGCCTCACATTAGTGGACTCAGACAATAGTTGTCCTCTCATGTCTGGCTTATTTCCTTTAGCATAATATTTTCAAGGTGTGTCCATGTTGTATCATGTGTCAGAATGTCCATCTTTTTTAAGGCTGAATAATATTCCATTGTTTGTATACACCACATTTTGTGTATTCATTCTTCTGTTGACGGACACTTGGTTTGCTTCCACTTTTCAGCTTCTGTAAACTATGCTGCTGTGAACAGGGTGAACAGTATCTGTCCAGGTCCTTCCTTTCACCTGCTTTGGGTAAATACCTGGAAGTGAAATTGCTAGACATTGTGGTAATTTTATTTTNTTTAAGGCTGAATAATATTCCATTGTTTGTATACACCACATTTTGTGTATTCATTCTTCTGTTGACGGACACTTGGTTTGCTTCCACTTTTCAGCTTCTGTAAACTATGCTGCTGTGAACGGGGTGAACAGTATCTGTCCAGGTCCTTCCTTTCACCTGCTTTGGGTAAATACCTGGAAGTGAAATTGCTAGACATTGTGGTAATTTTATTTTTAATGTTTTTGAATAATTGTCATGCCATTTTCTACAGTAGCCACCCCTATGACATTCCCATGAGCGATGTGCAAGGGTTCCAATTTCTCTACATTTTTGTCAACACTTGCCATTTTTTCTTCTTGCTAATAGCCACCTTCATGGGTGTGAAGAGGGACCTTACTATAGTTTTGATTTAGTGATATACCTTTTCATGTGCTTTTTGGCTATTCACGTGTCTTCTTTGAAGAAATCTCTATTCAGGCCCTTTACCCATTTCTTAAGTCATTTAATCAGTTCATTTAGTCAATTCAGTGAGCTGTAGGAGTTCTTTATGTATTCTGTTTTTCAGTCCCTTGGTAGATATATGATTTACAAATATTTTCTTCCATTCCATAGGTTGCCTTCTATTAATAGTATATTTTGATAAGCAAAAGTAACATGGTAAATTTTAAGCACAACTAATTTAATCTTCAGAGCAACTTCATGCAGTAGGTATTATTATTATTATCCCCATTTACAGATGAGAATACTGAGACACACAGGGTTTAGTAATGACTGAGCTTAGCTTTGAGTCTGTTTGGAACTGAATGTTTGCGTTCCCCCTAAATTCGTATGTCGAAACTCTGTTTCTCAGTGTGCTGGTATTGAAAGCTTTTGGGAGGCAATTAAGATTAGATGAGATAAAGGATTGATGCTCTTATAAGTTATGAGAAGGTTTGTGTCTCCTGTCTTCTCCCCTCTAGGTAAGGACATAATGAGAATTCAGCAGTCTATAACTGGGAAGAGGAATCTACCCTACTAGCCAGGCTGATCTCAAACTTTCAGCCTCCAGAACTTGATACATACATGTTTGTTATTTATAAGCCACTTGGTCTATGGTACTTTGTCACAGTAGCCCGAACAGACTAAGACATAGCCCGTGAGATTAGTTGCAGGAATGTCATTCATAGACACCTCTTAGAGTGGACATCAGTAGCCTCCTCATTACCAAATCTAGTTATCTTTGCTCCCTCCTCATTCTACTGCCAAACTTCTTCGCTATCACTTCAAATCATGACTTTTTCTCTGGGAAACTCCTTATCCTGGTTCTTCTCTTACTTCCTTGCGATAATTGCGTCACCTTCTTCGGTTTTCTGTGCCCTTCCTCCTGTTCACAGCTTCGAAGGTCCTAGTTCAGTCTCCTTCTTGGCTCATTCTACACTCTCCAAAGACCATCTCTTTTCTCTGCTGTTATACATTTCTTCTGTGCATCTGTGAATGTGATCTTGTTTGCAAATCGGGTCTTTGCAAATGATCAAGTTAGATGAGGTCATTTGAGTGGATTTTACTCCAACATGATTGTGTCCTTATAAAAGGCACAACTCTGGACACAGACATGAACATGAATGCAATCTACAAAGAACACAGGGGCACCAGACGCTGGGAAAGAGGAATGTGACAGATTCCCCTTTAAAACCTCTCAGAAGGAGCCAATCATGCTGACAGCTTGGTTTCAGACTTCTATCCTCCACAACTGAAAGACAGGGAATTTTGTTGTTTAAGCCACACCCCCCCAAGGGGTGCTTTGCATGGCAGCCCCTAGAAACTAAACACTTTCTAAAGGCTTGGAAGTAGATATCTTGCTTCCAAGGTGAACAGTTTCTCAAACTCGTACCTCTTGTCTTAATTATTCTTCTATGTTCTAGGTCTACAATGCCGACATGACCTTGTGACTACCCAACCAGGATTCTGCTTTTCCAGAATATTACTCTTCTCCCATCCCCCTTCTTTCTCACCTTTGGCCCCTACCTTGAAACTTTCATAAATAAAGTATCTGTGGCTCCAGCCACTCTGGGTGAAAACCTTTGAGTCCTCATTTTCCACCTCCTTGAAGCTATCTGCATTTCTGTAATCCAAGAATCACGTGTGGTCCATTTGTTTGGAAGAATAACATCAGGTTCCCACACTTGGCAGTCCTGGTATCCCATGGTGAGAGCCCTATTTGGGCTCTACCTCATAGTCAAAAGGATTGAAGGCACGTTAGCCCAAATATTGGGACACAGACACAAGGACACCCTGCTGTTCTCCTAGATAATATTATGGCCCAAGAGCTGGGTAGTGGGCTTGTTTCTCCCTATTTAAATAACCAAAGTATTGCACATTATCTTAATACATTTAAAGCTGGGGCTTTCAGCCTTCTCCCCAGTCCAGTGGCGAGAGACCTGAAAAGTGCTCCCAGAAGTCCTTGAGATCCCAGAGTCCAGCTCTTCCTCAGGTTTGAACGAGTTATCAGAGCACTTGACCACTGCAGAGAACATCGGAGAGTCAGACTCACCTTGTTGGTCTAATTCAGTGCCCACTGTCCATCTTTCTTTTCAGTAATTCAGATATATTTAGCCAGTAACAGTTCAGAGAGCTTATTGACATCTGTTATCCTACTTAATCCTAAGGGCCTTAAAGAAATCCAGAAATTTGAGAGTTTAAATAACTCACACCAGTTAGCATTTGTAGTGCCAGTACTGGCTCTGAATAACCGTATGCTTTTCACTTCCTAACGTTGCATGCTCCTGTGTTCCTGGGATCTACCTGTTAGACAGACTTCTTCCCAGCCTGCACTAGCCTCTAGCTCGAGAATCCTCCCCCTCCTCATCTGTCCTCCCCTGGCTGCCTTTGAAGTCGCCTTAAAACCAGTGATCCCCCGTCTCAAAGGAATTTTGAACATAGCTTAAGAAATTGCAAAACTATGTAGTACCATAAGTATGCAAGTTTCCAAGTGTAAGGTAACCATAGTATTCCCATGAAGACATATTTTCAGGGAAGTTTTCGAAGCTGATGTAATGAGATTCCAGGCAGGGCCAGCATAAGCTGTAACACAGGAGAAAAGCACAAGCACTGACCACCTACCTCCCCACGATGTTGTCCACTTTTCCATGTCAAGATGATGTCAATCTTTCATTAACTCTCCTTCTTCCTTAATGCTGAAAGACAGCGTGATGTGCTGTGTATCACCATTTCCTGGCCTCGCCTGTAGGACTCTGGCCAGGTGGGGAAAGCCCAGCGGAGGAAACGGGGCGGGGTGCTTCGGAGCAAGACTAGGCATCCTGGCCCCGCCCTTGCTAGCAGGCACCTTGAGCGAGTACTTAAGGTCTCTGTACCTCATTGTCCTCACTATTAATAGCACCTTGCCTCCCGTCCAATGCTTGTCATTGGAAAGATTAAATAATTAATTTAAGTAAAATGCCTAGAACAGCACTTTGCCTGTAAACTCGCTATTCACTATTTGCTATTCTGTATGCGCAGGAATGAGGGAGTAGCACATCCAAGTCCCTGGAGGAATCATTACTGTTGGGTCGTCAGAGGAGATTTAGAAACGAAAACTTCAGAAAGCTCATTCTATTAGTTGCCATGAAATGTCTCTATATTCCTTCCTTCCATACAACAAATATAAATAGTTTTTATAAGACACGAGCTTCTCAACCTAATAAA
Source organism: Sturnira hondurensis (assembly GCF_014824575.4). NCBI lineage: Eukaryota > Metazoa > Chordata > Mammalia > Chiroptera > Phyllostomidae > Sturnira > Sturnira hondurensis. The sequence continues at coordinate 1,088,662 of NW_028076783.1, read as the reverse complement.
TATGTAGGACCTTGTAGTAACAGAAATGCCAAGCTACGTGCCTGAGATGCAGAGCAAATGGACGCTGTTGCAGAATAAGTAGTTGGTCATTAAGAAAAAAAAGCTGGCAATGGAGATAACTGTCAGAGCAGCCTGCCAAACAATTCTTTGAAAAAGGTGAGGGGAAGGCCCCTTATAATTTCTCTCTAGTGGCCTACTTATAATTGTTAACAAATTAAAGGTCTGTGATGTGTTATAACTTCCTGTGTTTTCTTTGTATATTCTTAAAATTTACAGTCCGAGTTAATTACCATAGAAATCAAGACTATTAATCAAAACAACAATAGCATAATTGTACCATGTCTTGTGCTTCTGAGTTACTTTTTTATAAAGAAAAAACAATATTTCCTATGATAGTGCCAGCTTATACAGACCCCTCAATAATATAGCATTTGCAGAATTATGCTTATTGTTAGTTCTGCTCACTTGTTCATTTTTGTAAAAACTGAACCTGCAATCAGAAACATTTTTAACAAACTACATTATATTACATTATTTCTCTGGATTACAACGTAACTTAAAAAATTAAAATGTGAACACTATTTAGATATATGAAGCAATGTGATGAAAATAAAATAAAGCTGACATGATTATATTAATTATCATGTCAAAATTATATAGGTGCCTTGTTAAGGAAAAGAAAGAGACAGACAAAATATTAAAGTATCTATGTTCTCAGGTACCGAGAATTTACAGTTTTCTTATAATATTCCTTATATATTCACTTTTTTAAAAAACGTGACTGAAAATAAGTGTCACTTTTCAAAACCCTATGTAGAGTTACATCACAAGAGAAACAACCACCGTGAAAATAAGTAAAAACCAGGAACAGGAATTTATTTAAAAAGGAAACAAAGGAGATATTAATCAAATGAAATTTTATTGTCTTAATGAATAAGTTTCAAAGTTTTCCTTGTGACCTTTGGCCTACAAAATGTTGCAACATCTCTCTCAACAAACCACTTAGTAATCCGGGGAAAGGCAGATCAAACTGGTTTTTTTTGGATTTTTAAACACTAGACTTGAACAGCCAATGCTTATGACTCCTGTTCTGATAAGCTCTTCTTTATCTAAATACCTGCCTTTTTCTTAATCTCCATTGACTCCACTAGCCCAGAAGATAGCAGCTGGGCCATCTGATGGAAGATAATAAACCCCTGTGCCTGTTTTCCTCCCTCATTGAAAAAAAAAAAAAAAAAAAAAAAAAAAAACCTTTGAATTTGTAACTTGGGCCTGAAGATACTTATCTCACAATCTTCAGCTGCCAAGAATTCAAAAGTGGGCCATGTTGGCCCCTGCTGGAATCTGCCCTCGCTGCTTCTATTTACTTACAAATATTTGTATCGGCATAGAATACTTGACTGAATTGTAGTGCACTTAACCTGAAAGATCAAGCAATACCTCCTCCAGGAATTTATTTAAACTATGTGGCAGGTCTGCTGGAGGAAAGCTATTCAAATGATCCTGATAATGCCCTAGATCCCATTACAGTTCTAATTTCATTCAGGCTCTGGATTCTTTCAAAATAGTATGTGTTCACACAGTTTGTGATCCAACATGACACAGAATAGATTTTGCCTTTGAGAAGACAACTCGAAGGAGACCCAGGAAGAACCTAAAGTTAAAGTGACATGCTAAAAGTTAAACTAATCAAAATTTGTTTCAGGGCTTTCTCACCTCACCCCCAAGTTTTTACAGGTCATCTCATATCACAAGAACTGTTTTCAAAAAAAAAATTATTACCTTACTAGCATACATTTTCATCCAAAACCAACAAAAAGGAAGGTTTTCTTTCCCTGTTTCAGAGACCCAGAGATCCTGGAGTTTAGAATGTTTTTACCCTCAGTTAGGTAAATTTACCCAGTGGGAAATTATTTTCAGCAATTTTTCGTACTCAGATTTTGCTCTTGCCTGCTGTTTACCACCCCCGCCGCCCCCGAGCTAATGTCCTGCTCTCCCTTTCTTTATCACATCTGAGCTCTCTTGGCTTGGAAAACTGATCAAAATACCTTGACTAATACATCCATGCCAACACCTGGAGGGACCTCAAGAAATGTGAATTTGACAGGTTCTTTCTAAATTGAACTGCTTCTTCCCTATACTATTGAACCCATCTTTTCCCCCAGCGTAAGAACTTTGCATATGGGTAGTCAACTGTGTCCTTTCGTTTTAGTTCACCTACACTTGGCATCTGTTTCTCACCCCAGCATCTTAAAACTCTTGGTCTCTTTCCTCTGTTGACATGCAGCCAATATTTATTGAGAACCAAACATGATGTTAAGTATTGAGAGCTGAATAATACAGAAATAATATCCAAACAGACCAGAGTATAAATATTGCAGAAGAATAAGTAGGAGTGTTTCACAAAAGCAAGGACCACTTCCAGTTGGTTTAGGTTTGGGGGGGGAGAACGGGGGCTTCTTAAGGGCATCACGAGTTCCAGCTTACGAACACCTCTTTTATATCCAGTTAACCTTTTTAGTGAAAATGAGTCTACAATGTTTTAATAAAAATAATGTAATTTTAAAAAGTGATCTCACAAGGTGTCAGCAAAGGCTTTGAATGTGACTTTGGAGCTGGACCTTGGAGAGTCCGCCAAACTTCCACAGTCACAGAAGCCTCAAAGCATTTCATGCAGAGAGACTGGTCCGTCTGAGGACAAAAGGTCGGGAAAGGTCCCTGATTAGCAATGAGGAAATACGTGGTCTGGCCCAACGTCTACAGGACAGGTAGGGAGGGACTCACGCAGCTGATAGGGAACAAAGTGGATACATGACAGCCAGATTGCAAAGGGCCAAATGAACTACATTTAAACAATTAAATGTTTTTTTCTTTATTTTTCTTTCTTAAAATAGATTTTATTTTTTAGAACAGTTTTTAGGTTCACAGTTTTTCTATGAACCTAATGAGCACAATATACAAAGATTCCCCAAACCCCTTGTCCCCCAACTATTTACATCCCACACCAGAGTGTTTCCTTTCTGACAGCAGATGAACCCACTCTGACGTATCATGGCCCCAAGTCCATTTTGCAAACTGGGGTTCACTCTTCCTGGTGGCCTACTTTCTGTGAATTTCGACTTTTAGTCAAAGGAAAGATATGAAAACATTGGACTAGAACGACAGGTCCAGATTTGCATTTTCAAAAGTTGATGCTGGCAACAGAACTTCTTAGTGAATCACACTTAATGTTTTGTAAGAACTAGCTGGACAACTATACCCAGGAACTAGGGAGGCAGAAAGGAAGAAGCCAGACACGTCAGAGCATGGGCTGCCCTGGCGTAGGGCTGCCTTGCGAGGGAGGCTGTGAAGGGGGTTTACAGGCAAATGGGAGTACCTGGCATGTGAGGAAGACGGAAGGGGAGGCAGGAAAAGATTGTATCAAATCTGATCTTAAACTTGGGTTGTTTTAAAGCCGGGTTGGCCATCTATGGCCCATGGGCCAAATACAACCTTCTGTCTGTCATTGTAAAGCACAGTTACAAATGTTTCAACATTTTTAAATGGCTGGGGAAAAAAACAAAAAAAATAATACTTGTGCGATACCAAAATTACATAAAAAATTAATTTCACTATTTGTGAATAAAGTTTTATTGTAACACAGTCATGTTTCTATATCATCAATGGCTGCGTTCACTCTATAACAGCAGATTTGAATACTCACGATAGAGACTGTATGACCCAAAAAGCATAAAATATTGACTGTCTGGCCCATTTCAGGAAAAGCTGGCAGGAATGTGTACAGAAAGCTAAAGTCAAGAAATGAATAAAGAAACTCTCTTGCAATGATCAGTGTGGCTCAGTTGGTTGGGCATCACCCACATTGCAAAATGTTGCCAGTTCGATTCCTGGTCAGGGCACATGCCTGGCTTGCAAGTTTGACCCCCTAGCTGGGGAACATACAAGAGACAAGCGATCTATGTTTCTCTCCCATCAGTGTTTGTCTCCTTCTCTTTCTCCCCTCTCTCCTCTCTCTCTAAAATTAAAATAAATAAAATCTTTAAAAACCAAAGCAAAGCAACCCTCCTCCTTCATCCTGCCATAAGGTCAGCAAAGGTCCATGTTACCTAGAAGCAATGTCATGTCTGTTCCCCATATATGCCACACAGAATTCACAAAGACTGGGACCTCTGGTGCACTGGTCTATTCAGAGGTGGACATTTCTTCCTGACAACCCTGTCAGTGCTCCCCAGATTTTCGTGCCAGATTTCCAGGACCTGGAATCCAAGACTTTGAATAGAATTGTTAGCATTATGGCTCAGCTACTTTTTCAATTTTTTATTTACTGATTTGAGAGAGAGATAGAGAGAGGAAGAGAGAGCAACATTGATTTTGTTCTTTCATTTATTTACGCATTCATTGGCTGACCCTTGCATGCGCCCTGATTGGAGATGGAACCTGTAACCTTGAGGTATCAGAAGGGTGTTGTAACTAACTGAGGGACCCTGCCGGGTGATTCAGCTACTTTTAAATGAAGTTTACAAAAGAATTTGGTTGGCTAATTTGGAACTCGTGAAAATTGCAGACCCTGATGTGAAAACAGACTTGGAAACACAGCTTTTTTTGCAAGTTGTAGACCTGCCATGAAGTATTATAGAATTCTAATTTCCAGCCTAAGTCAATGTGAGTTAACAGCGGTCAGGCTCATAAAAGATGCCCAGGCCTTGGAAGCATGCCAGTAAAGGTTTCCTGATTACTACATGCTGACTACTTCAGATTATTGTTGGAAAGCTAGTGAATGAGGCAGACAGGATGTTACACTCAGATTAGTATTAGGAATTGGAATTTATCACTGACTTCAAATTATGCCCGGAAGAAAAGATATTGGGGTGGGGAGGTAAGCAGGTACAGATTTCTTCTTAAGACTTAAGCTAAAATGCATTTATTAATAAAATTCATATATAATCACTCTGCAAAATTATTTCCAGTTTTTCATGCTTAAAAGCACTACTATATTAAATGTCTTCTAGAAAAATTTTGTCTCATTATTGCAGAAAAATTCATAGCATGCTTTTGAGGTGAGCGAGCCACATCAGGTCCTGGCATTATAAAACTAGATAAGACGCAATTCCTTTCCTTTAAACACTTAAGCTTACAGACAGAAAACTAGGAGAGTAAATAAAAAATACTTTTTAATAAGACAATAAATAATACACACATAAAATCAAAACATTACTTAGTTCACTTTTGACACAAACTGAGCAATCATGTCAAGATAAATGTTATCTATAAAGAATTTGGAGTTTCTCAGCAGAAAACTCTAAATAAACACAAAAATTCTCAAAGACAAGTTAATCTAGTTCTAATTCTACACACAGTAGAAAGACTTAGATGGTGTATTTTGGCCATTGATTCCAAAGCTGAAAAATCAATTATTATTCAAGATAAGCTATCACATACCAATAATGGAATCCTGAGATAGTCAAATCTGTACCCTCAGAAGTCAACATCCAAAAATGTAATAATATATCCAAAAAAGGCTCAAAATGTATTTGTTGAAAAATTGAGTTTCACCACTTTTTAGTGAACCCAAAATTTCAGTGTGTTTGGAACTATAACTCTGAAACAGGCTTAAGAAATTCTAGGCTATAGTTGAAATAGTGGTACAATGGACATGCTGAATTATTAACCAGTGCGAGCAGTGCAAGGCAAGAAGCTTGCCTCTGGCAATTATTAACCCTTTGTGCTGGGCTGACCAAGATAGGGAAGTTCTAAATGAACCCATCATTTATTATTCTGTACCTACTTGAGAAGCATGAGGCTTTCAGAAACTCAAGAACTTATGAAAAGAAACTACTTTAAGATATCCTTCATGAGCAATATTCACTGTGTAATATGGAACTAACAATAATAATAGTAATAAAAATAATAAAGCCATACTAAAAATACTCTACCTAATATAATAATAGGTGTAATATAATACAACACCATAATGTCCTAAGCAATGGTGATAGTGATAGACAAACTCTCTAGGCTGCTGGGAGGGGACTGAAGGCAGAGAATAGAAGGGACCTCCAGGAGATAGGGAGCTGGGCCATTGGAATGGAATCTGGGTGTCGCTTCTCCACCAAGCCAGGTTCTAGCACTAAGGGTGTCCGGTGCAGCCAGACAATACCTTCCCCGCCCACCCCCCGTCTGGAGCCATGGCAAAGACATTGAGTTTTATAACACTTCAGTGGGATGTGAGGTTGCACTGAACCAAGCTTGTGCCTTGCAAACACTCCACACCCTGTGCAGAGGTCCTGCTCCTTGCTGCAATGACCTGCCACTCCCCGCAAAGCCTCCCTCCGCATGGGAAAGTTTAGGGGGTTAATTGGTCATTCTAAGAAAGCACGTGGTCCATCTCATAACCAAAATTAATACAAACCCAAGGGAACCGAGAAGTACTATCTCTTGCTCATTGTTCACTGCACAGGACACGCACTCAGATGGTTCACTGGCCTGTCCTCTCCACGAGCCACTTGACCTTGGCAGTCATGTGGTCCATGGCCTCTCTCTCTCTCTCTCTATCTCTCACCAACCGGGTGGAGCATTCACGAATGCATTCAAGCTCTCCAGCCAGGAGCATGGGACCTTTGTGGCCCTAGAAGTCACATGGCCAATGATGATGCCCGCTCCACACACAGCCCCCAAGGTGGAGCCTGAAGCAGACAGCAGGTGGGAACAGGCGAAGCTACCTGGATGACTGCTTGGCAGCCACTTCTGGCTCCAAAGCACAGCACTTCGAGATGATGCAGGAATTCTGGGCACTGCCTTCGGTTTAGGTCTTGCTGAGGGCAGATGGATTTTGTCTGGGTTTTGTGCAGGAGGTAAACTTTGAGACAGGGAGTTCCCCATTCTCCAGTTTGTTCAGCATCTGAATAAAAAGTTCTTTCCTTTCTTACAGGCCTCTGCCTCTAGATTTCGCCTTTTCGGGGGAGCAGACAGCCAAACTCCACTTCCGTTAGGTAACAATGGGAAGATTAGATGTATAATGTTTTTCATGTGTTTACACAGTATCTGAGAAACAACAATTGTTTAATATGTGTTAGTTTTATTATTATTCTTATCTACACTTACACTGGAGAGAACAATAGTGCAAATAAATGAAAATGATCTCTTCTGAAATTTGGAATTAATTGTATAAATTTTTACTTAGAAAATGATTTTCCTTTCTCTAATTAAATCTGCCCTTGTTGGTTTCTTTTTTGTATATATATATATTCATTCATAAATTTGTTCAATAAAAACTTCATTCAAGCAAACATTTAGTGAGCTTAATCAATGCTGTCTTTCCTCATATTTTTAGGGATGGACTGAACATTCGAATATATCTCGGTCTCTGCCATTAAGGAGACCACAGTCCTCTGGAGAAGTCAAAAAAACAAATTAAGGATGAAGGTTTGGCCATGATACAGGTATGCTCAGGTACACCGAGGTAAAACTTCCATTACTTGGTGTACAATTTAGGTTAAGAAAAGCTTCCATTAAAGAGGTGGTGTTTGGGCATAACTTGAGAAATTAGTAAAATTAACCAGGTAAGAGGGGTGGGAGATAGAATCGTTCTAGTCAGAAGGAACATGGGAAAATGTGACATTAAAAAATGTGACTCTATTTTGGCTGAAACAAAGGATACATGTTGGGTGTTTTATTTGGCTACCTGAAAATCAAGTGTAGAAATGAGAATTCAGTGTATCCATGAGGTGATCCTGATACAGGGTGCAGCCAAGGGGAAGGGCCCCCCAAAAAAGATTTGGAATGGTGTCCAGAACTCAAGGTGTATAGGAATATTGGAGAGACATATAAGATGTCCTCACCCCTTCCCCCACCACAGGTATGAGTTGGGGGAAGGGACACATAGAGAAGGAACATGCTGGGCTGTTTTGTACAGCCACAGCCCTGCAGCTAATCCATGGCCTGGCCATTTAACATATCTATAGCCTTTGGTGGGTCACTTGGATATGTTAAATGGCTGTGGCCAGGCTTGGAGCTAGGGGAATGAAGTCACTTCCCCCCCAGATGTAACTGGGGGGCAGATCCCCTGAGTTACAGCGCCTGCGTGGGGGCTTGGAGGAGATTGGCTCTAGGACATGGGGCCACACCTGCCCAGACTAACAATGGCAGCCCAGTAAACTTGTAATAGTACAGAAATACTGGCAGGTGTAACTGATTGTGGGAGGAGTTGGAAACAGGGGTACAGAGGAAGATGGGCACGGGGATTTAAACCCAGACACGGCAGCCATTAGGGGGTAGAGCCATACGGTTTCAGCAGAGTAAGGGTCCCCTCTTGGCCAGGTGAAGGGAGAGCCATGCACTTTGGCAGAGTGCAGACCCCTCTTTCCCAGGTGAAAGAGAAAACCACACAGCTTTGCCAGAATGGAGATCCCTGCAGCCAGGTGAAGAAGGAAAGACACATGCTTTTGGTGGAGTACAGACCCCTGCAGCTTTGGTAGAAGAGGCCCATGAGGCTTTGGGGCGCTCTCTTTGGCCACGTGGCCTGGAAAGCAGGAGAGACTTTGACTGAAACTGGGTACAAAGAACTCTTGCCAGTGGAAGGTGCCGCATGACTTTGGATTAATTGGAGATCCTGCCTGGACAGTGACACAGCTGATGATACCAGCAGTCTGGAAAAATGGACATGTGCTCTTTTCCTGATTTACGGTACCCGGGAGTTAGGACAGGGGGAGAAGGGAGTGGTGTGTGTGTGTGTGTGTGTGTGTGTGTGTGTAGGTGTATATCCTAAAGGACTTTGATATTTTAATGAAGGCATTAGGCCTGAATAGCATTAAGTAAACATTCCCTTCCCTTTTCACAAATCTCTGGCATTGAGAGATGTCTTTCCAATTGGCAATGGACAGACAAGCCCAGTAGGTATTAGTATACCGTCCTTGGGAGGGGGCCCTCTTGTTATGTAGCAGTTTTTTTGGCATCCCTTGGTGGTCCAAGTACTGCCCACCCTGCCTTGGACCTCTGTTCAGAAACAATCCAAGGAAACAGTGGGAGTGCAGTGGAAAAGTTAGCTGGAAAAGAAAGGCAGCCACAAAGGCTACTCGAACAAGCCTGTTACCTCTGTGGATAAATGGAAATCAGCTACCACGAGGAACTCTGGGAGTTGATGCAGGACCAGGCCTCAGAGTTACTAACCAGAGACTGAAGAAGTTGGAGTATTTACTTATGCATCAGCTTTTGTTACTGTCCTTGAAAAGCTGGAGAAGAAAGGCCTCAGGCAATTGGAAGTCTGTCTCACTACAATGGCCAGGCCCCCCAAGGGGGGTGGGAGGAAGAGGTGTCAGTTGTTGTAGTGGGTATGTCTAGAAGCTGGACTCTGATAGGAAAGGGTGGGTAATGAGGAGGCTTTTGTGTTATGCAAAGAACTTGAACTATATCCTTAATACTACAGAGCTTTTAGAGTGTTTTTAAAAAGAGAGAAGAGAAATAGGTTTAGTTTTGTGTTGGAAGGCAGATTAGAAGGGGCAAGACAAGGGAAAAGTAACTCTAATTTAGAAGTTAGTGAAATGCTTCTGACAAAAATCAGGCTACTCTGAGCAAAGGTCGGGTCACAGAAGAGTGGGAAGAGGAGAAAGAAATGAAGGTGACGGAATTCTGACTGAGTGCAGAAGGACAAAGAGAGTGAGGAGTCACGGGCTACTCCTGGTTTCTGCCTTGTAACACTAGGTAGAAGGCAGTGCCTCTCACCCAGACTGAGAATTCTGTGAGGAGGAAAGAAGTGAGTTTAAGATCAATGAGATCAGATTTGGAAATTCTATGTGTGCAGCAGACTGTGTAAATCCTGAAACAGACAAACATTTCTGAGCTGTAGACACAGCTTTGAGCACTTTCAGAATATAAATGGTCGTTGAAATCAGACGTAAGACATGATCTAAACAGGTTCTAGGCTCCTGGAAGACAAAGAAGAAAACGTCTAGTGGGGAACAAGGCAGACAAGCAATTATGGAAACATTGGCATAAACTGTCACAGGAGGCTTAAGTTTTAGAAGCCAGAGAAAACTCTACCTAAAGAGTCTTTTGATCACAAACATGATGAATGAGTCGACACTTATTTTGTGGATTAACGGGCTGGAGCATGACTTGTGCAAAGACAAGTTTAAGACAAATCTTGGAACTTGTGATAAGTTAATATAAAACCAGGCTAAAGTTTGCCTTCCCATGATCTCTGAAGATAGGTACTCCCTGAAAATGAATGTGGGCATGTTACCGAACAAGGGTCCAAGGGAGGGGCAATACTTGGCCCACCAAGGGATGCCAAAAACTGCTTCAGAAAACAGAGGCCCCTCCCAAGGACGGTATACTAATATCTATTGAGCTCTTCTGTCCGCCGCCAATTGGAAAGACATCGCTCAATGCCAGAGATTTTTGAAAAGGAAACAAAATGTTTATTTAATGCTATTCAGGCCTAACGCCTTCCTTAAAATATTAAAGTCTTTAAGGGTATACACCTACACACACACACACACACACAGCGCTCCCTTCTCCCACTGTCCTAACTCCGGGTACCGTAAATCAGGAAAAGAGCACACGTCCGTTTTTCAGGTCGCTGGCACGTGAGCTGTGTCGCCTGCCTGTCCAGGCAGGATCTCCAATTAATCCAAAGTCATGCGGCACCTTTCACTGGCAAGAGTTCTTTGTACCAAGTTCCAGTCAAAGTCTCTCCTGGTTTCCAGGCCACTCAGCCAAAGGGAGCACGCCAAAACTGCGTGGGCCTCTTCTACCAAAGCCGCACTCCACCAAAGGCGCGTCTTTCTTCTTCACCTAGCCGCAGGGATCTCCACTCTGGCAAAGCTGCGTGGTTTTCCCTTTCACCTGGCCAAGACGGGGTCTGCACTCTGCTGAAACTGCATGGCTCTCCCTCCTAATGGCTACAGGGGTCTACATCTTTCCAAAACAGTGTGGCTCTCCCCCTCACCTGGCCAAGAGGGGGGTTCCTCACTCTGCTAAAGCCACATGCCTCTCACACAGGCACTCTCAGAGAAGCAGCCCCAGTTCCCGCCTGGTTAACCGCCACTTCTCCCTGGCCCAAAACTTGGCCACAGCTCTTTAACATATCTATGAAACCAGTTAAAGGTTATAGATATGTTAAATGACCATTCCAGAGGTTAGCTGCAAAACTGTTGCTATGCAAAACAGCTCTCAATGGCCCTGCTCCATTCGTCCCTTCCCCCAACTGACACCTGGGTGGGGTAAGGACATCTTAATAATATTTCCTCCAATATTTCTGTACACTTTGAGTTCTGGACACCATTCCAAATCTTTTCTGCCCCACCCCCCTTGGCTGCACCCTGTATCAGGCATGCTCAGTGCAGGAACAGTCTTTTATCCCCAGCAGTTGGTGTGCATTAGGTGATCAGTAGGCGCTGGTTGATATGATAGGGCCTGTTCAAATTAATAATGTAACGTAATATAATGCAACATAATGTAATTTCAGAGAGACTACCTACCTACTTGACAAGGAGAAGAACTTGTAATCAGGAAATATTATTCAATATTGCGATCCTCCATGCCTATTCCTTTAGGCAGGACTCATAAGAAACAGCCGGCAAGCAAAGGGATTTTTACCATGCTATTCTTAGTTAATAGAAACAATAGTTCATTTAAATAAGAAGTATCTGATTCAGACTTTCTATTTATATAAACAGGCTCCGTCTTAGTTAGTCTTGATTAGAGTTCTATTATACTTGTAAATATAGCCTATCTAAACTAGCTTACCTACGGTTGGCCTTAATTTGTTGCCCCTGACCTCTAGTTACTTCATTATTATTTCACCAACACCTAATAGCAGTGACTCAGAGCTACTACGTGTGTAATCATTATTTTTTGACTCTCAGGAAAAAGTTGACTTCCGAATACAATCGGGGCTTTGCATTCTGTATTCTCAAGTTTTCAGCATTGTGGTGAATCTGTTATTTTTGACTGAAATCCTCCTCTGTTCTTGTAACCCGACTGCTAATTTGCATCGGTCACTATCGGATACAGTTAGAGAACGTGCCCCTAAGTTATATTCCCTCTTCTGACCAAGATATGGGCACGTGACCACGTTGGGCAAAGCCTATGCTTCTGAAATTAACTTGAAATTTGAGTAAAACGACATGGTAAATGGACGTGGGGAGTTCTTCCTGCTCTACAAGCCTGGGGCTACTCTCATCCTCCTCGTTTCCTAGCACTGGCTCTTCAGATTCACTTCTGATGTATGAGCTACCCTCATAGATTGCAATACTCACTATTTTAGCTTAACTCATTCAGAGTTAGATTCCGTTGCTTGGAATCAAAGAATATTAATTACACGTAGCTCTAAAATTCAGTGAGAACCAGCAAGAGGGAAGAGAAGAGGAAGGGACACCCACTGAGTGGACGTGCGTTAAAGTATAAAACCAAGAGAAGTTTTACCAAGTTTATCCTTTTTTTCTTAACAAAAGAGGAGTTGTATATTTTAACTTATTCAGTGTGAGCCTGCAATCAGTGGCTCTCACACCTGGTGAGGATAATGATGACCTGGGGTGCCTGTTTCGATGTAGATGTCTAGGCCCTATACCCAGAAGTTTCCTTCGTGCTGTTCTGTGTGGGGCCTGGAAACCGGCATGATTTACAAGCTTCACGGATGATTCTCAGACCACGTTTTGGAAAATTGCTTGTGGCTTTGCCGTTTATTATAAATGGCAGCTAATCAGACCTGTGAGCACAGCAAAGTCTGCCTGCTCTTCGCTCAGTTTTGATAAACAATCCCAAAACTTCCAGTCAAAATGACTGTCTTATGATGATGGTCTGTAAGTGGATTGAAGGAATATTTATGTACGTATAATAAAATAAAGGCATTCGATTTTCATCTTGTCGAACAAGGGCCAGTGGGATTACAAGAGGGAGAACTTAGCCTTAGAAAACTAAAACTACCATCTTTATAATACAATTTAGACAAAAACACCTTTCCTATGGGTATAATTTTATTTCCTGTTAATATTTTCTTTACACTTGTATTCACCTACCAGCAGTGACTCAGAGTAGCATCCAAATACCGTCTTCAGGAGAAGAAAATCTCGATCACAAAGGATGAAATTTTACTATTAGAGAGTATCCCTTAAAACGAAGGTGGCAGGGTGCCAAGACATTAACAGGTTACTGATACAGGCATATCTGGCTGGAAGGCCTGACAAGACAATGGGACCAGGGAGGGGCCGCAGGAAACTCCCCAGACAGCACAGGTGAAGCTGCATCGCCCAGGTAAACAAGCTAGCCTGGGCTTGATGAGAGATTTCCCACCCCCGGGCAAAGAGGCCACAGGAGGAGGCCCTTGCACAGAGCATGCACAAGGCTAGCAAGTGATTGGCAAAGGTAGAAGCCCTCCTACCCCCTTCCATTGAAGGTGGGGCCAGAGGACCTCAGCAGCCCCTGAGGAAAAGTCAGCATGGTGGCGGAAGGTGCTGTCCCGTCAGTCTAGCCTGGGGAAAGGACGGAATTGCCTGGAGGGCTGGACCCTCCCAGAACCCACAGACCTGTGGGCCCGGAAATTTAAACCAAGGAAATGGAGAAACGGGCATTTCCCTTTGGGCCCACCTCAGGCATGGGTGGGGCATGGCTTGTAGGACATTTTTTGGTCCTGGAAACCGCTTGGCAGATGGTGGAAAAGGCCACCCAGGCAGACTCCAGGAAGAAGCCTAAAGCTGGGCTGCAACAGGGAACAAGCTAAGTCACTTGAAGGATCGTGCTGCAGCCAGCAGGGTTCCTGAAGGACGGGATTTGTGAATGGGAGAAGGAACTCCCAACAGGACCTTGGACCAGTCTGGCAGAGGGTGGCTGGGTTCCCCTCTGAGTGTTCCAGAAGGGCTGGGCTCTGAGGCAGGAGGCTGCCGTCCTCTCAGATGGTGCGACTTTTGAGTAAAAAACCCCTTTGGTTTTCTCACCACACCTCTGCTTCTGGAACTTGCCTACGGGTGGCAGCGGGCAGCCAACCCCACTTCTGCTTGGTAGCGTTACCAGACCAATTCTACAAGTAAGGCTATCTCTAGGACAACACATAGCACATACCATGTCACGTTTACAAACTTGTTTGAAAACTGAATTTACTTTTTCAGAAGCCAAGATAACAGCAGAAAAGGATCCTATATGGTCCTACCAAACATTTTTACACAACAAAAAAGTTTATATACTTTTTTTCGTGCAGTTAATGCTTTTCCACACTCTCTTTACATAAAAGCTATAAGACAAATATGTCACAGAAAACAGTCACAGCTGGACTGTGCTTGTATGCAATTGCCCAGTCTGGGTTAAACTGCGATAATATTGTATAATTTTTAATACATGAAAGTTACTCAAGAATAGTATTATTCCATAGATATTACATAAAACTGTCATCCTGGAAAGAAAGCCAGTATTTTAAAATTTCTTTTAAATTTTAAATTCAAATCAACATTGATTAAATCAATTTAAATTAATTGATCAGATCAATGTAAGATGATTTGATTAAAATTGATTAAATCGATTATTAAATTCAATAATTATTTATTAAGATACTAGTTATTCCCCTAGACACTGAAAAGGATGGAAGAGATGTATGAAGTGAAAGATTTTATAATATAACTATTAAAAAACAAGAGGCACACCCAGCCACCAGACAGAGCACTACGAGGTCCCAGTGGTGCATTGGGGGCCAAGCAGGCAGTTCTCTGGGAAGCCCGTGTGATACACTGAGCTCACAGCTGACCTCTGTTCTCTGTCTCACTTCCTGCACCTGACACTCACAAGGCTTACACTAGGGAAGAGAATCCAGTAAAAGCGAGTGCCTGACCACTGAGTTCATAGTTAGGAATTAGTCATGGACTGGGAGAAGTACTTTTCATTATTTATACCCAAGCTTACTTATCAAGAGATCAAAAAAATAATACGAAACAAACACAGAGCTTTCTGTTAGAACTTCAGGCTTAAAATAGTTTTAAGCTGTTTTCTTGTGTGCTGCTGGTACATGTGACAATCACATCATGTTGTTTGTGTTGTAACTTTTACCAAATATTTACCAAACATCCCCTTTCTGTAGCAGAAATAGGACTAGGTTATGGGGGAGTTATTATTTGTTGTTGTTGTTGTTGTTGTCGTTTAGCTACAGTTGTCTTGCTTTTTTCACCATTGCTCTCCTCTACCCCAACACCCCCACTCCCACAGTCAGTCCCCCCCATTGTCCACGCCCCTGAGTCCTCTATTCATGTTCTTTTGCTTCCCTTTCTCTTCTTTCCCTGTTATCCCCCTCTCCCTTCCCATCAGTTTGTTCTTTATTTCCAAGTCTCTGGTTCTATTTGGCTCATTTGTTTGTTTTGTTAATTAGGTTCCACTCACAGGTGAGATTATATGGTATTCGTCATTCGGTGCCTGGCCTACTTCCCTTAGCATAACGCTCTCCAGTTCCATCCATGCTGTCCTGAAAGGTGGGAGCTCCTTTCTTTCTGCTGCATAATATTTCATTGTGTAAATGTACCACAGTTTTTTGGTTCACTCATTCACTGATGGGCACTTAGGCTGTTTCCAGCACTTGGCTATTGTAAATAATGCTGCTGTGAACATTGGGGGTGCATAGATTCTTTTGAATCGGTGGTTAAGGGTTCTTAGGTTACAGTCCCAGCAGTGGGATCTCTGGATTGAAAGGCAGTTCCATCTTTAGTTTTCTGAGGAAGTTCCATACTGTTTTCCACAGTGGCTGCACCAGTCTGCATTCCCACCAACAGTGCACTAGGGTTCCCTTTTCTCTACAATCTCTCCAGCACTTGTTAATTGCTGATTTGTTTATGATGGGCATTCTGATCAGTGTGAAGTGGTATCTTATTGTGGTTTTAATTTGCAATCTCTCTAATGGCAAGAGATGCTGAGCATTTTTTCACATGCCTATGGACCCTCCGTATGTCCTCTTGGAGAAGTGTCTATTCAGGTTCTTTGCCCATTTTTTAATGGAATTGTTTGTCTTCCTGGTGTGGAGTCCTATGAGTTCTTTATACATTTTGGAGATCAAACCCTTGTTTGAGGTGCCATTGGCAAATATATCTTTCCAACTTGCCAATGTCTTTTTTAGCCATGGAGAAGCTTTTTAGTTTGATATAGTCCCATTTGTTTATTCTTTCCTTTATATTCCTTGCCCTAGGGGTTGTATCAGTGAAAATATTGCTGCATAGAATATCTGAAATCTTCCTGCCTATGTTTTCCTCTAGGACTTTTATGGTGTCCCAACTTATATCTAAGTCTTTTATCCATGTTGAGTTTATTTTGGTGCACGGGAGGGATTATTATTATTCTCACCCTTCTTTGTACTATTCTGCATTGCTCTTTGCTTTTTCCTTCCCAGTAATCTTTTTTTTTTCATGATAATTCTCTGACTAGAGAGCAAGGGTAGGCCCAGTTGTTTTCTCTATTAGCACTGGGGATATGGAAATTTTTAATTTAACTCAACATGATTCAACAGTTGTTTATTAAATATCCATGTGATGCTCAGTTCTACATTAGACACTGGAATGAATGCAGGTGGTCCACAGGAAGATCCCTGTTTCTAGGAGCTGCAGCTCCTGTTGAGAGGTAGACAGACAAAGGCCAGATGGAATACTGAGATGGAAGGTGAAGCTTTGGAGATGATGGTGTTGGAGGCAGTGATGATTAGCAAAGAGTTGTCTTGTGTATACTACATTTGTTTTTAATACTCAAGGGAATAACAGTAGAAATATTCCAGGGGGAACCAGGACAATGTTCTGCAGTAAAAATTATAAGTTGATGGTTGTCTCTTTCTAGGGTAGGAGAAGGTCAGCTTACATAAAGCAGATGTGGATCATAAAGGAAGCGAATTTTGTATCTGTTGGAATGTAAACCTGGAAGATTCTTCTATCAAAGAATAGTGATCTTCAGACTCTTTTTAGCCAGAAACAACTTAAAAAAAAATAATGCATGACTGGTCACTTCAAAATCTTGCCCAACCAGCATCAAACAGCATTATCAGTAATGAGTAATAAATTGAGACATGAAGTTTGAAAGAGAAGTATAAAATGGAACTGAACTGCAGGACTGCAGGGAAGTGATTTTTTTTTCAGTTCAGAGCTAGGGCAGCCTTAAGCCCCTTCTGAACTTTGCCTTTTTTTTTTTTTTCAAGAATTGACCTCCATGTTGTCATTTGTTTTCCTCTACTGAAAGTAAATGACTAACTGGAGGTGAAAAGTCAGCTTGGTAGTACCACAAAAATGAAAGATTTTTATAAATTTACTTTTTCCTGGTTGCATAGGAGCCACATTATATTGGCTTTGATATAAAATATCACAGAGTTTTGACACAGTTTTTCATGGTGGAGGAAGCAATTGTTAATGGAGAACACTTCTGTTAGGAGCTCACAGGTTACTTTAAACAATTTCTTAAGAAATAAATTAGACAATGCTTTAGCAAGCAGAATGGCTTTGGAAATTTACTATATAAAAAAGAGGGTGACAAACATTTTAAGACTAGTTAGTAATAAAGGTAACAGAATACTGTTTTTCTAAAAACAATCAGGAATTAGACCGCCTAGAAAATGAGTTGTTAATTAGTTGATGAAGCAGGGAACTGGTGAATATAATGTCGGCTCAGTTTGCAGAGTAAAATGCTTCTCTTTGGTGCCACTTCCCATTTTAGGGTTCCTTCTACATGCTGTGTAAGTAACATAGGTTCCCAGGCAGTAGAGGCTCCCCGTCAACACTTTACCAAGCAACTCAAGCCAAATTCTGAGCACCCATCTGGTTCCAAGCGCCATTCTAGCATCTGAGAATGCAGTAGGTTATATCCAACCCCTATCCAGAGTTCTATGGGACTTCAGTGAAGACGCAGACTGAGATGATAGTAACACCTATACTTTCAGGAGATTTGAAAGTCCCACTCAAGGACTTTAGCACCATTCTTCCCTATTCTCTAGCCTCAAACTACAGCCACTGCACATGTGCACACACATACAGGAGCCTCCACTTCTGGTCAATCACAGTGCTTCAGTTCCTCTTTATGCCCCATGCAAAGCCTAGTGTGCAGCTGGAAAATTCAACAAAAATGGTGTAGTGCTACACTGAAGAGCTCTTACGCAGGTAGCTACAGGAAAATCAAATGATCTCTTCCATACCCTATCAAATTCCTGTATCAAAATAAAAGACTTCCAGAACAATGGCAGTGGTTTAGCTAACATTTGAAAGAATAAATTTGGCCCTGGTCGGTGTAGCTCAGTGCATTGAGCATGGACCTGTGAACCAAACAACTGTGGTTCGATTCCCAGTCAGGGCACATTCCTGGGTTGCAGGCCAGTTCCCAGTAGGGGACCCATGAGAGGCAACCACACATTGATATTTCTCTCCCTCTCTCTCCTTCTCTTCCCCTCTCTCAAAAAATAAATAAGTAAAATCTTTTTTAAAAGATTATGCCCAGAAAATTGTAGATTAAAAAAAATTTAAGATAAAAGAATAAATTTGCCCTGACTGGTGTGGCTCAGTGGACTGAGTGTCAACCTGTGAACCAAAGGGTTGTGGGTTTGATTCTCAGTCCAGGGCACATGCATTGAGGGTCAGGTCCCCAGTAGAGGGTGCTCGGGAGGCAACCATACACTGTTTTTCTCCCTATCTTCCATTTCCTCTCTAAAAATAAATAAACAAAAATCTTTAAAAATAAAATAAAATAATAAATTAGCATACTACAATCAGAATTTCTCATTTTTGAATTTTTAATATTTTTAAATTTTATTGAACTTATTGATGTGATATTGGTTAATAAATTACATAGGTTTCAAGTTTATAATTATATATCATCTGTATATTGTACTGTGTGCTCCCCATCCAAAAACAAGACTCTGTCACCATTTATCCCCCTTTACCCTCTTTTACCTCCCTCTTTCCCTCTTATAATCTCTATACTGTTGTCTGCGTCTCTGAATTTTTTTTAATCCCCTCACCTTTGCCACCCAGCTCCCCAACTTCTCTACCTTCGGAGAGCCATCAGTCTGTTTTCTGTATCTATAAGTCTGTTTCTATTTTACTTGTTTATTTTGTTATTTAAATTCCACATATAAGTGAAATATGTATTTGTCTTTCTCTGACTGGCTTGTTTCACTTACCATAATATTATCCAGGTCCATCCATGCTGTCACAAAAGGTAAGAGTTCCTTCTTTTCTATGGCTGAGTAGTATTCTATTGTGTAGATGTACCACTGTTTTTTAATTCACTCATTTACTGATGGTCAGGGAGGCTGCCTGCCTAGTCTTGGCTATTGGAAATAACACTGCAAAGAATATAGAGGTGTATATATCCTTCCAAATTAGTGTTTCAGACTTCTTAGAATTTATTTCCAGAAGTGGAATCACTGGTCATAAGGCAGTTTCATTTTTAATTTTTTAAAGGAAATTCCATACTGTTTTCCACAGTAGCTGCACCAATCTGCATTCCCACCACCAGTGGACTGGGGTTCCTTTTTCTCCACAACCTCACTTGTTGCTTGTTGATTTATTAATGATGGCCATTCTGACAGGTCTGAGGTAATATCTCATTGTGGTTTTAATTTTGTGGTTCAGCTTCTCTTTCACTTCTGATATTGTTTATTTGAGTCCTCTTTTTTTTGATGAGTCTAGCTAAAGGTTTGTCAATCTTATTTATCTTTTCAACATTCCACCCACTGGTTTAATTGATCTTTTGCATTTTTAGACTAATTTTATTTCTGTTCTGATCTTCAGACTTTATCATATTGCTGTGCTCATTTCTGAATTAAACTGATATGAAGAATGTCAGATTTGCACAATATATAAAGTAGCAAAGTCATTTTACTTAACCTAACAGTGCTTTCCAAACCCTGCCATTTCATGGTATATAGAAAATCATAATATTTGATGAGTTTGCTGGGGTCAAGGAACAATTTTAAAGATAAACCACTGGAGGTTGGGGGCTCTGATGCCTCAAGGTCCGAAGGAACCAATATCTCAGCAACCTGTGAACTCTTCAGACACATCATTTGGGAAACTCGGGTCTAAGAATTTGAATGTGAAGTATTTCATGTTCGTAAAGAACTGATGTGGTTTTTCTAGCCCCCAAACTCCTAACATTTTCGAAGAGACGAGGATGTGTAGTCAGAGGAGAAGCCATTGGAATGAGGCGTTTTCACTGAAGCGATCATGCCATGAATTCTTTTTGAGATGGACAGAAAAATTGAGAAATACTGAACAAGAGCGTACCAGCTCAACCCTTTTTGTTTTACAAATGAAGAAACAAGACTCAGAGGTAACACATTAGTGTTTTAGAGAAGGGTAATTGTGCAACTAGATGAAGACAAGATTTTCTTAGCTCGCAACCATGGGCTCTTCACACCACACCAGTGGTTCTCACGTGGGCTCCCCGACTGGCAGAATCAACACCCACTGAGGACTTGTTAGAAATGCTGCTTCTCAGGCACCATTCCAGAAACGCCAGGGCCAGGGTCCAGGGAGCAGTGTTTTAACAAGGGCGCCAGGTGGTTCTGGTACATAATAAGGTTTGGGAGCCACTCTGCCCAGATGTCTCTTTCATAGAAGGCACAAGAAGCCAATTTGGATCAAGACTGCACCTGAGCAGCCAGAAGCCAAGCATCAAACTTGAACATTTGTGAGTGGAGTGAGGGTTCACTGTGACAGGAGAAAGAGATGTTTGGGTTAAACGGTAGGAGCAGGAGGTAATGGTAGGAGGCAGATTCTGACGATGGCAGGATCAAAGTGGGAACTCCAGTTCTCTACAGACAGCTTGGTCTGCTGCAGCCGAAGCCTCACCACCATCTCAATGCCTTCGATAAAAGTTCCATTTCTGCGTATATCAGAACTTACGGGGAGTATTTCTGGCTTTATAATAAAAACTTGTAAAACAATTGCACTTTTCCAAATTGCTTTTGTTGCTTCTTGTGTTAAATATAATTATTTTGAAAATGACAAGCCGTTCTAGATTTAGTTTATGTAACATGTGGAAGCTTAAGGGGAAGGGAAGAAAAAAATATTCTTGGAGATGAGGCAAGGTTCAGTTTTCCTGCTTTACATCATCACTGTTAAATTCCTTTGCCATGAAAAACACTTAAGTTTCTTTTCCATGTGACTCACTAGCAAACTGCTGTGCCTTAGATGTGGGTTGTACATTGTGTGGCTAAGGGATATCAAATATCTCAAATATGGAAAAAATGTACAGCTTAGAGTTTAGTCTAAGAATAATTCCATCTTAAGCAAGTAGAACTTGTTTAAAATTCTACTGAACAACTAGAAAATCCCCTTTCATGACTGAAAAACTCATGTGAAGCTTAGCATTAACGTACTTTTTTTGTCATATGCTCAGGACATCTGTGAACAATAAAAGCTACAAGCAAAACTGTTGCCATTAGTGAACTTGGTTCATACAGATATTTTATAAACTCCTCCTAAAAGAGAGAGAGATATCACATTTCACTGATTTCCTTTTATCACCTTTAATCCTTTCCGAAGAAGTGGACTCACATGTCTGGATAATACCATTTCAACAATGTATCAAATATTCACTCAATAAATATCAACTACTATAGGAAAATACAACTGTCTCGGCCCCTGAAAACATAATATACAAGAAATTACCAGGGTCATGTATTCAGTTTGTCACCCATAACTGCAGCCTTTCTAGTAGCAGAGGTTGTAGGCACAAATATGCTAAAAATTTTGTGAGCAAATACTGGGAAAAAAGATGAAGACTTTTTTTACTAGTTTATCACTATATAAGAAGGTTTATTCCGGTCTTTGTGCCTATTTTTTGCAAAGTATACTTTAGTTTTTGTGGTGCAGATATAATTAGAACCCAGTGTTTTAAGTTTCCCAGATTGTGGAAACGAATGCTACTTATTTACAACGTCTTCAGGCCTAACACAATAACGCAGTGGTCAAGTCTATAAAAAGCTTGCTGGAACAGAAAGCAGTACTGCTTCAGGCACATACCAGGGTGATGCCCATGTGTTTTCTGAGTCTATTAAATGCACTAAATAGCTCCACATTCATTAGATTTTCCATGAAAAATAGAGTATAGCCCTGGTTATTGTGGTTCCGTTGGTTGGGTGTCATTCCATGAACTGAAGGGTCACAGGTTCTTTTCCCGGTCAGGGCACATGCCTGGGTTTCAAGTTCAATCCCCAGTCAGGGAATGTACCAGGGGCAACCGATGCATGTTTCTCCCTTGTATTGATGTTTTTCTTCCTCTCTTACTCCCTCCTTTCCTCTCTCTTTAGAATCAATAAAAAAATTGAGTATATCATGAACTGTATTTTGAAAGTTACCTGTATTGATTTAAATGAAGAAAAAGTACTACTCTTTATTTTCTGCTCTGAAATATAAAGTTAAGGAGAGTTTAAGAAGATGAGCTGTTTGTTTAATAACATAATTATCACTTAGCAAACTCACCCAGCTTTATGGATGAAAGAAAAAGTTTAATTGTGTTTTAAAAGTTAAAAGTTTAAAAGTTTCATGGATAAAACAGAAATATTGACAATATCTAATTCTCTAAAGCACCACAGTAACCACTACACTCTGTCCAGTGAGCACACAGTATGAGAGGCCAGGTTTCTGGTGTTCGGAGGCAGCCACTCAATCACTAGCAATTTAAATCTATTTGTATCACAAGTGAATTCATTGCAACCTCCCTACCGAAGCCCTAGAATCAAGTCACGTTGTTATGATCAGACAATTTTAAAGAAATTAAAATTTATTCTTAACAATTTCTTTTCCATCACAACTCTGTTTTCAGGTCTCAAATGCAAACAGTTGCTTTCAAATATACCTTATGGGAACAACCAGACTATGTTCCTATGGGCAGCAAAATCCTTCATCTATAATATTCCATTGCGGCTCATTCTTATAGCTGTACTTCCTCTTTCTTAATATTTCTGCAGTCACTCTGAAAAATAGTCAAATACCTAGTTAACAATTCGAAAGATTTTGGCATCAGTTCTAGTATCTCTAGGAAAAATGGAAAAGTAAAGGGAGTCCATATTTGTGATGAACCTTCTATGTATCAAACACAGTCGTGGAGTTTCTACACATGATCCTTATGAATGCTGTAATCCTAAGAGCTCGCTGTTAATTGACCCATTTTGCAGGGGAGGAAATTAAGGCCCACAGAGATTTAGCAATACTCCTACAGATATAGCTGGGCAAAAGTGGTATCTGCACCTAGTTGTATATAACTTCTAAGTTCCTTGTCAACAATGTAAAAGATTATCCCTGAGATTTTTACTAATGTTAATTATAGTTATACCCTGATATAAAAATGCATTTAATATTAATGCCTTCAATATTAATGACTAATATTTTCAAAGCTCTTGCATACAGCATCCCACATCAAGAAAGCTGGTAGAATGGAGGGCTTGTGGGGGTAGTTGTGAGGATTAGGAATGATGTATATAAAATATAATACCAGGTGTAAAACAAGCACTCAATAGCTGCTATTATTATGATTAATTATTATTATTATTGATTCTCCTAGCAGATTTGGTAGGTAGATGGTACAGCTGTTACCATCCCTCTTAAACAGACTTTATAAAAATTGATCCCTTTCACATTATACTCCACAAATAAGAATTACTTTCAAATTTTTATTTACAAGGCATTTAGTTACAGCGGTTCCAAAATCCCATATTCAACTTCAGTTTGCTTGCAATGCAAGGAAGCAGGGCATGGAAACGAAAGTAGATGTGAGACCGGCGTGCTGTCTTTCCCGGAGGAGTCTGTCAGAAATGAAAAGTTTGCTTTCAGTCTCCAAAATGATTCTCCTTTTCCAGGGCACCTAAGTAATACTTAAGGATGTTCTTTCTCGTAAGCTGCATTATCTTCTTATAAGGGGGTAATGGAGCACGCTTCTTTCGGTTTCTGGCTTCCACGGGAGGGAGAGGTGCAGGCCACGCTGCAGACCACACTTGTTCGCAGTGGTGAGAGCAGTTGCCCTAGTGCAGAGCCACAGAGCAATGGTTCCGGTTCGACTTCTGTAGCCACATTCCTGCTTTCTGGATAGTAGGCAGTGAGGTACCAGAAAAGTGCTCAGTATCAGTGACTCACAGTGAGACAGGAAATCTCAACAGGTCCACCCTTCCTTCCTGCCCTCCCTGCCAGCTGGGTTGCAGAACCACAGCCACAACCAGCCTAGAGTCTTCGTGAGAAGGGCTGGGGCAGAGACAGGGCCTCTAGCACTCACCCCTCCAAATGGATTAGAAAAGCATGTCCCCTTTATCCTAGAAAAAGACTTTTTCTGTTGAGATGTCTCCTTTCACCTTTTCCCAGCATCTCCCCTGGTTATTCTGGCCATTTGCATTGTTTTTAAACACAAAAACGATGGGTTTGACACAATTCAGTTGAGCGCTCTTCATTTATGCCATTTATATAATGGCACACAAGAAATACGTTAAGCATCACCATCAATGAATGCCGCCACAATAGCAAAATGGCAGAACGTGTGTCTCCAGGGAAATGCAAACACATTCACAGTAAATTTTTGAACCCAGTGTAAAATCCCTCCAATGAAATTTCAGTTTCTCTTTATAAGAGCAGCACGTGATTACAATAATGATAAAGGCTAGCAATGCATGCCAAGGACTGTTCCAAGCACTTCCCACATTTTAAGTCATTTAAGTTGTACAAATATCCTTGGAGGTAAGCATTACTGTTATTTCAGAGGAGGAGTAAATGAAAGCCTCTTCACTGTCTCCCAAAAGTGTTTTTAAGCCTTACAAATAATAAACAAATCAAACGAAACAAAAGAAAATATCTAAAATAAAACTGCCCCTTGCAACAATTTGGTGTGAGTGAATGAATGAATGACACAAAATGATGATATGCATGTTTCTCAGGTTTGGCCAAGTTCATTAATATATTTCCCATTTGTTCATTAAATGGTTAAAAGATACATTCCTATAAAACTGTCAAGACTCTAAAATGAGTTACTACAACAATGCAAAGCTGTCAGTGTCTTTTTAAGCCTCTTCCCTGTCACTGAGCTGTCAGCAATGCCAGGGGGCAGGAGTCTGCATTCTGTGTCAATGAAGAAACCGGGTCTCAGGTTGAAAAACCACTTATGGGGGGGGGGGTAGGAGGGGGTATAGATATAAAACTTTTCAGTGCTCACCTCCTTTTGTTTTCCTGCTCTTTCCAGGTTCAGATTACATCCCGTGTTCTAGCCTCACCAAAATACTTCTCCTGCACTTGCCCACTGTTTTGTGTCTTTGACTAAAGTGCTGTTTTCTGTTTCTGAAAAGCACCCCTCCCCCTTCCACCCATCAAATCCTCCAGCATTGAGGATTCTGTTCATTTGTTCATACACTCAAGGAGTATTTATTAAACACTTAACATGAAGCAGACATGGGGTGCAAAGAGAGACACAAAGTTAAGAAAGAAAAATGAAAGGTGGAGGAGAGAGAAGAAAAAAAGTAAGGGAACAAGAGAAGGGAGGAAGAAAGGAAGACAGGAAGGAGGGAAGGAAGGGGTGAAAGAGTGAAGGAAGGAAGGGAGGGAGGGAGGGGAGGGGAGGGGAGGAAGGAACAAAAGAAAGAAAATAGAAAATCACAACCATGTCATGATTATAGTAATGCAGGGCCATATGCCAATGGGTGACTAGATGACTACTTACATCAGGTGTCAGGCATCCAGCTACCAGAGCAGAGCTCTGAATGATAGGAAGGAGCCAGTCATGCAGCGATAGGTACCACTAGTTCACAGGTGCTAAGCTAGGGAGCAAGCTAGATTACCCGAAGCACTGAAAGGAGCCAGTGTGGCTGGGGCACAATCATAGAGAAAGGCAGCCGCCAGATCCTACTGACTTTGTAAGACCAGTAGAAGCTTAAACTGAAATGTTAAAGTAGAGAATTAATATAATATATTTATTTGTGTCAATTAATTGATATAAAATCATATGTTTTAATAAATTCCTCTGACTGTTGGGTGTACATTGGATTTTAGGGGGTCAAGTACAGAAGCAGAAAGACAAGTGAGGATACAGGATCACGAGTCAAGGCGATTGATTCTTTCTCTCTGTGCTCACACATCTTTTTGTAAATAGTATTAACATTAACATGGTCTTTGAAAACTGATGTATGGTTTTCCTCTTCTACTTAGGCAATGGGAGCCTTGAAAGCATGGGTGAACCATCGTTACACAATGATCATTCCCTGCATGAATAAATCAACGGAAGAATAATTAAATAAAACAAGGTCCCTGCTCTCAGAGAGCTTAATCTCTAGAGACAACAGACGCCCACTCAAACAACCAGATTGCAAAGTCGATTATTGATGCTGCAGAAGAGAGAGAAAGCATTGTGTCTGAGGCCAGAAGAGGGAGAAAACATGTCCAACTAAGGGTGCAATGCTGAACCAGAGCATCAGGGCCCGGTGGTCTTCGACAGAGTGGGAGTCAAAACAGAGTGGCAGGAGTTTGACAGACAACAAACTGAGTCAGCTCCTCCCACTGTTTTACAGTTTCACACAGTGGCTGCATAATTCCCCTTTGGCCAAAGGAAGTTAGCTGGCCAGGCACAGGACCAAAAGATAGAGAAATAAGCTCAACCTTTCAATGGGAGGCATGGCAAAAATCCCAGTGAAAAGGAACATGCATACAGAGATATAAGTAATTTGTGACCATTCTGTGATCCACTACACTATCATTCTAGACAAAAATGCATATGTTTAATTCAGACTAAAGTGATAAGAACCCCTAACAGGGTAGTTTGGTTCTTGGCAAATAGCTCACCTGAAAGAAATCAACCTCCAGAGTCAGAATTGAAGGCACAGTGGCAGACAAGCAGCTGTTCTTCTGCAGAAACCACTTGCACAGCCCGTCCTGATCTAGAGGCAGCCACCTACCTGAGCACGTACTCCAAACCGCACCCGGCCACTGCCCCTTTAAGAGTTTCATCACAGTGTGCTTCAGATGCATGATTTGACTCTACCAAATACCTAGTACATAACTGCTCAATAAATATTGATTAGAATAATTAATCATGTGTGTGCGTGGGTGTGCCTGTGAGTGTATTGAGAGAGAAGGAGGGAAGGTGACCATGCACAAACAGCAACTCCATTCCAGCTGCTCCCCTCAGCTCAAGAGACAGCCCAATCTGAGAAGGGAGCATCTGTAGGGACCAGGGAAATTCATCTGCATCATTAGGGTCTCTGTCAGCCTGAGGTTCCCTCTGTGGCAGCAGAAGGTAGTTAAAATGACGGGAAGGAGTGACCACAGCAGTCCTACCCCTAGAAGTGAGCCTCTGGCTATTCCTTGTCTGCTACTGTGATGCCTGTAACTTTGCAGCAGAAGCAATGGCCAGACCCAGGTTCGCCTGGCAGTGTTTGTATACTTAGCTTTCGGGAGGCATGGCTGGATTTCAGTTAAGGTTGCAGACAGAACACATGCCTTTTCTTCCCAGCCTTTGCACCTTGTGTTTCACTAAAATACCCATTTAAAAATATGTATGAAAGGAAAGGATTCATAATAAATCCCAGGATCAGGAAGTGAAAGACTTCAATATATTTCCCCAAGATGTGTGGACGATGGGATCATAGTCTATCTGGATTCAAATAACAGCTCAGCCCATCATAAGCTGTATACTTTGAGCTAGTTCTCTTTATAAAGTATAGATAATTATAAGACCAATTTGTAGGGTTGTTGAATTGGTCAACTTATATCAAGTACCTAGGACATTTCCTGAACACAACTCAATAAAATTTAGATTTCACGGTTATAAACAGAAGCCAAAAACATTACACCTAAGAAATTACACAGAAAAAAGCTGGAAATTCAAAGGTTAGAATTGTCAAGAATTCCAGGGGAAAGTGAAGCAGAAAGTCAAGGGCATTAGTTTAATGTCTACAGAAAAACCATGCCAGTCCATCTTCACGCCATTCTCTAACACTACAATGACACGCATGGGTGATACGTAACCTAATTAAACTAAAACCAAAGATGTATTCTACAAAGAATAGCCTTCCTATGAAAGGCCACGGTTTCTGCGAAAATGCCAGGCCCACAATGGGTAGCCTCTATTTTTGTTGACTACATGAAGTAATTACTTAAGGGGATAACCAAATGATACATGAAAACATAGCGATCCACACCTAGGCACCTCTTCTGAAATTTTACAAGGTCAAAAGATAAACGCCTAAAAGCTTTCTGGGGGCAAAAATAGGTTATCTATGAGGAACTGAGAAGCAGACTGGTGTCGACCTCCTTCCCAACAAAATCAGTTACTAGAAGATAGTGGAAAATGCTTGAAAAGATCTAAGGAGACATTCTTTTGACATTAGAATTGTGTGTGCATTTAAATTGTTTTTTGAACACCTAGAAGGCATTTTTAGACATTCAAGATCTTAGAAAAATGTATCCCTCATGCACGCTTTTGGGACAAAATATTGGGGGATGTATATGAGAGCAAAAAAAAGTAATCCAAGAAAAAGAAGGTCATGGCAGCCAAAAAAAGTGAATTTGACTTACAAAACTATGAAAAATAATTATTAGCTGAAAGGTGTTTGGCAAGTTCAGAAAATCAACAGTCCAAATATTCACCGGCAATAGAAGGCTCTCAAGAGCATCTGCCCAGGCAGAAATATTCTTTAGGAAACATTCTTATTAATAAACTAAGTGATCTGTGACAAGATGAAAGAATACTAAAATTCTGTCCACAAGAAAAAGAAAATTAATTAGAAATTTAAAATAACTAACATATATAAAGAAATTGTGGCCTAAATGTAAAACAAACTACAATATTGTGTGATATTTAGTGAACTGAAACAGAAAAATCAATTTAACTTTGACAGTTGAAATATCCTTCAGTTAGTATAAGTTTATTAACACAAGGTTATAACTCTTTATAACTCTTTATGGGTCTAACCATACTACTTTGTGCCTTGAGTAATACTATTCACATTCTTCTAATAGTAAAGAAGATTTTTACTTAATTTTTTTTATTCAACCTGTTGGCAAAGTATAAAAGAACCAATCACTTAGAAAAACTCCAGTAACAGAAATAAAACTCCAGTAACACAAACAAAAACATATAAAAAGTTGGGATGTATGAATGGAGCAGAGATGGAGAAGAGCATGTAGAACATTAGTTTTCTCATTTTATGTGATTGTGAATCCCAATTTCAGAAGATGATAGATCAAAAAATTAATATTATTTACAGATATAAAGGCCATCCATCTCTCAAAGCCTGTTTTGTTTCCTGAAAATTGGATTGGTGATGTACACCTTATGTATCTCATAGTATCTTGGCCATGGATATTTATATGTTTTTTAAGTTAAAATTATGGAAGCTATTAGGGAAATACAAGTGTTTTTATCATCAAAGTGTAGAGCTCCCATGGAAGTTTGACCATTTGCTTGTGAGCCCTAACTGTAAATCATCAACTTCGTCGAATACACCCAGTTTCTTTCATCAGCTTTGCTCTCTGCAGTTCTCAGAATTCCCACCCGTGTAGAACTCCAGGCCTTTGAAGTTGAAAGGGCTTTCAAACACCCTTGAGTTCACCTTCATTACTTCCTATGTGAGTAAACTGAGGCTGCACGAAGTTATCTGACTTGATCAAGTCAAACAGCTCTTAAATGACAGAATTGGTCCTAAAACTGTGAGTGTCCTGAGTCCTAAGGCAGTGTTTTCCTATGACATAGATAAGCGGCCAGATAACAATTGTTATTATTGTAATTATGATTATATACTAAGTCCAGATAATAAAATGAATATACATGACTTCAAAAGAAATGTAAGAACTCTCTAGTTTCATATGATCAGCACTGCTCATTGATATAAATAAGTGTGCAGTCTTAACTTGTAAAGGTTAATTCTGTAACTTATACGCACTTGTAATAATTTTGTTATATACAGTTCATTCATTAAGTTGTTTTATATGCTAATGTAGTCTTATCAAGTAGACTTAAAAATTCTAATGGGGAGTATAATTTCCTTCAGTTCAAAGTCTCTTAGTTCAGGGTAATGGGGCTATAGTGAGCATTGTATAAAAGTGGGTTGGCTTAGTTTTTTCCTTCTGGGTTTTTCCTTTTAAGTTTGTGTTTAAAGTCATCTCAAACTTACAGAGAAGTTGCAAAAACAGTACAAAGAACAACTGATTACTCCCTACCAAGGTTTACCTAATTTCAATGTTTTCTTTATCTCTTTGCTCTATTTATCTCTCTGTATCTATCATCTATCATGCATCAATATTATATAGTACACATTTTGAGAATATACATATTCTTTCTGACCCATATGAGAGTAGGCTGTACACATTATGACCCTTTATTCCTTAACAATTGAGTTTAATTTCCTAAGACCAAGATTTTTTTTACATAATCACAGTACAATGATCAAATTCAGAACACTTCATATTAATGTCATACTTCGAAGTCCACATTTTAATTTCCTCAGTTGCCCTAATAATACTATCTATTTATTCATTTATTTATTTATTTTTAATGATGAATCATTCATTTGGACAAGACAAAAATGTCTCCACATTGTTTTTATTCATACAAAAAGTAAAACATTTCAAATATAATATTCTTTAAAGAATTTTTAAATGTGTGTCTTTTTAAAGATTTCATTTATTTTTGGAGAGATAGGAAGGGAGGAAGAAAGAGAGAGAGAGAAACATTAATGTGTGGTTGCCTCTCACTGGGTGGACCTCACTGGGGACCTGGCCCATAACCCAAGCATGTGCCCTGGCTGGGAATTGAACCAGTGACTCTTTGGTTCGCCGCCCATGTTCAATCTACTGAGCCACACCAGCCAGGGCTATAGGTTTCTTTTTTCTGATTCAGGATATCATCTAGGATGACATACTGCAATTATTTGTCATGTCTATTTAGTCTAATTTAATCTGGAACTTTTCCTCTGCCTTCCTTTGTCTTTCATACCATTGGCATGTCTGATCAATACAGGCCAGTTATTTCACTGAATATGCTGGTTACGTTTTGGGTTGTTCTGTTTTTTCCTTGTGATTAACTTCAGATTACCCATTTTGGGTTGGATTGCTTCAGGACTGAGGTTGAGTCTTTCTCACGGTTTCATATTTGGAGGCACTAGCTAGAACTTTGCCTCTTATTGGTGACATGAATGCAATCTACTTAGTTAAGATACTATCCCATTTTTCCACTCTACACTATTTTTCCTTTTATAATTAACTTGTGGAGAGACATTTTGAGACTATGTAAATATCTTGTTCCTCCTCAAGCTTCCCTTCCCCTAGAGGAAAGGGAAGTCTATTAGGTCTATTGGTTATGCCAGTTTGAATCAATTTTACTGGGGAGGTTCCGGAATGTTAATTTTCTAACATTTATCTGTTGGCCTTCTCTATGCACAGGCAGTAAGGAACAGCTTTCTTTTCTTTCTTTTTTATTTATTGTCAGTTTGCACTTATGAATTCTTATTTATTCCTTATTCACTTATATCCCATGGACATACATCTCTGTTTCTTTCACTCTTTCTCATCCCCAAACCCTCCTACATTTGGCCTGTGGAATTTATTCAAGCTGGTTTCTGTGTACATTTCACACGTCCCCATCGTGTTTGGAGCACTTCATTCTTTCTAGCAGAAAAAAATACTGGAACCTCAGGCTCATAATGCACCTGCCCAGGGATCAGCCATCTCAAGATGCTCTTGGTAGGGAACGGTATTTAACTTCACAGATTTTTGAAGTTGACGCCATGGAGGTCAATCAGCTCTTTCGAAAACAGATCTCCTGTCTTTAGTAGGACAGAGAATTGGAAACGAAATGGCTTTGGGTCTCATCCAGAGCATAAATACTCTAAGCTTGATTTTTAGTTAGTTTCCCCCCAGGATCAGGAAGTAGAGGTGAGGAAAGAATCCATAGCAACAAAGTTTATGTATAAAATGAACA
The DNA here is from genome assembly GCF_014824575.4 of Sturnira hondurensis. Classification (NCBI taxonomy): domain Eukaryota; kingdom Metazoa; phylum Chordata; class Mammalia; order Chiroptera; family Phyllostomidae; genus Sturnira; species Sturnira hondurensis. The sequence goes on along the minus strand of NW_028076783.1, from coordinate 1,056,775 downwards.
TTTTGATTAACACATAAAGTTAGTCTGCAAAATAAATTAATTAAGCTAAAAACCTAGTATTTTAAGTGGGTTGGAAATCATGATTCCACGCAATAGTGCAAATGAAGATAAAGTTTGTATCTTGAAGTTCTTCAAGAATGTCAAAATGATTCAGCTTGAAAATATATAAATATAAATTCAAAATATGACTTAAATTATGAAACATGAAATGAAAAACCCTTAGTGTCTGGCATATTATAGGTGCCAACATTTTTATTAAATAACATTTTTTATTTTTATTAAATTAAGTGTATTAAATTGAGGAGATTTAAGAAAAAGGTAATCACTCATGAGAACTCAAATAAAAAGGTGTATGAAATGTATAAAATAGTACATGTGTCTGTCATTGAATGTCATATATGTCCTCCCCACCTGGATAGTGTGTGTCCCATTTCCAATGTAAGCCCCGATTTAAAAAAAAACAAAAACGACTATTTTTCAAGAGCCAGCTGAGAAAGCAAAAAATACCTATGAAAGAGCAATCTGTCGAACATGGCACTAACAAGGCAGGCCGAGCGCCCGCTGCCTTTGCCAAAAAGAAGCGGCCAGCCTGCGCTGGAGCGTCTCTGCAGCGGCCTTTCGTGGTGAATCCAGCTGGTGGTGGGACCTCTCCTCCAGCCTTGAGCCAATTAAATACCCTAGAACGGACAATCCTGCGATTGCTTCACAAGTGTTAAATCGGCACCAGAGCATGTTGTAAATCACCATATGTTGTAATTAAATGTAGGAGCTCACACTTCTGTGTGGCCATAAACCCTCTGCTTGGGGGTGGGGGGGGAGGCCGCACATCTGTAATTGCAGCCAACCTGAGGTCAGACGGCGATATGAGAGACAGACCTGGCTCCGTGCGCTCACAAACACGTCTTCATACAATCCCTTGGTTTATTTCAGATTCCCCAGGCTTCTCGGCTGCCACATTTATAATAGCCAGAAAGAAATCGAGATCAAAGGAGACCGCGCGGCAGCCCAGGAGTCCAGGCACATGACTGGACTAGAGTTTCCAGGTCCTGCTGTTCTCTTTCAAGTAATGAAATAAGTGAACATAAAAGACAAGGCTAGGTGAAAAATCAGAAAGGAGGCTGGGCAAGAAGCGGCAATAAGACACCAGCTAGGAAGGATCAAGGTTAGCTGTGCCAGACCTGCTGAGTCTTGCTCAATTTAGAGGGAGGCTTCTTCCTATTGGTGAAACTACAGTTTTTAAAAAAGAAGAAGCCATCCAAGGGCTCAAGGAGACTGCAACGTACAACAGTGAAAATATTCCAGGATCCTATTGTAACTGATGGGAAATCCCTCAGACAAATGGTCTCGGCTGGGGGAGCTGTTTATTAACTGGACTCACCAGGAGCAGCACCTTTCAGCGGGCATCTGACAGGAAATGCAGCCTTGCAGGAGGACGCAACTCTGCAGGAAGCTGCAGCGTGTGAGAATTACCCGACTTACCCACTCAGAAAACCTGGTAATGCTGGGAACAGAGCGGAGAAAGTCTCATCACATTTGAATAGAATGGGGAGGAATTAACCCAGAGGAGACCAGACCAGACCGTGAGTGCGCTGGTGATGCGGAGGAGGGAGGCCATGCCACCCTGGCTCGCTGCCCTCCACATTCCTCAGAGCAGAGTCAGCAGGCCAGGGGGGAAGCTGGGCATGACTCAGGATGACTTGAGGCCCTTCGCTGCAGCCCTGCAAGTGTGTCTATCTTTCCACAACCCGGTGGGTGTAGAGTTCCAAGGGACCTGAGGACTCCCTGTGGGGTGGAAGGAAGTAAAGAGAGAGATCGGTTTGACCATCAGGGCATGACCTGGTGACTAAGCTTGAGAGTTTTCCACTTATTGTTCGGCTTAACCTCCCTAGGAAAAAAGAGGACACGCTGGCATTGTCTCCTCACTGAGACCGAGTACCGTGTCTCAGTGCCCTGCCTCTGATTACATTTATGGTGGACCCTTGTGGAAGCTGGCTAAGGTCACTATTTCTTATACACTGTGATGCTTTTACAGAACGAGGAACTATGTCCCACCCACACCCATCTACTCTTCTCTCCGTGTCTCCCATCCCTACCTAACTCCTTTACTGCTGCAGCCTACATTCAAAAAAGAGAGACAAGTAAACAAATGATGCAAAGGGTTCCTTTTATCAAACAACTTACAGAATACGACAGGATGAAGGCTGTTTCAGTCCATTTCCTATATTTTTGATAGCTACAACATAATTATCACTGCTGTTTATAATGGAGCTCTGCACAACGGCAAATTCTATATCCTGAAAGACTAAATTATAATCATTATAGATGTATCGTTATTCATTTTATTACATTCAAATTCTTGACAATCCATGTGTAACACATTCGGCAGTAGGGATAATAGAGTAGAAAATCCCATTCTTCAAGAAAGCTTCCTGAATCAATCATGGACAGGAACCAGGGATAATAATAATGGTCCGGGGTTCCTTCGGGAGCATCGTTTTTTTACAAACAGGATGCCTGCTGAGCCACTCTTCACGACTTTTGTTTGTGTAGATGAACTGCAAAGCAAGGCAGGGATTTTCATTCTGTATTCCAACATCTCTTTGTAAAAGAAAACTAATGAAGGCTCATTTTAAAAAATGCTGTGACAAGGGTCAATATTTTCCAAGATGCTGAACCTCAATCCTTTTCACCGCCATTCATTCAGTATAGGTTCTCATGAGATAGAACCAGGTTGAGGAGGGAATTGTGGCATTTGAAAAATAGATGGGTAAACTGAAGAGTCACCAAATACTCTTTTAAAGGGAAGAGAAGCAAAGGGCAAAGTTGCTTAGTGTGATTGCCTGGTTTGGATGGTAGGTGCAAACTGGACTCCATTATAAAGATGGTAAGTATTGACATCAGAGAGCCGTGTAAATTTAATGTGAAGCTTAAGGCACAGAGGTATGACTACTTGTTCTTTAAATAGACTGAGTTACCATTTGCATGAAAGCTTCTAGACACCTTCCAAGCAAATTTTAAATCACAAAAATGGGTGCATTAATGGCGAATTTGGCTTCTACCTCTTCTCTGAATCTCACGTATTTATTTTAATACCAAAAAGCACTCAAACTGTCCTGAAAGTCAGTATACAAAGAAGTGCCAGTTTTTCGCTGATTCAACCAAGGTGATCTAAACCACCGCAGATACAGATTTAGAGTTTCAGAAGTGAATATTTACTTGTTGTTTAGACATGCAAAACAAACTTTCCCGTCCCATAATTCACTGTGGTTAGGAAAACTGGATGTGGTGTTTAAAGTTTGGTGGTAGAATTTAAAGAATGGTTGCACATACTCTTACTGCCCTGGGAAGACTTCATAAACTTTCAAAGCGATCTTTTCAGATTCAACCTAACATAGGCCACAGAGTTCCTCGGAGCGAAGTTTTCACACCTCCCTGGGACAGTTAGTGTATCTCCATCACCTTTGAAGTGAGGTGCCTGAAGCTGATAACCAGATGGACCTTTATGACTCGCTTCACATTTGTGAGCAGGTGAAAGGCAGAGTTAACGCCACTGGCGTGAATGACAATTTTGTGCTAAAAGCTGGGAGAACAACCAGTGAAGGTTTATTGTCCCTCTCTATCATTTTCTGTCTCCTTTCTATGGAGGTAGAAATCTAGACTTCAATATAAGCTTTGGAATGATTAAAGACTGAATCCTGTTCTCTATATAAATAGGATTGAAGTATTAAGGCAATTTAGTAATTCATGCAAAAAACAGGTCAGCAAATAGTGTCAGTATGGATTTGAAAAATGAGTAATCAGGTACTGTTGCCTTGGCTGGGTAGCTAAGTTGGTTATGGTATCATCTGCATACGCCACGGTTGCAGGTGTGATATCTGATCAGGGCACATATAAGAATCCACCAATGAGCACATAAATAAGTGGAACAACTAATGGGTGTTTCTTCCTCCTCCTCCTCTTTCTTCTCTCCCTCTCAAATAGGTAAAATAAAAAATTTTTAAAGACATTAAAATATTACTATTTATAAGTAAATATTCAATCCTTGAAAAATGTAGAATTCTTAGACATGTACATGCCTTAAAACTACCCAATATTTCATGCTGAATTTTCTATTAAACTTTATTTTGTCTCATTAACACTAGAACCTGATCTTCAAAGTACGAATTGAGTGTACTCAGCTCTCAAACATTTGTTCTAGAAGTAGTCAGGTAGGAATATGACGTTAAATTTTAGGTTTTGCTTTTGTTAAAAGTATGTTTGTGGTAAAGTAGCTAAAACTCTGGGAACTGTGACTGTGGGCTATTTTTAAATTCTTGTTTGTTCTCACATGCAGTTTCTAATGGCTGTACAATATTTATAGTTTTTTACAATCTGATAAAATATGTTAATTATAAAAATACCTAATGCTGAGCCAGACTCTGAAAAGCGGCTCCCACCTACGCGTCAACACACCCACGGACACCCACCCCAAACAGCAAAGAGAGACTGTTCAACTAGTACTTACTAAGAACAGGCTGTTGGCCAATTCCTTTGTTAAGGCCTGGAAAGTTACGGAGTTTCCTTACCCTCCTGAGCCCATCTGCTCTTTCTAAACACTCAGTCCACAGCTTTTCTCCATCCGAGGAGGAACAATATGGATAATTATTACCTGGAACCAAACCTCAAATCTACTAAATGTATAGCAAGACCTCAGAAGGAACCTAACCCCGAATCAAAACTAGGGCAAGACAAAGAAATTGTTCTAAAGGTAGTACATATCCATATTTATTTATTAGGGTATTTTGGGGAAGAACCTAAGAAAGGATAATTGTTATTAAGTATCAACTTTCTGCCAGGCATTAGGCATTGTAATTTGTTGGCTAAATATAACTGAATTCTCACAATGATTCTGTAATGTATTTCATTTCTTTTTTTATTTGAAAAATGTTAAAATGTGTCCATTATAGTTAACATGTGATATTATTGTATATCAGTTTCAGATGTACAGCATAATGTCTAGACATTTATATAACTTACCCAATGATCCCCAATAAGTTTGGTACCCACGTTGCACCATACATAGTTCTTACAATATGACTGACTACATGAATTCTTATTTTTCAAATAAAGAAACTGATCCCAGAGAATTTAAGAAACTTGCCCACATCACCCAGCTGATGGAAGCAGACCTGGGAATATAACCTACTTGTTCTAACTTCAAAGACAATGAATCTATCAATTTCTAACAACCATCAAATCAGGCAGTGGGGGGGGGGCATGATCTGAAGTACCAAATACTAGGTAAGTATGAGTAAAGATCTATCAGGTAAAAATTTCTGGTTTAAAACTCTTTTTTCCTCCATCGCTTATTTTACCAAGGCAACTAAGGAAATAGTAAATAAAAAGTAACCAGTATTAGTAATTAGATGGGCTTTTTAATATTCACTCTAAAAATCAGGTGCTATAATAAAAAAAAGTTCCAAGGAACATTTGACTCTCATAGTCATTAAAATTTTCCAAGTTAAGGAAGAGAGAGAGACTCAATCATCTGTGTGATTCTTCAGCACAGTTGAGAACCATGCTGGGCGAAATTTTTTCATCTTTTTGTAAAATTTTACCCCTAGGTCTCACTGAGTCCATTAAAAAATCACTATAATTAAATTTCAATATTAGCTTTTGAAAGACACAGCTTTTGACAAGTTTCTAAGTTGTGTCATGTTTAAAGGGAACATACAGCCAAAATTTAACTGGTTCCTGGCATCTCTTCCCAAGTTCACTGATTGGTGTCCCAGAAAGCAAGCTCCAGCTGCCTCTAACAGCTCCAGCTGCCTCTAACAGCTCTTCAAGCACCCTGTGATGTCACCATTGGCGGGCACGTTAGCTCCGTCAAAGAGGAGCAGTTCTAGCCTCTGGGCCTCGTGAGAGGTCATGCAGTATTGTTTCCTACCCAGGCCAGAATGCCTTCGCTTAGTAGCTGTGTGTTTGTAGGCAAGACGCTTAACTTCCCTTGACTGAGCTTCCTCATTTGTAAAACAGAACCAACATCCAGGTCATGTGAAGAATAGTGGTACATGGAAACACTCAGTAAGTGTTAGCTCTTATTTTAAGAGTAAAGTAAGAAAAACTCAACGTGCAAGAGTAGACTCTGATTAGAATCACAGAAATGAAGAGATCATCAATAAATATATTGTTTACTGCCGGGGCATTTACAAGGACAGAACGTGTAGTAGGGTCTAATGATTCCACACACCGGAAGACCCAGAACTGAACACTCAGTGAGATTGCTGCCTGTATCTGATCAATAGGTGCGAAAGCATTTAAAAAATTCTAACTGCGAACAATGTCTTTGTCCTTAGGTAAATTAATACCAACATTATTTTTACACCCTTTAGTCTCTGGAACACTTTTACGTACAATGAATTACAAGTAAACTTCATGGGTTAAAACAAAGTTAAAAGCCAAATTATTGTGAACCTCAATTGTTAAAAATATCAACTATACATTTTATTTTTGTATATTTACCTATAACAGATACATTTTATCAGTTATTTCAACCTATGTAAAATTAATAGGTTCATCATTTCAAAACATTACACATTGTCATAATTATAAAGGTTTGCTGCTATCTTGCTGTGTTTCTACTATTTCTCCTATTTCTCCTGAATGATTTGTCAATATCAAAAACATTAAAAGCAAAGAACAACCTTTTCTAGGCAGCTTTCTTGTTAATATAGCACATTAAAATGCACCTTATGTAGGAATGTGGCATGCTGCTATTAGAGATCACGTTAATTGTAATAGATAAAAACAAAAAAAGAAGCAAACATAAAACTTAGTAATCAATATTTTTCCATGTAACTAATGTTTCGATATAATTATAGATACAATTTGATGTAATCTTGACCCCATCACACTTAGATTGCAATACATCAGTGCTGCTTTCAGAAATGAACATAAACGCTCTCTATTGTTTGGCTCTTGTACTTGTACCAGAGAAATGATAGCTGGTTCTGGGGAGAAATTGTTGTACTGCTTTCTCGCTCTCCCTTCAGATGAGATTATTTAAAGCCTGAGTGTTGTGTTCCATGACCTTAAATAGCTTATTGATATTTTTTCAACATTATTGAAAACAACTTTGGTTATATATGACTGCTGGTTTGGTTTGTAAACTTTAAAACGATGGTGGTTAAAGTTATGGTTTATCTTTGTAATAAACCACCAACAGATTAAAAAGAAACACTTCTGGGAGCTGATGAGTGATCCCCCATTCTTAAAATTCAACAGAGACGTGACTTGGGGGAGCTCAGTGTGTTCACGGTGACTGTCACCTAGAACACTGTGTGTGCAACAGGACAGTCTTCACTTCTAATTTCACAAATAAGCGTTTGAGCCCAACCCTGACCTACAGATCTCTGGAAGAGCAAAGCTCTTGTTCTTAAAAATCACTTATTTTTCTCTTCATAAATATTCTACAGGACTCTGTTTACATACATATACATTCTTAAATGTTGTGGTATGTATTGCAATGTCAACATCCTAAGCATTGCATTAAAACAGTGTGAGACTATTAAGATGAATGCAGTTGAAAGGTAAGCATCATGTTAAATCTGTGTTGCACACAGGTGTTTTGCACGCCCAGCCTCTCTCTAGAGTACCACTCCCCTTCAATTCTTACTCCATACCCTTCCGAATGGTAGGACGGCTCCAGGAAAGGCACGTGAAAAATTTCAAATCCTAGTAGCAGCAGCCACATTGATTACCTCAGACTGAGCCAATCAGAATGAAGTCCCATCATAGGCCAGATTTATGAAAGCACTGAAAGGAGCAGCATGTGTATCACCTGAGCAAGAAGAAAGCCCAGAGAGAAGCATGCAATGCTGAGCACAAGAGAAAGAGGAATTTAATTCTGTGCCGTTATTTGAGGCTCTGGGTCCATCACTGCCCAAATTCAAATGCCCCCCTCACTTTTTAGTCACACAAGAAAATAATTCTCTCTTTTCTTTTTGTTTGTTGTTTTAAGAGGCATTGAGTTGCTTTCTACTGTTTGCAAGAGAAAGTACCCTTATTAATATAACCCATTACTCTAGCAATTTAAAGAACAAATCCTTATACTCAAAATGGGTAAGATTACAAGAAATCTGACTTGTAAAATACTCCAGGGGATTGTAGATCATTTTAGTTTTTTATTTATTGACTTGAGAGAGAGAGAAACATTGATTCGTTGTTCTTCTTTTTTTTTTTTAAGATTTTATTTATTTATTTATTTATTTATTTATCTTTAGAGGGGAAGGAGAGGGAGAGAAACATCAATGTATGGTTGTCTTTCGTGCATCCCCTGCTGGGAGTTGGCCTGACTGGCCTGCAACCCAGGCATGTGCCCTGACTGGGAATCGAACCGCGATCCTCTGGTTCGCAGGCCCGCACTCAATCCACTGAGCTACACCAGCCAGGGCTCGTTGTTCTTCTTAATAAAACACTTATTTGGTTGATTCTTGCCCTGGCTGGGGACAAAGCCCACAACCTTGGTACATTGAGGTGGAGCTCTAATGGGATGATGCTCCAACCAACTGACCTACCTACACAGCCAGGACCTATTTCAAAGGTTTGGAAAACAATATGAATATAATGAACAATATACAATGTCCTAAAATCCTGCTTAAAAATACAGTATGACAGGTAAATAATTGGTCATTGCAGTGTTATATATGGCATCAAAATATTAAATGCAATGTAAATCTTAACTGTAGGACAATGGTTAAGTATTTGATATTATATCAACCTTATATTATTTGTCTTAAATTATAAAGATTATGCAAAAAGAAATATTTCTGATACATTATTAAGCAAAAAGGATAAAAATGCACTTATTATAATAGTTACACCTATATAAAGTGATACATAGATGAAGACAAGCAATTCTCAACTTTGGTTGCATATTAGACACTCCTGGGAGGATTGTTAGAAATGTAAAAACTATTGATGCCTCAAAAATTCTCATATCATTGGTTGGTGCACAGCCCAGTCATTGGTGTTTGCTAAAGCTCCTTAGATGATTCGATGCACAACCATTAACAAAAGCTTTGGAATAGACAAAAAAAAGCAATACACCCCTCACAATAAGTAAAGAAAAAAATTCATTTATATATATATATATTTTTAAAGATTTTATTTATTTATTTATCTTTAGAGGGGAAGGAGAGAGGGAGAGAAACATCAATGTATGGTTGCCTTTTGTGCGTCCCCTGCTGGTAGTTAGCCTGCAAGGAACCGGCCTGCAACCCAGGCATGTGCCCTGACTGGGAATCGAACCGCAACCGTCTGGTTCGCAGGCCCGCGCTCAATCCACTGAGCTACACCAGCCAGGGCTCATTTTTATATATTCACTTACTTACAACTTGGAATATTCACATATCCATGAGGGTTATTTTTTGTTTTGGTATTTCTCACCTACAGTTAAACATCTGAACAGTTCAGGTTTTGCTAGTTTCTCTGATGGTTCGAGGAAAATGATAGCTAACGGTAGCCCCTGGCATGGAACAGAGGAGAAAAGAGGGATTTGGGGAGATCTTTCAGGTATAAATTAATTCACGGGTACACCAAAACCTGAAATATCCCAGTCTTCTGTTTTAATCATTTTAATTGTTCTGCTATTGCATTTGCAAATTGAACTGTTTCTAGTGGGTGACTAATCTTGGTAACCTGATCACTAACCCAGATCTCCATCTCAGGCTCTTGTGTGGGACTTTCCTCCTCTAAATGGTGGAGAAATTCAGAGTTCGGGCCTCAGTTCCACACCCACGTCTGGGTGGTCCATGCACGTGTGAGCCTCAACCATCTCTCTCCAGACCTGACCTCTGTCCTGAGCTCCGTATGTCCTACTGTCTCCTCAAGTATCTTGACCTTAACCAAAACCAAATTCATAATTTTTTCCACCCAGACTTGATCCTCTTTAAGTGTTTCCTGTCTCACCATTCACCTACCTGAACCAAACCTCAGTATTGCCCTTGATTCTCAATCTCAACCCATGTCCAGTCGTCAGCAAACCCATTTGGCTGTACCTGAAAAGCCTATCTTGGGCTAACTCACTTCCCATCAACCTCAATTTATTCCAAGCCATGAAGAGCCAATAGCCATTCTGCTTTTAGTCTGGTTCTGCATTGTCTAAATTATGTCAGATCATTCCTTTCCCTGGCTCATCACTCTCCATTAGCTTTCCCTTGCAATCAAAGTAAAACCGAAGACTTCACCCCTGCTGACCAGGCTCCAAGTGATCTGGTTTCTGGTTTCTAATTAACTCACTGACCTCTCTCCGAGGACTCCCTGAGCCCAAGCTCACAAGTGTCCTGCTGTTTCTCTCAGGTAGCCAGTCTGTCCTAGCCTCAGGGCCTTTTCTCTTGGTGCACCTGCTGCATGAATTCCTCTACCCCCAAATCTCTGCATGGCTCAACCCTTCATACGTCTCTCCAGTGTCTGTCAGAGTCACCTCCTCAGAGAGGCCATCCCTGAAAACCTATCTAAATATATCTAAAGGAAGAGCTATCCGAAGACTATCTAAAACAACTCCACCCCGCCCACCTCACTCTCTATCCCTTTAAAATGCTTAATCGTCCTCCATAGTACTTACCACTACCTGATGCTCTGTATGTATCTGCTGTCGTCTGTCTTCCCCATCATCTCTCTGCAGGCAGGGATTTGATGAGTTTTATTCATTGTGGTCTCCGCAAGCTTTAAAATAGTTCCTGAATGTCTGTGAAACTATTGACTGAATCAATGAGGAAACAATGAACCAGTGTTTAAATATATATTTATTTATTTATGTTTAATGGTTTATACACATACACACATGTATGCATACACACTTAATTTTTTAGAGCAACTTTAAGTGCACAGCAAAATCGAGCAGAAGGTAAGAGATTTCCCATACATCCTCCCCCTGCCCTGCATGTGCACAGTCTCTCGACTACCAACATCTGGCACGAAAGTGGTACATTCATCACAACCGACAAACCGACATTGACCCATCATTACCACCAAAAGTCCACAGTTTATATCTGGGTTCACTCTTGTTGAACCCATGTTGGGATATGACTATTATCCTGAAATGACATTTTCCCCAAGTCCTCCATGCCACAGGGCTCTCTTGCTTGCTCCACCCCTCACTCACAACATTCCTTGGAGACTCGGCCTTGCTAAGTCTTCTCTGACACTCACAGTTTAAATGCCCTCTTTTGCACAAGGTTCCTTGTGTCTGTCATAGTACTGTTGTAGGTCCCAGAGAATACCAAAGAGAAGCTGACAGTAACTTATTGACACTGGAGGCAAGTGAAGATTGCTACAATATTTCATACTGGTTTAGAGCACAAACCCTTGACCTAGATTCTTTGGGTTCAAATCCTGTCTGCCCCTTACTGTTTGTATGGCCTGAGCGAGTGATTTAATCTTTCTGGCTTCATTTTCCTCTTCTGAAAATAACGATTGTAATACCTAGATCTCATAAACACACAATGCTTAAAATGAGTTGATAAATGCAAAATACTGAGAGTAACGCCTGGAACCTAATGAGAACTATACGTTGGTGATGACTTTTCTGTTATTTCATCAGCCTTGGCTTTCAATTTATGCCTGTGTTTTGGCTGGGTTGCACTATAAATTGTCAGTAAATTCACTTTCTTCCCCAGTGCTTCTTATATAAATCTGAGTTTCAAATTTTTCCTTGTCTCTCATATTGGGTGGTTAAGTAGGTAAAAGCAAGAAACCAAAAGCAAGGTCAAAACAAACAAGGAATTTTGTTTTTTAAACTTCAAAATTCCAATTCTAGTTGTGATTTTGTTTGTGTTCCAGTCCCAAACGTGCCTGTACTAGATTACTAGGCTGCCATAACACAGTGCCACTGGCGGGGGGGCTTGAACGACAGGAATTTATTTTCTCATGACCCTGCAAGCCAGAAGTCTGACATCAAGGCAGCAGCAGTGTTGGTTTTGTCTGAAGCCTTTCTCCCTGGCATGCAGATGGCCTTCTTCTCCTCGAATCTTCACATGGTATTCCTGTAACAGAACCACTGGGTTCTATTGCCCACTGCCAATAAAAAATGTGACTCCCAGTACCAGAGTCTTATGAAAAGGAAAGGAACTATTTATTCAAAAGTAATACAGGATTAAAATAATGGCAGAATTTTTTTGTTAAATCCCACTCCCTCGAAAACAAAAGAAATACCCACGAACACAAACAGTTCTGCCTCTCCTTGCGAAACCAGGCCAGTCAAATGCACTGTCTCTCAAGAAAAGAAATAAAAGCTTATACTTTGGACAGATTCCTGTTTTAACATTCTCGCTTCTCCCAGTCATCCTTGCTTGACTGGGCTCCCGCTCTTAATCCAAAACTGCATGCCCCCTCCTCAGGGTGGGCCAGTGGAAGTTCTGCATCCTTTCAAACCATGTGGCCAAGACCCTGCATGGATGCTACATCCTGGTCTTCTGCTCCTTTCTAAGCTGTGTGGCAGAGACCCCCATATGGCTAAGAGAGCATGGCTGTCCTGCACTATGTTTAAATCCCAGCACAGATCTTCCTCCATAACCCCATTTCCGACCCCTCCCACAAAGGGTACATCTGCCAGTGCTCTGGTCTCCTCTGCCTGTCCCAGCTACCACTGTTAGTCCAGGCAGGCTCAGCCCTGTGACGACAGGGAATGGCCTTCTTGCTCTGCACAGCTAGAGTCGGAAGTCATGCCCATCTCCCTGGCTCTGAGTGCAGGCACAACTATATTAACATTACTAAAACATTGGCCAGGTTCTTTAGACATGCAAAGTAACTCTCAATGGCCCTGCTTCTCTTCCCAGTCTCCCAGCCATGTTAGTGGAGGTTTTGGGCCTTCCTTATTTTGGGGACCTCTAGCTCAGCACCCCTGTTACTTTCCCTCTGTGACTGTCTTGTGTCCTAATATCCTCTTTATAAGGACACCAAGTTACATTAAAGCCCTCTTTAATGACCTCATTTTACTTAATTATCTTTATTAAGCCCTTATCTCTAAATACAGTAGCACTCTGAGGTTCTAAGTGTTAAGATTGCAACATATGAATTAAGTGGACAAAATTCTGCCCATTACAACATCACATCACTTATTTCTAATTACTTTTCTGTGGAGCTAGCTTAAATTATTGACACCTAGCTATATGAACTCTGACATAATTATAAGTCACTCCAATGAATTAAAATTTTAGAAAAATGTAATTATTGATGCCTCAATCTATATGAAAAGAAGTCTTTCTAAATTAAATATAACAGAATTCAAGTCACAGCTTAACTATAATAATGAAAAATAGTATCGACAAATGAATCCTCTATAGTTATTTCTCTATGCCACATAGAGAATATGGTATTTTTTAGAGTTCATTTGCAAATTTTCAGTTAACAGATGGCCAAGAGCCAAAGAACAAACAAAAAAATGTGGAGTTGAATGATTTTTTAAAACCTAATTTAAAAAGCAGTGGCTTCAAAGGTAATAAAACTTAAAAATGCAATACATAAATTTGATAATTCCGAGGAAAGTAATTCATTTGAAAACTTTAGATCAGTTTAATAAATATTTTAGTTTTTTAAAAAAATTAACATCCCTGCTTCATAAGCTATAAATCGATTTTTTTCTTGTTCCATCATCTGCCAATTTGCAGCGTGATTGGTCACTGAAACTACATCTATATCAGCACAGACCTGGAATATAGCAGAATGCATGTAGTCAATAACATATTATAGATTATATATTTTCATTCTAGATTGTAGCCATATTTATTATTTTAATATTTAAGATAACAAAAATGGAATTATTTGGAAAAATGAATTAAAGCAGGTATTACAAACTTTAGGGCAGGGTTAAACAAATTTGTTTAGGAGCTATGCTCAAATAAGTTATTGGGCAGGAAATCATTTTACAGCAAACGCACTGTAGTGCCCACCACCTGCTTTCCTCACACATCATCTGTCCTATGGCATTTGAGGACAAAGATCATCTGTTATGCATTTTCTTGCTTTTAGTGATTAATAGAAAATATAGATAATAAATCAGCCTTATCTAAATACGTTAACCTCAGCGCTGCAAAAATGTTATTGATAAAACTCCCTAATTTGCAAAGCACAAGTGACTTTGACATGAAGCAAAGCTTTAAGAATTTTTGAATGAAGATTTTAAATGTTGTAGGAGTCATTGATGTATAGCTTAATCCATCTGCAACTAACAGAGAGATGAATTCAGAAGTGCCAGGCCTGAGTTATTCACCATAAAATGCCTTGTTTAATGTTTCTTTAATGAAATCAAATCGTTAAGATAATGAAAATAAAGAGAAAGGTCAAGTCACTGAGGATAAGCCACTTAACCTTCTATCTTATTGCATATAACAGCACAGAGTTAGAAACCAATCTTCCTAAATTGAATTTATTTCATATTCCTAATGCTTTTGAATAAATCATCCTGTATAATTAAGTAATGTGTGCTGCTTTTCTGAAAACCCTGCCAGCGGTTGTTAGGTTTGGTTTGGGTTTTCCAGAGGGGCTACCTAACCGCAGAGGCGATCCCTTTGGAGTCCCAGTGGCCCGCTCTGCCCTGTGGGGTGCGCTGACTCTATCTGAGCATTTGAGGAACAATAGGAGAAGGAGGACCTAATAAAGACTCCAGCGGTAAAACACCTCAAGATAATGCTTTGAACTCCCTAGATCAGCCTCACATTCCACTTCTCACAAAAGAGAGCGACCGGTAGTGTCACTGTGCTGTTAGAACCCTCCCCACACTTTTCATTTTCCCGAAATCTAATTCAGATGCTGTACTTGTGGGTGCCCGAACACGTACCCTCACAAGCACATGGTATAAAGTCCCAGTTCTTTGTTTTTTGCTCCAGATAGTTTTTTTTGTACGTTTGCAATACAATTCTCTCCAAACATTCAAATTCTAAAATGCATTTGAAAGGAAAGAATTCAGAGCTAAGGCTAATGTTTCCTGTTATCTTTTTAGCAGGTAGCTAAAGCACATTTAAAAATCATTTAAATCCTTCTGGAATTTTGCTAATTTTCACCAACGAAGCAATATAAAAATTAGAGGCTTTTCGTTTATTCATGGTTCATTCTCTATTATCTGAAGCCAAATAGGGATGGTTCAGATCTATTTTTGGTAGCTGACTAAAAGGTACCAAAAGTACCTTTTTGAAAGGTAAGCATTTAATTTCTCCGTATAAAACTTATTCCACTTCCCTTTGTCTTCTGCACAATAGGACATAGCAAGTTCAAAAGCCACGTCTGCTGTGGCCATGTATCTTACAAGAGCAGCTCTCTGCTATTTTCCTGCAGAAACTCATGAGTGATGACGTTCACACTACAGACCCGCTCCTGTGCACACTCCCTACAACGCTCACTGTAACTCCTTCCCTCTCCCGTCTCCAGACTCCATCCAAATACAAGGGTGTGAGAATAAGAAAGGCTGACCTTGAACATGCCCTGCTTTATAAAGAAAAGAAAGTAGCCATTCCTCAAACTTTCGTAATGTAATTGCTATTGGTAAATAATCCCACATGATACATTGATGTACTGTAACTCTTCAGTGGAGAATTTTACTTTAGGTTTTTTTAAAATAACATTTTCTTGTGTGTATTCAATTAAAAAAAATGAAATCCAGTGTTCCTGTTGAGTATAGCTACACTTTCCAGACTTGAATTTTAAAGTTATTAAAAACAATTTTCCCATGCTAAGACTAAGAAAACATACTCAGTTTTGCTTCTCAGTATTTGAAATGTGCTCTATTCATCTCATTGTCTCATTTTAAGGTATGTCAACCAATTGCACCACGATCTTTCAAAATTATCTGATGTTGACACCAATTTTCTTAAATTCTTAAGTGCTTGAATGAATTGAATTATGAAGACTAATATTTTATAAGCTATTTTCTGTTCTTCTTGAAACCTACAACATAACCGGCTGATGCTGTGCTCTAATTAAACACTGCACTTTGCAGTTTGATTCAACACATGAATAAATGAAAAGCTTCCTTCAATAAAATAAAAAGTCTCTGTCACATTTGAAACATCTATCCAAGCTATCTGATTAAAAAACACACACACAAGACTTTTCTTTTTTGCCTTCAGCTCAGTTACCAGTTAAGGATGATAGACACCCAAAATTTCATTTTTAGAAAAGGCTCACACTTGCAGTATCAACAACTGGACACTCCTATTGCACTGAAATGACTGACACATTGACGGTGACTCGTTCCTCATAAGGGTTGGGGGAAGCTGTGAAAGGCCAGAACGCCCTTCTAATAAATGCAAAAGAAGTCACCCAGCAGGGAAGCAACCTTAAACGAAGAGCCAAAACAGGGGCAGCTGGCCTGACTATGGGAGGAGCAATATTTTCCTGCAGTGAGGATGGTGACACCAACTGACAGTCTAACAAGCTAATGGCGGAGTAAAGAATACGAGCAAGTCAGATTAGCATGTCTCACAGCAAGGAAACAAATGCAGCTTGCTGGACAATGTTGAGTAGATGGCATTCCCCTTCCTCTGTTCCACAGCCACATGAAGATAGGCGACTGTTTTATGTCTGCAAAGCAGACGTGCTTCTGGGGAAATATCCCAGCCGCACTTTCAGCCACGATCACTTGAGGTAGAGGTCCATGAGTATGTGAAAAAGTTTGTTGGAAAAAAAATTCAAGAAATGCCTCCCTGGACAAGAGATTTTTTTGTTTGTTTGCTTCAAAATCTATGTTAGAAATAAAACTAAATATTTTATATATAAATTAATTTAAAGGCAAATTAACTGATTCGTTATATTTCAGCTATATTTAAATGGATGGCAGGGTTTTGAAAAAGGCTTCATTTATTGGAATAGTGTGTGACACATTTTAGATTTAAATGGAAATGGAAGGAATGGAGGAATCGACTGGGAAATGTAGGTAGCTCCACTAGACATAACCTGTATTCTTCTTTGTTCTAGTCACTCTGTTCTCACCCTGGTTTTAGAAATAAATGAGACAAAACACTTTGTCCTTAGAAAGTGCTGAAGAAGAAACTGTAGAGCGAACTACTATGAAAAAGATGGATTGTAACATAACATTTTATTTGAAAAATTTGACTTTAAACATTGATTTATTAATTGTTTGAATTATTTTTATGCTGAACATTTATTACTCTTAAAATAAAAAAAACTAGACAGTAATATCATGAAGAAATGCTAGGAACTATATCCAGAGCAGAGACTCGCAGACACCGCTCGTGGCTGCCTCTAAGGAACTACAGGCACCCCCATAACCTGGGGGGCGCTCCAAGACCACTCTATGGACACCGGACCCCATGGCTAGTACAAGACCCCAAAGATACTGTGTTTTTTCCTATAAGACACATCTATTATACAGTTTAATTTCAAAAGCAGGCACAGTAAGAGATAAACAACAACTCATAATAAAATAGAACAATTATAAAAATATACTGTGATAAAAGTAGGTGAATACAGTTTCTCTCAAAATGTATTAAACTATACTCACCTCTTTCACTTCAAAGAAGCACTTTCTGGCCTCTCTGGCCTGTCTGAACTACATCACCTCTGCTGTGTGGGGGGAGGCATTATTAGGGAAAATAAGGGCTCCTTGAACACAGCACTGAGATACCTGGAGAGTTGGTCTAATAGCCGAGATGGCCAGGTGACTACTGACTGACAGAAGGGGACAAACTGGACAAAGGGGGGATGCACATCTCAGGTGGAACAGGTAGGGCAGAACAGTGTGAGAGGTCACCATGCTACTCAGAATTGCGTGCCATTTAAATCTTATGCATTGTTTATTGCTGGAACTTTTCAGACCGAGGTTGATTGTGGGTAACAAACTGCAGAAAGCAAAACTGCAGAGAAGGAGAGACTACTGCACAAACACTGGATTAGAATTTTCAAAACAATTCTAATAATGGCCATGACATTTAAAAAAGTAGAAGATTGAATACCCTACTTACCAGAATAAAACAATAAAAAGGGAACATCAACAGTGCCATAATCACCACATACTGATTCTTGGGATGAGAAATATAACTTCCATTTTTATGCAACAGTAACAACATGAATCATGGCTGTGTTCTTTGTAGACCTGTATTTAAAATTAGTGGGCTTTTCAGCAACAGTATGGAAGGACATCAGAGTAAGAACGCGATCTTCAGAGACAGAGGGACGTCGCAGAAAACCACTTCAGTGTCTTCTCATCCGGACAGCCCATAAATTACCGAACTTCTCGGGGTTTGTAAAAGCAAACATGTTATCCCAAGTAGGATTATTCTGAGGTTTATGTAAAGTCATGTACAAAGTACCTGGTGCATAACAGGTGCTAAATAAACTACTGAAACTGATAATGGCAGTTGATTGATAAAGGCATCTATAAATCAGAAATCCAACAGAAGACCAGCTAGCTGTGAGAAAGGGCAGCTCGGGGGACCACCCAGAAGTTCAACAACATATAAAATAACTTTCCACCAATACAAAACTGAGAATTATATATGTGAGGAGGAATAAACACAGATTTATATACCTCTTTAAAAAAATACAAGGTGTGGCAAAAGTAGGTTTATAGTTGTGAGTATACAAAGTGCAGAGTTTATTCTTGTATTTATTAATTATCACATTATTTTCCATACAAACAACTGTAAATCTACTTTTGCCCCACTCTGTATATACCTATACTGTTAAGAGTGACTTGATTTATAACAAACATTCAAGTAACTAAATTGTAAATATTGAAACAATCAAAATCTTTTAAAATGTATAAATTGAATGCAAAATCAATTTTTAAAGTATTCGATCAAAAACCAAACAGTTTTCTATAGAGATATCATGAGCTTTATATTGCTCAGTCCATAATAAATTAGACTCTAAATTTTGGAGTTTATGTAAATTAATAATAAAAATCATCATAGCTCTACTGGCTTAAATTGTGTTGCTAGTAATAACAAAAAGCTCCTGTGTCCCTTTAAAAGAACTGTAAAATTTCATTGATGCTTATTATCTTTATAAAAATCACAATGAACAGCATAACCTAAATAAATTAATCTTGTCTGTAAGGCTTTATAGTTTAATTATGTTATTCATATTATAATATATGTTACTGCATAACATAATTTAATTATGTATTTATTATCAGGGCTTACTATTTAATTATAGATTGGATGACAAATATGCCATTCTTTCACTGGAACTCCAAATTTCCCGGGCTTCTATGATTTCCTGAAATGTATATTTTATGAAGAGAAACAAGCATCTTAAACAGTCCCACTGCCACTGACCTGTGACACACTCGGGTGCTATGCGGATTTCTAAAACGTAACATTCTAAAATTAAATTGAATCTGAAAATCACTCACTAATATTCATAAAATGGAACCCGATTTTGAGTGACAGTAAATTTCTAAGTGCTGACATTCATTTCTCAGGAAGACCTGAAGAATTCAGGCAGGGGAGTCAAAATGAATCATTAGAAATTAGTCACATTTCAAACTTCTTAATTTAAAAAAGATATCAAGTTTTCAATTGTCGTATCTTGTTTCTATTATTGAAAAACATTATATTCCCTTCTCAGTCCAAATTCTTTCCCTTGAAAAACAATTATTTTTTATGCTTTTTAAATAATCTTGTCTTCTACAGTGGAACCCTTTAACTCCAAAGACGTTATTTTATCTTGTGAAGTTGTTTGTGTGTCAATCAAAAAAGAAAAAGGAGAGAACAAGATGGCTAGTTTTTAAAAAGCTCATTTTGGGGTTGCATTGTACACACGCCAGGTACTCAGTGAGGACACACTCCCGGTACTCAGTGAGGTTCATGGCCAACAGCATCAGCATCAGCACGGAGCTTTGTCAGAATCCCAGAATCCCAGCCCTACTCAACCAGCACCTGCACTGCAGTAAGATCTGAGGGTAATTTACGTGCATATTCAACCTTGAGTCTCCATTGTAAAACAGTCTAGTACACGGATATTAGAAACAACTGATTCTTAGCTCTTATCAATAATGAAATTATGCTGACTCAGTGACAAAGTTACTCTATATATTTAAAACCTAGGAAACTGGAGTTGAAAATCACTTCAGAAATTCCTCTAAAATTCCACTTGTAAGAGAAATAGGTAGGAGAAAAAAAGTCTATTAGACATCCGTTTTATCCTTAGTTTAAACTCTCTCTTCTCTTACACTAAGTTCACTTTTCTTTTTAAAGCTCAAGAAGCCAGTTTCAGGAAACTTAGTCAATTGCATTAGACAACAGTTTTCTACTGAAAGGGAGTTATTGAAACCATCACACACTTAATTAACAAAAAGCATGCAATTATTTGGCTTGATCTCACCAGGGAAGAAACAGCCGTTGTGCTATTTGTAACAACATAGGTACAGCCAATAAACGTTTTCTGTAATTGTAAGAATGCCATATTTAGGGACAACATAAACCAGTTGTCCTCATGATGAAAGTAATAAATGGTCATCCAAATTACTCAAGAAAGTAATATTGAGTTTTTGTCTTCTGATGAAGAGTGGATGATTACTTGAAGTTCTAGAGAATCAGAAATAGTTCAAATTGAGCCCCACAGGAAGTTGGAAATAAGACTCATCATGTCCTCCCCACGAGGATCTGAACAGCTGTTCTTTATTTGGGAGACTGGAGGATGCCTGGCAGTGCAAGGGCCTGAGATGGAACTGCATTGGAGTCTGAACATTTTTTATACCCTATTTGACAAAATGGGAGAAAGGAAAGACTAACTACAGGGAAGAGGAGAGACCTGGGGACAGAGATAATTCTGCTATTTTATATGTGATAACTGACTCAGTGGCAAAAAATTAGTGTGTGTGTGTGCACACAAACACACATATATGACCTAAGTGTCTTCCCTTGGCAGAGCATTAATCACAATGGGCTTAAGCAAATTACCCCTCCAATATTTACACAATTTCAACCACTGAGGCTAAGACACCCTCTTTCTACTTTGCTTTCTTCTCATTTCTAATTCTTTCTCAGTGCTAACCTTCAGGTAATTAAAACAGTTTTCTTACAAGAGCTGCTTTTAAAAGAAGGCAATTAAAAATAGATTTTGAAATTTTCAGAGAAAGTCATGCAATTCAGAATATATTATTTTTTTCCATGCCCAATTTTTCCACATTATCACTTAAAATGCAATGACATGATTTGTGCTGAGGGGTCTGAGTTTTTCATGTAATCACTCAAGAATACAAAGTAGATTAATTAAATTTGAGGGAAATCTATCTTTATCGCCACTTAAAAGAATAATATATTTTCTCTAATTTAAAGAATTAGAGAACTTAATCATGGATTTAGGGATAAAGTACACCCGTTTCTGAAATAGAAGTGAATTATCGGCAGTCAAAGAACTCAAAGCACATGGTCTCCATTAATTGCCCCCTAGTATGTATTTTAATTCCTCAGCAAACCTGGTCAGTTTTTTGTTTGCTCGGCAATTAGTCTCTGACAGAGAGGTACTATAGAGAAACCTGTTTTTGTAATAGAAGATCTTTATCCCGAGAACTCCCTGTTCTCAGAAAGATAATATTAGTAAGTTGTAGAATTGCCTTTTAAAAAATATAAAAGGAGATTCAAATATTACTTTTCATACAGATCAGCTCTCTATACAAATAACAGAATGCCTGAGGGTTCAAAATTGGGATTGCAGGTGTCAAGACCATGGCCGATTTTTGGAATAAGGGATGAAAGTACAATATAAAGAAGAGCCAGATGAAATTTCACCAAGTTATCAACTCTTTACTTCCACAGTTGTTCTTAGAATTACTGTGAGGTTAAGCAGGTGTCCCCTTCAGTGTGTCCAATGGCAGTCTGAAGTGCAAGTTGCAGTCAACTGGGAGTTGGCAACCTGGTTTTATTTCCATTTTAGCCTTCAGTTAACTTTGTTGGACAAATCATATTTCTGAGTGCTGGTATTACCTACTTTAACTTGACGTTATTGACTATATCAATGATTCTCAAGCTGAGGACCAGCAGCATCTGTGTTCCCTGGGAACCTTTTTGGAATGCTGCTTCCCAGGCCCTACCCTGTACTTACTGAATCAGAAACTCGAGGGGTGGGCTTCAGCACTGTGTTTTAACAAGGCAACCAGATGACTCGGCTGTGCTCTCAAGTTGCATTATGTAATCTCTTAAGTTTCTTCTCGTTGTGAGGTCCCTGGCAAGCACAACTTCTGATGTATGAGCTTCAGTCAAGGACTTAATGAGTTCTGTCAAGGATTACACCTTACTGAGCCCCAGCCTTAGAATACTTCAGTAAATAAACAAACAATTGGGCATATCATCTCCATAGTAGAGTAATCTCTTCTCTACGCAAATTCCAATTACACTTTATGACTATTTTATGGCAAATACCATCCTCTTATTGTTGCCACCCTGTTATTGCTGTATATGTCTTTTATTCTTGCACATGGCACTTTATTCGTAACAGATTTTCCTTCCTGTATTCCACAGAACAGACATCCTCCAACCTTACCATGGAGAAAAGCACCTTGCGCGTACATTAGCACAACGGGTTGAGTCCCACTCTCAGACTTTCTGACAGAGCAGGTGTGAGGACCAGCACTTTGTAAAAGGAGCTGCGGATGCTGTAGTGGGAGGACCCCATTGTGAGACCCACTGCCATGGAGCAAACCCCGCTGGACACATGGCTGGCTGCTTGTGGTGCTTCAGAAAGCTTAAGAGTGTTGGCTAGGAGTAAGGAATTCAATCAGAAAAGTTATAAGATTGTATATGTATAAAACATTAACAAAAAGCCTGAAACAAGGATAGACTAGACATAGGTATGTTTATAAGACATGTAATATTTCCATGCCATCTATTTTTTAGAAATCAGAACACTGACTACTGTCTGTGATGGGCACACTCTGGTTTATCCTCTTCTTATTCTTTTTCTTACTGGTTAATCTCACAAAGAAACTGCTTAACAATCTTAAAGATAATAAACATTATAAAATGAAAGTTCAATTTGTTTCTGCTAGTTTACATTTTTCTAAGTTTTCTGTCAAACTTTTCTATGTTTCTTGAAAAGCTGACATCCATGACTGGGGTGTCAGCTACTGAGTTTACTACTGAATTTAATGAGAGTCTGACATTCTGAAAAACAGAATTCCAAGTGTTCAAATTAAACAGATGAAATAATTTAGGAAACAAATGCCTAACCTAAGAAAAATTCAGTATGATAATAGAAATTTGAATTGTTAGCTAGTGGTTATTTACATTGTAAAATAATTTCTCTCCTTTCTAATGACTCAAGGGTGAGTCCATTAAATAGTAAGTTGTATTTTAAATATGATTTAATTTTATATAGTTTTTTTCCAAACCATATCCACTGCATAAGCCAAGGCATACCTGACTTTGGAAAACCAATGTAGAGCAGACCACAGGTTTATAATGCAATATATTAATTTCTCTAAGGTTTTGGAACCCTATTGCCTTTGCTTCTGATAACTTTACAGAGAATTTAAGTTCCATTAACACTATAATGGCCTTGCCATTGCAAGCCATACATTGTCAGGATGGGGTCTAAAAGAATAGGCCACAACTTTTCATTGTATGATATTTTCCTGCAGTTGATGCAGAACTCTGAAATATTCCAGTTTTCTTGGTAATTGTGACCTGTTTAGTGTTTCAGTCACACTTATGTCCTTTCCCCCTGTGACAAATTCATTCATTCAACTGATACTGAGTGTTGACTCATGACAGGCCTGCCACCAGGCCTTGGTGATAGAAGGGTGGGTCCTTGCCCTTACAGACAAACCTTCTAATGGAGGAAATCAATAACAAAATTCAATGAATAAACAAATGAAATATATTGAAGGGACAGATGGTATTTTATTCTTGACACAGTGCTTCTTCAGTGTTCAATCTTTAATTAATTACATGAATACATGCTTTATGGTTTGCAGATGGTTATGTTCCTAAAATAATGGTAACTAGCTGAAATATATATTCGAGTACATCTTATAAGACAGTATTTTAATCAAATAAGCTAACAAGCTTTGTGATATTTATTACAGAGACTCTAATTCAAGATCGATAATGTTAGTTTAGAAACTTCATGTATACTATATATCATGAATCTCAATGCTCATTTTAACATGCTCTTTTTCTGATTCAATACATAGTAAAAATATTATGGCTGAAATCCCTAGTAAATCCTTCATCACTTAGCAATTCTCCCCATTCTCAATCTGCAGATTCTACAAACAGAGCATCACTCCCCACCTCCCTCCACCTTCTATTCCTGGAAACCACATACTCAAACTAAGGAAAGAGGAAAGTTAATTAGAGTTACATTGCATATATTACCATGGCAGGAAGCAGGGAGTTACATAAGAGAGTAGATTATAGTTGCTATGGGAACCATAATTTAGTATTTTGGGTAAAAGCCTCAACTCTGTTCAGGCCAATTATATTTTACAGAATAATGTCAAGGGGAAGATACTCTGAAAGTTCAATTGTATTAAACAACAAATTTACAGAGATTTCATTTTTACTCCAAAATGCACCTAAGGAATAGTCAAGAAAATACCTGTTTCACAAACTTGAATAAGGAAATGAAATTTCAATGGCACTGATATTGACAGTAATTATAAAACTCACTCACTTTCTCTGCTAAATCATTTGATTATGTTTGATAAAAATGTTCTACTGCTTAACAAAGCTGGACACTACACAAACTGGCATTCTGATGCCAAAAAACATAAATCGTGTTCTTCTAATCTATTTAAGTTCTCATATGCAATACTTTAAATTCCATTTGGAATTTATTGCAGAAAACAAAATCTTTTCATCTTCTCTGGCAAATGAAAGACTGTGTTTTCAGTAGTCAAAGTGGGCCAGCCACTTCAAGGATAATTTTGAAGATAGCTCTGAAGAAAAAGAAGGTGCTTTAAAAGGTTGGAAGATTTTTTCACATGGAAACTTGGCAATTCTCACTGTATGACACTGTGTTACCATGCTGATCATTTTTTAAAAATGCATGTTCAAATGACTAAACAAAAATATTTTCTAGGAGCCCAATATAGTTTATTTATTTCTTGTGTGTTATCTACTCTATACATTATTCAAAATTGCTAAGACCAAAACAGCACTATAGAGAGTCCCACCACGCAGGCATTTGTGATGCTTCCCTATTGGCTGGCACAGATCAACTGTATCACTAGTAATCAGGAGAGTAAATATTTTTCCAAAATCACCACGACCATCATGATGAATCCAAACAACTATCGTATCACTGTTGGGTAATTCATATACATGTTTTTTTTCTATTCATAAAGTGCAATTCTTCTGAGAAAAATGTTAAAAAGGAAAATTGTTAGTAACTTTACTGCTAAAAGTAAACTAGAGAGAGTTCATAAAAGTAATTTAAAAAATAATTACTACTATTTTCCAAATAATAGTCAAATGGTAATTATTAAAAAAGAGTGAATTTCAATTTCACTGAAAATGCTACATTGACAAAACCATTTCTAAGCTATAAAAGGTAAATGCAAATAATGACATTGCAAAACACCCTACACAATTTGTTTATATTTATGAACACATATATTTTCTTGGCTACTGACTATGGTGATTCATAACTGAATGCTTTTTCAGCAAAGACTTTTTAATTAGAAAGAAAACATAATATTCCCAAAGCCAATAAAACCTACAGATAAAAAAAATGTCAAACAGCACAGATGATTGTATAGGAAAACAGAGAAAAAGAAAAACAGGAAATTCAGACACACCAAATCTGTTTTCTTTATCTGGTGATCACATTACTGATTGAATATGATTTTTCCATGTTTAATGTAATGCAAAGATGCTACACAGAATACAATATTCTATCAAAACCATCCGTTCTAACATAAGATAGCCCTTAGAGAAGCAAGTTTCAACTATCCAATAACTCATTCACTTTCACCAAACAGTACTTTTTATTATATAGAATTATTTTAACTGGAGACAACTGTACTTGAATAACAATGAAAGCTTTTAAAAAACCAGAATTATTTCACTTATAGCCTACCTTTCTTATAGAGACTCTTCCAGCTGCTTAGAACCTTGTGATGGGCTTGGAGATCGTTCTTGCTCAGTTGCAAAACTCTTACTGGGTTGGCCAAAACGCTGGTTTGGTGTTTTCTTTAAGATGGATCTACTAGCACTTAGCTGTCTTTAAGTTCATTTGAAACAATTTTGTTAGATTGTATCATGACAGCTATCATGTCAGCATGCATTTAAAAAAGGAACTTATCAAAATTGGTGAATTTTTGTATGGCCATTTTAATCATAAAAATGGAAGAAAATAAGCAACATTTCAGCATCCTATGCTTTATTATTTCAAGAAAGG
This sequence comes from Sturnira hondurensis, assembly GCF_014824575.4. Classification (NCBI taxonomy): domain Eukaryota; kingdom Metazoa; phylum Chordata; class Mammalia; order Chiroptera; family Phyllostomidae; genus Sturnira; species Sturnira hondurensis. The sequence continues at coordinate 1,030,435 of NW_028076783.1, read as the reverse complement.
TAAAAACACAACTGAACACAAAAGAAGGCTTGTGCTGTGTATGGGGAAGGTGCTGTGACTGACTGAATGTGTCAAAGTGGTTTGCGGAGTTTTGTGCCAGAGAGTTCTCACTGGACAATGTTTGGGTAGACAAGTTGAAGTTAATAGCCGTCAAATCAAGATAGTAATGGAGAACAATCAGTCACATGGGAGATAGCTGACATACTCAAAATATCCAGATCAATAAAGTTATTGGTGAGAATAAAAAACGTGCCTTTTGTTTTATGGGAAAAAGAACATGTGGAGTTTTGGGTCAAAACATTACATCTCCTACTCTATAGGAATGTTAAATTTCCAAATGTGTCCCCTGTTAATGTAGAATGGTAAGTGTCTCACCAGGTAGGGTGTCTGGTTACTTAAAGATTTTGGGATATATTTCACAGGTATTAAGGTATCTATTTCATTTAAAAGAAGAACAAAAACAACCACGTTTGGTTTGGAGTAAATTAAAGATCCGTGGCCATTAAGTTAATTCCAGGTTAATGAACTTGCTGATAGGATACTTAATGCTGTATTCCAGCACTTGGCAGCCACGGGCTGGCTCCAGACTGGCGGATTCCAGAAGCTCTTTTTCACAAGGCCACCACCTCCTCGGCTGCCTCCTCCTGACAGACAGCCTGGCTAAGGGGTTTGGGCACAGGCAGTCCTGTGTCCTGGGCACAGGCTCTCACTTGACCCGGAGGCTAAGAAGAAGGAAGGAAAGAAGGAAGGAAAAAAGGCAAAAATAAAGAGGGATGGGATGCATACAACATATTTTGTACCAAAGTGAGGAGTCCAGATATGAAATATGCAATGAATTAACTGGAAAGAGATTGTGAGGTGAAGTGGGGGAAGTTGAGTGAAGCTGAAAACCTTCAGGACGTCTCACATGGAGGTTTAAGGGGCCCCATCAAACTTAATTTTTGCCTTTGACCTCCCTTCCAGGATGCCTCCTGTACTTCTAGGTCCCCAGACTCAGTCACCAGCACGCCTTGAGGTACTCTCCAACCATTCAGGTTCGTCACCCCAACCACAATCTCCTCTGAATCATACTCCTTATTTCCAGATAACTAAAAGCCTCAATAAATCTCAATCCCTAAATATTGTGTTTTCCTCTTAGGTTTGAATGTAATGAGCTAATCAAAGTGATATTGTCCCAAGCACAATAAAGAACATGGACATTTTAAAAGGAAAGCATTCATTGCAATGCTCTGGAGTTAAGGAAGGTCTTAACTGCTCTTACTCCAGGTTAAACCCTTCTCTTCTCTGGTCTCTGCCTCCTCCATCTATCTCTACATAGTCTAGTTCAGAGTAATGGTTCTCAACCAGGAGTATTATGCCTCCCAGGGAATTACGTGTCAATGTCTGAAGATATTTTTGATGATCAAGACTGGGGTGGGAGGATGCTACTGGCAACTAGTGCAGGGGTGTCGAATCATTTTCACCAAGGGTCATACCCGCCTTGAGGTTGTCTTCAAAGGGCCACAATAATTTTAGGACTGTAGAAATGTAACTACTTCTCAACTGTTAGGGAGTTGAAATTACATTTGGCCCTTTGAAGGCAACCACAAGGCTGATGTGACCCCCAGTGAAAACGAGTTTGACACCCCTGATCTAATGGGTAGAGACCAGGCATGGTACTAAATGATGCATGGGAGTAAACCTCTTACAACACACAGGAGCAGCCCTCCACAAACAGAATTATCAAGCCCACAATGTTAACTGCACTGAGGCTGAGAAACCCCAAGTTAGAGTCAAGTTTACTGCACTATCATTACAAACCCATCCCATAGGCTTCTCCGCCCTGGCCAACAGCAGCACTCAACCTCCGTAGATCCTGAGTCGCAGACTCAGGAATTTGAACATAAGGAGATGCTTTTGCATCAGAGGACTGCGGGTGTGGGGCGTGGCCTGAGTACCATGCCCACCAGTCTGCAGTTGGTTCCCTTCTCAGTTTTGTCAGTGTCCTGCCTTGGCAGCAAGAGAAACAAGACTGTCGGCTGAATACAACCTAAGTGTTCCAGGCACATATTCATTGCACTATGTGCTCTTCCCCAGTGACAAAATAAAAGCTGGTTTGTACGTAAGTGCATGAAAATGGTTTTGCTCTTTGGATTTGGTTTGTTTGTTGTTGGCCTTGCTTCTCAAGATATACAATTCTCTTAAAGAAAGAGAATGCATTTGGGTGATTTCTCATAATTTGACCTCAGCACAAGATGAGTCAGGAATAAGGGATGTTCCGGAAATATGCTTAGGCCATTCTAAATATATTAAATGAATATTCATACGACTGAATTTGTTTTTTCAAAGTTTCCTTTATCAGTTTTAAAAATGAAATGCAAAGGCTATGCCCAAATCCACAAGTAATGTCTGTTTAGTGAGCAATCTTCTCTAGTTGGATCTGTCCCAGTGTATCTCAAACTGTGAAAAGTACTTCTCTCTTTACACGATTACATGGAAAACACATTTATATAGCCATTAATTAAGCAGTTCTTGGAATTTTTATCGGTTAATATGGATTACATTTGTGACAGAGAAAAACATTTGCATAAATCAGGTGTAGATGAATGAAGTGATACACAGAAAGAAAAGTTAACAGAGTATGATGAAGTAAAGCTAACCACACTCAAGAACTCCAAACTCAAGATTTTTCTACTAAATGAAAAATGATGTTGAAATCAAACACAATATACTTGTAACCCTCTTAACCTACTTACAACGCTGAATTCAAAACTATCTATAATATATTTAAAAATATATTTTATTGAACTATACATTCTTATAGATTTACGCTAGATCTCCATAGAGGCTCTGTGCTTGAATGAAGTATGATTCAACAGGTTAGCCTTTAAAGAGAATATTTTAAAATATTAATATTAATACACATATTTGATAGGTGAAAATATTCTGACTTCATGATTAAAACTAGATCTTGAAAACATTTTATAAATGGTCAGATTACAGATATAAAATATTAAGACCTTTACGGAAGCTATAAAACTATAATTAGTAAATTTGCATCTCATAAATGGTTCTGTAGTAATCAGATTTTAAAAAAATAAACATGAAATACTTGCCGATGAACTATCTCCATAATTCTGTAGCTTTCGACATTTAAAAAGTATGTTGTTAAATCCATGAATCTATAGAAAAATGACTAGAAACTGTTTTGCAAACTGCAGTAGGTTAATAACTGTAACTCCCTTCTTTATCACATGGTTTGGTAATAATTACTATTATTGTTATAGCTCGTTGCCCACCATTTCTCTGAGCCAGTTGCCTTCTTCTACCCAACAAGCAATAAAGGCGTGAGAGCAAGCTTTTGTATAAAATCACTGTAAGCTTAGCAAACTTAAAACATCAGCTTTACTCTTTGGCACACTCATTTTTAGAGGATTATCTTTCACAAAAGAAATACCCTGCCCTGAATCTTCTTTACACGAAGAACCCTAAAAGACTATGCCAGCAACTCCTTCTTTCTTTATGAATATCACCAAAATTGTTCTTGCCTGTTTCCTCATTTTAAAAAGACGGTGAATCCATTTCATGTCTTTTTCTTCATTTTCTCTTCTTGCCTTTCACATGAAAATATGAAAGCAAACTGATTTCCTATTTCTAAATGTTCAATTTCAGCTAATCTCAGTAGAGAATTTGGAAACGGTACTCAAAATCAGACTTCTGCATGCACCCAAACAACTATTAGTTACTTAAGTCTCATGGGATCCATTTCTGCTTGTAAGATCCACATATCCTTCAAAGTAAAAACCCAATTTTCAACAACTCTACTACTTTACTGCTTGTCAGACTGACCCGCGGATTGCATTACAATTGATGACACATACAGCTCTGTTCTTCCATATACTCCTCCTATTGGTTAACATGTTATTCTCATAGCCTATGGTGGTAAAAGCACAAAGTTGTTGCTCTTTTGCCTGTTTCCCTCCTGTGTAAGCTTAGTCATTAAACCACAGCATTTGCTCAATAAATGCTTGTTGAATAATGAATGAATGAATGAATTTCAGCTATTGAGTTTCAGCTCCACTGTGACCATGTTAACAAGGAAGAAACAATCTCAGGTCCTTATCCGGCAACTGTATTCTCAACGCATCAGTGATCTTTCTCTTTCCTATTTAAAATGTTTTTGCTGCATTTGTGCAATTGCCACAAATAAACCAACCACACATTTTCAAACCTCTGATAAACTTAGCCCCACATAGTTTTGCCAGATAATTCATTTAAAAAATAGCAAGATTAGTCAACTGGACAAAAAAAACCCCACATATTTTCTATTCTGCTAATCTAAGAAAAAACACCTCCTCAAAGACTTCCGTTTAATATCAAAGAACATGGAGAGTTGTCCCATTCAACTTACAAACAGATCAACACTCACCGTTTCTAAAGATTAACACGCATAAAAAAAAAAACAGGACAAATGGCAGTTTTATGTTACGTGTTGTCCCTGTACAACTACATGACACTCAACTGCCTAATTCCTGGAAGTCTAAGAAATTGAGTGTATAGATTACATACATACACATAAACATATAGACACACACATATGCTTACCATGACCTGAAGATTTCAATACTCAGATATAATTTTTTTTTTAGATTTTATTTATTTATTTATCTTTAGAGGGGAAGGGAAGGAGAGAGGGAGAGAAACGTCAATGTATGGTTGCCTTTTGTGCGTCCCCTGCTGGTAGTTGGTCTGCAAGGAACCAGCCTGCAACCCAGGCATGTGCCCTGACTGGGAATCGAACCGCGATTGTCTCAGATATAATTTTTTTTAGAATCCTTAGTAGGAGGTGTGAAGTTTAAATTCTTACCTTTTAATCTTAAAGAGAAGACAAATACTAAAAAAAAGTATTCCCTTTTATCAAAGATATTCTTTAAAAAACATTGGGGGGAGCAAATGCTGATTCTGAATATGCAGGCCACGCCCCATTCTAGTGGCCTTCTTATTTTGGTCAATTCAGAATTAATGCTGAAAGTCATCGCCAAAATGCAAAAATAAATCACTCTACCTGCAAAGTTCATCCCATTTTATTCACATCCAATACTTTAATAGGGTTAATGTCAATGGTATATATCCTCTTCACCTGTAGATTTCCAATCAATATATCCCATGAGTCTGTGGTAGGCAGCACTCTCAAATGTGTGGCACGGGTCCTAAGTCTATGTCCCTAAATAAGTAGGTGGCAGTCCACATAGTACTCATTTGGAATCTGGACTAGATCATTGGTTCTCCAAGTGCGGTTGCTGCAATATTACCATCACTTGGAAACCTGTTAGAAATGAAAAGTACAAGATCACAGCCACACATACTGAATAAGAAACTAACACCTGTTTTACCCTGCAGGTAATTTTGATATGTGGTCCTTTGAGAACCTCTAGAGTAGATGATACCTAAAGCCACCTCAAACTATCAATATCTTACTGTTATTAGGTCAAATCTATCTTCTAGAACTAGCATTCAATTATTCCTAGTAGTCTGGGTAAAATAAAATCAAGAATACTACATTCTGTTAGTAGTATTTAAAAATCTGACACATTTTTCACAAGGACAAAAGTTCTCTTAGCAAGCTTTTCCCAACGAAGGAGACATTGTGACAAATGTTTGGTATCATTTCAACTAAGAGTGGTGATTTTGAAATTAAATCTTTGTTTCCTTCATATTTCAGCTGTTGTAATAAGTAAGTATACTGTTTTATGACAGTTTAGGTGCAGGCATTTTGCGTATATTTCTCAAGTCCAGCTGCTACATATGGTGTTCTCTCACTTTCTCATCACACCTGTAGGAAATACTGGATATTTAAAAGAGGTACAATCACATGTTGGTGAAAACACTTAGAAAACTACCTTAACTGTTCACACAGACCAGGCATTTTAGGATTTCCACCTATAGGAAAGGTTAACTCATCAGGAAGCACAAAGCCTCACACACTGAAAGAATTCTAACCTCAGCTAGATCTTTCCTAAAAAGTGATTCAGTGAAGTCTATTTCAACAGTTAACAGCATGGGAATTGTTGTACCTAAGAACCATAAACTCTCAAACACAAAAAATGTTAGACTTAGGATGATACTTTCATCAATAAGGCTGTTACAAAAACAGTACAAAAATAGTCCTTTAATATATCATAAGCCTGGATGACTGTCAGGGACCAAAAGGAAAAAAATCTGTTAAAAAACAGGAGGGGTCAAGTTTAAGTTAACTTTTGCTCCCCAAGATAAAGGTTCCTTTCCCACCCACTGTTTTGACAGGCAATTGCCTGACAGCAAACTCCTCCCCATCTCACCCCCCCCCCCCACCCTTCCTCCCTCCTTTCAACTCAAGTCAGCGGAACTTTTTCAAGGGAACAAATGCTCCATCTCTTCACACCCTAATACTACGACAGGTTTCTTAATAGCCAAATAAGTTGACATATTCTTAAAAACAATGCCCTCATTTCTCTCTGTTTTGTCAAGAACATAATGGAGAAGACTATCAAACTAGGAACTAATATCTTCCTGCTCCAGAAACACACACAAATCTGCTTTCATTGAGAATCCAAAAAGCATTTATTTTACAGTACTCAGTAAAGGCATATTAAATTCTGCTGCCCTGCCATCCTAAACCTATTAAGAATTTAGTCATACAAATGACTAAATCCTGTGCAGAAATGATTAATGCACCAGCAATTTATTTCATTCCCAATTTTCCATTTTCAAGTATTCCATCAGGAGCATATACATTTCTTAAGGTATTTGGCACCATTTTCAAATCAAAAGCTTCCAAAAAAAGAGAAAACCATTAAAAAAAAGTCAACAGACGCCTTTTTAAAAATATCCTTCATAATACTTGATACATGTCTCCAGAATTTTCAACACTTTAGATCTACTGAAACAACTAAATTTCCTCAAATGCAAAAGGGAATCTTTGTGAAGGCATACATTTGAGTAGCTTCCCTTATTTAGCATATATATAGTACCTTCTGAGTTTGATACTAAACTTAAGTGAGATCAAGAGTGAAAAAAAAAAAAGGCCATAGGACCACCACAGGCAAAGTTCTTTATTCCTCCTCCACCCCGAACACTGACTGAGGTGTCTCCTGGGCAAAGGACACATTTTAAGGCAAGACATGTTAATACTGCTTTAAAGAAACTTGTGGTCTGTAATTCCTTTTGGCTTCCTCAACAGAATAAATCCCTTTGTCAAAAGACCAGTGAGAAGACTTCATCTACACTCAGACTTAAGGTATATCCACTGCTGTTGATATAGAGCCATACACATTTTATTCCACAGAGGTAACATTAGTAAGAGTGGCCCTTGAGAAAAAGAAAACAGAAAATAAAAAGCTCACACTGCCTCCTACTGTTAGAAGGAAAACTTCATGAGGTCAAAATGGTCCATAATCTGTAATGAGTGCAGGGTATTTTTTGGTCTTAGTTTTTTTCTTTTTAAATCTAACGATCGATTTCCAAATCAAAACCTCATGAGTTGAGACACTGTGTACAACCCATACAAATTACTGCAGAAAACACTACTAAGTATGACTTCAGAATGGAAGTCACCTTCCCCAAACATATTTTTGACTTGATAATGTGACCTAATTTAAACAAAACAAATGAAAAGTGCTGTGTGCCTGGTAGGTAGCAGATGGTTACTTTCCCAGATATAAGGCAGTATTAGCAGTTAGTTTCTCCCTTCCTTACCTACTGCGAGGTTATCTGCTCCACCCAGCAGAAGAGATTCAATATCCTGCTTATCTGGAAGTCAGACTGTATGACCATTCCCCAGGGCTCCCTAGACCTTCATGATTTTTCCCATATTTTAGTAAGTTGGGAGTGCCGACACCCAACTTACCACTGAGATACATCTGTCTTCAAAATGTGACCAACAACTCTCGGGGACTTCAGCATCACCTGCCCCTGTCCACCCCAGCCATGATACTGTATTAAATCACTGAATATAAAACACAGAAACACAAACAATAGTTTTTGGTTTGTTTCTTTAAAAATGACATTTGTATTAAAACTCTTAAAATGAAGAGACAATGATTAAACTCGTGTATGGGATTAAAAATTACAATTGGTTAGAATTCTCTCAGTACATCACAACAGTAAAATTCTGCTCTTTGCTTTTGGAGGGACGCCCTATTAACTGATAACCAAAAAAAAAAAGTAAAAATATAAAAAGGGGAGCTAAATACCTGAACACTTTAACAAAATGAAGCAAAAAAATAAAGTAAAAAAATGCAAGACATGGAAATTACATTTTAAAGGCTGGAAATAATAGAGAAATTCACCAAACAACAGGCCCTATTGTCTTGGCTCCTTCGGAAAGACCAATGGAAGAAAACTGGGAAGTGGTCTAGGGAACAACAGATTCTGGGATAGGGTGGGAGGTTCACAGGTTGGCACCGGCTGGAACAGCTGAGTTTTGAAGGCACTCTGCAGACACAGGGGTGCTGGGGGCCCTGAATCACATTTGTGAAGTCTTTGTACTGTATTTTAAAGAGCTAGTCATCAAAATCTGTTACTGCCAACCAGTAAGAACAAAAAAAAACTAAACTTACACACACACACACACACACACACACACACAACAGTATACACAAAAATGTGCAGATCTGTAACATTTTTTTTCACAGCTGATAAAAAAAAATACTACCGTTCTTCCCAGACTCCCCTTAGATACAGTAGGTAAACAAAATAGATTTTTTTCCCACAAATATCAGCAGACACTTCCTGGCACCCCACACTGTATTGGCATCAGTGTTAACAGTCCCAGTTCAGATGTGCAATACTTCAGATTGGATACACTGTAACAAGAATCCAACTTTGCATAGACATCCTCAGAATTGTAATCAGTCACGGGGTTGCCCTTCCAAGCTGGCAGAAAAGGAACCCGACATTAATTTCCAGCTACTCCTGGAAAACAAGGAAAAAAACAAAAGTTTCTTCCTCTCCTCCAGCTCCTTCATTTGGTTCTCCCGGACTTCCTTCCACGTATTTAAAACTTGGAACTGGAAAACGGTTGTTAACAAAAACAAAAAAATAACAAAAAATAACAACAACCCCCCCCCCCCCATACTTCCACCTTCTCCCGGTCCTCTTCCTCCCCTACCCCATTTTTTTCCAGGCTGAAACTTTCGCTTGCTGGTGTCAAGCTGCCAATACAACGCCCTTAACGGTTATTTAAAGGGGGAAATATGCGTCAACCAAAATCAATGAAAAACGTACATGCTGCAAAGAGCCACATTTCCAATGGATCTCAGATGGTCAGGACCGGACACCCCTTCGGACGCCGGGAGGAGGCAGGGGACGTCGGTCACATAGGTCAGCCGGGCTCCTAGGACATCCCGGCCAATGCAAAGTCGTCTCCAATCTCAAAGCAAGAAGAGAAATCACATTTAGAGAGTCGGGTGCGTTTGGCTTTTGTGCGCAAAGCGCAGCCGGCGCGCAGCGGCCGGGGGCGCCTCAGAGGATCACGCAGGCCGAGCAGCAGCCCTCGTCGCCGTTGGGCTGCGCCGCGTAGTTCATCTGCCGCACGATCTCGGCGAACAGCTCGTCCACTGAGGCTTTGTTTTTGGCCGACGTTTCCATAAAGGGGCAGCTCCACTCCTCGGCCAGGGCCTTGCCCTCGCCGTACGAGACCTCGCGCTCGCCCTCCAGGTCCACCTTGTTACCCACCAGAATCATGGGCACGCGTTCGTACCGCTTCACGCGGATGATCTGGTCCCGCATTGGCTTGATGTCCTGGAAGCTCTGCTGGTTGACGAGGCTGTAGACCAGGATGAAGCCCTGGCCGTTCTTGATGTACAGGTCCCGCATGGACGCGAACTGCTCCGTGCCCGCCGTGTCCAGGATCTCCAACACCGACGGCGACGAGTCCACCTCGATCTCCTTTCGGTAGAAGTCCTCGATGGTGGGGTCGTACTTCTCAATGAAGGAGCCGGTCACGAACTGCACGGTGAGCGCGGACTTGCCCACGCCGCCCGAGCCCAGCACCACCACTTTGTACTCTCTCATGGCTCCGTCGGTGCTCTCCCCGCGCCTGCCGCGGCCCCGTCGGGGCTGCGCGCCTGGGTGAGGCTAGGCTTGCCGGCAGGACTTCTCCCGTTCCTCAGCTCCGCAGAGAAAACCGAGGAGAGTGTGGCTGGGAGTGCAGGGCGCAGAAATCAGCAAACGGAAATTGGGCGCCCCGCCGACCGGCGGCGGCGGCACGGGTCTGGGGCGCGGGTCTGGGGCCCCGCAGCAGCCCACGGTGGTGGCAGCAACGGCACCGGCAGCGGCAGCCTCGGCGGCGGACTGGGAGGACAATGCCGGCAGCCTGTGAGAGGCGACGGCAGCGGCTCCTCGCAGCGGCGACCCGGGAGGGCGGGGAAAGGGTGGCGGCGGGCTGCGGAGGTGGCTGCTAATTGCGCGCCGAGTCGGGACGCGCGTGGCATGAGTTCCCGCAGAGCGTGTGCCCACTACCTCGGTCCATCGCGCTTTCTACCGCAGCCTCCGCGGGGCTAGGGCTTCCTACTCGCCGCGCGCAGCCCGGCCCTCCCCGCACGGGCGAGCATGCCCAGTGCGCAGCCAGCCGCGCCCGCTGGATTCACCGTTCCTGGTTTTCCAGGGGGCCGGGCGGGGGCGGGGCTGTGGGTGGGGCTCGCGATTTGAGTGTGGACCAGCGGATTCCGGAGAGGAGAGAGTCTGGGAGCTGTTTGGGAAATGTGCTGCTCTCTGGAGGTGTTGGAAGAGGGGCTGGGAAAGCTCTGGTGGGACGGTGGCGGCCGTCTTCTCTCACGGCTCTGGGGTTTGTGCCTACGGTGGCAGCTCTACGAGAACCTGTGGGCGAGGCGGGCACCTCGGCCTGGAGCGGGTTCTGGTCTTGCTGACTCCAGTAATCAAAAGTCTTTGGATTCTACCTTCTGAGCCCCAGAGGGGTGTCTCAGTCCCGGAGACCCAAAGGACATTTGCATGCTGGAGCGGCGAGTGGAGCATCTTCTCCCACCCGCAGTGCAGCTCTTTTTTTTTAAACCATTCGCCTCAAAACATTACTCGGCCTTCTCTGGCGGACTCTGCCCGCACTACATCCCCTCGGACAAAGAAAACAAGAGTCGTGTGCCTGTAACTGTCCCAAGGAGGGAAGGGGCAGGCTCCAGTGACTGAAGCCCTCTCCAGGCTAGGATTTGGCGAGTCCCACCCACCTCCCTGCCGGGCTAGGGCCAAAACCCGGAGACCAGAATTCAACCCAGTCCGTCAGTGGCAGCGGCTCCCGCAACTAGTCAGGCATGCTCAGTGGGTAGAGCAGGTTTTCGGGCTTAGAAGCAGGAAGCTTTTGCACCACACACCCACACTCCAGCTCAAATTACCTCTCCCAGACTCGGGATCCATTGGTCCCGGGGCGCAAATCTCACACCCTCATCTGTTCTCCCATTGGCTACCGCCAAGGTTTTGTCAGTTTGGGCTGCTTCATTGGCTAAAAAGTAGCCTCCGCTCGTGATTGGTTATTTATAGAGATTGAGTTCAGAGGCGGAGGCACAGCTGTTCTTTCTCTGCTGCTCCCCACCCCCTTCCTCCCACTTCCCCAACCTAGTCGTTTTGAAGCTAAGAGTGCAAAAATAAGAGGAATTTAGGCGGAGAGCTCAGAGCTAAAAATAGCCCTTTGTTGGTGTTTTCCAGAGTCTGACTTCTCGGTGCCCAGTCACGACTGTCCCTTAAAGGGAGCAGAAAGGGCTGGTTACAGTTCTGGGTCCCCAAGCAACAGCAAAGTTTCCACGGTGTTTTTTTCTTTTCTTTCTTTCTTTCTTTTTTCTTTTTTTTTTTTGCTTGCAGAAGGGGTAGGGCGGCCACGATGTGGAAAAGGGACCACTCTGAATTCTTTCCACCCGGAGGGGTGGGGGAATGCCCAGGCTTGCCCTTAGAAAACGTCTTCGCTTTGGGCGGGCAGTCGCTAGACTTGGCTCGGCTCGCACTCGCGGGAGGTGAGAGGGAGATGCCTCGACTTGCCTCCGAGTCGCCCTCCTTCCTGGCGGAGGAGAGATGTTAAGACCTGTCAGAAGGCTTACCAAAGTTAGTGTGAGCTCCAAGGTGACGAGGGGTGGGGGCGGGGAGGGGACCGAGCTGCGTCAACCCCTGGCACCGCGTCCGGCCTTGTTTTATCCGATACCACTTCACACTAGTTCACGCGTTCGCATGACAGGGATGAGCCAGGCAGGGTGCTGTGTGCTAACACTGGGTTTCAGTTCCCGAGCCCCGCCGTGACTCACAGCCACGAATCCCTGGCTCTGGCTCATGCTGTGAGTGTCTGCACTCTGAAGTCTTAGGCCACGGGCCATGGGCAGCAGCCTACGCCTTGGATGGGGGTGGATGGTGGCCAACCCCGAGCCTGGCCCTGCTGTTTAGTGGAGAAGGGGATTGAACCTTGATGATCAGAGTGCTTGGATATAATTATGTTTGTATAATTCTCCAGATAAACCTTTCTGAGATAGATAACACTTAACACAGCTGGAGAGAACCTCACAACCTTTAACCAGCTTTTCATGTCTGCCACACCTTTCTACACGCGCTCTCTTATTTAATCCGCATAGTAATTATAATACATGTTTTAGGATGAGGGCACTGAGACCGTGATATGTTCAGTAACTTGAGATTTCACAGCTAGTGTGTGGCCAAGCTAGGGTCACAGGTGTTTGGCTGCTTGTAACCAATTGTCCATACTTTTACACAAGAAAATCTCAAGATTTTACTCTTAGGTTGAATCTTCAGGTTATGTAATCAGACTCGCTCTTAAACCCAAGCAAAATGGACCTCTGTCCACCACCACCACCGTCTGGTCTCCTTGGGCAGTGTCCCTTCCTGCAGGGAAAAGAGCCTGAACTCTCCTGAGACCCCAGTCCTGGTCGTCATAATTCTGGAACCCCCTACCCGAGTAGTCCCAAACCCTCTGTCAGGATGGGCCTGGGCCCCTGAATTCACCCTGCATCCACGAGTGGGTCTGTGTTGGCCTGTGCACAGTGCTCAGACCTCGGGACTGAGGTGTGTGCCCTTCCTGGCACTTTGAGCCCCTCCTTAGGGTAGGAGGAGGGGTCAAGGTGGGGTCAGCTCTCCTTTCCCTGTGACCTCTCAGCCTGGCCCGGGGAGGAGTCTAAAAACCCACAGTTCACACCTAGCCATCCAGGTTCATTTGACAAAATAGGAGGATCATATTTTAAGTTTATCTTGATGTATAACTTCAATACTTAGATTAATGCTATATGGGCCTCTATTTGTCCTCTTGCACACAACGATTAGGTGTGGTTCTGGGTATGATCCAGTAGAAAATGCTTTGTCCTTGTACGTCTGGTGTCTAATCACAGGTATTGGATATCAGTTATTACTTGAGAATGTGGGCAAGTCCCGTAAGGGCTCCTGACCTTAGTTTCCCTAGCTGTTAAATGCTGATAACAAATCGGCCCTACCCACTTATACAAGGAACCCTGGAGAGAGAGAATCCAGTGACCAAACCCCTCATTTACATCAGACAGACCTGGGCAGAAATTAGAATCCTGGTGTCCTGGCTGTCCTTTTCTTGGTGCCAGCCTGTCCTTGGGGATAATAATTAACAGATAATGGACGGAAACATGCTTTTAAAACTGCAGCACCTCATAAATGCATGACAATTACCCAGACTCGGGCCTGACAACCCCATCTAGGAGACACCATCCTCTGGACTCTGAGTAGCTTTGTGGATGGGTGGTGTTGAACCTTGGTGGCATCTTCAGTACCAGAAGGATGCCACAATTTGAATACTTTCTTTTAGGGATTCCTCAATAGCTATTTTTATTACCTTCAGTTAGTCTCCCACAGAAAGTTTTGGGACTCCAAATGAAGTAATAAAATTGCTAATGCAGAAATGTGTAAGAGTGATCATTTCCTCTTATGAAATCTGTTAGGAGTCTTCATTCACCTTACTTAGGGGGCTTATATGTCCTGCGCCATACTTATTTACCTGTCTGTGCCTTGTCACCATGACAATTCCTTGAGAGCGGAGCTCATACATATCAGACTTATCTTTGGAGTCTCCTCTGTGCCCCATAACATATACTGCAGTGCCTTTTATATAAGGCCCTCAATAAATACTTATTGAACGTGTGAATACATACTAGTTTTGCTGAGAAATAGCATTTCCTGGAGCTGTAGAATCCTATGTAATAATGTTTCAGTCTCCCCGAGTCATAAAGATAATCAGAGCCTACCCTTATTTTAGTGGAAACACTAAATCAGCGCTATCTTGGAGAAAGATACCCGAGCGCCCAGTTGCGTAAACCCTTACTCTGAAGAAGATTTAACATTTGCAGATAATATGAAATGACATTTCCTGAAAACCACTGATAGTAAAAGCTGCCAGGTAAGGACTGCTTAACCTGTGGTACTGCAGGTTACTGGCTTTTGCTCCCACAGTGGGACTGACTACTGAGGTTCCCTGACACTGGGTTGGGCCTTCAATGTATTAACTCGTTTCTTAGAGCACAAATCTTCAGAATCCTCAGGAAAATAAGTACCACCTGTCCTCTTCATTTATGCAAAGTAATGAGTTTTTTTATGATGCAAATAATTGCATCAGCTTGTTATAAGCCTTTGATTTGTTTATGCTTTCTTTCATCAAGATATTGAAAAATATTCCTATTTTGAATGTATTGATCTTTTCGTTGATTTTTGGGGGGTGGATTTCACACCCCATTAAAAGACATCTCACACTACAAGATATTTTATACAACTAGTATTTTCTTTTAGCATTTTTAAGGTTTCATTCTTTTTATTGGTACCTTTTGGCTTGCTTTTCAATGGAAAAGACAGCCTCCGTAAATATGGAGAGATGGAAATCCAAGCAATAGGATGCCCGCTGAATAGAAGTTTCTGAGGAGAGTGAGGGCAGAGGAGAAGTGTGAGAACTGGTGGGAAGGCTGAGGAAGCATCCCCCCCCCCCTCCCCGTGAACAGGAAAGAAGAGTCCAGAGACCTGAAAGCCGGAGCCGAGAGGGTGAAAAGTGGAGAGTGCGGGCTGCCAATAAGTTTCTCTCTGTAAATAAACGTGGCAAGGCACCTGCTCAGAGAAAGAAGGCCAGGGGTGGGTGTGGGACTGGAGCAGAAAAGACTGTTTCCAACAGAGACTGTGCGGCAAGCACGCAGCATGGAGTCACTAAGTGGCCGAACGGGGGGAGCAAGAGTTCCTGAAGATGGCAATTCAGCTTTTCTTTTTTTCCCTATGAAGAAAGACATTGCTAATTTCTCTTAAATCTGTCAGGTCAGATTCTGTTAGAAGTTCTAAAGGCTTTTCTTAGCATTTGCAAATAACTAATTAAAATATCCACGCCACACCTCGAATATGCCCATACTTTTAAGTAAACACACACACACACACACACACCTGTGACTTATGTGATTAAAAACCTCATTACTAGTGGGAAATTAAGTGAACTCAATAAAACTACCTTACCTATGTAGTATCTTGAGCGTCTCTTCCTATTCCAGGCTAAATGACAATAAAACTTAGCCCACCAGAACTCAGAAACTGAGTTGTTCTGGGGAGTTGAACGTTGGTCTAGAAACCTGTGGCAGTTGTGCAGGGTGTGTGTGCTGTTACTATGAGACAAGCACGCATATATGTTTCATTAGGTAAGTAGTATATACTGTACTACATTTGGAATGTATTTAAAAAACAACAAACCAGAAAGAATAAAACACATCTAACAAATTACCCCCAAACAAAAAGTTTACATTTTGGTCCGTGGCCTTCTTTTCATCATAGAATTATTTAGAACATAGAAAACCAGCACTAGTTTTCTTGTGACTATTTTAATTTACATCTCAATGTAGGCACGAGGTATTTTATAGCCTATGGGTCAGAAACACAAGGTCAAATAAGACATATCTTATATTCTTATTTATTAAAAAATTCTCCTGTCTTATTTCATAGGCTTTATGGGAATATGTGTATCTCATATGCTGAAGTTGTTGCTTTCTTGACTAAGCCTCCGAGGACAGCCTGGCTGGGGTCATTTGCCAATTTGTCCTGAAGGTGGAATAAGGCATGGTCAGGTTCGTGACCTCGGGGGCAGCAGAACGTAGCTGCCAGTGCGAATAATTAACCAGAGAATCAAAGGCTTCAGCTGCATTCTCCCACGTGGTTTTGTCCCTGTCCAGAAATGATCCTCTTTGTGGTGGATGGTGGCCTTTGAGGTGTCAGCACCATTCAGAGCCACACCAGGGACTTCCCATCATTAACACATTTGTGCTTTCTTTGTCACTTTGCTCCCAGGCTCCCAACTCTTTCGCTCAGAGTCCTTCCTAAGGCTTAGAACAAACAAATCTGTCCCTCACACTTTTCAGAGTGCTTGGGAAACAACTTATTCTCAAGGCTGAAGATTCTTATCAGAAAAAAAAAATAAAGATACTTTTGCTGACGTGGTTTCAGGCTGAAATTGTCTCCAAACTATTTTCAGTGTTCGATTTGAATAGAATTTCAGGCATAAGCGATATTTAACATTGTATTTTTATCACATGGATGGAAATTTCTGAATATTGCATGCCTGATAAATTTACTTTCTCATTAAATCTTGTATGTGGTAGGATTTCCTATCTTGAATGACACATTTTCTGTAGGCTGACCCCGGGATTTAGTATTCCGTGGCTGGGAGATACAAATAATGTTCACAGATACCACTGTATTTCCTCTGGATGAGCAAAATAATTGTGTAACAACAGAATAGTTTTGTTATCCCGAGATAAGCCTATGGTTCTAAAAAATCCTTCATGAAATGTAAGTAAAAATGGCAGGAGGAGGCTGGGAGTGGCAGAGAAACTGTCTGCTTTTCCACACATTTACACAATGTAAGCAACGGGTAATACTCCAGGATGCTGTGGGACCATGCCACGTCGTTTCCCACATGTTAAACCATCACTTGATTCTTACTCTGTTTAATTCAGATAAACTTTTGTTAGTGTATAAAGCTACAAGTTACATTAGGTTGGCTTTATATGTCTTTTATGTATCAAGAATTATAGCTTGAGCGTAAGAGTCTTTTATTTGAAGATGTAGGCAAGCCAAGGAAGGAAGGTTCAGGAACAGGAAATCCGGCCACTCAATGCACTATTATTCTTTAGAGGACCAAGGGACCAATTGAGGGGTAAGAGAAGAGATGATTGAGGTTCATAACGTGATTCCAGGACAGCAGAACTCATCAGAGAGAAAGGGAGAGGGCTGTTCAATGTAGCGTCTGCCTCTTAGGACAGTAGACATCTAACCCTTGGGCCCACCCCAGTGAGACTCCTTAGGGGAAAGGGATGCCAATAGAGTCCCTGGGCCATTGAGCTGGCAAGGTGACAGCAGCATTTCAGCCCGCACCTTCTGCAGCATTCCACGCCAGGGCCTGCAGCAGCTGCGGAGGGTCTTGGCGTAGACCTCCATAGCAGCACACGTCCTCTTCAGCAGACACCAGCGGAAGAACCGTCACGTTGGACGTGGGCAGCCGCAGCAAAGACCCCAGAGGAGCTTGTGCAGGAGTGAAGAGAATGAGTGATGCAGCCCACAGAGCCTTCACAGGCTGGTCGGGCCAGGGGCAAAGGAGCTGACCCTAAGGGGTCGCAGCACTATTTTAAAGGAATCAGGGAGGTCTGGACACTGTTGTTAGAGAGACTAAGATGAATAATAACAAGATGCATGATTGTGGTTGTGTTACCCTGTCTTGTCCCCTCAGCTAATTAATGTAATGTAGAAACTTAGATGACATGGGAAATTGTCTAGAAATAAGTTGTCTTAACTAGTCACTTTTCTAACACCCGCTCCTTCCCCCCAGGATTTGCTGGCTTTATTTTTAATGTCTTTTCAAGTGACCGCACACTGAAAGAATGAGGAATAGTTAAGGGCAAACTTAAACTGGAAACCTAGGTAAGGAGAGTGGGTCTAAACAAACACAGGTCCACTTCTCACTTAACAAGAAGTCTGGAATCGGGGTCCTCCGGCCTTGGTCTAGCAGTTGAGTGAGGAGAAAGGCAGTCTCAGAAATCAAGTCTGTTTTTGTGGCAGGAAGAAGGCGGGTCTGGGGGTGGGGCCGAGGATACGCGAGGAAGGCGGTTTCTGTCTGAAGCACTAGGACTTTTGCAGTTAAATTTCCTTGGCAGGTTAAATTTCCTTTCCTCTTCTAGCAAAGGAGGCTGGGAAAATTCATATTTAACTTTTCTACCTTTTAGAGTAGATGGAGACAAAAGAGAAATAGAGAATGGTGTTAGGTAAANTCAAGTCTGTTTTTGTGGCAGGAAGAAGGCAGGTCTGGGGGTGGGGCCGAGGATACGCGAGGAAGGCGGTTTCTGTCTGAAGCACTAGGACTTTTGCAGTTAAATTTCCTTGGCAGGTTAAATTTCCTTTCCTCTTCTAGCAAAGGAGGCTGGGAAAATTCATATTTAACTTTTCTACCTTTTAGAGTAGATGGAGACAAAAGAGAAATAGAGATGGAGACAAAAATAGTAGATGGAGACAAAAGAGAAATAGAGAATGGTGTTAGGTAAGCCAGCCTATAATGTCTGCCTCAAACATCAATCTACTCTTAAGAAACTTAGTATCTTTCTGGCAATTGAATTTGCACATAATTTTTTCACACTGGCTCCATAAGCACAGGTATAACCTCTTCTTTTTTTTATTTTATTAAAAATCACACTTAAAAAGCCTTACTTGTTTTTAAGTTTGGTTGTATATATGATATAAAGTTTTGGTTTACACAAAAGTCTACAAAGAAAGAGAACTTTTTAATACTCGGTTTTAACTCCTGATGTCCAACAACTCATATGAAGCAGAAAAATGCTGAATTTCTAGTCTGACAGAATTACTTTCAAATTTTGGCTCAGACATTTTCTACCTCTGAACCTGGACAACTTATTTCGTTTCCGAGGTAGCCAGTCTTCAGGATGGATCCCATCATTCCCTGCTCCTGGCATTCATTCACTTGAATGGTCTCCTCTCACAGCGTATCAGGGTTGGTCTGTATAACCAAGGGCCCATGCCAGAGGTGATGGTATGTCACTTCCAAGACTGTCGTAAAGGGCTGCAGCTTCCTTCGTGGGCTTTGTCTCTTGAATTTCTCACTGTAGAAGAAGCCAGCTGCCATCGCTTCAGAACACCCTGGCAACATTGTGCAGAAGTTCATGTTACTGGGAACTGAGATCCTTACTCCAAATGCTGCGAGTAACTGAGGCCTGCCCGTAACCAAGTAGGTGGACGTGGAAGTTACTCCTCTGGCAGTCAGATGACTCCTACTACAGCCAACAGCTTGACCTCAGCCTCCGAAGAAACCCTTAGCCAGAACCACCCAGCCAATCTGCCCCCAGAGTCTTGACTCTTAGAAACTGTGAGATAATAATGTTCCATATTTAAGCTGCTAAATTTCTGAGTAATTGGTTATACAGCAAAAGAACTAATACAACTTCTTTAAGCTTCAGTGACATCATCTATTGTGTTGGCTAAAACACAATAGATGTCTTTGTAAGATGTGTTTTTGTAAGATGGCTCTAGTAGTGCTTAGTTGTCGTTAACGTCATTCGAAACAATTTTGTTAGATTGTATCATGACAGCTGTCATATCAGCGTGCATTTAAAAAATCTTGTCAAAACTGGTGAATTTTTGTGTAGGTATTATAATATTGTAAATGGAAAAAATATGCAACATTTGTGGCATATTATACTTTATTATTTCAAAAAGGGTAAAGACGCAATTGAAATGCCAGAAGAGATTTGTGCAGTGTATGGAGAAGGTGCTCCAACTGATGTAATGTGTCAAAAGTGGCTTGCAGAGTTTTGTACTGGAGATTTCTCACGGGACGATGCTCCATGGTTGGGTAGACCAGTTGAGGTTGGTACCCATCAAATCGAGACATTAATTGAGAACAATCAACATTTTACCATGCAGGAGATAGCTGGCATGCTAAAACTGTCCAAAATCAATAAAGTTATTGCTGAAAATAAAAAGGTGTCTTTTGTTTTATAGATAAAACTAAACGGCCTTTTTTTGCCAACCCAACATAAACTGGGGATATAAATCATTTTTATGAGGATAATAAGATAGTGTATGTGAAACTGCCCAAAGCAACTCCTGCAACACAAGGACATAGACAAAATTAATTAACAAATACCACCTATTTGTGATCATTTTCACCTGTTTACCCTTTTCAGAACTCCTTTTTTCTTAGATTAGCACAGTTTTTAAAAAGGTCCTTGTCCTTTGCTTTTCACTCGTGTGGAACACACGTCGCTGAGCTCAGTGTCTCTCTCACAGTGCCGTAGCACTCTCCTGCACTGGGGAGGGTTGTGTTAGCTAAGGTCACCCGGGTTTAATAATGAATGTCTCTCCCAGGATGCTGAACTGTGGTGTCTGATGTGTCATACCAACTAAATAAAATATTGCCCTATTGTTGTAAATAGCTCCTATCTTTTTCCCTCTAGAACGCTTTTGGTGGTTTTAATCTGCTCTACGCCCCCATTGCTGAACCAGTGATACCAGGAGTGCATGGTGAAGATGACAGCCTGCCGCACACCTGCAGAGTGGTCCAGTCTTCTTTAGCTTCTTCCTTCCTCATCCTCTGCTGCCCCTTCTCTTTCTAATGACAGACTCAGTGATCACAGCGCAGCTGCGGCCAACTCTGCTACAGTCTCAGATGGTCTCTGCTATTTTTCCTTTTCCTTTTAAAAATTACTTTCTTATTTCTTGGCTCATATTATTTCTATACCTTAATTCACTTGGGCCAAAAAATTGTGTGTGTGTATAAATGTATATATCATATATGTTTGTATACATATGTGTATATGTGTGCATTTTGTACAATTAGATCACTTTTTTTCTTGGCCAGGATAGCATGCTGGGAATCATTTTTGGTTCATTGAATTGTCTTCACTAGCATTTGCAGTTGGATACTTGGGGCCTGCTTCTGTGCTCCAAAGTAGGGTTTTGTTCTTGTTGCTGTTGTTTTGGGTTTTTAAGCTTATTCTGCATCTGCAGTAGTTCCACAAGTCTACAGGCTCTGAAATGTTGGTTTCTGGAGAGCAGAGACTTTCCTATAATGGGTGGGTCCCAAGCTCTCCCATTGTAATTGTCAATAAGCCCAGGCTCCCATTGCTTCCCGTCTTGCTCTCCCCATACCAATCAATCCTGTGTAATCTAGCAGATAGAGCTCATTCAAAATACTATGTAACATTCATTATGTGAATGCATCACAATATGATGACTCTTGAAGACATAATGTGGAGTGAAAAAAGCCAGAGGCAACAGAATATGTACTGTATGAGTCTATTGACAGAATGCTCATAAAAGACAAAATTAAAGTATTTTGTTCAGGCAGGTATGATTAGGGAATAAACTGGGAAGAAAATAAAAAATTGTGATTAGCAGTGGCAGAGAGAAAACGGCACATTTGATTGTGTTGCAGAATGAGGGTTGGGGACAGGAAAGGCTACCTAATTTGTGGGGCTCAACGCCCAGAGCAAGTTAAGGGCCCCTTGTTCCGATTGTATGAAGAATTTCAAGGGGCAACCGCAGAGCATCAAGGCAAGTGGGGGACCCTGCTCAGTGCCAAGCCCTGCACCACAGGTCACGCAGCAGCAACCCCATGAAGCCTTGGCTCTGATTGGAGAATTTCTGAGCTTCTGTGGATGCTTTATTTTTCAGCTCCATAGAAAGAGAGTGATATAGATATTTGTTTCAGAAAAAGCCAAAAGTTGAATATTCATGATGTGCATACTTTTCTGTAAGTTTATTCTATTTCACAACTTCCAAAAAACGTGAACTGATCAGAACTGATCAGGGCACATCCTTGTCAAAAACCTATGTGATGGTTTCCATGGATGAAACACCTGTAACCAGATGCTTTCCCTGTATCTTCATTTCTTGCAGGCCCAGCTCAAGTGCCAGCTCGTCTATGGAACCTCCTAGATTTCTTCCACCAAAACGATCCTTTTCCTTCTCTCTGCTCCGTTCCCACATTCTCTCTCTGTTATAGCACTTAACTCTTCTCCCTCAAATCAGAGTTCTTTGAGAGTTGTTCTTTCTGATGCATTTGAAATCTTGGGGAAATACTTCAGGCTTACTCATCTTCATCCTTAGGATTGATCCTATAGCGTGGTACACAGTGATTATTGAATTTAATTAAAGGGCTTTCCCAAACAGTGATAACCCCCTGTAAAACTAAAGCACTAAAAATTCCTACATAATGTACATCCTTACACTATGCAGTGATACAGGGTAACAAAAGTAACAGTTCTGCAAACGAAGGTGTGGTTACTCACCTGCTGAAAATTTGAAGTGGGCACGAAGTCTTTCACGGTATCATTGAACATTTCTGTGTTTCACATCTGAGATGAATCTCACAGCCATCTTTAACATGCCCTGAGGGACTTGTTATGTAACAGACACCCTGGATATCATTTTTACCAGAAGCACATTTTAAAACACTATTGCCCATATTTTCTTTGACTTCTTGCTGTTGTTGTTAATGTTGTTGTCTGTGGCATATTTTATCTCTCGCTAACACTTTGATTTCTTTTGATAAACCTATGACTTGGACATTTTCTTACAACAGATGGGTGTGTTCTCTGGGTATTATTTCTGAAACGAAGAAAATGTTCCCCTTTCGCAGCATCTGGGTGAGATTTGGAGTTCTGTCACAGATTTAAAATATGGGCAGAAGCAATGATCTCTCTCCCACAGAAGGTGTCTGCAAATAATTTTTTCTATTTCCTGTTTTATTTTCAATGCCAAGCTTTGAAATCACAAATGAAGTATGGGTTCAGGAAAAAAACACTATAGAAAACAATATTTAGACATTTCTTTTCATCATTCACTTTTATGGGTGTGCTCTAGTCTGACGACCCAGATGGCCAGGCTAAAAATCTGCGGTTACATGAAAGTCTTTTATATATAAGTAAAGCACTGATGAATAGACTTCTAATGTATATACGAGTGAGTATATGCCATTCATCTTTACACGTAATTTCACTGCACAAAGCCTTTCAACATGAGTTATAACATTTGGCTGGCAAATGTACAGTTATGTGCTTGGTAACATAGACTGGGGTGGAAACGTTCAATGAAAAATGTCTACCATCTTCTACAGGACAATTCATTTTCATCGACACAGATTTTAAATGATTCTTCTCTCACTCTGCCAAGTAATCATATACAAGTAAAAAATAAACTCTTTGCCAGAGACGATGACAGTAAGAGAATGTGAAATTTCGTTAAAGGATTATTTCCATATTAATTCCCTCTCTTTTAAACATCTATCACCTAATGACCGGAGATCAGTGACCACACGTGCAATAAGACATGCATTTTTAAAGTCTTTACCCTTAAATATTTTCTCCCTTCATAAAGCTCGACATACAACATGAGGTGTCTGTAACACCTTCTTTCCCCTGCCTGCAGCGCTGTCCTTACGTCTGTCCTCTTTTCCTCTCGTCCACGGAGATGTCACCTCATCAGAGAAGCTGAATGAAGCTCTATCTGTGTGAACTGTACTCCCTTCCCCCTGAATCCTGTGGCCAGGAGTTAATCCAAAAGGGATGTCAGTCGGTTCAGGCTGCTACCACAAAATACCACAGACCAGGTGGTGTAAGCAAAATAGAGCTGAGTTTGCCACAGTTCTGGAGGCTGAGGAGGCCGAGATCCAGGTGCCAGCCTGGTCAGACTCTGGAGAAGCATTTCTTCCAGATTGCAGACTGCTGACCTCTGGCTGTGTCCTGGCACGGTGGGGTGCACTGGACCAGGCGGCTCTGTAGGATGTGTCTTCTATAAGGGCCTTTCACATCCAAGGAAACTCCACCCTCATGACCGAAGCACCTCCCAAAAGTCCGACTTCAGAACTGGACATTAGGATTTCAACACATGAATTTGGAGGAGCACAAAAGTTCAGACAATAGCAGAGCATGTTTTTAGGCCAGATCTGACCCGCCATTTTTTTATTCTGCTGTTTGTTTGCTGTTTAACATGACCCGTGAGCTAAGAATGGTTTTAACCTTTTTATAATGGTTAGAATAAATAAACAAAGAAACAAATACTCCATGGCATTAAAATTAAAAGAAATGCGCCCTGGCTGGTGTGGCTCAGTGGATTGAGTGCTGGACTGAGAACCAAAATGTTGTCAGTTTGATTCCCAGTCAGGGCACGTGCCTGGGTTGCAGGCCAGGCCCCCAGTTGCGGGGCAAATGAGAAGCAACCACACATTGGTGTTTCTCTACCTGTCTTTCTCCCTCCCTTCTCCTCTCTAAAACTAAATAAATTAAGTTAAATTAAAAAATAATGTAAGAAAATTAAAAGAAATGCAAATTATAGTGTGCGCAAATCAAGTTTTATTAGGACATAGCTAAGCTATTCATGTATATTGGCTTTACAGCTGAGTTCAGCCACAAGGGCAGGCTGAAACAGTGGCCATTGGGACCATGTGGCCCACACATGGTCTGTGTGACCCTTCACAGGAAAAGTGTGTCTCCCCTGTTGTAGGCAATTCCAGCATCCTACGTGTTTCACTGCACTTACCAAATCTGTAATTATGTTTTTTATCTGTGAATTTACTTAATGAGGAGAGAGACGTTGTCTCCCCGTGCCCAGATCAGTCTGTGGAAGTACCAAGAAGAGCTTAATAAATGCCTGTTCACTGACTATAAAATAAATAAATGGGACTGGAGCCCCTTAGCCTATTTCTTTGCCCTTCTATATAGATGAGGTAGAATGCAAGAAACCCATTTCTTATGATTGAGAGCAGCTGTTTGAAAGATTTGAAACTAGAAAGGCACATCCACAGAATAGCAGCACTTGATGTTAATTTTTACCTTGGGCTCTCAAATTTCCGGATGACTCTCTCTAGCTTCCAGAGTGTGAGGGATGCAAGGCCCCTACGAAAGTTGGGTGATTCCACTGTGATTTCACTTCTGGATCAGATGGAAGCTTCCAGAGAATGTAACCGGGCAGCATGCCGTCCGGCCATTTGTCGTCGTCTATGCACATACTATGGAGATTGTGAGGAAGGAAACAGGTCATTAACAGGAAACCCTATTTGAGAGAGCTGGAAACACGCAGAGCCAACCACATTTGCAAAGCAACACCAACCAACCAACCCCCGGAAGATTAAAGTAAAACACCAAACCTAGAAGGTCCCCATTATTGTTTATCTGTTCTTTTGGAGCTTAAGCCGGCCACACAAACAGGTCTCCATCCTCTCTGAGGCATGCACCAGCGGGTTTGAGTGGCCATCCTTTCCCAGCAACTCTCTTTCTCTCTCAGGGTCTGGGCTGTGCTGCTAGATCACCCCAGACAATTGTGCAAGGGAAGCTTCATTCAGGAGGAACTTCCCGGCTCACGCCTCCATGTGCAGCTCTCAGTCTCTGCACTGCTCTCCCTGCAAGGGAGTGGAAGCGGTCCACAGCCCAAGCGCTGAAGCGTCCCAAAGGCCAGAGTCTGGCAAGGCATGCAATCCCAGTGTGGGACTCTGCCTCTGGGGAGCTGGCTTCCAACAGTGAAGGACCTAAGGCCACAGTGGCCCCAGCATCTGCCACCCCTACTGGCAGATCGGCAGGGACGACAGGAACCGCTGTCACCCGGCTCCCATTGGAGGAATGCAAGGATGGCAGCTAGAACTGTTACTTGGCTGCCCTGGAGCTGTCGCTGACGGGCCCACACTGGCACTGACTGCAGGTGGGCAGTAGTCACAGTGGCTTCCCGTCTCGGAAAAGGGTGCAGGGCTTGCCAGCCAGCTGCACTCCCTAAGCCTGCACCTCTTCTCTGCTCCCTTACCGGAACCTGCCATGCTCCTGGCCAGGCTTGTCCTGGAGAGCTCGGGCAGGGGCACAGGGAATCCTCATGTCGAGGCTGCAGGTTCAGGAACCTCGCCCTCAGCCACCACAGACCTCCCAGGCAGGGGATGGGGGAACAACTGCCATGGTGTTTCTGTGCACTCCTTTTAAAGACCCCCCACCCCGCCCCATAACTCATCACATAGGGAGGTCGATGGGAAGGTATGTCCCTCCCATCCAATCACCTGCTTCGCTTTTGGCGCCAGCTGTCAATGTCTCTTTTTGCTGTGCCTTGGGCGTATTGTCTTGGTTGCGGGGCTGGCGCACGCATGCGCCATCTTTGGTGCTCCTCCACCCCTCCACAGGTTACTTGTCCTCAGGTTCCACGTCCAGCAAAACTGTCCTTTAGCAATGCCTTTCATTGATTATACTCTTCCGCCTCCTTACTCCCGCACTTCCCTTATTATTTGGAGCTAATCTGTTTCCTAGCAATGTCGGAGTCTTGACTTCTTACCCAGTCACAATTCAACCCTAGAAATTAGCTATAGTCAGTAAGTAGTTCATGTATTTTAACTCGGATTAAGATTCAAGACATCCTACATAGACCTGAGTCTCCGGCGTTCTTTTCCTCCCACCTTTAAATGGGGGAAGAGCCATCACACATGCAGATGAGAGTGTGCTCAGGTGCCCTACTGTGCCCCACGCTCAATGTGGGCACTGACCTGTCCCTTCTGAGCTATAGAGTCCAGAGCAAAAACTGACCTTTATACCAAAGAAACTCAGTACTCAGGAATCGTGAAACAGTGTTTTGGCATCGTAGGTGGAAGCCACTCATGTGTGAGGCAATTCCATGAGGAGAAAAACTATACTCTCACTTAAATAATGACCTGAATATGGAATGGCCCTTGTTCTGATGAAATCTGGCTAATGGGTTGTAAATTTCGGCTTGGAGCTGTATCAGGAAGCAGGTCATCTTAAATAAAGGCTGGAGTCTAATAAATGTATGTGTTTTACTTAAATTTATTTAAACATATGGAATATTAGTTGGTCTACTTGGTACTGTTAGGTGATTCATTGGCCATGGTTTAATAAATGTATCGGGGCAGCTTTTACTGAGTTTTGCTGGATGGTCATAAAACCATGGTTTGCTTTCTCTGTGCATAGCCGCTCTTAATGCAAAGAGCATGTGTACCTCCAATATTCAATAGGGAAGGACTGGAGAGGTTCACTGATGGCCTCTCCAAAGGGTGACTAGTTACAGGTTTGAATGAGCCCGAAGACCCCCAAAGTGAATGTCATGTATGCATGTAATACAAACCAGACCATCCCAAATACATTCTCCAAGCGTCATGAAAGAAATCTGGCCAATCATTTTTGAATGATGAGTAACTGAGAACATCTTTGATTTGTCTATACATATTTTGTGGCCTTAGAGTTTGACAGCCTAAAACCCATAAAAAAGACATGTGTGCACTTAGGACTAGAGGGCTAGAGTTGAATTCCCAAATCTCCCTTCAGACGTTCACACTTCAGCTGAGTGTACCATCTGTGCAACTGGAGTAAGGAGGATTCTGGGTTTGATTTTAAAAAGGGAAGGAGAGTTGGCAATGTTGTATATCATTTCCTCTGGAGGAACTGATACTTTTTTCCTTGTGGACAGTGTGAATCATGTTTCCCCTTTTTCTTTAGCCTCCACGAGATACTCAGAACTCAATTTTAATTCTACATTCTTAGACTGCTTCAAACTTGAGGGGCTGCCTCCTTAGGTTCTAACCTGAGTACCTTGGAGAGTGAGCCTGTCACTGCCTCACTAGGCTTCTGAGTGCTCATTAGTAACGTGAAATCATCAGGAAACAGCCGTGGTTTTCCAATCTTTTTGGAGCAGTGTTCCTTCCAGTGACCTCCTTGGGAGGGAGAAACTTTGGCACAAGAGCCTGACGGCTCGTCCTCTCCCAAGTTCAAAAGCAACGACACCACTTCAGCTTGTCTGCACCTTAAGAAAAAGACTTCTTTGGAACCAAACATAAGTGATATTTGAGAACTCTGGTGCTGCATCATTTCTGAGGCCTCTTTCAGCTTTGAAAACTTTCTGGATTAAGAGTAGAACTGAGTCAACTGTAAGTGAAAAAATAAAAAAGGATTTAAAGATAATAACAAGAACAACAGAAACAAGCACATGCCAAGAAAAAAAAATGAGGAATGAAAAGTCTGGGATTCTCATTCAGGTTCTTCCTTTAACTTGCCATTTAATTTAAGCAAGTCATTCTTCTTCTTTGGAACCTCGGGTTCCCCATCTATAAATTTAGGAGATCAAGTGTTGCGATTTTTGTCTCTTTTCTTTCATTTGATTTTCCCAAGAATCTGCTCAGCTACAAAGTGGCCTCAGGTGGAAGGATATCAGGGACATAAAGAGGGGAAGACGACAATGTTTCCTCCCTTGTTTTCTGTTCTGTTGCTTTATATTGTGACTGATCTATTTCAAGAAGAGTAAATAAAAGATAAGTAGAAGATTAGAAAGGGGAAGACATAACATCTAAATACTGTATCATGGTGAAACTGTCTTATTTGCCCAACAGAAGGTTCATGAAAGCGACCTGTGAGCTTCTGATAAAGGACTGAGTCATACCAGGATTACCTCACAACATTGTAGTTTTACTTGTTTGTAAGTACAGGGACTGCTGACCTGTCAGAACACATTGGGGGGTTTCCTCCTTTCTAGCTTCCGCCTTAGAAATGCAAGGTCATGCTTTCCCCAACCCTCCCCAGTTTCTGTAACTCTGCTGTGTGTTAAAGGCAATGGGCTGGGCAGTTTCACCAGAGTTCTTTGCAGGAGTTTTCTCTAATGAGCCTCGTACACTGTATCCTTGGGGCAACATTCTCATAAGTTACAACATGATATCAAAAGGTTATCTCAAACTGTGATTATACCTTCACTCACTTGCAGCTCTATTCTCAGCACTGCAAAAAGGAGGGGAATATTTTGACCCCAGTTGGAATGTAGGGCTGACAAAGAGAAAACTATTGACTCAGGGGTTCTCAAGAGAGCTCTAGAGGTGCCCAGGAAGTATGTACTGGCTCCAGAAAGGAGTCCTATGTAGAACAGGAAGCCTTCAACAAGTACTTGTATTGGTTATTACCTGGTCCACTCACATCTCCACACCCACTGGCATTTGGAGTTAGATTTCACGGCCTCTGCTGGTTTTTTTCCAAAGGTGTTTAGTAACTACTTTCTCCAGTCTCTTCTTGTTTGCATTAGAAGCTGTCCCTACAAGATTATTCTTTTAAGAAGAGTTTCTTTATGTACATTTCCTCTCCCCACCTCATCACTTTCAGGGCCTTCTTTTTTGCATACGACTTTCATGTCCAATTCCTTGCCACTGATATTATGAGATCTCATCACTTCTCCATTAGTTCCATGACCATAAAGGAGCATCCCTTTACAATACTAGTGAAAGGCAGACTATTATAGTTGGACTCATCCCCTGACATATGGTGGGAGGGTGCTTTTCATAGACATCGGGCATTTGGAGGCTGGGCAGTAATTACAGAGGCAAACACTGGAAAAGAGTATTTCAAAGGAGCTTGTAACCATTAATCAACAAGTCAAGGAAATAGAACAATTTCTTTGCCTTCTACACATATACAGGTTCTGGCTGGTCATGTTAGTCCTCGTGACATTTTGTCTCTCTCAAGATTGTTCCTGATGATGTACATTTAACCTAGCTGTTGAACCAAATTCAACCTAGTATCTTTTTAAAAAATAATTTTTTATTTACTTTTAGAGAGGGGAAGAGAGGGAGAAAGGGAGGGAGAGGAACGTCAATGTGTGGTTGCCTCTCATGCGCCCCCTACTGGAGACCCGGCCTGCAATCCAGGCATGTGCCCTAAAGGGGAATGTGGCCTGTGCTCAATCCACTGAGCAACACCATCCAGGGCTCAACCTAGTTTCTTAACCAAAATATTCATAGAACTTAGTTTTTAATTAAAAATTATCAGATTGATTTACCTGAAAAAAGATCTTATTCCTTTAATATTGGCTTGGGACACTAATATTTATTAAAACATCTACTTGTAGATATATCTACTCTATGTCATCAATTTGACCTGCAGTATTTCTAGAACACTATAAGAATAAACTCTGAAATGAGAGAGTTCTACAGTGTGAAACAATGAAAATTAATCATTGGCTTTAATTTTGTTTTAATTTAGGGATAGGCTTTCCACTGAAAGAGTAAACCTTGTGAGAAATGTTAACACTATAAGGAGGAAACAGTTGCAAAAAAAGTAATCAAAAATATACTTTATTCTTTTACTTACAAAATATTTCCTTTTAACTGATTATACAGAGATATCAATAATAATCTGCTGGAATACTTTGATGCTTAAGTATTCAGTCTGAACATCTTTTAAACCATTGCTCTCAAGTGCTGACCATTGTATTCATTTGAGGCCCATACTTTGGGAGCATTTTCTGATAGAGTAATAGTTTCTAAAGGACCCCAATGTAAGGAAATAGAAAGGAAGGTGACAGTCTACAACACTCTACCCAGAGATCTTACTTTTTTATTTTTAAATTACACACTCAACATTATAGCCCCTCATGCTACATTAATACATTACATTTTTGGTAGATATGCCTCTTTGGGGTCTGAACGGCTTCATAAACAGGTTTTCTGAGTCCGCCTCCCACTTCAGTAGGCAGTCTTCAAGGATCTGGTGTAACTGGGCTCATTATAATTCCTGGACCCACAGTGGCCCTGCCTACCTGCAGGCTCTGGTTTCCCGTTGGGCTTCCTCATGTAAATGCAAAAGGTAGAAATCCTCTGGCTGAGGATTTTCGAAGAACGTGGGCAGGGAGGTGGATTACGTGGAATGTTACCTCCTTCTGTTTTACAAGGCGGGGACACAGGCAAAACTAATTAAACGGGTGTTAAAAAATGTAACTCTAAATTCACATTTTTTCCTTAGTGAAGTAATATTGGTACAGACACTAAGTATGTTTCAAAATACTTACTAGACAACATTTGGTCGTTGGAGTTGCCTATTAAAGGAGACGTAAAAAAGAGCATCTGGATATATGTGAAAGGGACTTCATATCCATATGTTTAAAATGTAATGGTTACCAGATGTCCATTTTAAGGGATTTTTTTTGGAAAACATTACCATTTAAAGGACAGTGAGATCATTCATTTTTCCTTTTCAAGAATTTCCTCTCATAATTTTATATAACTACTTTATGAAATTAATGAAGAAATATATTTTAAGCATATATCTGATGCTAAAAATGATGCAAAACTTCCTAGTACAAAGCAAAGCAACATAAGAAGCCATTAATAGGAAGTCTTAGGAAATCATTTAAAATGTGAATTTAAATTTACTCCAAATCCCAGTAGAATCAGAACCAAACAAAAATACATCTGAAAGTACCCAAGATTTTTTTTTTACTTAGACATCACTGTATGTGTGATGTTTTGTAAGAGCAATATAAAATTACACTCTGTCCTAGCGACATGCTGTGTTTTCTTGCCATACGCACTTTTTATTAGCACTAACAAATGTTTTAGGCCTATGCCGCATAAAATTGCCTCAATTTCATTCATTTTGTTGTTCAGCACAAACCTGCAACATTTTTTTTAGCAAATGTCAAGAGAAAAATGTTCTAGTCATTTACTTCCCTAGGAAACAGTGTAAGTATAGAAGCTCCTCAGCTATTTGCTGACTAGCAGCCAGGGAAATTCATTTCTGAATGATATGCTGACGTGGCCAGGAAATGGAAAACACTCATCGATACTCGGTCTAGGGACTCACTAA
Organism: Sturnira hondurensis; assembly: GCF_014824575.4. Lineage (NCBI taxonomy): Eukaryota > Metazoa > Chordata > Mammalia > Chiroptera > Phyllostomidae > Sturnira > Sturnira hondurensis. Next base: position 998,825 of record NW_028076783.1, on the reverse strand, counting down.
TGTGCAAGGAGGTGATGGAGATTGGAAAGACTGATTCTCCCAAATTTCACAGTTTCTAGAGAAGCTTGTATACAGCAGTTGGGGAAACCAGTTACTTGTCATTTTAAAAATCTTTTTTTTACTATTTTCGGGGGGTACCAATATGAAAAATATATTGGAAATTAATAAAAACTGAGCAAGAAATTATATTTCTGAAATCTGAAAAAGAAACAAAAGTCACCATAACATATTCTTTCTAGCACATTCCAATAACTTTGCTAAATTGTAACAATGCAGATATCTGTGATATCACGCAGGAGCAGGACATTATATATGAGACAGAAGAGAGTTCTCTGGTGCTGGCTTCGATCACAGGAAAGCCAGAGCTCAAATAAACCTGAAATAAAAAGATCTGATCATTTTTAAGTATGTCACAGCTTTATGTTTCCTAAAATTCATCAACAATGTCAAGGGCAAATAGAAACTAGTGCCGTGGGGAAGCTTCTTTTAATTTTTGGACTCTGATTTGGGTCTAGGGATCCCTTTCAGCTCTCCCTCTCTCTCATCAGTCCTAGTGAACCAATTTCATTTTGCAAGCACTTATCAAACTGCGATTGGGTGAATCCCAGGCCCATGCAATGGGAACCACCAAAAGAGAGGTCAAAACAATGTGAGCCATAACCACAGGTGCTTACAGGCAAGGCAAAGATCCGTATGAGGAACAGGAAATTTGCTTCTTGGTAACTGAGGTTTGGTGGAATACTCCAAAATGCTTGATGGATCCTAATATTGAGGGGCTCAGCTGTTCATTATCAAAGGGGTGAAATATACTGCAGCACTTATTTCCAGAGTCTTCCCTCAGACGTTATCGATAGAGAACTGTGTGTGAGGAGGTTGGGAAATCATGGACTAACAATCAAAGTGCCAGCCGGTCTTGCGTTTGCAATGCTTTTTCAGCAACATTTTTACATGTGTTCAAAAAGTCCAAACTTTTCTTCAGAAAAAAAATGTAGAGATCTTCCCCATGAATTTATTATGTTTCAATTGGGCCTACAGAAGTGTTGATTTTAAGATTCTGGGGGCAGGCAGGTGTGTTAAAGTTGTTCCCATTTGTAATTAGGTACACCGTTTTCTGGCTAGCAGGATGTTTCAGCTGGATTCTTCTTAACCATATTTCCAAGATTAGAAAAGGGAAAAAAAAGCTGTCTTATCCTCTGCAGGAATTTGACAATTGAAGACCATACCAAATACACACTGTGGAAACCTGTATGGCATTCTGGTTTAGGAATTAAAAGGATAATAAATACCTCAACTGAGTGAACAGAGTGTGGTTTCAGCAAATTTTTGTCGCTACGAACCGAGGTGTGGCCAGATAGTCTTGTCAATGAAAAGTCAATATTTGAGCAAAGTTTTGGCTCAGTGCCCCAGTACAAATTCCACTTCAGGGAAGGAGCATGGCCGGAAAGACAGCTGCTAACAGCCCGTCTTTTTTTTTTTTCTTTTTTTTAACTCTATCTCAGTCTTCCTTCTATTCCACTCTTTATGCTTTTGGGCTCTCCAATTCTACATGCCCTTTACCTCCTCCAGTCCTTTTTCTAGTCATTGGTTCTCAAACAGGGCTACTGATTAAAATTGCAAAGAAATTAATCACTCTAAAGTAAAGACCTTGGCTGAAACTTGGAAACAATCAACAGCAAAGGAAGAAAAGTGATGAACTGAGCGATTACTCACATCCTGTTGTTAAACGTTACGCACAGCTCATGGAAAGCACAGCGCTGCATCAATACTACTGCCCACACCCGCTGTGTCTCAGGAGGGAGTCAGGTGCGGGGTAAGGTGACCTTTTCACATGGGTGTGGACAGGTGAGATGTAATGTACGCTGCTGCCCATGTTTTTTGTATTCAATTTCCATGCTTTTTCCCCCCCGGGGCACATTTTTAGAATTGTTTTTCATGTTTCCTGGGCTGAAGTAAAGTAGGTTAAACACTAAGATAGGCTGTATTGCCCAGAGAAAAACAAAGACAACGAGGGTGATACCCCTAAAAATCCAGGTTTCTCTAGTTTTGACTTTGCAACCAACTGACTCAGGCAAGTTGCAACCTCTCAGTATCTCATTTTCCTCACCAGTCAAATGAGGATAATATTGCCTGCCCTACCCACTCACCTCACAGAGTGATGATAAGAATCAAGAGAGATAATAGATATGAAAAGATTTGAAGTTAAAAGTGCTCTGCAAATGTAACTGATTATTATGGGGGGAAAAAGGCTGCTGTAGGCAACTCAGCTGGAAAAACTGTGGGCTGGTGGAACTGCAAGGAGCCTGAGAAATCGAGTCCAACCCCCTAATTTTGCAGATGGGAAAACTTTGACCCAAAGAGTAGTGAAATACACAGATAATTCCCATAATTTAAGATAATAATAATAATTAGAAGGCTTATTCTGAGCCAGACAGTGTGCTAAGGGCTTTACATACATTATTTCATTTAATCTTCTCAATGCCCCCATTTGGTAGGTGTGAGATTCAGGCAACCAATCTCCCCAAGGTCACATGATAGTGACTGGTAAGGGCTGTGATTCCAAGTGCAGAGTTTGTGACACCAGAGCCAATGTTCTTAACCACCTTGCTATAGCGGCTGATACTTGTGGATCCTTTTTTTGCCCCAGGCTGGCTAATGAACATCAAAAGGAAACCTCTTCTCTCTGAAAGCAACTGCTCAGCCAATAGATGGAAAGCTAGCAGAACAGTGAGTCCATACAGAGTGGGCTGCATACAGGCCCTGGGCGTTTCCTACTTCATAAGACTCAGTCACATTATCTTGAATATCCTTCCCTTTTGGGACTCTATAATTACCACCTAGGTATCTTTAATAGGTGCAGTAGTCCACAAGCCACATTTGTTTACTTATTTACAATCTATAAGCTCTTTATCATAAAACATATGCAATCTAAAACAGAAAGTTTTCATAACACAAGAGCTGCCTATGATTTGCCGTTTGCAGATGTAGTAGCCAACATCCCACAGTAAACAGCTGTAACCTATATAATCAGTAGGATATTGCAGAAATAATGGACTGTGATTTCATTTCAAGTTCAACGTGTCTGGATATTTCCAGTTTCAATATTAGTCTGATGCTTTTCAGAACTACTATGGACCAATAGCTCCTTTTGTGCCTCTAGTTTCCTCTTTTTCTAAGGAGAGTGTCTCTAGCAGTTAGAGTATGCCTGTTGCATCATTGTCTGATAGGTGAGTGGGGAGGGTCAGATAGCATGGATCTAAGCCTTTAGATCATAGAGGAATTGTGTCCCAACCCAACTCAGAAGGTGAGACTGTAGACTTTGATTTAATGATTTACTGGGATAAGACTCTGGGGAGCCTTGGAAAGGAAGGCATGCAGTTTGCTTGTAGGAGGATATGAATCACTGGGGACCTGGGAGGACTGAGGCAGCCAACTTCCATGTTGATGCCCCAAATGATTCTCACTTCCCATTACTCATGTCCCTGGGTAGTCCACTTCTACAATGAACATGAAAGTCCACTTCTATACTGACTTCTAATTGCAACAGCTCATTGGGCACATGCAGGCGGTAAATTTTGAGACTAGATCCAATAACTAGCCATTACAGTTTCTGCTGTGCTCTCTACTGGATAACCAGCTCTGGGAGAAGCCAGCAGTCATGTCATGAGGATACTCAAGCAACCCAATGTAGGGGGCCATGTGGGGCGGAACCACGGCTGCCCAGCAACAACCATTATTAACTGGCCAGCCCTGTGAGTGAGCCACCTTTGAGAAAGACTCCGGGTCAGATGACTACAACTCCAGCCAGCATTTCACTGCAACCTTAGGAGAGATTCTGAGCCAGACCTCTCTGGCAAAGACATTCCTGAGTCCCAGATCCCGTGTGAAATATGCACTTTATTGTTGTTTTCTGCTGTTAAATTTGGGGGGAAGATGTGTTACAGAGAAATAGAAACAGCAGAATATTAAAACATGCTTACTTCAACCAGGTAACTGACTTCAGAGATTGTTTTTCAGCTGTAATTTTAGGATTGAGGAAGCTAAAATGGCAGGTTGGAGTGTTTATTTCAAGTGCAGTGTGTGTGTCTGTGTGTGTCTGTGTGTCAGTGTGTGTGTCTGTGTGTCCCTGGACTATTACAAATTGTTATGTTTCTAGATGTCCTTAGGTTTGCCTTCATTTTTTCCCCACCAATTTCTCTTGGCCTTGAGGATAACTAGTTACTTAACTGCTAAAAACTCCCAATAGTGGTATCTATAAGGAGTAGAAACCTGTGAACAGATTAAAAGTAACTTCTGTGCTCAGATTCCTTTAGGGGCTTCTTTTTACTCTCTCTTCTGTTTACTATTTGTTCTGAAGGACTTGATTAAAGAAATCCCATCCTTCTCATCAGAATTTTTAGGACAAAATTAAATGTGTAATGTACAGCCAATAATTAAACTCTGACATGGGCATTTTCTCACTGCTTGCCTCCTATCCATGCTTCTATTTTGTAAAAACTTGAAGCAATATCCACTCCCTAAAATCAGGAATATTAAAAATCCCATGTTTGTACCCAGGCTGGTGTGGCTCAGTGGATTGAGCACAGGCCTGCAAACCAAAGGGTCACTGGTTCAATTCCCAGTCGGGGCACATGCCTGGGTTGTGGAGCAGATCCCCATTAGAGAGGCAACCACACATTGATGTTTCTCTCCCTCTTTCTCCCTCTCTTCCTCTTTCTCTAAAAATAAATAAATTTTTTAAATTTCATGTGTTTTTTTGTTTTCCCTAAAAAACCCCCAAACTTTTGTCTCCGAGATCCAAATTCTAAATGTTTTCAAGGAAGATCACTGACATTGACATTTGTGGTAAGAGATCATGAAATTTGTAAAATATGCTCAGTACATTTCAGAGACTATATGGTCCTCAAATACAAGTGGAGAAAAAGAACGAGGTCTATGATGCAAGTGGTTATGAGAATTTTTTAAACAACCAGAAATACTTACAGGATATTTATGATTCCCAGACATTTCCAAAAAATTCCCGTAGGTGATATTTTGTTCTTTTTGTTGATGCCTAGTCTATTTCCTGCATTAAAAAAAAAATCTCCTTTGGTCTCTTCCTAAGCCCTCAACCTTTTAATTCACCACACAAAAGGGGCATAAAACCTGGACTGTACTAACACTCCCAGCTCAGAAAAGAACAGAGCCCCAGAAGGTTTGCACTGCGATTCAGCTCCTGACTTGTCCTCCTCAAGGAACAGGCAAGTGCTGTCTCTGCGGACAAGGGCTTAGTAGCTTTTCTGTTGCTGAAAAGTGAGTATGGAGAACAAAAGGCATGTAGAAGAGGGTAGAAGTGGAAGATACACTATCGTGCAGAATAAACAAATAACTTTTCCTAAAATAAGATTTGAACAAAGACAACCAATTTAACACATATTACTTTATTAATGGTTAATAAATGTCTATCCAAACAGAACATAGACTTTATGTCAAATATTTTTATTAGTATAAATAAGAATGGACTGTTGAATTAGAATAGTGTGTCCCTATAATTCAATTGTGTCTGATTTTCATTAAAGCCTAAGCCTTTTTTGGTTTAATTTTTACTATCATTCATCATGGCATACATACACATGTGCGTGCACGCTGTTTGAATGATATAATATATATAACAGACACTAGTCCTAAGTGTACAGCTAGATGAATTGTATGCATGATTCCATTCATGGAACTACCACCCAGAAAACCATAATAAGAAGGCTCTCCATTCTTGTTGGTAATCAGCCACTTGTACTCCAGGGTCACAACTATTCTTGCTACTACCACCAAAGATTAGTTTCACATGGACACTTGAAAAAAATCTCCTACCCCTTTACACAGGTGAGAATAGCCATCACAAACAAATCAACAAACAACAAGCACTGGCGAGGTTGTGGAGAAAAGGAAACTCTAGCACACTGTTGATGGGAATGCAGACTGGTGCAACCACTGTGGAAAGCAGTAAGCAATTTTCTCAGACAACTAAAAATGAAACTGCCTTTTGACCCCGCAATTGCACTCCTGGGATTACACCCTAAGAATCCTGAAGCACCAATTCAAAAGAATCTGTGCACCCCAATATTCATAGCAGCACAATTTACAATAGCCAAGTGCTGGAAGCAACCCAGTGCCCATCAAGTAAATGAGTGGATCAGAAATCTATGGTGCGTTTACACAATGGAACTCTCTGCAGCAAAAAGAAAGAAGGAGCTCCTACCTTTCACAACAGCATGGATGGATCTAGAGAGCATTGTGCTGAGTAAAATAAGTCAAGCAGTGAAATACAGATGCCATATGATCTCACCTATAAGTGGAACCTAATCAGCAAAACAAACAAGCAAGCAAAATATAACCAGAGACGCTGAAATAAAGAACAAACTGACAGTAACCAGAGGGGAGTGGGGGTGGATAATAGGGAGGTAAAAAGGGAAGGCTCACCAAGGAACATGGATAAAGGACACATGGACAAAGCCAAAGGGGGTCAGAATCGAGGGTGGGAGGTGGGGATGGGTGGAGTGGGGGGAAGTGATGGGGGGAAATAAAGACAACTGTACTTGAACAACAATTAAAAAAAGAAATATCTCAAAACCTCATAAATAGTAATTTATTTATTATTTCGTGGCTTATATGAATTGGAAGTGATTGCATCATAAAGCTTGCGAAGAAGAATTTGTTATAAAACCTTCTTTTTGTACTTATGCTGCTTCCTTGTCATTCTGAGGATATACGAATAGCAAGGCTGACAATTAAAAGTTCATATCTGACTACAAGGGATAATGAAAACGTATACCTGTGTGCTTTAAACTTCTTAAAAGTTGTATTTATTTATTTTTTGAGAGAGGGGAAGGGAGAGAGGAAAAGGTTGAGAAACATCAGCTGGTTGCCTTTTTCACACACCCCGACTGCAACCCACTGGGAATCAAACCAGTGACCTTTTGCTTTGTGAGATGACACTCAACCAATTAAGCCATACTGGTTGGGGTAATCTGTCACTTAAAAGAAAGTCTATCTTGGTCCCATGGGTGATATTTGAACTTTGTAAGTAAGTATAATCATGTTGTTCAAAATCACCATGAATAGGAGTAAAAACAGAAATGCATTGCATAGTACCAACTTGTCATACGTTTCTTTTTAACAAAAAACAACAAATCAAAATCCCAGACATGCTAACTTTCCAGACAGAAAGAGAGACAGATGGCCTGGGACTGAGAGAGACCCAGGTATTATTTTTTAAAAACATAAACTAATAAAAACATTTTTGGTGCTGTTTTGAAATGATTTCTCTTAGCTTGACCTTCATGCTTTGAGGCTGACCAACCCTGTGCACTCGGTGTCCAGAATGCATTTTAGCTGACGCTTGCTTGGTTGGGAGAGCACCATCATTGTTGAGGCAGGACGTCTGTTTTGCATATTGCAGAAGAAAAATGCACCAGATATTTTCTTCTCACATTTTCAGAAAAAGGTTCATTTTGTGTTATTCTTGGGGAAAAGTTAAATATAAATTACTCAGTAAAAGCTTAGTGTTTCACCTAAGTCTTTGTAAATAGCCTGCAACTTAGAGACAGTGAATTAAGAATTGCATGTTGAATTAGAAATTAAAAATAGATGCAGTAGTGAGAAATTTATTTAAGGCCCTGCCTACACTGCAGTTAAAATCGTATTTGCAAAAATTAGGATGATTCTTGCTGGCATGCTGTTAACACAATTTCTCTAGCCAGAAAAGAGAAAAGTTCAGGAATTTCTTTTTGGTTTTTATTTTAAGCACGTATTAATTTTCTTACTATTGTACATGATGTGTGTATTTACCCTTCAACATGTATTTACCCCTTTGTCTATTTTATAATGAATTAGGTCGAGGAGAGTATGAAGTAGTAACGTTTAAAATATATGAACATTTCATACAATATAACCTTATATCAATGTGTTTGAGCTCAGTTTTCATGATCAGTTTTACATACAGAGGATTGAAGTTCAATTCCAGAAAAATAATTAAGAGGGCTTGTTTAGTTATAAAATTAATGTCCACAAGTAATATGGCTCGTTCTTTCCACATATACACACAAACACACACAAGCAAGTGTAAGTTTTAGAATATATTATCAAATAATAAAGGGGACTAATTTTTAAAGTATATTTTATTGATTATGCTATTACAGTTGTCCCATTTTTTCTACCCTTTATACCTCTCTGCCCTGCACTCTCCCTCCCATAGCATTTCTCCCACCTTAGTGGATGTCAATGGGTCGTACATATAAGTTCTTTGGATTCTCCATTTCCCATACTATTCTTAACCTCCCCCTGTCTATTTTATGCCTAACAATTATGCTTCTTATTCCCTGGACCTTCCCCGCCCGATTCTCCTTTTCCCTGCTCATAATCCTCTGTGCAATCTCCATTTCTGTGATTTTGTTCTTGTGCTAATTGTTGGCTTAGATTTTGTTTTTGCTTTTTAGGCTCAGTTGTTGATAGTTGTGAGTTTGTTGTCATTTCACTCTTCATAGTTTTTGATCTTCTTCTATTTCTTAGATAAGTCCTAAAGGTAACTACTTCTATAAGAACACAAAACCAAGAATTACATGTCCTCTAATATCCTATTTTATAAAGTCATGTTCATAAATTAAAACATGACAGTGCTTTGTCAAGAGACCTCACAAAACCACCCTTTGCTAGAATACATATAGTTCATATCTCGATATATTCTGGACTGGAAAATTCCCTGACACCATTGAAATAAGCTTAAGTGAGCATGTTGCTAATAATTTCTGTTCCCTAAACTTTCAGAAAGGATCTTTTTTTATTCTTTATTAGCTCTAAGTCAATAAGGGCAATCTCTTGACAATTAATTAATTAAGTCACAGTGTAAGGTTTCTCTAAATTACAGACCCTGACTTATAACTTTGCCATTTATGTATTTTATTGCATGGTATCTGCCTCTCATCTTCCAAGCTGCAAAGCACTTACCAGCCAATCTTTCTTTTTCCCTGTTTCACACTCATCCCTCTCCCTGAGGTGAACCACACACTGGTTGTGGTCTTCCACACTCTTATCTACCACCTTTCAGAGCTCATTCACTTCCGCTTTAGCTGGTGTTTGTTGCGTATACAATACCCTTTTTAATTCCCTTCCTCCTTCAGCTTTATTCCAATGCTTTACTGCAGGAAAACAGTTCATGTTTTTTTTCTCCCTCGTGTTCTCTCCTCATTGTAATCTCAAAGATAATTTTAATCATAAGTGATAACTCCCACACTCTTACAGTGGAAAGCCATGAGTTTTAAAGTAAGTTTAAATATCATGTAGAACTATTTCCTTTGCTTTCCAAATCTCTTGAAAATATCCAGAAGTTCTCAACAGATGTTTGGCAAATCTCCACTGAACTCCAAGTGGTTTAGTAAAACCAGCTTTCCTTCGATTACCAGCATCGGAAATGAGGATCAATGAGAATCGTTGTTAAGTAACATTGCTTTTTCTGCTTTATTTCATTACTATTATAGAAATGGTACTTTATTTTTTATTGTAAGTTAAACAACTTCAGCCATACTGAGGTTTAAACAGGCACTTCTGAGTTAGCCTTGACTCTTACAGTTTATCCATTCCTAATCTTTTGCCTGGAGGGGTAAAATAGCATCCCATGTAACTGCTGTCCCTGTTCGTCACTTTGCCGTTCCTGCTAACTATTTCTCACCCAGCAGTCAGAGTGATCATTTTAAAGGGTTACCTATCCGTGTAAAAAATGTCCAAACTGGTAGAGAATTTTTGTGTTTATTTGCACCAAATTGATAACATGTGCCAAGGAGCAAGATCTCAAATGCTCTGGAGAATAACAGTTTTGCAATTTTTAAAATGCATTTGGGGTTAAGGAAGGAATATGAGGAAGAGTACATGAAGGTGGAGATTGGATTATAGCACACATCAGAAGGTGGGGTCTGAAAGGGTAGTCAGGTACCAGTGAAGAGTCCGAAGGGGGCATTTTAAAAGTGTGTCCGTCCCCCTAGGTGTGCAGAAACAATGCACAGCGCTTGCTTACAGCAAAAACAAGCTTTTCACTAAAGAAGGTATATGTCTGGGGCATGACATCCAGCTGTTGACCTGCTAATTGGGAATTTATGACCAGATCATCCTATGAGGTTGGTAGTTGCCATAGAATCCCTTTTTTTGTTCACATATCAGAACTTGTCACTTCCATGGCCTCAATACTCCAAAGGCCTCATAAAATATATAGCCCACCAGATGTTAAATAACGTGACAGGAGGTTAAATAACAGGTCCTATATTACTGCTCCAATCTGTGTCCTTCCATTCTTCCTTTCTCTCACTACTCTTGGGACGAACTGACCTGTTTGCTCTTCTTCTAAAACATCAAGTCTTTCTAGAAGTCTCCCTCCAAATTTGCTAAGATCTGGACTCATATGTCAACTCAGACTGGTTAAAATTGTAGGTAATCCTTCAATAGGCAGATTGTGAGGGGCTGAAGTATGTGAGAGGGATCTGGTTTAAGAAAGAAACATTTGGAAGTCACTAACTATAGATAACACCAAGACAGCGTGTGGGTGAATGTCTAAGAGAAAGGGAGAGAGAGAGAGGATCCACCTTGAGAAGGGCCCACAGTCAGGGCACCTGAAAGAAGAGACAGTGAAGGAAAGAGGGAAGCAATGACGTGGGAATTGAGAAATAAAGTAGATGAATAATCAAGTGAAATGTGAAGATCAAGGGAAAAGCCATTGGCCTTGCTGACTTACTATACTTCTTCAATGTGAAAAATGACTTTTGTACTTCAAATAGCTCTTTTACCTAGTGAATTTTTGAACTTTTGTAAGTATCTCCTATATCAATGAGGTAAATTGTCTGTGTGTCCAGCACTAGCCCCATGCAGACAATTCTTACTTGTTCTTGGTTCTATGCACGGCAGTAAGAAAGTCTACCCACAATCCCACTGTCCCCGAGAAGGGTTCTTTGTAATGACTTCTTCCAAAAAACAGAAGCAGTTACATGTAAAAGATTTGGGGGAATCAGGAGATACTCATAGAATAATATTCAAATCAAGAGGAAAAGAATTTGCTTACTTTATGTTCAAAAACATTTTCTTACTTTTTGTACGCTATGGTTGAGAAGTAGTCTATAGAAGTAGGTTAACATCTAACACATTACCACCAAATCCCTCCTGGGATTTTATAGACTAAATCAGCATACTTATTAGTAAAAGAACTGCTTTTACCCACCGTTGGTATTGTGGAAGTCCTATATTCAAGCAAAGCTATAATTACATGTAATTAACTTGTTCATTTTCAACTAATTAAATTAAATGAAGACCTGAAAATTCATCATCTCTGTATAACAGTGTATTGAAGCTTGAAAATTTGAAAATTTAATAAAAAAAAGAATATCTATTTTGGAGCTCTTTTAAACTTCTAGTTACTGAAAATAGTCCACTGACTGCAGAATAGAAATGCCAAGGTTTGACATTATGTGGTATTAGGTTGAATGTAAGTTTGCTGTCATATTTTTAACATGTATTTGAGAATTCGGCTCCTGAAATTTCTAAAGCACTGAAATTTGTAAACTGAAAACAACATAAATAATGCAAAATGATTCAAAAAATCAAAACAAAACAGAAGGCACCTAAACAAAGACAAGTGAAAAGCTACCATTCTTATTATTGATTGACAGAACTGATTTTCATATATATGCATTTGCTCGTTTAATTTAATTTCGTCATTCTTATGCCTGCTAAGAACCAGGTTGTTTTCAAATATTCTCTTACATTTTCAGGTGATAAATTTTGTGTTATAGATGGAGAAACAGGAATACTTTACATTTTAATATGACATAATATGTATATAGAGAATGACTTTACCATCAACATGGACTTTATTTACAAAATTGATCATAGAAAAATACCTAATGTTAGAGAAGAGAAGAATTATTATTACGTGAAAATATTTTTAAAAATACATGGGAAAATCCTATAATAAAAATGTCTAAGGTGAAAAAAGTCTCTAGAAACAATAAAGAATGGTGTTTTTTTGCATCTCTCTGATGGCTAGTGACGTTGAGCATCTTTCCATATGTCTATGGGCCCTCTGTAGGTCCTCCTTGGAGAAGTTTCTGTTCAAGTCCTTTGCCCAGTTTTTAATTGGATTATTTGTCTTCCTGGTGGTGAGTCACATGAGTTTTTTATATGTTTTGGAGATTAAACACTTATTTGAGGTATCATGGGCAGATATGTTCCCCCGTACAGTTGGTTCCCTTTTCACTTTGATGATGGTTGCTTTAGCCATGCAGAAGCTTTTTAATTTGATGTAGTCCAATTTGTTCATTTTCCCCTTTATTTTCTTTCCCCTGGGAGATATATCAGCAGAAATATTACTATGTAAGATACCTGAAATTTTACTGCCTTTTACTGGGGTGAAATTTTACTGGGGTGATGTGTTCCATCATCACCTCACAGGGCCCAAAATGGCCATCATTAGTAAATCAACAAACAATAAGTGCTGGCGAGGTTGTGGAGAAAAGGGGACCCTAGTACGGTGCTGGTGGGAATGCAGACTGGTGCAGCTACTGCGGAAAACTTTATGGTATCACCTCAAAAATTAAAAAATGGAACTGCTTTTTTGACTCAGTGATTCCACTGCTGGAAATACACCCTAAGAATCACAAAATATCAATTCAAGAGAATTTATGCACCTTTATGTTCATAGCAGTGCTATTTATACTAATCAAGGTTTGGAAACAGCCTGAGTGCCCATCAGTAGATGAGTGGATCAAAAAACGATGGTATTTTTACACAGTGGAATATTATGCAGCAGAAAAAGGGCATTCCTGCCTTTTGCAACCACATGGATGTAACAGGAGACTAGTATGCTAAGTGTAATAAGCCCATGGTGAAAGACAAATATCATATTATCTCACTTATAAGATGAATCTAATGAATAAAATAAACTAATGAGCCAAAGAGAACCAGAGGCGTGGAATCATGAAATACACTGACAACTGTAAGAGAGGAGCAGGGAGGTAGGAACTGATGGAAAGAAGGTGAAGGGATTAGTCAAAGAGTGTACGCGAAAGACCCGTGGACATCGACACCAGTGTGGGCATTGCCTATGAAACTAGCGGGAGGGTTGGGTGGGCAAAAAATGGGACATCTGTGATAACACAAGCAGTAACACATCAAGAGTTAAAAGATAATATTGCATTTTGTGTGTGTGTATGGGTACATATTTGTTAAAGACTGAAATGGCATGTACCAAAATGCAATATGTTGGGATTAAGATAAGTTTTTCACTTCTTTGCATTTTTCTGAACATGCTGCACTGTACCTATATTTTTTGGTGTTCAGTTTATAATCATTTATGGAACTATATGCCAGGCACCTTGTAAGACAATCTATTCAAAGGTGAACTAAGCTGACACAACCCCTGTCTACACAGAGCTGATATTCACGACACGGAGATTCCTGTGAGAGCACAGACGATGGAGACAAGCTGCTTGGGCTCACACCCAGCTCTGCCACTTGCTGGGGTGACTGTGGATGTGTTATTTAACATCCCTGCACCATGAGACTCCTTATAAGTACTAGAGGGATAATAATAATAATAATAATAATAATAATACCTACATCATAAGGTTGTTTTGAGAAATAAGTGAGTTAATGCCCGCAAAGCACTTAAGTCAGTGCTAGCATCTGGTAAGCCTTTTGTATGTGTAAGCTACTGTTATTACTATTATTATTAACCACATTTTTAAATCCCTGATGTTATATAGACAAGGAGTTTCATTTCTCCTTTTCTTTTTTAGAAAAGGAGCCTGATTAGAGAAAACCAAAACCTTTTCTCTGCAAACTCTGTAAAGTACAATGGAATGTAAGAAGTGGTAGTTAAATTGAGAAAACTTTCACATAATTAAAACCTTATTATAAGGAATGCGTTCAAGTTTTACTGCAAAACTTATCATTGCAGATACTTTAGGGTTTCCATTTCTGCTTTTACACAGTAGTCAGAACACACTTGGCCCATCAGAAGATTTAAAAAATTTTTCCAACCCATTTTTAATAAGGGAAGAATAATTATACTTAATGGACTTGATATAAAGCAGAGCTGTAAGGTATGGGAAGAAAGAATGCTTTGAAGATATGTAATCATTATTTGTAAAATGGGTCTAATTCCCACTTCCCTACTTACCAGGTTTAATTAATTACCATGCTCACTGTGTGCCCTGAGGTAGGGCAAACGTTGCCAGTTACTTTGTTTGCAAACTGCGATTTGAAGTTTTCAAATTTTATCCCCATGAGATTAAGAGTGTTGGGAGGTGGGGTGGTGGGAGGGTTGGAGTATTAACCACAATGAGTGATTTGCCTTGCAAGTCAAAACAGCTATTCTGCCAACAAACAACATAGGACAATTTCTCAGTCATGTTGTTGTTAATGAAAACTAACAAACAAAACAAAACAAAACTGGGCCTGAGGGTGACAGGCTGTTTCTTATGCTTATTTACTACTGAGCCATTTATCCTTAATTACGCTGCCGGTCTTAGTTGAAGCTACACGTCCTGTCCCGTGTCAAGCCCTGCAGGAACTCTAGCTCCCGTAGGCAGAGATGAGGAAGGTCTACCTCCGCCTGCCAGACACTAACAGTCTAGTCGGGAAGCAGACACAACACAAAGCCACTACTGTACGATCAGCGATTAATAGAGGTGAATTTAAAAAAAAAAACCTGTGCTTTTCTTCCTGGCACTATACATGTGACATTTTCATGGCACCTTGGGTTGTCGTAAAACTTCAGTAGAATCCATGCATTTCTATAGATATCAGCATTGATTCCTATAATGCAGGTGCAATTCAGGCAAATAACTGAGGTGTAGCTTGAGAATACCATAGGGAGTCAGGGTGGGGTGGGGGATGGCAGAAAGACAGGGTTATCTCTGGGCAGGGCTTTTTAAAAATCTTGTAGTATTGATGCTCACACCTCCATGAACTAGACTCCTTGTTTGATGGATTTTTAAGGCCTTTTACCTTACTTGCACCACCTGTGTCCCCTTCTCCAAAAGGATGTGAACTTGATCTTTATACAATTGAATTAGTCAGAACAGAAACATTCATTTATTGGGGCAGAACTGCGTCAGTGATGCTGTGAGGGTAACTGCTGGAATTCAGCAAGGCAACACTACGGGCCTCTGTGGATAGGGTGACAGTCTCTCTCTGAAGCTGGTACTTGAGGCAGAAGCTTCCTAATCATTTCATAGATCCAAGTTTTATTTTACCAAAAAATCAGATAAATATAGACTTCTCTTGTCCACAGTCTAATAGCTTCTTCCACACTTAAAAAACTGAATGTTAGCTTTGTGATAAGCTGTTTCTTATAAACTGATACATGCACAAAGTAATGATTTTTTTTAATGCCTAAATTATCTTATTCTGAAAATCTCAGCAGAGGATATTAAAAGAACAATCTCTGATCATCTTTTCTTGAGCTTAATGTCAATCCCCATTCTCAGTTTAAACAGAACTAAATTAGTCTGTAGCTTTGATCTACATTTCGATGTCAGCCTGGCCATTTCTTCCACCTTATGCAAATTTAAATATTAAATAATAGGCAAAATCACAAATAAAATGGATACAGAATGACAAGGGGAGAACCCAATTGTCAGCACAAATGTCTCAGAAATTTCTTCACATGAAAGGAATTGGAAATTGTTAGGAGTTTCGTACAGAAGATAAAAATAAGTGTTTCAGTTAAAGGATTATGTTTTATGGTTTCATCAAATAAAATGTGAGTTTAAAGGGTTTTTAATGTATCTAGTATCTCTACAGCACAGACTTTTCAAAAAGGGGCTGAAATAAAAACCCTTTCATTATAAAAGAAAGAAATGTCTCCCAAAATGGCTATTTACCTCTCTTCCTCTGTCCCCACTGTCCCCCACTGTCCCCCACTGTCCCCCACTGCACACACACACACACACACACACTCACATGCCCTGGGAGTTCCTGGTTATATGAGCACGGATCTAGGGAGAAATGCCACATTGGACAAAATGTGTACAAGTACTGTATTCAAATAAGAGAGTGTTTTAGGATGAGATTTACAGCTAAATTGGTGGACATTGTGTAAAGCAGATTGTCCTCCGTAGCATGGGTGGCCTTATCCAACTAGTTCAAGGTCCTACAGAACAAATGACTGACCTCTCTCAACCCAAAGGGAATTCTGTCTGCAGGTGGCTTTCAAACTTGAACCCACAGCATTGGCTCTTCCCTGGGTCTTCAGCCCGATGGCCCACCCTGCAGATCTCGGACTTACCAGTGTCCATAATCAAATGAGCCAATTCCTGAAACTAAACCTCTTCCTATATATGGGTATGCCCTGTTTTACGTATCCCAATTGGCTTTTCTGGAGAATTCTAATATCCTTGTCTGGACAAAACTCTCAAAACTCATGCTGGGAGATGACACACATGATGCATATTGTGGCACCAGACTGAAACAGAGCGTAGTTAGTACAGAAGACGGGACGCACAGACACCTGTAGGTAGCCTAGTCAGCACCTGACAGGTAGAGGGGTCTGTACTGAAGTCAGGAGTATGGCATGTGGTGTGTAGTAAACTTGACAATGACTAACTTTCCTTCTCCTGCTTCTCTTCCTCCTCATTCTCATTCTCCATCGGTTAGTACTATACTCATCAAATCAAAATAATATATCTATAGACTACCCTAGGCTGTCAGTTTTTCACCTAAATAAATTTGAACTTGAAAATTGATAGGAACTTGATACTGATACAGAGGTTGGCATAGGAAGTAACAGATTTGATAGAGGGCAGGGAAGTAGCATGGGAGATAGGGTCCATGAGGGCAGAGGCATTATAAAAGACAGAGGGAGCTGGGGAGACACAAAAAAGATCACACGGAAATGATACAATATTATTAAGACTGTAGTGTTGCAGTTGGGAGAAGGTTCTGCAGGTTTGAGAACAAAGCCCCCAGAGATAGTGGCTTCCCCAAGTTCTAGGTATATGACACCATAGGAGAGTCATCTAGGACAGGTGAAGCGTTTAGTTTTCTTTAAAGAAAGATTTAGGTAAGACACAGCCCTATTAAACTGTAAGTTCCCCGAGAGCTTATTCATGTACATCTAATAGGCTTGTCACGGTGCCTTTACAAAGCAGTTGCTTGATAAACATTAGTTGTTTCACATGGAACTCAGTAACACATCAGGAGTCAGTGTGCTGTCTTGAAGGCCTTGCTTGTCCGGAATCAGAGAGAAGGTGGTCCCTGGACAATGCAGGCATAACTTTGGGGCCCCGAGTCCCGAGGCACACCTCCAAACAGGGCCTCTTGGCAGGCTGCGTCTCAAAAATGTCCCTCCCTCAGCATTCTGTGTGAGTTGCCAATGTTTTATTTCCATACAACATTCCAAATTCCCCTACTTGGAAATCTCCACTTGGCTAACAGGTTCTCTTTTAAAAAGTCAGTGTACATGTTTAGGGTTAATGTGACATTCAGTAGTCTTACCAAGATGAAACAGTTTAAATTAGGTAGCTATCTCCTAACCACTAGCTGCACTCAGCTTTATTTGTAGAGATGGGGGTTTTGCGGCTGGTTTGGGAGTAGGAAACATTTTAAGAGGTGAGGCAGCAGGTTGTCACGGTAAATTGAAAGAACAATCAACCATGGTGTCCTGGCAGGGGGGTGGTCAGTACAGAAGACTCAGGACTGGTGTCACTCCAAGTGTGGTCTGTGGCTTCACCTGGAAGCTTCTTAGAAGTGTACACTCTGTATTTTGAGACAACACTGAGGCATTTTTATGCTCATTACAGTTTACAAAACTCTGCTCTAGTTTTTAAAATATTTCTAAATATCACCTAATGGAGGCCCTATGACTAGGAAAATTGGGAAATGTTCCTTCTATTCTTTCTTCTTCTGGTCTAAATAACTAGCTGCTTCTAGGAGTCAGGACCTAAGCCTGTATTGTTACTAATGTATTTTAATTCCCTTATGGGTTAAGTAGGCTTTGAAAGTAGCCTAGAGTCAAACCAAGACATGCGATATAAGACAATGCACTCTGATTTAAACAGCTGACTTATAAATCACCCAGTAGAACACAATTTCTTTACACCTGGGAGCTGCCTTTACTCACCCACAGAAAAGACTTATTGTTACTTCAGAAAACAAAACTGAATTTTCATGCACCAGTGTATAAACAGCAGTTAATATTAAAATGCCCCAAAATGGAGTAAATACAGCCTCTTCAACAAATAGTGTTGTGAGAAATGGACAGCTACGTGCAAAAAAATGAAACTAAAGCACCAACTTCCACCATACACCAAAATAAATTCAAGGTGGATAAAAGACTTAAATATAAGTCGTGACACCATTCAAGTCCTAGAGGAGAACATTGGCAGGAAAATCTCAGATATTTCACGTAGCAACATTTTTGCTGATATCTCCCCTAGAGCAAGGGACATAAAGGAAAGAATAAACAAATGGGATCTCGTTAAAAAAAAGCTTCTGTACAGCTAAAGAAAACAGTATTAAAGTAAAAAGAGAACCAACCGTATGGGAAAACATATTTGCTAATGATACCTCAGACAAGGGTTTAATCTCCAAAATATACAAAGAACTTACACGACTCCACCCTAGGAAGACAAGCAACCAAATTAAAAAGTGGGTGAAGGACTTGAACAGACACTTCTCAGAGGATCCAGAGACACATGAAAAGATGCTCAATATTGCTAGCTATCAGAGAGATGGAAATTAAAACCACAATGAGATACCATTTTACACCAGTCAGAATGGCCATCATAAACAAAGCAACAAACAACAAATGTTGGAGAGGTTGTGGAGAAAAGGGGACCCTAGTGCACTGCTGGTGGGATTGCAGACTGGTACAACCACTATGGAAAACAGTATGGAATTTTCTCAGAAAACTAAAAATGGATCTACCAGCAATTCCACTGGTAGGATTATATCCTAAGAACCCTGAACACCAATACAAAAGAACCTGTGCACCCCGATGTTCATAGCAGCATAATTTACAATAGCCAAGTGTTGAAAGCAACCTAGGTGTCCATCGGTAAGTGAATGGATCAAAAAAACTATGGTACATTTACACAATGAAATTCTATGCAGCAGAAAGAAAGAAGGAGCTCCTACCCTCTGCAACAGCATGGATGGAACTGGAAAGCATTATGCTGAGTGAAATAATCCAGGTGGTGAAAGACAAATACCATATGATCTCACCTTTAACAGGAACCTAAACAACAAAACAAATAAGCAAGCAAGATATAAGCAAAGACACTGAAACAGAGAACAGTCTGACAGTGACCAGAGGGGAGAGGGGAGGGAATTTCAGGGGGAAAAGGGAAGGATTCACGGGAACAAGTATAAAGGACACATGGACAAAAACTAAGGGAGGTGGAAATGGGAAGGAGGTGGGGAGCACTGGGGGCGTGGGCTGGGATGGGAGTAAAAGACAGAAAACTGTACTTGAACAACAATTAAAATAAATAAATTTAAATTAAAAACATATTAAAGTGTCCACATTCCAGTATGTATGATGAGAACAAAATTAAATTTCTAAACAAAAAAAATCCTCCAGCATTATAAATTAATGTCTGATAAATTATGCTAAAAATTTAAAATTTTTCTTTGAATGAAAAAAAAAATTTAAATGAATGGGAAAGTAAGCTTTCTTTTTAGATTGCATGTGGCTTGAAGAAGAAGATACTAGGTTCTAAGAAAATATTTGTCAAATCCATGAAAGTGTAGAGGTACATACTGAATCAAAAAAATTCTTTAGTAAATAGAGGAGGGTAACTCAGGGTGACTAGTACATATATACCAAATTAAAATGCCATGTTTTACAATAGTGAAGATGGAAAGTAAAAAAAAGATAATGATCTTTAAGGACTGCACATATTTTAGATGTAATGAAGTAGTCTTTATCAACAAAAATAAAATCTGTAAGGATTCTAAACTGAATTAATTTTCTTTGAAGACCTTCAAATCCAGATAATCATTCATTTGTGGAGTGCTGCCATCCATGTTCATTGTCCAGTATTTTCACCTCCCAAAATACAAGAGAATATAACCCAACTTGCTGGTTAATACGCATCTGGGATACAATATTTTGCCATGTATAATGTGCTCCCATGTTGTATAGTGTGCACCCATATTTTGGCCCAAACTATCAGGAAAAAAATCTTTCATTTTAATTTTTAAGTCAGTTTTTAAATTTATATTGAGAAACAAAACTGATTATTATATTCCCTGGATATTGTTTTGCATATGAATATTGTTATTGCTTTCTGGAGTTATACTTTTAATGAATAAGCATAAATAAAAAAATAAAAACATTGCTATAAATACAGAATTAGTACTATGCATATAGAATGCACATCCTTATTTTCCCCTCAAAAATTTGGGCAAAAAAGTGCACATTATACATGGTAAAATACAGTATTTTGTTCTAAGTCCTATCTTCTTTTTTTTAATTATTTTATTGTTGTTCAGTTACAATTGTCTGCATTTCCCCCTCACCATCCCCCTTCTTCCATTATGAAACTGTTGAATTAAATTGTTATGACAAAGTTAACTTAAGAGTTCTATAGGCTAATGTGTTTTAATTTGAGAGTTCTAGTAAATTATTCTTTCACAGAATATCAATGAAATGCCTAAAATGTAAATATTTTTAAAACGTTTGGGCTTAGTTCAATTCAGATCAACTCAGAAATCTGTCAAGCTAGACAGTGTTATGAATGGAGTGCAAATTTTGTACACTTTTAACATAAGTAGAACCTGAGGACACAAGGACTTTTCTAGCTGACTTTTTTTAAAATGGAATTCAGGATCGAAGTGTACCTTCCACCGGTCTGTACATAGTGTTTATTTGCACACACACACACACAAAGGAATTCAGCACCTACCCATTCCAAGGTTTGCTTTGAAAGTCAGCACAAGGCGTAGCAAGGGCTATATCTCTGAGAAAGCGACCACTTGGATCTACCGCTTTCCAAGTAAAAACAGTCATCATTTTTTTGTTAGTTATTATTTTTGTCTTAGAACTAAAACTTTTTAGTTAAATACATCTTTTTAATTATTTTATTATTGTTCAATTAAGTTGTCTGCATTTTCCCGCAACTGCTCACCCCTACCCTAGCCAAACCCACCTCCCTCCCTTTCTTCCACCCTCCCCCTTGGTTTTGTCCATGTGTCCTTTATAGTAAAACTACCACTATTTAGAAGTGCTTTTCTTAAATCCAATGAACCGCAATTGTGTGAGCAGAGTACAGAGTCCCTGCTCTCATTAAGCAACTTTAAGTAGGCAAGTCCTTTATATCCCAAGCGCAAAGTCCATCGCTGTACCTTTGTGACTCTACCAAAGCTTCATTCTATATCAACAGATATGAAAGCACGTTTGCCATGTGCTTACTGTGGTGTAGGTACTTTGGGAGTTGGGACGCAGCCATGAACAAGACAGGCAAGGTCATGACTCCCAGCAAATCAACATTCTGGAGGGACTGGAAGTGGGAGGACGGGAAACAATAGAAGAAATACCAGTCAATGAGAAGTGCTATGATAACAATAAAATAACCTGGTAAATAGTCCCTGGCAGACAATGTTAGATTGTGTTCTCTGAAGAGGTCCCTCTTAGGTTATTATACTTAAGCTGAAATGCAAAGAAGGTAAGGGGTGTGTCAGGAATGGGGGAAGGGCATTCCAGGCAAAGAAAGAACAACTGCACAAAATTTAATGTGGGCAGAAGCTGATCATGCCATAAAACAGGAAGTCATGTGAAAGACAGGGACTGGGGATAAGGTTGGAGGGGTAGGCAGGGAGTAGGTCACTCAGGGCTCTAAAGACAAAGATAAAGAGCCTAACTTTGTTTCCAATTAAAAATAAAAAATCTTTAATAATTTATTTGAACAGAGGGATGGCATGATTGTACTCAGGACTCACGGAGTTCCTCTGGCTTGTCCCCTGAAGGGTGGACCGCAGAGCTGCAGGGTGGGACGCTGGCAGGTCCTGAAGTCCAGACCAGAGGTCGCCGGGCCTTGGAAAGCGAGGTAGGAACAGGCGTGGAGGGAAGGGAATATGCTCTTTAAAAATAACTTGTAGGTAGAGGCCATAGAGCCATCTATGAAATGCAGATTTTACAGCTTTTTATAAGGTTCTGTTTTCCTGTTTTATTTCTAGTGCTACCATTATTAATTTATTAGAATTCTTGTTGACCTTTGTGGACCAAACTAGCTCATCCGATCAAGGTCTTCATGGGGCAATGTATGCAGATGCCCACGGCTCCTTCCCTTTATGCCTCTGGGAAATGAGAAAACTCATAACTCACCACATTTTTTAGCAGTTTGGTATATTTTTACAAAACTGCATGATTTACTGTTTGCCTCTGAGCTCTTTAAGAGCAGGGGCTGTGTTAAATTTATCTTTCTATCACCTGGGCTCAACAAAGAATGCACAACAGATTCCTGATAAATGCATACGCAATAAATAAATGCTGACATGTTAAATTTCATTTGCTGCCTTTCTACTTATAGAAACTTCTTATTAAAATGTATTCCATTCGCTGTTCTGTTATTCAGCAAAGATTTTCTTTTTCAAGATAATTCATGTTAACTTCCACACTGGAAGCATTTGATAATAAAACATTTTATTTTAAAAATAGTTCATTAAACTGATGTCAGTACCAATACATGGATAGTAGAGGTTTTTATTTTGTGTTATCTTGCTAGAACTGCCATAACAAAATACCACAGACTGGGTGGCTTAAACAACAAAAGTTTATCTGCTCGCAGTTATGGAGGACAGAAGTCCAAGTTCAAGGTCCTGGCAGGACTAGTTTCTCCTGAGGCCTCTCTCCTTGTCTTGCAGCTGCCTGCTTTATCGCTGTCCTCACGTGTCCTTTTCTTTGTGTGCACACGTGGCCCTGGTGTCTCTCTGTGTGTTGAAATGTTCACTTCTCACAAGGTCACCGGTCAGGATGAATTAGGGCTCAACCCAATGGCCTCACTTTAACTTGATCACCTTTTTTAAAGGTGTTACCCCAAATCCACTCAGATTTGGGGGTACTGAGAGTTAGGGCTTTAGCATAATTTGAGGGGAACATAACTTCCCCGATAACATAGATTTCAGTTTGAAATTCGAATTCATTAACAAGAAGAAATTAGACCTATTTTTTAGCAATGACTATAGGTCAGTTATTAACACACACGCACACACAGGCACACACACACACCCATAAGATAAATACGTTATTTACTGATGAAGAAACTGAAGTTTGAAGAAGACAATTTGACAAAGATTCCAGAGGTCGTGTGATGGGGCTAGGATTTAAATCCAGAGCTGCATGACTTGGAGGCCTGTTCTTTGAACAACTACACACTGTCCCATCCCTCACAGAATGACTGATTGAGAACATATGAAATAGAATAGCGCATGCAAAACCCTTGGCACAGCGTCCAACCCAGAGTGACTCAGCTGCTGCCTGTTTGCTTCCCCTGACACCACAGGACAATAGCATTCGAATCACCCCTTTCTGGTTCTCCTGGTTTTTCTGGAATGCCAGTTTGGAACACACTTCTTTAAAAGTGTCAAAGCCTGTTCAGTCTTCCAGTAGGTACCTCTGTGTACATATGAATTCACAAGAGCCAGATAATGAAAATGCTTTTAAGTTTAAAAATAGTTTTGACAATTCTAATGCTTAGCAACTAGCATTGAAAAGGGAAAGCAAAGCACAGTAACATTCCTTTTCCTTTAAAGACTGTCCTGTTTATAAAACCATCTCTAGCTGTGAGTGCTTTAAACCAGTGAGAATTGAGGCAAAATATAATAAATTCCAAGGTTAACATAGCAGTAAGTTAACTATGCACAATCTCTACCATGAATAGTATTTATCAATTCCTAGAGGTAGAGGTTGATGGTAAAATAAAATACATATGGTGAAATGAAAATTAACTCTCAAAACTAAGAAAACACTTGAGAAATGCACTCAAAGAGAATTCTAAACAGAATCTCTCCTTTTGTTATTTTGCTGGTTACTGCTGTAAATGCTGTCTGAAAATGCCTAACAGTAAGGACAATTCAGTCTTGGTTGTGAAATCTTTAAACTTCTTAGAAATGTCCCAGCACGGACAGTGTAATATCACATACGTATCTGTCAGTTTTAGCTTTAATCCAAGGGGTAGACGGTTGCCTCAGTGAAGATGACAGAAATGGGCAGCAAGCATTTTATCAGGAAAGGCCACTTTTCACAGGGAACTAGTACCAGGGCTTCAGCTGTCTGCACTTCAACACCTGAGACTTGGCTAATTGCATACTAATGTCACAAGTGGTTTTTATCTAGGAAATTCGTGGGTTGTTTTTGGCATGATGAGTGTTAGAAATGGGCCGTCACTGGTGACGTTAAAAGTGTTCATCAATCCCCAAGGTCTTTTGAAAACACTTTCTACATTGGTGTGAATCTGGCCATTCCTACAACCTGTGCCAGTAGGGAGGGCATCGGAACATGGATGCGTAGAGAATCCTGTGTCCATTCCCTGGTTCTGTGATTTACTGGCTGTCCAGGGCAGACTGGAAAGGGGAGAATCCAGCCTGTGAGTTATTGTTTTCTCTCTCCCACGCAAACTTTCATGCAGAATACCTAAAGAATAGAGGGTTGGCACATCTCCACGCTCCAAATTAGGTTGTAAGAACTGTTTTTGAAACTACTTGTTAAGAACGTTTGTTAAGTAAATGTCTATATGTGAGACAAAATTAGATCTGAGATTTATTTTCATTACAAGGTGGTAGCCAGTTTGTTGGGGAGGAGCTAACTTTTTCCTACCCAAGCTCTTTTGGGGTCAGATAGATTTCAGGAGGAATATATGATCAAAGTGGCTTAGGTCAGCCAGAATTGCATTTTAATGGATTTTTTCTTTAATTTCAATCTTTAATTTTCTGTGGGAATGTTAAGATGAATCATAGAAAAATATTAATGTTATTATTTGTACAATTCTAAGTAGACATTTAATAATGCTAACCATGACATCATGTAAATCACTATTTTATTTCTTAGTTTTCGATGAACATTCTCTTTACCTTTCTAGAAAAAAAGGGAAAACAGCAAAGAGTTGCCTTAAAATATTATAAATTAAGAAAGGCTTTGTCCTCAAGAGAACAAAGAATTCAGAGAAAAAGAAGCAGGAACCAGTGCTTAAGCCTTAGTTAAATTTCATAAGTCATTTTGTTGAGGGTTTGGCAGAACACAAAATGCTTTTGCCAAATTGTTCCCTCATTATTTAAAGCCACATGTTCTATGAAGGGGATTTAATGCATAAGTTACAAATGTTTTTATAAATATGTTTTAATAGGGAGAGATTATTGAACTAAGGTAACCAAGCCTAAACATCAGCCCATTATAACACAAACCTTGGTATTGTTTTAACTAATCAGCCACTTATTTAAGGTATGAGGGAATGGAACAGTTACAGAGAACATGGAATTTAGTTGAACCACGGGGAATTAAGTCTGAATATATTTATCACCACTGAGATTTACTAAGCCTTGAAATATATTAGAAATGTACCGTAGATTCATCAGACAAATAAAAATTTAGTTGGAGGGATTTGGGCAAGAGGCAGCCTCATTTGGCCTCAGTTTATGCTCTTGCAAAATTTAAGGTTTGGTGTATGTTGATGAATCCCAATCTATTCATATTAAGGGCCACCTTTATTATTCACTCACTCCCCATGGGCCCTATGTTTGAAAATTTTGCTAACCAAATTTCATCTAAGGAAGAATAAATACTTTTTTAGATTTTATTAATGAAACATGTTCATCGCTACTTCTGATCAGCGCAAAGTAGTCAGCATTACCACGCTGGGTGCATACCCTTTCAGCCAAAGCCAAAGAAATATGATATTTTAGTTAACCTGTTCAGGTTGACTGAGGTAAAATTTATTATTTCTCTCAGACATTGTAAAATATAGGCGGTGCCTATTATAGGAGGATAATTGGTTCCAGAAAAGGGCCGTTGAAAGTGAGCCCATGTACAAGAGAGGTCACAGTGCCTGGAATGCTGAAGTTCAAAGTTATGGAAATAAGTTTATTCTTTTTCAATTATACTTGTAGCTAAAGGTATATCTGTACCTAAAGGTATCAGAATAATAAAGGGTATGACAAAAATGTTGTTTTTTTCATTTGGGTGTCATTTTTTTTCCAAGAAGCCTTCACTTCACATTTAACTTTCTCTGCAAATTTACAAGAGGGTCATTTTTTTTTTTTTGTGGGGTGGGCAGGGAAGTTCGAAATAGTTGAAGCCCAAAGACTTTCTTAATCCTTTGATATTTAAATTGTTCTCTTTTGCAGATCCATCACCCTTGTCTGGACCTTTGCCTTAGGTTTGGAGTTGATTTTTGCGTTGCATTTGCATTATGCAGTTGAAAGGGCATGACCCTGTAGTAACTACCGAAGAGAACGAAGATATTGAAGCTGATGCTAGATTGAGGCCTAGCACTGGAGTAGAGCAGAACTCTGTTTTTATAAGTGGTGAATTTACGGGTTTTTTTTTCATAGTACAACTACTTTCCTTTTGCCACTTTGTTACGTGGTGTTCCCAACATCGGTCTCTGGAGGAGCTCCTTAAGGAAAACAACTCATTGTCTGTCCTTCGAAAAGCATCAGTAGCTTGGCTGGCCCAGGAACCCCAGGTTGGGAACCATCAGATCCTTATTCTAGCCCTTCTGACTGTGATGTTCTACCCACTCAGTCACCTGCTCTTTGTCTGATGTGGAAGTTCACGGCCGAGGAGTTGTTATTTGCCATGGGCCAGGTGGCCTACAATAGGCAAAGCAGGTTTAGAATCAGGGTTCCGGCTTTTTTTTGACACTTAAGCGTAATACTTATGATTTTGTTAATTCAACTTGTGTTTTGTCTTTAAACTTCAAAATATTATAATCTGATTAACTCGAAATGCTGAATACTAAAAACAACAACTGTTTTTTTCCTCAGGAAACCTCATGGGTTTTAAAAGGATATCTTTTAAAATGTTATATTCTATTGATTTTAATCAAATCGTTCTAGTCTGGAGATCAAAATAAAGCTGAGACACTAGCACTCAGAACAACATACTTTGGACCAAGTGAACCAAGGGAATCTTGTTTGTTAAAATGTTCTGAAAACTTAGTGCTACGTGGCTTAGGGTAAAACAAGGCCCTGTAGGTTGAACCTTCAGTGTACCTGGGATGGGACCTGGTTGGTGCGGCTCAGTGGATTGAGTGCTAGCCTGGGAACTGAAAGTTTGCCGGTTCGACTCCCAGGTAGGGAACATGCCTGGGTTGTGGACCAGGTCCCCAACTGGGGGGGGTGGGGGGGTGGGGGGGTGGGGGGGTGGGAGGCATCCAATTGATGTATCTTCCACACACTGATGTTTCTCTCCTCTCGTTCTCCTTCCTTTCCCCTATCTCTATAAGTAAATAAATAAAATCTTTATTTAGAAAAAGATACCAGGGATGGGAGGGAGGGAGAGAAAAGGAATTAGTTTTAGTACTAGAATCTGAGGTGACCCACAGTTTAATCCCACCCTGAATTAAATTATAGAATGTTCCCCTTATAAACTGATCTATGTGATGCTTTTTTCCTTGGATATCTTGAAAGGAAATTCACGAGTAGCAACCTTCTATTGCTGTTCTTCCTAATCTTCTTATTTAAACAGAAAAACAGGAGAAAAGAAACTCAGTCTGACTTTGGGTCATATATGAACCATATCATAGCAGAGCCCTATGCATGTTCTAGTCAACCCTCCATGACCAAGTTGTGATAACCTCTCTCAAAGGGTATCAGGAGTTTTTTCTTTCTTTTTGCTTTTTCAAATTCATGAAAAGCTTATCTTTCCACTGCTCACTAATGTGTCTATCAGATGGTAAACTATGAACTGGAGGCCTTTTTGATTTACAGTGGTAAAGAGGAGGGTCAGGAAGAGGAGATTTAGGAACATCTGAGTTACTTCTTCCTTAATGGTGATACTGTTAAATTTAGGTTATATACATGACATACTT
Source organism: Sturnira hondurensis (assembly GCF_014824575.4). NCBI lineage: Eukaryota > Metazoa > Chordata > Mammalia > Chiroptera > Phyllostomidae > Sturnira > Sturnira hondurensis. The sequence goes on along the minus strand of NW_028076783.1, from coordinate 970,785 downwards.
GTGGAAAATCCTGAGGAAATTCAGAAAGGTTTTAAAAATTTTTTAAAGAATTACTAATAGATGCACTAACAGCCTTTAACTTTTTCATATGGCAGCTGGATAGAGAGTGATCAGGTGCATGGGTTTGAAACTGGACTGCCTAGGCTCCACCCCTCCCCGGCTGTACGACCTGGAGCAAGCTGCTGAACCTCAATGGGCCCCAGTTTCTATCTTTAAAGAATAGGGATCACTGCCCTGGCTGGTGTGGCTCGGTGGACTGAGTGTTGGCCTGAGAACCAAAGCATCGCCAGTTAGATTCCCAGACAGGGCGGATGTCTGGGTTGCAGGCCAGGTCCCCATCGGGGGGCATGTGAAAGGCAACCACACACTGATGTTCCTTTCCCTTTCCTTCTCCCTCCCCTTCTCTCTAAAACTAAATACATATAATCTTTTTAAAAAATCACAAATTGATGAATGCACATAGTCATCAGGCACCCTCCAAACCAACCAACCAACCAACCAACCAACCAACCAACAAACAAAAAACCGAATAGAGATAATATAGGCTCTAGCCCGGTAGCTCAGTTGGTTAGAGTGTTGTCTCCATACACTGAGGTTTTGGGTTCTATCCCCAGTCAGGGCGCATACAAGAATCAACCAATCCATGCAAAAATAAGTGGAACAACAAATTGACGTTTCTCTTTCTCAATCTCTCTCTCTCTAAAATCAATTTTAAAAAGAATGGGGATAGTAGGGATAATAATAATGCCTACTTCTTTGGGGGGTCGAGAGGATGAAATGAGTTAACGTATATGAAGCTCTTAGAACAGCAGCTGGCACATGTCGACTTCTTTAGTAGTGTTAGTGTTATTTTTATACATTTCTCCTCATAAATTCCTGATAGACATATAAATGAATAACTCCACATATTTTATAATTAGAGAGACAGGGAAATCACCAATAGGGTAAAAAATCAAGGCCAATTTATAGCTTTGCATCTGTAGAATCTGATGCCATTAAAAAAGGAGCATAAATATCTCTACGTGTGTGAAGAGCGTGAACAACAAATGTGTGGGGAAGAATCTGGTGAGGTTGGTGGGGAAAATTGAGTTATCGGTGGTTTAAAAAAAGGGCAGAACACACTTGTCTGAGAGGTTGCATGAAGTGCAACTCCGTCCTTGATAGTCTGACGGGAAAGAACAGTGTTTCCCAAAGCTGGTTCCCCAGACCAGCAGCGTCAGCATCACCCAAAGAACAACTTAGGAATGCATGTTCTCAGGCCCCACCCCAGACTTGCTCAATCAGAGACTCTGGGAGTAAGCCTGTCTGTCTTCGCTTTCACAAGCCCTCTGCACTAAAGTTCCTGAGCATTGAAAGGTAGAGATCATGTGAAGGTCGAAAAAATCCCCCCCCTGCGGTTCTAATTCTGACGAATAGGCACATTCACTGCCCCAAAAGGTGAAGAAGCACTACCTAGGTGAAGATCCACTGGAATTGAAGAGAAACAAAACAAATTTTGAGGGAAAAAAATGATGAGGGAATATGAGTTTTAAATTTCCGTTTATCTGTTTATCTGTCTATTGATGAAAGCCCTCATTTTGATAAATTGGAACTCAGAACCACCCAATGCTGTCTTTAAAAACCCAGAATGGCTGAAAAATCCATGCTGCTCCGTGGAAGGCTTTTGTGTCTCTAGTTCCTCTTTTTGAGCTGAAATGGAAGTTACGTGTTTTCCTGTCTGTCCCACAACCAGCCTGCAACCTCCAAAGCAGTTTCTATATATCTGTATTTTTGAAGGTGACCTAAGGTAGGCACTGAAAAATGTTTTTCAAAATAACTAATTGATTAAGTGAGCCAAATATTTGTTACTTAGGAAAAAATAGTTGCTGATTTAACACGGAGATGATAGAACTAACATCTTACTTTTCATGTACAAGTTTAAAAGTAACTTTAAAAAATCTGCCAAAGAACAACAACAAAAAAAGCCCTGCCTGGGGTAGCTCGGTGGATTGAGCTCAGGCCTGTGAACCACACGATCGCGGTTCGATTCCCAGTCAGGGCACATGCCTGTGTTGCAGGCCAGTTCCCAGCAGGGGACTCACGAGAGGCAACCATACATTCATATTTCTCTCCTTCTCTCCTTCCCTTTCTCTCTAAAGATGAATAAACAAAATCTTTTAAAAAAATCTGCAAAAGAAATGTTTTAGCAGGCATATTATTTTATAATGTAATCTTTATTGTATTTTTTTTCCATTACCCACTTCTCCCAGCAGGCAGATTCTTTAGAAATAAGTAAAGAAAATAAAGTGTCAGATTTAAGTAATATTGTCAGATTTTATTTTTAAAGAGACAGCTGAAATTAACTGCTTCCCAAGTATATGTCATAATTCTTAGCAGAATTTATTTATATTTCCATGACATGACATAGCAAATCACATGGAAAGTATATTTCGTTTCTATGTGGTGGTAAGACATAAAAAATACTTCCTCTAATTAAAAGGAAATTTTATTGTTTTTGTTGATGGATGTGAAGAATTATTTCAAAGGTTAGGAGAATGAGAGTACTGGGGGAAAGACAAATTTAGAATCCCGTGAGTCACTGGGCTAGAATCCTAGAGAAATGGTACACTCACAGCCTTGCAGGGAGAAGACGGGCATTCGCCTGTGTGGGTTCTCAGACGCGCATAGCCGCACAGCCGATGGCCAGACGGTGACGGTTTGGGAAGAGGCAGGCTGGCTGTCAGCACTGAGAACATTCAGGTTGCTTACAGATGTTCCACGTGGGCTGGGACCAGAGAAGCCCTGGCTTGAGCAAAGACAGAACCTTGGTTAAGAAGTTATTTAGAACAATTCACCTAAATAATGGGGGAAATAGAAAAGGGCTTTGTAATAGTTACTCTAGTGTCTAGTAGCTATACAATACAGGAAAATGTGTCTGAAATCTTTGAAGTCATACTTCTGAAAATCCTAGTAAATGGAGTTAGAGAAACGCTGCCTCGATCAGATGACTAGAATATTTTGGGAATCTTACAGGTTCAAAAGAAAAAAGAAAACAGATCTATATGCTGTATCCCCAGCTTCACTGCTTCCAGCCTCTAGGTCTGACAGGGGCCTGGCTCTTCATGCCCCAGCCGGGGATACCATCACTTCGAGGAACAAGTGCCCTTGGCCCACTGGTTGTACCAGAGTCAATGGTACCCTTTTAGCAGGTTCTACACGTTTAACCCTGCTGTTGTCCTTAAACCTTGCAAATAGCAGGGTAGTGGTAGTTGAATCATAGGTATGTAAATGTGGAAAATCCAGTCCGGCTTGGCTGGCTCCAAGCACCACAGGAATGGTGCTTTCTTTAGACATTAAATTAGTAGAAATCTGCAGGCTAAATTGGTTATCTATTCCACTATGATGTGTAAGTGTGGGTGTCAACTTAACTAAATTGCATGGCAGAATAATATCCATGCTCTCCAGACTGTGCTGAGAACCATGACACAGCCACTAAGTTTTAGAATACAGGGTGGTTTTTAGTCTTCTTCTCTTGAGGTAGATTTGGAGACCTGACTTTTACAGTTCCATGGCCATCATCAAAATAGCTTAATTCATTGGATCGGTACTGGAAATTCTCTCTCTCTTAGCTTCAGAGGGATGTGAGATTGGTGAGATTGTGGACAATGCCCTCTAGATTCAAATCCTGCCTTTTCTTCCTGTCATGCCCGAAGATGGTGAGAGCAGAGCTTGGTTGCCTAAAGATGAGTATGTTGATGTGCTCCTTGTTTTTAAACACACCCTATAGGTAAAGAGCCTTATACAGATCTAAGATTTTGATGACTCCTGGCCATTGATAAAAAAGAAATTTGGGGGCTAGTATAGATGAGAAAATTGAGGCCTGGCAACTGGTTCATGGCATACTTCTGGAGGAAAAGCAAAGGTTTCCGATCACAGTGTCTTTCATGGTGAGCCATCTTTGAGACTCTGGAGTTCACAGAATGTGCAGGGACTTAATTTTAGTTCCCTATTGATCTTACTTTTGTTCCAGAATAGGTGCTCAACCAGTTTTCTCATCCTTGGAGGAGAGAGCAGAGCCATTCCTACCCAACCCACGGGGGCTGAGAGTGAGGGAAGGAAGCCATGGTTCTCTCGTCCAAAGAAGCATGTAAATGAACACAGCAGAACACAACAGCTGTTACCTGATTTCCTCCAACCCAGTTGTGGACTTAAAAGCCTTTTTAAAATTACAATTTTTACTTGTGTATGCTTAAGCTTTTCCAAACAGGTTCCCTGTTCATTCTCTAAGTTTAACCTCACTGTTAGCCCTCTGCTTGAAGATGCTTTAGAGAGTGACAAGAGCCCAGATACTGCAGCCAGTGGTGAAAGCTTGTTACACTGCCCGATCTTTGGTGAATTATTTAGCCCGTCAGTACTGATTATTTAGCCTATCTGTACCACAGTTTTATTATATGTAAAATAAGGATATTAGCAACATCCTGGTAAGTTCGTTGTGAGGACTGTATAATTCATACACGCAATACACATAATGGTACCTTGTTCATATTAAACCATCAATAAGTGTTAGTGATTATGAGGAAACTGGAGCTCTGAGAGCTGAAGTGATTTAGAGAGGCTAAATTCCACCAGACTCTCAAGGTCATAAGACTAGTAAGTGATGGTATCAGTGCCTGTATGCTAGTTTAATTATGTCAATTTGAGTACTCTTTTTTAATCACAGAATGCTATGAATATTTAAATATACACATGGAGAGAGAGAGAAGGGAAAGAGGCCCACTACATTTGTATAAAATGATAATGTATCCCATTGTCTTATAATTATGCATGAATATTTTTGTCTGTGAAATGAGCTTTTTGGTGACAGGGACCTTGTCTGTTTTTTTTTTTTTAACTTTCATTTTACTGAAACCAGGTACTTAAAGTGCCTGCTCTGTAATGTTATGGAATGAAAGAATGGAAAAATAATTGAGGGAATGAAGACATGAATGAATAAATGAATGCACGAACAGGCATGATAAACTATTAAAGAAGCACTCTAAATTTCATAAATTAAAGCACATAGTTTGGAGAGGAATATGTGATAATAAACCCCATACCGTGTCACAATGTTACTAGTAGAAAAGCCCTTGATACAAAAAAACCCCTACCAACAGCACAGCCTAAAGTGGTGTTCTAAAAGTACTTTTTCTTAGAAAATGATAGCGAAGGGGTCTAAAATGATCAGGTGCCTTATAACATTGGAATTCAGGGTTTCCTTTGCATAGCGCCCCACTGCCCTTGACCCAGGCCGAAGACACCCCTTTCTTTGTTAAGATTTTTCCTTTTTACTTGGGTTCGTCAGCAGAAGAATGAAGAGCTATGGCAGCTATGCTTTGGCAACCACCCAACTTTTGTATCCAGCTTGGTGGCTCCCGATCACTCATATTTGTTTCTGCCTGCTTACAGACAATAAAGGTTTTTATGACCCACCCTTCTCCATAACTCCCAAACACAACCACTATCTCCTATCAGTCCATGGTTGGCTAGTCGGGGGGCTCATAATCACTGGCAGCAAATGAAGATTTGAAGTCTATGTCAATGAATAACCTAAGAATAAAAGTCTGTGTGCACCCTGTGAAGTTTCTTAAGCCATGCATCCTCTCAATTCATTTTGTGCCGAAATTATACCCTGTCATAAAAAGCATTTTACTACCAAAGAGATAGCATGGAGCCCTGAAGCATCCTATTTATTATGCATGTTACTTTACTACGATTTGTAGATCTGTTTGATTTCTCCTAATCTTACGTTTCCAAATTAATTTAATTAGTTCTTCTCATAAAACCATGATAACTACATTTCTTCAGCAATTTGCTTCAGAGATGCATAGTAAATTTCCCCTCCCTTTTGTCCTCTTTCCCCAGCTCCTCTGGGGCTTAATTCTTGCCCCCTTCTTCAGCATTTAGTGCTTAGAAGGATCTTTATTTTTAACTCCTATATTTAAATAGCATAGCCTGATTTATGGTAATGAGTATGTGAGTGAACATTTTTATGGTAAATTTTAAATGTTGTGTTAGAATACGCTGTCTTTTCAAACTCCTCCAAAAAAATCTTTCCCAATTTCACCTCAAAACTTATCAATACTTTTCAAACTCTCCCAAAAAAATCAAAGAGGAAGGAATACTCTGAAACTCACTTTAGAGTAGCATTTTTATAAACTAACAAATTGTCTGAAAAGAAATAAATCAACCCCATTTGCAATAGCATCAAAAGTGATAAAATTTAAATTTAACCGAGGAAGTGAAAGATCTTTATTCTGAAATGATAAGACATTGATGAAAGAAATGGAAACAGACACAAATAAATAGAAAAATATCCCAGGTTCATGGATTAGGAGAATTAATATTGTTGAAATGCCCATGCTAATTAAAGCCATCTTTAGACTGAATAAAATCTCTACCAAGATTCCAATGACTTTTTTACAGAAATAGAAAAAAACACTCCTAAAATTTATATGTAACCACAAAAGACTCCAAATAGCTAAAGAAATCCTGAGAAAGAAGAACAAACCTGGAGGCTCAAGCTTCCAGTTTATTATAAACTACACTATAGAGATAAAGTAATTAAAATAGTATGGAAAGGGCAGAAAAACAGACAAATAGACCAATGAAACACAATCAGGATCCCAGAAATAAACCCAAGCATATATAATAAACTAATATTTCACAAAGAAGCTAAGACTACTCAACAAAGAAAAGACAGTATCTTTAATAAATAATGCTGGGAAAACTGGATATTCACATATAAAAGAATGAAACTATCTTACACCACTCACAAAAATTAACTTCAAATGCATAAAAACTTAAATGTAAGACCTGAAACCATGAAACTTGTAGAAGAAAACAGAAAAAAAAGCTTCTTGATGTGGATATTGGTAATAATTTTTTGGAAATCACACCTAAAGCACTGGCAACAAAATAAAATAAAAATGAGACAATATCAAACTTAAAAAGCTTTTGCACAGTAAAAGAAACCATCAACAAGTTGAAAGACAAACTATGGAATGGGAAAAATATTTGCAAACCATTTGTCTCATATGGTTAACATCCAACATATATTAATAACTCATACAACTCAATATCAAAAGCCCCAAATAATTCAATTAAAATGGGCAAAGGACCTAAGTAGACATTTTTCCAAAGAAGAGCTATGGAAACCAACAAGTACATGAAAAGATGATCGACAACACTCATCATTAAGGAAAAGCAAATTAAAACTACAATGAGATATCTCCCAGATTGTAATGCCATGATGAGATATCACCGTTTAGAATGGCAATCATCAAAATGACAGCGATAACAAATGCTGGGTGGGTGTGGAGAAAAGGGAACCCTTTTGCAGAGCTGTTTGTGGGATTGTGAATTGGTATAGCCACTGTGGAAGACCCTACGGAGGTTCCTCAAAAAAATTAAAACTGGAATTACCATAGGATCCAGCAATTCTACTTCTGGGAATACACCCACAGGAAACCAAATCGCTAACTTGAAAAGATACATGCACTCACTCCCATGCTCATAGCCCCATTATTTACAACAGCCTAGCTGTAGAAACAATGTAGTGTCTATTGATGAATAAACGTATAAAGAAACTGCTGTATATATACAATGGAATATTGTTTTTATCCCTCCATTCAAAAAATGAGAAAAGTTTTCCATTTGCAATAACATGGATGGACTTTGAAGGCACGTGCTAAGTGAAATAAGTCAGACAAAGGCAAATTCTGTATAATTTAACTTATATGTGGAAACTTATTGTAAAAAATACCCAACTCATGGAAAAAGACACCTGATTTGTGGTTACCAGAGGCGTGGGAAGGGGGAGAAGGAATTGGAGGAAGGTGGTCAAAAAGTATAGTCCATGTGTAAGACGATCACTAGGGATGTGATGTGCGACATGATGACTGTAGCTAACGCCGCTTCATGAGGTGCAAGAAAGTTGTTCAGAGCTGGATCCTGAGAGTTCTCATCACAAGGAGAATGTCTTAGTTTTTTAATTGCAGCTATATGAAATGATGAATGCTAACTAAATGTATCATGGTAGTCCTTTCACAACATATGTAAGTGAAGCCATCATTAACATCTTAAACTTAAATAGTGATGTGTAACCATTATTTCTCAATAAAACTGGAAAAAAGGCTGCTGACAGTCTGGAGTACCAGTTACTTATTAGAGGTACAACTGGAGCATGGAACCATTGAAAACTCTTAGAATTTCTTTTGCTTTACAATAGTCCCACAATTCCATCTGCTTTTCCCATCGCTAATTGTCATGTTAGTCTGATGACAAAATCTCAGAATGAAGAGGTGGAGGACTTACCAAGTTTTTGGACTGTAAGACACACGGGACTATAAAACACACCTAGGTTTTAGAGGAGGAAAATAGGAAAAAGAATTTTGAAGCAAAAAATGTGGTAAAATACTTAATATCATAAATAACATAATATTTTACCAATGTAAATGTAAACAGAACTCAACAGCAGCATTAACAACCATTATTCCTCTCAAATTTGGGGGGTAAATGTACATTTTACAGTCCAAAAAATATAGTACGTTTAATTTCTAATTTTACTGTTGACTCATGTTCTGACTTAGGGCACAAAAGACCACTGATATTCACCAGAAGAGGGGGGAGTCTTACCAAGTGTGATAGTGCCTGGTGCTGTAGTATTGAAATAATTCATTTATATTAAGTGTTTCTCCTACTTGAAGAAAGCAAAAGGCAGTAGTGTATTAAGGTACTGAGTAGCGTACTAAGACCCTAGTAACATGCTCTGACTTAGGATGCTATGGACTGTGGTACTGGGCCCTGAGCCTCCTGACAGCAATGTGTACATAGGTGTATGGGGGTGGGGGGTACAGTTGGAGGTGCCAGTGAGGCTGGGCAAGGGGAGAGAGCAAAAGAGCAGAAGGGCTGCTGTTGGTCACTGAGGACAAATTGCCCTCTTCAGTTTCTTAAACTATAAAACAGGAGAAAAGCTCTGAATGTGTATAGTTTTTTTGAAGGTATGTCAGGTAATGGTTGATAATGTGCTTAGAAAAGAAGGCAAGACAAATAAAAGGTATCAGTTACCTAAATGAGAACTTCAGATGCTCCAGTGACATGCTCTCTGGAGCTTTATCATGTCATAGTGTACAGAGCTCTCAGGATGCCTGTGCTCACACACACACACACACACACACACACACACACGCTGTTATATAATACCTTTCATATTGAGCCATCTAAACCACCAAGTCATCATGGCTGTTAAAATAGCACTTTAAAAAAAAAACATGGTTTCTCCTCCTTAGATTTATATTTTTGATAACATGCTATTCTATTCTTTTAGTCTTCCCAGCATGACTTGTAGAAGGTAATGACAGGATGCAGTTTTAAGTCCCCTCAGCTTTCTTTTCTCTGAATAATCCTAATTGGCAGGTTCCCCTGCATCCTTTTTTCTCATCATTAAGAACAGCTCCAGTGTGGTCTGAGTAAGAAGTAGACTAGTTACATAATTCTAGAGACACACTGCTCTGTCCTAAGAGGTAAAGAAGGGAATTTCAAAAATGGATCTGTTTTTATAGGGAAAAAATAAACTTAATACCTCTGAGCTATAAGGTAATAGCCACCAATTTATGTCATGTTAGTGGATTATTATATTTTATAACTTCATTTATACTTTGAAATACAGAGAAATATTTAAATCTTAGTCAGGACCTCAGTAGTCTTCCCAGAATTCTATTCTGCCTTACGTTTTGTAAAGCTTTAAGAGCTGAAAATATTTAGCATTTCTGAAGTTACCATTTGTAATGAAGTATTTAAGTTGAAACTGATATTTTTAAACTTTACAAATTATGATGAATTTATTCTCAATAGGTATCAAAGGAGACCACTTCTCGTGGGAAAGACATTTTTTTCCATTTCAAAGGAAATCTTTAAAAAGAAAAAATAATTTTGAGATGAGTAACTTGATTACAAGAGATACGTGAAATTAACATGCCTCTGACGTGAGCCACAACCACCCTCAAGAGAACACATAATCTTGTTAACTAGAATTGAATCCAATCCACACTGTGCTTTCTCCCACCTCCACATTTGGACTTCCTTACATCAAAACATTTTACTATTTCCTCCAAAACTCTCCAATCGAGTTTATCCAGCATTTCAGGGAGTTAGGGAGGGGCACGCATTACTCCAGTTGAAAACCACTGTTATGGTATCTAGAGGCGGAGCGGTCTGCCGAGTTCCCCAAGTGAAGCAGAGGCTATAACTGTAGGGTTCCTGCCTTCCAGAGGTCAGGCGGGAGATCTGAACCTCAGGTGTTTCTGAGCGGAAGGACGGAAATAATCCACCCCTTTTTGGCAGCCTTTTCACAGATCAGCGAAAGCTCGTAGTCCTTGTCAGGGTCTAGGAACGACAGGGAGATTTTTGAATCAAACAATAAGCCTACCAGTGGGGAAACGATCTGCGATTTACTTCTCAAGGAGGTGTTGGCCACAGCAGCGTGGCTCCTCTCAGTTCACTGTGCAAAGCCTCCAGGGCTGAGTGGCAGGTAGAGAAACAGGGAAACCTCTCCTTGCCCTCCCCTTCCTAGAGGGTTGAATACTAACACTAACACTCGGGAACTTCTCCCCGACCTCCTTTCCTTTTAGGGTAGTGGTGCTTCAGGGTGCAAGTGAGTTTATCACAAAAGCACAGGAAGAGCCCGCTCCCTCCAGGCGGCCCTGCAGAAAAGGGGTGGGCTCTATTTCGCAGAACAGTGGGCAGTGACAGCTTGCCAGCCAGGAAGCTCAGTGAGTCCAGGTGGTGGTCAGGTCACTATCTCGCCTGCCACTTATGGTAATAGACCACCTGGGGCAAGTGGTTGTTCTAGCCTGGAGGGTGAGGAGGGAAGGAACAATGCGGGGAGGGGGGGGGGACACAATAGAACTGCTTGGGTGGGTGATTTTCCCACCTTATAAATTGCATATCTAAATGAAATGCCCTGACTAGGTTCCATGTGACCACACCTGGTTTCCAAATATTCCAGAGGCCATGTAGGAGACATGCTGTGTCTTTCGAAGGTTTGATGGAAAATGCAATTCTGATTATGATCCTTTCATTCCGTGGCTTCCTGTTACCCCCATTGTAAGACTTTTTCTATAGGAGGAAACCATCTGGAAAAAGTTTAAAACCCTTTAACCGGATTTATAAGCAGGATCCCTCTCCCTACTCAGGTATTTCTCTAATAAATCCCCTGCCACCCTGCCCCTCACGTCTTAGAAACACTCTGCACTCCCTGTTACCTGCAGTTTCCCAAACTCACCACCTCCTCCTTTACTTACTCACACCCCTCTACTCCTAGGGTTATCTCTCCCCATCTCTCTTTGTTTGGCTGCAAGAATCAACCAGTTTATCTTTTAAGATCAGCTCAAGCTTCACCTTCTGTGTGAAACCTGAGCTGGCCACCTCCACCCCAGTAAAACTGACCATTTTGCTTGTTCGCCCTGGGTAGTTGAATGGATTACATCCATTTGTTTACGAGTCCCTCCTGCCTGGCTAGACAGTGAGCTCTGGGGGTGCTGCCTGTGTTTTACCTGTCAGTCTCTTGAAACTAACACTCGGTCTATAGAGCTTAAATACGTTTGCTGAATGGATAATGATCAGGGTTCTCTGCTCTGTTCTATCTATCCTCCTGATGGCTCTACTCAGGTTCTGGGTTTAAGCACTGAGAAATTTGGGAGAATGGGATGGAAGGACCCTGGAAACTCAAAGTCAAACATTAGTTTTTAGACAAGATTTTGTCATAGTGGCACAAATGCCCTGTGAGAGAAAATTCAGTGGAAAAATCCACTCTGCTGGTTATGCTAGGCTGTATCTAAGTTGAGTCCTGGCTGTGCTGGGTAGGAACCAATTTATTCCTCTTTAAAAAAAAACTATTTCCATCCCTAGGTAAGTAAAATCCAGGGAATTTTAAATAACACTGAGGTCTGGATCTTACTGTGAATATTCTGGTCACATTGGCCTAGACTAGGGACTACATTTAAGATTTTTAAGCTTACCTGGTGATTGTGATATGTAGCTGGGGCTGAGAACCACTGCCTTAAGGTAACTTAGTCAGGACTAGGGCCTTCATTGACTCTTTCTATATTGATAACTACGAACTTGACAGGTCCAACTTAAACTGAATGGATATTACCAGCCTAACATATCCCAAAGCAAACAGCCCATGCACCAAAGAAAATGGCAGTTCCATTATTCTGATGACTCACACCAAAATCCTCACAGCTAAGGAGATGAAAAGAGTAAATTGAATGATGGGGGAAGAAGCCAGAAAAGTGGGTTGGAAGTAAGAGAGAAATAAAGAAGGGGAAGGATTTGGCTGGAAAAGGAAAAGGAACATAGGGATCTAGTGACTCGTGGAATTAAAATAAGAGTTTTACTAATTTGGAGATGATTGACCTTATTTAAAAGGTGATGGGGAAAAAGCCCTGTAAAGAAGTGCATTGAAAAAAATTGCCCATGTTCTCTGACTGTCTTGGTCATATGTTCATCCAGAAGGCATAGGTGGTTCTTGCTGGTGTGGCTCAGTTGGCTGGAGCATTGTCCCATAGACCAAAAGGTTGTGGGTTTGATTCCTGGTCAGGGCACATATGTAAGTTGCAGGTTCAGTCTCCAGTAGGAGCCATGTGAGAGGCAACTGGTTGATGTTTTTTTCCTCACATCAATGTTTCTCTCCTTCTCTTTTTCCCTCCCTTCCCCTTTCTTTAAAATCAATAAGCATGTCCTCTTAAAATCAATAAACATGTCCTTGGGAGAGGATTTTAAAAAAGTATATAGGTTATATGGATGGTGAAAAAAATAATGAATTGGAGAGCTATTTAGAAGGTATAGTTACAGAATTTGTATCTACATGTGGGGTGAGGTAACAGGGAGGAATCAAGAATGACATCCAAGGTTTTGCTGGTTCATCGGTGGCCCTTCGCTAAGCTAGAGAACAGAGAAGAAGGAAATTTGGGGGAGAAAAGGAGACATGTTTTAAACATAGTACATGAGACCTGTCCATAAATATTCAACCATGTAATGTAAAAAAATACAGACATTTATTGAAGGAGACACAAGATACAAGAAAGATTGTACACAGGGCAATGATGCCTCAGTCCCCTTCAAAGGAAGCACCGTGTGACCTCACACAGTTCTTCCACTCATCGTCAGCTGCCCTGTCACATTTTCCTGAATCTCATCAACAGTCTGAAATCTCTTCTCTGTCAAAGGTGATTTTGGGAAAAGCCAGAAGACATGGGGCACAAAATCTGGGCTGTGGTAGGGTTGAGTCACTTAGGTGATTTGATGTTTCACCAAAAACTCTGTATAAAGTATGATGCATGAGTGGGTGCATTATCATGACGAAGCTATCAATCACCAGTTGCCCATAGCTATGGCCTTTTGAATCTGTGTAGTTTCTGTGGAGGAATGTTCAAACTTAGTGCCAAATATAATGCAGATTCACTGCTGTACTTGCTCAGTCATTTTGAATGCAATGGCCACACCATCCACATGCATTCAATGGCATCTACAGCTCCTACTGACCAGTACAATGAAGTTATCATTGTTCACACATGTGCATTCCAGTCCACTCTCCTTGGCTTCCAGGTTACATCAATGTTGCACAAACTGTTCTTGTTATATTAATAATGGTTGGACTTTTTCTGGACGGACCTCATATTCTAGGTGGTATTTATTATTCAATGTTACAAACCTTTTATTGAAGTATTTAATTCCTGCCAGGGACTACAAGGATATTAATAATAAATAAATCCCAGTTCCTGTCTTCAAGAAGATTGCAAACTTATAATAAGGACAGGGATATATCCACATTAAAAGAAGATTAAGGTAAGTGCCATAAGAAGTATGCAAAGATCTAGAAGCATTCAAAGAAGAACAAAGTGTTTTTTGTGCATGGGAAGCCACTGGCAATAAGGTTCAGCAAAGACCTCAGGAAGAGAGAGTGTGTGGGGTTAGTCCTGAAGAACTGACGACATTTCTACAGGCAGTGGGACTGTGGAAAACATTCCAGGTGGAAAGAGTGTCTCCTCGATAGCACAGAGCTGAGATGGGGCCAGGAACCTTTGTTCTACCCGCACCATAGGCTCATAGTAATACAGGTACACCCCAGGGGTCAGAAACATCTAGAAAGACAGGTTGGACTTTAAGGTAGGCCTGAGGTTGCATACTGGTGCTATCTCTTCATAAATATCCAACCTGAGGCAAGTTATTTGACCTCTCTTAGCCTCAGTTTCCTCACTTCTAAAATGGACCTAATCACACATTTTCCAGGATTGTTTTGAGATATCTTTTAAAATAGTCATTTAATATGGGGTAGGTATTGTTATTTTGCAGTGGTTTTTGAATACCAGGGTGGAGAGTTTATCTTTTCCTAGCCGGCATGTGGAAGGTTTGCACCAGGTAACTACAGTTGGAATAATCTTGCAGCAATATATTCTAGAATGGAGGGAAGGTGGCGGACAGGCAAGGTAAGAGGCTGTTTGCAGTCAGATAGTAAATCAATGACTAATCCTCAGGGTGATGCTACTTCATAGTCAATCTTATCAAAGTTTTATCTTTGAGTTTTTAGAATATATAGATATTTAAAATTTTCTTCCTTTTCTTTCTCACTGTATTGCCATTAGATTTTTCTGTAGGTAGGCAAGAGGAATCTGTGGAACCTCAATCAACCAATGTTACCATGAACAAAAGTGGAAAATAGATATCTGTGGTCAATACACGAATGCAAGCATCTTTGGAAGATTTAGATGGAGCACGCTGAAATTAATCCCTTGAACTTAATATTTTACGTAGAGTATATGTTCCAATAATTCTCAATTTTGCTTTGCTCCAACAATACATCTGAGTCACAGTAGCATTCTAAGAACTTCAATGTAAATACTTTCCTACCAGGTAATTTAAAAAGGCAGTAGGGCTGAGCTCATCAGAGTCAGTGGCCATGTGCTACTGACCAGCCACATAAGACCTTTGACAAGTCCTTAATAACCCTGAACCACAGATTTTACATCTGTAATTAGGGGAATGTAATGTATTTCCTGCCCTATCTCACGGTTGCTGTGAGGATCAAGTGAAGCAACATATAAAACACTAATGTATTCACATTACACAAAGGATTATTTAGTCAAACGTACGTCCACCTGAATGAGGCACAGTCCTTAGGGACTAAAATAGAAACTTCCCCACTTCTCCTCCTCCTCCTCCGGAAGGCTGGCTCAGTTTGTCCTTTTTTTTTCCTGTGGTGAGCATTTTACCTCCATCTACTGATCACAGTTAACCTTCCATTTCTGGTGAGATTTCTCAAATATAATTTCCAACTGAGGAGACAGTTTGTCATTTTGAAATTGTGTTGTTTGTTCTTCTCTGTGTTTTGGGATAAGTATGGCAAGGTTTGGTTTCCGGTTTAAATTATTTCACTAAAGGCCGTTTTGGAAGAGGAAATGTTTTTTTTCCACTCATTTAATAAAAACAACTTCTTGTGCAGCAGGCTCTGTCTCATTAAGGGCGGTGCTGGGGACCCCGGGGATGATTTAAGAGGCTGAGTCAGCATCTTTGTCTTGTGATGCATTGGAAGCTGCGTTAGTTTCCCTCCGGAGAAATCAGGAAAATTGAAAATGAAATCTTATTTCTCCCTTTTTGGGTTGGTTTCCTGTTTTTGCCAACGAAATGAAACAGTTACTCCTGAAATATAGACACACAGCTGAGAAAATGTGTGCAATTACTTAGTAAAGGGGAGACTTGCATAATTAAACTATAATTTAATGCATTTTCAGGGCAGGAAAAGCATTCCAACTAAGTTTCTGGCAGATAATAATGAAGGAAAAAGTGGAAAACATTTGAGGCGCTGAAGTCACACTTCTGTTGATACATATGGCGTTAATGGGTCCTGAGCTTCTCTGCCTCCTGGTAAAAGCAGATGGTTTTATACTTATGCTAAAACTAGAGGTTAGATGGCTTGGTGAAAAAACATAGTGACCTTTCATCTTGTTTACTTTTGGACCTAATGATTTATGGGTTTAGCTCTGTCAAAGGATGAACACGACACCCTTTTCAAACATATTGTCATGCTTAAGACCCTTGGAAACACTCCACATTGACTGCGCTTGGTAAATAAATCACCGTTGATTCTCAGAGTGATATATATATTTCTTGGCTGATGCCAAGTGTTAGAACAGCTACCTGGCAAAAAGTTAAAGAACTGATCTTGTATTAGATTGCCTGCTCAGATACACAAGATCCGAACAATAGCCCTTGCTGGTGCGGCTCAGCTGGTTGGCCATCCTCTGCAAAGCGAAAGACCACCCATTTGATTCCTAGTCAGGGCTCATGCCTGGGTTGCAGGTTCAGCCCCCGATCCAGTGTGTATGAGGTGCAATCCATTGATGTTTCTCCCACAGTGATGCTTCTCTTCCTCTCTTTCTCCCTCCCTCCCCTCTCTCTAAAAACAAACACATAAAATATTTTTTAAAATGCAAAGAATAATAGCACACTAAAATATATTCTAGTTTCTGATAGTTTAACTAGAAAGTAATATTTCTGTAAATAACTATGCCGTCATGGAATTATAGTAATGAGCTTCCCCACGCAGCACACATACATTTTATTAGAGGAATAACGGGCCCATTCCAAATCCTAACTAACTTAATTTAAAACTGTATGTTCTATACAGTGATTGCATATTTTTTTAACTAACTCACCCATTGTACTACCAGCTCATACATTTTATGAATGGAAACAGCACTTCTAATGGATAAATATTGCACGTTTACAAATGAAGTTTAAACAAAAGTGACTCTCTGGGAAACAAATGCCGCCATGTGACTGCTTCCCGGAAGTAACGTATTTAGAAACGATCCAAGAAAATTGCAGACATTTGCATTCTAGACTCAGGACTGAAAAGCACATGAAAGTCAAGGAGTTGTTGTTTTCCTTTTGGTTGCACAGAGGTGTTAGGACCAAAATGAGAGGAAGGGCTGGGCTAGAGCTTTAGAGAATCACAGCAATAAACACATTCGCACCTGGGCTTTCTGCGTCCCTGGATGCCAGGATGCTTTCAACGCCCAACACAGTTGTTGTGAGATAACTCCGCAAGGACAGGGAACTCTCGCCTTCTGTAGAATGTGGTGTTTAGAAATCAGTCTGCAAAAAATCTATGTAAGCATGGAACATACTAATTGATTTGGGTGATGCTATTTGAATCAAGAAATGACTGGAGGGAAAAACCTTAAGAGGGAAAAAAGCAGGTTTCAAAACAGCGTGTGCCATACAATTCTTTTTTGCTCTGTGAAAAATAGTTTTATGAATGTATTTCAGAAAGACGACCTCGATATGCAGCAAATGAAAAAATAAGGGGGTGAAAAATGCAGATGATTTTTAATTTTTTCTGACTTATCTCTATTTTAAAACAATCATATGTTCGCTTTAGGATGAAAAATATTTTTAAAAGACTTAGGAAGAAAACATTCAAATTATAAAAGCATAGGGCAATAATTATTACTTAGGCTAGTAAATCTCTTGACTTCAGGGAATAGAAAGCAATTAGAATATAGACAGAAAAAACACAGTATTTATGTTTCCTTTCAAACTCTGAAACAATACATCTTTGAAAAGTGAAATATTTACCTAGGGAAGGCTGTATATTCTTAAGGAATCCTACATCATGGTGTCTGTTAGCATTTAAAAAGAGTTATTAACTGAAGAATAATACACTTAACAAAAACCTAGTTCATGCAGATATTATATTAGAATGACTTAGCTTTACAAAATGAAAACTGGTCTTTGTCTCTCTGAATTAATTGGGGGGTTGAAAAGAGAAATATTGCCATGAATAGCTTTCATGGGCTGAGGCCGGAAGCCATCAGGGGTTGTAAGGATTAAATAAAAGTATCATAGGCAGTGATGCTGAAGGTACGGAGGCAGCAGCCACTCTCCCGTGCTCCTGGTGGAAACATACTTTCACCACTGTCCAGGACAACCTGGTAACACTCATTAGAAGTCTCGCCATCATGAGCATTTTCCCAATGAGGCTTTCACTTCTAGGGACTTGTCCTGTGGAATACGCACAGGCGTGAAGACAGCAGTGATGCTCACAGCAACACTGACTGTGACAATGAGACAGTAGAAACACCAATGTTCTGTGAAATAACATGCTTGGCTTTTGTGCTGGATTAAATTATAGCAGTCCATTCGATGGCAGACTATGCAGCCATTAATAGGAGTTTGGGCATTCATATATCTAATATACCCCATGTTAAACAAAAGGAGACAGACACAGAAGAGTATTGGGTTGGGTTGACCAAAAAGTTCATTTGGTTTTTGCCTGTAAGATGGCTCTAGTAGCACTTAGCTATGTTTAACTTCATTTGAAACTACTTTGTTAGACTGTACTGTGACAGCTGTCATATCAGCATGCATTTAAAAAAACATTTCAAAATTGGGGGATTGTTGTGTGGCCATTTTAATAAAGAAATTGGAGGAAAATAAGTGACATTTTTGGCATACTATGCTTTCTTATTTCAAGGAAGGTAAAAATGCAACTGAAATGCAAACAAAGATTCACACAGTATATGAAAAAGATGCTGTGGCTGATTGAATGTGTCAGAAGTGGTTTGTGAAGTTTTGTGTCGGAGATTTCTCCACAGTCGGGTAGACCGGGTGAAGTTGATACCAATCAAATCAAGACATTAGTGGAGAACAATCTGCAAACTTTTCCTTGCAGGAAGTAGCTGACATATTCAGAATATCCAAATCAATAATGTTATTGGTGAAAATAAAAAATATGTCTTTTATTTTACAGAAAAAAAAATCACACAAACTTTTTGATCAACCCAATACATACTGTACGTCATTTGTAGCTAGTTCCAAGTGAGGCACTGATAATTTGTGGTTACCCTTGGGAGTGCCTGAGGGCTGGATGTGGGTTCAGGAAGGCTTCTGGAACCCCGCCGGTGCCCTGTTTCTTGGTCTTAAGACTGATACTCGTGAATGTTGGTTGAACTGTACACTGATGCTTGTTTACTTTTCTGCACTCCAATAACATTTTTCAGAAAAAAGGTTATAAAGGGTATTAGCAGTGACAAAGAAGTTCAGCGTATTTTACTAAGGTAAACAATAGAAAACTGTAGAATCCCATTTTCTGCCTTAACAATTTAATAGAAGTATAAGGGAATGAATGTCCATAAAGTGGCACTGGTGGGTACCTCTGGGTGGCAGGGGTAAAGTGATCTTTATTTTCAGTATTTTCTAAAATTCGTGTAATAAATATATGTCACTTTTGGAAGGAGTGAAAAGTCATTATAATATCATTGTAAAAATGAGAAAAGTGACTTTGACTGGTGTGGCTCAGTGTATTGAGTGCTGGCCTGTGAACCAAAGGGTTGCCAGTTCGATTCCCAATCAGGGCACATGCCTGGGTTGCAGGCCAGGTCCCCANAGTGGCACTGGTGGGTACCTCTGGGTGGCAGGGGTAAAGTGATCTTTATTTTCAGTATTTTCTAAAATTCGTGTAATAAATATATGTCACTTTTGGAAGGAGTGAAAAGTCATTATAATATCATTGTAAAAATGAGAAAAGTGACTTTGACTGGTGTGGCTCAGTGTATTGAGTGCTGGCCTGTGAACCAAAGGGTTGCCGGTTCGATTCCCAATCAGGGCACATGCCTGGGTTGCGGGCCAGGTCCCCAGCTCCGGGTGCGTGAGAAAAAAACCACGCATTGATGTTTCTCTTCCTCTCTTCCTCCCTTCCTCCTTCCCTTCCCCTCTCTATAAAAATAAATAAAATCTTCCAAAAAACAAGAAAAGTGTACCTAAGCTTGCTGAAACAGAGAGGAATTGATCAGAATGTTCTATTTGTAAGAACCTAGAGAAAGAGCTGACTGAGAGCAGTTAGGATCAAACGAGCTGCCATTTCTCAGAACCTTGAATCAAAAGTAGAACACTTTTCATTCTGGAAGTACATGACACGGGGCTTGAAAATAAAGGTGGGATGTGGAAATTCTAAAGCGAGGGTGCAATGACTGACTCTGTCCCACTGGCTCACTGGTGATGCTAAGCAGCCTGGAACTCAGTTGTTCTGACTGCAGAATGGGTTTATTAATACCTTCCCTGCACCATTTCTGTGGTGTTTCAAGAATAAGTGATATAAAGCTAGAGGGGTATCTTTGAACTTTTCAGAGATGTTAAAGATATTATTGCAAGGAGAGTTGACAGAAAAAAAATAGGATTAAATGCCACTTGAAAATTTTGTTTCTTGTAAAACTGTACCTGTAAGGAGCACCTGTATGCATTAAGAAGATTTTAGGATAACACTGTTCATCTCTCGGACTCTTATACAAGAACATTTTATAAATATAAAGTGTACAGAACACCCCTGAAAGGCTTTGTGACAGTTACTTCATTGTTCTGAGACCCAGTTTTCTCTTCTGTAAGGAGGAATAACAGGACGGTTGTGAGGATAGCAGTTAATTCTGTGAATTGCTTAGGACATTGTATAGCTGTTAGTAAGCTCTCAAAATTTTAGGGACAATTATTTTTGTAACTCTAAATGTTACTCTGGTTTACATGACATTAACTACAGAATGCCGAACTTAATACAAACAGACCAACTAAGACTGAAGAGTTCAGTAACAGAAAATTTTTCATGATAAGGGATATTGTTGCCTTATGCCAAGGTACTTCAATGTACCCAAGGGATTCAGATAACAGAATGCATTGTCTGTTAATAATCATACTTAAAATACACCCAACCTGGTTAAGCTTCTAATATATGCTATCTTATTGAAATTTGGTTTACCTATTATAAAAGCAAAAACTATTGTTGGTCCTTAGAATGACAAGTTTTAATTCACAGATACATCGAGGTCATATTTAAAACAGAAAAGCTGGGGAAGGGTTAGTGTAAATATGGAGGGTATTTGGCACTTCCCCAGCTGGCTCTGGATGTAAAGAACTCTTGTTTGGTCTGGGAGACACGCAGCAGGGGGACAGGGTCCTATGTCAGGGAGCGTAAGATCTGTTTTTCTTAATTCAGTGTAATTCTCTAAGAAGTTCCTTAGTACCGAAACAATGCTAATATACATTTTCTCCTTTCAGCTTGAGAAAAATGGGACAATTTTAAGATCCAAATTATTTTTTAAAAAAATTGGATGATAGCACTAATTTTATAATTCTTGTGATTAACTGAACATTTCCTACTAGGGAAAGCTGAAGACATGAGTCCATTACCCTGGAAAACACTTTCGCCACAGCTCCTATTAGAGTTTTCTACATCTCACTGTCGTCAGCTGTCCATGATTTCAGATGCCCAGCTGTGTAGGATCAGTGAACTTCTTAAACCTAGAAGTTTTGCCTCTCTTCTACCCCTATTCTACTTACATTGCATGGTCTTCATGCCATTACCTTAAGGGCTTGATACTGATATCATGTTAGTATCTTACAGTGAATTCTCTTTTGAACTACTACTTTTCTCTTGCCAAATGGTGTATCTGCGGATTGCTTACTCACACTCACTTTTCCCAGCAGACAAAGCCATGTCCCTGGCATCCATTCAAAGCAGTGGCCCGTTAAATGGACTGTACCGCGTTGACACACTAATCCAAGCAACCATAACTCTGCGGCATTCTCAGCGGTAGTGGTTCCAAAGCGTGTCCTCGGACCGGTAGCATCAACGTCACCTGGGAACGTGCTAGAAATGCAAATTACTGAGCCCACTTCAGACCTACTGAGTCGTGAACTGCCAGGCACTGGCCAGCAATCTGTGTTTTCGCAAGTCCTGCAGGTGATTGTGATTCAGGGTGCAGCTGGAGAACTGCTACCCTGCAGGAACAGTAGGTGAGACTCCTGGAGGCACGGGATGCTCCCTGGGGGATCTGATGAAAATGTCTCTGGCTCATTTTAAAAACAGCGATGACATCTCAAGATGGGCATTCATCATAAAAGCATACCATAGCAGGAGCAGCTTCACAGTGACCTGCTTTCCGCTCGCCACTGTGGTGTGTCGGAACTATTGCTATTTTACTGGCAAGAAAATAACATCAGAGAAGGGGAGATCGCACAGAGACGTTCGACGCAGCTGTCCTCGCGTTAGGCACGACTTTCATCAGAAAGTGTCTCCACTGTCAGCTCCAGGAGAGATGGTTGTTACGCTGCCTTCCCACTTTTCCTTCTTTGTGAAACCAAGAGTGGAGGCCTTGTTTCCCCCAGTCAGTCAGCTTCGTCTTTGAAGTAAGATTCACATACAAAAACCCCTGAAGAACAGAAGATCTTCAGGACATCAGCCCCCTGTTCAGTTTTTCAACCTAACTGTGTCCATCTGTGTAAAAGAGAAAAGAGATTCGGTCTTTTCGAGAACTTCCTTGAAACTGGACACAAGAAAAGGAGGCCTCCTCTCTGTAAAGTAAACTCAGTGTGCGTAATACAAGATTGCTCCTTTCCTTACCAAGGAAATATAAGGTAATACTAGGAAAGACAACTTGAGCAACACTATCGGTACTATTAAAAATTTCTTTTTGTGTTCAAAAATACCATCTGACTCATCTCTTCACCAACTTCAACTTACCAGTTCATGTTGGCCTAAGGTTTTGACACACCTGGGGCCCTCTCTAATGCGTTGGGTTCGAGTATCTGCATCTTATTGGGACACAGTGGTGGGAGCCGGGTGACAGGGGTCTCTCCAAGGATTTAACCCACTGCTGTGAGTCTGTAAGCGGTTTGTGAGCAAAATTGCTGTCTTGATTCTGGGTTGAGAATCAGAATGGTAACTGCCTTCCTGATGAAACTATACTTAAATAATAGTTTTCCATTTTTAATAGTGAGTGATTTCCACAAAGTCACAAATATGTGTAGGGATGTCCGACCTTTTGGTGTCTCTGGGCCACACTGGAAGAAGAAGAGTTGTCTTGGGCCACCCATTAAATACACCGTGACATGTGATCACAAAAAATCTCATAATGTTTTAAAGTAAATTTACGATTTTGTGTTGGGCTACATTCATGGCCATCCTGGGCTGCATGTGACCCACGACCTCAGGTTGGGCACCCCTGAAAGGCTTTGTGACAGTTACTTCATTGTTCTGAGACCCAGTTTTCTCTTCTGTAAGGAGGAGTAACAGGACGGTTGTGAGGATAGCAGTTAATTCTGTGAATTGCTTAGGACATTTGTATAGCTGTTAGTAAGCTCTCAAAATTTTAGGGACAATTATTTTTGTAACTCTAAATGTTACTCTGGTTTACATGACATTAACTACAGAATGCCAAAGTTAATACAAACAGACCAACTAAGACTGAAGAGTTCAGTAACAGAAAATTTTTCATGATAAGGGATAGTGTTGCCTTATGCCAAGGTACTTCAATGTACCCAAGGGATTCAGATAACAGAATGCATTGTCTGTTAATAATCATACTTAAAATACACCCAACCTGGTTAAGCTTCTAATATATGCTATCTTATTGAAATTTGGTTTACCTATTATAAAAGCAAAAACTATTGTTGGTCCTTAGAATGACAAGTTTTAATTCACAGATACATCGAGGTCATATTTAAAACAGAAAAGCTGGGGAAGGGTTAGTGTAAATATGGAGGGTATTTGGCACTTCCCCAGCTGGCCCTGGATGTAAAGATTTCTTGTTTGGTCTGGGAGACACGCAGCAGAGGGACAGGGTCCTATGTCAGGGAGCGTAAGATCTGTTTTTCTTAATTCAGTGTAATTCTCCAACAAGTTCCTTAGTATGGAAACAATGCTAATATACATTTTGGTTTGAGTAATTTTTAAAAGTACACATCAAAAAGGAGAACAAGGGAATGAAGGAATCCCTATTTTCTATAACTTGCCTCGGTTAATCCTTATAATAAGATTGAAATATATGTGTGTGTGAGTATGTTCACATGCACAAGTTATAGTTTAATAGATACGAAACCTGGAGAATTGAGAGTTTATAGATTACTGAAAAACCATACGGAGAACTTGGGGTTTCTCTAGAAGTCTTGAAAGCAAGATCATGATTTTTGGAAGTGAAATGCCCCATGCATGGAACAATTTCACATTCCACAGAAAATGAAGAGCTTCCTTCCTTCCTTCCTTCCTTCCTCCCTCCCTCCCTCCCTCCCTCCTTCCCTTCCCTTCCTTCCCTCCCTTCCTTCCCTCCCTTCCTGCCGCCCCCCCACCACTCTTTCTTTCTGTCTTTCCTTTGAAACTAATTTTTAAAATCAAACTTTAAAATTTTATTTTTACTTTTCAAATTATATACTTTGACTTCTGGGTCTTCTATTTAACAGCTACATAATTTTAGGGACATTAAACAACCTCTTTTTGCTTAAGTTTTCTCATCTGTAAAATGGGGACAGTAACAGCAACTTCTTCTCAAGGTTGTGCATAAGTGAGTTAATAAAAGTATATGGCACAGAGAGGATGCTTAAAAAAACATTTTCTCTTATTATCTATATCAAGATAAAGTGTCCAAAATAGCAGCATTAGTACAAAAGTACACACTCTAACATATATCATATTCCATATTTTCACATGTTGATAAGCCTTAGGTCTATGGACCAAGTTTCACAGGCTAAGATAAAATCCACTTACTCATTCAGTCGCTTAAATGACTCATTTTTGTTGGATAACAAACTATAGTTTTTTAAGCTTCTTTAGGAACTTCAAAAAAGGAAGAAATAATAGTCTCTTCAAAAAAAGTCTTAGAAGGATAACAAAAGAAGGAAAGAGTTTGAATAGCAAACCAATATTTGTTTCATCTCCTTTTCGGGCTATTATCTTTTAAGTCAGGTCAGACAGAGCAAGCAAGAAAGTTCCTAGGTGCACGGTCAAGTTCCCGGGTCAAGGTGTCTGTCACATACCTTTCCAAGTAGAGAATCCTTCGACTGTGGTGTAATCTGAATATAACAACATGTGGATCCAAGTTATTTCTCATTCTCCAAATTCTTTTAAACTAGCTACTTAATGTACTAGGTTTGGTACTAGACTCTGGTCCTAAACCTGGAAACAAACAAAACAAACCCAAACACCAAACCTGCCTCCTACTTTCATGCTGCTCACGAGGTGGTCAGGCAGAGGTGAGCAGAGGGTATAGATTAGGGATACGGAGTCCAGCTCTGGGAGGAGTCGTGGATTTTGATTTCAGAAGTTAGGAAAGGTGGGGTTACTTTAGTAAGGGGGTAGGAGGGTAAACTGTTGTGAGCAGAAAAAAAAACACGTAATAAGCTCATAGACCAGATGCAGCCAGGTCCATTCTGGAACCCAAATAGTTCAGCACTGGCTAGAGAAACTCCTGACTCTCATTATACAATCAAATCTCCTGAGGAGTGGTTCTGTAGGTTTGGCCCCCCTCCCCTTCTCTCCTAGAATCCCTTTTTGATTCTCTCCATTTACCCTCAGAGATTTTGAAGTGATTCATACACATACATTAGCATTTTCTTTGCTGGTTCCTTCCCATTTTCTTTTTTTTAATTTTTATTTAATTTATTGGGGTGGCATTGGTTAATAAAATTATATAGCTTTCAAGAATTCAAGTGTACAATTCTATAACACATCACTTGTATATTGTATTGTGTGCTTACCATCCAAAGCCAAGTCTCCTCCCACCATCATTTATCCCCACTTCACCTTCTACCTCCCCCACCCCCTTTCCCTCTCATCATCACCATACTGTCGTCTGTGTCTGTGAGGGTTTTTTTGCTTACTCCCTTTAACTTTTTCACCCAGCCCCTCGACCCCCCTTTTCTCTGACAGCTGTCAGTCTGTTTTCTCTATGTTTCTGTTTTGTGTATTTGTTTATTTTGTTCATTAGATTTCACATAAAAGTGAGATCATACGGTATCTGTCTTTCTCTGACTGGCTTATTCCACTTAGCATAATGTTCTCCAGGTCCATCATGCTGTCACAAAAGGTAAGATTTTCTTTTTCTGATGGCTGAGTCATATTCTATTGTGTAAATGCACCACGGGGTTTTATCCACTCATGGTGGGTATTTGAGCTGCATCCAAATCTTGGCTATTGCAAATAACCCTGTATTGAATGTAGGGGTGCATATATTCTTTTGAGTTACTGTTTTGGGTTTCTTTGGATATGTTCCCAGAAGTGGAACCACTGGGTAAATGGATAAGGTAGATCCATTTTTAAGTTTTTGAGGAAACACCAATCTGCATTCCCACTAACAGTGCATGAGGGTTCCCTTTCCTCCACTTAAACCTGGTCTATTCAATCCAGCAACTGTCTTCCAAAAAGCATGTACGCTATCCTTAAGTTCTAGAACTTAGGGGAAGTCACTGAAAGAACTCTTACAAACTGCAAGGGCAATTATTTAATCCATCTGGGTTCTTCCCAGATGGATTTCAGCAACCTATAGTCACCCTAAAATTGTACATAAAATTTTTACCTGCCTGGGCATGGGTATTTTTCTAGAGTGGAGGTCAACAGTTCTCATAGGCTCAATAAAACACTGTATGACCCCCAAAGGGCAAGAGCACATAAGGCAGGAGCAGTGACCTTGAAGTGGGCGAAATGGGCACATTTAGACGTCCAGTCATGTCCTAAACCTGACGAAGCATCAGAATAATCCAGGGAGATTGTGAGACGTACAGTGTGCTGAGCCTTGTCCTAGGAATACTGCATCGGAACTTGTAGAAGGAGGCACACTGCTCTGAGTCTCCCACTGGGTTCGGGAACCACTGAGATGCTTCTTTACTTAGAGTTAAAGTACTTACCCATCTTTATCATCATTATTATTGTATATCTTTATTCTTTATCAGAAACACCGAACCAGGAGCTTTGATAAAATAATATAATATCATTCATTTTATAGTTCTTCAGTATGGGAGCATGTTCATAATTCTAGAGAATTTTTTGAGTTGGAAGCTTTTTGTTGTTGTTGTTGTTGTTTGTATCTCTGTTCCCCTTTCTCCCTTCCAAAAGTGACATTCAGGCCTCTTCTAACAGTGCTTTTTCCACTTAAGATTTTTGTCCCAAGGTGAAAATCATTCAAATTGCCTTATCTCAGCACTTGAAATGACTGGATACTCTTTTTTTTTATAAGAAAGAGGCTTCCTGGTTTGGGGAAAATATTTTCACTTGCACACAAATTTGGCCCTTCCACGAATAGCTTTTTATTTTCCGCTCCTTATGCTGTCCGCTCTGCATCTGGTACCCAATACAAGGCAGAAACAGCATGTTATCAACCGCAGAAAGAAGGCAGCATAAGGCTCTTAGAAATCTTGGATCTCATTTGTTGTACTACTGAAGGCGTGCTCTGGAGAATCTGAAAAGCATCAGATGATTAAAAGTGAAATGTAAGAATGTGTCCCAGACAATTATTAAGGCAGAGAGGAAAGCTTTTGTATTTTGCTGAGCTGCGGCTCGCTCCAAGGACAGCTTGGAACTGAGGAAACATCATGGTATTCAGAAGGCCTGAATATGGATGATTGATACAGCATTTGAGGTTACTTCTCGTGCTATTACATCTGACAATGCAAATTTGACGTGGTCAAGCATTCTGAATGCCAGTGACACAATCGCTGTTCCCATGCAAAACGTTCTAAGAGAGAAATGTTGTAAATTAGTTTTACCAAAATAGTCCCTGCTGAGACAATTTAAGTTTTTCTGGGACTGGGGCTAGACTCCTCTGGCAAGCTTTGCTTTATACCTACCCCATTTTCGGTTGTGTGTTATTCTGCGTCCTCTTGTGTGTTTCTCTCGCCCGTGGTTCTACATCTCATTGCTACTCCCCCGTTGCTCCGGTGTCTAACCCCGCTTCTGCCGCAGAGAGTTCTGCACCAGAGCACCGCGGGGCGTGGCAGAGGCTGGCGGGAGGGAAAACGCTGTGTGCTCCCTCCGTAAGCGCGTCCCAGGAAACGCAAGGACCAGGAATTTGAAACCATCTAGAATGCATCTGCCGCTTTCAGTCACTCACTTTCCATGGGCTCCCCGTTGTCATCGTTTCCTTGCACTTACAGGCATTATCTTTCCATTCAATGTGTTGAACTCAGTGTATAATTTCTTATTGCTGTGGCAGTAACAAGGTGTCAGGCCCCTTTAGTCTTTGCTATCAACCTAGACTACTGTCAGATGAAGAAATAATGTCCATCGAAGCCCGATCATTTTTTATTTTGCCTGAGAAGACATGCTCCACGTCGCATCTTATGTCCAATCCTCCCCTCCTTACATCTAGGCCTGGGCTGAGAGAGAAAATAGGTTAAGGACCGCCAGGCTGCTCTCTGCAGCAGTGGTTCTCAGCGGGTTGATTTTGTCCTCCCCCCCCCCCCCCCCGCCGCCCCCACTCCCTCCAGGGATATCTGACAATACCCGGGGACAGTTTTAGTTGTCAGAACGGAAGGGGTGCTTCTGGCATCTGTGGGTAGAGACCAGGGAGGTTGCTAAATATGCTATGAAACCCCTCTTCCCCATTCACCCTCTGCTGTGAAACAAGGAATCACCCAGGCGAAATGGTAACAGTGCCGAGACTGAGAAACCAGCCGGGTTTGAGACATGGGCCGTGCCCTGTTCCATGACTTCCCTGGCGCATGAGCAGCAACAGGGCACTGCGTCCCTGAGACCCGGTGCTGACTCACAGATGACAATTGTGCTGCCGTTGGGAAAACTGGCTGCACTTGTCAGACANCCCCACCGCCCCCACTCCCTCCAGGGATATCTGACAATACCCGGGGACAGTTTTAGTTGTCAGAACGGAAGGGGTGCTTCTGGCATCTGTGGGTAGAGGCCAGGGAGGTTGCTAAATATGCTATGAAACCGCTCTTCCCCATTCACCCTCTGCTGTGAAACAAGGAATCACCCAGGCGAAATGGTAACAGTGCCGAGACTGAGAAACCAGCCTGGTTTGAGACATGGGCTGTGCCCTGTTCCATGACTTCCCTGGCGCATGAGCAGCAACAGGGCACTGCGTCCCTGAGACCCGGTGCTGACTCACAGATGACAATTGTGCTGCCGTTGGGAACACTGGCTGCACTTGTCAGACACACCGTGTGTGTCTGCCTGACTGACTTGGTTTGTAATGAAAAGTGACATGGAGTCAGCTAAGCAGGGGCTGGGCTTGGGCACCGTCTAATTGTCCGAAGAAACACGAACTTTGGGTCAGCTGCTCGGGCTCTGCTTTCAGCTGCTCCTGAGGCTGGAGCGAGTCACCTTGCCACTCTGGGCCTCTGTTCTGTCCTCTGTTAGGTAAGGTTTGGAACAAGAGTCATCTTTACATATCTGCCCTCGAAATGTATTGTCTTGAATAAGCTTATGTTTCAGGAAAACAGAACAGTCATTGGGATTTAAATGTTGCCCTCTGTCGCGTGCTTCTTAGAAAAACCAAGCTCGTCCAGCCTCTTGCTTTACTGCTTACCTTGCAGAACCACCAGGGTTTTTCTCCTGGATGCGCGCCCAGCTGCGGGCTGCTGACGCTCCTTGGGAAGGACCAGGGCAGTTGGGTCTAAGGACAGCCACCGGTAACTGCGGCTTTGGTAATGACCTCAGTCCTCATCCTGCACCACTCCCTTCTCCGAACACTCCCTGGACCCATGGAACATTCGTCTGACTTATCAGTACCCAGAAGTCCGTAAGAGGAGGAGAGAGAAAGTAAAGGAAATTGATTAAAGAGTTGCTGAATGCTTAGCACGACGTACCATTTGCTTAACGAACGTTATCTGGTTTAATCATCTCAAATACCCCACAAGGAGCGTAACATGAACATCTCTTTACTGATAAGAAACCAAGGCTCAGACAAGTTATTTATAAGCTATAGAAAACCGGATTCAAGGGGTCTTAAATAACAACATGAATTTATTGGTCTCCATAACTGAGAAGTCTAAAGTGTGGAAGTAGAGTCTGGTCCCAAGCTTTAACACAGGTCACCATTGTCCCCATTTCTATTTCTCTTTCATTTTTTTTGCTGAAGTGTTGGTTTGGCTTCAGGCCACGTGGTACTTCCCAGAAGCTGTAGGCAACCCACAGGACCTCATACCTCCCTGATTTTGCGTAAACCGTGTTTCCCACACAAACTGTCGTGTTTATTCACTCTCTGCATCTTGAGTCTCCTGTTTCTCTTTAAATGAATCCTTCCGCATTGGGGGCGGGGGCGGGGGTGGAGTTTGTGCTGGGAAATGTTCCTCAGTCAGGGCCCATTCCTGATGCTGCTGAATCAGAGGTACAAATTAGAAACTGAATTCCTCAAAGGAATAAAGTATCTGGGCATTGTGGGTAGGAAAAATGTGAAGGACTAGGTAGCAACGGAAAGGATCAGGAAGTGACCAACCAAAGTCTTTGAATTTTCTGCACAAAAATGATTTTTAAACAAATCAAAAGCAAACTTTAAGTTGCAATATCAAATGAACAGAAAGATTACCAGCACCTGGACTGTGGATCCTTAATTCCTAAGCATGTTTTAGAAACTGGAGATGTCATGTTAGGAACATAGAGTTTCTCGTTTAGTAGTGACGTTTTGAAGTTGGTCTGGATAAGGCAGGGAGACTAAAAACAGTTCCACTATGTAGGGTTTGGGTCTTGTTTGTTTATTGCTCATGGGACTGGGCACATTTTTTCACTGTGCAGTGGAAATCCTCATGAAACAGACAACCGGGGCAGACTGGTTCCCTGCACCCAATCCTTAGTCTCGGAAGAGAATCGTAAGAAAAGATCTGAAAGCTCTCAGGATTAATTCCAGTATCTTTTTCTTCCCCCAAAATACCCTACCAGTGTCCAAAGATGACTCTAAAGCTATTGGAGTCAATTAGATATAATTAAAAATAATGAAGCTCACGCTTTTAAAAGAAAAACTACATTATTTCCCCTATTCAAGAAGCTTTTCCTTTCCATAACACAATATATAAATGCCTTTTATTAAGAGAAGTTATGTGGCCTGAGGGAAATTGTCTGAGCAGTGGGTAATAAAAATGGGTAATACGTAAAAAGTAACCTCAAAGGGTGATCTGATCATAAACTTCTAACTTCTCAGGTCTTGGTGGGTAGTCATGCCCCTGGCCAATAGCTGCTGTAGTGAAAAGCTAATCTTTGCCTTCAGCAAGCCCTTTCTATAGTTTCTATGCATCTGGGTCACCACATATTTGAAAAGTCCCCTTCAAATGCCTCCTTCTAGTACCTGACCACCCTGTCAGGCTCTGCCTTCTAAAAGCAAGAGAGCACAACGTCGTAACTAACCTGCAACATGATCGCTGCCTTGCTTTCTCCTACCTCCATGTAATCTTTCTTGTCTTCCTTCCTTCACTTCAAAAGCAGAAAAGAAACTGAAAAACTGTTACTCTCTGGAGCAGCTGAGATCCTGCTCCTTGGCATAGGTCATCAGTTTTGACTCGGATAAACTCATAAAAAGTTCCTCTACGGGTTTGGATATTTCTTACACTGACAGCAGCAACCACTTACTCTGTAGGAAAAAACTCCATAGAATGCAGACATTAAACCTATTTGTCCTCAAGAAATAATGGGAACTTAAATTAAATAAATTAATAAAATAAATAAATTTTAATTTGAATGAATTAATAAATAAAAATAAACATAATAAAGAAAATAAAATTTAATTTGAAATTGTAAGATTTATATTAGTTGGATATTGTAGCATTTCTCTGGGCAAATGGCTATCAGGTAAGAGTGAAAACAGATTTTCGATCCCTCATTTAAGTACCGGTATACCCAAATAGTCTAATTAATAACAACCTGTCTGGATGAAAAATCTTCCCTTTTTTAGAAATTACTTGTTTTGCTCGTTTCGAAAACTATGCTTAAACAAACAATTGCTTGTGAAGAAAGTAGCACAAACATTTCAAATGTTAAGTTTTTGGTTTTCCTCAAACTACTCTTAGAGCACAAAGGTAGAAAAAATTTTAAAAATAATCCAAAACAAAACCTCCTTTGTAATGTTAGCCTTTAAAACGCAAGACAGACCACACTAATTTGCTAATTACTCTTGTTTGTGGACTGATTCAGAGATACTTCCTGCCTGGGAGCAGGAATCGGGCCGCCTAAACGGTCTGGTGTGTTCTGGACGGCACCACGTGCATGGTCAAGACTTCCATGGAATATTCTGAGAGAAAACCTCAAAATGAGATCATGTCCGCTGTCTGGATTTATTGAAGGAACTTGGATATCTAAACTAGAAAATGACAACACTTCATTTTTCCCCCCCAAACGTCCAAAAGGTTAACTTGGCACAGAGAACTGAGTGGTATGTTCTGTGGCCCCTTAAGGGAAACCAGAAGCAATGAATGGAGGTACAGGAAGGTGGGTAAGCACTCCAATGATAGAGGCAGAGAGTCAGGGGTTCAAACATCTGTTCCACCACACACTGATTGTGTAAGTGTGGAATGATAGTTAACCACGCGGAGTCTCAGTTTCCCTGTCTGAGAAGTAGGGAAAATAACATTGAACTTGCAATAATATATAATGAGCAAATGAGTCAACAACATGTGCAAAGTGCTAAGTGTGGCAACTGCCGTGAACACGAATTCAACAAATGGTTGCTCAATAGTCACCTCATAAATCATCATCACACTGTTACTGTTACGTGTCAGAAGCATCTGATGGTAAACGCCGCTGCCTCTGGAAGTGGTAATTTTAGCCATCACTTGAGGTAGTCAAGTCGATTCTTGAAGTGTGAGAGGTGTGGGCTTGATATCATCCGGTCTGGAATTAAACCTTAGTTCTAACATTTACCAACTCTGTACCTTGGATAAGCTATTTAAATGGTATGAGCCTCAGTTTTTCTATCTGAAATTAGGGCAATAATATCTCTTAAATAAATGTTTATTTTGAGTAGTAGTATCCAAACAAGAATACTATTTTGTGGCATCACCTCAAGGCTGGGCACTGTTCTAAACGAGTCAGTAATCTGGGGGTGAGCTGGAAATCTGTGATTCCCCAGAGATCCCAGTGCACAGCTAGGGCTGGTGACCAAGGCTCTGTATGGCTCTATGTATATCTTCCAACTATGAGCTTCTGTAATTCTCTAAATTTTCTAAAAGGAAACAGACCCTTCCTTGATTGTTGGATCCTAACGTCAAAGTAAGAAACATACAAACTTGTTGAGAATCTTTATAAGTTAATTTGAGGAAAAACTGATGACATATGCTGGAGACGAAGATCTCAAATACCCCGGAGAATCACTTTTGTAGTTTGTATTCAATGCATTTGAAATTAAGGAGGAAACGAAGGAAGGTTAGCTGAAGGTAGGAGCAACCAAGGCAGGGATTGGATTACAGAATATTTAAGATTAGGTGCTCTCTATAGAGAATGATCATACTTTAAAAGGAGGGGCCTGAAAAGGGGACCTTTGGAGCTTATGTTAACCTAGTTGTATTGAAACAATGGACGGTGCTTGCCTAAGGCAAAGATAAACCTTTTACTAAGAAAGTTATATGCCTGAGACCTGACAACCCAGCAAGGCCTGTCTGATTAGGAATTTTTTATCATATGTCCCTGGGAGGTCACTGTCCATAGAAGCCCCTATTTTCAACCACAGCAAGTTTTTGAGTTCAGAATCATGGAGAGCTCCTCCCCCTACCTGACTGAGGTAAGAGAAGTCACACCCATGGAGTCTGCTGTATTTGCCCGGTAGCAAAGCCTCAGGCCTCCCTTCCTGAAGAGCCTGTCTTAGCTGAGTATTGCAGTCCCCTCTCTGGCCATCCAGTACCTTCTCTAGTAAATGGAAGGTGGAAAAAAAGGGACCAAGTGAACACACTCAAAACCTGAGCGCAAGCCAATCCCTCAGGCCCCAGGAGATATTATGGATAATGTAAATAAATAAAAAGAAGCAAAAATATAGGGCAGACTAAGTCTGTGAAACAAATGGGTATGGAAACTCGTACCCCCACCTTCGGCTGCAGAGCTATATACTCTTTAGAAGTAGCAGGTGGAACAACATCTAGGCCCAGGAGGATTTTTTTTAAAGGTTTTATTTATTTTTTTTTAAAGATTTTTAATTTATTTATTTATCTTTTAGAGGGGAAGGAGAGAGGGAGAGAAACATCAATGTATGGTTGCCTTTCCTGCATCCCCTGCTGGGAGTTGGCCTGCAGGGAACCAGCCTGCAACCCAGGCATGTGCCCTGACTGGNTCAATACATTTGAAATTAAGGAGGAAACGAAGGAAGGTTAGCTGAAGGTAGGAGCAACCAAGGCAGGGATTGGATTACAGAATAGTTAAGATTAGGTGCTTTCTATAGAGAATGATCATACTTTAAAAGGAGGGGCCTGAAAAGGGGACCTTTGGAGCTTATGTTAACCTAGTTGTATTGAAACAATGGACGGTGCTTGCCTAAGGCAAAGATAAACCTTTTACTAAGAAAGTTATATGCCTGAGACCTGACAACCCAGCAAGGCCTGTCTGGTTAGGAATTTTTTATCATATGTCCCTGGGAGGTCACTGTCCATAGAAGCCCCTATTTTCAACCACAGCAAGTTTTTGAGTTCAGAATCATGGAGAGCTCCTCCCCCTACCTGACTGAGGTAAGAGAAGTCATACCCATGGAGTCTGCTGTATTTGCCCGGTAGCAAAGCCTCAGGCCTCCCTTCCTGAAGAGCCTGTCTTAGCTGAGTATTGCAGTCGCCTCTCTGGCCATCCAGTACCTTCTCTAGTAAATGGAAGGTGGAGAAAAAGGGACCAAGTGAACACGCTCAAAACCTGAGTGCAAGCCAATCCCTCAGGCCCCAGGAGATATTATGGATAATGTAAATAAATAAAAAGAAGCAAAAATGTAGGGCAGACTAAGCCTGTGAAAGAAATGGGTAGGTAAACTCCTACCCCCACCTTCGGCTGCAGAGCTATATACTGTTTAGAAGTAGCAGGTAGAACAACATCTAGGCCCAGGCGGATTTTTGTCCGTAACAACCTTCCTTAGTTACAGTCCATATACAGTAGGAAAAGGGTGAACTTTCAGCTCAGGACATAATCCTTAGGGGGAAAAACACTGGTGAGGAAAATGGATCAAAGACCTCGATTCAAGTCCTACAAAACCAGGCCCTGGAAGAGCCCTGTTTCTATAGTTGAGTAACTGGGACATCGGTGCAGGTGACAAAGAGGAAGACTTTACGTGTGGGTGTGTTCAGTCACACACAAATATACATGCACATGCATTCACATACACAAATACATGAACATGTATTTCAATAATATCCCTACAAAAGTCATTTTAATAAGTCATCAGCTGGTATTTCTTGACTTGTGGACAGAGAAGTTTCCCCAAATTTTATTACAGAATACAGAAGGCTGTGGGAAAGGTTTTTGTAATTCTTTACTTGGACTTTGACTCAGCCAAATTAATTTCTCTTTTCAGTAGTGTTCTTCTTTTCTTCCCCTTCTCTAAATCAAGCTTGGGAAATGATGACTTTTTTTTATGACAGTGAACACAAAGTTTGGTTCCCTAGATTTTTCAGGGCATAGAAACCCAAAGGGGATAAAAATGCTGTGAAAATTCTGAAGTGGCTGGAAGACAGAGGTCGCGGGGGAATTCCTCACAAACCACTCTGACAGCAAGTTGTGGCAGAGCACTGAGCAGGGAGTACAAGCACGGCACTTGGTCACTCTCTGATTCTCAAGGGAAGAGAGTGACTCAAGAGCTTTTTAAAAAGGCAAAGCAGTGTATGCAGCAGAGTAAGAAAAGGGCAAAATAAGTAACTACTCTTGTGTAAGATTAAGGAATACGAATGATTTATTGTGATGGAAGTGTCTTCACAAAATTGTAGTGGACTTGAAAAGACTATTTAAAATTAACTGTGAGTGCTAAGTGATAATGAAAAACATCTGTGCATCTTTTCCCAAATAACAGGTAAAATAAGAGCAGAGACCTTGTCCATTTCAAACTGTGAAGAGCTGTGGGTTTTATCTGCACTTTTTTTTACAGTTACTTGGAGGGAAATAGGTTCTTTGGGCGTCATCTAGTGGTGTAGTAGAGGAAGGCAACTAAAATAATTCAATTTTTTGTTTGTTTTGGTATTTCCTACATGGGAAAAGAGTGTAGCAAAAAAATTGAGGGTGATAAAGGGGAAGATATTAAGATGTATAAATTTCCTGTAATAAAAGCAGTCTCAGGGATAGAGACTGCTAATGTACAGCATAGAAAATAAGTAAATGATACTGTAATATCTGTATAAGATACTGGATGGGCACTGTACTTATCCTGGTGGGATCACATCATAGAGTACATACATGTCTAATGACAATGTCGTAAACCTGAAACTAATATAATATTGTATGGCAACTGTAATTGAAAATTTAAAAATTATGAAAGGAAGAAACAGTTGAGTTTCAGGGGTAAGGCATTAGTTAGAAATTTATCAAGGAAACTAATACTCATTGATATAGCAAGAATGTGAAGGCACTTTGAGAAGGCAGAACTTTTGCCTCTCAGTTTTCACCCACTCCCAGAATTCACCCAGCACAGTGTATGGATTTTGTCATCTATTGTAAGCAAAATGAATGAATGGAAGCACTTAAAGAATTTTATGGCATCTATTGAATACCTCTATTTTTTAAGGCTGATGCAACTTTTACCAACCATTTGAAATACAAAAGTTAGAACTGTTTATACTAAAGCATTGTCATAGCTCTAGACTCATCAAGGTCATGTTAGGAGTACTTTGCAGGGTTTGAAATGGAATATCAGAAAATGTAGGATATTCAAGGTCTAAAATTTATATTACTCAGCTTTGTAGGTTTATTTTTAAAAAATTTGCACTTTTGCAGAGAAAGGAGATTAACATATATGGCATCTCTCAGATAAGCTACGTGTACTATTCATATAATAATTTATATAGTCTTCACAAAGGAGGCAAACTGGATGGATTAAAAAAAAACCCAGAAACTGAGGCTCAGAGGTTTCGTTTTATATCATCAAGAACCCCACCTAAGTTTTTGGCTTGAAAGCCCGTAATCATACGTTAGACATGAATGGCTTTTGCTGGTTTACTTTATTTATTTATTTTTGTGCCTTTTTTATAGCTTAATGTTACCCATCCCTCTTTCATAATTGCTTAAGCTTATCATTTTGGTGCAAACGCCAGGGACCAAAAATTTGGTATAAGGTTGAACATTTAACCCACTATGGCCAATGACACAGAGAAGAGGTCTTCTAAAAAGGTTCCTCATTCTGGATAAAAAGAAACATAAAGGAGAAATATTACCTGTTCTTCCTCGTGGTGGTGATTTCTGAAAATGTGATGCCTGGAGCTTCTGCAGTCACCTTGTGACCATGAGGGGAATGAGCTCACACACCATGGATGACAAAGTAAACAGACGAAAAGATGGGCATTTATTTATGACATTGTTGAGCCACTAAGTTAACTACCTAGAGGCTGTCCTACCTTAAATTTTTATGATACAAATAATAAAAAAGCCTCTCTTTAAAAGCTATTTAGAGATGATATTTTCTGTTACTCCTAGTTTTAAAACATCTTGATTAAAACCTATATGTGACATGTTAGAAATCACTAATGAGAACTATGTTGTTTAAACACTATTAGAAAAAATAATTAATAGGAAAATGTCTCTTTTAGTAAACCAGGAAGGCAATCCTGCATCTTCAACATTCAACAGACGGCATATTGGAAAATAAATCTAATAAAATGGATTTAATGAACTTTAAATTGAGACAAGAAGGAGGTAAATTCCATAGAAAGAACAATACAAGAAAATTGAAACTCTGCTTACTGTTTCACGGATGCCACAACATAATAGACTGTTAAAAACTAATCTTTAATAACTTTCTTAAATGCTCAGTGATGCAAACAATAGGTACCGCAGGGCAGCCAGACTTCAGCGCGCACGCAGGGTCCGTGCTGTGCGGAGCTGGCTGTCTGCTGAGTGGTGCTCTCCTGCTGCATCCGCGGACCTGAGATGTGGATGCAAACTTACTTTCCTTTCCCGTCTCTGGGTAGGGTAGTTTCTACCAACGGTGGATTTCCCACACTAAGCGGCAAGTTCCAACGATCAAATATTTCTTCCACAAATTAAATAAATTTACTTTTTAGCTCTCACCCTCAACCTTCTGGAAACCAAATCAAAATAAGTAAAAAACGGAAACAGAAACAAACGTCAAATTGAAATGGCAATTAAAGATAAAAATAGCTTATTTAGAAATTCGAAGAAAATAAAATTATGAAAACATTTTCAAAGTTAATTGGTGTTTTAATGGAAGTAAATGTATTTGAATTACATTTCAGAGACTCGAAAACTGTGGCTGCGTTCCCTGGGGGCTGCCTGGTCTCACGCACAGACACACACACACACGTGCTCACAGGCGGAGACACAAGGAAAAACAAAACAAGGCCAACAGAACTGACCGCTCCTCATCGGATAAGGTTCTGAACACTCTAGTTTTCTTTAACATGCTATCTTTTGGATAGAAGATTTAAGAAGTAAACTCTTTTTCTCCGCCCTTCTTTAGCAGTGGTTGTTGATGGCAGGGAGGAGCTGCCCAGCTGGCCACCGGTCGTCTTGCCATCTTCTACTGCTCCCAGGGTACTTTAGAGCCACCTGGGTTCTCACCCAATGAACTTTCACTAACACTGAACGTCTCCATCCCTCAGGCTTAGGAAAGTACGCTTCACAGTTCGGTATGATTTTGGAGGAGGAGTTGTGTTACCTTCCCACATGTCAAAACGTCGCATCGCCACTATTTATCTGTGCCTAACAATGTAATAAATTGCAAGTCTGAAAGGACTTATGTGTAAAACCATAACTATATCATGACATAAAGACGTTTTCTTTTTCTTATACTAAGATTGACAAAATACCGAAATAAAGTGTATAGTATTTTTCATTAATTTCATGCATACCTGTTTTTACTTCTTTACAATTGCATCGCACATAATAATCAAATAATAATTATTGAGACTTCATTACAAGTTTGTGAACTAGGAATATTATTATTACCATGCTACAGATGGAGAAACTGAGGCTGAGTGGAATAACAACTTGCATGAAGTCACATAGGTATCAAGTTGCAGAACTAGCGTTTGAACTCAGGCCAATTTAGCATAAAAACTCTGGCACAAACGGAATCTTAATTCCGTTGCTCCGGTCAGACAATCGTTATTTTAATTAGCTTGTGAAAATTACATCAGAAAGGATCACTCATATAGTGCTGGGGGAATATAAAATGGAAAACAGTCTTGCAAACAGTTTGGCAATTTCTTATAAAACTAATCGCGCACTTCCCATACAGCCAGGCAATTTCACTCTTGGGCATTTAGCCCTGAGAAATGGAACCGTGTTTCCTCGCAAAAACCTGCAGAGAAATGTTCATGATGTCTTTATCTCTAGTAGCCCCGAACTGGAAACAACCCAGAAGCCTTTCAGCAGGTAGCTAACCAAACTGTGGTACACTCATGCTAGGAGTACTACTCAGCAATAAAAAAGAATGCACACACATGGATCTAGATCACCAACAAACTATTCGGAGTGGTGGAAGCTCTTTCTAAAAGGTTGGGTACAGGTTTTAGTCACATAACATTTTTGAAATGGCATCAGTTATGAAGGGCAGATTAGGGCTGTCTGTGGTTAGGGATCCGTCACTGGGTGGGAGCGCAGCAGGTGGTTACGAAAGGGCAGTCCGAGGGGTCCCTGTGGTACTAGAACCATTTTCTCTCACTACTGTGGGAGTGTATACACAACTCTACCAGGTGATACAATTGCATAGAACTGAACACACATGCACGGAGCAATAAGTGAGCTGAGAAAATCTGGGTAAGATCTGTGAATTGCATCAGTGTTAATATCTGCTGCTTCTACCCTAATGTATTTTTGCAAGACATTATCATTGGAGGGAAACTGAGTAAAGGGTGCACGAGAGCTCTGTGTCATTTCTTATTTCTACATGTGAATCTGTAATTATCTCAAAATACAGTAGCAAGAAAAAATTCCATAGATAATGCTATTCTCTTCATTGGAATTATTTTTCCACAAACCTAACAAAAGTGAACTGAACACTTTATCTGTATCACAAAATAAGATATAAAAATAAGGTTTCGTT
Source organism: Sturnira hondurensis (assembly GCF_014824575.4). Taxonomy (NCBI): domain Eukaryota; kingdom Metazoa; phylum Chordata; class Mammalia; order Chiroptera; family Phyllostomidae; genus Sturnira; species Sturnira hondurensis. The sequence continues at coordinate 930,772 of NW_028076783.1, read as the reverse complement.
CTGCAGATAAAGCCACCACCCTCCTTTGGTACAGTCCTTTTATTGTTGGTGGCGTACCCACTAACAGTGACTCAGTGACAATGCTCGTCTGTGCTGTGTGGACATGCATTATACAGTGTTTTCTGAAGTGTGAAAAGAAACCCCTTAACAGCACAGCTTTCCTTTTGCATTAATTCAGTATCTGAGCCTGGGCATATATGTGTGGTTTCCATTTTCTTTGTTAGGCTCTTGTCAAAGACATTGATTTGAAAAATATGTCCTTACTTGTCGATGTTCAATTAGTTTAAAATATATATAATTGAAATTATTCTTTTAAAAGTGATCTAATAGTTATTCCATCTTTTGTTTGAACAGGGTGGAGGGAGAGTATTTTATTTAAAAAGGTTTTAAAGTCTGATTTCTTCAAATGCAGTGTTAATGAATCAAAGCAGTCGAATTACGGTGTCTGATTTAGGCTATTTTCCTTCTTTACTCTCTCTCTCCAAATTCCCCAGCTTCTACTCCCCTGCCGTTTTCGTTCAACCTGCCCCAGCTGTTACTGGTGTTGATATAATACACACAAAGCCAGATTTGCCTTTATGGTTACCATGGAGACACTGCTTATTAAAAAGAGTCTTTCTTCCAAAACAATTGAGACATTATACATTCACCCAGGTCTGTAAGCAAGTGTTTTACATTCTGAAATTATATATTTCATACAGAAATAGCTCTGTAAAATTAACCTCTGGCATTTACTATCCACCTTAGTGATCCCACATTGTTATGTACTATTTCCCTGTAGTTGTGACCACACCCCTTCTGGCCACAGGACCTAAATATAACAAATGAAGGGGCTAATAATTATCCCCTTCCCTACACCACCCTCCTCCTAATTAAAAAATCTGTAGCAATTATTCACATGTCTCCCTGCTCTATCCCTGCTGTATTTAAACTTATGCCTGAATACGCTGTGTACATTTATCAAATATCATGGCCTCTGGCACATGGACGGTTGGCATGATCCAGCTGAAAAATTTATTGCATATTGTCGTATCCTGTGTGTTGTGTATATCAGCATCGTCCCTTCCATCAGACTGCAAAATGGATCAAAGACAGTATCGTACTGTCCTGTGCTAATTTTAAATGCCGGTTGTCCTTTCCTCTTCCTACCTCACTAACTCAGTGAAGAACAGCAATTCACTCAGTAGACAAATGTTAACTAAGCTCCTACTGTGCGCTTAGTACATTCTAATAACAGTGGTGAATAAGACAAGTCCCTGTATTTAAATTATATTTGCAGACAAGGTGATTTACTTTAAGAAGAAACGATCTTCTACTTTTGCTCCTTTTGATCGAAACTCTTTTGTTAGCACTGTTCATCCCAGAGATCCCATTGTCCCTTACCCTCCAAACAAAGACCAGTGACAGTTATAACATAGAGAAAAGTTAAAAAGATGGAGCATTGCTGAGAAAAAATGGCCGGGACTTTGGTGGAAAATACTGGCTACAGGTGGGCTTGCCGAGCTCTTTGAACAGAAGCTGGAGAAGAGGCTGTAATTTTAGCTGCTGCAGTCTAAGAAACTTGGGGGACCAGACTCTAGCCCGCTGCTTGAAGTAAAGGCCTGAGGTGAGGGGCTCCCCAGCTACAACTGCCAGGCGCAGTTATAACCAGCAGGTTGTAACTTATGTAAAGTTGCTTCACTCAGATGAGGAAGAAAGATCAAAGTGCCTTGTGCCCAGGACTTGTGCCAACCTGCCCAATGACACAGTGCTCAGACCTGCATTTGCTCCTACGGCATTCCTGGTAAGCTCAGTGTCACCTGTGCCCAACTTTGTTCTGGACGGGGGCACCCAGAGTCCTAGGTGGTGCATTGCTTGGCAAGGTAAGCACGAAGAGAGAGTGTGTAAACACATGCAAAAAAACACAGGAGAATGCTCCCATCAAAATGAGGTTGAAAACGAAAAAGGTCCGAAGTCCCCCAGAAATACTGTGACTAAAAAAATAAACAAGATTATGTAAAGATTAGTATGTATGTTCACTCTGGAGGGAATAAAAAATAAAGCAATATGGAAAATTAAAATGTCTTTTTAAGATTTTAACCAGATTCTGCAGACAGAAAAGAAGAAAGAATAGTAATGCTAAGAATATTATGATTGTAAAAAACAAAAGCATATACCCAAGTAAAATTCTTTAAAATTAAAAACATTATTGTAGGAGAATTAAATAAAGAGTATTAATTCAAGACTAAACACAGAGAAAAATTTTAAAATTGGGAAAAAGATATTGAAAACTACACACAGATTCCAGCCCTAGGAAGTAAGACATTGAAATATGTATTTAAAAAATAGCAGTTAAGAGATAGATAGACAATAGAAAGGATCCCAAAATTGTTTACTGAGAGTTTTTGAAATGAGAATAGAAGAAATAGCTAAAAGCAAAGGTTAAAGATAGCACAGTATTATTTGGAACTGAAAAGAATATAATTTCATATTGAAATGCCACACAATGCATAGGAGGATATATTTAAAAATAGACTTATTTTTATCACAGAGAGAAGATTTCTCCAAATAAGTTTTTGCTATTATGAAAATATAACCTTTAAAGGATGTTGACAAAAGGCAAATTTTCTTCTTATAGAATATAATTTGCCACTTCAGTTGCATTTAAATTACAATATATTATCTAAATATAGTAATTTAGAAATATTGCTTTTCCTCCAGTCACACACAAAATTACTCAACCTCTTCAAAGGCATCTTTGACATCAGGGTCTTTGCCGTCACTGGAATATTGTTGATCATCATAGCAGCTTCACTCAGGCGTCAGCTGTGGGGAGGTACGGCATTATGTGATTGCATGTGTGATGTTCCCATTCACGTGCATTAGTACAGTCTTATTTTCATTTCTACTCTTCCTTTAGGTTTTCCGGGTTTATATTTCAATAACCATTATTGTTTCTTAAACTAATCTTTAAAAGTCTTATTTACCATGGCCTCCAACTTTTGCAAAAGTATTGTCAAAACCCAGGAAAAATTATTGAAATTGTTAACCATTTTTTGCCTTCTTTTTACTAATTTTTACAGGTAGTCTTTGTAAATACCAAAATTAGCATTAATTGTAGTAAAAACAGTGAAGTTTCTGGCTAACGTTGCTCTCCTCGCCAGTATTTTATGGCTTATGAAAGTGATACTTAATATGAGAGACTGTAAGAACTCAAATATAAGTGGTTATTGTCTTTTCTAAAAATGTTGGGGGAAAATTACCTTAGATTTAGGTAATATAGGGCTTTTATTGACCTCTTGCTACCTCGAAGGTGTGAGTGCTGGGTACGCAGTGGGTGTGGCAGAGAATGGGCCCACCTTCCTGGAGGCCACTCTGTATCTGGGTGACGCAGACAATAAGCAAACAAGTAAGAAACTATCAGGGAGTTGTGACCGCTGTATGGGAAATTAAAAATAATTTTTAAAAAGTGGATGAAGTTCATAAGGGATATAGAGAGTTTCCAAAGGCACTGAGTCTCCGCCAGTTGAAGGGCCTGTGAGACCAGGCAGGACTTAAGCGTCATTTAAAGACCAGCCCAGGCTTAGATTTCACATATCCCAACTCAAAGTGAAATTCAATAGTTTAACTTTGTACTATTCACCTCATTGATTACAATTTTTTGACCTTACATAAAAATGTATGATACAGAAAGAGATTTTAATCTAGAAGAAGTAGGAAAAAGGTGATTGTAGAACAAAACTCTGATTTAATGACAGGTGGAAGCACATAATGATCTATACAGGCAGGTCTTGCTCACATTTAGAACATTTAGGCCACTTCAGACCCACTCGCTGGGTATCTGTGCACTTTTGCTGGCTTCTCCCTCCCTCCCTTCCTCCCTCCCTCCTTCTTTCTCTCCCCTCCTTATTCCCTTCCTACCATTTCTGTATTTTCTAAAAGAAGCATGCATTTCTTATGTGACCTGAAAAAGCTCATATTATTTTAAATTAGAATCATTAGTTTTCTATTTAGTATTTCAAATGTTTTCTTTTTCATTTAAAGTGATTGTAGTGATATTTTTAATCCTTAAATCTGAAACTTTATATAAATATATTCTAATGGGTATGTTGTTTTACTAATTTTGTTTTTCTCAATTATTATGTAACAATAGGAGAACACATTATGTATAATTCAAAAATGTTGATTTTAAATGACTTCTGAGAGAAAGATGGTTTGCGTATGTGCAAAAGTTTTCTAAGAAGCTTAATTTCTTTGAATCTAATAGAATTCCGCCACTTACCAGCGATTACTATCTCATGGTATATTTTATATTAAGTTGATTTCAGTATGTTGATTTACTAATGTGATGAAAAGATACTTGGGTCTTAGAAAGAGACACTCAGTTCCAAAACTCATGTAATATAGAAAATATATTTTATTTTTCTAAATTTACTGTCTTTGAATATCTGAAAGAATCCAATTGAAAATGCTACTAGATGATAAATTCATAACCATCCAGGTAAAAATCCTGGCTTTACTTCCTGTGCTCACACTATCTTGTTTCCAACAACAGAGAAGCTCAGAGTAACTTCTATTCTTAATGGGATCGAAGTGCTTTCTGCTCAGGCAATTTTCGGACAATACCGATTCATTAACTTTGTAATTTCTCCCACATCATCAAATCACATTAGATTTAAAATTTGTCATTTTCCCCTATGCTAAGACTCTGAAAAGACACATGTGTGTTATGTCCCTTACCTCTCATTTTATTCAGAGCGGTACGTAGTAGAATTTCACATACTCACATTTAATTGAATTGTTAAGAGCATTTGTCCATTTCTCACAGCGCTTCCGAGTCAAATTTAATTTTGCAATCAAATGTACCTTTCAAAAGTATATACAAATGAAAGGGTGAAATATAAGTTTATTAAGTTTTCTTTCAGTTTTAAAAGTACATAATTTAGGAAAATAATCTTTTCAGTCTTTAAAATATTTTTTCAAGATTGAGAGATGAGCTGTATAAATATCAAACAATTGCTACGTGTTTTTAACTGCTTTTGAAAAATGTGTGTTTCATCATCGAACTATATTACTAATAAGAATAAATTATAAGGGGATTTTAGGGAACTATATTTAAAGAACAGCTTAGGTTCTTGACCATTCTTGAAGGTATGTCTCTCATTTCTCTGGTGCGTGCATGCGTGTGCACTCACAAACACACACCTGTTGTGTGCTGCCTGGAACAGGCCCAGGCAGCTGCTGGGCTGGGTGGGTAAGACAGCTGAAGCTGCCTCTCTGTCTCACAGAACAGCCGGTGGCCTAAGAAGACATGTTGGCAACGATCTAGGTGAAGAATCCAGTGTTTCCTGCCAAGATTGCTCCTGAAAACAGTGGCAACAATACCAAATATATGCCACTTGGACTTAACGAAAAACGCAAATTGGGGGAAAGATCCCAGGAAGCCTGAACTAGGACTGAGGGGAAGCAAAGGAGGAATTTAGGATCCAAGTTTTAAGGTAGCACTCACTATGGGGTGTTGTTTCTGCACTTGCACCACCTGGAGATTGAGTGTCACCTTAAAAGTTGTTCCTTGCTTCTTTCACTCTGGTCCCTGCTGACTCTGGCAATTTTTAGGGTCTCTAGGATATAAGCCACCAGGTATAATTCAGGTGATAAGACGATCCCATTGAGGTAGAAAGTGTCGTTTTCTTCCATTGACACATCTGAGAGAGATTTCCTAATGGACTTGGAATAAAGACCAACTTGAGAGTTTTGAAATCAGGGCTCTCCTGGGTTAATTAACTACAGCATGCTCTAAAAGTATATTTTACCTACACACACACTCACCCCCATTAACAAAAAGAGAAATCTCTAACCTGAGCAGACTGTGCAGCCAGCCTATACCCTCTTGTTAGTTTGTGCGCCTGAATTCAGATCCTTAACTGATCCCAGCGAGGGTGCTTTTTTCTTTTCTCTATCACTGACTTAATCACTGAAGTGATTTCTTTCTCCATCTGCAATTACTCAGGGTTAAGCTGTCTGTGCTGTGGTTACCTGCGCTCCAAATCACACGAAGCTTGAGAAAGTTCTTTCTGCTCCCAGCTTTTCCAACAAAGTGGTCGCCCTACCTCTTTATTCTCCTGAAATGATGTCTCCGTATTTGTGCCATATTCCAGGTCTCTGATTGGTCCCTCATGAGGATGTCTCATCTGGTTCTAGATTTTGGCAGAACAACTTCCAGATTTGTCTCAGCATCTCTTCCATTTTGTGGACACAGTTGCAGCCCCTGTGGCTTCCGGAGTTGTGTTACAGACAACCCCACCATTGGGTTCTGATATGTAATCATCTCATGTTCATTATCACACGGGCTTTCCATATGACACATGCCTCTTTCTGTTCTAAATGTAAAAAATATGCAGGAATCACAGAAGTGGAAGGTGGAAGAATCCTTTATCTCATTTAGGCTTCTGCACGAGATCCTTAAACCCTAATGTCCTTAAAGCCAAGTTGACCTCCAACATAAATGAATTAATTATTCATTCATAGGGTAAATTCTTTCTCACCCCCATTTCCCCTACATTCACTTTCCCTCCCTACCCCAGTTCTTCAGAGCCCCTGAGGCAGGGGTCCCCACCTCAAAGGCACTGAGTCCAGTCAGAATGTATGAATGATCGAAGCCGTTAAGTGAGAGAAAAGAGTAGAAACTGTGGGAAGCTGTTTATGGAACTTCTCAAGAAGTTCTGCATGAATCCCAACTTCAAATCCAGATGCAAAGAAGATAGTGTAATCCATAGATATAAAATAAAAAACACCAAAGAAATGGTGCTTGCACACACGTGTCTGTGTTGTGTTCTGACTATCCTTCTCAGAAGGGGCTTTGCTTAGGTAAAGGCAGTGTATATTATGAAATTTACATAAATAGCAACTTGTAAGAGAGCCAATTGAAATTGGAAATTTTGGAAACTTGCCAGCAAGAAACATTTTCACAACAGACCCAGAAGTCCATGCTGGAGGTAAGCTACAGATAAGCCAGCAGTTTTCTCACAAGAGAGAGAAGCTCCAATTTCTAGGGGAAAAACCGCTACAAACACACTCCCAGCAGTAAGTCGGGGAGGAGACTTCCACAGCAGCTTCTGAGTCTCTCTCATGCTCGCTGGGGAGGTCAATGAGCACACGTCTTCTCCCACAATTAGTGGTTGTAGCATTGTAAATTGAAAAAATACTGGGGTAAACAAGGACAGCACAGAGGCAGCACTAAGAACTCTCATGTGGGTGGTTCTGTTGAACCTACACCTTTCCAGATTCATCCTTAAATAAATGTATCTGAAGCCTCTCGGAGACTTGAACCATGAAAGCAATGACCACAGAAATCATTATGGAAGGCCCCATGGGTTTCATTTATTTTAAAAAGTAGAGCTCAAAAACTAAAGTGCCTGGAAGTCAATCTTTTAAAAAAACTTAAAAAAATTAGTTCTTCATTTTGATATTTACTAATAACCACATTTTGGTATTATTTGTAAAAATGCTAGATAGTATACACACTTAAATGAACAGAGACCAAACATATAATTTCAGACACTAGTATTAATACAGTAAAATGATATGACTGAATGAACATCAACCATGCTTAAATTATCTTTTGGGTTATGTCTGGATATGTAATATGTATTCTTTAATTGAAATGGTATCTACTTTTAACAAGACCATGAGAAAAAAAGGATGAAGAAGTGTGTGTTTTATAATGCCATATTCCTTCATAATGCCAACACAGTTATTCTCATGGTATTGTTTGAAAAACAACTCTTTCTGAAAGGTGATTTAATACTTGGTAAATAATAGAAACGGTTTGGAGCCACCTTGTGGTAGTCACCTGTAATTGGGCGTAGTTTTTAAAAGAAAGGTTTAACTGTGTTCTAGGATAAATAAAGATGTTTTACAGCTGAAAAATTCTCTCATTTCTTTCAGAAAGCTAACCTTTCAGCATAGATAACCTGTTTCTGTGGCAGAAGTGGCAAACAAAAATATATTTGTAATGGAAAGCAATAATAATAATATGACTGAAGAGCAACAATCATTTATCCAGTTCTTCCTGTGTGCTGGGCACTGGGGCTGGGGGTCTTATGTGTGTTTGTTCACCGGACAGGAGGTGCTCTAGGGGAGACCAGGGTAGCTGAAGTCAGTTTCTTGCCCAAGGGTACACAATGTGAGCAAGCAGTGGAACTGAGATTCGGAAACTAGATTCTCAGTGATTACTACCCTTTTAAAAATGCCTACTACATACGGGCCAGTGCTTTCCACTTGTTATCTAATTGTGGTAAAAGTCTCATTAGATAAACATTAGTATAATCACATAAATGAAGCGATTCAGAGGGTTATATAACCTGCTTAAACTGGAATTTGAACCTAAGTATATTTAATCCTGAAGACCCTGCTCTTCTTTATGCTGTGTCCTACTATGCTGACGCCACCCCGATGCTCTAATTAATTATGCATGTATGGATTTTTAATTCACTCACTCACTCATGACAACACACACACCCCCCACCAGGCCTTGGTGCATTTTTCCTTGAGCTGGCACAGTGTCTTCTTCTTCCCTATATTAGGGTGTTGTAAGGATTCAGTGTGTCAAAACTGCAAATGTAAAGTGTTGGAACAATGCTTAGTACAGTCTAAGGACTGCGTGAGTTTCAACTGTTCTTATTATTGCTTTTTGTTAGAAACCTCTCCTAAGCTGGAGTTGCAATCACTTCAGCCACCTCCTGGCACATCCACCAACCCCTTCCAAAAGTCGAGCAATAGGTTGCAATGGCCTTCTGACTGGGGTCTACCAGAGAGTTTGGTTTATCACTACATCACTGTCAGAGGCTCTCCAACTTGTGCCAGATTCCCTCACGGAGTGCACACACTTCTGCTGTGACCTCACCTACATGGTTAATTAATTACCAGGTCATTGTGCCAAGCTGGAGATAGTAGGGAGCTTGTTGAGCCTCATATTTTGTCTACTGTCTTATACCTGATGACTTTGAATGATTACCATAAATATTCTTTATCCCCTCTGCTCCTCTATCTGGCAATGGTAGAAGTTTATAGGCTGGAATCGGGGATTTTGTGGGGGTGAGCTTGCCAATTTAAGTATCATGGACTCCAAACTCTCCTCCCAAGAGCAGTCCTTATCGCTTGCTCCCTCTGTCTGGTCTAACACCTTAATGGTCGTGGACTAACTCGAAAGGAACAGAAGCAGTTGTGCTCTGTGTCGCTTTTGCACTAACACGATAACAAAAGAATCTTGCTAGTTGGCAAGTCACACACACACACACACACACACACACACACACACACGAAACCCTGGAGAAGGTTCTCCTAGTGTGTGCCTTCAGGTCACGAGATCTCTAAAACGCATCCACAGTGCTCCTGGCGGCAAAGAATTAGGACTGGCTTCTTTGTGCCACACAACTTGCCTAGTCTGTTCATTCTTGGCTCGCCCCCCCAGAGACTGCCTTTCACCTTCAGTCAGCCTGGACCATCTCTCCTGGACCTTCTCCCTTAAAATTTCTTTCTCTTTGTTCACCCTGCCCTGCTTCTTCCCATTGGTTTTGTTAACTGTTTTCCCTGTACCTGGAGTTACATCTCCTGCTTCTGCCTGGGTGGGTCAGGACTCACTGGGGCCCAACCTGAAGAGCTTTTTGTTATTCTTGCCTCTGCATGTTAGTGTCTGAGTCCCTGTGCAGGTAAGTGCACTGCCTTTACCTTTAAGTAGCCCGAAAAACCCCTCTGAGTTTTTCATGAAAGAAGGTGTTCATTTTTTTATCTCCCTGTAATCAAAACAGAGAAAAACAGCTGAAGCTCTTACCTAAATGTGAAGAAATGGGAGCGAAGAGGTTATTGATTATAATGCCTGGGAAATCTATATAATTTCTAAGCTCCCTTGTCGTTCAGCTCTAGGGATAGTGTTTCTAGACGGTTTTACTAAGTATCTTTAGTGGGTTCCCCTGGGAATGATAGCATATTTTGTTCCCTCACTGAAATGTGCTTCAGAGCAACTGCATCCCAAGAGTCCTCCTTTGATGAGAAAGAGTTTCAGCTAAGAGACCAGGGGTTGCTGGGCCACATGGAACAGACTTCCAATCAGCACTTCCAGGGAGCCATCCCCATGCACAAGTCGTTTAGATGATCCAGTTCTTTGCCACCTCAGGATCGAATCTGAGTCAGCTTAGAATAGAGTTTTGCTGTTTTTTTCCTCAATGTCTGTAAGGTCACCACTGTTTGTCCCCAACACCCTTGTTACCGCAGGGATACTGAAGGGGTGAAGGTGGGGTGTTGTCACCCCTTCGATCTGACCCTAAATCTACTGGCTTCTCCTTAACAGCCTAAGGCATCACACTGCCTGTTCAGTGTGCAAGAATGCACATTATATTTTTCAAGATTTATTTTCTACCACCATGATATGCAAATAGATTGCCAAGGACTCCCCCCCACCAAATTGCCTATGGTCACTCTGCCCTGTGAAAATGCCACCCTTCTCAAATGCTTCTGTGAAGACCACAGTCCCTGACACCCCACTCAGCACTGCTTTTCCTTTGTCCAGCTGTGGCTGTGCTTTTGGAAGGCAGAACAAACACCCTTGCTTAGCTTGCACTTTTTGCTTTTATCTTTCCTTTCCCCCTTCACATGATTCAGCTGAGGTGAGTCGGCCACCCCCTTGTTTCTGCTCCAGGTTCCCTTTGATGGAGGCCCCTCACCCTGGGGTGTGTAGTGGGAGCCTGCAGTGGGCAGGAATTGGTTAATGCTGAGAGGGGACTTCAGGGCTTAGAGATGACACTGGCTGATACTGCTTCTCCTGCTGGACCTCTGGTGTCTGCGCTGCCTCTTCCAATAGTACCCCTGGCCTGTCTACCCTGTAGCTTCTTCTAGAAATTCAGACTCAACACCATGCATTGTACCTGCAGGGCACTCGCAGAGCTCAAGACCAAGAGGCCTAAGCTCCCAGGTCTTGTGAGGGCATTTGGCCAAATGTCTTTTGTAGATTTGACCTTATGCTGCCTCCTGGCATGAACTTCTGTCTATCCGTATTCACATCTCTGCCTGTGGAATTCAGGGCTTCAGAGGAAGGAGCCTGGTGCCAGTGAATGACCATTCCTGAGGGAACAACCTGGAGGGGTCATAATAACAGGCCCGGGCCTATGGACCAGAGGACTTTCTTCTTCTGGAATTCAGCATCCTTTGTCCTACACTAAGACGATTAATAGCTAATGCTTATAATGCTCTCAACCGGTGTCAGGCTTTGTTGCAGATTTTTCACACACATAGACTCACTCCTTTTAACACTAGCACTAAAGAGAGAGTTATGAGAGAGAAAAATCCCAATTTCATCATCTTACCAATGGGTCACTTGAAAAGCAATCCATCTTTTTTTAAAATTTCTGCATCAAAGTATGTCAGCTAACACACCACTATCTGCTGGTTGTTTTCCTTGGCATTTCCGTAAGACAATTCATGTCCAAACTGGCCCCAGAGTTAGCCTAGTCCTGACTCTGTTGAATGTTGACTCAGCTGCAACCTCGGATGCTTCCTCCCAGCCCTTTACAGAGTGTCCTGCGCACTTTGCCTCCCATGCTATTCCCGCCTCTTCCACAACATCGTTCCCTATGTCTGGTCCTCAGACCAAAACATTTTTTACTTCTGATGTACATGATGGCATAATTCAGACAAAGCACAACACTGTCAGAAAACTTTAACAATCCCAGAGCATAGCTTTCAAAATAGAAAGTTTTGCTGTTTTTTTTGGTAACTCGAAATGTAACCCAAAATGTAACTCGAACATATTGTTCCTGTGGTTTATTGCTAAAAATTAATGAATGAGTGAATGAGTGGCTGAATGAATTAATAAATAAATATGTCTGTTTCCTCTCCTACCCTTGACAGATAATACAAAAGCCCTCTTGTAGTGCTTTAGAACTCTGCCTTTAAGCCCCTTTTCATTCCATTCAAATAAATCCACGACAGGATACCCCAGGAAGTCATCTGTCTCACGTAGCCAGCAATCTGGATGTCATCCTAAACTCAGCTGGGATTCTCCATCTACAGAATACTTAGCAGCTGGCTGAATGAAAATAGTGATGTGTTTCAGAAATGAAGCATTCATTTCCCTCCCCTGACTGGGCGGCCTGCAGCTGACTCATAACACAGTGCTTCTGTCCTGCTGCCCTTTGCCCTCACTGCTCACAGATCAGATCTCTGGATTTCCACACAGATACATTTCTTCTTAGTAGCCAGCACTTATTTGCTGGGGTTTCATATAAAGGGGCAACACTATTCTATCACTGTATCAGTTAGGTACCAACTAATGGAAAACCTAAGTCAAATTAGGTTAAGCAATCAAAATGATTTATCAGTTTGTGTAAAATAACACCGAGAATTAGTCTGAGCCCTAGGTAAGGCTTGTTTCAGAAGCTCAGTCAGGTAACCTGTGATTTGACTGCTTCGCTGTCCTAACATGTTGCAAATGAGTTTCAACTACTTCCAGTGGCCATATTCACACCTAGCAATGAGATATATGTCCTATGGGGATTTCTGGTAAAAGCAAAGAACTTCTTTCTTCCAAGGCCCCAGGACACACTTTCTTGCAACTCGGTGTCCAGCTGAGCCACACGCCTACCTCTAGGCCATCCATTTTGGCTAGAAGATGGTACTTGCTGAAGGGCTTAAACTAATCAGGGCTCACTTCTGATGATGCAGCGGGATGAGCTGTGGCCAAGCCCTGAGACCGTACCCAGGAAAGCACTTTATCAGGAGGAAGTGGGGCTTGGATTGAGCAAACTACCCTATACTCATCACATCTCCATCGTAAATCTAATCCCACTAATGATCACAGAAACCTGTGAAGCGTTACGTAGCAATTTAAGATAGCTCCTATTTCTAATGCACTTTCTCCACTTCCCAGGCTCTTTGCTCGGTGTGCCCAGAGAGCTGAGGACTTCCACACTCTTCCAGGATCCCTCACCAGCCACTTGCTTATGAGAATAATGGTGTCTGGAACCAAATGTTTCACACGTTTGCACATAAGAATTTCCCAAAAGCCCTGTGAGCTAGTCATCAGCAACTTTTTCCCAGTAGACTAGGAAATGGCAAATGTGAGGAAAAACCCAGTTCCATAAAAGACATAAATAAATGCATCAAAGAAGTAGCCATTGATTGTGGGCAAGCTCCAAAGTGGCTACCGAAAGCACACTGTATTAGCTCCTAGAAAAGGAGCCAGGCCTTCCAAATAAAAATGGCAGGATGAAACCGAAGATGGATATTTATTTCTACTTCTTTCTTAAGACTCAACAATCCTAATAAATAATATTAAAATGCATAAATTTGAATACATACAAGAGCAGATGAGGGGGTCTATTATTTTGAAGCTAAAAATTGTATACATGCATGAGTACTGACCTAGAAGACCATGGAAAGTAAAACCTAAGCCAGTGCTAGAATAAAGCAGAAAAGTTGATGAATCTGTTGACTATAAACCTCAAAGGTCAGCAAGTCTGTTGACTATCAACCTCAAAAGGCTTGGGAAAAGAAGGCAGGGGTGGAGGTAACTACTCTGTATCCAAGGAGCATTAAAGACAAGTTATGAGGACTCCTTTTTCCTGCTTAGATTGTATAACCTGGCATGCAGCCACGTACCACCCTAACCTCTTCCATCCCTGAGACTGGAGTATTCTTTTTGGTGGAACATGACATACTCCAGAGAAAAGCCTACTGATAATGACAATCAGAGGTCTCAGAATAAAACAGCTGACTTGCTGGCTGATCATCGTGTAGGAAAGCCAACCAGTTGGCGAGGCCCTCCACCCCCAGATCAGATTTTCCAAAGTGCATTTTCGGTATCTTTTCTTCTATGGTTACTCCCTTTACTCCCTTGTGTTCTGGTGGACTGCTTTTCAGCTCAGATGTCCATATGTTCCTGGTTCACAGAGAGTGAGCACCTCATTCACCCATGTCCCCCATGTTTCTCGTAAGTACCTGTGTTACAACATCTCAACACTTTCATTATTTGCTTCAGCTATGTCTTCCTCCTCAGTGGGCCCTGGGCCTCGCAAAAGTAGGGCTCGTATTGTGTTCAGGTCTGTTTTCTCTTTCCACCCTCGATCCTAATGCCTGGAGCAGAGATGTGATGTGACACAGAATATTTTTAATGTCAGCTGAATGCAGTAGGAATTTACATTATCTGACTTCAAAGAGTTACCTTTGAAACTTGAGACATTATGGTTACAAAACAAAATTTATTTTCCCAAGAAATAATCCAGACCATGTATCATGCAATGTGACCATTTTAAGTATATAATCAAGCAACAGGAACTTTCATTCATTGTGGATGGGAATGTAAAATAATACATCTACTTTGTAAAACAGTTTGGCAATTTCTTAGAAAACTAAACATACTTTTACCATGTGATCCAGCAATCTCACTTCTTAGAATTCACCCAGAATTCCAAACTTAGAGTTTAGAAACCTATGTCTACACAAAAACCTGCCTGTGGATTTTTGCGGTAGCTCTGTTTATAATGGTCCAAACTTGGAAACCACCAAGATGTCCCTCAGTAGTGAATGGAGTTAATAAACTGTGGTACATTCACACAGTAGGATACTATTCAGGATTAAAAAGAAACCAGCTATGAGGCCATGAACAGACATGGAGAAAACTCAAATGCATATTTCTAAGAAAAAGAAGTCAATAGGGAAAGCCACATACTGCTTGAGTCCAACTATGTGACGTTCTGGAAGGAGGCAATAGAAAGGAGGCAATAGAAAGATCAAAGATTGCGGGGGGAGGGGCGAGAGGAGAATGAATAGGAGAAGCACGGGGGATTTTTTAGTGCAATGAAAATTCTCTGTAAGTACTGAGTACACGTCATTATAAATTTGTTTAAATTCACAGAATATAAAGCACCAAGAATAAACTCTAATGTAGCTTATGGACTTTGCACGACTATGATGTATCAATGTAGGTTCACAAATTGCAACAAATGCAGCATTTTGTGGGATGTAAGTAATGAGGGAGGCTACGTGTGTGTCATAGTAGGGAATGTGTGGAAAATTTCTGTACCTTCCTCTCAGCTTCGTTGTGAACTTAAAACTTCTCCCTGAAATAAAGTCTTAAAAACAACAAAACACCAAAAAACTCCTCTGCCTAGAAAGCTACACTTAATTTTAACGTTACCGTGGTACATCTGACTGAAAAACACATAAAATTATGCAAAATTGACAAATGACTTAATTCTTTTTATTGGGCAATGCCTATGAATAAGAAAGCTGCTTTTGTCTTAGAACATTTAAAATGAATATTTTTTAAAGATTTTTTGTGGCCACATTTTAAAAAATATTTTATTTATTTATCTTTAGAGGGGAAGGGAAGGAGAGAAATATCAATGTATGGTTGCCTCTCACGGGTCCCCTGCTGGGGACTGGCCTGCAACCCAGGCATGTGCCCTGACTGGGAATCGAACCGCGATCATGTGGTTCGCAGGCCTGCACTCAATCCACTGAGCTACACCAGCCAGGGCTTAAAATGAATATTTTAATAACAAAATATGGATGGTGTTATGGTAGTATAAAACATTTTCTAAATGCATTTATACCTAAGCTTGCTTTAGTTTAAATTCCTTCACTGGAAACATACACATTCCATTTGTACTTAAGTTTGTTCTAGTCTCAGAAAGTAGTATTGCATGAGCATTGGGAATGCCATTGGGAAATACGCCAGCACAAGTGCCCCTGCAGTGCAGGCCCTCAACCAAGGCAGATCCGATAGAAGTTTGAGTTCTTGAAGTCATCATTTTTATACACATCTCCAGGTACTGATCCTTGCCAACATTTTCTTTACAATTTAAAAAATATTACTTCTTTAAATTTTAAGCAGGTTATTTGTTTATATCAGTTAAAAATCATCCAGCATTGAAAACTATGCAATAAAATCTCTTTCCTCCCTTTCACTGCCTCCATGCCTTTCTCAACTACATGGTATGTACCTAAAAATAACTGGGATAAAGGTGTGTATGGGTAAAGGAGAAATCAGTCCTGATGAAAGAATCAGAGAAGACTCTTGTTGGGAAATGTGGGTAGGGCAAAGTAGATTTTGCAAAGCAGACTTAAAGGGGGAAAGGTCATAAGTGGCCCTTGAGTTTGGGGTTTTCTGGGGGTCATGTGAGCACATGGTAAGTGCAGAGAACAGGTCTTGAGGTGATACTCCACAGCATGAAATACAACTTCCTATGCAGACTCAGAATTTTTAACTTGAAAGACTCTAATGCTCATTAAGATCATTTGGCACATGAAGAAACCCAGGACAAGGGAAATGAAAGGACACCTTTGTTGTCCCTGAGTTATTGGCTAGGCCTCAGACCCTGAATTCCTGCTCAGTGTTTTCCCACTGGTCATACTCCTCCTAGAAAGATGGTTTTGGGTGCCAGGGAAAGATGTGAAAAGGACCTGGGATACATGGTTAGATCTATAATCAGGACACATTGGAGGAAAAAGAAGCTAAGTGCAGGAATCAGGCAAAATCTGGGCCATCTTAAGAAAGGCCTACCCCAATTCCATTTGGGGGTCTCACAAAGCCTTGGGTAACTAGCACGTTTACTAGGATGCTTTCTACCCTCTGGTGTAAGGACAAGTTTGGATGTGCCGTGTGGGTGCATCGGCGTGAATCCACAAGACCTACCTATCTAATATGAAGGTCCAGCTTTGCTCTCTTAACTCACCCTGACCACGTCACAAATTGCTTTCATGTTAGGACACTCACACGAAAGGCCACTCCTCCCAAGGTCACCTCTTAGGAAGGATAATAATAATTTTAAACCAATGGGCCCCTAATGTAGGCACAAAATCAACACATGTAATTTAGCAATCAGATAAACTCATTGCTATGGGCTTCATTTCGTATCAGCACCTAAGTATAGCCTTTCACATTTTATCACTTTTTCCTCCTCTTTCATCAACAGCTGAGTGTGTTTCAAGTTCATCTTTTGTACAAGCAATCAATTCTCAGGAAAACTGGCAGTCAAGTCTACAGCTTGAGGAAAATAAAAAGGAAGAATATCAATAAGCTTCCTGCTGCTCTGTCCTTTATAAATGTTAAAATTTATGCCTGCTACCTATTTTCTGAAGCTACGCAGTTGGCTTTCAGAAGGGAAAAAGCTCCTGAACTGTCCATTTTAAAGATCTTGGCTTTTACCTCTGGGAGTGGCTGGTTAGGTTTTTAGGTTCTCTCATTTGAATTAAAGACAAATTAGAATAAAGAGGAATCATTATATGCAGTGGCATATGTCTCTGACTTTATTATTGCTTTAGTCTTATTTGGTGCGGTTGCCTTCCAGTTGAACAGGCGGGCAGAGCGATGCACAGCCGACATGGCGGAGTGACCAAAAGAAGCATAATTAGTTCATAATTGGGTTTTTCTATTTAGTACTAGTTACCGTGCACCAGAATCGTTACAGTTTAAAAATGGTGAAAACAGTGTCCGTATTTGGGAGCTTTTTGATGACATGTATACGGAATTCTGTGATGGTAAAAGCTCTGTGATGATTCCAGCCACAGTGAATTTGGCGATAATTTACATAATTTTCATTACCGTACAATCCAACACTTACCTTCAGGAGCTGAAGCAAACCTGTAAACCAGTCGGTTTTTGTTACAGCCACATTTTAAGCAAAGGTTTTCAAGTGCTACCGAGAAATTTACTCTCCTTGAGAGACCGAAATTCTGAGGCTTTGGAGAGTGTTGGGTTTGGTCAACCCCTAATCTGAAAGTTAATGAAATCCTTTTAAATTTGACATTTTGATAAACCTGCAAATCCGAACTTCACCAAGTTAGTAATTTGTCAGTAAATGAAATAAAGAGAAGCAGAAGATCCTGTGACTTCGTTAATTATCTTCTGACAGTGTAAGGCATTCATTCAGTATATAATTCAGTGTTCCACGGCAGCAGCTTGCTATAGTGGATCAATCATTGAAAAAAAAAAGGGATGGAAATATGCATAAGAATAACTTGTGAAAGTTCAAGAAAGTGTCATCCTTGAGGGCTTTAGAAAACTAAATACACTTTCATAAATATTCATATTTACTAAGAAAATCATATACGCCTCTAAGAAGGTAGGTTATGAGTAGAAAGAACAATGAAAGCCATGTGATTACTTCTTTTGACTTCTCCATTATGTCCCTTATTTGCTTAAAATCTATCTCATCTTGAATAAGTAGTTCCATTCTTTAAGCCTGAATGTATCTTTCTATGCAGCAGGAGAATGATACTGATTACACGTAGAGGTAAGCCCAGGACAGGTAACGGGAGCTGCTGTGTTTGCCCCAGAAGTGAAAGGTCCCAGCCCTGGGCCTCCATGACCCGGAAGCGAGCCCCCTCTGTCCACCCTTGATGGCAATCTCACAGTTCACATCTTTCTTTACCACTTCGGGGTTAGGTGGCAAGCATTAACTTTCTTCCAACCTGTTCATTGAAGAAGTTTGATTTTTGCAATCATTTTGAATGTAAGAATAATGACTTGTCTATTTAGGAATTGACAACCAGAAGCAAATGGTCAGGCATGGTCTGTGTCTGTTTTATATTTTTAAAGTACTGCAAACCAACCCGTCCAACAAACAAAAAATCAAGAATATGAAGAACATGTGGCTATGACTATATAGGCCTGCAACCCCTAAAATATTGACCATATGGCCTTTGGCTAGCCCTGCTCTATGGGGTTATACAACTTTCTAGGATCCTTGAAAGAGAAATATTAAATAATGTAATTTTATTCTTTATTGTTTCAAGTTATTGTTGTGAAGTCCTTTCCTCCCCTTCAGCCTGTCAATGTTTGCAATCAGAGTTATAGTCACACATGCTTCAAGGATGCTCTGTTCATTACATTATCAAGGCAGCTCATTGCATGCCAAATGTTTTAGAATACTCATCACATGATGAGTATGTAATTTGGAACTCTTAGGTTGGTGTCCACATATATTCCTTAGACGCTCAATGTTAGAGCCAGTCAGTTACTGGGGTGGCAGTTTGGCCAACAGTAAAAAAAAGTATGTGATGTCCAGAGGTCTTGTTAGAATTTCAACTTTACTTCTCATTCACGGTGTGACCTTGGCCAGAGTAGCCAAATTTTCACAGCTCCACTGTCCACACTAGCTATACAGCTAAGAATATCTGCCAGAGTGTGTGACTTTTAAGTGGAACATGATAGTTCAAGCATTTTGCTCAGTTTCTTTCAAAAAGTCACACACAGACTCTCAAAAAGTATTACTGGATTTTGAATCTGAGGTCAAATCAATGAATGAACATTCACAGAGTTAACTCCAAGTTGAACTACACAATAATAACACTCAGTAAGGAATTGATTCATTCCTTTTATTTACATTAATCTATATCATTTTTTCTTACAGCCTTTCTATTGGCTTTTTTTTAGACATGCCAAATTTTCTGACATATGTGGCTGTCTATATTCTATACTAAGAGAATCTTCATCTTAAAATTTTACTTAATATGTAAATGAGCTCTTTTATCAGGCAATTTATTTTTAACAAGGAAGTAACTTTATGAATTATTTAAGGAGATATCAGTGAAATTTGTGCAAATACATTGTGCAATGCAGGGTTACTGAGAATTTCCAGAGAATCTATTTCTTCCCATGTATACATTTGTTTTTTTTAACACAGCTGTGTTTGGAAACATGCTAAAAGCTTGGTAGCAGTAATTACTAGTGGCTTTCCAGTGTCTGTTGTCTCCCTTTCTCTTTAGCAATATAACCCTTTTTTTTTTACCTTGGTATATTGGCACCTAGGAAAAGGCTCCAGTGCCCCACTTCCCTTGCAGTAGATATGATTATGTGAATAAGATCTAATCGATGGGATGGTTGCAGAAAACTTGTGTGGGGATTTTTAGGTAATTTCCTACAAAAGCATGGCTGCATCCTCCTTCCTGCTTTCATCCATCTTGCTGCCTGGAATGAAGATATAGATGGCTGGAGCTCTAGCAGTCATACTAGAACATGAGGATAACAATCATATCATAGAGAAAGGAGTCAGAGAACTGCAAAGTGCCTGGGTTTCTGAGGTTTTGAAAGTTTCCATGATGCCTATGTTAATTTTATGTGAGATTGACAAAGTAACTTGTATCTTATTTTAGTTATTACTATTTGTTTTATTTTGTGGTGTGGATAGTAGAATTTAATCTTATTTAATATAGTTGTCAACAAATTCAATTCATTTACAATAAAAATATTAGTTTATATTAAAAGTTGGAGCATATTGATTCTGTAGCAGGGATCATAAAATGCATTTAAGTTTGTGTCTTGAAATTGTTTTCAAACACATCATACACACCACAGTACTATAGTATATGTGTTCATATATCCATGTATATATAATGACTATGATTCAAAAAAACTTTCTAGATCATCATATTGAATAGCATGAAACTTCATTTGTTGTGTCTGGTCTTGGGCAGAACTGATTAGCCAATCAGAAATCTTATGGCTATGAAGCAAAAATGAACACCAACCAGGTAGATTTCTGTAGGTTTCTACAAACCTACTTCATTGTAGAAAAAATTACAAAATTCTGCTAAAAATATGTGGATTATATTATTTTGAAAGAAAAACTATGTTTTCTATTTGATTTCTATCTTGTTCCTTTCCTTGCAACAGTACTTGGTAGGTGATACTAATTCATAACTGTTACCAATGAATAAAACTGCTCCTTAACAGTCATAGAGTATGTTTTGTATAAGTTATAGAATATAGCTCTTCCTCTGCAAATAAAAAACCTTCACTGACTATATCATAATTAAAAATATTTGTTATCTGTGAATTTTCACAACCTGGCTAAGTGAAGATGTTAGATCCATATGGGAAATTAGAAAGAAATGCACATGTACAATAATGTCCATTATTATTTTTGCATTGTTACAGAGATCAATGGATTCAAAGTGAAGTGCAAGTTGCTTATAATGATATTGAAATACCCAACTGTTCTAAAATTAACTCAAAGTATAAGCATTAGTCTTGTGAAATAGTAAGCGACTCTTTAAATATATGATGCAAAGAAAACTTAAGTTAGATTACGTACATGCTAGAGGCAGAATGAGAATTCGAATTTCCTCATTGCCAAACCTCTCCCTTGGATACGCTGTAAGGGGTTTAGAAACGATGAATTATTGATGAATGTCAATACTGTTGTTGACTCTTCTGAGCAAGAGATTTAAAATTCAATTCTAACTTGCACAAAAGATTTGGAATTAATTATAGACACCTGCCAATTTCTTTGCTCTGTCCTTTACCCGAGGACATTATCACTAACCCTCTGTCATTAGCATTGCTACCACATTCTGCCCCCAACCGGGTTCTACTGCTCACCCATCAGAGCCAACCTGAAATCCGTCTACAGCCCAGAGGCTGCAAATGATATGGAATCAAATCAAATGCAAGGAAATAAGAACCCTGAAGTTGTAATGAAACAACTGGCATTGGTATTTTAGGTTCTCTGGCTCATTAATAAAAACCTTGCACTTGCTGCTACTATCCTAAAGCCTATAAATATTAGAAAAGATCAAACACTCCTCAGAAATATCAACATTGTCTACAAATAAATTATTTGCAAATTTACCAATAGTATAGAACCACAGGAGATGGAAAGACAGAGAAATCCCTGGAGAAAAATTAGCCACAGTGAATATATTGTGACTAGTTGATTTGGGGAAAAGTCAGAGAAAAGCCCCTAGGAGGTAATTTTTTAAAGAGGAATGATGTTCTGGACAATTTCTGGATATTTGTTTCTACCAGTAAGAACTTTTAGAATAAAGTCACACGAGAGAATGGTGTCCAATGGGAGACTGCAGTTATAGAGGGGGAAAGGCAGAAGGTCAGGTTTTAGTTTTATTTTGCCGCGTTCTCCACCCTCCCCCCCACCCCCCCAGCTTCATAACAGTCTTCAGCACCTTTTGGACTTTGTTCCATTATTGCCGTTTCTGCGTTTCTGGGCAGTAGGTTTTCTTTTCTTCATGAAGAATACAAGTGTATTACGTGTTTCGGTATCAGATGGCCAATGCTGTTAACCATTTGTTTATGTATGTTGAGTGCTTAAAATGAAGCGGTTGTCTGGTTTATTGATTAGGCAAAGATAAAATGAACTAATAAAGTAATATGTGAGAAATTTTCCAATATCCCACACCATGGTGTGACATATAAAGGCAAAAGCTACAAACAGGCCAAGGAGATATGGTGTACTGTGTACAGTGGGATGTTACTCTGCCGTTAAAAGAGTGAAATCTCACTGTCTGCAGCAACATGGGTGGGTCTAGAGGGCATTATGCCAAGTGAAATAAGGCAGACAAAGAAAAACAAATATGATTTTATTTATAGGTGGAATCTAAAAAACAAAATTAAAGGACAAACAAAACAAACTCGCTCCTAGACACAGAGAAGAAACCGATGGTGACCAGATGGGATGGGGGTGGGGCGCTGGGTGGAAAAGGAAAAGATAGTTATAAAAACAGTCTCAGGGACATGAAGCGTGGCATAGGGAAAATAGTCAATGGTATTGTAATGATGATGAATAGTGTCAGATGGGTTCTAGACTTATTGAGGTGACCACTTCATAAGGTATACACATGCCTAATCATTATGTTGTACACCGGAAACTAATATAATATTATATCGAAACACTAAGTAAAAATACACATTTTTTTTTTACAAAAGCCAGAAGTTGGTGGGAGTTCAGAAGTAAACAGAAGGCCAGAATCAGCAATTGGACATGAATGATGTCAGTGGGTGCAAAAAACCTAAAAGGACTGACCCAAGGGGAAAAGTGATGCTACTGTCAGTACTTATCACGCACAGATACTTCATTCAGGAACTCTGTACCGTAGAATACGTGTACCATCCAAGGCCATTAGAAGCGTGTCTCTGGGCGTTCACATCAGTCTCAGGAAGAGACGGTGACTTGACTGCTGGAGGAGAATAGGAGCCAGGCTCTGTGACAGAGTTCCAGAGAGGGGAATTTGTCAGTGCCTTCTGGGGAGATTGAGAGGGTTCAGAATGGAAAGTGTTTCTGAAGAGAGAAGGCGGCTACTGAGAAAGGAATTGAGTGACAAGTCTACCTCCCTGGTGTGCAGAAATTACTTGCAGCTGCTGACCTTGGTACCAGAGGAAGCAATATTCAGACTTACTGGGAGAAGTAAGTATAAGGCTCAATGTTTTGCAGAATTACTGGCTAATGAGTCTGGGGAGCTGAAAAAGTGAAGATCACCGTGTGGAGTACAGGTTATTTAGAGTCACTTTCTGGCCCCAGCACTAAGTCTTTCAGAGTTGAAGGGAATTTCTGTTTTCCTGTGTTACTCACATGATCAATACTTGTTGCATCTTTCATCTAGATTCTTCTGGTTAGGTATTTTACTGTATAAAAGTAGCAACTGCCCACTGTAATACCTCTTTGGAGATTTCTTGGGAGTCTCCAAATTCAGTGAAGCACTGGACTTATCATCGCATAACTCCTGAGTAACATCAACACAATACTTACTGTCATCAAGTATAAATAACTTGGATCCTACAAACTCAGGAGTATTAGAAATGTAATGTTTTCTTCTATATAACTCACCTAATTTTTAATTTCAATTGCCTTTCTTGTCCGAATGGTGAGAGGAAAAGGAACAAAAAGAAGTATAATATTAATGTTGCAAGGGGTCCTTTACTCTCATCTCTTCACAGGCCTGTGGTGCAATGGCTGGAGTACAGGAGCTCATTGGGCCCTTGGGCAATCATGGTCCTTGGTTACTCTGCAAAATCTCCTTCCCCACTGCATCCTTGGTTGGCCTGTCCCGTCACTGATTAAATAGCTTTATAGTCCTTCATATCAGTCAGTCCCCTGCTCTTCATATGCCCCTCTTGGGGCATCAAAATCTTGGCCAAAGTTGCCCGTGGCCCTGCTCAGAACACACGCAATCATTCCTCTCTCTCGTCAAGTTGCCTTCCGTTGGCACTGCACCAAACGGCCGCAGACGCGGTTGGTCTGAGGAGCCATCAAACGCTTAGATCTCCTCTTCCCTTTGCTCACCCCAACTCTGCCCCATTTTTCAGATAACTACTAATTCTCTTACAGGTGGCTCTGGAGGAGTAAATAACATATTCTCCAGAATGGGTTTTGGCTGTGCTACAGGTGTAAGGACGATGGAAATTGAGGAAGTGCTTAAATAGGGTGGGAGGAGGTGACGTAAGGAGAAAAACAATAAATTAATATCATGAAATATTATTCAGCTTTATTTTTATTTTTTGCATATTAGTACAATAAGAAGAATGGTTGGCATAAATCATCATAATTACTCAAGAGCTGGCAGCTCAATGACTTCCCTTTCAGATGTTAAACATGCTTTAAAACGCTTGAGGTGAGTAGGTGGTTGTTACTAATCTCAATAAGCATCATTGTAGACGGAAACAGCAGTTAGTTGCAGGAGATCCAAAAAGGAAGAAAGAATAAATTTATTTTAGGTTTTCTCCAGGGTTTATTCCTTTTTTATTTAAATGGGAGTTTCCGGTAGTGATGGATTGAAACCACTGGCCCGTGATGCATAATTTAACACGATCGCCAGCTTCCCGCGCACCTGTGATCTCGAACACCTTTCCTCTTGGTGATCTGAGAGTCGACAGTTTCAGCATCTTTTCTTTATTTTCACATTTTGTGCTTTGTCATGTTCTTGGCTGGATGACTCGATATGGGAATTTCTTTCCTGTGAACTAGCGTGTTACCATTTAAAGTGAAAAAAAGAAAGAATAAAGAATACCATTCTTGCTCACCTAGAATCCATTCAAATGGTATTTGATTCATTTTTTTTGTTGATTCTATACTATTTTCTGAAACTGTCTTTAATGAATGCTCTACTCCAGTGAAGAGTTTCATATTTTTTGTGGATGTGAGATTATATTCAGATATGCAAAGATACATGCTTAAGGACGTTTGCCAAAATTGTTTACAATAATAAAATGCTGAAAATAATTTAACTGTCATTAATTAAAGACCTAAAGTGTTATTTGCAAATGAAAGAATATAATACAGCAGCCAACAAACCTATATGTCATAAAGGACATATTTCAAAAACATAAGTTTAAGTTAAGCGCAATGCCATTTATAGAAATTAAAAACACCATATTATTCATGGATATATACATGTGTGTATACAGCTATGTCTGCATATGTAAGCATGCATTTTGTATTATACACACATATCATACAAGTGCATTTATATACATATAAGCACATATGTGTAATGTATTTTACATATACATACAGACAATATAGATATAACAAATATGGGTGAACGGTAGTTATTATATATGTGATATAATATATGCCACATGTGCAATATATAATTATATGCACACATGTGTATATATACATATATACTCATTGCATATAACATATGCGATATATTTTATATATTCATATTATACATATATAATATACATTTATATATGAACTTACTTTAAATATTAAGAGCATACAAATACATTTAATAAATATAAAATAAATAATAAAAATAAATTCATAATAAAAAGAAGTTTATATTATGAATTTATTATTATCTGCCTCTCCCTACTACAATATAATTTCTAAGAAGCAAGGATTACTGCCTGTTCACTGATGTATCCTGAGTGCTTAGAAAAGCTCCAGGTATAAATAAGTAACCAAGAAATAACTGGTAAATGAATGCTATGCCACACTAATCAAGAATTGTAATTAACATAATTCTTGGAATCTGAGATATAAAAAAAAGACAACTTGCTTTGGGTAAATTGGGGTACAAAAGCATATTGTGACATCAGGAAATAGTCATTCATATAGTGATTAGGAACATTTTCAGGGTTAAAATAATTAAATCTTTTCTAGTCAGATACAGTACAAGTAGAAGTAATTAATTAGCTTGAAATTCCAGATTAACACATTTGTAACTAAATCTTACAGTCTGTGAATGGATTCTTTCATTTCTTTAGGTCAGCTAACAGTATCTCATTACTTTAATGGCTAGACCTCATTTCCCTTCCTTTCTTAGCTAGTCAGTATTCATTTCAAGTAATTCCCCAAGTTCTGAGGAAGTGGTAGCCAACAAAAATTATTGGAGAATAGCTTCCCGTGAAAGATGCCTCTGACATGAATTTTCCCATCCCAAAGGAAGGTGATCACCCACCACCTCTATGATTATTATTTTAGATATTCAGATATCATGACAATCAGACTATACTTTTCAGAGCATGGCTTTACATAATTATTAATATTATAATAAAATATCTTGCCTAGCACCTTAATAAACTGAACTGCTTAAGGCCTTAATGAGGTGAAATGTGTCCAGTGACTTTGAACTCTGTGTTCTAAACTCTTTAAGTATTAAAATAATTTGCATATTATTTCATCAGCCCACATCCAAACAATTTGTTGAGAAGAGGGGATTGTTTTAGATTCTTCAGGAAAAATGTCAACTTCATCCTTGAGGAAAAGGCAATGGAATTGCTACTTGAAGTGGTTTTCAAAAGTGGTCTTGAAATTCTTCGTCACTTTTCCCACTGAGAAGCAGGGGCTGTGCCTGTCCCTTTGGTCCTGGGTTCTGTTTCTGCTTGACTGATAGAATACAGCACAAATGACACTGTGGCAGTGACTTCTTAAGAAACGTGGGATCCCTGCTCCCTGTCTTGAGCCAGTGGCTTTTCACAGCCAACCACTATCCTTTGAAGAAGCTTACCAGTCACAGGGGACAGGCCATGTACACACATTCCAGCCAACAACCCCAGCTGAAGCCCTGGCCAACAGCCAACATCGATCCCCAGATATGTGAGTGAGACATTGGATGATTTCAACCTCCCAGTTCCTGAGCCACTCTAACCTCTTAGCCACCAGAGCGGGCAAGGCATGAGCTCCTAATCTATTGCAGATTTGTAAGCATAAGTAGCTCTGGTTTTAGACCAGTAAGTTTGGGATAGTTTGCCCCCACTGCACTGGGTAATGAGAACACTGCTTCGGTTTCCCAGTAACTACTGGACTTTTTTGTGTGTACTGGACTTTTCTGAGCAAGAAAAGCTTTACTCCATTTCCTTCAAGATACAAGCTGGGAGGTTTCTTCTTAGATGATTAAAGTTCAGGTTTGGTTAATGGAAGCACTTTGTGAATGGACATGCTTCAGATAAAATGAGAGCAAAATAACCTAAAAGGCTTTCCTGGAGCACTGAGCAGGTCCAAGGGGAATCTAAGGATTTTAGAGGGTCTAGATTTTCAGCCATTGTATAACCAACCTTCCTTTGCAGAGAGAAACCTTCCACTCATTAGCTTCCTTCACACCCGCCTAGGCCTTAATTGCTTCTATTATTGTGTTAGATAGACCACTGCTTTAATAAGCCTTCTGTCACTCTTCAGGTAACCCCACCGTTGTTTTCCTGTCCTTCTCCACATCCCACCTCTGAAAAGCACCTTTGACCTGTTGAATGACACAACATCGCCTGCTTTGTTAGTTCCAGTGAGGACCATTGCTGGCTTGATGACAAAGTCGATGAACTGAAGTCATGTGTTTTGTGAAGAGTGAGCATTATCAGGAAGATTTTGAGCTGTGCTAGCATTTTGTACAGTAGAATATCAAGTCTCTACTTGAATAAAGTCTTCACGATCCAAACTTTCTGCAGTTAATGACTTCACTTTCTTCTTTGTAGCTATACAGAATTTATAGAAACAAAGGAAATTAAAATACGGGACTAATCAACAGAAGAAGATCAAATCACCAAGCTATATAATTTGTAATAAGTTCAAACTTCTTTCATGCACAAATATTTTTTTCTGTGCACAAAAATGTTTTAAAGATTAAGGAGAGCTAGCAAACATTTCAGTTTTCAGGTCTCTGAATGTTTCTTACACCTAGAAGAAAAAAGTTAAATGGTGTGATTCCATGCTGAATTATTTTCATTCTTGGTCCTTATATTTTTAGTTGTTTGCAACATAACATTTAAAAACATATTAATTTAAATAGATTATGTAAGCAATATGTATGCTATATTCATTTTTAAAATTTTGTTTTCTTTTTTACAAATTACAAACCACATATTGTAGAAAGTCCAAAGAATAAATAAAACTATGATTTCAACAGAGAAAATCTTATTCACTGGCTCCCACCTGCCTCATGAAATCTTTTGCAATTTTTTATGCTTTTCATGCCTGGTGCCTGAATGCACCTGCCAAATTAAATCTTCTCTGTGGGAAAATCCGTGAATAATTTTTACATCACCCCTTTGGCATTCTTGAACAAAATAATGTGGCAAACAATTAGAATCAATTCGAAAAAGTTTATTTCAGAATCACATACTTTGTAATCCACAAAGTTAACCATCATCTCAAGCCATAACTAAGTCTTGCCTTTTTTCTCTTATATAAATGTCGGCAGAATAAACTTCAGATTTACTTGGCAGTAAATGCCACAATAGTATAATATATACATTACGCCTTTGTATTCATCGTTTTTAATTGTCTAAGGATTTTATTTCAAGGACACGAACACTGTTATTTTATGATAAATTGGAGCCTAAAAAAATTGAGCAAATCTTTCACATGTTTAAATAAAAAAGAAGGAACCCAGAGATTCACTTCCAAGTTGACAACGATTAGGTAGATTTGTCCTCGGACAGTCCAGGTAACTGCTGTATAAATAGTGGTGCTCCCATTCTGCCTATTTAAACATTGCCAGTTATTCACAGGGAAAACTTTCTCTCCATTGAATTCTTTTCCTAGAGATGTAAGAGACAAATTGAAGGAACGCCTTAATTTACGTTTCGTCACAAATAACTTCTGTTGTAATTGAACCCATGGATTTGTATTTTAGGATTTCCCAGGGGTGACGTTTAAAAACAAACAAACAAATAATTACCAGAATGACATTTTTATCATACCTGTAACTTGCTGTGATTTTGATAATCTTATCAAATATTAGAACATCTTAAAGGAACATTTTAAAGCTTTATTCCTAGTCAGGAGTGTATGCCATCCCTCAAGGAAAAACATGTTACCATAGTGTTTTGTACTTATTCTTACTGCAAGCTTTTATTGAGTACCTAGTATGTTCCAGGCGCTGTTCCAGGCACTGAGGATACAATAGGTAAGAAACAAGATCTGGTGTTAGCTGTCATGGAACTTATATCTCAATGAAGGAAAGCAGAGAAAAGACAACGTGATAATCAATTAAGGCAGTTGTGTGTATGAATAACAATGGATAGTCAACAAACAGGATAATGAAATAGGGAGGGGCTTTGGGAAGTAGATAGATTGGGGGAGTCCTTTCTGGAGGTGACTGCAGAGTAATGATGGGAGAGGGTGGTAAGGAGCACTCAGGCAGAGGTAATCTGGATCTGATTTTGGAACCATGGACGTTCTAGAGCAAGGGTTCCCCAGTCTCTGGGCCACAGACCAATATGGGTCCATGGCCTGTTAGGAACTGGGCCACACAGCAGGGGGTGAGCTGGAATACGATGTGCTTGGATGATCCTGAAGCCATCCGCCATGCCATCTCTGGAGAAACTGTCTTCCACAGCACTGGTCCCCGGTGCCAGAAACGTCGACGACTGCTGGTCTAGAGTCTACATCTCAAAATTGGAAGACCACTGTTCTCCATTTTCCAGGAACCAGTTTCATTGACCAACTATTGTATTTTCTGTCAGGGATCCTGCAACTCACTCACAGTAAGCAGAAGAATTGATCAATAAACCCACGGCAGGCAAGCTGCCCTTCCTTGCCGGTTGGCTGGAGGACAAATTTGATCACCGAATATTAACTTTCTTTAGTAAAAAAAAAAACAAAACAGAAAAAAACTACAGAAAAAAATCAATGACAGGCTAGACCTTCAGGCCACTGTTCTAAAAGAGAAAAATTAGGTTGGAACTCAAGGATACTCTAAATCCGAGACAGAATTAGCATGTCAAAGGAGATTAGCTGGGTTATTAACATAGACCCTGCAACAAAGATTTTAGAATTTTTGGAGCCATAATACAAATAGTCTATTATATGTCCTATTTCTAGTTATATTGACAGGTACTGTGTGACACAAATGTTGAATTAATGTACAGATAAAATTGTCCATTAAGAAAACTGTATACAGTTTCGACATAGTACTGGTTTAGTTTTTTTTTTTTCCTTCAAGAATAATTTCTTTCATGCTATCTCCCTAGAATTACAAAGCAACACCCTCTGTTTCAGGAAGCACTCACAGACCACTAGGTTGTGCTCAGTGTCTATATCGGAGCTGCCATAGCTTTCCCTATAAAGCTGTTTTATGATACACAGTGTGTCAAGATGAGGCTCTACCCAAGTCAGAGACAGGGTCAGAGTCTTATCATTTATTGTGTGTATGTTCTGCCTGACATGTGAACTTCAAGCAAGCTACTTTCATTAAACTGGCAGTGTGAGCACTATTGCTACACTTGAGAGAGAATTCATGTTTGTGGAGACTTCTCAGAAGAAAACTTGGGAGAATTCCTTTAAAACTAGAGTAGGGAAGGCCTATTGTAATTATGGGTTAAAATCCAGAAGCCAGTGAAGACTGATACATTGGATAGCACACACACACACTGACTTTTACATTTCAGTAAAACATTATAAACAAAAAATTACATTTTGAAACTCAGGGGAAAATATTTGTGTCTCAGATCCAGACCAAAAAAAAAAAAAAAGAATTTGCCTGGTTTATGAAGCAGTCTTGTAAAGTGAGAAGAAAAAGACCAATGAATACAAAAGGAAGTAGGCAAAAGAACATGAAATAGCTCAAAGAACATAAAATACAATATTATAAAAAGATATTTAAACAAGTACATTCATTAATAAAAAGAGAAATACAAAATCCACACTGAAATTTTATTTTCTTACCCACCAGATTGCCAAAAATCCACAAGTGTGAGAGCGCTCTCTGTTGTTGAGGTTGTGGAGAAAGAGGACCTCCAATAAGTCACCGATAGAAATCCAAAATGACGTAACCTCATAGAACAGAGACTGGTGCCATTTACTAGATCTGAAGATGTATTTACCTTTGTAGTCTCATTCTGGAAATCTATTCTACAAATATAGCTACATATATAAAATATACATTTATAAGATTCCTTATTGTGACATTTTAAAAATTCTTTGAAATGTTCAAAATTAATTTTCATTGTATTTTTTTCCATTAAAATATATCTCTCTTATAACTCTCTCCATCCCATGATCACCATACTGTTGTCCATGTCCATGAGTCCTTTTCCTTTTTGCTCAATCCCTCCACCCTGTAACCTTCCTCTACAATAACTGTCAACTGCTCTCTATCTACTACGAGTCTGTCTCTGTTTTCCTTGTTAGTTCAGTTTGTTCATTAGATTCTATATATGAGTGAATCATACGGCATTTGTAATCCTCTGACTGCCTTATTTCATCAGTGTAATGTTCTTCAGATCCATCTGTGCTATAGCAAAACACAAAATTTTCTTCTTCATGGCCAAATAGTATTCTGTTGTGTACATGTCCCATAGTTGTTTTATCTACTCATCTACTGATGGGCACTTGGACTGCTTCCATATCTTGGAGATTGTAAATAATGCTGCAAGGAACATAAAGGTGCTTATGTTCTTTTGAATTAGTGTTTTGTTTTTTGAGTTAGTGTTTTTGTATCAAAAGATCACAACAATACCAGTTTGAGAGAGCACCATCTACTATATAAATTATAGCACATTTGCACAATAGACTACTATGCAACTATAAGAAAGAATGTAGAGGACAGCTATTAACTGATAAAGGATGGTCTCCATGATAGATTGCTAGTTAAAAGAGCAAGATGCTGACAAGTGTGGATAAGGAAGAGCTATATATTCATATGCTTGTGTTAAGGAATCATGGAAGGACAAGCAGGAAACTAATATACTCACTACATAGAATGGGTAGAGGAAAGAATGAGGAGAAAAGACAAGGGTGGAGGCAAGATTCTCTGTGTGGGCTTGATCGTTTTGATTTGTGATTATGTAAATGTAACTGCTAAAAATATTTATTACAAAAGCACCACCTTCCCCCAAAACAGGACTGTGAATATCAGCTGTATGTATACACCTCAATTTTATTTTTATTCAAATAAGATTAAAGTTAAATATGCATAAATAACTGTCTTGGCTGAGTGTGCAAAGAGAGCTTGAAATAGGAGGAAGAGCATAAATTTAAAACCAGAGAGATCTGGGTTAAGATTACAGCATTACCATATAACTAGGGATTTGACCTTGGTTTCTTTAATTCTGCATTTTCTTTACCTATAAAAGGCTAATAACTTCAGCTTTCTAAAACTCTTGTAATGGTCAAACACAAGAAGGTATTTAAGATTCTTAGTACAGCGTCTAGCTCGTCAGCCACACAACTGACAGATGCAGAATCTGGAACTCGACTAAGCTGTCTGTTTCTGTAACCTTTCTTCCTTACGTACACTTCAATGCAGTGACGATTCTGACATAAACAGTCATCTCTTCCTTTCTGTTCATCCGATAGATCCTTGGACACTTAGTGAAATCTTACTTCCTCCATGAAAACTTCTTTTCTAAGGATTTTATCTCATAGCTGCCCCCCACCCCAGGTATAAACATCCCCATCAGAGTGATACATTCGTTACAATTAATGACCTGACATCAATATACTATAATTACCTAAAGTCTAGAACTTACATTTATGTTCACTCTTGGTGTTGTACATTTTATGGACGGGACAAATTAGCAAGGATGTGTATCCACCTTCATAGTAACATGCAGAGCGTGATTTCACATGCTTAAACGTTCTCCATGCTCCATGTGTTCATCCCTCCTGTGCTCTGACCCCTGATAATCACTGAACTTTTCATTGTCTCCATAGTTTTTGTTTTCCAGAATGTCATTGGGTTGGAAATCATACAGTGAGTAACTTTTTCAGATTGGCTTCTTTCACTTACTAACATGCATTTAAGGTCCATCTGTATCATTTCATCGCTTCCTTGCTCATTTCTGTGTAGTATTGAATAACATTCCATTGTTTTGCTATACCAGTTTATTTACCCATTTACCAACTGAAGGGCATCTTTGTTGTTTTTGAGTTTGAGCAGTGATGAAAAGAACTGCCATAAACATCCATCCATACATTTCTGTGTGGATGTAAATTTCACTTCGTTTGGGTAAATAGCAAGAAATGCAATTGTTGAATTGTATGGTAAGGGTACGTTCAATTTTGTAAGAAACCACCAAACTCCCCTCCAAAGTATCATTTTGTACTCCCACCAGCAACGTCTGAGACTTCCTGTTGCCCCACATCCTTGCCAACACTTGGTGCTGTAAGTGTTCCAGATTTTGGCCATCCCAATAGTTGTGTAGTAGTATGTCATTATTCTTTTAATTTGTGGTATGTCAGAATTCTTTTAATTCTTTTAATTTCCTGGATGCAGAGTATCTTTTCATACGCTTATTTGCCATCTGTGAAGTGTCTGTTAAGGTCTTTGGACCATTTTTAATAAGATTGCTTGTTTTCTTACTGAGTTTTAAGAGTTCTTTTTTATTTTGTACAAGTCCTTTATCAGATAGGTCTTTTGATAATATTTTTCTTAGTCTGTATATTGTATTTGCATTTTTTGACATTGTCTTCAACTGAGCAGGAGGTTTTTTCTAAATGTTAATTAAGTAAAGTGTATCAATTCTTTCATTTATAAATTGTGCTTTGGTGTTGTATCTAAGAAGCCAAGATCACTAGGTTTTCTCCTATTATCTTTTTGGAGTTTTATACTTGTGCATTTTACATTTGAGCCTGTAATCTATTTTGAGTTTATCTATGGGAAGGATGTTAGGTCTGTGTCTAGGTTCTTTTTTTCTTGTGCATGTGGATGTCCAGTTGTCTCAGCACTGTTTGTTGAAAAGATTATTTTTGCTCCATTGTATTGCCTTTGCTCATTTACCAAATATCAGTTGTCTACATTTGTATGGATCTATTTCTGGACTCTCTATTATGTTCTATTGATTGATTTGTCTATTCTTTTTAAAATATCATGCTGTCATGATTACCTCATTTGATTATTTTTTACATGCATTCATTATTTTTAGCATTTGTCATTTTAATTTCCTTTAAAGAATACTTAGCCATCCTGCTGAGAATAGTATTTTATTAAAACTGTCAGAAAAGTGGATAAATCCCTTGTTATCTATGAAATTTCTACATCCTACATGTAGTTGTTGGTCTCATGGTCCCATATTTTTTCATTGGCAAGTCAATATTATTATAACTTTTTCCTTCTTCTCATGGAAAATTATTTTTTGTTTTTGTTTTTCCTGATAGCGTTAAGTTATATTTCAGTCAAAAGAATACCTGAGAAATAACTTAAAATGTAAAATTAATGCTAAGTTTGTATAGAAGATAATTTAATTATTTTTTCTTGGTTGATAGAGCCCAAAATTGGGGTGAAAACTGGCAAATGACCATGAGCCCCAGACTGAAATCTATACTTCATGATTTCTTTTCTTTTTTAAAGTCACATACTTTCATTCTGCAAATGTACAAATATTTTCTATCTTTCAACACAAAGAAATGAAAATACTGTGTCTTTCTATTAGAAGCTACCTTTGAGGAAAACAAAAATTTCCAGGTACTGTATTTTTGGACCGTAAGGCGCATCTAGGTTTTAGAGGAGGAAAAATAAGAAAAAAAATTGAAGCAAAAAATGTAGTAAAATATTTAATAACATAGTCCTGGCTGGTGTAGCTCAGTGGATTGAGTACGGGCCTGCGAACCAAACGATCGGGATTCAATTCCCAGTCAGGGCACATGCCTGGGTTGCAAGCCAGTTCCTAGCAGGGGCCAGTTCCCAGCAGGGGACACATGAAAAGCAACCATACATTGATATTTCTCTCCCTATTTCCTTCCCTTCCCTTCTAAAGATAAATAAAATAAAAAATATTTAATAACATAAATAACATAATATTTTACCCATATAAATGTAAACAGAACTCAACAGCAGCATTAACAACCATTATTCCTCCCAAATTTGGGGGGTGTATCTTATAGTCTGAAAAATATGGTACTTCACCATATTAAGAAAAATAATATTTATAATTATTAAGTATTTATTATATTTGAGTTTGCATGCTGAGCTTTGTCCTACACAACTTTGTTTCATGGCAATCCCTTGCCTAATGAGATAAATGCTATTAACTTCACTTTTGAGATGAAATAGTTAATGTAGAGAAGACAGAAGCTTATCTAAGATTTCTCAGATTTAGCAAGTGAAGACCTGACCCCGTTAAACCACCTCTGGGGCCTGTGACTGGCTGCCTTGCTACACTAGGAGGAAGCTGCACATATTTGGGGATTAGAAAATCAAGATTCTGTTTTTGTGCTTTCAATGGAGATAATACAGTTAACTGTACCTTGTGAAATTTCTTATTTTTAAATTTTTACTTAACAGTATTCAATTTCATGTGAACCAAACCATACATTTATTTATGTGTACATTTATGTGCATATGTGTACATTTACACATATATGTAAATAAAAGTAGTCATTGGAACAATTATGTAACATATCTATCTATCTACCTATCACTCACTCACTCACTTGAGTTCACATTTTGATTCACTCAAGTTATTTTTGTTTATGACATAGTATAACAACACCAAATTAAAAATCATGACTTTTGCTTAATTAAATAAATAGGGCTTAACATCTGTTGGATAAACTAATATTCCCTCCAGTTATAATGACCACTGTTTTTCTTTTTTTAACAAGAAAATTTATGCAAAGTATTAACAAAAATTAAATAGGAAAATATTTCTGTAGAATTTGAGTATAAACTTTGACATAAACAGATTTTACTAAAGTAAAGTATAAACTATTTCCTTCCTTTCTCCCATGTCAATAATATTCCTAGGAGCAATTTGAACTTAAATGCCTCTTAAATGTATATATTGTGGATTTATCAGGTATTTTAAATTCAAAACTCTCTTAATTTTTAAATAATTTTGTTCTAGTACACATATATATTTTTTAAAAGTTGAGAGTGGAGAATAAAGGATATAGTATTCCTTCTGAAGGAATACTATAATACCAATATATACTAATATTAATAAGGAATTAATGAATTGCAAATAAGTGCTAGACTTTATTTTTTTTAAGATTTCATTTATTTTTTAGAGGGTGGGAAGAGAGGGAGAAATTGAAAGAGAGAATCATTGATATCCATGAGAGAAATATCAATGGCTGCCTCTTGCACACTCATAATCAGAGGCTTAACTGCAACCCAGGCATGTGCCTGACAAGGAATCAAACCAGAGACCCTTTGGTTCTCAGGCCACTGCTCATGCCACTGAGCCATACCAGCCAGGGCTGAGACCTAGACTTTAAATGTTATATCCATTGTGTTCTAGGCACACTTCAGTGCAAGAGATATTATAGTTTTTAAGGCAGGTGATGTCCCTGTTTTTATAGAACTAATTTTCTGTGTGAAGTAGGTATGTGTGTGTGATATATCATAAGCAAATTAACAACTGTTATGAAGTGATTTCTATCACCCCCAAATTCATATGTTGAGATATTTTAAAAAATATTTTATTTACTTTTCCTTAGAGGGGAAGGGAAGGAGAGAGGAAGAGGAACATCAATGTATGGTTGCTTCTTGTGCATCCCCTGCTGGGAACTGGCCCCTGCAGGGAACTGGCCTGCAACCCAGGCATGTGCCCTGACTGGGAATCGAACTGTGATTGTCTGGTTCACAGACCCACGCTCAATCCACTGAGCTACACCAGCCAGGGCCCATATGTTGAAATCTTAATGCTCAGGAACTCAGAATGTTAGTGTATTTGGAGATAGGGTCTTTAAGGAGGTAATTTGGTTAAAACGAGGTCACTAGGTCAGGTCCTAATTCAACAAAGGGCCTTATAAAAAGAGGAGCTTGGGACACAGACACATAGCAGAGGAAGATTATGTGAAGACCCAGGAAAAAGGTGTCCACTTACCAGCCAAGGAGGGAGGCCTCAGAAGAAATCAGCATCACTGACACTTTGACCTTAGAGTTGTAGCTTCCAAACTATAAAAAGTGAACTTCTGTTGTTTGAGACATCCAGTCTATGCTACCTTGTTGTGGCACTCCTGACCAAGTGTACACTAATAAGTACAAGATACGATAGGATAGAAAGTGATGGAGGGGTTGTCTTGGATTGGCTGCCCAGAAAATGTTTCTATAAGGAGGAGATATTTAAGCTGAGATGTAAGTAGAAGTAAAGAATCAGTTTAGAGACAAGACTATAATGCCCGAAGCGGCAACAGGTGGTGAAAAGTGTCTACAACTCAAAAGACCAATAGAAAGCAGGTGTGAATTTGGTCTGATAGAAAATGGTACAAAATGAGCTGCATTCTGAAGCCAAGTTCAGATGGTCTAAAGCTTAGAAGCCAGAGAAAGGAGTTTGATTTTATTTTAAGTGCAACTGATGATCACTGGAAAGTGCGAATCACAGAAGCGATATGATTAGGCTCAAATTTTAAGAAGATAATCCTGGTTGCTGCGTGAAAGGCATATTTAGGGGGTAAGAGAAAATGACAGAAGACCAGTGAAATGGGGCGACTGTGCTGGCCCATTGTCCTGGGGATGGGAAGGACAGGCTAGATCTGGGAGGGGGTGTTTTCTAGTCAGAGACCACAGTTCATATTGCTAGACTGTAACTGCGAGGGAGAGAAAGGGATAGATCGTTTGGGGATTAAGAAAGTTGGTAAGATTGGGAAGGCTCAGGAAGAAGAGGATTCCGGGAGATTCAAGAGTTCTGCCCTGTGTGTGTTCCTTTTGAAGATCTCAGTTAAGCAGTTGGAAATAGGAGCCAGGATTTCTGGAGTGGGTCAGGGCCCGTGATGAGGATTTGGAAGTCATTGCTACGGAGATAGCATTATAGCTGGGGGGTTAGAGAAGCTCACCCAGAGATGAGAAAGTGTCTCATTTCCCAGGGGTTACTGTGGATAAAGCTCAGTATAAATCTTCATATATTTATATATATTTTAAAAATAGTGCATTTATGCCTTTAGTGGACAATAAGTCTGACCTAGGTAGGAGAAGAGTGTCTTGTAGATGGTGGTCTACTCCCAGACCCTCACCGTGATGCCACAAAACACTCATTTTAAAAAAATCAACCTAGGATACTTCTTTTTCTCATCATATATATTTTCATTTCAAATGCTTTCAATACAATCAGAACTGTCTTCTTAGTGCTTTCCTACTGCTTCTTGTGCCTATCACTTATGGAGTTTCAAGAGACCTTGGAAGACAATGAAAATCAAACACTGCTAGTAAGGTAACAAATGGCATTCTGCCTACTTGTAATATCATCGGCCCAGTCAAGCATCATTTCTTCTCAACAAGGACAAATAGGAGCTGAAATAAAACGGAGGCAGTTATAAGGACCCACTGAATTGCAGACAGAAAAAATGATCTATGATTTACATTATCTGCTCATCATAGGGGTTAGAAACCAAAATGATATTTAGACTATGGCCTTGACATCTAGAAATGGCTCAACCAAAGTTTTTATGACTACAAATCCAACAACTTCATTCATTCATTCTTCATTTATTCATTCATGATTTGGCATTTATTAAAAACTGACAATTGCTGGTGGCAACAAGTATGGAACATGACAAAACCTCATTCAATTGGGTGCTTCTACGGGGACCATTGACTCTGGGGTTATAAAGCCAATGGCTTCCTGTTGAGATGGCTCCTGCAAAGAGTTTTTTATTTGTTCTTTTTGATACTCTAGTACTGTCCTCATTGCTTTTCAGTTCCCAAATCTTGACCTCCAGCCTGCCATGGACTTTCTGATTCTTTGCTAAATTTCTTATAAATACTGTAGTTTTCTCTCCTTTAAGACAGCTAGGGTCATTTTTGTCATTTCCAAAGAAAATATCTGGTTGCTATATATAACAGTTAGAGAAGTACAAAGGGTTAAATCAGACTTTCAAAGACAAAATGTATAGTCATCTCAAATGGCTATATATCAAGAATTACCATCCAAGTCTTGTATGTATTATAGAACGATGAACAATTTTTCCCATGAAACCCTCTCCTTGTTCAGGAAAGGTAAAGGACAAACTCTGCTGAGTACCCAATTATTTTTTAGGTTAGCTGTATTTTACTAAATCCTGAAATAGAAAATTATCTCTTGCTGTCCATCTTGCCACCGTTGAAGAACAGAAGTGAGGGGTAAGGGATGGGGACAAGTAGAAGTAATTGTCAGGTCAAGCAAAGTAAATGAGATTCAGTGTCTACGTGCTGTTAACAAAAACTCTCCCCAGAACCTTGGGGTCATAGAGCTAAGTGCCAAAGAGAATATAACATGGAATTGGTCCAATCAATTCCAATCCGATGACCAAGAAATGAAAACCCTTGAGGGAGTCAATTCACAGCCTCATAATATTTCTAGCTCTTTTTTTTTCCTGTCAGATCTTCAGGGTAGACTCTGCGCTTTAAAAGCCAGAAGTGATAGCAAGTCATTCTAAAGTGTGCAGAAACGGAAGCATGATGAAGCACGAGAACCCAGTTTTCTCCTCAGCCTTCTGTGTGGCAGAGATAAAGAACATCAGTAAAAAATTGTGTTATTTTTATTCCAGCCACCATAGGCACCTTAGTTTTTTGCTCTTGAAAGAAATGCCACTAGAAGGCATTTACGTAAGAAGGAAAAGGAAGTGTTCTGTGTAAGTTTCACTGGAAGTTAGAAATAAAATGATTTTGTTTTGCACTAAGACCCACATGATAGAAATAACTTTGATTGTTGCACATATTCACACCATAAAAACCATGCATTTATATATAACTTTACAGCTTTTAAATCATGTACATCCACAGTAAAATGTGAAATATGAGTTAACTTTTTAGGGATTCCATAAAATTGATATAATTTCCATTTTACAGGTGAAGACTCTCAGCTCAGAGAAATTTACTTGCCCTAAATCACACAATTAAGAAGTTCTGAAACTAGGAGAAGATGGGTCCTTTTCTTCTCTGAAGACAGAAGATTTCATAAAATTAATGATCATTTTAGTTTGCATTTATCCTAGATAAAATATTTTTATTAAACATATTGATATTAATAACTACAAAAAAGAACAAGTCCAACATTATCAGCATGAAATCCCCATTTCTGGCCTAAATAACCACATGGGTTAATCACTCTGCATGAAACAAAGTCATGATAAAATGGGACATCACAGTCAAAATAATTCTGGTGTTCCTAAAAATGATTCCTCAACTCTGTATTGTTTGGAGACAATTATAATCAGACTGAAAATCATATAAGAGAAGTTTGGTAAACTTGAAATGTCCTTATCAGGTTGTTACCATTCATTTGTTTTCATGAGTATCAAATTGCCCTTCTATGTCTTAAAGGTGAAATCATTTTTTAAATGATTAACTAAAATTTAAAAATGGACTCATGTGTTATTGAATTGACTTAGATAGCATCAATATTGTGGATATACATCCATTACATTTTCAAAGGACTCTACATGCTTCACAGTGTCAGGACCCCGGATTTACCAAAAGAAGAATATATTAAGTGCTGTTTTAAAGAATTGAATAGAAGAGATGTTATCAGCTCTCAGAACAATAATAGTAATAATAAAAGCTAATATTTATTATTTAATATGGATTGTGATCATTTAATCCCTTAAACAATTCAATAAAACTGGTGTTATCATTCCCATTTTACAGTTGACGTCATAACTAAGTCCCAGAAAAGTTAAGTAAATTATCTAAATTACCAAAGGTTATGCATCTTATAACAGCTGAGTAGATAATTTGAATCCAAGTAGCTTGACTAAATCCTCTGCACTTTTGTTTTTACCAGATAAAATGTATATCAATAAAGGCAATTTCATTTATAAAACAAAAGGGATGGATTTGAATGAGTAATTTTGTATGAAGATAGCATAAACTAAAAGGTTTGTAAACAATTTGGACACTGCCGTGTGCTATTGTGGTAAAAATAATCTCATGTTCTCAGCTCAGAAAGCTTGGATTTCATTTCTCAACCTGCCACGTAAGTGGGCGGCCAAGGCCAAGTTACACAATCTGCTGCTACGCAAAACAGACGTAGGTCATCACCACCATCATCATCCTATTTCTTATAAGATGGTATATAAAAATTATTTTAAAAACTATAAAATACTATACTCTGATTTTACATTAAAATTTAATCACTATTGTTACGAAAAAGGAGAGCCCAAAGAAAGATAACGTGAAGAGCAATATGCTGAATAAAAGAAGCATAATCTTGAGACTATGTTTTCCAAGATGCCAACTTTTTTCTTGACAATGTTAATGTCTCCCTGTCAGTAAGGCATACGAAGGTTTTTAATGGCAGAAATGACATTCCTTGAACCATTAGTCATCTGTGCCCCGAAGCCAGCCAAGCAAAGACATCCGGTGACGGACCTGGTGTGCAGGGTCTGATCAGTGGTCTCTTTCCGGAATGGTGTCCTGGTTGCATTATTCAGGTAATGTTTCTAAGAAGATGAACTGTCTTTTTCACCTTCAAAATTAGGTATTTTACAAAGAGATGGGGGAGTGGGAGAGAAAGACAGAAGAATAAATGAGAAGGATGAAAAGTGATTTGATAGAAGCCAGGAAGAGAGAGCTTAGTAAAAGGGTGGATGAACCAGATAGAAAAGGAGCTCCAAGTTGCTAAGAAACAGAGAAAGGGGCATATCAGATGGCAGATGAGAAAAGCAAGAAGGTGAAGTTGACATACAAATTGGAGAACTTAAAAGGAAATCGCGTGGCTAGTGAGGAGCCTGGAACGGATGGGGTGTCTTAGATAATGTAAGTGTGCTTCATTTAGCAGCATCTTCCCCTGAAACTGAGTGGTTATCATCTTGGTGGAAAGTGTCAGCTTTGAGATTTGAGGGATTTTGAAGGAATGGCATATTGAGAGGAGAAAATTTTATGATTTGATAACTTTATTGGCCTTGTAAATGCTTAAGGGAATAATTTCATCATGGGAAGAACTGACAGTCCATCTCTCCCTTCTCACTTTATCTTAAAATATATTTTATCCTGGTTCCAAAAGTATGACACATATATGCATACATAGAGACACAGGAACTCATCTTTAAGAGTTCAGAGATTCATTTGGTTACATATTCATCTCAGATTATATTTTTTATACTGCAGAATGAGAGCTCCGTCAGTACAGAAACTGATTGTCTATCTTATGCACTGATTTGTGCCTGTTGGGTGAAGAATCTCACAAATAAAAGGTGCTCCATAGGTTTTGGCCAAGTGAGTGAATGCCATTTATTCTCGGTTTCATAGCAAATCCCCTGATTTTCTGAGGTGGACATAAAGATACAATTTTGTCTATCATGGAAAAACTCATTTTGAACTTTAAGCTTATTTAGGAATAGTCAAAATAAATGTGCATTTTAATTTATGAGGAGAAAAATCTCCTAGAGGTACTTATGATCTATATGGCAAAACACCTGAACGTTCAACTATTGGCAAAATATTTATAACTGTTCAGTGTATATAGAGGTTGATGTGCTAATTTTCAAACAGATTTCTTTGTGAGCCAACGGATGACTGAAAGCCATTGTCTTTTACAAATTGACAATATGCAAAGCTCAGTTAAATAAAGATATAAACGAAAACCAACTTTTAGAAATTAATATTGAAATGTCATTGATGTCAGTTTAACACGGGTGGAAGATATTAAAAGCTTCTCAAAACTGACATTTTTAATCAAAGTGGTACTTTTAATAATAGTTCCTCTGTGATTGCAGCAGTGACTTGTTATTCCAAGTCTACTTTCTGATCCATGTGCATGGCACAGCTCTAAATGGTGGTGGTGTAGGCAGCGCACAGTGTGATGGGAAGGTCACCCAGAGGGCCGTGTTCTCTAAGTCCATCCACATAGTAATACAGTGTCCGGTTTGTACAGAATGCGATGGTATTATTTGAATGTATTATTCTGTTACTTTTATTTCCAGCACATCGAATAGCAAGGTGAGCATGTAGCAACAGATGCTTGAACAATTTAAGTGACCTGCTGAAGGCCAGACAGGTAATACATGGCATAGCTGGGACTGAAACCTAAGTCTTTTTTACTCAAAATCTAATGTTTCTTTCACTGTAAAACACTCATTTTTGACTCCTCAATTTTTTGCACCAAGGACCATTCATTAGGTTAGGTGCTGTGCTGTTTCTAGAGGATCCTTATTAAAGGTCAGGTTCACTTGGGAGATATCCTGCATTAAGGCAAGAAGAAGTATTAACCCTTGGAAGGAAACATTAGAAGTCTGATGGGATAAGATGCAAAACAGGTCAATTCTGATAGGGAAAAACAGAAGGTCCACGAACAACTTTTGTTGGAGAAATTTGGATCAGCCAAGTAACAGCACGGGGGCCCAAAATACTGGCCCATTGGGCTGGAAAGAGCAGAAGCTCCGGAGACCTCCTCTGGAAGTGGAGGGAACTGCCGTAGCGAGTGGACCTGAGGAAGGGCTGAGTCCAGAGCAGTGGTCACTTACTTTGTTAAAAATTACATACATTTTTATCAAGACAAGCGATTTGCTTTGAAAACAGATAGTTTCTCTTTGGGTGATCGAAAAGTCATAGGGATGTAGGGTACTGCATAGGGAATACAGTCAATAATATTGTGAAAACTAGGTACGGTGCCAGGTGGGCACTGGAAATATCAGGGGGAAACTTTGTAAAGTATGTGATCATTATGCTGTATACCTAAAACGAATACAAAATAATACTGAGTGTAAACTGTAATTTAAAAACAAAATTTTAAAAATTTTTCAAAAGGTTCCTTAAAGATTCAAAATATCAGATGTCACACGTGTTTTAAAAGTATTATTTTCTAGACAATTGGACACTTCCACTAAAGTCATGAAATCGGGAATAAAAAGGAAAGACGCTCTCCAGGTGCTTTAAACCCTGCTCCCTGCTCTCCGACACACACAGGTCTAGACAGTAATGGCGGACATATTCTTTGGGAAAAACCCGGACCTGCCTACCTTTCATCCCCTAGGACTTCAGGTGCCCCAGTCAGGGCTCCCTGCTGGGGTGTTGTGTTTACTGTTCTGTGCCTGAGTGCAAAGTATTGTATTCTGTGCCCTGGGGCACCTGAAAAAGATACTTGAGTCCCAAAGTAGACAAATGAAGGCTTCAGACCCAGTCACCTCAGGCAACAAAGTGCTTGTTCGGAAAAGCCCAAGGAAGCACTAAAATGCAGTGCCTTCCAACTGCATAGTCATTTTACCTTCACTGCGTGGCTTGATACCAAAACCTCTTTCCAGTAAATTGATTAAAAGCCCAGATTAGGTCTTGCTAAGAGAGTCTAAATTAATGTCAAGCTCCCTCGGATTTTTGTGTCCTTGTTTTCAGAAAACTTTCCTGAGACAGTGTAAGGCCATGAATAAGCTATTCAGTGAGGAAAGGCCTTTAGGTATGTAAAGGATTTTAAAGACTGATTAAAACAATGGGGTTTATGTCTTAATTTCAGTTGTAGTTTTATTTTTTTAAGATTTTATTTATTTATTGTTAGAGGGGAAGAGAAGGAGAGAAGGAGAGAAATATCAATGTATGGTTTGGTTGCCTCTTGCGTGTCCCCTGCTGGGAACTGGCCTGCAACCCAGGCATGTGCCCTGACTGGGAATCGAACCGCGATCGTGTGGTTGGCAGGCTGCACTCAGTCCACTGAGCTACACCAGCCAGGGCTCAGTTGTAGTTTTAATTTTTATTTTTTTAAACCAACTTTCAGCTCAGCTCCCCAAACTTTCAGCAATTACTTGGCATTTATAATAAGACAGTAAGACCAATTTGTTTGGAGATAGAGACTTTTTAT
Source organism: Sturnira hondurensis (assembly GCF_014824575.4). Classification (NCBI taxonomy): domain Eukaryota; kingdom Metazoa; phylum Chordata; class Mammalia; order Chiroptera; family Phyllostomidae; genus Sturnira; species Sturnira hondurensis. The sequence goes on along the minus strand of NW_028076783.1, from coordinate 885,912 downwards.
TTTTTCTGAGTTTGAATTTCTTTTTCTCACGTATTTTCTTACGAAATTAATAGAAAGATCAACTTCATCATTGAGGAGGAGGATGAGATGCAGAATTTTTGTAACATGGAATCAACACTCATTTAACAATTATTTACTGAGCACCTGCAGTATGTCAGGCTGTTCTAGTGGTGGGGATGCACTAGAACAGAGAAAATCAAGAAGAAATTCCCACTCGTGTGGGTGTGTCTCAAGGTGGGGAGGCAGAAAGATAAGAAATGAGTAAATTACACAGGATACTAGAAGGTGGTAAATGCTCTGAAGAAAAATAAAACTTGGAAGGAAACAGAGAGTGTCGGGGTGTGATGGGGCTGGCAGTGACGAATGAGACCATCAAGGAAAGCCACACCGAGAAAGGGATATTTGAGCAAAGACTGGAAAAGGGGAAGAGAACAATTTTGGGGAGTGTCTAGGGGAGGAGGTTTTCAAAGAGAGGAAACAGCAAGTGCAAAGAAATGAAGCAAGGGAATGTCTGGCAAGTTCCAGCAACAGCCAGGCAGCCATTGTAGCTAGAATAGAATGATCTAGAAGATGACAGGTAGGAGAGAGTCAAAGGTAATGGATGGCTGAGGCCACATGAGGCTGAGAATGCCAGTGCAAGGTGTTTGTGCTGAATGAAATGGGGGGCCGTTGCAGGGTTTTGAGAAGAGAACTGGTATGTTGTTCCTTACAGGTGAACCACTTCCTCTGGCTCTTGTGTTGCGGGTAGACCAGATGTGGCAAAGCTGGAAGCAGGAAGAACAAGTAGTGTGTCATGGCAGCAATCCAGGGGAGTGATGATGCTGGTTTGAAAGTAGCAAGAAGTGGCCAGGTTCTGGATCTGTTCCGGAGAGGCAACAAGATTTGCTCAGGAAATGAATAGAGCAAGCAATGATTCTGGGGCCGACTCTGACGTCGTGACCTGCACAACTAGAAGGCTGCAGAGTAGTTGCCACTTGCCACCATGGGCAGGGCAGTTAGGTGGAAAGATCAAGCGCTCAGCTGGGACACAGGAAGTTGAGATGCCTGTCAGCTATCCTGGTGCAGTTTCAGGTGGGAGGCAGCTGTGGGGGTCTGAAGTCCTGCGGAGAGGTCTGTGCTGGAGATTGGGGGTGCACTTGGGGACAGCTGCCCTCTCAGAAAGTATTTAAAATGACCCAACTGGATGAGATCACAGAGAGTACCTGAGAGAGAAGTCACAGGACTCAGTTCTGAGCCTGAAGACACTCTGACACTAGGAAGCTGGGGATAAGAACAGATATCAGAACTTTATCATGAGATAGTACAACCAGCGACCAGTGAGGGAGGAAGAAAACAAGAGGGTGTGGTATCTGTCCTGGGGGCCAAGTGAAGTAGACGCTTCCAGGAGGAAGGGGGGTCAGCTCCGGACATGCTCCCACGAAGTTAAGGAAGATGGGTGCTGGCCACTGGATTTAGCCCTGTGAATTTACTCTTTGGGTTAGATTCAAAGTTCTTTTTCTTCGGCTTCTGCTTAGTATATTTTTCAGCAAGCAGTCCTGGTTTCTGAAGCCCTGCCTGACTCATCTGGAAATGTAGCTTGCAAATTCTAGCCTGGTGCCAGGTCATGGGCCTATTTTCCCTGCCTCTTAAACTTCTAAAGTGGCCGATCTCTCTGATAAGTTTGGGCCAAAACCTCTCATATGTCTGGTGGGGAGTAGCAGAGAAGAAGCCGAGAAGGACTGAATGCCGTTCTCCCAGAACATGTCCATCGTGGGTTACTTACCATGCAGACTCTCAGAAAGAAGAACCATGTCAGTACACCTCAAGAGCAGTAGGGTAGGTACTTCGTAGGTTATTTACTCAAGGACTATGAAAACTTCCTTTTTTAAAGTTTGACAAACTTAAAATTTAAATAATAGTTTTGTACATCATTTATTTTGACATAGGTATTTCAACATCTAATCCAATCTCCTAGCTCATAAATCAGGTATTGCAATATCCCCACATTCCCAGAATGATTAAAATGTGTAAACTATGGTTAAAAAATAACTTTAAAGACAAAATAAATTTAATACTTCTTTGAAAATAAATTTTCTTGGGGAAAATAAAGTGCTGTTTCCATCACAGTGCAAACATCAAATAACTGAAATCTAATGTATAGTTTGTAGGCTGATTTAGAAGACACTTTTTAGAAATTTTAACTGAAGTGCAAGTTAGGGAGATGCAGGTCACAGAATTATTCTATTATACTTTATTTTATGCTGATTGTCTGTAGTTATGAATTTATTTTCTGTAGGATATTAATGAAGGAATATGAATATCGATATGTTGATAATCATGTTTGAATTTCACAAATCTATTGTATACCAAAAATCCAATATAGAATGCAGGTTTCTTTCTCGTTTATCTACTGCTACATAATAAATCATCCCAAAACCTAAAAGCCTGAAAATACAAACCTTTTTTTTATTCTTAGGGTTCTTAGTTAACGGGTTCAGATGGATGGTTGCCTGCCTTTGGCCGAGCGGTTTTTCTGTTTCCTGCGGTGTCAGCTAAGGCCATATTATCAGGGTGCTGCGCTGGTCGGGACTACAAGTAGGCTCACTCACATGGCTGGCAGGGGTGCTGGCTGATTCTGGAAGCTCGGCTGAGGTTGTAAGTGCTTTGGTTTCTCTGCATGACCTTTCCACAAGTTTTGGGATTTCTATAGCAAGGCAGTTAGGGTTCCACGAGGCAGAAAGTAAAAACTCTCAGAGCTCTTAAGTCCTGGGGTGAAAGCTTAAGAATGTCATTTCTGTTGCATTCTATTAGTCAAAACCAGGTCCAAAGTTAGCCAAACTTTAAGGCAACAGGAAATTGCTCCACAACTTGAGAAATGGAATAGCATATGCTCAAAGAAGGGAGGAGATGGTTGAGGACTATCTTTGAGGACTATCTACTACAGAGCCCTCTGGCCCCCAACAGTTCATGATTCTGGTACATACAAGATGTCCTCAGCCCTCCCCCCCCAAAACCCTGTAGTCTGATGTCATTATGGCAGAGCTTAAAGTCCAGGAAGATTTAGTCCTACCCTTTAGCTAAATCAGGTCCAGGTGTGAAGGGGACTCCTTGGGTTCGTTCCTTACAATGGTTCCTTAACAATTCTAGTCTTATAGACTAGAATAACAGCAGTGGGTCCTGCAGCTCAAAAAAGGAGCAAATAGAGGGTCTCTGGGAGTCGCCAGTCCACAGCAATTCTCAAATCCAGATGGGCACATGTTGCCATTTTCTGACTCCAGGAAAAGAACTTGCCTAGATTAGGGAAGTTTTGCTCCCTGGAGTGAATTCTATGGCTCTTGGATCACCCCGGTTCTTGGACTCCAATCTCTCTTTTCTGAATTTTCCTTCCTTTTCCATAAGAAATGGCCCCCGATTAGAGTTGAGTAGCTTTTTCACCCTCCCTCCTACCCATAGAAATTTGGGGGTACAGGGGCCTCCTTTAATTTTAGGTTGTGTCTGTATCACTTGGCCCAAGCTTGTATAATTCTTTTTAAAATATTGTGGATTTTCTGTGCATTGAATTATAATCTACTTCATTACTTGAAAATGACACTGACAAATTTCTTTCAGGCAGACTTTTCACTACCTTGGACTATGGAAAAGAACCTCAGAGTCTTTAAAGTCCCTCTAGTGGAGTAAACCCCTTCTAGTGGGTCTAAGAATTGTGTCTTTATGATTCCTGGAGGCTCAATAGTGAAACTGAGAGGGTCCATAAGACCTGCCCATTAGATCCTTAGAAATCGTTTGGTGTAGTCCAGTTCTAAAGTACTCAGAGGGAATACAGAGTACTTTATTACATTTTTTTGAGGTCTCAACAAAGGCTTTTACAACCATACCCCCTGAACTGATCTTGACCTTGAGGTTTTGTTTCACGAGCAGTGCCCTGGCATTGCCTCCAGGTTTTAATTTACTTTGAGTACATTTTGTCATCTCAGAGTTTGGGAATGACAGAGTTTTACTTCCTAAACCAGTAATTCTGGGGTTGGAAATGTTTCCTTTTTATTCAATTTAAAAAATAAACAAGTCTTTTTTTTTCAGTTAGTTGATCTGTTTTAATCTTACCATCCACAGTTAAAAATGCATTTGGCATTTTCAAAACACTGCCTGGAAATGTTCTTAGCCATATCTATAATTTCACAAGAAATATTTTCTATCTTCCATATTATTGTAGGTAAGAACGTTGCCAAACTTTCTGTCACTATATAACGTGGGTGATCTTTTCTCTAGTCTTCAGTGGCAGTGTCCTCTCTGTCTATCCAGCCACTGTGTCCAATCTCTTTGAGGTTCCTTCTGGCCTGTGCTAGTGACTAGTCTTAAGTCCAATGACACATATTTTTTTATATTTTGTTATGGCAACATCCTATTTCTAGGTATTATTTTTAATTTCAGTTGTAATGGTACCACCCCTAAAAATTCAGAGTCTTTAGAAAAAAAACACCTGTCCTTAAAAATCAGTGTCAAAAGAACCAAAATTCACAAAATTCCTAATGGTTCTCCATTCCTGTCTATTATCAGAGTTTGTCTTGTAGCAATAACATACATGAGTTATATACTCCAGACATGAATTTTTTGTTCAGTGATGAATTGTCCGATAAAAATGAGTAAGCCAAGTATGTGAACATCAAAAAGTTTGCTTTTATGGACTTTTCCAAGATTATTTTCTGCTAAAGGCACTGTATCCTCTTCTATTTCTTCAATCCTTGTTAGTCTAAAAAATATGAAGATATCTTGTTTGTTTTTTGGTCTCTCAACTAATTACCTGTCATGTTCTCTAGAGTTTACCTTCATAGCAACTCTCAAAGTCATTCCATCCACTTCATGCCTTTTATCTAAGTTCACATTCAAGTCCTTCTCATCTATCATCAGATTTAGTTCAATAGCCTTCTCATTCCCAGTCCCTTGTTCTACTTATTTTTTTTTCACACCATTCATTCAATAAGCTATGAGATGAGCCTTGAGGCACATATGCTATGGAGACACTTGTAAATCAGCTACAGTCTCTTGAGGAACTCAACTCTATTGACAACTCCAATGTTTTGGAAGCACAGATTGAATCACTTTATTCAAAATTCAAAAAAAAGGAAAAAGTTAGATCCTGTTTTAACATCCCACACTGCATTTACTTTTCTAATTCCTTAAACTTCTCCAGTCTGTGCTAGTTCTTCCGTCTGCCTTTGTCTTTCATGATGACGCTTCTGCTCAATACTCATCAGTCATTTCATAGAATTTCTATTAATTTTTTGTCTAATGTTTTATTATGATTAAATGTAAGCTTTGTCTTTGGCAAGAATACCCTGGAGGCCATCTTGTGTTCCTCTCAGTGCTTTATATCATGATGTTGTTATGTCTTAATTGTAGAGATGGCGACCTTGACCCCTTGGCTAAAATGGTGGCTGCCACAGTTCTCCACTGCAAAGTTACTATTTCTCTCTTTGTAATTAAAAACACCTTGGAAGAGACTCTTTGAGACTATGTAAATATAATATTTCTCTTCAAGCTTTCATTCACTTTAACATCTTCAGTAGATCTTGCCTGAAACAATTATTACCTTGTTGTTTGCCTAATGGTGATTTTGTATATGCTTCATTCTCTCCACATTCATTAATCAGAATTATTCTGTAAGGAAGAGCTGCTTCATTTGCCTATATATATATAGGCACACACATATATATATATGTGTGTATATATATATATATACACACATATATATATACACACACACACACACACACACAAGTATGGACTCATAGATATTTATTTTATGGGTAACAAATACCATGTTTATTTTGTTGCTCAAATTTATGTAGTCTCCTCTCTAAAGAAGCTTTCTTCCTGAATTACTCTAACTAGCTATTATCTCTCTCTCTTCTGAATCTGCAGATCATTGTATTTGCTGCCCTTTCATGTTGCTCTCTACATTTTTGTCTCATATTATAGATATTTATAAATATTCCCTTTGTCATTATACCCGCTTCCATTTCATGGTCTGGATTACTAAGGATAAAGATTGCCTATCACTAACCCTCTATTCCCTCCACGGTCGATGTGGAGCACATCAGTATATATGTGTTGAACTAAATTCAACTGGATAAAGCATTTTTGGCCAGGACATAATTGAGCAATACTCAGTTATGAGCCTGCCACTGTGGTCTTGCTCACTGTGACACCCACTTTTGTCTCAGGGTTTTCTTCAGTACACATAAAGACAGTGGGTTGCTGGGGCTGGGGAGCAATCAATGCCTGGACCATTAAAGAAGTAGACACAGACACTAAAACAATGACTACCTAACTGATTTCTGTGGAACTAGTACAACCTGGGTCTGAAATGTAGAGTTTGTTTGGATGTTCTCGGTTTCTGATGCGGTTCTCTCGACTCCTTTATTTCTGGATCCATTATATCACATTAAGGGTGAAAATTATTTCCAGGCTATATCATGATAGATAGATATATGTATTAACACAGATGTGGACAAAAGTAGATTTACAAATAATATAAATAAATAGTAGAATAATTAATAAATAATAATGTTAGAGTATTATATTCTTATATTATGGCATACTCACACCTGTAAACCTACTTTTGCCAACCTCTGAATAGATTATTCTCTATGTGTCCGTGTCATTAGTGTTATGGAAGACTTTTTAGATTAATTTATTTAAGTATGTTTTGAATATTTATTAAGACCAAAGTATGAACCATTAATGGTGAAAAAAATACAATTTCTAATTTCTGTCATTTGAGCACCATTTTGAAAACACAGGGCTGGTTGCTGGTAGATCTGGGGCATGAACCCAGGCTGTCTGACCATAGAGCCTAAGTGTGGGTTTTAAACTGGCTCCTACTGTGTGTTTATGAAAATGATAAGTGTTCTTTTTGAACCACAAAAGTAATTTTGAACAGCACCAGTGGGCACAACCATAGTTTATGGTTCCCTAGAAACTGGATGAAGCATGTAAGTGACTAAAGTACAAACTCTCCTACACAATGAGAATGGTTGTTGCAGTGAGTTGCTACAAGAGGCAAGACAAGAAAAAGAGTATGTCCACCGCCTGGCTTATTTCACTTAGCATGATGCTTTCCAGTTCCATCCATGCATACCATATGACCTCACCATTAACAGGAACTTAATCAACAAAACACACGCACAAGCAAAATATAACCAAAGACACTGAAATTGAGAACAGGCTGACAGGGACCAGAGGGGAGAGGGGAGGGAATTTCAGGGGAAAAGGGTGAACGATTTGCAGGAACAAGTATTAAGGACACATGGACGAAAATAAGGGGGTGGAAACAGGAAGGAGGTGGGGAGGGCTTGGGAGTGGGCTGCCCTAGGAAGAAAAAGCAGAAAACTGTACTTGAACAACTATGAAAATTAAAAAAAGAGAGTATGCCCAGCCCAACAAAGTGAACAGATGTCGTGGAGGAGGCGGCATTAGGATATTTGGCTAGTGTGTGTAGAGAGGGGCATGGGGGGGGGGGCCTTCCCTGGTTGGATGGAGAAGTGCAGGCTCTGTGTGCACTGCCACGAGCAGGCCTCTTGCTGGGGCACACTGGGTGTGAATGGGAATTAAGACAGAAATAGTGCTCTGTGGAAGCAGTAGGATCTTACATTCCATAATGATTTACTGCGTTGAAAACTCTAAATGAACCATCTAGAATGGTACCTAAAAACCTAGAAATGTATTCAAAGGGTTTTGAGCCAGCATCATGTTTTAGATTCATAGACTGAGAGGTGTACTTACCAAGGTATTTATTCAAATACAAGATTTTAAGTTGGAAGTTGGGTAAACTACCAGCAGGTGGTAGCAGACAGGCAGATTTCTCTGTCCGGTTAACCTGATTTGCACTAGAAATTTGTGTGAGAGCCAGTTCAGGCTTTCGTGTGTACACAGTTTTGTTTATATAGCATATAATTATGTCAAGGCCCAGATTTGGATAAAATAATGTCCTTCTCACAACACAGCAGCATCCTTCCTAATAGAAACAACACAACATTTCTTTTTCGCCAGACTTTTGATTCTTAGTAGTAGTATGTATGGGCATATGGAGTGGTTGGAATGTGCTATTCCAAATATCATTTCAAAATAAATTAGAAAACATATTGTTTGTCTGGAAATCTTGTGCTTAAAGAAGTGGGAATGTCAACTGGGTTCATTGGGATTGGGAGAGTTTGGGGAGAGGCCCCTGTTTGGTTTATTTGCAGACAGCGGGTGGAGTCCAAAGGTTATCATCTCCATTTAAATATGAAGAGACCATGGCTCAAAGAGGTTAAGCAATTATCTGATTTATTTGTCCAAGTAAGTAACAGATCTGGAATTTGGACCCTTAACCGAACCGTATCACTTTCTATGCTCTTTCTTTTCAATACCCAAGAGATACATTTTCTACTTCAGCAACCTACTGGCTTTTGTCCTCATTAAAGCATACAAGGTGATACATTTTTATACTGGTTAATTAATCACTGCATTTTCCCAACATTTTATTATGAAGAACTTCAAACACACTAAGAGTTGGAAAAAATTTTCAACAGCCCTTCTTATATCTACAACTGAGAATCTGCAATTCCCTTTTTATCTGCAATCTACTTGTTTTTATCAGGTATCTATCTATCTATTCACTCCCTATCTAATCATTAACCCAATTTTATATGCATTTCACAGTGAAATAAGGACCTCAGTCCACTTCATCCCTAATCACTTCACATCACATCGTAACTGGAGTTCACTATTTGTTTATAGATTTATTAAAAAGTTCAAGTGAACTTTGTGTATAATAAAATGCACCAGTCAAGTTCATCCTTCAGTAACTTCAGACGAATGCATTTTTCCATGCAATCAGAATTTCTCTGCATATACAGAACATTGCTTTCATATCAGGAAGTGTCTTATATTCCTTTCCAGTCAAGCTCCACCCATGAGGAGACACTGTCCTTCTGTTTTTTGGTTGGTTCTTTGTTTTGTTTAACCATAGATTAACATTATGTGTTTCAGAACTTTATGTAACTGGAATGATGGTATGGACTCTTTTGTAGAAGGCTTATCACACAGCACAATGTGTTTCGAGAGTGATTGCTGTGTTCTATGCATCAGTCATTCACTCCTTTTCATTCTTGTTGATGGACAGTTGGGCTGTTTTGGTTTCGTCTGCATGGAATAAAGCAGCTATACATATTCTTGTACCAATGATTCGCTTCTTTTGTTGTAACTACTGTGTCATAGGGTAAGTACAGATTAATTTTATGCCAAACTGTCCGGACCTTCTTCAGAATGTTTGTGCCAGTTTACACTCCCACTAACAGTGTAGGAGAGTTCTTGTTGCTCCGACACTTAGTATTGTCAGTCTTTTAAATTCTGCCCTCCTGGAGGGTTTGTGCTGAGTTCTCATTCAGGAAGACAGCCACACTCATCAGCTTTGGTTGGGACCTTGGACTCATGGAAGTCAACTTCCATTATGGCTGTTTCCTTATTTTTTGCCACAGTAGGAAAATGTTCTCCCCGTTTCTCACTTATAATTTTTTTATTCTCCATATCATTTTGTTTCTTCTGAATTCTCTGACATCAACATATCTATTTCTACTAATCCTGATAACACTTCCTCTTTTAATGCAATGTATTTTTCCATTTGATTAATATGATTCATTTGTAATTGCTGTGTTTCTTATTATTAAGAGTCAGATAAGCAAGTTCATTTATGCAAGCTTGTTCTAGCCAAAATTGGACAGTAGTTAAGTAAGGAACTTTGCCAGGTATTTCAGAAGGATTTCAGGTTCATGGTGTTTTAGTGATGTAGGCAGAAACTGCTTTTATTTACAATGAACTTCTTGGGCCTGGGTAGAATTAAAGACTGTCTTAATATGGTGAAGCTGTGATTATTGGTTGCTTGCTCAGATGAGTCTGACACTATGTGGAAAACAGGCAAATAAAGGGTAGAAGGTGATGAGCAGTAGGTTTAGTTTATTTTAACTTGGCAGGACTAAAATGAGCAATAGAGTAAACCTAGGGATTGCCTGCATTCAGCTTTGGGTTTGCTAATCCCTGTATTTGTCACTCATTGTGAACTACAGAGGTCGTTTGCTTCTTACCTGCTTTATACTTATGTGAGGGAAAACCTGCTAGAATGCTTCTTGAGAGGGTATTATTGAAATCTGAGTATTACTTTTATTTTAAAAGTTCCTAATAATTTGTAATAATTTATACTTGCTGGTGATTAAAAGTTTTCACTGATTCCAAAAAGGCAGGTATCCCAGCTAGATTAAGAATTTCAAAATAACATTAAAGGGAGATGTTATGCCATTAACTTTAAATTTAGTGATGCTCCAAAAAACTAGTAACATCAATATATTTATATTTTCATTAGGGAGACATGTCTCATCCACTTAGGCTTGTGTCCACATTCATTAAACAAGAAAAAAAAGGAAGATAAAAATTTGCACCTTTAGTGGAAACTGTGAACAGAGCCCACAGAACTCAAAACAATAATGAATGTAGTCAGCCATTCCATGCTCCAGTGCCTACAGCAAAACACGTACTAAGGCAAGTAAATGATAGTGCAGACTTCCCTTCTACAGTGTCATTTCCAGCTGAGGAATTCAATTATGTTTAATTGAGTTGAGCCACATTATTACACTGATGCAGGCCCTCTTGATTGTAAGTAACAAACCTGTGGTATTTTGTAACAGCGGAAAAATGCTCTCAATCTGGATGGAGTAAAAATCGATGTGGCAGCCGACGTATGTTCAGTCCCAATTATAGACAATTAGGAAGGATCTTTTGTATTATTAGAAGGCACTTCTGACAATTGATGGAAGCATAGGTCAGGTGACTAAAAAAACAAGGTACACAGAAAGCTATGTAGGCAGATAATATAAGAGAAAATGTGGCATAGTGAAAAAAACCAGTTAGAGGTACTGAACATTTGAATCTCAGTTCAAAATCTCAGGCCATGATATTAATGACCTACTAGTTTTGACTGGAGAAGGCACCCCATGACTTTGTCAATGCAATGAAGTTGGTCAAAGTGGACCTGAAAGATCGCTTCCCACCAAGCCCCACCTCTGTACCCACAATTCGTCCTTAAGGGAAAATATCTCCTGAGAAATATATTGATGTTATTGCCAAATGTTCAAATTACTCAGAAATATATTATTAGGAGAAAGAGGTAGATCTCTTATGATAATTAGATTTTTGGTGTGATGAAAACCCAGCTTCTCCCTGTTTTTACATTGTTTTTTAAATCACCTATTTCTTCCGTTCATGATTACATCAATTGCATTTTTTGCTTTAAATACTCATTGATACGCACCCTTCATGACCTATATAAACTCACCATTTTAAGAATATGATATAAGTTACTTAGGCAGAGTTTCAGATTGTCAGCATTTTACTAGTTTCCCAGGTTTAACAAGGCTCGGCACTCCCAATTCACTGACGTTGAATACCACAGAACATAAGGAGAAGTATTAGCAGATTAATGTGATCCCTTCATTTTGCACAGTGCTTTGATGGCACGCATTTAACAGTGTTAAACTTCTCCATTTGAAACTAACAATTCTATAGTGCCGAGTGACCCTTTGGGTCCAATTCTAATTTTGGAAGTGGCTGGCCTTAAGGTTGTGTCAAAGAATTCTGTGGGCTCTTCTGAGCTTGATAAGAAAGTGAAATGTGATCAATAATGAGCGACTGCTTTAGGACTGAGAGGAAGCTGTGGCCACACACCCGCCTCGGGTTGGCCGTCCCTACTGCCTTCACTTTTTCATGAACGACACAGTGTTATCACTTTTGAAGTGGGAAATTCCATCACATAAACCAGTGCAAAATAAATCATTACGGTTTGTTGGGTACATTACATATCATCTGAACTATACTAACAATTTCTTTGGCCCCTTTCCTTTCCTTTTTGCATCCAGCTGGAGTAGGACCAAGGCTTACAGTGCCGGTCACACTGTACCGTCCCTCTCTCAGGTGGGGCAACCCTGACGACTTTAACTTGGCAGCCTGACTTTGTACAAAGCGCCTCAGCCTGCTGCAGTCCAACTGTTTCATTTTCTTCTCAACCACCTGGTGTTCCAACAGTCTTATTCTTGTCTAGGTACAACACACACCCCCCAAAAACTTTAAATAGCATTTAAGCATGTCTTTAATGTCTCTCTAAGCACCAACAGCTCCGTGAGGGCTCTGAATGATGCTGCAAAAGCAAAGTTGCCAAAATACACAGGTGCTACCAAGTTAGGTTTCTCTGTTAAAGTGAAAAAAAAAAACAACATACCTTCAGACTGAATAAATCACACATGTGTTCTGAGACACAAGCAAAAACCCGCATTTTGAAAACTGTCATTTCCTAATTTAAAGATTGTCTTTGTTTTCCAACTGCTGCTGAAGAACATACGAAGAGACTACTTTTTCTTACGGATGAAGAAGTCTGGAAAAACATTCTAAGAAGGCACACGAATCCACCAGCGAGTCACAATGAAAACAGAAAGAAAAATAGAGGGTCCAGTAGAAGTAACACCTGCTTGAGTGTGGTTGGTAGGGTAATAATATGGGTGTCATGATTTTTAGTTTTAATTTGACCATTTCATCTAAAATGTCATATGGTGTGCTTGAGTGTGATATTGTTATATTATAAAATTACATGCATATGATTTTGTAATAAAAGATTTTGTACTAAAAAGGGGGTGTTATTTCTGTCAGACCGTGTATAAGGAAATTTAACAACATGTTATACTTAATGGCTTACTGTGAGCCTAGTGTGGGTTATACAAAAGACGCATCCTATCCTTGAGGTGTTTATGGTATTGTTGGGTACACAACAATTACTGGAGAATAATTAAGGACAGAATTTGAGCAAGGGAATAAAGAAAAGAAGAAATGTTTCACAGTTGGTAGCTTATATAGAAATAGAAGGTGCTATAATTACTTGCAAATAACCTTGGTAAATGATGATGTGCTAAAAATCTAATGACGTTTTCAGAGGTCCCCTTATGGAGAGCTTTTCGTGTGTGTCGTGACGTACTATAGCACGGGAGTTAGCAGTTCCTGTTTTGGGAATAAAACCTACAGCCAAAGTATGGCTTCATTAACTAATAGCTCTTTGACCTTGATTGAGTTCATTAAGTTTCTGAGTCTATTACTTCATTAATATAATGACCATAGTAATAGTATTCAAAATTCTAGTTTTATGTATATTAAATGAGATATTTAATACGACTAACATTCATTGAGTGTCTACTCTATGCAGGACACTCTTTTGAGAGGTACATAAAACAATAAGGCAGATACCCTGCCCTTGAGGAAAGAATATTCTAGTGGGAACTTCATTAGCTTATTCATTCATTGAACCAACTTTTGTTCAATGTGTAACGTGTTGTGGTGTTGTCTTAGGAATCACAGAAAACATAAAGAAACACAGCTGCTTATGGTTACTTGTAAAGGACGAAGGAAAGGCCAGCACCTGAGGGAGAAACGTAAGGGGCAGCTATTTCAGTTTGAGTGGGAAGGAATAAGTCCCCCAATAAGGTAACATTTACACAAATTCATTACAGTATCAGAAGGATCAAGCTTTGAAAAAGAAAAGAGGATTTCCAACAGAAGGAAGAACATGTGACCACGGTCCTACATTGAGAAAGAACTTGCTGCATTTCAGGACCTGGAAGAAGACCAGTGTGTGTGAGACAGGGCAGGTGAGTGGGAAAACGTTGGGAGAGACGGGAGGAGGCCAGATTTTTTACATGCTTTCTGGGACATGTTTAGGGCTTAACTTTCATTCTAAGTGGCATTGAAGCCATTTAGAGGTTTCAAGCAGAGGAGTGACATGGTCTAATTTACCTTTAAAAAAAATCACTCTGGGTGCTGTAGGAAGAATGGACTATAGGAGGTCATATTTGACAATGCAGAGCCTAAAAGGCTATTGCAGAAGTCCAGGCAAAGACCCCTGGTTTATATTTGGGTGTTGGCAGTAGATTCTGAAAGGAAAGGATGGGTTTGAGATGCGTTTTAGAGGTGCAATAGAATTAAGTGGTGGAGAACACACGAAACTTGATGGATAATATCGAGTCAGGTCTAAATAATGGTACTTACATTTCTGGCTTCAATACCAGGTGGATGGTTCCATCTGAAGTATATACAAAATGCTTGGCACAATATCTGACGTATGTTAGCATTCAATAAATACTAGCTTTGTAAAGATAATTGACGATAATGTACCTGAAGGAGTCAATCCTCCTGACAAAACTTGCTTTACCTGGCAGTGCAGTATGGCCTTTAGAAACTTGCTGCTCAAAGTGAGATCCTTAAATTCGCAGTGTCACGTTGCCTGGGCATGGGGGAAAATTCCAAGTCTTTTCCCATATATAATGAATTAGAATCTACACTTCTAAAAGATGCTCAGGTGATTCGTATGACGCACAAATGTGAGAAGTACTACTCTAGTGCAAGGAACAAGAAACTATGGCCGGCAGGTCAACTATGATCAACTGTGTATTTTTTTGTAAACAAAGTTTTATTAAAACACAGCCATGACCGTTTATGGCTGGTGCTACAGTGACAGAGGTGAGTCCTCATGACAGGGGCCGGGTGGCCTGGAAATGCTGAACTATTACCATTTAACTTGCAGGAAGTTTGCCATCACCATGGCTTCTAAAGCAATGTGGTCTTTTGGTACTAGCTCTATCATTTACTAGACCAGTGGATTTCAACCTTTTTCATCTCGCGGCACGCATAAACTAATTACTGAAATTCTGTGACAGGCCACAAAATACATTACATTTTTTTTTGCCTATCCGACAACAATAGGTATAATTTTGATTTATTCACAGCAGATGGCTATTGTTCTGTTGGCTATTGTTACTTTTTATTTGAATAATCTAAGGTCAGTGCCCCTGACTAAATAGTCAGGTATTGCCTGTTTTAAAGTATTTTTATGGCACACGGTTGAAAATCGCTGTACTAGGTGTATAACTTTGAATGAATTATGTAAACATTCTTTGCTTTAGTTTGATCTCTAAGATGAAGACATTAATATGTATCTTGTAAGATGGCTATTATAAGGAATAAATAATATAACTCTAATAGTAGTAAATTGACATCGGATGACATTCAACAAATATTATTGTTACTTTTACTTGGTTTAGAATTTAACTTATGAGACTGTATAATATTTATAGTGAAAGAGGCCTTGAGGAAACACTAAGTTAGAAAGCCAGCTGGTGTTTCTCAGAGAGACAATAGTCTTTGGAGATTTTCTGGGATATTAAATGTAGCCGTGAGATGGGGGCAGAATACAGAGCAATAATACAGCTTGAAATGTTCATGTCCTATTTGTATCTGGACGAGATGTTTTTCTAGACCAGGTGGGAGTCAACTCCAGTCTGTGAAAAAAGGCAGCTTGATGGCTGTTGTTGTACGACTACTACGGAGTTAAGATGACATTTACCCTTTTAGCAGACTCTGAAATAAAACGAAACAAAATAACCAAGTCTATGTACTAGAGACTGGCTGTGCTCTACTGTCTGGCCCTTCACAGAAAAAGGTTGTTGATCCCTGTTCTAAGCAAAAGAAAGTTCTTTATGTTTATCTGTTACAGTCTTAGACTTACTGGGTAAGCACGGAATTAACCCACGTTGATTCTTCAGAACCCTTTTCTTTTGGAGGGTTATTACATTTATGAAATGTGTTTTGTTTTCCTTTGTCTCCACACAACACTTTCTGAGTGACAGTCTCCTTTTTAAGGTTCATTCTCTTTTTCATGGTAGTACCCCAGTTGCCAAAAACCTGTATCTCTGTCTCAAGCTGTAATACTTTTTTGAATCACAACTATAAACCCACGGCTGGTAAGTCGCTTACCTATCAGGCAAATTGTTTGGATCTAGAAAAGGCTAGAGGATCTTTAAATGGCACTCTCACCTTGTTTTCCTTACCTAACGGATCCCACTGTGGAATTTACCAAATCTCGAGGAGTAGTCAGAATTTCAAAAGCAACTTTTTAATAGACTCAGAAGAAGGAGGGTGAGCAGGCAGGCAGGAGAAGGACCGGGAAGGAAGGTGACAGCAGTGGCCGACGTCAGGACTGCTCCATTATTGCTTCAGTGAGGGCTCCCAAAAGCCCGCCTGCTGCCACGCTGACCTCTTTTTCAATCTCTCAGGGTTTTAAATTTAATTCAGCTAAGGCTAAAAAAGAGGACAGCATGCTCCAGTCTCTGAAGACCAGCTAAAAGCTGCTGTGACAATAAGAAAATCCACAATCTTTTCCAAGTTGCCCACAGGCATTTCGACGATAGGTCTGCAGGGGCTCCCTGGCACAGCAGGCGTTGGCTTTCCTCTTCCAGCCTGTGGTTGGAGGCTTATTTGCAAAGCTAATTTCCTAAATGAGTTGTTTTTAAATAAATGTCTGCCAGTTTGGAAGGGATGGCATGTGAAGAAACATGTATTTCCTAAGACCTAACTTTTGATAAATACCATGTAGACTATCTGGGGTTCTGGAATAGTTTTCCAAATATCTCAATAACTGACAACTTTTGGCAGAAAGGTCTAAGGTTTCCGAAAGGTACTCTAGGCATGTGTGTGTGTGTTTACATACAGGGTCTGGCAGAAGTTACTTCTGCTTGAGTGTGGTTAGTAGGGTAATAATATGGGCGTAATAATTTATAGTTTTAGTTTAAACATGTCACTGAAAATGTCGGTGTGCTCTAGTGTGATATTGTTATGGTATGGAATTATATTCTTATAATTTTGTAATAAAAGATTTTGTAATCAAAAGGGGTGTTTTATGTCTAAGTGTCTAATATGGTAGCCACTAGCTGTATGAGGTTATTGAACACTTAAATGTAGCTAGTTAGACTAAGAAACTACAATTTTAATATTATTGACTTTTTGAAGTATATTTTATTGATTATGCTATTATAGTTGTTCTTAATTTTCTCCCTTTGCCTCTCTCCACCTGATACCCCCTTTCCCTCTAGCAACTACCCCCCCTTTAGTTCACGTCCGTGGGTTGTGCATTTAAGTTTTTTGGCTTCTCCGTTTTCTATACTATTCTTTATATCCCTCATTCTTGTTTAATCCCTGTACATTTTCCCCTATTTTCCACCTTCCCCCTCCATTTGATAACCCTCCAAATGATCTCCATACCTATGATTCTGTTCCTGTTCTAGCTGTTTGCTTAGTTTGTTTTCTGTTTTAGATTCAGTTCTTGATAGTTGTACACTTGTTGCCCTTTTAATGTTCATAGTTTTGATCTTCTTCTTTTTTTAATAAGTCCATTTAACATCCTGTAATAATAGCTTGCTGATGCTGAACTTCTTTAGCTTTACTTTGTCTGGGAAGCACTTTATCTTTCATTTGATTCTAAATAATAGCTTAGTTGGACAAAGTAATCTAGGTTGTTGGGCCTTGCTTTTCATTACTTTTAATTCTTCTTGCCAGTCCCTTCTTTCCTGCGAAGTTTCTTTTGAGAAATCAGTTGATAGTCTTATGGGAACTCCCCAGTAGGTAACTAACTTCTTTTCTCTAGCTGTGTTTAAGATTCTCTCTTTATCTTTAATGTTTGTCATTTTAATTATGATGTACCTCAGTGTGGTCCTCTTTAGGTCCAACTTGTTTGGGACTCTCTGTGCATCCTGGACTTGTGTGTCTATTTTCTTAGCCAAGTTTGGGAAGTTTTCTTTTACTATTTTTTCAAATAAGTTTTCAATTTCTTGCTCTTTCTTTTTTCCTTATGGCATCCTTATGATTCAAATACTGGTATGTTTAAAGTTGTCCCAGAGGTTCCTAAGCCTATCTTAATTTTTTTTTGGAATTATTTTTCCTTCCTGCTGTTCTGATTGAATGCTTTTTCTTTGTGTTCCAAATCCTTGATTTAGTCTCAGCTTCATTCTATCCACTGTTGGTTCCCTGTAGATTTTTCTTTATTTCACTTAGTGTAAACTTCATTTCTTCCCTTATTTTTTGCCATTCTCAATGAGCTCTTTGAGTATCCTGATCACCAATGGTTTGAACTCTGCATCTGATAGATTGGCTATCTCTTCATTTAGTTCTTTTTCTGTTTTTTTTTAATCTGTTTTTATTTGGGCTATATTTCTTTGTCTCCTCAATTTGGCAGCCTCCCTGTGTTTGTATCTGTGTATTAGGTAGAGCAGCTTTTACTCCCTGTCTTAGTAGTGTGTCCTATGTAGAAAAGACACCCATAAATTTGTGGGGTGGAGCCTTAGGTAATTACCAGGGCAGGGCAATCAACTTTACCACTTTGTGGCTCTGTATGTGGGGAGGGGTCAAATAGCAGACACTGCCGCTGCCTGGCTTCTAGAGGTTTGCCCAGCACTCGCCCTATTTCCAGCACCTTTTTGCCATCTGTGGCTCGTGCCCTCCCAGAAGTTGCCCTGGTGGTGAAACTCAGAGTGGGTAGGACTGTGGACATTCTAAGTCCATGCAGGAACTTTAAACAGACTCTCCTGAGACAACAGTAGTTTATTCCACTGCCCCAACTCCCACTGATTTTTACAGCCAGAGGTAATGATTAGGATTTTCTTTTCGGTGCTGGAACTCTGGGCTGTGCAGTTTGGCCTGAGGCTGGGATCTCTCACCCCCAAGGTATCCTTCCTGATTTTTAACCACTGTACATGAATGTGGGACCATCTGTTCTGCTACAGCCCCCACCACCTCTCCAGTCGTGACTATGCCCCTTGTGCCCATCTGTATGAATGGCTTCTTTAATTTGGTTGTGGGACTTTCATTCAGCTCGATTTTCTAACGGTTCTGGGTGTTATCTGTTTTAAGATCTGGTTGTAATTCTTTCTATGGTTGTGTAAAGAGGCAAAGCATGACTACCTATGTCTCTATCTTGACCAGAAGTCTTCTGTTATTGACTTTTAATGAATTAAAGTTTTAGTTTAAGTGGGGACTCACTTAAGTATTAGAAAATTTTTAAACATGTTTACAATTAAGTATGAGAATCTGTACTTTCAACTGTAAATTTTATGAAATTGAAATACAGGTGAAATATTTTTAACAATGTTAGCTGTCTTAATTGGTATGAGCTGAGAGTTAAAAATATAGAATGAAATTAGGAGACAATACAAAAAAATAATGTAAAATATTATAGTAATATTTTTATATTGTCAACTTAAGTAAGATTTATTATTAAAATTGATTTTACCTCTTTTTTAGTCCTTTAAATATGATTATTAGATAGTTTAAAATGCATTTGCATAACTTATATAATATTTGCATTAGACAGACATCAATAACATTTCAAAATTAAAAAGTGGTTTCCAGAAACTGTGAACTTAACATTTCTGAGTGTATTTAAATCATTTTCTAAGAATCTGAGCAGCTAACATTTCCAGTCTTTATCACACCTACTTCAATCCTGTTTCATCTCACTCACTCATTCATTCATTTATTCTTTTAGCATGCATTTATTTTTGTGTGTGTTTCTCTTATTAGGACTTTCAGATTTTATTTTTCAATTACAGTTGATGTGCAATATTATTTTATATTAGTTTCAGGTACACAGAATAACAGTTAAACAATTATATAATTTATGAAGTGATCTCCTCAATAAATTATAGTACTCACCTGGAACTGTATATAGTTATTACTAATATTATTGACTATATTTCCTTTGCTGTATTTTATATTCCCATGAGTATTTTCTAGCTATCAATTTGTACTTCTTTTTTTTTAGATTTTATTTATTTATATTTAGAGGGGAAGGGAAGGAGAGAGGGGGAGAAATATCAATGTAGTTGCCTCTCATGCGTTCCCTGCTGGGAACTGGTCTGCAACCTAGGCATGCGCCCTGACTGGGAATCAAACCATGATCCTTTGGTTCACAGGCCCACACTCAATCCACTGAGCTATGCCAGCCAGGGCCTCAATTTGTGCTTCTTAATCCCTTTTACCTTTTTAAGCCAGTCTCCCAAACCCTTCCTTCTGACAATCTTTTGTTAGTTCCCTGTATCTCTGAGATTGTTTCTGGTGTTTTTTTTCGGTTTATTTTGTTCTTTAGATACCACATATAAGTGAAATCATGTTTATCCATGTTGTCACAAACAATACAATTCATTCTTTTTATGGCTGTGCAATATTCCAGTTTATATGTACCATTCTTCTTTGCCCATTCATCTGTTGATGGGCACTTTGGTTACTTCCATATCTTGGCTATTTTAAATAATACTGCAATGAACTTAGAGTTGCATATATCTTTTTAAATTAATGTTTTGGATTTATGTGGATATATATTCAAAAGTGGCATTGCCACATCATAAGGCAGTTTTATTTTTAAATTTTTGAAGAAACTCCATACTGTTTTCCGTAGTGGCCTCACCAATCTGCATTCCTTCCAACAGTGTGTGAGGGTTCCCTTTTCTCCACATCCTCTCCAGTACTTGTTGTTTGTTGATTTTTTTGATGATAGCTACTCATTGTGGTTATAATTTGCATTTCCCTGGTTATTAGTGATCTTGAGCATCTTTTTTTTAAAATTTATTTTTTTTCTTTTTTAAAAGATTTTATTTATTTATCTTAGAGGGGAAGAAAAGGAGAGAGAGAGAGAGAGAGAAATATCAATGTATGGTTGCCTCTCGTGCACCCTCCCCCCCACCCCCCGCTGGGAACCGGGAACTGGCCTGCAACCCAGGCATGTGCCCTGACTGGGAATTGAACCACGATCGTGAGGTTCGCAGGCCCGCGCTCAATCCACTGAGCTACACCAGCCAGGACTCAGGCATCTTTTCATATGCCCATTGGCCATCTGTGTGTCCTCCCCAGGTCTTCTGCTCAATTTCTAATTTAATTGTTTGCTTGCTTGGTGCTGAGTTATATGAGTTCTTGATAGATTTTGGATATTAATTCCTTATCTCTAAATAGGTTGTCTTTCATTTTGTTGATGCTTTCCTTTGTTGTGCAAAAACGTTTTAGTTTCCTATAGTTCCATTTATTTATTTTTCTTTTGTTTCCCCTTAACATGCATTTATTAATCATCTATGATGTGTCATGCCCTTTGCTAAGCATTGTCCCTGGCATCAACATGGAAGTAAAAACTAGTCTAGTATATATAATAAACATTGTAATTGGTGTATATGAACCATGTTGTTAAGAATGTTAGGGAAGAAGCACCAAAATCTTCCTGCAGAGTTGTTTGAACTCATACCTGTGGAGTAAGTAACAGTTCTACAGATGTAGAGAAAGGAGGAGGAAATGCCTGAAAGAAGCAAAAGCAAATGCGAAAAATTTCAGGGAAGAACTTGGAATGTTTGTGAAACTGTATGTTTGGTGTTGCTATTAGCCAAAGGTCAGGAGGTGAAGGTGGATAAAGTTATTTTATTGTAAGGATCTTACATGCCATTTAAAAAACTTCAAATTTTACTTTGTAGGCAACAAAGAAACTGACATTTATAAACATGGTAATTTTTTATGAGAATTGTCTTCATAAAGGTCATTTTGTTGTTTCTGAGGACAATTAAGAAGACATAACTGTTGGATGAAGGTAGAAAAAAATAGAGAAGATATATATGATCAATATCAGAAGTGAAAAATGGGTCATCAATTCAGATTTTTTCAGACATTATAAAGTAAATAACATGAACTATATGGAATCCTTAAATTTCACAGCTTAAATGAATTGTACATTTTCCCTAAAACAAACAAACTTCTAAACTGATTCAAAGGATCCAGAGCAACTTGAATTGTTTTATATTTACTTAAAAAATAATTCATAGTTACAAATCTCCTAACAAAGACAGTTTCAGGTCTAGTAGCTTCATAGGGAATTCTACCATACATTTAAAGAAGAAATAATACTAGTGTGAATCAAACAAAAAATACAAAAGAAAGAAACATGTTAGAGGCAAATATTATTCTGATAAAATTCAGACAGAAATTACATAAAGAAAACTATGGCACACACTAACAACCCTGATAAATTTGCCTAAAATTTTCAACAAATATTAGTAAATTAGACATAGTAATATATAAATTTGATAATAAATCATGACCTGGTGCTGGTTTTTCCAGAAATGCCAGACTGTTTCAATCTTTAAGATTCAATCAGTATAACTTATAACATCAGCAGATTATTGGGAAAAAATCTCAATTTATGCAATAATGCATTTGACATGCATTTGACATATATTTATGATAAAATGTTTCAGAAAAATATGAATAGAAGAAATTTTCTTGACTTGATAAAAGACAGCTACACTGTAAAGGGCCAGAGAATAAATAATTTAGGCTTCACAATGAATGGTTGGGTGTGGCTCTTTTACAACGAAACTATTTAGAAGATCTGTCAAAGGGCCAGATTTGGCCTCTGAGTCCTAGTTTGCCAACTCTTGTGCTAGATTCGATCGTGGTGGTAGTTATATGGTTGTATGTGTTTATCAACATTTTAGATCTCTGTACCCTAATAAAAAAGGTTAACCGTCAGAAGAAAAGTTAACTTGGTATGATTTTTATCTTGAATGAACAGTTTAATGTTCCATAAAAGCAACTGCAGAAGGTTAGTTATATATATAAAACAGGAAAAGATTGCCAGCCTCCTAAATGAGCAATAGTAGGACAAAGTTTAAGTAAATAGCAACATGTGCCATTTTGCTAATATTATGTCGTCATTGAATTCGTATCTTGGAGAATATTTAATCAGTAAAATATTTATATTATGATAAGTAAAAAAACAGATACAAAACTGTTTGCACAATACAATCTCAATCTTAGCAAAAATACTGGGTGGAACAGAAGTAGGTTTACAGTTGTTTCTGTGGAAAATAATGCAATGATTAATCAATAACATAAAAATAAGCTTTGTGTTTTGCTTACTCAGGAGTGAAACCTGCCCTTGCCCCACTCTGAATACATATGTATGTAATTATAGAGACGTGTGGGCAAGGACTTTCTCTTCAGAGGGGGTAGAACTAGCAGTAATTTTGATCTTTTCCATGCTTTGCTTTTATTAAATGTTTTACAGTGAAAAATTATCAAAGATATCAGAACAGAAGTGGTTTATGTAAAAAAATTATTTATTATCACCAAATCTTAAAAATTATTGAATTGCAAATAAAAATAAAACTTATATCCATTCATAAACCTCATTTTGGATGTGACTATGGCATACTGTCACTTCCTGTCACTATTATCTTGGAAGTAGAAAACTTCACTGAATTATACAAATTAATAATAATGCTATTAGCAATTAGACTCATACCAAAAAATAGGAAAGCTTTTATCATTCAAACAGGGACAATTTTGAGAATAAAAGGGGCATTAGTAATTATTACTCTACAACAATAGACACGTATCTGAACATGGGGTCACACATTCCTTTGGATTAAGATTTAAGGTCCCACACTGTGATGAAAAAGCTACCCCTTGGTCTTATGTAACCTTTTCTTTCCTTGTTTTGGAGGAAGAGTTCAGGGACAGCAGGTATGAGTGAAATAAATCACACAGCGACACGCTCAGGCAGCTCTTTGGCCAATAATTGGCTCACTCACTGGATTGCAAAATCCAGTTTTGAAAGTAATTTATTCATTCTTGGTGGACTTTACATAATGAAAGGAGAAAGAAAAGGAGAAAAGTCTTTCTGTTTCAAAAATGGTTTATACCATGTAGTCATTTCTGGAATTTATTAACTTCCCTTTGAAACTGAAAGACAGTGTTTCGCCCATTGTATTCTGATCTTCTAACATGTTTTATCTTTTGGCTGATCTCTGAAACACTAAACACTAAAGTGGAAGATGTTTTATTGTAATCCTTCACATATGTTAATGTCTGAGGCCCTACAGTTGCAGTATTAGAGATGATGTGAAGTTTAACAATGGTCAATACAACTAAATAGAAACTCAAACATAATTTATACAGTAAGATTTGTACTGACTTCTGTAGTTATTGAAATAAAGGAAATGTCTGGATAGGGGCAAGCACTTGTGTAAGGAGCTGGTTGTCGTGAACGTTGGAGAATGCATATGAATGACCATGTCTCCTCTTTGTTTATGAACACTCCTAGAGAGTGGTGACAAAGGGGAGCAAACCCAACAATCTATAAAGCCATACATACACTTAAATTTATACACAGCACTTTTGATTCTTCAACTGAACCCAAATCATAACCTCCTTCACAGCTTTCATAATTACATGCAGCTGGTAACATATTAAGGGCACTCTGGTTTGTTTTAACCAAAATATCTTGAAAATTACAGCAAAGGCACAGTTATTAAAAATTGCTTTGAATGTTAGAATGAAGTTTTGGTGGTACTGGGATTAATGGATGGAGAAAAACTATTATTACTTTATGGAGTAGCAACTTCTATGCTATTCCATGAAGTAAGCTAGGCACTTAAAAAGCCTTCTCTCTCTTAAACTTCACAAAAATCTGAGGGGAAGCTTTACAAGTGAGAAACCTGAAAACTAAAGTATTTGTGTTATTGCTAAGGACTAAAACTAAGTATTTCAAGCTGAAGTATGTATGTGCTTAAGGAAGCATTATATTGTCAGTTATAGTAAAGTAGGCATTAATACATTTATAGCATAAACATAACTCACTTTTTAAATGCCTTATAGTAAAGTAGGCATTAATACATTAATAGCATAAACATAACTCACTTTTTAAATGCCTTATGGGTTTGTGCACCTCTAATTTCTATAAAAATCACAAAGCAGTTAAACATTTAAAATAATTTCTCATTTTAACATAAGCAATAGGTTTCATGGTACTTTGGGGAATAACTATGCTATCCACTTTGATAATGATATTTCTAATCATTCATCCCCAAACCCCTGAAGAATCAAACAGATTTAAAAGTCACACCAATTTGTGCTCTTTTTTATAATTCAAATATAATTTATTTTTTGAAGGTACACTGAATGTAAACAGAGAGAAGGCTCAAATGGCCAGGACATCACGGTATGACCGGAAAAGAGAGCAGCTTGGTGATGGCAGAGGGTGGTGAGAAGCATGCGTGGATTTGAATCCACATTTTTCCTTAACCAGTTTTCTGACTTCAAATAAACACCTGATTCTCAGCAGCCTGTAGGCAACTTCTAACTCTCCACCTCTACAAAGCCTAAACTTCTAAGGCAGGAAGTCACAAATTAAGATAAAACCAAGTACACTGTGAAGTCCCTGAAGGAAGTAATGACAATAATGATGATATTATATTGCTCTCTAAGGTTTCGCTCAGGCTTTTAAAGTATAATGTTCTCTGAATTATTTCCGGATTTGCTCTGAGAGGGTAACTAGTACTTACTACACCAGCCTGAATCTATCCACTAGGGGACAGTAGTAAATGTGCAGAAACATATTTTTAAAAAAAAATTTACAGTGTGGCTCACTGAAATAAAAGTGTTTTGCCGAAAATGCTGTACAAAGAACACACAAAATAAATTTAGAGGCAATATTCTGAAAAAAACCAACAACACAGCAATAGAGGGTCATACAAATTTCTGATCCAGTAAACGTTTAAATACCGTAGTATATAAATAGGCAATTGTTCTGGAACTCATTTGCCTATAAGAAGTCAGCCCTGGAGGTGTCATTGAACATGCAACCTTCCCCATACTGGCTGGCAGTGAGGGGGTCAGGGGGCAGTGCAGGGCACTCCCGGCCCAACAGTGGGCTCGAGTCTCATTGGCTGTACTGTATACATTTGTGTATCTCTACAGCACATCCCTGCACTCAATGTGCAGTAGTGCTTAATCAAAGCTGGTTAATCAACCTTAAGTATTCCCTGAACTTGGTTCCCTGTTTTGCCACTTCTCAGGTTTTTGATTGGGGGAAAATCATTTAACTTCTCTCACTCCGCTGGTGTTGGTTTTGTGGAGTAAAAAATTTTTGAGGATACTTTCACATCCTCAATTATTAATTGAACAATCTCACCTTTTGAGATTTTTTTTTCTATTTTCTAACTGCTATTTCTTACCTGAGAATAAAGCCTTCCAATTATATTTTTAACACATTTTCATCTAAAGATTCTGCATAGGTAAAGTAAGTTGAGTAGTAGGTAGACTGCCTAAAAGTATGACTACTTCTCTTAATACTTTTGACACTCACTTTATTGTATAGTAAATGAGGATACTATCTGTCTTATACATTGCCAAAGATATAATGATATGTAATATTTAAAACATCTGGTGCAAAGGTAGACATTTGTTTGACTTCTAACAAGTATTGGTCTGTACTTTTCTCTGGCAAGTCTTATAATCTGTGGCTGTATTGTATTTTTCTCATTTATAGGCAGGGTTTTATGGGGAGTCTTGTTAAGATAAGATGATTTTAGTACATGATGTGTCATATCGTGTCCTCATAATTGAACTACTAAATATAGAAATGGCTTAATATTATTAAGACACAGGTAAAAATAGCTCTGCTAAAAATCTTTACAGCATATCAAATTTGATAAAAATATTTTTATTGATAAACCTGTAGTTAAATGAACAAGAAGTATTCTGAGTTTTTAATTATCTGTGATTGAGAAATTCTTTTTTTAGAGGTCCTCAGTCACTCTCCAATGTTCTGCGCATGTAAGTGCTCATCTTGTTAGAATGGCCGCGAATCATCACCTTACTCCTAATGCAATGACACGAGAACAGCTCCACGTCTGTGTCGTTTATCCTCCCCTGACGGTGGAAGATACCTACAGCTAAAATAGAATGAAGAAATTAAGCTTTTTAATTCCAACAAAGGTAAAATGACAGATTGGTTTTGGAATAGCTGTTGACAAGGTGTAGACAGGATGCCTGTGATCACGAGAGACATGCCGTTTTGTTCTTTTCTGACTTTATAAGTAAGTGGGTGTGTGAGAGTCCCAGTTCTCCCCGTGCCAGCATGGGGAATGAAGAGATGGCCAGATAGCTGGGGCTGCTTCTTCCTGCTGACTGCCTCACGTCTGTTACCGAGAGGCCTGGAAAGGCCATTGAAAGAGGGGATTCACTCAAAGCCCAAACACAGAGATAGTCTTCCTCGACCAAAAAAGTGTCCTGTGTTTCTGGGCTTTCTCTTTCTCACTCTTACTCGAGAGTGTGCTCTTCTTAGACATAAATGACTGTAGAGCCCTTTCAAGGAAACGTCTCTTCGGATAGATGCGGTCATTCTATAATAGGGGATGTAGACTGTGTCACACGTGAGCTAAAGAAAGAAGCTTCCCTACCCACTCTTATGCAAGCCAGGTGGAGAAACAGCACACTGCAAATGTACAGACTTTTTAGAGTGTTGAAGTATAAACTAGGAACTGAGAAAACAAGATGTAAAAGCTAAAGCAAGAAACAGGCTTTCTCATGAGGACAAGCCTATCACCAGGGATCTCTGAAACCGAAGACACGATTCCTCTCTGACAATCCTCTAATACTTCCAGAGACAAGTACCTTAGAGCCTGGACGACAGGCTTTTCACAGTTGTGCCCCACCGAGCTTTAGTTTCATCCTTGGCTTTGCCAGTGCCCCTCCGTACCCACATCCTATTCCCACCACCACCCACCATTTCCAACAGTCCCTTTAATGAGCATTTGTTTGGCTGCTTCCTCTGCCTGGCACATAATTTCTCCACTTCTGAAGAACTGTGACTCAACCCTCAGGGCATTCCCAAACGTCAGTTCTGAAATCAGGAGCTTTCTGGGAAACTCTTCTCCTTCTCCCTGATCGTAATTAAGTTCTTCCTTCCTCTGTATTTCTTGCCTTTGCCCTTGCCCTTGCCCTTGCCCTTGCCTATACATGACACTTCACACATTGTGTTACAAAGTGTATGTGGTATCCCCAGTGTCATTTGTATTACAATTTCTGCATGCACCCATCTTTTAGCCAGGAAGTTCTCTTTTTATTTTTTCCACCCTCAAAATCCAGGGATGGTATATGGGAACCATTAAATAACTTGTGTATACTTGAATGGTCACAATACATTTATTAAAATCTGTACCGTGCGTGTGCACAAAAGCCTAAAGTCTTCACATGAAGATAAAATGGTTTCTGTCAATCTGCTGTTTTTAGAAAAGAGAGAGAGCACTGTGTCACCTTTGATGATATTTGTTCTCTGAGTAGTTATTTATTTACTGATGAATCATTAAGATATTTTTAGCACATCAAAATTGAGTTTATTTAACATGAAAAAGTGAGAGTCATTTACTGCCTTCTATTTCACAAGCTAATTTTGGGTTTGCTTTATTTTAAATCTGTTTTTAAAAGATGTGCACATTTACACACACATACAGGTTGTTGACTATCAGGTATTTGTTAGATTTAGGTTCAGCTCACAGGGGTGTTGGAAATTATTAGAAATAAACACTGTTGATACACTGGGTCAGAAGAGAAGCATTTAAGTTCGATTTAAAGTGGCTTGAAAGTCTGTTTTTTACTGGTAGGTCATAGATTCACATGAATTATGAAGTAATATAGTTTAATGTTAGAAAATTAATATAGTTTTTCTCTCCATGATTAGAGTGACTTAGAAGTGGAGAAGATCAGGGAATGAGATTGTTGAGATAAAGTCAGCTTGGCCAGAAAGTTATATCTGGGAAGCAGAATCAGAAAGAAGAAAGGCCCTTCTAACAAATATATATAGACATCAGCAATAACATCCTAGACATAATTAATTAATTGAGAAGTGAGTAACATTTTAAGTTAACATTAAGAATCACAGAAGGCCATTGAGATTTTGACACCATCCTTAGGGAAGGTGCTCTATTCTTGCAGAAGAGAGGTGTCAGTCTTTTGGTAGGGAGAGTGGCTCCTTCCGTAGGTTCCATAGGAGCACTTGACCTAAGGTGAATCATCTGGGAGTATTTTATCTTTGGTTTCATAATTTTTTTAAAGATTTTATTTATTTATTTATCTCTAGAGGGGAAGGAGAGAGGGAGAGAAACATGGGTGCCTCTCATGCATCCCCTGCTGGGAACTGGCCTGCAACCCAGGCATGTGCCCTGACTGGGAATCGAACCTTGATGGTGTGGTTTGCAGGCCCGAGCTCAATCCACTGAGCTACACCAGCCAGGGCTTGGTTTCATAATTTTTTTTAAACTGCACATAACATTTCACGTGACCCAGTGTGAAAAAGCCCCAGGATGCTTTCCGGTCACTGTGAGAAGCTGTTGCCTCATGTCCAGCAAGGAGGGTGTGGTTTATGGGGCACACAGAGCTATTTCCAAGAAACAAAATTCTGCAACGAGTTTAGAAACAAAGTCTTAGTTGCACAAAAGGCTAACTAATGCTTCGTTATGACAGGTACAGAGTTATTCCAAGATAACGAAGTCTGCCAACTTCACTGCCAGGGAGGCTGGGAATGACCCATAGCATCCGGTGGTTATATTTCTAAAATGCATCTCAGTCTGTATAGAGAGTGAGCTCTACCTCACTCTGGTGTTACGTGAGTAAGCTGGGAGAATACTGGGTACCACTTCTTCCAGTAGCTCCAGTTAAGGCTTTCTGAAATGATAGGATTCTACTGAAGTAATGAGCATGACCACATTTACTCACTCAATTACCCTTCACTGTGAAGTCTTACGAGGATCAAAACAGTGAATGGCACAAACAGCAGAAGTCAGATATTTTTAATCTATAAATCTATTATCTGGGTGTAATTTCCATTTCCCTCAGTCAGCTCTTAAAACAGTAAAAACAAATTTAGATTCTCAATTCCTCCCCCCACCTACTGCCTACCCAATAAGCACACACACACACACGTGCACACACATATACATGTACACACACACAGGTGAGGGAAAATAGTCTTCCCAGAAATATTTTGGATGGCACAACAAAAAGGGAGTGTCTTTGGCTTTTGGACAAACATACCTCTTCCAGAAAATAGATTCTCCCCAGACAGGTTGAGACAAAAAAACTCAGCCACCAACTGTTTGCAATAAGCAACATTAGGTCTCCGAAGGTGTAGAATTCACTGTTAGCTTAGCATTTTAGAACTCTCAACTTGGATTTTTATTATAATCTATTCAGTGTGACAGAAATTTTAATATAAGAATTATAGGAAAGCATTGAATAGTTATATGAGAAAATGCATTTATATATAATCAATATAATAATTAACATTGTTTCTCACATTTAGCGGGTGCACATTCACAAAAACAAAAGGCTGGTGTGGTCACTATTAAGTCCTCGGTTGATTCATACATGTTTACCTTGCTCTATAAAAATGAATCTTTGTAATTATGCAAATGGCATTTGCCCTTCATGCAAAGAGAGCATGGAGAGATGGCTCGAGTAACTATAAAGAACTGTTAAAACTTTAAAAGTATTTGTTAAAAATTCAACTCATCGGTAATCTTATCCTCTATCTCATGGGCGCCAACAGTCACCGTGGCTGGGGCAGCATCCAATCCCAGGTTTCTCTGCTCCGATCTTAGGTCACTTTGTTGCCCCATCCTTCCTGCGATGTGCTGCGATGTGCTGGATCGGACTGACCACCGTATGTGATCCATTGACATATTGAGGGCTAACCTGCCAACTCTACGGAAATGACAAACCTGAGGGAGGAAAAAAGAAATTATAGTGATTACCAGGCCCAGAACCCTAGTAGAGCACTTAGGCATTTTCCGACACACCTCCATTTCTTTGGGGGAACATTCTATCTAACATTTCAGGCCATGTGGTTTGGATGGAGTTTTCTTTAGTCTCAGTTTTAGGGGTGAGTCACGGGTTGCTTTAAGACAATCTGCCCTTCACATTGCTTCAACCGGGGTAATTGACTTGAAGATTTACTTGCGAACACATTTGGGCAGGGGGCATGCCCAACACTTTTGTTTGTCTGTTAGCAGAGATGAGTTTCATTTTGTAGACCCGAAGCTGAAAAATGATAAATCCTGAAGCTACAGTAGTCATATAGGAACCAGGAGGGGAAAGCATGGAGACAATGCATTGAAGAGAGCCGAGTGTGGAGATGTAGGGAATCAGGAGCCCCCTTCACTGGAGGCCCTGGATTCAGGCGCATCTATAGCCAGCCTTCCTCTTGGGTTTCTCATTACAGGACTCAGTCAATCCCTTGTATGGTTACGTGAGTTTGGTTGGGTTTTAAGCTACTTTCTAAGGAAAGATTCCTGTCTAAGGCAGCATGTCATCTAATCGCTGAAGCACTTCGATTTTTACCTTGTTAGTTTTGACTTCATAAGGATGACAGCAAATAAAACCGAGTCCTGACAGCTGTCAATGATGTCAAAAGTGGGATCTCATTTTCCTTGATGTGTGATTATATGTATGTATATATTCTGTAAGTGCATATATATGTGTATGTGTTTGTGTATATGTGTATATAGATATACCATATATTGAAACAGTTCTTTTTAGTGAATTAACAAATGTCTGATTGTTTAAACCAAAAGAGATAAGGGTTGCTAATTTTCCTTCCAGGAATCCATAAAGCAGGAAAGTATAACCATGTGATTTCAATGGGGGAAATAAGCCATAAGATGATCTGGTTCAAATGTCTTAAGAATTAAGCAGTGTTAAGAGAGAAAGACTCTTACGATTATTAGAGACCCCTCTAGTGGCCACAAACAGGTCCACAGAGGGAATTAAAGTCATATTTGTTTTTCATCCATATTGCTCAGGCGTTTTGTTTCTTTTCATACCCTGCAGCTGAAGTGTCTCACCGTGTCCAAATAAGTTCACACAAAGTGGGATGATGAAAAACCGCAGTCCATAGGCAAGTGGCAGTCTTGTGCCTTGGAGAGTTTGGAAGCTGACAGCGGCCCATTATACACTGGAAAAGAGATGGGGTCAGCTATTCACTGTGTAATACTCAGTGGCGTTGTGAAAATCTACCGAAGGCAATGTGACACCTTGGGAAGTCCCAGCAGCAGAGCCCGGGAGAAACAGTGTCAGTTATGCAATGTTGCTCTGCGTGGCTATGAAGCTTGTTCTGAAGATCCTCTCAGTACCTATTAACCAGAGTGAAGGGTACAGGTGTTCAAAAGCACTCTACATTTTGTATTTGTACAAACATGTTCTAATATATCCGCCATAAAATGTAGCAATTAAACCTTGATAGTTGAAAGCAATAATAATAATAATAACAGATAATGGTGTAATTCAGCATTCTCTCCTTCACCATATTATGTGACAGATGATCATGAACCATCTAAGAGTATTCTAGGGCCCTTGGGAATCTGTTTGCAATTAATTGAAATAAATTAAACTTTCTAGGATGGAAATTGACGTCTAGTGAAAGAAAAGAAGCAAATACTAGTAAATATGTATCCATTTATTTTAAAGAAAATCTTGAGCTTCTGAAAGCAGAATAAACATGACTTGATCAATCAGAAATAAAAATAAATTCAAGGCTAACTCAAGACAACATAAATATAATAAATTGATATATTTTGTCTCAAGGAAATCTTTCAAGAGGAATTAGGCTACACAGTGTGGTTCTGATAAAGGTTGGCAGACTTCCCCTTTGAGTGCCTGCATTAATATTACAGCAAACATAAGTCTGATTTACAGAATCTTTATAGAGTTTGATTCATATTTCTCATAGTCTACCAAGAGCTACACTGCAGTTCTACTAGCTCCTAGGATGAATAATTTGACAAAGAATTATGTAAACAAATTATGTAAATCACTTTTAAAATCTTTATCGCAACCTTTTCCCCTCGTTTTACAATCTAATGCCTGCCATGACAAAGATTATTATGGGGCAAGGTGTCAGCTGGCCAACTGTAACCTTTCCTTCTAACTTAGAAACATTTGCACTTGGATGTCTCTTAATATCTTCTTGCTATGAACCACTGACATCTGATGACATTTAACATCAGCATATAAAAACTGGGGCACCAGTTTTTGGTGCAAAGGATATTATATAGGTCTTTCTAATTCCCAACATCAATGGATCAAAAAATACTAACATCATATAATTCCGTGAACAAAAAATTGGAAATGCAAACAGCATTAACTAGCTGCAGGTTCTCTCCAGTCATTTCCAATAGGTCAAGAAATACAGGTGTCAAATGACTACAGGATAAGATAGAATAAGATCAGAGTAAAAACAACTGCTAAAATGGTGACTCCTGATCAATCCCCTCAATTTTTGTGTTTATAAATAAGGAAACTGAGGATCAGAAGTTAAAAGAACGTGCTCAAGTCCCATGGCGGAGGAGTGGAGGGCCAAGTTTATGACCCAGGGCTGTGCCTCAGGAGCTCTCCCACTAACTCACTCCCGAGCATGGCAACGCCTGTGCTACAAGCATGTCTTCAGGTGATGCCCTCACTCCAGGAAAATCACTGACCGAAATTTAGAATTGAAGTTTCCAAACAGACTTAGGGGGTTCTGTTTCCAAATCATTCTATGTGCTTCATTATTGTCATATTATCTTCAGAAGATTTTTAACTGTTATTTATATTTGCACAGCAGAAGTATCTCCACAATTGTCACCATATTCTTTAGTGGCCAGGTGTTTGTGGAGCCCCTTCGGTGTGGCCAGGCACTCATCTGGGTACTGTGCACATGCCAGAGATGAAAACAAGGACACCGTCCCTGACATCCTGAAGCGTCATGTTAGTATGGAGAGACAGGAAATAAACCTGGGAACCAACTACATTACTCAGTGTATAGTACAGCCAGAAGATAATAATGAAACGTGGCATGTAGGGTTGAGCCGCTGAGGTAGGGGATTCATTTATTTAACTTTATTAAATTCATATTTAGGGTAGATGGTGACATTTCTACAAAGCCTTGAAAGAAGTAAGGAAAGGGAGCACATGGATATCTGGTTAAAAAAAATTACTGAGAAAGGAAACATCAGGTAAAGACTCTGAAGTAGAAATGTGCCCGGTGTGTTTGGAGACGGAGCAGAAGGACCCTGCATCTGGGGCAGAGTGTGCAAGGGTTACTGGAGTGGGTGATGGGATCACACAGGGGCTGCTTAAAGTCTTACAGATCCTTGCAAGGATTTAGATGTTTAGTGTGCGAGAAAATAAGCCACCAAATGATTTTGTGCAGGAGAGTGACGTGACTAAGTGTTTCAACAGTTTCACTCTGGTCGTAGAGAGAAGAGACTGTGAGAAGGAAAGGACAGAACCAGGGGTATCCATTATTGCAATAATCCAGGCAAGAGTTGATATTTGCATCATGGAGGTAACAGTGGAGGCGGAGACAAATGATACAACTCTCGGTATGTTTAGAAGGTAGAGCCAACAGGGATTCTAATGCTTGACACAAAGGATGAAAGAGAAAGATAGGAGATGAGAATCATTACAAGGTGTCTGGCCTGAGCAATGCGAGTTTGTCTTGCCAGTTACTGAGATGTTAAGTCTGTATGTGGAGGGAGATGGAGGGCGCGCATGGGATTCTGCAGTGTAGAGAGATCTCGACTGAGATGCGTGCCAGTTTAGGAGATGTCTATTTAAACCCACGAGACTGGGTGCGTAATGACAGATGGGTAAACACAATGTCTATAATGAGCCATTTGCCAGACTAAGTATCCAGAGAAATTCATCTGGGTGCAGAACACCTAAAATCCTAGGTAAAATAGAATAAACTTTAGATAAACAAGTCTGAGCTCCAGTAACAAAAGCAGCCAGAAGCCAGACAAAGGACAAAGAGTGACTACATAGTGGTAACCCAAATTCAGACTGTTCTAATCTGTGGGCATCTGTCATTTTCTGATTGCTCAGTGCCTGGGTTTTAACTAGACACACATGTTCAAGGCTAGAAATAAAGCTTTGAGCCCCCAAAGTATGGTGGTTGGAATGGAGATACTTTAGTAAAGCAGGAAACATAAAATTATAACTTTCTTAGAGAATGCATTAGGTTAAATCAACCCATCCAGGAACAGGTAGGTGTAGACTCAGTACTGATTGGAGACCCGGACTTACGTTGAGTTCAGGGACAGAATTACTACTACCTGCGTGATCCATGAAAATTGTTACTAATATGTTCCTAGGCTGTTGCCAGGGAGAA
This sequence comes from Sturnira hondurensis, assembly GCF_014824575.4. Lineage (NCBI taxonomy): Eukaryota > Metazoa > Chordata > Mammalia > Chiroptera > Phyllostomidae > Sturnira > Sturnira hondurensis. The sequence goes on along the minus strand of NW_028076783.1, from coordinate 851,015 downwards.
AGCAAATCAAAGCCCATCCTTTCTGGAGGAGAGTTAAACAAGCTGATCACAAAACTCAGTTCTGCACTTTTACAAATGAGGTAGGAAAAGCATCCAAGCAGCATTATCTGCAAAGCAAACATTTTATGAGCCCTCCAGCCTGGCTGCCCGATTCGGGTCAGCGTCTATCACAGCCCTTCCCCAGGCATGGCCAAGCTGTTCCAGGAGCTCAGGGTAAAAATCCCGGGGAGGCCTCCCCCACCCTGCAACTTTGCATCGGCTCACTCATTTCTGTCGTGAAGAATCTTAATGCACGTGTTCTCATTCTGTGGGGATTTTGTCCACTGCCCAGTTGCCACTTGCTGTCAGGCTTGACCAAAGCTCAGGGCCAGCGTTCTGGGCCCCCACTTGCCTGGGCAGAGATATCCAACAGGGAGGGTAATACGAAGCTTAAAATTTCTTAGGAGCAACATTCAGTGATGTACTGGCATATATCTTAAGTAGATATGGTATTCAAAAATACAGCATCCAAACATATGCATATCTTGTAAAGGGAATAAAGCCTATGCCAAAATGTTACATTGTCTTAAAAAGGCTGTTCCAGGGTGGAAAAGAGATGCCATGGCAGGTGAGCTTCAAAGTCCTTTCCAGTTTGAGAGTGTTTTATTCAGAAAAGTGTTTCTGAATTTATGCAGAGAAAGTATTTTGTATTTCTCACAAAGATACTTGCTGTAGCATAAGGATCACACGAGGCAGGCTAACTTTATTTTATATGCATATATATTCTCATTGTTGAGGACAACATAAAATAATAAAGGTATTTTTCCAGAGTTTGGCCAACCTGTTCTCTTCCAACTCTAGGAGGCCCCCTTGCTTAGTGAGTGCACCAGGGGACTTAGTGATCTTGTGCTGAGACCTACAGCCACAGTAGACATGACAATGATCAGAACCCTATCTTGTTTTGGGGTATACTCCATGAACCCCCAGGTTCTTACAGCTCCTCATCCAGCTCAGTGTCCCACGTTGCTCACAAGGCTTCCATCAGCTCCTTAAGTATATAAACCACCTGCTCTTTTGCTTATACCACCAGGCCCTCCTCAGAATGATTTGCTCACCTGCAATGCCTTTACATGGTTAGAGTCTCCTCCCACTTGAGACAGGCATCTCCAGCAACCATATCGAAAACAGGGCACTGGACTCCCTTCTACCACATTTTTCCAAGCCATTTGTTTGTTTCCTTAATAAATGTATTCTCTTTCCAATTATTTTCTATGTCTGTGGATTTATTTTTGGCCTGTGCTCTTTGTTGGAATGTAAGGAAGAATGGAAGAAACAATGTAAGGAACAATGGAAGAAATGATTTCTATCATTTTTATGAACATATTACCAGTACTGAGCACAGTTCTTAGAGGACTGCAGACTCCAAGATATTTGATAAGTGTTAACACAAATACATAAATGAGTGAGTGGAATGCTTGGGCAAAAATTTCGGGATTGGGGGATTAGGCTCTAATTGGGTACCAGAGCCAGAAAATATTGTTCAACAAGAATAATGTCTCTAAATTCAAGCCAAAGACTAGAAGGTATCAAGAAAACACAAAGCAGTTTGGGGATAGCTAGAAAAACAAACTCTCTGATTATGGCCTGGGAAATACTAGTGAATAGAAAAACAAAGATCTTCCAAACAGATAACCCCGTCATGTAGCTCGGTTAAGTAAATATAAGTTGGTAAAAATGACATGCAATTGAAAGTAAGTTTTATTATTTGAAAAGTATGGAAACAAGCCAATGATGGAAAAAATAGGTTAGAGTTAACAATTGCTGGGATATGCCACAATTAGAGACACTAATGGGAGAGTATATGTTCATTTCAGGTAGAGAAGTTGGAAGGCCCTATGGAATGCCGCTAAAGGAATCATGGCTAAAGCACTAAACACGTGATTATAGGGAGTAATGAAAACACCACCTAAGTGGGAATTAGAAGCCAATGGCTTCCTCCATAATGGTCATATCAACAGGACCATTGAAAAGTGTTTCGTGACCATACCATATATTTCAGACCGTTACCTGATTGTATGTATTTCATTAAAGTATGAAAAGCAGTTATCTGAGTTCAGGCAGGATGGCTCAGTGATGTGGGTGGTACTATCTCCCAGCCAGGAGAACTAAGAAGGGGCAGAGTGAGAGACGGAACATCGAATATCGGTGCCAGGGATGAACAGCATGGTTAATTCTTTTTCACAGGAACAGGTTAGGCTCTGGAAACAGACAGACAGACAGACAGACAACAGGAAAGAGCAACCAAAGGACACCACCACTACAATTCTTAGAGGTGGGAGTCTGAATCCAGATCCTCCTTGATCCATCACATGACGACTTCCAGCCACTTTGCAGGGTCATGGGGAAGCGGAGAAGTACAACCCAGCAATTTCTCACACGGAAGCAAAACGCTCATGGCCCAAGCCTCTGTGAGTCGGTACCTTGACGAAAATGTAATTAAACTGTGCATAAGCGGTAATCAACATTCGAAAGACTTATTTGTCAAATATATCTACTCTGAACTGTGGAGATTGTTAATGTTTCCCAAGTAAGGCTTCCCAAAAGTTGGGTTTCTGCTGAATTTCAGGAGAAAATGGCATACACTGATATGTCTTCCAGCTCCAGGGAAAGTCGATCTCAAGGGCTATGAGAAGGACTAAAAGATTTCCCCCAGAACAAATGGGTCTAGCACACTTTGCTCTGTAGTTCGATCAGATTTTAGAAGTGTTTGGTCATATTCCTCTAGCATTTGCTTCTCTTCCCCTTTGCCTTTTTGCTAAGTTGTTGACTTCTCCCATCCACTTCGAATGCTGTATCTCTTCTTTACAGTGAACTGCTTTGGCTTCGTGGTAACTGTTTCACACAGGTATTCATCACTTAATGGTCCTTTTTGCTTAATTCCAAGTTTGTTGCAGGGTTTGAAATGGTTGAAAGTGTGTGAAATAGCACATCTAAATTAGCCCCCCCCAATATATTATTTAAAAAATTATTAAAAAGAAAAAAATTATCTTAAAGAATTAAACAAAGAAATGCATTATTCTTTGACAGTGAGAAACTTGAAAAGTAAGATAAACTTCAGTATTATTTCAAGTTCAATGTGCAGAAATTCAAGGCAAGAATAAAAATATGACTATGTATTAGAGATATTGGGTAAGTGTTCTACAAACAAATATAATCTCACATCTCTAGGCTACTGGGCATTGTAAAACTACAAGCAGATACCTGCTCTGTGCCTTCTCCCATGCATATTTTTTTCCTGTGGTTATTCTGAAGCCAGTATTGTATATATCACATTATCTCAAGGAGCTAGCCATCCGTGTTAAGTTATACAGGATACACATCGCTAAATTCTAAAGTATAAAAAGGATTCTGAAGAGATTTATCTGAACAATAGATTTAATTAAAAAATCTGTAACACAAGCTTTATAATTTACAATAATTAGTTTTTGGTTTTTCCTAGTCTGGCATCTGTTTTCTCAAGGAATATGAAGAGAAAAACAACAGCCAGACCTGAGTATCATAATGCTTGAGGCTTTCCAACTGTCCACATAGATTAAAAACTCTGTTAGGAGAAATGCGCACTGTGTGGAGAAAAACAAATTTCAACCAAACCTCGAGGTAAGAGCGATGTCCTGAAGTTAACCCAGAGAATTATGCGACAGTGGGAGACCCAGCTCTTCTGTATTTCTAGCCGACTCTCTTCTAATGATTCCATCATTCTCTTATACTATGTGTTTATTACCCCATTCATCCTTTCCACGCTTATTCAGCTTTATTGTATTACCGAATATTCTAAATATATACTTTCATACATGCAATCCTTTCTCCAAAGGGCCCAGAGGCCCTGAAACAATTTCAGAAAGAATATGCAGAAAGGAACTTTTAACTATACTGTTAGTCTTTCCCAAATTTTTATGGATTGAATACTCAAGTGGAAACTGTAGCAAAAGTGTTCTTTCTTTTTCACCTTCCCTCCTCAGTGTTCATGGCAAGCAGAAGAGAAAATGATCACACATCATTAATTTTATGTTTTCCAAAAGGTATGCAATAGTCACTTTGCCTTAGATAAAACTGCTTAAAACATAGAAATAAAAGCCAAAAGCAAAGATATTGAAGTACCTAAATACTTCGCTATCTATACTTGTCAGATATGTGGCGAAGCACTAATTGGGAAGGTGGTAGAGAAACATAATTCCTATAAAAGTCTTCTGAGGAAACCATTTTATTTAAGTAATGCAAGTGAATCAGGAGAGACCTTGATTTCATTTGTTTTTATTGACTATTTTATATATTATGAGTATAAGTAATGCCTTTCCCTACCATAAATAAAGCATTTTCAAATATTTTTTTCTGTTTGCTATTAAGTTACTTGGAAGTGGTTTTTTTTATTGCAGAATGTATGATTTTTATATTTTATATTTTTGGACAAGGTCCAAAAAAGACTTTTATATTTTTTTATTGTCAAAACTATTCATTCTTTTCTTTATGTTTACAGCTTTGGGTGTGATGCTCAGATTGGTCAATCTCTCATCAATATTATATAACTATTCTTCTAAATGTACTCTTCTATTTTCTTTATGGGTTTATTTCTTTACATTTAGCATTTCAATTTATTGTAAATATATTTTAAAAATAGTTTCATTGTTATTCTGTTTCAGTCATCCAAATTTTCTCCCCTTGCCCTCCTGCACCCAGCCCACACTCTGTTCCCACAGTCCATCCCCACAACATTGTTCATGTCCGTGGGTCATTCATACATGTTCTTTGATGTAGTCCATTCCCCTTCTGTCCACCATTACCCTCCTTTACCCTCCCTTTTGGTCACTGTCATTCTGTTCCTTGTTTCCATGCCTCTGGTTCTATTTTGGTCATTAGATTCATCTTACAAGTGAGATCATATGGTATTTGCCTTTCACTTACTGGCTTATTTCACTCAGCATAACATTGTTCCATTTCCACCCATGCTGTCGCAAAAGGTAGGAGTTCCTTCTTTCTTTCTGCTGTGTAATATTTCATTGTGTAAATGTACCACAGTTTTCTGATCCAATCATTTACTGATGGGCATTTAGGCTCTTTCTAGCACTTGGCTATTGCAAATTGTGCTGCTATGAACATTGAGGTGCATAAGTTCTTTGAAATAGGTGTGCCAGGGTTCTTAGGATATAATCTCAGCAGTGGGATCACTGAATCAAAAGGCAGTCATATCTTTTGTTTTATTTTCAGGGATTTCCATACTGTTTTCCACAGTGGCTGCACCAGTCTGCATTCCCACCAAGTGCACTAGTGTTCCCTTTTCTCCACGTCCTCGCCAGCACTTGTGTGTTGGTTTATTCATGATGGCCGTTCTGACAGGTGTAAGGTGATGTCTCATTTTGGCTTTAATTTGCGTCTCTCTGATGGCTAGTGATGTTGAACATCTTTTCGTATGTCTATAGGCTATCTGTATGTCCTCCTTGGAGAAGTTTCTGTTCTGGTCTTTTGCCCAGTTTTCAATTGGATTATTTATCTTCCTGGTGTTGAGTCATATGAGTTCTTTATATATTTTGGTTATTAAACCTTTTTCTGGTGTATCATTGGCAAATATGTTCTCCCATACAGTTAGTTCCTGTCTCATTTCAATGGTGGCTTATTTAGTCATGAGGAAACTTTTAAATTTGATGTAGTCTCATATGTTTATTTTTTTTTCTTTCTTTCCCTTACCCTGGGATGTATATTGTCAAAAATGTTGCTACATAACATATCTGAAATTTTATTGCCTATGTTTCCCTCTAGGACTTTTATGGTGTCACAACTTATATTTAAGTTTTCATCCATTTTGAGTTTATTTTGGTGTATGGTGTAAGTTGGTGGCCTAGTTTCATTTTTCCCTCATGTACCAGTCCATTGTATGATATAAGAATTGCACATTGGCCATATATTAAGAACACACACAAACACAAACAAATGATTTTAGATCATGTACATATCCTTGGTTGGAATCTTAAGATAATTATCATAGAGTGAATCAGGAGATTAAAAAGTTGTAATGGATCAGTAATCTTATTTTAAAGTTAGAAAAACTTTCACTGATATGATATAATTCTTCTCTTGAATTTAAGAATTTATTTATTAAAGTTCTTAATTCCTGCCAATTATGACCAGGAATTAAGCACTGAGGATAACTAGATCTCCCCTCAAGGCCAGTCTAGTTGAGGGGAGGCCAGTCTGAATGCAAGCAGACACTCTCAGAGCACTATGAAAAGGCTATGACATTAGGCTCTGCCTTAAGTTATCTTTCTTCCCAGTGATGGTTCCCAGAGAAGGTAATAGTTGAGCTGTGTCAGGGGGGATCATAGAGATTCACCAAGAAAACAGGTGTAAGACGTTCCAGGTCAAGAAGCAGCGATGGGCAAGATGCACGTGGTGACATATGCTGGTGCATTAAAAAATCATGAGAAGTATGCTGTAATTCAAATAAATGTGCCAGAAAAGAGATATTGTGCTCGGAAAGATCAACTTTTGACTGCACAGAAGTGTTAGATGATAGAAGAAACGAGAGCTTATTGGTTGAGTTACTTGAATAAACCAAATGAAATATGGTCAATAGCTGATTGAAGTCATAGCAATAGGGATGTAGAAGGGAAGTAAATAGAAAAGAGAAGTACTCAGACCCTCAGGGGTTTTTTTTTGTTTGGTAAACTGAGTAGATGGTGGTACTTAAACTAGGGTATAAGTTACAGGAGGCAGCAAGGTTGGAAGATCATTTACCTCTGCAAATACTGAGTTTCAGTCACCTAAAGACTGTCCAATCAACTGTTGATTACTAACATCTAAAATACAAGAGAGATATCTGAGCTGAAATGAAATCTTTGGAAGTTATTGATTAGTAGATTAAGGATCATAAATTCAATTTTTTACAGAATCCAGTTCTTGGGTGAAGAAAAGAAGAGTGAAGAATTTTATAAAGAACGGTGACGGCTGTCATAAGCTGGAGAGGACACGCCCCATTTGAGACAGCTGATGCTCAGCCCCAATCCACCACTGGTATGGAACTGTAGGCCCAATGCTTCCACTTTTCCTTATATTTTAAGAGAAACCAGAAACGTGGATTTTCTCCTCATTTTTAATAATATCATTTTATTATTGTTGAGTTTTAAAGGTTATTTTATTTAAAAATTTTTATTGTATTTTATTGACTATGCTATTACAGTTGTCCCAATTTTCCCCCTTCCTCCCTCCACCCAGCCCCCCCTGCTCCCTTAGGTAATCCCTCCACCATTATTCATGTCCATGAATTATGTGTATAATACAGTTCTTTGGCTACTCCATTTTCTGTACTGTACTTTACACCCCCATGGCTATTCTGCAACTACCTATTAGTACTTCTTAATCCCCTCACCTCTTCACCCATTCCCCCACACTCCCTTTTCATCTGGCAATCACCAAAATGCTCTCTGTATCCATAATTCTGCATCTTTCTTCTTGTTTGCTTAGTTTGTATTTCAGATTCAATTGTTAATAGATATGTATTTTTACCATTTTGTGTTCATGGTTTTGATCTTTTTTCTTAAATAAGTCCCTTTAACATTTTATATAATAATGATTTGGTGATGATGAGCTTCTTTAGGTTTTTTCGTTTGTTTGTTTGTTGTTGTTTTTTTTGGTCTGGGAAGTTCTTTATCTGCCCTTCAATTCTAAACGACAGCTTCACTGGGTAGAGCAATCTGGGCTGTAGATCCCTGCTTGTCATGACTTTGACTATTTCTTGCCAATCCCCTCTAGCCTGCAAAGTTTACTTTGAGAAGTCAGCTGAGAGTCTTATGTTCCCATAAGTTCCCTCTGTTGACAACTAACCACTTTTCTCTTGCTGCTTTTAATATTCTCTGTTTATCCTTAACCTTTGACAATTTAATTATGATGTGTCTAGGGTTGGGCCTCTTTGCAACCATCTTGTTTGGGTCTCTCTGTGCTTCCTGGACTTGCATGCCTATTTCTTTCATCAATTAGGGAAGTTTTCTTTCATTATTTTCTTAATATAGATTTCCAGTTTCTTGCTCTTTCTCTTCTTCTGGCACCCCTATGATGCTAATATTGGACTTCTTGAAGTTGTCCTAGAGGCTGCTTCTACTACCTTCATTGTTTTGTATTCTTTTTTCTTCTTTAAGAAGAAAGAATACAGAATAGCCATGGGGATGGTGCTCTGATTGGTTGTTTTTCGCTTCCTTATGTTTGAAATCATTGATTTGATTCTCAGCTTCATTCACTCCACTGTTATTTCCCTGTAAATTGTTTTTTATTTCAATTGGTGTATCCTTCATTTCTGACTGGATTTCTTTTATGCTGTTATGGTCCTCTCTAAGTTCTTTGAGCATCCTTATAAACAGTGTTTTCAACTCTGCATATGATAGATTGCTTGTTTCCATTTCTTTTAGTTCTTTTTCTAAAAAGAGCTTTGATCACTTCTTTCATCTGGGCCATGTTTCTTTGTCTTCTCATTTTGGCAGCCTCCCTGTGTTTGTTTCTACATATTATGTAGAGCTACTTTGACTCCATGTCTTGGTAGTGTGGCCTAGTATAGTAGGTGTCCTGTATAATCCAATGGCACAGTCTCCCCTCTCACCCAAACTGGATACTTGAGGTGTGTCCTTTGTGTGGACTTAGTACACCCTCCTCTTATAGTTGAGTTTTGATTGCTCTTGGTAGGTCAATTTGAGAGGTTTACCTGGGCCAGTCAGCTTCAAGGATAGGCTGTGACCACTTACCACCAACCTCTGCCCTCCATTGAGAATCAGCTATGCAGGGGCAGGGTTGTGGTGCTCTGAAGTGGTATGTAGCTGTCCACTGGGTGTGGTGGCCTTGAGGTTTCTAGGGGGGTATAAGCCAAGATCAGCTCCCATCTGTGTTTTGCCTGGGGCCACCGCGTGTGAGCAATAAAGCAATCTGAGATGCCTGCCACTTGAGCTGGGCTTGGAGATTCCCAGGCAAGGCCAAGCTGTGAATCTAGTCTGGCTGCTGCTAGTGCTGGGCCTGGGGCTCACTGAAGCTAGCTGTTGCTTGTTTCAGAGAATTTAGAAAGTTGTGAAGCATGATTCAAGACTAGCCATTCATATGGAAAAGCAGCTAGGGTGGGCCGATAAGTTGGGTTGGGGAATTCTAGGGGTCTCCAAGGCTGGTCAGACAGTATTAGCCAAGTTGATGGAGTCTCAGGTATGACACCTGAATGCCAGCTCTGTGGTTCTGAGGGGAAAGGGTTTAAAAAAGAAACAATTACTTCTTGCCTTGACGCCAGACACTTTAATTTCCTCCCTGTGTTCCACTGGTGCCTTTCAATCTGCTGAGCCAGTGCTGGAGCTCAGAAGAAGTGAGTAAGTGAGTCTGAGTAGGCGAGTCCATTTGTGATTTCTTTAAGAGGAACTGCTTGGGGTTCCAGTAATTTCTTCCACCCACCCAATCCCTGCTGGTTTTTACATCCAGAAGTTGTGGAGACTTATCTTTCTGGCTCTGGAACCCTGGGCTTGGAGGCCTGGTGTGGGTAAGGGACTCCTCACTCCGGAGGTATCCCTCCTGAATTTTTACCCATCACATGTGGGTGAGGGACCGGCATGTTCCATATTTGTGCTCCTCCTACCAGTCTGGATGGATGTGATTTCTTTAATTCTGTAGTTGTCAGACTTCCATTCATCTCAGCTTCTAATGGTTCTGAGTGATGGTCATTCTATATTTTAGTTGTAATTTTTTTAAAGATTTTATTTATTTTATCTTTAGAAGGGAAGGGAAGGAGAGAAGGAGAGAAATATCAATGTATAGTCACGTCTCATGAGTCCCCTGTTTGGGAACTGGCCTGCAATCCAGGCATGTGCCCTGACTGGGAATTGAACCACAATTGTGTGGTTCACAGGCCCGCGCTCAATCCACTGAGCTATGCCAGCCAGGGCTTTAGTTGTAATTTTGATGTAGTTGTCCGAAGAGGTGAGCCATGTCTGCCTACACTGTCATCTTGATCAGAAGTCCAAAACCTGAATTTTAATATGAACTCTCCCAATCTCTAACTAGTGTAAGATTTTTTAAAAATGCTTTTTGAGCCAAAAGCCACATGAAGTCCACAGACACTTCTGTCATAGATAATAATGCAAATTATAAACCTGAATGAGATTTCTAAGAAAAATGTAGTCCAAAGTGAGAAAAGAAGAACCTCAGAATGAAACTCATGAAAACTCGAGGCTGAAGAAAGAGCCTTGAACCAGGTACTGCACAGCGTAACCGACACAATTTTACTGGCGTGAAGGTAAAAATAACTTTTGATTTTGCACCATAAAGATATGTCCCATTAAAATTCATGAGTACTAATTTCAAGTAAGTCCTCAATTGCAGTCAATTCTAGTACATTTCTTTTAGCATCTCATTCTCCTCAATCACCATCATCATTTCAAATCTTTACTGTGTTAAACTCTGACCCTCACCACTAACCCCAAACACATTTTTCAGCTCTTGACCCCATCTCATGTTTTGTATAGAAAACAGAAGCTATTAAATAAAAGAATTTCTCAAACCCCCGATACTAAGCATATGGTCCTATCTTCTGTGGCTCTATCTTATTCTCTTCTCTCCAGCTTCTCAATGTCTTCTCCCCATAATACATTCAGACACTCCATCTAACCTTCCCTTAGGTTTTTTAATAGGTTCAAGCCTCTTCCACGAACAAGAATAAAGAACAAAACCACCACTCCCAGTCCCACAAGTTGCTCCACCTTATTCTTTCTTTCTCCCCCTTTACAATCAAACCTCTTGAAAGAATTGTATGCACAGCCTGTCTCCAGTTCCTTTCCTCCCCTCTCTCCTTAGACTATCTGATATAGCTTCTGTTTCAAACCCCTACCAGACTCTGTCTTGTTAAGGTCACCATGCTACTAAATCCATTGAATGTTTTCAGTCCTCACTTTCTTGTCCTCTTAGCATCATTCGACCCCATTGGCCACTTCACTCTTCATGGCTTACTGTGCCCCAGGCTTCTGGGACAACCGGCTCTCGTGGGCTTCCTCCTACTCCTTCTTTAGATCACATCTTATTCTTCCCTTCCCCCGGGAACCCTGCCTTTACTGGTTCAAATTTCACTATTATATGCTCTCTGAGGGCAATAAAACTCTCCTTTGTAACAATTTGCACTGTGAAATTTTATATTTGTTTGTGTTCTCTCCAGACTTGTAAGCTAAAGAAGGGCAGGAAGCATGCTAGTTTTTTCATCATTACAGTCACTGTACCTGGTGAGGGGCTGGTGGCTCAATACTCCCTGTCTAGTAGATCGATGACTAAATAACTGACAATAAATAAATTTGAAACCTGGAATTGAAGAAAACAGAGCATGCATCACTTGCCTGGTACATGAGGATATACAATTAGTAAACAGGTTTGTTTCAAATTATTTCATATTTGGATCATTTTATTTTGAATTTTTATTGAGTAAACACACAACCCTATATATTTTGGGAATTTATCTAAGCAGGGTTGTTTCAATCTATGTAAATTTTCAATTATTTTTATTTTTACTTTTTGTTCTTCAACTCACACTTAACATTTAGTATAACCTCTAAGTAGAGTGACATAAAAATGCATAAGACCGTCTCTATTCTTAAAGGCATAATTCTTTTCTTCTTTTCATATATGAAAAATTAAATTGAAAACAAAATCTAAATACCTCTTTATTTAAACCGCTACAAGTGTAGAGAAGATAACTGTAAAAATGATGAAGAACAAAAGAGGCAGAAGTCTAAAAAATCTCACTGAAGTTATATTGAAAAACTTTTTATTTCACCCAAAATATTTTTACATCCTCAAATATGTTCATGTAAAGTATATGTATCTAGAGAGATATGTAAACAATTTATATTTAGATACTTGTCTGAATGAACACGTTCAGTTTGAGAAATGGACAAAATGTTACTGCTTATGATCATTAGCTATATTCATTCAATAAGTATTTATTAAGCATATTCCACTAGCCAAGGGAAACCAGGCTGTCTTCCTGACTATATGGTTGTGGGATTGCACACAGTGGAGAATAAAAGATTAAAAGACACGAAAGATTCTACATGTACTGAATTCAGGGAGAATGAATAGGAATTATTTCGGAAAGTTTTGAATTTTGGCCACTACTATTAACTAAATTAAAACATGTTGAAAATATGCCTATAGTGGGAAGTGGAGGATTTTTGCCCATAAATATCACTTTGGTGGTTGGTACCTGACACATCAATGATGGTTGAAGGTCAAGGATTAGTCATCAGTGTTGGATGTCATGGGGAGGTCAAGCCACATAATAGATGAAAAAGGCCTTTGGATTTTCTAATTAAATCTAAATTAGAGTCTAGAAGGTGTATTTGGAGTTATAAAACAAAATATTTCTCTGAATGGAAGGTACCAAGTCAATTCCATTTATGTCAGACAGTCATATGTTCAAACCCCAGTTTTATCATTTTTTTCTGCATGACATTAGTCCAATTACTTAATCTCTTGAAGCCTCAGAGTATCCAATCTGTAAAGTGAAGATAATAGTAGCTCTCTTTCAATGTTTGGGGAAGAATTAAATAAGATTCTTAGTTCAGTAGTTCAAATAGTAAGTGCCAAATATATGACATTGGTAATGAGAAGAAGGACTATGATAACAAACACCTTCAGGGGCCCTGGCTGGTGTAGCTCAGTGGATTGAGCACAGGCCTGTGAACAAACAGCTTCAGTCTATGATGGCCAGATTCATTCTCTCCCCCATTCTCAGACCTGTATGGACTGTGTCAGGTTGGTGCTCCTTTGGGAGGGAATCACAAGACATCATGTGGAAAAGAAGAATGATGCCCCCAGCACCCTCCCTGCCTGGTATCAGGTTGACATTGGCTGTGTTTTCCTGTAGAAAACCTGTTAATACCTTCACTTACTTCAATGGCATATACATTTATTTCCTGTTGGCATCCTGACTAATATAATAGGCATCGTTCCCCTTTGCAGGTGATAACACTTGAGGCTTTAAAAGAATCTACCCAGGATAATCAAAAGAGTAGGGATGTTAAGATTACTGGTTAACCATTGATTCAAATTCTGTTCAAATTTGAGAAAATCAAAGTCCTTTCTAGCTGTATGAGTTATATAAACTTATTTGTAGTTGTGTGGGTTGGGGCAAGCTATTTAAATTCTCTAAAGTTCAGTGATCCCTTCTGCAAAATAATCCCAATACATTTTTGTGAATATTATAAGAGATGATATATTTAAAGTAATCATCACAGTGCCAGGCACAGTGGTTAATAAAGAATGGTACTTTTACATACCAAAAAGTCCCTATAAATCACAGGCTTTGGTGTAATTTTGTATCATTTGATTTTGTATCAATTGATTTTGTATCAAATTTTGTATCTCACTTAGCAGGTTCTGATTTAGTGTCAGTGGTCTCTCTGAAGGCTAAACATTCTCATTTTTATTATTTTGTAAGTGCATCTTTGTAAACACTATTATCAAATAAGAGTCCTGTAAGCTTTCCTTTGTTGTTTTCATCTCAGTTCATTTTCTTTTTGCAACTTTAACTACAGAATTGTGCTTAAGTGTTCAAGATATACTTCTCCTTTATATTTCACAGTGGTAAAACTAGACAAACAAGAAAACAAAACCTTCCCATTTGCCTTTTAATTTTAAAAAGTTTTTTGGCGTATTGGCTTAGTGCAGAGATTTTTCATTGGGGTTGATTTTATTAATGATTATCACAATCATCAAGACTACATTTTTCTTTTTTAAATCCTCACTTCAGGACATGCTTATTGATTTGAGACATGGAGACAGAGAGAGAGAGAGAAAGAGAGAGAGACAGGGAGAGAGACAGAGAGAGAATCATTGATGTAAGAGAGAAAAATCGATTGGTTGTCTCTTGGATGTCCCTACCGGGACCGAACCCGATACCTAGGCATGTGCCCTTCCAGGAACTGAACCAGCTTTCAGTTTACAGGATGACACTCCAAGCAGCTCAGACAGGGCCTAAGTCCCCCTCTATGACAGCTTTTTCTATTGGGGTATTAGCTAATTGCTCATCTTATACAAATGGACAGATTTAATCCAAAGCTATCTCTGAAAACTCAGAAGATGGAGAACAACCTTTCTGCACATCTGGTCTAAAATAACTGTCCCACCTTAGAGATTTTTGGGTATTATCAGAAATCATTTACAATCTAATTGGCAATGAAAGTGGCATTAGCATGCTTTATTGAATCTGACATTTTGTACGACAAGTGTATTGATCAGAATATGTCAGCTCTAGGCACATTCCAATTTTGTTACATTTAACGTAACTGTCACTTGGAGATTTCATTACAGAGTGGTACACTGACCTGACCGTACCAATAAAGAAATAAATTACTTATATTTTAAAAATATTTTAGGCTTTTAGAATGCTAATTCAAAAAGAAAAACACGTGTTTTTCATATTAGAGACTTCACTGTCTTGGATTTTAGAATTGGAAAAGAAAGCTAATGTTAACTGTATATCTACATGTATCAGGTATTCTTCGTATTTTTTTAAATCTCTCAACAAATCTTTTAAGGCCCAAATTACCTTTAGTTCACTGACTTCAGACAGATTATGCACCTGACTATGAGTTCCCAATCTTGGAAATGATGAATTTCGGTCTCAGTTATAGGCTTCTCTGATTTCTAAGTCCATGTTATTAAAGAATGGCCTTTTAAAAATTACCAAAAATCTTATTGTGCCTTTAATTTTAGATAATTTTCTCAGATTCTAAGTGATCTCAAAGCTTTCTCTTCCCATCCCATTGTTCTGCTCTCAATTTAAGACCTCATCCTGTCTTGCGTGGATTGTTGCAATACCATTTGACTTTCCCTGCTGAGTTTAGTTTTGTCCACTCCAATATATCGTTCATGTTTATGTTTTAAACACGAACATTTTAATATCTATTTTAACTCTTCCAGAACTAACCACTACCAATGAGATATAATCAGAATTACTCAGTAACATGTTTAAGGCATTACATAATCTATCTCCTGCCTAAATACTCAGTAATCAAGGTAACTTCTCACACCTTTTGGTCTGGGCTTTGGGATTTTCCTAAATGCAATGGACTCTTCCATGCCTTCCAGGTTGTTCATGTTTTCTTCAACACTACCACCCATGTTTACACAGAGAATATTTATATTTTTTGATGTTGATCAAAAATTATCCTGTCAGTTAAGTCTTCCTTGTCCTTTCAGAATGCCTTTATACTCAAATTATTATTTCTATTTTTAAGAACAAAACTGTACTAAACTTATGTCTTTGTATCTGTCTCCTCCTAACAGATTTTGAGCCTTTGCAAGGAGGGACTGTGTTTGGTATTCAATGATTGCTTGTAAGTGAATACATCTATTAAGACCTTTAGAGTTATGTCCCTGTTTTTGAGCAAATATCTTTAAAAATAGAGGCTTTCAGAATCTAATTCTAAATTAGACCCTCAAATTAGATCCCCAAATTTAAAATGAAGAAGGAAAAGTATAAGAAGCATAGAGCAAAAAGTGAAAGCAGCACCCAGGACTTCGGGCCAAGTTGGAGATGTAGGTAGATATGCTTCACTTCATTGAACAATCCAAGGAAGGATCACAAGTAACCTCAAAACAAAAGCAATCAGAACTGCCAGAAAATCAAACTGTGTGGAAGTCTGACAAACAGGATTTGAAAAAAATATTCATACACAGGAGTAGGAAGGGTGGATATTGGGAGCTGGTGTGGAAAGAACACAATGTGGCAGCCATGAAGAGGTGGTGGCATGGTGGTGGTAGCCCTAGGAACAGGCAATCTCACATTTATGTGTGGGAGATAAGAACCAGCAGGGACACCTTGTGAGTGAATAATCCTAGCCTCAGGCCAGACCACACAGCCCAAGGTTCAAGTGTAAGGAAATAAAGCCTCATAACTTCTGGCTGTAAAAACCAGTGGGACAGTGGAAGAGACTAACAGTCTCTCAAGAAAGTCCATTTGAAGGACCCGAATGATCCTGGAACATGCACAAACCCATCCACTCTGGGATTCATTACCAGGGCAGCAGTTAGAAAGGCACCAGTCACATATGGGGAGTAGGGGAAATGACTGGAAACAGGATGAGAGCTGAGTGAGCGGCATTATTCCCTCTCTGACCACTCCCCCAGGTACAGAGCCACACAGTGGTGGAATGGATTGCCCCACTGCGGCAAATACATAAGGCTCCGCCCCTTACAACATAGCAGGTGCACCAAGACAAGAAGTCAAGGAAGCCCTACCTAATAAACAGAAACAAACATGGGGGGGTGGGTTGCCAAATCGAGGAGACAAAGAAATACAGCCCAAGTGAAAGAACAGATAAAAACTTCAGAAAAGAACTGAGTGAAATGGGGACAGACAATCTATCAGATGTAAAGTTTAAAACACTGGCGATAAGGATGCTCAGAGAACTTACTGAGTACGGCAAATGCATAAGGGAAGAAATGGAGGCTACACTAAGTGAAGTAAAGACAAATCCACAGGTAATCAACAGTGAAAGGAAAGAAACCAGGGTTCAAATGAACGATTTGGAACACAAGGAAGAAATAAGCAGTAAACTAGTACAGAATGAAGGAACCAGAGTTTAAAGAAGACAAGGAGAGAATAAGAAGACTCTGGGACACCTCCAATGACATCCAGATCATAGAGATGCCAGAAAGAGAAGAGGAATAGCAAGAAATTGAAAACTTATTTGAAAAAATAATGAAAGAAAGCTTCCTTAATTTCATGGAGGAAATAGACATACAAGTCCAGGGAAATTGGAGAGTCCCAAACAAGCTGGACCCAAGGAGGGCCACTCCAAGACATATCATAATTGAAATGCCAAAGGTTAAAGATGAAGAGAGAATTTTAAAAGCAGCAAGAGAAAAGAAGAAAGTTACCTACAAAGGAGTTCCCATAAGACTATCAGCTGATTTCTCAAAAAGGAACTTTGTAGTAGTCAAGAAGGGACTGGCAAGAAGTATTTGAAGTGATAACAAGCAAGGATCTACAACCGAGGTTACTCTATCCAGCAACGCTGTCATTTAGAACGGAAGGGCAGATAAAGTGCTTCCTAGAAAATGGAAAGCTAAAGGAGCTTATCATCACCAAACTTTCATTACATGTCATGTTAAAGAGATTTATTTAAGACAAAGAAGATCAAAACTATGAACAGTAAAATGATAACAAACTTCCAATTGTCAATAATCTAATAAAACAAAAACAAACTAAGCAAACAACACAGGAATAGAATCAGAAATGGAGATCACATGGAGGGTTATCAGCAGGGAGGGGGAAGGGGGATTTGGGGGGAAAGAGTACAAGGATTAAGAAGCATAATTTGTAGGGACAAAATAGACAGTGGGATGTAAAGAATAGTATAGGAAATGGAGAAGCCAAAGAACTTACACACATGACCCATGGACATGAACTAATGGGGAAATTGCTGGAGGGAATAGGATTAGTGGGTAGATGAGCACAAAGGGGAAAAATTGGGATAACTGTGATAGAATAATCAATAACATATACTTTAAAAAATACACCACCCAAAGAATAAGCTGAGGTGTTACGAAATGAAAGAAGTAGAAGGTGAGTAAGAAAAACATCTATGGTTTTGTAATTGAACAAAAACATGGAGGTTTGGCTGCCTGTAGCCACAGAAGCTGAACTTGTGAAACAGATTCTCCTGCAGAAGGAAAGAGGTTTTATTCAGGTGCTGCATTATCTGGGTGAATGGTGGACTCTTGTTTCATAGCCTGTCTCCTCAGCAAGACAAAGACAAAAGCCAGTGTCCAGAGTTCCTGCTTCAATTTCAAGTACAATCCTTTGGACTCTACAGGTGTCTACAAGTAGTCAAAGTTCCCTTCCAGGTGGTTTAGCTTGTGTCTGGCTGTTATTCATTTGAGGCTGCCTCCTGAAGCCTGTGTGCAGAGCCAACGTGGCCCATGGGCCATGAGTCTGCTGGGGAGTGTGCAAAGGCATAGACCAGTGCCTGATCAGTTGGGCAAGAGAGCCAGAGAAGCTCTCTTCTATAGGTCATGGACCATGTGATTTATAAGGCCATGAGGCCCGTGAAGAGAATAGGTGAGTGTACCACAGAAGCCCAGGTCATGAGCCAGCTATGAACAAGAGAAGTCAAGAGCCTGAGCCATCCTCTTTGTTCCCTTGGGATTATATTAACTTTGGGCTTGGGATAGACCATGCACTTTCTCAAAATGACGAATCAACTTCCTTAACTTTTGTGTGCTTCAGGTGGGCCCACCTTCTAACCAATCCCTTCTTTCTGTAGGCCAGACTCATAGGTCTCTTTAGTCTAGCAACTCCCTCTGTGCCATTTTGACTTCTATGGCACACTGCTTGTCTTCTCCTGGTCTCCCCCCGCCCCCAATGTGGTACCAGAAGAGGGGAGGAGAGTTCTTTCTATCCAATTATCTCACTAGCTTTTCATTGCTTGGTCTAAAAACCTCTCACTGCAACCATCCTGGACAATGTGAGAAACTCTCCAATGTTCTGACTGGTAACAGTTTTAGAAAGACTCAGAGATGGGTTTCAATTTCCATAGCATGGAGTAAGCGAAGGAGGGCCATGGAGTAAGAAGGAGGGTGTCGGAAGGATGAGCTAAAAATGTCAGAACAAACGTTATAGTCTGCTGGGGCTCATAGCTATTGGCATCCTAGTTCTCAATCCAGTGTGGGGATGCCACACAGACCCTAGTGATAATAACCAACGACATGTCACTCACATCTCTCCTTTCACTTCTGTCACTAAAATGATTATTTGTAAAGGAAAAAGAAAATGAGTTTGGAGAAAAATAAACATTTGAAATTGGGCAGACAAAGCCAAAGATTTCAGGCAAATAATCATGTCTTTTTTCTTCACCAGTTAGATCCTTTGCCACACAAGTTCCCTTGTGTCTGTCGATCCTCTGGCAAGTGATATCAGCATGCCAAGGGATGTAAATGGTAGGATGGACAGGAAAGAGAAGCAAGCAATGAGCATGAGACCTAGAAAAGTCTCGACAGGATAATCCTATCCTTTCTAACTGAAAGTTGGTTGGAAATGAATCTTTAACTCATTTCTTCCTTCAACATAAAATTGGATTGCCTAGCCTCTTCTTAGCACCTGTTCAAAATGGTATGAGAGCTAACAACCCCGATCTAGCACATGGCAATGTCCCATCTACAGGTGCAGTCAGAGCACCCTCTAAACGTGGATGCCTCCTAATTAGTCTTCAAATCTGCAGCCTCGAAGCCTACGCTGTCAAATACAGTAGCTGAGAGCCATAGGTGGTTACCTAAATATAAATTTAATATGGTTGAAACGATAAAAACTTCAGTTTCCCTGTCCTTTTAGCCACATTTCAAGTGCTCAGTGACTACGTGTGGCTACCGTATTGAACAACAGAAATGTATAACATTGTTATCATCGGAATGACCCTTCCAATTTGTCTTAAACTGCACCACTAAGCCAAGCTTGCTGATGCCTGATTTTCACATAGCACTTCCTTGCTCAGAAACTTCTGACAGGTTTCTTACTACCACCAGGACAGTGCTCCTCAAAATGTCATGTACATTTACATTACCTGGAGATTTTGTTAAAATGAAGTATCTCATTTAATAGGGCTGAGGTGAGCCCAAGATTCTATATTTCTGCTTAACTCCCAGATGACGCCGTGATGTTTCTTCAACCATATTTTTTTCATCTTGCGAGTCAAAGTTCCCCGGTCCCTCGTCAGCCCTACCTGATGTTCATCAGCTCCCAGAAAGGACCCTCCTTTTCTCCAGCAGCTGTTTTTCAACAGCTCCTCCTGGTGACAATGTTCACTCAGGCTCTTTTTATAAGTGTAATCAATTTCTGCATCATGGGAACCTCTCCCTGGGGGCTCAAGCTGGCCCAGTCACCTCTCTGAGGTTGGACTTCCAACCTCAGCGGCCGTGCACATCTCTCCAAGGGAGCTTGGTAAGCTGCACTACTCGTGCCCTACGCCGGGAGCTGTCAGCCATTAGACTTGAGGCGGGACCCAGAACATACTGGATTAATAGGGTGCAGGTGATTCTAATATCACTGTTTTCCTAACCAAACTCTGAGAGATACTGTATCTGTATACGTTCTTGTCAAAACAACTGATTTTGATATTCAACTTCATGCGGTGTCTTTGATATATTGCGAAGTTAAACATAAGCAATCTATATATGTCGAAGCGCGCCTAGTGGATTTCAACCCTGATTACATGCTGGAAACCCTTGAGCATGATGTTAAAATCCTCATGCCGAGGCCCCATCCCCAGAGATTCTGATTTAAGTGGTAAGGGGACAGGCATTTTTTCCAAAGCTCTTTATTACTTTCCCGAGGCTGTTGTAATGGCGTATCACAAATGTGGTGATTGAAGACAACAAAAACACACTTGTTCATGGTTCTGGAGGTTAGAAGTCTGAAATAAACATGTTGGCTGGGCCCTGCTCCCTCTGGAGTCTCTAGGGAAGAATCTGTTGCATGCTTCTTGCCTGGCTTCCAGACCTTGCCAGCAGTCCCAGCTAAGAGCTGCATCCCTCCCAGTTCTTCCTCCTCCATTGCATAGCCCATTGCCCTGCATCTGTGTCTTCAAATCTCATTCTTCTCATAAGGACACAAATCATAGGATTTAGAGCCCACCCTCCTCAGGTATGGCCTCATCTTAACTTAACCACATCTGCCAGGACTATTTCCAAAGAAGATCACATTCCCAATTATCTCCGGCTAGGATTTCAACCTTTCCTTTTTGTGGGCCATAATCCAACCTGCACGCTCCCCAAGTGTTTCCCATGTCTAGCCAGGTTATGAGAACTATGGCTCAAGACTTTTGTTTTGAAACTTCAGCAGATATCAAAACCACCAGAGTGCTTATTCAAGTAAGATAAGGGTTGCTAAATTCAACCTCAAGATTCAGTAGATCTAGGGTAGTCCCAATAATTTATATTTTTCTAACAAGTTTGAAATCCACTGGTGTAGAGGAAAGGGAACTAGACTAGATGTGTACCTCTTTATCCTCAGAGGGGCAGCACAGGCAGCATCTGGAAACGTAGGAGAAATGCAGAATTTTGACACTTTCCTAGAATCTGACACAGAGATGGCATTTTAACGCAATTTCCAAGTATTTGGGATGTTTGTTAAATTTTTAGAAGCACTGTTGTATACTATTCAAAATAAAATTGTTCTTAAATGTCTGGTTGAAGTATTTAGTGAGAGAATGGATGGATAAAGTAATAATGAAAGAATAAGGGAGGAGATTGTCCAATGGCCTGTCTCCCAGGAGGCGGACCGTGGGACTTCCAATCCACTGGAAGTCACAGTGGCCAGATCGGAGCTATCTTAGCAACGATCAAGGGAGTGGCTTCCCATCACAGTGGCCATAAGGAATCTACTTCTTTGGTGATCAGGCTTTAACCAAGAAGTTCCATGCTTTCCTCCCCCATCCCTTCTAAAATGTCCTCATCTCAATATTTTGGGGCCTCACCACCAGCACTCTGTTATTTGTGCCAAAGTCTGAAAGAGAAGGCTGGCTGGAATTCAGAGAAGCACAGCCGCGCAGATTTAGTTGTGAATGGGCTCTGGGCCAAAAGGGTAGCAGGTGAGTTTCAGAGTTTCAGCTGAAAAAGAAAGAAAAGCTTTTAGGAAACTTAGAGCCAAGTGAAAACTCGCCGTATATGATTTTCTTTTGGCAGATATACTGTAAAGTAAGCGTAGGACAAATTCCCCAGGTAGTAGTAATTGACCTATAAATGCCATTATTGATAGATTGTGTTTCTGGAAACATTGTTCTGGAGCTAAAGTGCTCATGTGGATCTCAGAAAAGAATTTAGAATCAGGCTTAGAAAGTCTTCCTTCTTCTCTCTCCACTACTGATTTCCATTTTCCTCTTGGAGAGTGGTCCTTTTCTCTTGTAAACAAGTCATGTACCCAAGCAGTCACAAAAAAGTTGTCTTCTAAAAAGACAAAGTTTTCCTGGAAAAAAAAATTGCTTTTGAGAGGCCATTTGCTGTCATTTTTGCAGTGGAACCATTTCATAATCACATTGAATCATTGGATAGGAAGATTGATAGGGTCCCATTAAGGTTTGTCTTCCTTCACCTGCCAATCTGAGGAAGGGTTGATTTCATTTGAATAAAATGGAGATTGTCTGGAGAGACCCAGTCTGATTTCAGGGAGCAGTGGGGTTCTCGTGTTGCTCCCTGCCACATGGCTCGAGGGACATCCATTTAATGGGCTGTTGCCTCTTCTTCCTCTCTTGTGAAATAGGATTAACAGAGTTATCAATCTGTCTCCCAGATGTCTATTAGATTTAAATGAAACACGTGTATTATAACGAAAAAAATTCTCCTGTGTCTTTAGCCATGTAATATAGATACATTTCTGTAATCACCACTTAACCTAATTTAAATTTTATTTCCTTTCTGGTATGAGCTTATGAAATCAGTCTTCACATTCTAAATGCTCAATGAAGGCAAATAGAATTTTGGGTTTGAAATCAGCCAGTTACACACATTAGTAGCTTTAGAATAAAGAACAAAATTAACAACCTTAGAAATCTCTTTGTGTACAAGAGAAGTGTTCTTTACCCAAAACTAGGGTGAAAAATCTCCCTTCTTCTCCCTCTCACATTCTCTACTGATAAATTGCTGAATCACTGCGTGTGGCAGCCAAGTTCAATTCTACTGGGCATGCCTCTTTCAGAATTGCCAGGGCACCCAAGGCCTCTGCTGCTCTAGATAACAGGAAAAGGAGAGTGGCCCAATGCCACACTCTAAACAGCAGTGCGTGTGTGGTGTGTTTGTGTATTTGAGAGAGAGAGAGAGACTATTTCCTTTTTTTTCATTAAAGCTGGTAGAGACTTTGTATCTCTGTGTGTTTATGTAAATCACAGATTGTACAATTTGAACAGAATGTGGTGATCTTGAGAAACCACATAGCATGACCCACCGTAAACTGTAGCATGATGAAATGTAGATAGCCTTGGGCATAAGTCATGATAGCTGGGTGCCAGCTACTGAGGTTTACTGTAAGACATTTTCCAAGACTAGTTAGTATAAAGAAAATTTTGATAACTAAGACTTTTTTCACACTTGAAATAAATCCCAGAGGAGATCAACCCTAGCTTTTTTACACCAATAACATTTTAGACCCATAAGATTTTCTTGGTTTTCAGTGCCATTATTTAGCACCATCTTTCTCATTCTCAAATTGGGAACAACTCTAATCCACCCTTGAAAAGGCCTTTTATAACCCTTTAATTGTTATCTGTTAGAACTATTCATAGTAACATAGTAAAGGGCTGATAATCACTCAATAAAACTGTAGATTATTTTACAGGTCAAAAGTATTAGTGTACCTAGGCAGAAATGGAGGTTTGGCTGCTTGTGGCCAAAAAAAGCCAAATTTGTGGGGCAGGTGCTGGGGTGAAAGGAAAGAGGTTTCATTCTGCTACTGCGACCTAGCAGAACTGCAGACTCCTGTCTGAAAGACCATCTTTTCTTTTTGCCATGAAAAAGCCCAACTGTCCTCATCCAGGCCTCTACAAGAGCCAGTGTCCAGACTTCCTGCTCCATTTTAACATTCAGTCCTTGGGAGCCTGCAGGAGGCTGCTCAGTGGTCTTAGTCCCCATACAAGTGGCTTGGCTAGTTCCTGGCTGCTGTCTGTTTCAGGCTCCCCCTGGAGCTTGTGTGTGGAGCCTGCATGGCCATGGGCCCTGTGGCTGCTGGAGCCACATGGTCACATGCTCCCAGACTAGGGAGCATGCAGATGTGGGGGCCAGTGCATCATCAGGTGGGCAGAAGAGGGAGGTTCCCTCCTGGAGCCTGTGGGCAATGTGGCTGCTAAGGACAGATGGCCACAGAGAGAACAGGGGAGTGCACTGTGTGAGCGCAGGTCACCAGTGAGAGAGAACGTTATTTTGTTGCCCTTGGATTATATTAGCCTGGGCTGGGGATGAGCCAGGCACTTTCTTATAATAGCCAATCAACTTCCCAAACTTTTGCATCTTTGTTTGGGTCTACCTCTCAGCTAACCCCTTCTTTCCCCAGGCTAGACTGACAGGTCTCTTTGGTCTAACACCTCCCCTTTGCCATTTTGACTTCTTTGACACATGTGCTGCCTTCTCCCAGTCTCATTCCCAATCTGGTACCAGAGGAAGGGAAAGGGCCCTTTTCTATCCAATCATCTTGCTAGCTTTTTGCACCCTCAGTGTAAGAACCTACTCCTGCTACCATCTTGGCCAATGAGGGGAGACCCTGGTACTCCAACTAACTCTTTTATGGTAACCTTAGCTCTACTACAGAATGTTTTTTAAGCTCTGGAGGATTTGCGCACAATGAGAATGAATTTGTTTGAATACTAACAATGGGATACTGTGCACATTATCCAGACTCCCTGGGCATTAGTTTATTTACTGCCTAATGAGAGAATAGTAATAGTACCTACACAGTAGGGTTATTGTGAAAATAAAATGATATAAAATAAAGTTGTTTTTTTTTTAGCATGGTGCTTGATATGTAATAAATGTTTGGCTTTGAACTGGAATACAGTCTATACGTGTTTGTTCAATTTATTCACTTATATTGGAATACTATCTAATTGAATGTTTCTTTAAATGTTTTCCAGCTGAGCCTTAAAGTCTCTTGATTATTCTGAAAATTATTTTTAGAATTTAATTTGCTATAATGTATTTTGACTCACATCTACGTAGGTTTAGTTGCTATTTATTACTGACTGATTAGCGGTTACAATCTTTAATGTTTGCAGTTCCACTAATATGTGCTCAACTTTTCTTGAGCTTTCAGTTCTTAGTCAGAAGATATTAACTTCTTTTCGAAAAAATGAATTCCAGAAAAGTGTACAATTTTCAGTAAGGGGCTGCTTTCTGCCACTGGCTGGAAGGCTGGGAGACAGTGGGCCATTGCTACCCATGTGAGTGGGAGGACTTGTAACTACCAGTGGGTAGGGGACACTGAGTGGGCATATATGTTTTAGTACCACTATTATAGCGATATTTTCATACCTGATGAATCTAGATTTATTTTCTTGGTGTTGCTCTTCTTGGTTTGACCTTGTATTTATTAAGGTGATTTCAATTCGTTAGGTGTAAAATTTCAGTTAGGCTAGAAGAGTAAGTTCTAAAGTTCCAATATATAAAACAACATCATGCCTTCAGTTAACAATACAGTATTGTGCACTTCAAAATTTCTTAAGAAGGTAAATTTCAAGTATTCTTAACACACACAAGCACACATGCAAAAGAAGGTAAGGAAACTCTGGGAGGTATTGAATACGTCTATTTTCTTAGTTCTGGTGGTTGTATGATGGGTATTTGTATATGTTCAAACTCATCAAGTTGTACATATTAAGTATGTGTAGTTTTCTGTACATAAATTATAACTCAGTAAAGCCATTTTAAAAGGATGGTTTCTGTTGAGTGTAATATACTCAATTTTATATTGATTCTTGCAGTAATCAATGTCATTCTGATGTTGTTCTACAGTCTTAATTGCCATTAACAATGTTGACATTACAAGAAAAGAAAAAAGAATAAAAAGAGCACAACTATTGCTAGATATTAAGCTGACAGATTGACATAAAAGAGAAGAACATTTGCTTCTAATCACCATGAGAATAAGAAATTTAAATGACTAGGTTTGCTGTTAGGCCAAAAAGCAAAAAAAAAAAAGGAAAAAAAGGAAAGAAATTGTTTTAATAACATAGCTCTGCCTACTTTAGCTTGCTCACCTTTAAAATACTTTAGTTATTAAGGTCATTATTGATTCTAGAAAATTAAACTTGACCAAAAATTAAATACATTTTATGTAAATATTAATTCAACAAATATTGATAGATTAACTGCCACTTGCTAAATTCTAATATGCTTTGAGAAAAAATAGTCTTTTTTATAGAATGAGTTTGACTATCTATTCTATTTTTCTGAATAACTCCTTCATTTGCTTCCTTAGTAGGATAACCAGCCCATTTAGCCTTGGTAGACCCCATATAGACTATGATATCTCAGTAGAAAATTGGTGTCTAGTGCAACTGCACTGGTGGCAAAGTAGCAGGTGTCCTGGAAATGGCAGAGACCCTCCCTGCCAGCTGGAAGGGCTGTGGGCAATAAACAGCCAAACCTGCCCTCTTCGTATTCATGAAGTGGGGAAGCAGCAGAGGGTATCATTGCAATTTCCAAGCCACACCAACATTTATACACTATTATTTCGTTACCACACCCCTTGACTTGTTTAACATTGCCTGAAGTAACTATTGTTTAATCTTAACTATTATTTATAAAATTGATAAAGTTTTATTTGTCAGAGGCAGCACCCACATGTGTACTTAAGAGAAAGTTCTGAGGGTAGCTTTAAAATGCCACACATTCCTTAACATGGGGTGACTTCTATTCAATTGAAATACATTTGCATTTAATGGATCTGATAACAGCCCAGAGTTTTACATCTAAATAATACCAGGTGTACTATATTTGCTATATAATAGATTATTTTACAATATTTATATTTCAAAAAGTAGAACTGAATTGGGGGAAGTCACTGATCTATCAAGACACGGATCTTGTGTAGCTTGCACAAATCTCTTGAAATACCTGGGGCTGGATGTTTGTGGAACTTTTACATGCTATTTCAGTTTGTTCTATTTGTTTGGCTCATGAGCCAAGCCTGACACCTGTCTTGGCTGGTCTCGGAGTACTGTGCAATCAGATCTTCACCTGTTGGTCTTCAACAACACACTGAATTTCAGACTGTGACAGCCCCAGCACACGAAGGTGACCCTGGATCGCCAATGTCATCTGTTAACATCTGATTCTTTAGGCTTTGCATTGCAAAGGAAAACTTGGCCCAATTAACTGCAATTTTGGCTTGTGGTTCCAAATGAAAACACGGCCAGTGAGTTGCCTCTTATTCCATTCTTACTGTCCCCAAACTCAACCAGTCCAGTTACATAGAGGTAAGTTCCAACCACAATAGGTCCCTTGAGGCTTATTCCTCGCCTAGGTTCACCCAGAAGAACTTAAGAAATCAAGGTAAGTCATTATTGAATATGGGTCTTAGTGAATAACCGATATGTGGATTAGAAGCAGACAAACTCTGCAGTGTGACTTGAAAACATTCATTCTTTATAAGCATTCACCTTCATGAATTGCTTTTCTTTCTGTGCCTCCCTAAGATTCTTTAAGTAGGTCAGTCACATTTCTGTTGGGAGGTAATACCTGGGAGAGGAAGGATTAACTTGGTTATTTATTAGCCACCGATAGGCCCAAATCTAGAAAACTGGGTGACTTGTAGAACCAGCCAAATAATTAATGGTGGTCTGGCAGAAACTCTGGTGAACCCCAAAACACATTCTTAAATGTGTGACTGCTCCTCGGGTGTCCAACAATCCTGGTTTGGAACAATCCTGTAATGGAAGGGGTTTTCAGGATGCAAAATTCTCAGTGCTGACACTGGAAAAACCCCGGGCAAATGGCACGAGTTGGCCACCCTAGTTTCCACTCTTCATAGCCAATTGTTCTATATTTGAACTTTATTTTTCCATCTTTCCCTTTTTATTATGTAAAATCTGATTTTTTAATATTAGGAATTAATTCAAATTAAAAAACCATATGTGGATTAAAGTAGATTTGTTTCCTGGGCTTCCCAGTTTTTTTATCTTTTTCTAAGGATAAGAGGGTATACCTAGAGGGAAAGAGTCAAGTACATGATATTGGTTTGCTTTTAGTCTGGGTCTTAAACCAGAGGCAAAAAATGTGCCATTATGGTTCATGTATCCATGTATTTCACTAACCCTAAGGGTTCTACATAAGGTTTAGGACTGAAACATAATTTAGTTATAAACCATATCATTTTAGTCATTTTCTTGCTCCTTGTAATCTGTAGGTACCTTTCTTGGGAGTCCACCAGAGTTGTCTGTGAGAAAACAAATTCAGAGACTCCATGGCTGAAATCTCAACACAACTAATAATCTAATCACTGCACTGCTCTGCGTGTTATTGTCCTTTCACCACTGACCTTATCGTTCTTTCCTATTTACCTTTTTTCCCATCGTTTTCCTTTCAGTACTACCCCTTCTTCCAGTATTATCCTTCCTGGACAAGACTGGAACTGCCGTGTGGAAACAGCCCTACCTTCTCTCTTCTACATCTTGAAACTCAGGTATTTTTCTTTATTATTATCAGGCTTAGAAGAAAGTGACCCAAAGTGTCTCTTGACCAAGCTTAATTCTACCATTGTGATTTTCATCTATTCCCTTCTAACTCTTTGGGATAATTTCAAATCATTTATTTCCTTCTCTCATTCTAAGTCCTGGCTATTTGCTGCTTGCCTGGGGATCCATTCAAATCCTTCCCATTTCCAAAAGACACAGAAATGGCTCTCTAGATCCCTCAACTAGCACCCTATGTCTTCTCATTCTTTCATACCACAGCTCTTTGAAATGCTCTTGTCTAGTGTCCTCACTTTCCATTCCTTCTTAAACACTTTGCTCTTGGGCATTTTCCACGATCATTCTAATGAACAACCCTTACTTAGCTTACTTAACATACTTGATGCTAAGAGAATCATTTCATTTCCTAACATACTTGCCCTCAGGAGCATTTGACAGAACTTTACTCACACTTTCCCCTCCATTGTTTTAGGTAGAAAATTTCATGTGTGTGCATGTGTCTGCCCCGTTTTCTAACCACTTCTCAGACTTCTTCACGGAACTCTCCATGCCTTTTCCCAGTTTTATACTTAACTCACTCTTCACACTAACCAGTATCCTGTGTTCTCACTCATGGCCCAGCATAAATTACCACTGATATATGATGACTCCCAAATCTATATCTATGTCTTCAAGCTCTCTGCTGACTTCTTGATGCATACTATGCAGTTCCCTGTGGGAAATATTGCCCGAATGTCCTAGAATTCTAAAAAGACAACATGTACAAAATAGAACTTGTCTTTGCTAGCCTCTCATAAGAGTCCTTGTAATTGTTACCAGAATTCACTCATTTTTTCCCCCAGCCATCAACCTGGGAATCCTCTTAGAACTTCCCTTTTCCATATCCCCACACTTAATTAGTACTATGTTAATTCAAATCCTCTGAGAAGCCGACAACAAGATGGTATGAAATATATGAGATTATTGGAGCGAAGAACTATGAAGGATAAAAGGAAGGGAGCCAACGTCAACATTAAGAGCATTTGGACTGCAAAGCACATCTCTTCTCTGTGCGGAGAAGGTGAAGGAACAAGGATTGGGCAGAGACAAAAGTTCCAAGAAGGCCACAGAGGAGTACTCCAGCCGAATTCTCTCATTGTAGGTGTCTTACATTTCACAGTATTGGCTTGCATTAGTACCCCAGCCCTGCTTTTTCGCTGATTGAGAGCAGCCCATGGGAAATCTGTCCTTGTCAGAAATGAAGTGTTGGCACTAGTGGGATAGAAGCTGAGGACATTGGTAAATTATATTCCCTACTGCAGGTAATCCAAGATATGCATTTCCAAACCCTATCCATTTAACCTCCCAAATATCTGTCACCTTCCTTTGTGACTCATTCCTCTGAGCATGACCTCAAAATGCTAACTATTCTCCCTGCCACCAGTCTCGTCTGCCTCTCTCTCCAGTTCATTCTCCAAGCTACTGCCAAATGCTCCTTTTCACATGCTAATCCAATTTGATAAACTCCCCAGCAACCAGATTACAATCACCAGTGGACACTGCTGGATAAAAGCCAAGCTTCTTGACATGGCAACAAGAATGTACCAAAATTTGAATAGATATTAATACTGCTCTTTTGAACTTCTGTTTTTTTAAACACTGGTTTAATAAACTAAATTTTAAGCTGAAAATAAAAAGAATGTTCCAAAATTTTACTAAGCTCTTCTAGCTACATCTTTCAACCTCTCCTCTACGTCTCCAGAAATGTATAGCGCAGTCCAGTGACTGAATTTCTAGTTCCTCAAATGTATCTTCTTCATTTTCATGCCACATGCCTTTGTACACAGTTTCATCTGCCTAAAGCGCCCACACTCTCACTGCCCCCAACACACTTCCCTTTGCCCGGTGACCCCATTATGAACCGCCACATGGCTCAGAATAGTCTCCTAAATCAATGGTTCTCATCTGCCGCACAGTGGCTGGAGAGCTTTGAAAACAAAACAAAAGTAAACAAAACTGATTCTTGGGTTCCATGCCCAAAGATTCTTATTTAATTAGTCTGGGGTATGGCCAGACATTAGGTGTATAAAAGCTCTCAAGAGAAATCTGCTGGGCAGCTACAGCAGCATTGAGAAACATCACCTTCCTGAAGCTTTTCCAAGGGTTCCAAAACTCCTCAGGATGAGTTCGGAGCTCCTGCTCTGGGCAGCATCTGACCAACTTCTTCATATATTTGTATGCAGTGCGTGTGGCCTGGTGTGAATTTGCTTCACCTTACTGGGGATCAGAAAAGTTTGCTTGCTTGATTATTATCACTTCTTAAAATCATGCTAAATCTGACTTGAGTTCTTGTCTAAGAGTGAGACACCCAGTATCAGCCATTATTAGGGGACTGCTCTCTCTTCCTCACTGCAGAGTTAGCAAAGTGGATAAGAAGGCTGATTAAGTAGAAAGAATTTGAGGAAGAAACTGTAGACTCCAGTCCTTCACCCCAGCCTGAGGTAACATTGCATTGGTGAGCAGCGTTCCTCCGCCTTCCCCTGCACAGCCTGAAAGCCCAGGCTTTTACTACTCAGACTCCCCTGCCTCACTGAGAGCCCAGCACCGCCAGCAGGTCCTGGCGTCTGTGGGTTATAATAACCCACTATGTTCCTCTTTGATTTTGAAAACAAAACTTTACTTGGTGTTTTAGTTTTTAAACTGCTTATAAACTTACAGTTTTGGGCCTTGTGACACAAAAGCTGGTGAAGGCCAATGTTAGGGGAAAGCCCCCAAAATCTAAATTCAGGGTCAATTCCAAAGAGCTGCCATGTAGCCTTGAAATTCAAATTCCTTTAGAGCTTTAATGAGAGGAACTTACATGGGCAATGCAGAGGCTTGCTCCCTGTGGTGACTGGCAGGGAAGATTCCACACACCTTCCAGGACAGGGTCTGTTTTTTTATAGGGGGTTGATAGTAAAATCATATGGCGGGTAGTAACATAGACCATCAGAAAGAACAATGCATTTTTAAGTTAACATATAACATCAGGCAGTTATCCATACTCTATACATTCATGAACCTCCTTCCTGGGCATGGCATTTATCTTTGGGTGGCAATCCAGCCTTTCTTAAATAGTCAGCCAAACCTAGGGCTACAGAGAGTTAAACAGCCACAGAACGTTACACAGAGAGTCCAACGTGTCCCAGGTGACTTTACTGCTGCGGTCATATTGCATTTGTTCACTTCCTACACCATGAACAAGTATAAAGACTTGCATTGTGATTCTCTCGGAGTAAGGCAGGAAAGATTACTTTTCATCTTTCATTAATGAGAAAGAAGACAGGAATTAAGGTCACAGTAAATTACCTGACTATTTTATTTGATAATTTTGGTTTGCTCGTCTGCTTTCCCACCAGACTAAGAAATCTGAGGGCAGGACATCTACATTATCCTGCTTTGTGCCCCATAATACCAAACCCAGTGACGGGTACATAGTAGATATATCAGTCCGCCTGGGCTTCCATAACAAAAGGCCATAGACTGGGGAGCATAAACAACAGAAATATTGGACTCTCTGTTTAAACTTCTGTGACTGTTTAACTCTCTTATTTTTTAAATCCTCATGTGAGGATATGTTTATTAATTTTTGAGAGGGTGGAAGGAAAAGAGAGAGAGAAAGGGAGAGTGAGAGACATCCATGTGAGAAAGAAATGTTAGTCAGTTGCCTCTTGTACACATCCTAACCGGGGATCGAACCCACAACATTTTGGTATATGGGACCGTGCTCCAACCAGCTGACCCATTCAGCTAGGGCCAGACATTTGTTCTTGCAGTTCTGAAAACTGCAAATTCCAATATCAAGGTGCCAGCCAATTCGGTTCCCTTTGAGAGCTCTCTTCATGGATTATAGATGACCACGCTCTGTGTGTCTTCACGTGGCAGACAGAGTGGTCTCTCTCTTCTTCTTCACATAAATCTACTAATCCTATTATGAGGGCCCAACTCTCATAATTTTACATAGCTCTATGTACCTTTGAATGAACCCTCAGCTTAAATGTTAAGGCTCCAACATATGAATTTGGGAGCACACAAATTCAGTGCATGGCAGAATTCAGGGAATTATTGTTTACTGTTCCTTATTTTCAATTTGGCATTTTTCTTGTGTTAACTCTCATTTTATTTACATCTCTAAATAAATTTTATTCAAAATCAGTTCACTTATCATTGCTATTGAGACATAATTGCAATAAACTATGCCTTCTATTACAAAATACTAAGCTGAAAAGCTATGAAATAATTATGTTTAAATGAAAAAGCCAAACAGCTAAGTTAACATAAAACAATTGAGCTATAAATCACTAACAACAAAGTAGATTGAAAATTAAACACAGCTACATTTTTACTCTGCTCTGAGTATTTGGTAGATTAAAAGTTTATTTTCCTAGTGAGAAGTGTCTACAGTATTTCTTCATTGTCTTTTCAGTAATGAAATTGTATATATATAATTGACTCTTAAAACCTGGGGGCAAGAGGCACCAATCTCCCATGGAGTCAAAAATCCACATGTAACTGCATGGTGCTCCCAATGTGCAGATTCCCAACTCAGAAGTTGACCAAGAACAACACAGTTTTGAACTGCATTAGTCCATTGCAAAATATCTGCACATAAATGGATTTAAAATATTTATAATTTTAAAGTCTGCTTCTAAATTGATCTCTTTCTTCATAAACCAGAATGAAAACTACTTTGTCTATTTTATTACTGGGTTCTCAATGTCTGGGAAAGTACATAGTAAACAGTTGGTGCTTAATATGTGCCGAAAAAAGAATTATGTTCTGTATATAATGAGACACATTAATAAGTAGTATGGCATACGTGAGAAGTAATCACTTCAAGAAAATTAGAATCCTAAATACTGACCTTTGAAAAATTACTTACAGAGACATATAAATATTGAATCTGTCCAGAAGGTATTCAGCCATGTGATATGAAAAATAGAGACATTTAATGAAAAAGATATAAGATACCAGAATTATCATATAGGACAGCAATGCCTCAGTCCCCTTAAAAGTAGGCACCTTGGGACCTCACCCAATTCTCCCATCAGCTGCCCCATCATATTTTCCTTACCTCATTGACAGTCTGAAATCTCTTCCCTTTCAAAGGTGGTTTGAGTTTGGGGAAAAGCCAGAAGTCATGGCACCCCAAATCTGGGCTGCACCTGGGTAACTTGATGTTTCACCAAAAAACTATGCATGAGCAGGTACATTATTGTGATGAAGCTGCCAATCACCAGTTGACCATAGCTGTAGCCTTCAGAATCATCCAAATAGTTTCTGCAGAGAAATGTTCAAGCTTAATGCAAAATTTGATGTAAATTCGTTGCTCACTTGCTCAGTCATTTTGAATGTTACAGCTCACTCAATGGTGTCTACTGCCCTCACTGACTAGTACAGTGAAGTTGTCATTGTGCACACATGCACATTCCAGTCCACTCTCCCTGGCTGCCATATTACATTGATATAACAATTGTTCTTGTTATATTAATGATGGCTGGACATTTTCTGGACAGACCTCTGTATATATGTGTTAAATGGAATAAATTAAGTGATACTATTTTTAGAGAGCTAATTTTAAAAATACTGATATGTGTCCTGCTGGTGTGGCTCAGTGGATTGAGCACTGGCCTGTGGACCAAAAGGTCATTGGTTTGATTCCAAGTCAGGGTACCTGCCTAGGTAGTTGGCAGAGTCCCCAGATGGGGGCCTGTGATAGGCAACCACACACTGATTTTTCTCTCCCTCTCTTTCTCCCTCTCCTTTCCCTCTATCTAAGAATAAATGAATAAATAAATAAAATTGTTAAAAATACTGATACGTGATATTCTAACTGTAGAATTAAGGCAAAAAATTTAGAATTTTAAATCATCACTATAGGTGTAGCTCATGTAAACACACACATGTACTCATGAGCACGCATACGTACAGGCTGTGTATATTACTACATAAAATTGGACATAACTGAAATACTACTCTTATATAAAGTATCATTGAGCCCTGGCTGGTGTAGCTCAGTGGATTGAGTGTGGGCCTGCGAACCAGATGATTGTGGTTTGATTCCCAGTCAGGGCACATGCCTGGGTTGCAGGCCAGTTTCAGGCAGGGGACGCACGAGAGGCAACCATACATTGATATTTCTCTCCCTCTCTCCTTCCCTTCCCCCTCTAAAGATAAATAAATAAAATCTTTAAAAAAATAAAGTATCATTGACTGTCTAAAATAATAACCTTATTAGCAAGAATATGAGGCTATAGGTTCAAATTGTGAAGAACTAAACCAAACTATTCTTTAAATGATTATTGGATTGGTGGTAATTACAAGAACGTGGTTTGTTTGAAAATTAGTGAATATATACTGTTGATTTAGAGTAATTGCTAAAGTCCTTTTGCTAATGACTTTACATTGAAAGCAATTTGAAAATTAAACATTTAAATGGATGTTAAAAAAAAGGTTAGCAACTTTTTTTTTAAGTGTGTAGGAAGTTTAAGTGTGTTTGTTTCAAATGAAGTAATTTTTTTAAACAATCAATTATTTCTCTGGATTAATTTTTCAAAATAGTTTGTAAATTTTTGTGGAAAGATCATGCATGCCAGATGACCGAAATCTACTGATTTAATTTACTTCATAAAGGAATACATACATATATACATATATACATATATACATATATGTATATATATATTTCACACTCAGAAAATTTGGCCCTTTGGAGTGTCCAAAGTCTTGTCCTGGACAAGAAAGGTCCGGGGCAGTAGGCTTGGCTTTGCCTTCCAGGGGCCCGCTTCTGCCAACTTTGTGCACTGGAACCATGAGTAAGATGGCAAATGTTGGGAACAAGAAAAATAGTCTCAGCCCCAAGGAGCCTGCGTCCCTAGCAAACATCCTGTGAGTTGATTGCCATCTGTTTAGGTTCAAAATTTTCCTTTCAGTTGAGTCAGACCCAACCCTGTTCCCGCGAACAGGCTCTATAAGCCAATAGCTAACCGCCACATCTGC
The DNA here is from genome assembly GCF_014824575.4 of Sturnira hondurensis. NCBI lineage: Eukaryota > Metazoa > Chordata > Mammalia > Chiroptera > Phyllostomidae > Sturnira > Sturnira hondurensis. The sequence goes on along the minus strand of NW_028076783.1, from coordinate 815,790 downwards.
TTCTGTGCAATGCTTGCTTGCTTTTCCCTATATAAGGACTTGGCTGTAAGCGCTGGTCACAACTCTAGTTTGCAGCCCCTGAGGGCCCCATGTCTCCAGACACTTTGAGAGTTCGCCCCTGTGCAGGTTAAACTTGGCCAATAAAGTAACATCTTTGAAACCCTGAAAGTCTCCGACATTTGTTCTCGGGGTTGGTGGATGCAACAGCAAACCAGGTGGACGCGCAGCAGAACGTGGGGCAGCCTGCCCCTCTGAAGCACAGGGCACAAATGCCTAAGCAGAGAGGCAGAACCCAAGAAGCAGTGTGTGTCGAGAGTGACCAAAATAAGAGGTCTCAGGCAGGAGGAGAGAAGAGGTTCCTCGGGGTTGTACCTACAGTTCCTTCGTAGACAGCTGCGTCTCGCTTGTGAGTAGGTTATGAGTGGGAAAGAGCCTTAAACTGACTCAGTTCTTCCTGAGGAAGAAGTCGAAACAAACAACAAAGCAGCAACAATTAAAGACACATCCAAATACCACTTTTTAAAATAGGGCAAGAAGGCTACTCATATCTGGAATGATTAGTAAACCATCTGGGAAATTTTTGAATAACAAGGGAAACAGTCTTAGAAGCATATAGACAAAAAATGTGAGTTACTTATGAAAGAAAGGAAACTAGCCTGGCCTCAGTTTTCTCTTTTTAAAAGTTAATACCAGCAGGAAATGAAGCAACATCCCAATCATTATGAAGGAAGAGGTTGTACCTAGCAAAGTTCTTGTTTATGTAGGGTACTAGAGAGATTTTCAAACATGCAAAGATTCCAAAAACATTTCACTTACTTGTACTACTTTAAAAAAGTAAACTCCTTGAAGATGTGTTGTCAGCTGAATGTGACTAAAACTTAGGACTTTAAGAATGTGAACGTTATGGAATAAAAGATTGGTGAAAAGTATCGATATTAGTTAAATATAGAAGTAGGTCAACAAATATCACAGGCCCCACAGGAAAAGATAATTTATACAGTTTACATTTCATTTCTACAGCACAACAAAGCAAAGCAAAACCAAATAGACATGGAAAGGGCTCTCCTGGCATGTGTCAGAGGCCCTATAAGACATAATGTTCTGTTATCCAATAATATTTTTTTTCTGAGCTAGCCTAAAAAGCAATCTAAGATATAGACAATATATAGACAACTATGTTCCTCACATTATTATTTATTATAGTAAAAATCTGGGAAAAATGTGCAGCAATTGTAGAATGACAACCCAATAACCCTTGCACTGAAATAAGTGGAGAGAAACATATACAGCAGAGCATGGTGTGAGGTGTGCAGACACCTAACCAGAAGAGATTCTGACGGTAAGGTATTCCTGGATTTGCAGAAATGCTGAGCCAGGCTGCATGGACAGGCTTCCCCCGGGAGAGGCGATGCCTGTTTCACACTCTTAAAATCTGTGTCCCGGGGAAGAGTGTGCAATAGCCTTTCCTGCTCTTCCTAATAGCAAATGTAAACACAGCTTGTAAATTTTCCTTAACAATAAATTTAAATTGTTCCAGCATTCATTATTTTCTTCCCAATTGTGGACATTCAATCCACCTGGCAGGAAATCCAAAGAGATTTTTACTGGGTTCTTATCACAAAATCTGCAAAAAGATGAGGGTTCCAAAAACAAAAGATTGAATAGTATTGACACACAATTAAATACTAGTAAGTATGTATTTAAAATTATTTGAATATGTCTGATGAAAAGAGTGTTGTATCAGTGAAGTTTTGAGTAGCTCCAGAACTGGTGTGATAAATTATGGATGAGCAAATGTTCACTTACTGGCCAATGCCTGTACCTTTTTGGGAGAAATATTGCCTTTATCCTATTGACGATGACTTTGGCTGTGTGACTTGTTTGGGGCCAATTGAATGTTGGTGAAATGAAAGTAGCAGAGATTTGAGATGTACTTGGGAGTTTGGATGTAGTATTTTGCCCTCTGACATGCACAAAGTTTGCTTAGATAACCAGGACAGAGGAATTAGAGACCCATCAAGTGTATCTGAACCTCCTCTGCCGTTTGGCACCAAGCGCATCCAACCAAGTCTACAACAACCAACCTGCAGATGTGAGAACAAAAAATAAATGCTTATTGCTGTACATGATTGAGTTTCAGGTCTTTCTTATGCAGGATATAATGGCAGTAGCTAACTGATACAGACTTGGAGACAAGGCAGTGAATTAAAAAATATTGTGAAAAATATTAGTGTTTGTCAAAGTTAAATGTGCAAAATGGAAAACTGTTACTCTGGAAAAAAACTGAAGAGTAATAGTGAAATGTATTCAGAGGGTAAGCTAAAGAGAGAAGGAAAGTAGAGGAAATCAAACAAAGAGATTATTCAGCAGTTGAGGGCCTTAAAAGCTTGTAACAAAACCCTCCAAAAGTGGGAAGTGAAAGGTAACACACAGAAGGTCTGCATTTCCACCAAGTCACTTAATTTGTACGGCCCTCTCTTTCATCCTCTGTAAAAGGAAGGGACAACCTTGATAAACTCTCTCAGCATGAAAGCTTAAGCCTTTGAGATCACTTTAAATCTATTTAGGAAAATAAGCTTAGAAAAATATGCAGAAGTAGATGTATTGGAGATTCAAAAGAAACCAAATTTCCCTTACCTTTGATACCCCTGAATTTTAAGACACACAATGTTATTCAACAACAAATGAATGCAATAAATAAATAAGATCTTATCATAACATAAAAACTCATTGAACAGATTAAGACTTTTTTGACTTATATGTATTTGGTAAAATTCCACCCATTTCCTTTTAACTCACTTCCTTGCTAAATGTCAAAGTAATATTTTAAGATATCCTTTATGTATTTCTATTTCCCCATGACAAAGAAACAACTTATCCTTCAACAGTCCCTAAGTGAAAATATATTCTTTAAAACATTTTTATTTGAAAAGTCATAAAAGTAGCTGATAAAATAGAGACGTCGGTCAGCATTTATTGAAACAATCCCTCAGTGACAAAGTTCACACTGTCATACCACCAAGGGTTTAGAAGTGAGAGAGATTCTAGCAGAATCTGGAAGGCCCCCTAGTTGCTAATACTGAAACCACCCAATCTGTTGAAGGGTACTATAAACAAGCTTGAGAATTTATTACACAACATTAATCACATGAATTACAGCAAATATGACAAAAGGTCTTGCATTTTTATAGCAATTTGCTTTCACGTGGCCACTTGATGATTTGATAGGGTTTTGGCCATGAGTGATTTTCTTCTGTAAAAAAATGTGAATGAAAAGTGCAAAGTCTAAGATAGATTTGTGAACCAATAATTAGATTTTACATGAGCACTGAGGATTTACACAAAGTTAATTACATTCTACCCAATTTAAACTTACTTGTCAATGGTAAAGAATTGTAAGAATTTAAATATTGCCCAAACTCAAATTAAAATTCTTACTTGGTGTTTAAGCATATTTTTACATGCTTCTAATTAACAAGAAAGTATTTGAAAGAACATTAAACTCATTCTGTTGCATTTTATCCATGACTTCACTCATTTTGATAGTCTTTCAAAACATCTGTTTTGCTGACTTTAAGCATAAGAACCATGATGCCCCAGTTTTATTTTTATAAGCATAAATTTTATTTATTGAAACCTTTAGTTAATCATGGTTCCTTTTTGTATTTAAAGAGATTTTGTCAGTTACAAACTATTTGGTTGTTTCTCTATTTTACAATTTATTTATTGTTTTGTGATGAAGAATAAGGAAAAACTTTTAGTCATAAATTTAAAATAATTTAAAAATAATTAAAAAATAAATTTACCATAATTTCATGATTCAGAATAATAGTATTTTAAAGAGTCAAATTATATTTTCAACATGAACAATAAAAATGAGATGTATGCATTTGAAAAATAGAAATTATGGCTATAAAATAAGACTTAGAAAGGAAAGATAAGGTATGCCTAGACAAATAACTAACTCCATTTCACCAAAAATTCTTCTTTCAACAAGTATGTTTTATAATGGGTGAACACTAGATGGTTGTTAGCTATTACATAAAAAACTAAATAAAAAGCAAATGAAATATTCTCTATTCTCAAATGTCAGGGGCATGAAGTTGCAACTACAATGTGGGAACATTGGAATCCATAGAAATCTAAAATGGCATGCCATGTGTTAGTGGTGTTCTGAACACTATCTTTTTTAAAAAACTAAATTTTTATTTATTTTACTCTCAATTCTTCAGGGGATATTCCACGTCATAAAATATATCCCAAAGGGAGTATGGGAGAAAAAAAACAATAAAAGAGAAGTTGTCCTCAAATGTATATTGATTACTTAGAGAAGTAACTATAATACAAGATTGAGCACAAACTGCCTTGGCTAGTGTACCTCAGTGCATTGAGTGCTGGCTTGTGAACCAGAGGGTCACCAGTTTGATTCCCAGTCAGGGCACCTGCCTGGGTTGAGGGCCAGGTCCCCAGTAGGAGTGCATGAGAAGCAACCACACATTAATGTTTCTCTTTCTTTCTCCCTCCTTTTCCCTCTGTCTAAAAATAAATACATAAATGAATCTTTAAAAAACAAAAAAGATTGAGCAAACTAAATGCCACCAGAGTACAAAACAACTCTACCTATGTTAAAAAGAGGAGCTATAGCTACAAAAATAAACATTTGTTGAATGTGTTTATTGATAGTCTCCTATGTGACAGATGTTGTGCAAGGCTTTCAGCAGACCAGAAGGGTAAATACAGTTTCTGCTTCTCAGGGCTCAAAACCCAGAAGGAACGATAAGATACAAAACATCATCCGTACGAGTCAGTAAGTTCAAGGGGGGCACCCGACAGCGCCTGGAGATGGCTGACCTGGGGCTGTAAGATGGAAACAGTTCTGAGGGAGGGGAGCAGGTTCCAGACCTGCACTCTCAGCTACCAGCACACGTGGAAATTTAAATTTAAATTAACACCATACCTTGGCCATTGTAAAAAAATACTGCAAGGAACATAGGGGTCATATGTGTTTTCAAATTAGTGTTTTTGTTGTCTTTGAATAAATACCCAGAAGTGGAATTACTGGGTCCAACGGTAGTTCTATTTTTATTTTTTGGAGGACTTTCAATACTGTTTTCCATAATGGCTGCATCGATTTGAAGTCCGACCAACAGTTTACAAGGGTCCCATTTTCTCCACATCTTGCCAGAATGTGTTATTATATACCTGAAACTAATATAACTAATATAAGATTGTATAACAACTGTACTTAAAATTTTTAATTAAATGAATTAACATCAAATAAAATGAAGAGTTCAATCCGTCAGTTGCAGTAGCCACATGTCAAGAGTTCGATGACCCCCTGCAGTTTCTGGCTAGCATACTGCTCAGCACAGACTCGTAGAACGTGTCCGTTCTCACAGATCTGTCGGAGGGGGTCATTCTACACCAAAGGAGCCATAGTCCCTGTCCGTGAGAAAACAGCAAAGGCAAAGAAGAAGCAGAATTCAGGTGTTTTCAGAGTCGGTGGGGTGCTGAGCTTGGTGAGACCAGGAGGTCCACATCAACGTGTAGGACATGACAGGTCAGTGCCAGCTGTATTTTGGATGGTCTCCATGCTGAAAAGAATCATTTATATGAATTTGTTTGTCATGGAGAAACACTGAGAATTTCTCCTCAAGGAGGTGATGTAATTGGATTTGTTCTTTGAAATAATTATTTGGGAAGTAGCTCATAAAACTCATGAAACAGTGGGAGTTGATGGTTTGGGAGACTGGGTATGAGAGCACTGAGTTTGGAATGGAAAGCTGGAGGGGACGTGAGGGATTCGAGATAGGACTCTAGGAGCTGACATTCTGAGGAGAGAGTGGAAAAGAAGTCTGAGTAACTGGGATGGTGGTAGTATAACAGGAAATACAGAAGTCAGGAGACAGAATGGGTTCATTTGAAAGAAATGAAACCAAGTTCAGTTTTGAACATGTTGAATCAGGGCGCTTGTGAGACATTTATCTGGAAATGTCCATGAAACATGAGGGAAATTTTTCATATACTTTTCCTGATTTTTGCATAAAAATAAATGACTGGCCTGTGAAAATAAGGGGTGGTGACATCAAAGGACTCACCACCAGCAGGAGACCGGTCTCCCAAAGGGCAAGAACAGAGTCTAAAGTGACACCAGATTGAAGAGTTGCGGAGTCAGGTGTAAAAGCTGAAGTTCAGTGTTGGGGCCAAGATCGAGCGGTGTAATTTATCTCTGTGGCTTTGGAAAATCACATACTTTTCAATAGACTTGTTCATTTAACATCATTTCCCAAATAGCTACTACTAGAAAAGTCTGTAGCAGCATCAATTTCAGGTTGTTTACTACTGTTTTGCACGTTTATGGTAGTGGGGCAATGCCTTTGGTTGTGTGTGTGGAGTTATCAGAAATTCACTTAAGATAGTCTTATGTTCTACTATGAACTGTCATATAGTTCATATCACAGAGATATCAAGAGAAGGGCTCTTCTCACAGAGAAGGGCTCCCTTCACCTTGATATTGTAGATTCCAGGATCCTTGGAGTGAATCTTTTGTAGGAGTTTCTCTGATCGCCTTTTAATTTCCTTACTGTTAACTGGTCATGGAGAGAAAGAACCAGCAATGCAATTTAAAAGAGAAAAAAGAACAAAGATGGGAAAACAGAATTCTGTGTGATTGTCCAGCTTAGTGAGTAGAGATGGGAAGAAGTAAAGATCTTTCTCTCTTTCAAGAGACATTTCAGTCTTTGTCAGAAACTAAGACAATGTGCTTTTGACAACCAGGATTCTGCTTAACAAAAGAGTGTGAGATAAAGAGATTAGTACTACCTCAGAATTTGGAGGTTTTACAAATTAGATTCCTGAACCTAAGGCAGTTTTTCTACCAGGCCTCATGCTGTGTTATTGAACTCCAAAATGCTGATTTTTTCAGTGATTTTGTTGCTCTAAGAGGTTCAAGCCTTGTAATTTACACACATCCCCAGGTCATAATTACAGAAAAGCCCTTGAAACTCCTTCAGTTGGAGAATTTGTGACCAGTCAGTTCATGACCTCCTCTTATGAGATATCTTGAATTCAAAGGGAAAGAAACTGTTGGAGGGTGGGGCACGAGAGGTTAGCTGAACAACCTCTGGTGGAGTCAAGACTGAAATTCATACCTTCCAAATCTCGGTGGCAGTTTACACAGAAAAAAAGTCGGGTTGACATTCCAGCAAATGGAAGACAATTAATGAGAAAAGGATACCTTGATGGTGTTGAGAATTGCCAATACTCACAAAAGGGTATGGTGTTTTACACAGCAACTAGTACTGAGTAAAAAATGATTCTCTCTAGTGATTATGGTTGTGTGATAAGCAGGCCACAGGTCAGCCAAGATAAACTGAAAGTGGTTATGGAACTGCCTCAGCCTCTTGCAAGTCTAATAATGCTGACAGTTTCTGTCCAATCCCAAACATCCAAAGGAAACGTGCGTCCGTTTTACACTCATCCCAGCATGTTATCTACACAACGTCAAACATACAAGTGCCTGATAGGATTGGTTTTCATTTACATAGTGAAAAAAAGGGAATTCTTCTATCTTTAATATTTGGATCTGAAGATGACTTTTTAATCCGCCCTCCCAGTTCTGGCAATGCAGTTTAACTGAAGACTGAACGCTAGAACTTGCAGAACTGCTAGAAAAATTGATCTGTATTTTTCCATTAGCACAACATGTAATTGAAAGGCTGTTTCCTTGACTGTAAAGTCTGCATTATATTAATCATAGATAACAGTGAGTGTGTCATAAAAGGAAAGATAAACGATTACAGTAACAAGGTGAATTTAGTTCAGGGTCGAAGGTTCATCTGTAATGCTTATGTTGCAAATTATAAGGAATGTATTCTAAACTTTTTCTAGAAAAAATTCAGCAACAATTTTTGGATTTTGGGGATGTGTTTTGTGAGCTTTAAATAAGTGAATAAATTAGATATCAACTGACATAGTTTGAAATGCTCATATGGTATTTTGTCTAGTTTGTTGCAACCAGATCAATCAACTTTGAGTTCCTCCAAATTATGATTTCAGCTGTTTCCAAATTAAAATTCATTAGGAGTGGGCTTATCTGTATATGGTAAAATCATATTTAACTATGTATATACTTGCTACTTTGATAGTCTCAATTTTTTATTGTTGTTCAGGTGCAGTGGTCCCCATTTCCCCTAAAAGTCCTGATTTTTTGTAAGGCTCCCTTGTATAGTGGTAAAGAAGGCATTATTTGGGAGAAGGATGCTCTTCTAATTGTCACAGTGAGTCTTGGTAAAGTTATTTAATTGTGCTTTTGTTTTTCTATCTATAAAGGGAGCAATGTAAAAGTACTTAGCTCATAGGGATGTTGTAGCATGTAACACATCCAATGTTCTTAATACACACAAAACCTTTAGAATAGTGCCTACCACCATAGTAAGAGCTATGAAACTCTGACGTCATATTATTATAGTTTTATCATTTATCCTACAAATAACTAGAAGCTAATACATGGACAACAAATGCAAGAGAAAAGATTATAATGAGTTAAAATTTTGCTAGTAATAATATAAAAGTCCTAGGGATATAACATTTTTTTAATGTTAAGATTTCAGACAGTTCTCTTCCAAAAGGAACATTAGACTCATTATTTAAATAAGAATAACAAATCTTTCTCTTAAGTACTCATTTACTAAAAATTCTATTTATGTTTTAAGAATTTTACATTTAAAATTTATCAAGACTAAACTAAGTTGATTTCTTGGGAGCTTCCATGATTTTACAAAGCCAGTCAGTTGAAGAATATTTATTTATATATTTACATTCTTACTGTAAATAAAGCAGTGGATAATATCCAAACTATTATTTAACTGAAAGTTGTGAAAAAGTACCCTGGATAATTAATATTCACAGAAAACTCTAAAAGCTTATTTGTCTTTTCAGTTTCCAAGTTTTAAATTTATTTTTGGTTGGAACTGCATACTAAAAGCAAATATATAGCTACTTCTCTGTTTTTACTTTTCTACCATATCCTTTATTAGTGAACATAGAAATGACCAAATCAGGAAGGAAAACTCTGTGAGGTTTCAGTGCTGTATTTCCATGGAAACACAGCATCTCTGGAGCAGATACAAGCTGGTAAAAGTTTGGGCTGAGATGGACTTTGCGTGAGTGTCGGCTGTGCCATTTAACAGCTACTTCATTTTGTACAAGTTCCTTAAACATTGTAAGCCTTGGCTTTCTTCTGTGTCAAATAAAGTAATAGCATGTGCTTTTTATGATATTTGAGATTTCAATTAGATAATACATAAAAAATACATAGTATGCCCCTTGGCATAAATAGTTCAATAAATGTGATCTGCTATAGTGATGGTGATGATGACGATGATGTCTGTGACTATTGATTCTGCTCCATTGATACTTCAGTCTTTTATCGCTGATAGGTTGACCCATTCTAATGCTTCTTCCACCTCTGAAAGTTTCCTTTGTCCTGTAAAGAGTCTTTGTCTATGTGCTCCCTTTGAGTAAATATTCCTCAAGGGGCTACATCCTTTCGATTCCATTTCTCATAATACAGTCTCTCCCAAGATATCTAAAATTCTTCACATCTTTACATATTTTTTTCTGACTGGTGGTTTCAAGGTTTTTCTCTGGCCCTGACTTGTCTCCTGGGTCCCTGATCTGGTTGGCAATCTTCACAGAGACATCCCACCACCAGTGCAGGCGGTGATGTCCGGATAAACTGACTCTCAAATAAAAGTAATTGGTAACATTTTCCAATTTTCTTTAGTGTAAATATGAGGGAGGGACATAAAAAACCTGGAACTTATAAAAATTGTGTATTTATTCTTACATGTTTGAACTCCAGTCACCTTTAAAGTACTCTCCATTTGATGCAATACACCTATTAAAACGTTTTTTTCTACAGCTCAAAACAGTTGTTGAAGTTGTCAATTGTGATGCCTTTTAGTGTTTCTGGGTTTTTTTTTGTCTCATCTCTTCCACATGGGCAAAATGTTTACATTTGAGGACTTTCTTCATCTGGGGAAACAAAAAAACAATCTCTCAGAGTGAGATCCAGGGAATAGGGAGGGTGGGGCACGTGGGTCATGCAACTTTTCGTCAAAAACTGCTGAGCCCTCAGTGCAGTGTGGGCAGGTGCACTCCGAAATCACCCATCAGGAAATGAGTAAATGGGCCCTGGCTGGGGTAGCTCAGGGGACTGAGTGACAGCCTGAGAACCAAAGGGTTGCTGTTTTGATTCCCAGTCAGGGCACACGCCTGGGTTGCAGGCTGGGTCCCCAGAAGGGGCCACATGAGCAGCAACCACACACTGAGGTTTCTCTCCCTCTTCCTCCATCCCTTCCCCTCTCTCTAAAAATAAATAAATAACATCTTTTAAAAAAGAAATGGGTAAATGCATTGCAAGAGTTTTCAAAAAAAATTTACTGAAGCCAAATACAGGCTCCCACAACAATGCCAGCTAGTACACTGATACAGGTACAGGTACAGATGGGTTCCTAAAACACTCACCTGGCAAGGGAAGACTGTACTACAAGTGACTTGCCCTCCAGGAGATAATTCCGGTTGTGGTGGGGGGAGGATTCTCCCTTGTACTCTCATCATGACCTGTTTCAAGCTACCACTTCAGCAACACTGAATGCAACACTGAACGCAGATTCGGGAGAGACATGCATACGGATCCGATACAGCACAAGACTTACCGTAACTTGTAATGCCCCAAACCAAACTCATCATCTTGGCTCCGATCCTTCACCATTTTCTCAAGGCTAGAAACGTTGGAGTCAGCCTTAATGGAATTCAAGGTATTTCTCAACTGTCTTGTTCATACCCCTGCACCTTAGCTGTGCTATTGCCTCACACAGGACTGTCCCTCCCACACACTCAGGGTGGAAGTTCCTCTTCAAGCCTGAGCTCAAATGTTGAATCCTTTGATGAGCCTTCTTTACCTCATCCTCCAATGAATAGTAATCACTACTTCCTCTGTCTTCCCACTATATATCTTTTCCATCAAACAGAAATATCTAGAGTTGGTTCATTAAAAGCAAACCCAGATTTCTCAATGGGCAATAGAGTAGTGTGGGAATACAGGTTTGAGGTTCCGAGGACTGGTCTGCAGTCATTCACCTTCCTCTCGGAATAGTTTAGTATGGATTACAGCCAACGGTACAGGGACCTCAAAAGATCCTCTTCCCTTAAGGTTTTTGTCTGAAGGTGGATTTTTTTACTTTCCCTGTCAACACAGGCACATGAAGACTGGAACTTCATAACAAAGAATTCAAACTAGAGAGAAGCAGGAAAGAAATGAAGTATGCTGTGTGTAATTAGGTGACATGGCTCATTCCAGCATGAAGGCTTGAGTTTGTGAATAATAAAAGCTAATCTTTCAAATCACGTTTGTTCATTTCTTATTATGCTAACTATATTCTTCACTAAATACAGTATAAACTCCTATCTGCTAGATTAACATATTATGCATCTCATTTTACTCATATTTGCCCATACCGACTAACAATGTATTATGTACATACATAATTTAACAATTTGTAAGCATAATTTGTGAATGCACGATATGAGATCCCTGATTTCAAATTTTAGCTTCTGCTGATTGTGACAGGTAACAAAATATAAAAAGCCATAAAATGCCACTATCTTGAGGGACCCTTCCATGGGTAAACATTTATGATTGACCTTTAGTGTCATATAATAAATAATAATTTTATTTTTGTTTCTATTTTTCTTATGGAGAAAAAAAGATAAAAGTACACTGTCCAAAACACACCATAATTTATTAGCAGGAGATAACTTTTCGCTTTTCTTTCTCCATGGGAAGAACAGGAGCCGTGACTTTGTTATCTCATTCTAAATTAGCAGCCAATTACTTCTGAAGAGTCCAACCTCAGAATGACTTTAGGATTATAGCGGTATATTTGTTGTTGGAACCTAATTTCAAAGCATCTGAGAGGTTTAATGGTATGTTTTTCTTAACGGCAGAGCCTTGAACTTCTGGAACAAAAGAGGAAGAGAAATTGTGGCAAGACTGAGACTAAACCTTAACCTAGAAAAAAAACTGGCTAGGCACAGATGGATGTGCTTGGTTTAGCCCTGTTGAGACTTGCTGCTCATTGCATAAACTTTCCCATTCTAGCCACCAGACCCACCCACTTCCGTGTAGTAGAAATCAGTGAATCATGTTGAATCCTGAGTAGGCCACTGTGATCTTTACCTGCTTAAGGTCTACTACCTATTGCTTTCGCCTCGGATCACCTTTTTCTTGCCCCCTGCCTGTTTACCTCACATCAGGATCTCCCAGACAAATAGGTTTAGAAGGAAATTTGGGATTAAGAGGTATTCTGGAAATAAGTAGTCTAGAATTCAGGAGATGTGGCTTGGTTCTGGTTCTTACTGGTTTTAAGTAGCTGTTTGACTTTGAATGAATCCCATTATATTTCTGGATATAATTTAGAAAATTAATGAACTGGAATAAATATTATTCATGGGTTGTACTATTATCATACATCATGGTTCTATATATGTTGCTTTTTGTAAATAGACTTTGTTGATATCCACGATGCATTCATAAGCAAGTACAGCAATGTGACAATACAATACCAAGAAATTAACAGGATCAAAACCATTCAGGGAGGCTCTGGCCAGGTAGCTCAGGTGCCTAGAGCATCGCCCCACTCTAAGGGTGTGAGTTCAATCTCCAGTTAAGGCACATACCAGAAGCAACTGATGAATGCACCAATAAATGGAACAGCAAATCAATGTTTCTCTCTGTCTCTCTCTTCCTCTCTCTCCCTAAAAGTTCAATAAATAAAAATTTAAAAAATACACGTTCAAGGCAGTTCAGGGAAATAGATAAAAATAAGCTAGAAGAGCTAGACTTAGTGAAATGACGGGTAGCCTTATCATCAGGCTTGCCGTGTAAAATGTATTTTGCACAAAGGAAATGGTTTTAAGGGGCAGAGTGTACTGACAACACCCAGCATTGCTCAGTTATGGCCATTGGTCACGATTTTACACTGATAATGTCTGAGTCAGTGTTTTTCATTACAAAAGTCTGTATCTTTTGCTTTACTTTTTATTTATTATTTTTTCTTTGTAATTGAAAACATACAGTGAAGAAAAACTATAAAATAATAATTACACTAACTACCCAGATACATTCTGGCATATTTTCAATTTCCCAGTGTTTATTATTTTATCTGTACATGACGTGTATGTTACTTCGGGTTTTTTCCAGAAGATTCTAAGACAAGGATTCAAGTGCAAATAGTTTGAGATGCACCAGGGGCGCCAGTGGGGCAGTGGTACAAAGAGGGAAGGTGAAGAAGCAACAAAGAAAAACCGTCATTATCTAGTCTACTTCCCTAGTGGTAAATGGATCTAATCCCTTGGGAAATGGTACAGAATGCAGGTTTCAGTGATCCCACCTGAAGTTCCAGGGGATCAGGGATAGGCCTGCTGGGTGTGGACATTAAACTCTCAGCCTCGGATCACTGCGCGCACCGCAGACGGGCACAGTCTGGAGGGGGGCACTTGGGCACAGAAACCAGGCACTGGCAGCAGTCAGAGCACACAGCAGGGGGTTGTGGTCAGAGCCCTGGCAAAGTCTGCGTCGTTAGAGCGCCTGATAATTTGGGGTAAATCAACCTTTTTATGAAAAATCAAACATGTTTGCATAAAAATTAAAAATAAGTTAGAAAAGTAAAAGTGACATAAATATTTAAAAATCATTCATATTTGACAGGTTAGTAGTAAACATTATTACATTTAGATGAACATCATTCCCATTAAGTATGTGTGTGTGTATGGGTGTGAACAGAGTGGGGCGGAGATTCAGTAAATTCTTCATTTCAGGAAAAATTCTTTCCATCTTTGGACACATCCGCTTTTCTGTGGTCAGATTCCTCCTTTCAGGAATGCTGTACATCCTGGTGTCAGATTTCCTTTCTCCTCCATACTGTTAGCTCTTCTGTGATTGCTTAAATGTCTTGCCTCTTTCATATGCATTTACAGAGTTATCTGAACACATTCTTTCAGGTCAGTATTTTGCATTTTAGTGAGGTCTGGTTTTACTTTGCCTTCTTTAATTTACTTATTTCTGTAATTATGCTTATAGTATTCGTTTTTTCCCTAAATCTACAGCCTCCACCTTTTCATGTTTTTATTGTCCATCATTTTATCTTTGAGTACTTGAATTCATGTTCTTATTAAGGTGAAATCATTGTAATGGATTTTTCTTGTGCTTTGACGTATGCTTTCTTTAACACTGGGCCTTTTATTTTTCCTTCGAAAGACATTTTTTTCTTGCTTGCTTTTCCCCCTGGTCTGCATATTTCGTTTTGTCTTGCTGCAATATTTTTATATATTTTCCAAGGCATAGTTCCCTTTCCCATTGCCCATAACTGAGCAGTCCAAATCAGACTTTTTTCCTGAAGTAATGTGAATACAATTGCTTGCAATTCTTCTAGAGTAGATGAATCAAATTTCTTTTCCTTTTTACTATTTCAGAGATATTTTGTTTTCTCTCCATTTTCAGTAGATGGATAGAATGGCAAAGGTGGGGTTTGTATCAAGAAGTGACATGCAATAAGTCTTTACCATAATATCATGGCTCTGGTCTCTCTTCTGAGACTTTGTTAAATATCCTATGGAAGCAATCAAACCACCTCATTTAGTGACTCACATTCATAGGTGGCTATACTTGGATTTTGTACTATTTTCAATTTAGTGTATTTGCCTCATGTTTTAGGTTAGTAATAGTTCAATTTCGTGGTTTCAGGATAGAAAAAAAGGTTAACGTGTCAGTTTACTAGCTCTTAAATCGGAAAAAGCTTATCTACCGATATTTTTCAAGCTGCATCTTCAGATGAAAGAACACTCAAGAGTTGATTATAACAATTTATGTATATTGAGATTACGGATGTATGGGTTATTATGCCATTTATGATGGTGCAAATAATTGGTGAAACACTTAGGTTTTTAAAAAATCTTCATGACAGGGTAAAGCATTTGTTATACTCCCATTTTAAGACTTTGTGTTTTTGGCATTCTGTTTTAGAACTGATCTTCATTCAGTCAGACAGTAGCCAGCCCTATTCTTGAGTGGTACTAATAAATTATATGGTTATAATTTTTGAAATAATTCTTATAATAAGTAGGAAAATTTGTATTGGTGCAGAGGTTAAACTATCTGGCTTTATGATAATTTTTAGTTGATTTATTTTATAATTCTAAATAAGTACATTATGATCTAAGCATGAAATGTAGAAACAGGACAATTAACTGTGACCCCATGACTGTTATCAAATTAAATAAACATAATAATAAACTAAAGGCATCTGTAACAGTTACAACTCACTGCTGATGGAAAAAAGTCATTGAATAATATGCAATGAGAAAAACAAGGAAAGCAACAATGAACCATAAAGCACACTTTGTAGGGGTCTGAGGAGTGACATGGTCTTACTACCCCTAAACTGGACGGGGCAAGAAGAAGAAAGGTTTACATATTAGGTATTGGGCATGTGAGGGGCAGCCCTTACATGGAGAAACACGTTCATGACTTTAATTTTTACTTTTTATTTATTTATCTATAGAGGGGAAGGGAAGGAGAGATGGAGAGAAATATCAATGTGTGGTTGCCCCTCATGTGTCCCCTGCTGGGAATTGGCCTGCAACCCAGGCATGTGCCCTGACTGGGAATCAAACCGTGATCCTCTTGTTTGCAGGCCCGCGCTCAATCCACTGAGCTACGCCAGCCAGGGGAGAGAAGGGGAGAGAGAATTATTCTCTACTCCTTGGCTTAGGAGAGAGAATAAGGAGAGAAAGAAATTCTGATCCTTCTCTCTTCCAACCTCCAATCTCTTATTAATGTCTTCCATTGGACAAACCCATTGAGAACTAGAGTGAGAGAGACCAGTTATTGGAGAGAATATAGGTAAACTTTCTTGGGCATAGTAAGAGAGGAAAGAAGGGAAAATGGATCTGGAGGGGCAAGTAGGGACCAGGCAACATAGATCTTACCCTAATATTTCATCTTCAAATATCACTTAATGAAAAAAATGAACTCTAGCTGTGAAAATTAGGAGCGTGATTTTCTGCCTTTATATAAATCTACAAAAGGCAATTATGTGTAATTTGTAACACTGAGTTGTTTTATGCATATCTTACATATATAGACACTCACATGCCGAGTTGGACATGCTGTTTCCATAGCCATTGCTTATTGAGTGCTACATGCTAGGGACTTCTGCAAACGCTGTACATAGATTTACTTAGTTTCCCCTTAGTGGCAGGTATTATTATCAGCTCCATTTTTCATATGAAGAGACTGAAGCCCAAAGAGGTTGCCTCAGGGAAATAACACGACCTAGAATTCTAACTAAGCTGATTCTAACTCAGGCATTTTCTCCAAGCACTTTCTTCTAATTATTATCCCTATAGTTAGTCTATGCTGTTAGCACACAAAACCTTGTCAATTGCTTAATTTTGGAGTCTCATGAGGTATTGCATCAGTGTTATTATAGTTGCATAATCATTACTTAGCTGGCAAATTAACATAGTCTGGAAGAGATGCCCCACTTCCCAAATTCTACCCCATGTCTAGCACGATAATGCAGGATGCTCTGTGCTAAAAGGGAACTTGGCCTTCCGTTGTGGCTGATCCAGTCACATCCTCTGTCTAATCTTGTTAGCATCTCCTTGACTCACTTACCAGATCAGCTGTAATTTCTGCTTTGCAAGCTTTAAAACCATCCTTCCAAAGTACTACATAACTATTTAGCTATGTCACTATGAAGATATTTTTCATCATGCACGATTCTAATAGCAATCTGTGGTCACTCCTTCCAAGAGAAAGCAATCTAAGACTGTTCTTATGCAGCAGAATAAAGAATATGGAGATTTTGTAAGAGAAGCAATGATTTCAGTAGGGTTTGAATCTAGGAATTAAATATAATTTATTAGCATAGAATTTATCTCTAAGTGGAAAGTCAATTTGGGAAATATCTTAGTTAGCTCAGACTGTCGTAACAAAACAGCATAAACAAGGTGGCTAAAACAACTGAAATTTGTTTTTTCACCATTCTGGAGGGTGGGAGTTCAAGATCCGGGTGTCATCAGGTTTGGGCTCTGAGGAGAGCTCGCTTCCCGGCGAGAGGATGGCTGCCTTCTCACAGTGGCTCCCGTGGTCTTTCCTCCATGTATGTTCCTGCATCTCTCTCTTCCTCTTCTTACCAGGCTAACAATCCTATTCCTTTAGCATCCCACCTTTATGAATTTATTTCACCCACTTCCTTAAAAAGCCCATCTCCAAATACTGTCACGTTAGTGCTTCTAGATTCAACATATGAATTTGTGGGGTACACTTTCAGACCACGGCAGGAAAGGGTTTTTTGGCTGATTAGATTAGTAAGAATTCTGAACTTTATCCCTAATTTTCTAAAAGCAATTTTAAACCTAAAATAAAAATAATAACCCAAGAAAGTTCATTAAAAAAATTAAACCAGCAATCACTGATATGTGAATTTCTAAATGTGAGAAATTATATGGAGTTTTATTAACATTCTAGCTTAATTCATGTTAAATTGACACTATGTGGTATATAAGGCAGATTACTCACAAAATTGTAGAGATAATCAGTGTTTCATTTAATTGCTGCCTCCCTCCCCAGCCAATGCAAATGCAGATTACTATGGTAATTGGGGTGATTGAGGGAGGCAGGGATTATCTTGGGCCCCTTCCTTTGGGGATCCTGTTCTGTTCTCTTAGTTTAGTGAATAAGAGAGGCTCTTAATTAGAAAAAGTGATATGTTTTTACACTTGTGTCAAAAATACAAGGTTCAGATATATTCAACCAATCTATAACTCCCACCACCCCTCAGATAAGAAATGTCATATCCCTATCCATAAAGTCCTTGTTGTCCTTGTATTATTGTTATTTTTTTCCACTCTGAGTCTCTTTGGATACGACTTTTACCCAGATTTCTTCAGAGCACTAATATTCGGGAGAGGTAGGGCACAGTGATGGTATGGGTGTAACTGCTCCAGGCACCGCGGGTTCTAGGCAGCCACGCCTACCTCGGAAGACTGATCAACAAAGATGGGCAAGTATGGGCACTTCAGAAACACTTGCCACGTGGCAATACACCTTTCACTTAACAGCTTGCATAGCTTTACATAACCTTAGACTTTGGTTTACTCATTTGTAATATAGGTCTAATAATGGTATTAAACTCATAGCTTTGTAGCTTTGTGAACATTATATTATCATAAATATGTGTATATGCATGTATATCTCTATCTCTGTCTATCTATCTATATAAATTTATCTCTCCACCAGGATCCTCTCATATGTGACCACTTAATAAATAAAAGTTGTTAGTATTGTCTCTGATTGGGGTAAAATTTTCCATTTAAATCTCTGGATAAGTAT
Organism: Sturnira hondurensis; assembly: GCF_014824575.4. Lineage (NCBI taxonomy): Eukaryota > Metazoa > Chordata > Mammalia > Chiroptera > Phyllostomidae > Sturnira > Sturnira hondurensis. The sequence goes on along the minus strand of NW_028076783.1, from coordinate 797,327 downwards.
TTTTTTTATCACAAGACAATTTTAGTTAAATTTCTATGGAGCAAAACCAAGAATAAGTTTGAGGTTACAGAAGAAATTATTAAGTTAATTTATAAAATTGGACTGGGCAGAAAAATAAGCTGAGACTGCAACATGTTTTATCTGTGTTGGACTTCATGATGAAAATGTATGTATAAGACAAAAATAGAGCATCTTTTTAACAATGCACCTGAGACCTAACCCCCCTTTTTTTAAATGAAGAAAGAATATGCCACATGACTGCTTGAATCCTCCTGAACCCCCAGTGACAGTTTGTAGTGTCCTTATTGGTCAGGTGATCGGAGGAACTGCTTTGCGATGCCACTTGGATTTTCTACTTACGCAAAATGATATTTACAGCAACGGTGTGTCAGCTCAGTGCTGAAGGATTACCAGTGGACTATAAAAGCAAATTCAAAATTACAATTTTTAAAACAATCCCAAACTTGAAGAAAAATTTGAAAGTGATAGTACAAGAAGCTTTTCATCGTTCTCACCTATTTAAGAACAAGTTGCCAAGCTGATGCCCCATTACCACAGGATACTATGGTGTGTATTGCTTATCAGTGAGGGCACACGCCTGCATGACTACAACCCTGGGAATCAAGAAACTAACCCAAATGCATAACTGACATTTAGTTCTCAGACCCCATTTACGTTTCACCAATTGCTCCAAAAATGACCTTTTAACCAAAGGAACCAGCTTATTATCACAGGACGGGCTTCGTCGCTGCAGTCTCCTTTTCTTTTTCTATTGTTTTTATTTATTTATTCTTTTTAACGTTTGCAGTCTCCTCTTCTTGGAACAATCTCCACAACTTTATTTGACTATCATGACCTTGACACTTAAAATTTCAAGGCCGGTTAGTTTGTAGAAAGTTCTCAATTTGAGCTGATCCATGTCCTCCTGGATAGATTCAGGTTGTGCCCTTCTGGCAGGAATGTCACAAAAGTGATACTGTGTTCTCGTCGTCGTAACTGATCAGATGGCACACGAGTTGGATCGGTTCCACTACTAAAGAAACTCGCTTGGATCACTAACTTAAGGTGGAGTCTGCAAAAGTTCTCCACTGTAATGTTAGCTTCCCCTTTTGTAATCAGTAAGTTGTTTTGTGGCTGGTTCTTTGAGACTATGTTGCTATCCCAATCTTCATCAAAGTTATATTCATTCATTTATCTATTGGTATCTGATTGGATTCGTGGCTTTCAAATTATCCCACAGGTTATGGTTCATCCACATCATCATTTATTTTGATGTCTAGATTGTACCTGATGGGGCCGTGCTGGGACAACTGCCCCTACGGACACCCTCACTCTCCTTGGGCTTTGACACTCACACCCGGCTACTCTCCTGCCTGGGGGAGCTCTGGACCCACTGAAGCTCGGGCATTCTGACCTGGGCCTCTGCTGCTCTCACTGCCAGTGCAGATGCCCACCTCTCTCTCAGTGGCTTTAAGACCAAACTGTTCAAGAAGAGAAAAGGAGGGGAGCGGGGAGAAGGAGAAGGGAAAAGAGGCAAAATTATAATTTTTAAAAAGATTTTATTCATTTATTTTATTTTATTTTTTACATTATTTTATTGTGGTTCAATTACGGTTGTCCGCATTTACCCCCACCACTCCCACCCCACCCCAGTCATCCCCACCTCCTTCCCCTGCTTCCCCCGCCCCCCCCACTCCTTGGTTTTGTCCATGTGCCCTTTGTTGTTCCTGAAAACCCTTCCCCCTTCTCCCCATTTTCCCCTCCCATCTCCTTTCTGATTACTGTTAGATTGTTCTTAATTTTAATGTTTCTGTATGTATTTTGCTTGCTTGTTCGTTTGTTTTGTTGACTATTTTAGAGAGAAGGGGAAGGAGAAAGAGAGGGAGAGAAACATCAATGTGTGGTTGCACTCATGGGTCCTCTACTGGGACGTGGCCCACACCTCAGGCCTGCAGGCCTGCACCCTGACTGAGAATCGAACCAGCGACCCTTTGGTTCATAAAGCGATGCTCAATCCACTGAGCCACAGGAGCCAGAGCTGCAAAATTACAATTTTGCAATGAGTTATGGAGCCTTAAAATTCTGCAACTTAAAATAATTTCTTTCTCTTATACTTTCTATTTCCTATAAGGAAACTATCAAGTCACTTTTAGGCAATTCCTACTTCTACTTGAGCATACTGGCCAGAAATTGCTTTGAAAATTCCTTTAAGTAAATTGTAATGCTGTCAGTGGGTGCTTTCCGAGTCTGCTGCAAGGAACTTAAGGGAAGATCCCGTCATTGGGAGAAGGCTAATGATGGATTTCTGAAAGGCTTTGTTCAGGAGCTTTACAAATGTGTAATTTAAAGTGTCTGCTCAGTAAAGCAAATAATAGGGCATGGAAAATACAAAAGATCTTTTGATTATAAAAAAAACATTCCTTTTAAGGTTATAGAACTGTTATGCTGAAACTGACTTGAGACCTGTATGTTTTCTGCTGTTCAAATGTAAACTTTAACCCTAATCTGACCTCAGTGAGGAGTAAACTGTTGAGGAAATCTGTCTGCACACTTTAAGAAAATGAACCTGTGCGGTCTTGTGATAGCTCTTACACTGCCGTCTCCTGGTAATTATCCTGCTTGTAAACATTTTATAGGTTTCAGCTTTGTTTTACCAACCAGGCTATAAAAATTTAACTTGAAAACAATACATTTAATAACAGTTTTTGTTGAGTTTTGGGGGGATATCATCCAAAATAGCAATAGGTATATACTTGTAAAATGAACGAATCAATGGTCCAGTCAATCAATAAGTCAGTCAACCAATGAGTCAGTCAATCAATCAATCAATCAATCAACCAATCATTTAACTCAAATATCTGGTGTTAACCACACTTTAAGAATATTTTTCCATCCTAAAAGCCACTGGGTTTGGTTTTTTCATGAGATAAAAATATCTATTGCTTTCAATGATCATATTGTCACTTGTTATGAAGCTTGTAACTTAAAAAAGCAATTTTTCCTATGTGTTCCCAATATCATGTAAGAAAATAATCATGCCATTCAGGGGCAGTTCATCCTTTTATTGCCCATATTAATCAGACATTGCTAGAGCAGAAGAGATATACCCCCATATTTATAAAAGCTAAAACACAATTTTAAAATCTAATACCATATTCCTACCCTGGCCCAATGAAAATACTTCAACATCATCAGATATTTGATACCATTAATGGAGGAGCATTATCAATGCCTTGAGACAGATATGCAGTTTCTTCAGTCTTACAGTTGGCCTATTATTCCAATCCTTCTTAGCTATACCATTTATCTTTAAAAGAATTTCAACACCCTGGCTGGTGTAGCTCAGTGGATTGATCACCGGCCTGTGAACCACACGATCGTGGTTCGATTCCCAGTCAGGGCACATGCCTGGGTTGCAGGCCAGTTCCCAGCAGGGGACTCATGAGAGGCAACTATACACTGATATTTCTCTCCTTCTCTCCTTCCCTTCCCCTCTAAATAAAAATAAATAAATAAATAAAAATTAAAAAAGAAGTTTAACAAATATTAAGAATAATTTTATTATGTACATGATAGACAGAACATCTCTTCAGAACACCACTCAGTGGCAGCAAATGCCACGTTGAGACCCTATATTTTTTCTCTTGAATACTCACTCTTTAGCCACATTTTGAAAGTGCTAATGATAAACAGTAATACAAAACGTCTAACTTATATAGTCTGAAGAAAGTATTTTACATAAAGCCTGTGATGGTGTAACAAAAATTTTACTTTTTCCCTAAGTGTACTATTTTTAAAAAATCTGTAACTACTAAAGCAGTAATTGTACCAGGTAGTGACTTTATTTATTATGTAAAAGAGAAATCACGCCCCTCTCCATCACTTTCCTGCTTAAGACCCACTACTCTTACCCTGGTCTACCAGGCCGGGCCTGATGTGACCCCCTCTCCTTCTCCCTGAGCTCATCTCTTGCTATTTACTCCTCTATGTTCTCCCATGTTCCAGCCCCAGCGGTCGCTGCCTGTCCCTGGAAGAGCCAGGCCAGTTTTTGCCTTGAGGTTTTACTTTTGCTGTCTGCTTGGAATGTCTGGTAGCTCAAAGAGAGGCTTGGTAGATGGGAAAGGGGTGCACTCAGTCACTTGTTTTTTTCTGTATCAGCTCCTTACCATCTCAAATAGATATGGACTGTAAGTAAACAGAATGTGTTTTTTATGCAGCATCACTTGAGTCCTCTCAAACGTCTTCCAACAAGATGGCTGTCCCGTATAGCAAGTCTGGAGCCCCCTGTCTGAAAGCTCTCCCACTTTCCACACAGCTGGCTTAGCTCAAATGGCAGCCCTTCGGGGAGGGGTAATGTCATATTCTTTCCCAGCACAGTCATTCTTTCTGAGTGTGTCTTATTTTCTTCACGGCACTTGTAACTGTCAGAGATAAATTTGTCTTCATTGCTGTCTGCTCATCATCTACCTTTTCACGGGAGATTATAAACACATGAAAGCAGGAATTGCGGCTGTTTTTTTCCTCCTATTATATCCCCGACTCTTAGAATAATACCTGATCCACAGTAGACATCTCTCAAAAATCCATCTGTTGAGTGCATTACAATTTCTTTGCTTAACAAAATTGGATGCTCGGTACAATTCCAAACCAGATGACCCTAGCAATCGTATTTAGCAATCCTGTGACCATTTCAACTACCCTCTAACCAGTATTTTCTCAGAATATTTAAATATTGATCTACTTATAAAAAATACTTATAAATAAAAGCAACTGAGGTGACTAGAAAACACAAAACTATCTTCACTAGAAGCCCACTTTTAGACCCAATTAATAAAAAATGGCAGACATCAAGTCCCCATCATTTTCCCAGGTCTGATGAGTGGCTCCACCCTTTGCCCCACTCATTGCTCAAGCTAAAAATTGGGAAGCCAAGCCATCTGAGGCCTACACTCCGTTTCCTGTAGCCCCTCCCCATCTAAAGAATTGTATTGATCGTACTTCCTAAACATCTTTTCTGGCCATTCACAGTGGCACCCACACAAGTGCTGAACTCATTATGTCTCAACTAGCATGCAGTCAATATATTTTGTTGAATTTGGAATATTCTGTCTTTTGGCTATAATTTTTTTTCTTTAAAATGTATTAATAGTTAACTATCTCAATTTTTGTGATATTTTAAAGGGTAATCATGCCAAAAATCAAAGAAATGTCAAATATTTCTAAAAAACAGTGGAAAAGAGAAAATTTTATGAGCGGACTAAATTTTAAGTAAATAGACATAAAAATGGCAATATGAAGCTAAATGCATGGTGGGAAATTTACATGGTTCGAGTGGTATAACTAGGCAGTTTCATAGTACTGTTGCTTGTATCTAATCAGCATCAACTAATTTTATTCCAAATTATTTATTTTTCTCAAACAAAGCAATCTTGATACTTCTAGGTATTTACGATATTAAATATTTTTGCTACCTGCTCTTCTGGCAGGTCAAAAGGGATCTTTGGATATTTCTGATGTGAAGTGAAGATGTAGAAAATAAAGGACTAGTTCAAATGTTATATAAATTTACATGCAAGTGAGCTGAAAATAATGAAATAATGATTTTATTATTTTTGAAATGTACAAGGAGGGTTTATGTTTTTGATTGCTGCACACCTAATACAATGATAATTTTCTTATTGTGGAGAAAGACATTAATATAAGGGAACACAAAGATTGATATTACCTCTAGCAGTTGATTTTAAAAGCAAGTTGATCTGAAAAGAAACACTACCGTCTACAAGTTAAGATTTGTTGTGCCGTATAATGGAATTTGACAAGGCTGAAAAAATGTCAAGTCCTAATGAGTACTGTATGAGTGCTAACAGGAATACCATAGGGAATGGCTGTGCTTGCCAGAATTGGATTTGGAAGCAGCAGGAGTAATACATCCTGGCAACCGGGGTCTGCTTGTTTAGACTTTGAGACTTGAGCAACAACAATACAAACAAGACCCTCGATGACATCACATGTCAGAATCAATACAGTTTGTGTTGAGCTCGTCAGAACAACTGGCTCTCTTGATCTGTCTCTGGGAACACAGTGTTCCTTAATCCCTCCTTCTTGACCCCCTGTCCTCTGGTTTCCTTCCCTTCCTCTCTAATCAGCTCCTTATGGCCAGCCCACCACAACTCTCTCTCCATTCTTTTCTCTTTCTTCATTTACCCCTGCTGATCACTACTTCCTTCTGGGTTTCTTAGACATGTATTTCCTCCTTCCCTTTTTGCTTCTCTGGGTATCCTGTATTCTCGAACCAAGTCTTTTAAGTTTGACTTCAAGCCACTGAAGTTTCCCTGCACTAGAGCTGACTTATTCATTGACATCCTCAGGCTGCCTTTGTCCAACTGTGTCTTAGGTTCCCAGCCTCATGCTGTAGCATTCACCATTTACTGAGCAGTTACCAAGTGCCAGGCAGTAGCACAGAGTCTCATAGAAGCAATCTCATCGATACCTCACAAGAAACCAATGACGTAGTTATTATCAACTCTATCTCTTGGATGAGAAAAGCCCTGAGGCTCAGAAAGGTTTAGTATATTTTTCCCAATTTCTCATGATCCATAATTGTCTGTGCTAGGATTTGAATCCAGTTGAGTCTCATTCTTAAACACTATGAAGTATTAGCCCCAATTTGTCAAGCATTGTTACAACAGGACTTGCCCCAACCTTATTCTGTGATTTTATTCGTTTCCACCTTATTCATAAGTCTTCTTTTCTATCTTGTACTGCATTTCTGGTAAACGGGTTTCTCTATATCTGTGTTTCTGCAGTGTAACCCAATTTCTCCTCTTCCTCTTGTCTTAGCCAAGTGACCAAGGAAAGCTGGAAAGAGAAGAACATGCAATATCTAACCTTTGTACTTCACATTCTAGGTGCTTGATGAGCAGAGTCTTGTCTTATTATGATGTCCTCAGGTCTGGAGACTCAGCAATGAACTAATAAAGGTTGGTTCATGAATCAACTGGCCAAGCTGTGGGGAGGTTGATGCTGGACTCTCAAAAGGAAGAACTTCAGTCTTAGCACAAGTGTCACCACTGAGCTTTGTGACAGAATATGACACCGTAGGTGTTGTTACAACCCCGTCTCTTCCTGATCTAGTGGGTTTGTGTCTCACGAGCCAGATACCTCCTCTGGTGTGAATGTTCGTTTGGACCTTAGCCATGCTGCTGGCCAGCTACCTCTCTCTGCTCTCCTCCTGAGTTGTCACTCTGAGTGTATGATTGCTTTGCCATTCTGTTTCCTCCTCTGGCTGTCTGTCCTCATAGGAACCATGAATTCAAACCCCACAGGTAACTTGCTTGCATTTGTGAACATCAATGGCACAGGGCTTACACTTCCCCTGTACTACCCATAGCTTCCTCACCCACGGGCAGCTGTTTCAGCCCTTAGCGTCTCAGTCTACTCTCCACCTTAAGGTACTGTAAACAAGGCCAAACTGTTAGAAGACAGGCATCTCTTCAGCAACCACTGAAAGTTGTGTTTTCGCTAAGATCTTACTTCCATCTTTTTATTTGCACAAATCTCATAGGGACTCATATCTTCTCATCCTTTCCTCATGACCTTCTCATCACTTCCAAATCTCTCCAGCATTGTGTCTCTTTTTACTTTTTGAATTTTTATTGTGTTTTTCCCATTACCATTCAGTCCCGATATACCCTCCTTCCCACCGCAATCACACTACTGTTGTCCATGTCCATGACTCCTTTCACCTTTTTGCTTAATCCCTCCACATCTTAACTTCCCTTCCTCTTAGCTGAAATCCTACACTCAAATATTCTGTTTCTATTTTGCTTGTTAGTTCCGTTTGTTCATTAGATTTCACATATGAGTGAAATCATATGGCATTTGTCTTTCTGTGCCTGGCTTATTTCCCTTAGCATAATTTTCTCCAGGTCCATATATACCATCGCAAAGGGTACAATTTTCTTCATTTTTCACTGCTGAGTAGCATTCCATCGTGTAAATTTCCCGTAGTTGTTTTACCTACTCGTCTACTGATGGACACTTGGGATACTCCCATATCTTGGTGACTGTAAATAATGATCCAATGGACATAGGGGTGTTTATGTTTTTCTGAATTAGTGTTTTGGCTTCCTTCAGATATATTCCCAGAATTGGGATTGTTGGGTCAAAAGGCAGATGCATTGTTAATTTTTTTAGGTATCTCCATACTGCTTCCCACAGTGGTGGCACCAGTCTGCATTTCCACCAGCAGTGCGAAAGGGTTCCTCTTTCTCTGCATCCTTGTTACTACTTACTGTTTGTTGATTTATTGATGACAGTCATTCTGACAGGTATGAGGTGACATCTCTTTGTGGTTTTAATTTGCATTTCTCTGATGATTAGTGATGTTGAGCAACTTTTCATATGTCTATTGGTCATCTGTATGTCCTCTTTGGAGAAGTGTCAATTCAGGTCCTTTGTCCACTTTTAACTTGAGTTGTTTGGAGTTTTTTTGGTGTTGAGTTTTGTAAGTTCTTTATAAATTTTGGATATTAACCCCTTATCAGATGTATCAGTGAATATGTTCTCCCATTCTGTGGGTTGCCTTTTTCCTTTACTGTGCAAAACCTCTTCGGTTTGATGTAGTCTCATTTGTTTATTTTTCTTTTGTTTCCCTCACCTGGGGAGATATATCTGATAAAATACTGCTATGAGAAGTGTCCAAGACTTTGGTGCCTACATTTTCTTCTATGATTTTTATGTTTTGGGGTCTAAAATTTAAGTCTTTTGTCCACTTTGAATTTATTCTTGTGTATGATGTATGAAGGGGGTCTAATTTTATCTTTCTGCCTGTATCTTTCCCATTTTCCAAACATGATTTATTGAATAAACTATCCTTAGCCCACTGTATGTGCTTGTTTCCTCAATAGTAATTGATTATAAAGATGTGGGTTTACTTCTGGGCTCTTTCTTCTGTTCCATTGATGTATGTGTCTGTTTTTATGCCAGAACCATGCTGGTTAGATTATTATGGCCTTATACATAATATAGTTTGATATTAGGTAGTGTGATTCCTTCAATGTTGTTCTTCTTTCTCAGGATTGCCGTTCCTATGCGAGGCTTTTTGTGGTTCCATATATATTTTCTAAATATTTGTTCTAGTTCTTTGAAATACCTCATTGAAATTCCAATAAGAATTGCATTGCATCTATAGATTGCTTTGGGTAATGTGGACATTTTAATGATGTTAATTCTTCCTATCAATGAACATGGTGTGTGCTTCCACTTATTTGTATCTTCTTCAATTTCTTTTTCCACTGTCTTATAATTTTCTGAGTACAGGTCTTTTATGTCCTTGGTTAGGTTTACTCCTAGGCATTTTTTTCATTCTGAAGCAATTGTGAATGGGATTGTTTTCTTAATTTCCATTTCTGGTAGTTTGTTATCAGTATGTGAAAATGCAATTGGTTTCTGGATATTAATTTTGTATCCTGCTACTTTGCTGAATTCATTTACCAGTTCTAGGAGTTTCTTGGTGGAATCTTTGGGGTTCCTTACGTACTGTATGATGTCTTCTGCATATAAAAACAGTTTTACTTCTTTCTTTCCAATTTGGATGCCCTTTATTTCTTCTTCTTGTTTGATTGTTGTGGTTAGGACCTCCAGTACGATGTTGAATAAGAGAAGTAAAAGCAGACATCCCTGTCTCGTTCCTGATCTTCAGGGAAATGTCTGTATGATGCTGACAGTGGGTTTGTCATATATAGACTTTATTATGTTTAGGTGTGTTCCCTCTATTTCCACTTTGCTGAGAGTTTTGATCATAAATGAGTATTTGATTTTATCTAATGCTTTTTCTGTATCTACGATCATTTGGTTTTGTCCTTCATTTTTGCATGTGGTGAATCGCATTTATTGATTTGCAAATGTTGTACCCACCTTGCATTCCTGGAATAAATGCCAGTAGATCATGTGTATGAACTTCTTGATGCATTGCTATCTTTAGTTTGCTAATGTTTTTTGAGGATTTTAGTGTCTGTTTTCATCAGGGATGTGGCATATAATTTTCTTTCTTAGCAGTGTCTTTATCTGGTTTTGAAATTAGAATACTTTTGGCCTCAACATGAGTTTGGGAACCTTCCCTCCTCTTGAATTTTATGAAATAGTTTCAGAAGGAGAGGTGTTAGTTCTTCTCAAAATATTTGCTAAAATTCACCTATGAAGCCATCCAGTCCAGGCTTTGGTTTATTGGGAGTGTTTTGATTACTGCTTCAATTTCACTAGGTGTAATGTGTCTATTCGGATTCCCTGATTCTTCCTGCTTAAGCTTTGGAAGATTGTATGTTTCTAGGAATGTATCCATTTTGTCCAAGTTGTCCAGTTTGTTGGTACATAGTTGTTCATAGTATTTTCTTAGAATCCTTTGTGTTTCTTTGGTGTCAGCTGTTATTTCTCTTCTTTCATTTCTGATTTTATTTATGTGGGTCTTCTTTCTTTTCTCTTGATGAGTCTGGTTAATGATTTGTTTATCTTGTTTATATTTTCAAAGAATCAGCTCATGAATTCATTGATATTTTCTCTTTTTTCAGACTCTACTTTGTTTATTTCTGCTCTTTATTATTTCTTTCCTTATACACACTTTGGGCTTTGTTTATTGTTCTTTTTCAAGTTCGTTTAAGTGTAAAATTAGATTGTTTATTTGAACTTTTTCTTTTTTGGATATAGGTCTATAATGCTATGAATTTCCCCCTTAGGATTGCTTTCCCAGTGTCCCTCAGATTGGGATTGTTGTGTCTTCCTTTTTATTTGTTTCAATGTATCTTTTGATTGCTTCCTTGATATCATTGTTGATCCATTAATTGTTTAATAACATGTTATTTAGCTTCTGTGTCTTTGTGTGTTTTCCAGTGAGCTTCTTGTCATTGATTTCTGGTTTCATAGCATGTGGTCAGAAAAGATGCTTGATATGATTTCAATCTTCCTAAATTTATTGAGACTTTTTTTGTGTCCTAACATGTGGTCTGTCCTAGGAAGTATTCCATGTGCTCTTGAAAAGCATATATATTCTGCTGCTTTGGGTGAAATGCTTGAAATTTATTAATTAAATCCATTTAATACAGTGTGTTATAGATGTCTTGGCATATTTCTTGATTGTTTGCTACAGTTTCTAACCAAAAATGAAAAAAAAACCCACAGTATCAGGTCTGTTTTCTCAATTGCATTCATTCTTTTTCTTTTCTTTTCTTTTAGATTTTATTTATTTATCTTTAGAGGGGAAGGGAAGGAGAAAGAAGGAGAGAAATATCAATGTATGGTTGCTTCTCGTGAGTCCCCTGCTGGGAACTGGCCTGCAACCCAGGCATGTGCCCTGACTGGGAATCGAACCGTGATCATATGGTTCGCAGGCCCATGCTCAATCCACTGAGCTATACCAGTCAGGGCTCATTCTTTTTCTTTAACACGAACTTTATTGAGGAATAACATACGTACAATATAATGCACTCCTTTTAAGTATACAATTTGTTGAATACTGACAAATGCAGGTTCATGGAACAATCATCTTGGTCAGACTATAAAACAAGTCTATCACCCAAAGAATTCCCTCCTGCAATTTTGCAGTCAGGCCTCCATTCCCACACAGCCCTGGCCTCATAGGTTAGTTTTGTCTGTTTCTGACTCTGATAGAAACAATCTAGAATGTATTCCCCTGTCTGGCTTCTTTTTTCTCACTATAGTATTTTTGAAATTTATTCATGAGGTGTGTATTAGTAGATTATTGCTTTTTGTTGTTAAATAGCATTCCACTGTGAGGATGTAACACGATTTGTCATTCACTTGTTGATAGATATTTATTTCCAGGTTTGGCTATTTCTCTTTTCTCCTCTCCTCTTCTCTCTGTTCTTTTCTTTTTCTCTTTTCTCCTTTCCTTTGCCTTTCTTTCCCTTCCCTTCCCTTTCTTTCTCCCCCCTTCCTTTTCTCTTTCTGTCTCATTTTCTCATTCAACTTTTTATTTTGAGATAATTGTAGGTTCACATGCAGTAACAAGAACTAATACTGAGAGATCCCACGTACCTTTGACTCAGTTTCTCTGAGCACGTCATAGGGAATATAGTCAATAAGTAACTATGTATGGTATCAGGTGGATTGTGGGTCACTGCTATAGGGAATAACAGGGGGTCACTTTTGAGGTATATGATTATTTAGTCACTATGCTGTACACTGGAAACTAATATAAAATAATATTGAATATAAATTATAATTGAAAATAAAAGGACTGTAGTACAGTATCATGTCCAGGCTATTGACACTAACATAGTCAAGATTAATTAGTCAAATTAACATTTCCATCACCACAAGAATTCCTTATGTTAACCATTGTACAGTTAAATTCACTTCCCCCCACCTCATACTCCTTTTTAAATCATAGTCAATGGCTAGTCTGTTCTCCATCTCTATAATATTCTCATCTCAGCAATATTATGTAAATAGAATAATACAGCAGTATTCTTTTGAGATTTTTTAAAATTAGCATACTGCTCTGGAGATTCATCCAGGTCATTGGTTACATTAATAATTTTTTCTTTTTATTGGTGCATAGTATTCCATAAAATAATTGTAACATAATTTGCTCAACCAATTACTCACTGAAAGCTATCTGGGCTGTTTCCAATTTTAGTCTGTTACAAATAAAGGTTGGATAACATTTTCATACAGGTTTTGCTTTGAAGATAGGTTTTCATGTCTCTCATATGGAAGTTGAATTTAAATAAAAAACACCCAGATTGTTTTCCAGAGTGGCTATGCCATTTTACATTCCCACTATTAATATATGAGTAATCCAGTTTCATCACATCCTCAATAATATTTGGTGTTGTCATATTTCAAAATTTTATTCATTTAGAAAAGTGCATAGTGACATCTCCTTACAGTTTTCATTTGCTCTTCCCTAATAGCTAATGACATTGAACATCTTTTCTTGTGCTTATTTGCCATCTTTATATTTAATGCCTTTGCCCACTTTTTCCATGGATTATTTGTGCTTTCATTGTTGGATTTTGAGAGTTTTTAAGAATACATTCTAGATACTAAATCTTCATCAGACATGAGGCTTACAAATATTTTTGTAAGTGTGGCTTTTCATTTTCTCAATGGGGGATTCTGCAGAGCAAACATTTCAAGTTTGGTGAAATACAATTTGTCAGTTTTTCCTTTATGGAACATGATTTTGATGTTACTTAGAACTCTTTTCTTAGTCCTAGATCTTGAAGATTTTTTCCTGTGATTTTTCTAAAGTTTCATGGTGGTGTGTGTTACATTTAAATGCTTCCTTTTGAGTTAATTTTTCTATAAGGTGTGATGCTCACAGTGACATTCCCTCCTTCTCCCTTCCTCCCTTTCTTATTTTCTTCCTTTTTTCTTTCTTTCTTTTCTGGTCATGGATGTCCAATTTCTTTAGCACTATTTATTAGAAATACTAAAATCATTGAGGCACTTTTATGAGGATCTATTTCTGGGTTCTCTAGTCTATTTCATGTGTCTATGCGTTTATCCCTCCTCCAAAATGGAAGAGTCTTGATTATTATAGTTATGTAATAATCTTGAAATTAGGTAGTATCAATTCATTCCACTTTATTCTCCTTTCTCATAATTGTCTCATCTAATCTAGTTCCTTTGCCTTTCTACATAAATTTTAGAACAATCTTTTCTATATCTACAGAAAGTCTTGCTGGAATTTTGATAGAAATTATATTAAACCTACATATCAGTCTGGGGAAATTTGTCATCTTTATTATACTGAGTCTTCTAATCCAATAACATGTTCTGACTCTTTATTTGTTTAGCAATTTTATTTCTTTCATCAACTTGTATAGGTTTAAGCATATAAGTCCTGTACATGTTTTGATGGATTTTATTTCATTTTTGAGCTATTGTAAATGGTATGGTATTCCTAATTTCAGCATGCACGTGTTCACTGTTCGTGCACAGAAACATAGTTGATATTTGTGTGCATATCTTGCATCCTGTGGCCTTGCTGAACTCAACTTCATAATGCCAGGACTTTTATTTTGAATTTCTTGGGCTCTTTTATATGGGCAATTATATCATCTACAAACAGGGAGATAGTTTCATTACTTCCTTTCCAATCTTTATGTGTTTTAATCGCTTTCCTCACTTTACGCTGACTAGGACTTCCAGCATTTTGTTGAATAAGAGTAGTTAGAGCAGAATCTTTGCCTTGTTTCCAATCTTCATGGAATAATATTGAGCCTTTCACCATTAAGCATAATGTGAGTTGTAGTTATTGTTTGTTTGTTTGGATTTTTTAAAATAAATGATCTTTATCAAGCTGAAAAAATTCCCCTCTGTTTTTATTTCTCTGAAAATTTTCATCATGAATAAATATATTTTGTCAAATGCATTTTCTTCATCCATGATACAAGGGGTGACCCCCAAATACCTGAAACTATCTTCTGGAGGGAGAGCTTCTTTTCGTACAGAGCTTCCCCACCAGGTGAGGGTTCTAGGAACCCATCTGCATCAGTGTACCAGCTGGCATTGTTGTGGGAGGCTGCCTTTGGCTTCAATGACTTTTTTTTTTGCAGACTCTCAACATGTTTGCCCAATTCATGATGGGTGATATATGAGTACACCTGCCCATACTGTGCTGAGTATTCAACAGCTTTTGACCAGAAAACCTGTCGCCCAAACCCCCCATCCAACACCCTCCCTATTCACCCTATCTTCCCTCGAGTGACTATTTTTTTTGTTTCCCTGGATAAAAAAAGTCCCCAAAGGAAACATTTTGCCTATGTGGAAAACGTGAAATAAGAAAGGGCTGAAGCACTGAAAGGCATCAAAATTGCCGAGTTCAAAAACTTGTTTTGAGCAGTGGAAAAAAGCCTCAGTAGGAGTATTGCATAAAATGGAGAATACTTTGAAGGTGACTGAAGTTTAGCATATAAGAATAAATACCTATTTTTATAAATAAATTCTGTTTTTTAGGCTCCCTCCACACATATTATCATGCATTTTTTTTAGTCTGTTACTATAGCGATTCTACAGATGGATTTTTAAATATTAAGTCAACCTTGCATCCCAGATCCCTTGTGGCCATGGTAACTGTGTAGGCTTATATTCTATTTGCTAATATTTTATTAACAATTTTTGTGACTATATTCGCCAATGATATTAGTGTATAGTTTACTTTGCTTTTCTTTCTTTTTCTGTACTCTGTCTGATTTTGGTATCTGAATGAAACTAGTTTCATAGAACAAACTGGTAATTGTTTCATCTCCTGTTTTCTGGAAGAAATTGTGTAGAATTGGTGTAAAACTTTCTTTAAATATTTTGTTAAATCTCCAGGGAAACCCACTAGGCCTGGAGATTTCTTTCTTTCTTGTTTTTTCTTTCTTCTTTTTTGAAGGGGGGTTAAGTTACAAATTCACTTTCAGTAACAGTTATAGGGCTATTAAAACTATTTGATATTGGGTGAGTTGTGATCAATCCTTATTTTTGAGGGCTTTCATCAAAGACATCACATTTTTATGTGTGAAGTTGTTTGTGGATCACACTGCTTTTGATGCGTACAGGATCTTCGGTCACATCCCATTTTATTTATTATGCTCATAACCGACTTTTTTGTCAGCCTCACCATAGAATTATCACATTTATTGATCTTTTCAAAGACCTATCTCCTTGTTTCATTATTTTTTTCTATTGATTTTGTGTTCTAAATTTCATTAATTTCTGTTTTATCTTTATTATTTTCTTCCTTCTGACTCTTTTTTTCTTTTGACTCTTCTTGGTATTTGAAGTGAGTTTCTTATGGACAAAGTAAAGTTGATTCATGTGTCTAAATATAGTCTTACAGCCCTGGCTGGTGTGGCTCAGTGGCTTGAGTGTGGGCTGCTAATCAAAGGGTCACCAGTTCAATTCCCAGCCAGGGCACATGCCTGGGTTGGAGGCCAGGTCCCCAGTAATGGGCACTTGAGAGGCAACCACACACTGATGTTTCTCTCCCTCTCTTTCTCCTTCCTTTTCTCTCTCTCTAGAAATGAATAAATAATTTTTAAATATATTTTTTCAAACTGTGCTTCACTTAGTGTATTTATATTTAATGTTTAAATTTACCATTTTACTTTTTTGTTTTCTGTTTATTCCCTCTGTTTTTGGTGTCTATAATTTATTTATTTTATTCTCCTTTCTGAGTTCCTTGAATATTTTTCAGAATTCTAGTTTGCTTCATTTATATTGTTTTTGACTACATCTCTTTGCATAACCACTTTTTTAGCCAAAGCTCTAGCTGTTACGTTAAGTGAGCATAACTTTTCCCATTTATATTGTCATCATTTTACCACTTCCAGGGATGTGTAGAAACCTTACCTCCCTTTACATCTCTTTACCTTCCACCATCTATAAAGAGTTCACCTTATTTTCTCTGCATATATTTCAAACCAAATCAAACAGCATCACAATTTTAGCTTCAAGCATCAAACATACTTTAGAAAACTCAAAAGAAGAAAAATCTATTCTCTTCACCCATACTTGTTTACTGTGTACTTCTTCTTTTGATATTCCAAGATTTTGTGTATATATATATATACACATAAAACATATGTATATATAAACATATATAAACATATATATACATATATACATATACACACACACACATATATATGTTTTTTCCTGATAAACTCCTGAATAGAAATTGCTTTGTGGCACCTCCAAGGGTTGGCGGGGGGATCTCACAGGAGGCCCCTGCCTGCCCCACACCCAGTAGTGAGATGAAGTTATCCCAGGAAAGGAAAGGCATGGCGTCTGCTTAGAGAGCCACAAGTGAGGGGCTCTTGTAAATGAAGGCAAGGGGTGACTCAGCAGGACACTGCACTGACACAGGCTGCCTCATGAGTGTCCACCGGTGACAGATGACAATGTGAACAGAGGCCCTAATTTCAACAACTCCACTTCTTTATGGGGCTAAGTCGCAACCTCAAGGAGAGGGGCATGGGTGCTGAACAAAGTTAAATTAAGTCTCTTCCAGATTAGCCGAAGAGAGACTCATAAAATTGCAGTATAGAAAAATAAATGGACTAATATTTTATTTCTTGCACAGGATGAGTTTTATACTATCGTCATGTTTTTTTGTGCTCTCCTGCTCCTCTTCCCAATATTCTATCTATATCTGTCAAGGTCATTACCGTTATTACAGATTCTCCAGACAGCATCTCAGTCATTTCTGACTTTTTTCTCCTCTCCTCCGTTGTATTCAGACCCCACAGCTGGTTATTCCTTCCTATAAACTACCCATGCTCTGCTCCTGACTCTACTAACACCACCATTCTTTGAACATCCTGCTTAGAACAACAATTTCTTAGGACTTCTCTTTGCCTCTCTTTCCAGATTCTGTATATATTGTTCATTTGTTCAGTGATCAGTAATCATGACTATTGTTATGGTTTAACACTGATCTCAATTAGAGACCAATACTTTCTTTTTTTTTTAAAAAGATTTTATTTATTTACCTTTAGAGGGGAAGGGAAGGAAAGAGGGGGAGAAACATCAACGTGTGGTTGTCTCATGTGTCCCCTGCAGGAAACTGGCCCTCAACCCAGGCATTGCCCCACCTGGGAATCGAATCACGATCCTCTGGTTCGCAGGCCCACCCTCAATCCACTGAGCTACACCAGCCAGGGCTAGACACCTATACTTTCTAATTTGTATGTGCAACTGTCTCTTTATGGCCCTATCTAAACAAAGTGACAGTTTTGTTCCCTAAAAACTCTCTGAGACTGATTTCTTCAGAAGGCCATCTAGAATCTTCCATGACTCCAGTTCTTCCTGCTCGGTGTTCTTCTCTGTCCACCCCAGTGTTGCCTAAGGTTGAGCCCCTCCCCCACAGCTGTCATTTGTACATGAACAACTCCCAAACTCTGTCTCTCCCTGTAACTTTGTCCTGACCTCTGGAATGGCGTTTCTGAACTCTGCAGTGCCATACCGTACCATTTCCAATTAGACGTCTTTTAAGTACTTATCTCCAACTTAGCAAGCGTTGCAGCCTTATCTACCTCCCCCTCCTGCCACTCCCACCACTGGGAGACATTACTGACATGTAATTTATGAGCAAAGATGTTAGTGACGGTGGGACTGACTTGAAAAGAAAATAAGCAAATGTGAAAAGTCCCGTCTCTGTGCTATTGAGCTGTCCCAGGCAGGCAGAAGTTTTTCAAGAACAGGATAGATGCTGATTATTATGACCAGTATCTCTAGAGGCAGGCTATTTTTCAGCTCTTCTACCTTACTGGACATGCTATTCACGAAAATCACCTCTCCTTGTTCTTATTCTAAGCTCTGAAGTCAACTTTCTCATCCTTAATTACACTGAACAAAAAGGCAAATGTCTGTTCCTGAGATTGGGATGTAGCTGTTATGTGCTCATGAAGTGGCATTCTCACAGGTAAACGATTCTCTTGTCAGTTCACTTGGTATGAGTCAGTGCCCCAGAGTTGGTGAACTCTAGGTGAACTGTTGAGAGATCAAGTTTCTGGATCTGCCCAATTGAAGGCCAGCCTATGGACTGTGGTGATTGAAAATAGACCATGAACTTGAGAGGTGAGGCCCAGCTGAGGAGGTCAGCAGACTCTTCCTCTAGCTATATTTTTAGCTGCACACTCTGCCTAACATATCTTTCCCCCACAGAGTACATACCACAGTGCAGAGCATCAGAGTTGAAGACTTGTTTATTATCTGACCTCAGACATTGAATGGAGTGTCCAAAAGGACGATGTTACATGCCTTCAGTCCCACAATGAGAATTTCTAGGAAACTCTTAATCACACAATGTGAGTTTCCAGGAGACCCACAAAGCTTCGATGGCATGAAAGGCAATAGAAATATTAATATCAACAGAAACAGAAACAATAACAACAAAGAAGTACATGAATTGGTAAAATCCTTAGCAACCTCAAGAATGGTATATAGCTCCCATTTATTGAGTGTGTATTATATAGTAGGTGCCCTGCATGTTTCCTTCCATAGATTCTTCCAGCATCCTATGAGCTGCAAGTTATCCTGCCCATTTTACGGTTTAGGAACCCACAGCTAAGAAGACTTAAGTAACTTGCCCAGGGTACACCAGTTGTAAGTGGCAGAGGTGGGTTCAAAACCAAGGCTCCAAAATTGATGCTCTTAAACATAATGAACATTTGCTGTTTTGCAGTTAATTGCTTAAACCAGATGAAATAATATGATGAGTTAAGTTGACAAAATCTACATCAATCAGAATGCCAGTTATACCATCTCTAACTACAAATAGCCATTCTTAGATGTAGGCTTAATATTGCTTTAGTAATTTCTTTGGGAAAGGTGTAGTGTAGTTTTTGAACTTTTTTGACCAGGTCCTTTGTAAGATATCAAAAGTCCACTGAAACCCAAGATACAAGTACGTAAATGCGTTGTGTTGTGTGTGTGTGTACGTTGGAGATTAAAGTCACAAAGCTTACTCACTGAGGTAGGGACTTTGATCTCTCGTATTCTATTTGTTCTGTTAGTGCTGATCCTAACCCACTATCCTAATTTCCTGACACACTAATGGGTCAAAACCCACCCACCATTTGAAGAGCCCTGGGATGTGCAAGGAATGTCTTCATAGGAGTGAAAACCCCTAGTCTTTTGCTCACCCCACCTGTGAATGTGAAAACTGGGCTCTCGCCAGCACACGGAGGTAGTGGGATTGGATCATTGCCAAGGCTTTTTTCTGTTTAAATCTACCACCAAGGATTTTCTACCTCGATGCAGGTGAGTTCTTGCCAGGTAATCAGGAAGGGCAGCACATTTCCCCCTCTGTGCCGTGCCGACTGCCTCCGCGCCCCTGTCCGTTTCCAAAGGGCTGCAGCCTTGTCAGCTGCTGGGCCCGAGGCCTTGTGTCTATCCACAACTGTTGTTCAGACCCTGCTGGCTCGGAATGCTGGCTCGGAATGCCAGTGCCCAGGATCTACCCGAAAGCCCTATCTAATCTTGGGAGCTTGAAGCAAGCAAGCAAGCAGCCTATTAACATTAACATGGATTTCCAGTTACATCTGTTTTATCTTTAAGGCCCCATCCAGTCAGACTTCTGCACTCTAACAGATCTACTTTGCATTAGGACAAGCTTTTTGCATTGGGAAATGGAAACTCTGATTATATTTGGGGGGCAAAATTCCAAACTTCCTGAAAAGAGAGTGTGAACTTATTTACTAGTCCATTAATGTAAAGGAGAATTTAAAGGCAGTATACTCACTTGTGGAGAGAGAAGGGTCTCTGAACTCCAATCCCAAAATGGTTTTTGAAAACAAAAAGGAGCTCAAAGCTTTGTGGCAAAGTCTCTTAAATCAGAAAGATAACTATCTGTATAATTTCTTTGTGTGCACTAAATAAATGCACACACATACACATGCAGACACACCCACAAAACTCTACCAAAGGTGATGTTATTAAATGAGGACTCCCAGGTGGTGAAGTCTGGGTAGTACAGATACTTAAGGAGTTAAAGCTGAATAAGAAATATTGTGAAGACTGCAGGAGATTTGCACCTGTCCATTTGCAGGATTCTATGACTGGGCACCTGAGAGCAGACAACCAGAACACCCTGCAGGGCCATTGGGCACTTACCTTCTTTTTTTAAAGATTTTATTTATCTATCTTATAGAGGGGAAGGGAAGGAGAGAGGGAGAGAAATATCAATGGATGGTTGCCTCTGGTGTGTCCCCTGCCGGGAACTGGCCTGCAACCCAGGTATGTGCCCTGGGAATTGAACCGAGATCATCTGGTTTGCAGGCCGGCACTCAATCCACTGAGCTACACCAGCCAGGGCAGCACTTACCTTCTGACACCGAGGGAGAAAGCAGTAGCACTTTAAGTGAGTTCTCATTCCATTATACACGTTTTCACTGCACAGCACCTGATAGGTACTTTTTAATAAACTTGAAAGAAGAAGGTAAGGTAGACTAATAAACAGAAACTGCGAAAGATTCTTATTAGTAAGATTACCTGCATAGATTTTAAATTAAAGAGAAGATTACAGCTAATATTTTAAATACAGAACACTACTGTGAGAAACACGTATTAAGGTTGCATTTAGTATGTTCCTCAAAGAACTAGGTCACATTCCTATTAATAATATCAAATAATGACAATTGTATCAATTATCACGGACCAGGATTTGCTCTTTAACACTTCACTATTTCATAGTGCAGCCTACACCTTAAGAAATGTCTGCATTAATTCTACACACCCGGCAGAATTTGCTAAGTGTTACATGGTACACATCAAAGTCTGGGGAAACTAGTGAGCATTAATACCATAATAACATAGAAGTCATCAGACCACATTTCATAGTTTTATTGAGAGTTTTTAGTTGTAGTTGTCTATTGTAGGTACACTTCTAGTGACCACGATTGTATTTAGGCTCTGCTGTTATTATCAATAGCAGATGCAAATTCGGCTGCCATGCTTTGGACACACGCACACGATATTGTACACTCCTGCATGCAAACGTATAGGCAATGTACATTCCTTTTGAAGAAAACAATTGTGCACAATTAGGTGGGAGTCTGTTAAGCTACCATTGACTCAGATAAACCTGAGAAAGCACAAAATGTCAAGTAATACTGTTTCCATACCGCTCATTTAATGGCACTAATGATCACAAAGAAACCTACTCAATTGTCTACATTAAATCACTGATAATATAAAAATAAACATTTTTGCAAAAGCACTGAAACATACTAGATTTCAACTTCACAAATTTTGATATGTCACATATATTCCCCTTCATATTAATTTGTCATTATGTATACAATACAATGTACAACAGAATAAAAAATGTAACAGACTTCAGCAGCCAAATATATAATAATACAGTCATCACTATTAAACTTGGAATTAAAGTCATCAACTGAACAAACAATTGAAAATCAATAGCAGTGTTAAACTTGCTGGTAGTGTGTTATTTAGAAACTCCACCTCAAAGCAATTAAGATTGGACTATTTCGCCTTAAAAAGAAATACAGCACAAAAATGTAAGAAGAACTGAGCATGGTCACTGACTATGCCCGGTGCCTCTTTCTCTCCCCGTCTCCCTCAAGTTTTTCTTTAAATTCTAATGTGATTTTGATAATGCCCATCTCACCAGACATCTAATATGGAAGAGCTCTATTTTGAATTTAGGACAAGTATATTGCATTTGGAAATAAAAGCTCTGGTCATTTTTGAGGGCACAATTCTAAATGTTCTTAAAACACAATAGAAACTTTTCTATAACATTGTATAAAATGTAGACAGTACAGACACAGATGTGTTGTACTTGCTATTGATCTTATGACAGTTTGACAACAAATTCTGTCTGTATAGAAAAAATTTTAAATAAAAAGAAAAACGTGCAAAAGCATTTCTAGAGAAAATTAACTACTTGTATCACAGATTTTCATATTTTAGGTCAAAAAATCTGAAGACAAACATTTCAAGATGCTAGTCTTTGAAAAGCATCATAATTTACAATAACTCATCTTATCTATGCATCATATATTACGTAAAATATACCACTGGGACATTAATATTATACACTGTAATAAATAAAATTTACATCAGTATGTTGGACCTTTCAAGAAAGTCTTTCAATCTGTGCAACTGAAGAACTATAAGCTTCATTAATAAATACTATATGACAGCCACAACTGACCAGCAAAGTTAAAGCTTCAAGAGATCTCTAACTAGTTACATGGCTCTATTGCAGCCAATCGGATTCCAGCTGCTGTAAGCACTGACCTCTTTTGTATCCAAAGGCAGGTTAAAATACCCCTGAAGGGGACTGAGAGAAATTTACAAGTTCTAGGTCCACATGGCTGGATTTCATGAGAATCTTTAGCCAAGGACTGGAATCCAAGAGTCCTGCAGAGTACAGCAGCAGATTTCATGCACCTCTGGCTGTCTGTAGTTCTAATGTTTCCACATCCCCCAAGGCCCCAACAGCTAGATGTTATCCAACCTTTTTAACACAAAGAATGGTCTTGAAAGGGTCACAATTCCAAAGCTGGCTGAGTGGCAATGTTATGGTTTTAACTCTGAATTCTACTCATGCTGTGTCTCTTCTTGGTTTGTCCTTCTCACCATTGCAATGCAAACATGTCGATGTTCAAAGTGTCAAAGACGTACTTTGTGTGTCATAAAACACCTTGGACTTGGCATTAAAATAATTTTGTATTGTGAAATTTAGTTAATGGATAAATCCTATGATTTCAGCAGTTCTTTCATCAAATGCCAACAGACTTCTTCTGTTTTCATTACAACAGTTAATAATATCATCACATGTCAAGAATCAGATTTTAAGATCACTGCTTCATCCTGACCCTCTTTATGTTTTCACCATGAACACAGACACTTCCCAGAGAGCTTTTTTGCCTGCAAGGAGTTAGTGAGATCATCCTTGTTTCTATCTGACATGCATTCACATGTCACTATTGTCTACTGCATGATGTATGAAGCTGAAGAAGAAACACTCTGGGGAAAAGAACATGCCAAGAAGTAAAAGGACATTTCTAGTCACTGTCCATCTCCTCAATGGATCCATACTCTATAAGAAGTTCTCTGGTAGCTGAAACAATTATCCTTAACACAGACTGTAAAATTATGCTGGATATTCTGAGACCTAAAAGGAAGAAAACTGAAGTAAATGACAAGGAAATGCTACAGAAATGTGTTCCACTAGCCTTTGAGTTTAAGGATCGATCGCTTTGAAATTGCACTTTTGTTCAACTTAGTGATACTAAACTTGTCTCAATAAACATGATGCATGACAGGGACAATATGGTGATAACATGTTTTAGATTTCTTCCTCGAGGGTTCCACAACACACAGTCCTGTAGGACTCGAACCAACTGAGAACCTGGCTAAACCTCCTCTTTCCTCAAAATGCATAAGTATAAGTGAGACATTTAAAATGTTTCTTCTACAGTAATTCTGTGCATGAATACTGAACATGTAGAAAAAGAACCACCTTTTAGAAAGCTAAACACAGTTTTTCTTTGTTGGTCTTAGTGGCCTGACACTGGATACACTTAAGTAATTCTAAGAAGAAACTGAAGGTCTCATAAACTCACCATCTATCCAGGTATTGCACAAATTGAAAGCAATCCTTGACTTACCTGTCACTGTGTCCCACAGGTTCCTGCCTTAAGGCACAACCCCCAGTTATTTTATTTATAAAGTGCTTTCAAACAAGTTATGCCACCCTGAGTAGCAGACTCTCATGTTGGCTTTATTGAGCTTTTCACAATTAAACATCCTTTTGACACCACACTTACTTGTTTGGAGCTGTAAGCTGTGTTACCTCAACTCATTATTCTAGAATTTGAGTTGAGGTCATTTCTAATACATAGAATTTAAAGTTTTAAGGGCTAGAAACACAGCAATTCAATTCTCATTAAAATGTTACTAAAACTATTGTAATATTTTACACGTTTCTCATTATTGCTTGGCAGAGAAAAAATATGTAGGAAACACTGCCCAGTGGTCCTCTTAGAAACTTTTGACAGTGTGATTGAGTAGTCTGTACAACTCACTTCTCACGGCTGGGGTATCTTAGTTACTTAAAATTTCATTATCCTTATATCTCTTTCTCAAATATTTCAATTTTTCCCTTGAAATATGAGGATCTAAGATCTAATAAAGGATTGTAGTTTCTATACCAACACAACCTTCACAAATTCCACCTTCTTCTCATTGCATTTAATGTTTTCTTTCATTTCAAAGAAGCAAAAAGCACCTTTACACCATGACTTTAATTTAAAGTCCTTAATCTAAAAATGTCTTCTCCCCACTCTCTGTTGCCTCGGACATTTTAGACCACGCTTCTAGAATATGCCTTGTGACTGTAACCACTCTCCCTCTGATAACACCGTCCTCCTGCCCAACAGCTCTCAACTTGCTGACGGTTAGTCAGCTTTGGTCTGTACTTTATCTGTGATTTTTCAGGACTGTTTTTACAGATGTGAGTGAGCATCTGCGCTGGCACACAAACACACTCCAGCAGCAGTGATGCAAGTCCATAAACGCTCTTTGTCACAGGAAGTCTAGCAGCGTTCACGCTGTTTACAAGGAAAGGACACGCACTCGGACGATTCTGAATGCATTTTACCTATGGATGATCTATGCAGGCTTCCATCATCAAACACTTAGCATCCAATACAGAGTGAGCAATTTTCCAGAAGTAACTGGATGATCACTTTTTAGGCTTTTAAATTCATTGGCTTTCCTTTTCTATTCAAGTCCCCAAGAAACTAAGTCAGTTACCACCCATACTAATCAGACCAAAAATGACTCCCCCCCCAAGAGCTCTGTTCACCTGACACTGAGTGAATCAAATTTTTCTCTTTGCTATATACTCTGCTAACTTTAACAATGCGGAGCTTCAATTTGGTCACCCCATGGACTATCAAAAACATTAAAGACTAGATGAATGGTACACTTAAGTCTCAGGTGGTCAATTTCCTCAGAGAAATTATTAATAGCAAAATAGCTCCAACACTCAAGTGCACTTTACTCAGAAACACTTGTAAAATTTAAAGGCAGAAGAGAAGGTAAATATTTAACTAGAGTAGAATTATTTTATTATACATACTTCTGGTGAGAAAGAAGGGAGGTCTTGAGAGCAACCCAAACAAACTTAAGTGTGTGTGTGGACATTTCCAGTTCTATTCTTCTTTTAACTCACTAACTTCTTGGTTTGATTTTTCTCTAAACTTTCAGAAACTTAAAGGGGGTGGGGGAAGCACATGGCTCTATTAAGCATCCTACCATGTTACAACAGTGGGTGTTTGGGGATTCTTGCATCCTCACAAGCTTGTGTCTCCATTCTGCTTGAACTCAGATAAAATATTGAGGGTCATGTCTTCACTCTTGGACTGCAAATTTGCCTCGCTTCTTCTGGAGGCTTTCCGGGTCGCTCGGGAGAGTCTCCTTCTGAAAGTATCTCCTGCCAAGAAATAGAGAATGGGATCCACACAGCTGTTGAGACTTGCTAGACCTCTTGTCACCTGATAAGTAGCATAAACCCTGTCATTGAAAGCACACATTTCTGGGGTCTGAAAATCCAGCCGGGCCCTCAAATTCATCGTTTTCATTACATGGAAAGGGATATAAGACACCCCAAAAACAGCCAGTACAATAATCACCAGGTAAATTGATTTCCTTCTCAGAGGTGAGTTGTCCAGGTCATTGTAGATCAAAGCTTTCACAATTAATCCGTAACAGCCCAGAATCAGCACCAAGGGGACACAGAACATGGCCACAGTCGTGCACATGCTGTAGATGAAATAGCTTCGCAGGTACTCGTCTGAGGTGGTGTCATAGCAGGTGGTGGTTTTGTTTTTCCGGACCTGGGTGCCGGTGTAGAAGAGGATGGGGGAGATGCCCACGACCACCACGAGCCACACCAGCACGCTGATGTAGATGGCGTTCTTCTTCTTGAGCCTGCCCAGGGACTTGAGCGGATACACCACGCCGCTGTAGCGGTGCACGCTGATGCAGGTCAGGAACAAGATGCTGCCATAGAGGTTCACGTGGAAGATGAACCTCTGCAGCTTACACATGGCATCCCCGAAGATCCAGTCTGTCTTATTAAAGTAGTAGAAGATGAGCGCGGGCAGAGTCAGCACGTACAAGAAGTCAGCCAAGGCCAAGTTGAACATGTACACGGAGATGCCGCTCCACGGCTTCATGTGGAAGACGAACATCCAGATGGCCACGCTGTTGCCCAGGAAGCCGATGATGAACACCAAAATGTAGACAGCCGGCAGGTAGTAGAACTGGAAGCCCGTCTTGGTCAGCGAGCAAGTGTACGTGGGGGTGACCGCAGCGACGGAGGCTACCGTGCTGTTTCCCCAGGGAGAGCCCGGGCCGCCCACAAAGAGAGCGTCTGTCCCGTTGGGGACAGCGGACCAGAGCACCTCGGTCATTCTGTCCTCCCGGACTTAGGCGGAGGCTCCAAGGGACAAGCGGCGGCGGCGCGAGGGCGGCTGCGGTGGCGAGGGGAGCTGCGAGCATCGGAAAAGCGGGCGAGCGGGAGGGAGCGGGCACCGGGGATCCCCGCGGGAGGGGGCACGCCGGGGTTCGCCCACGCTGGCTCCGGCTCCAGGTTCCCCGAGGGCCATGAAATCCACCGGGGAGCAGGACCGAACCAAGCTGGCGGGAGGGCCAGCAACTTCCCAGTCTGGCTGGCAGCGCCTAAATTACCCAACGGGGAGCACAAGGCACCGCCAGCCTCCCACAACTTTCCAATTGCGCTTTCCCGAGGGGTGGCTAGTCCCCGCCGGAGGCTCACCGAGGTCCAGCCGAACTCACGTGTTGCGTTCGGGCATGGAGACTGAGTTCCCCAGCCTCCTTCCCCCAGCGATCAACTTCGTTTGGACATCTTCCTTCTCCCAACCTTGCAAGCGAACAGCTCGCCCCTCGCCGGGGTCCGGGGTCCGGGGTCCGCGCCGGTTCCGAGTGACTGCAGACTCCTGCACTTTGGGATCTCGGCCGTTTCTCTTCAGTTCTGCTCCGGGGTCCCTCTGCAGGCCCTGCAAGGTCCCGAGTGCAGGGGGCAGGCGGAGAGCCCGGCTCCCGCGAGCGTGGGCGGAGTTTGGGCACCCGGGCGCTCGGAGGGAGGCAAGGGGCGTGTCCCCCCACCCTGCCAGCAACCCTGGCCACCAGCCCGAGCTCAGCCAGAGCTTCGCCCCGAACCCCTGCGTTTTCTGGGAATCCAGTCTCCAAGGTGGCGGGGAGCGCTCAAAGGCAGCCTCGCCGCTGCTGCGGGGTCCGCGACCAGGACTAGGGGCGCTCCGGATCAGTGTTTGCTGCGGAGGAGCGACTGGCAGAGAGAGCTGCCTTCGCTCTTCCGCCACTATCTCGGCGAAGAGAAGTTGCTGACACACAGGAAATCCTTCTGACTGCTCAGAGCCTCTTGCCTACAGCCCGAGAGCCCACCCGTCGGAGGCAGAAGTCTCTAGGGCCCTCTCCGACTACGCCAGGTGTTCGCAGGTTCCAAGCAGCGAGCCGGGCCCCGCCGGGAACGCCCTGGCTTTGCTGTGCGCCTCTGCACCCAGACCAGATTGCTGGCACAAGCAGGAACTAGCAAGCTCTCTTGCTAGTCCAAGAGAGCCCCAACATTTAAAGGCGAGAGTGTTGGGAGGGGGATGAAGATAATCTCTTTCTGCCCCTCTAATCTGCTTTGTGCTTTTTCTATCAATATTGATGTTCTCAACCAAATGCTAATAAACAGACACCACTGGTAAAGTCAACTTGAGAATTTCTAGAAGGGCTCTGTAAAAATATTAGTTTATAGTACACGCTGCCCCAGCACAGTTTAACTTGATGCCTATCGCCTACTGACAACGCAAGCTCCCCAAATTCTCCTCTGCAGTACATTTTATTAATGATCAGAGGCTGCAATAAAAGGCAATTTTAAAATATTGTTTTAGGAATAACTTGAATATTAAATACATTTTATATAAAATAGATGTACAGGACCATTAGAACCCAAAATGGTTAAGGTATGGTTTGGGGGTTTATTACCAATCCTGTCTTGTAAGCAATTAGTCACAATTATCTCTAGTAAGTGCCTTAACAATATAAGTTGGGGATTCCTTAAATACTACGGTTTTTTGAAAAACTTGTTTTCATGGTTTGATTGCACCAAAAATTTAGCCATTACATTTCAAGATTGTATTTAAGTTTAATTGGAAAGTAAGTGAATTATTAGCTGTTCAGAGACATATTTTAATGGGCCCACACAGGAATGTAACCTAGCACTTCTTGACATTTACTAATTAGTGGAATATTTTATATGAAATATTTGCAAAAGCTTTTTCTCTTGGAGGAAAAA
Source organism: Sturnira hondurensis (assembly GCF_014824575.4). Taxonomy (NCBI): domain Eukaryota; kingdom Metazoa; phylum Chordata; class Mammalia; order Chiroptera; family Phyllostomidae; genus Sturnira; species Sturnira hondurensis. The sequence goes on along the minus strand of NW_028076783.1, from coordinate 768,448 downwards.
GAATCCAAAAAGAAAAAAAATCTGCAAACCACATACCATAAAGATTTCTTGCTGGTCCTAGATGTTACATGGCAATTTTCTTTTTAAAAAGTGCTCGGGAAAATCAAGAACTGCTCTGATAACACAAAGGAAAATTACCTACAAGACCCAAATGGTCCTTTAGAGAAACACGTATAGAAAGGACCAGATCTAAACCCATGGCACTGTGAACAAAATAGTATTCTGAATTGCGGTCAATTGGACAGCAGGAAAAGAAATATTTAAGCTGGAGTGAATAAGTCAAGTAAAGGGCACGAATGTTGTTTTGAAATGTCTTCACTGAAATAAAAGCCACCGGCCTCTGTTTTCTCATCTATCCAATAAGGGGGTTGGATTTGATTATCTTTTGTTTTTCACTCATCTCCCAGATGAAGTGGTTCTATAATTCTGAGCCTTAACATATTGTTTGATTGGAATGGTACTAACTGGGATGATGTTCCATTAAGAGAGAAAAGGAAGCAAGGAAAACCATTAAGAGTTCCACAGATACTCAATAGGTCCTAATTCCTCACTGCTTTGCATTTTTCATTTGCAACCTAAGAAGTATGTAACCTCACTCAGAAGTCCTTTGCAAATGCATGAACTCATAATGTGAGTGTTTTGAAATGTACACTTAGTTCAAATACCATTAAGTACACTCAGAAAAGTGGACACTGTACTTGGAATTTGGGGGAGATAGTTGTTCAGAGTATACCACGAACTTCTTTTTAATGATGTTAAAAAGGTAAATTTTGTAAACACCCCTGTTACACTCTGCATATTTAACTGTATATTTATTATATATTTAAGTTATATTTTAAATCAAAATTGTGCCTTATGGAAATAATTTACATGTATTCAGTTATTTGTTGATAACTTTGTACTTATAAAACATTGGACTAGACTTAATGGAAGAATAAAATTAAAATCTAAGACCCAATAACACGTCAGTATTTACTGATCTTTGAATACCAATTATAAGTGCCTTAAAGGTATGAAAAGAACATGATATTTAAATTTAAGTGACTTCCCCTAAATGCTTTGTATTAATTTGTTTTGTATTTGATAAATGACATAAATGCCAAACCTCTAATTGTCTGATTTAGCTGGAAATGCCAAGAACATTATAACTAACCATAATAATATCATAGAACAATAATAATAAGTCTTTCTTGTTTACTTAGCACTGTGCATATCCAACAAAAAATTACCATCTTTAATCCTTAAAAATATACTATAATAATAATTGCCAATTGTATTCCTATTTTATGAGTGATGAAACTACGGCACAGAGATGTTAACTAACTTTTCCATGGTCACACTTAGGTTTAACAACCTAAGCCATCTATCCCCAAAGCCCACACCTTTAACCACTAACTCTAAAATGTAATACACCTAAGTACAGGGCATTGATAGAAATATGAACCTTTAGTGATCTTTAAAATTTAGCATAGAAGGGGTTATTCCCAGAGCCTTGTATCAGGAGAGAAAATTTTGAGCCAGCTCTTGAAAGATGCTGATAGTCCAAGAGTATTTAAGAGACTTCCCAAATGTTATACTTCTCTCCTTACACTTTTAAAAATAGCTAACAATTTATATAAGATCTGAGAAGGACCAGCAATCATGGGAAAGTCAGATCTGTTTAGCCTCAGACTCATAAACAAAAACGCTGCTCTTCTCGTATTGACAGAGATTCTCATAACCATCATTAGGAAATCACTTCTTTCTCCTTCCTTAAAAATCACAGAAAATCCAACAGTCATTGAGGATGGAAAGATCTTTGCAAAAATTCTAATCAAGGGCCACAGCATAAAAAGGAAAAAAACCTTCAGATAAACATAAAATATAAAGTGTCTCAACTTAAAAGTTGAGACTAAGAAATATGAGATTAAATAAACATAATGCTACAAATACTAAACCCAATTTGGGTGGCCATATGAAAGAAGGGAGCACCAATGGGCAGGATGCCTGTGATGATTTCGCAGTGAAGGGGCATTGAGACCCTGATTTAGGAGTTAAGGGCATCCTTTGAGAGATCCTTCTAAGTATAATAAGTAAGATGTGATAGCTCCTGAGACATACCTTAGGAAAGTAAGGCAACTCCTGTGCTCCCCAGGAAGAAAAGAGGAAAAAGAAATAGAAGAAAAGGTCTAAGGAGTTCACAGCCAGTGTTCCCCAATGAAGAAAGAGAAGGCAAGAGGGAGGGCTGCGGTGGCACGGAAGTGGAAGGTGGACAAGGAGCAAACAGAAAACGTGAAAGGATTGTCCTGTGCTGTGAAGGGCCCAGCTGGTCCTATAAATTATGCGCTTGTCATGGATCCAATCAGTAGACTTCCTGAAATTTATTTCATTAAGAATTACAGCAGGGGTGGAGGACACAGAAGAGGAGACAGCAGGGTTGCTCCAAGGTTGGAATGAGAATAGGAGACCAGGAGACCAGGGAGGCCTTGGGAAAGACAGGGGAGATGGAAAATGGGAGGGAGAGGGGGAGGAGGAAAGTGCAGGAAGGGAAGGAGGGGAAAGCAAAGCACTCGCTTAGGAACAGACAATTTCACTGAGCATAGCTTTTCAGTATTTTAGCTTTAAATCAGGGTGGGTGTTAGGAAAGGGGTGTAGGAGGGGATGAGCTGACACAGGTTGCATGTCATTGTCAAGTATTTGTCCCCTGGCACGTGACCCTGAGCTAGGTTTTCCATCTGTACCCTAGCACTTGCAGGGACCTATAAAAGCGCAGGCCCCATATCTCTTTTTCAGTCCTTCAGAAAGTTTCTTGCTCCCAGAACTGCTTTCCGGTATTCCCTCTTTAATATTTGCTTCCCTTATGCCCAGCCTTGTGAAGCCCTGAGTCCGTAGTCTTAGGCACTTTGTAATATTTTCAAAAGAATTTTGTTAAATCCAGAGGAAAAGGCCATGGTCCTGAGTTTGTAGCCTCGGTCTTCCTCTAATTATCCTTATCACTAAATATGCACTTTGCTCTCTTTGTCTCTGACCTGTCTGGGTTCACTAAGTCATGTCTTCCAACATTTACGGATAACAGGTTAGAAATGCTATATTACATGCCGGTTCTTTTACAGTTTCCTTATACATTTAGCCTTTTAAAAAGACAGGGAAATGAATGTTCATAAAGCCTGTGGGTGCACAAATATATTTAGAGCTAGATACCCATATCTGAAATTTTACACCATAGGCATGGAATTATAGAGGGTTTCCATGGTAGCAGAAAGGGTAAGAATATGACATTGAGTTATTTGTTATTTTTATCATTATTATATCTACCATATATAAATTATTGATTTTTGGCACGTAACGTGTTGAATATATAAGTTAAATTCCAAATAGGCAAAAGAAAATGTGTGAAAATAGAAGATACCTGTTTTCCTGTGTTGCCTTATCTTCCATTAGCTCACTCCTGAAGTGTTGATCTTAATTATATCCCAAGTGTTTCACAGTTTTCAATATTAAACTTAATAATAGTTGTTGTCACTCATGTTTTAGATTTTGGGATTTGGCTCTCAGAAAAGTTGATAAAAAGTTTTTACCAGAAGCAATCAAAATGTCAACCAGCTGTAAATAAATGACCATTGTGTTCATCTTATAATCTTGTTAGGTTAGAGTCTTGTAGAAACCAGCAAGGCTGGTGGGATGAGCTAACCCCAGAGAGTCTTCTTATAATGAGAGAACTTTGGATACCTTTCTAGAAAAGTATCTGAGTGACCAAAGAAAGCACCCAATCAGTTAACATGCTAAGGTGAAATGGCCCCATCCCTCATGTATGAAAACAATAAAATGGAATGGAAAAACAATATAAAAACCGTAACTTGTAGTTGACAAAGATTTGCCTGGCATTGCTTTGCTAGATGGACTTAAAACCAGAGAATATGTTCCTACTCAATGAAATACCTCAAAGGTTTAGGAATCTTGAACTTGGGCATACATGTGTCATGTGCTGTTTAGAATTTTTTTTTATGTACTAGCTCAGAGCATATGATTTTAGAGAAGACAAAAATGGGTTCAAAGGTCAGTCAGGGCTACTTAACAGCTACACAACTAGACAGGTCACCAAACCTGTTCTCTGTCAATGTCCTTATCAAATAACAACTATATCACAAGATAGCTCTAAGGATGTGATCATGTAAAGTGCCTAGGGTTCATCTCTCTGCTGATAAGTTTTCTTTCTTTCTATGTGGACATGACTCAACATGACCACTCATAGCTTAGCATTGTTTCCAATAATACATTGCTGGAAAAGGAATCTGGACTGACGTGGTTCAGCTCACTTTGGCCTGGAGGAGAAATGGAAGGGCTGAGCAATCTCAAAGCCTTCCTCCATGGTGAGTAACAGGCTCCAAAAAAGAGAAGGGTGGTCTACTTCTCTTAGGAGAAGATATGGGTTCAAAGAGGATGTGATCAACTAAAGAAATAGTTATCTCTGGTGTAGAAAGCAATATGACCATAGATGTGATTAGTGGGTGGGGGAGGGCAGAGGAGGAAGAGAAAAGTTTCTAGAAATAAAGTTGTGACAGGCAAACTCCAAAGTCTCCAGCTAGAGAAGCATGTCTGAGGCCATGCAGAGCCTCAGTGCTCCAAGATGGTGAGAGTGGACCCTGGGAGCCTACCAGGTGTGGCAGAGAAGTTGGCAAGAGTCGACTACCAACGAGAGTGCCTAAGTGGAGATCCATAGAGCAAATGGAAGAGCTCTGCAGAATGAATAAATTAAGCAGGCAGATCTATTGTTGTCAGATCTATTTTATCTTTGGTAAAGGTATGAGGTGGGAGAGTATGAAAGAAGAAAAGAAAGAAAGAAAGAGAGAGAGAGAGAGAAAGAAAGAAAGAAGAAAGAGCCTTTGCATTTGTACTAGGAAAATGGAAGTCTCTGTTCAATCAAAGATAAATTATGAATACTGCTTCCTTTATGGAAACCAGCCCCAAAGCATGGCCATTGCCACTGGGACCCTAATTACTAATTCAGTTGAGAGGAGCCCAAGGGACATATTTACAGTAATTTGAGTCCCTGGAAATGAGGAGTTTGACATGAGCATAAGAACAGCAGAGAAGTTGAATTTGGTTTAGATTACTAGTGCCTCCGGAGAAAGTGGAAAAGCAAGGCTGGAAAAAATTTTGCAGTAATTGCATTAACCAGTCCTGGCTAAAAGCTCTATTCATTTTTCTCAGGTATGGCATTTTGGCCATAGGACACATTATAATTTACTTTAGCAAGAAACCATGAGAGATTAGCATCTCAAAAGTGGCAGATGCTAAGATGGAAATGGCAGACTGGTGCGGGTTTGGAGTGGGAAACTCTATACGTGAAGGGCAGTGTGTCAAGGGGAAGCTGAGCTTATTAGCAATGCAATGTTTTTCATTTACAGATAGACAAAGATTACTAACAGCATGGAGACCCCCAGAGATATACCCAAGATAGACCTACAATGTCATGAAATTAGTGTCCAGTAAGTTTGAAAAAATGGCCCAGGAATGGAGGATAAAGTTGATGTCCATAGTTGTTATTAAACACACACACACACACACACACACACACACACATACAAAGGGGGGTGATAGGGCATCTGTAATAGTGTCAACTATAAAAACACAAAAAAGGGAAATTTGTATATAGTTGTGCTGAGGAGAAACATTGTCTTTATAGTATTTACTAAGAGCATGTCATATGTTATAATATAATATTTTATGTTATGTTATAATTAACAAAAGGGGAAATGAAAGAACTAAGCTGAGGACATCTGCTCAGAAAACCATGCAGGAAAAAGCTGTGGGACTCTAAGAGAAGGCGAGGACACGGAAGAGGCATTTCAAGAGCAAAAGGGAAGTGAATGAGTTGCTACTCTAGTCACTGAAGGAAAAGGCAAAAGGAAACAGACCCAGTAGGTAGGATGAACAAGAGCTAAGTCTGTAAATAATCTGCGATACAAGGGAAGGAGACAAATTGTACTTACTTCAAAAAAAAAAACATTTTGGTTAGAAATTCTTAGAAGTAATATATGAGAAAAGGAAGTGAAACTTTCTTTTTTTCTCATGAAGGGAAAAACAGAAGAAAATAAATATAACATTACAAAGATGTAAATGGTAAAAGTATCAAGTGTAAAAAGGTTATACGAGGGACTTAGAATATGAGAAGCCGTGGCATATATGAGGAAACGAGGTATAAATTTTCAGTCAATGAAAAGAGGCAACAAGGAAAAAGATGAAAAAATCAGTGGTAAGAGACAAGTTGACAAACCTTTGGGACTGATGCGCATGCTACAAATCTGGATAAAGCAGAACTTAAAATTATAACATGTAATAAGAATAATATCCAGAGGGGAGAGAGGAGAGAATCATAGGGGAAAAGGGAATGGACTCACATGAATAAATATAAAGGACACATGGACAATAACTAAGGGTGGGGGGTGGAAATGGGAGGGAGGTGGGGAGCACTGGGGGGGCAGGGCTGCAAATATAAGACAAAAAACTGTACTTGAACAAGAATTAAATAAAAATAAAAATGAAAAAAAGAATAATGTCAGACCTCAGAAGATGGATGACAAGACTTGTATAGCACTCTGAAATGAAAGCATACATGTATGTGTGCACATAAGCACCTGTGCATGTGTAATAAAAAGAAGCAGAGCTGAAAAATTCAGTAAAAAGGACTGTGGCTCTTCAGTAATGTAATCTGTTGAAGGATTATTGATTCTCATGTAGATAACCTAAATTGTGAATGGAAAAGATGTGGCTTTTTTCAGTGAGCACTGGAGAAAAAGGAACGACCAGCTTCACCATTCCAGAAGTGAAGCATAGGACGGCCCTTTTAGAGATGGGCTGTTTCTAGTTCAGTGGCCTCCGATGGATTCCTTCTGTAGACTGCTTGGCCTGACTTTGTCTCCTATATTGTTGGCTTATTGGAGACTGTTAGAATGACAAGTATGATGAAATGAAGAGACTCACTGTCCATTTTTTCAAGAAATGTACTTTATTTCCAATAAAATGATGCACCTGCTTACCCACAAATAGGATTGTTGTGAGAAAAATGCACACTACACACACATACACATATACAAGAACAAGCAAGAACACAAAAACATGCAAAATTCCATACCCTGGCTTTGGCAGGTGTGACTCAGCTGGTTGTTGGTCATCCTGCAAAGCAGAAGGTCACCAGTTCAATTCCCTGTCAGGCCATATTCCTGGGTTGTGGGCCTGGTCCACAGTTAGGGTGCATATGAGAGGCAGACAATCCATGTTTCCCTCACACATTGATGTTTCTCTCCCTTTTTTTCCCTATCTTCTTCTCTCTAAAATAAGTAAACAAAAATCTTTTAAAAATTGTATACCCTGGGCCAACCAATATTAATACCTGCTTATAAAAGATTTTTCCCTTTGATTATATTTATGTAAACATATATTTAGATGTACATTATAAATCGGGGTTCTATATTATTGCATCCTGCCATCCTGCCAGTATACATACATACCTTAGCATTTTCTTAATGGCGACAGAATACCACTAAGAATTATTGAAAGGTCCAAGGGAAGAAGACTAGTGTTTACTGGTAGTACTAAACAAGGTGGCTGACACAATAGTGGAGGGTCTGATACACAAAATCCAGAGACATGTTATAAAGGGACAAAGGAACCCAGTCTTCATAAGAAATATCAAGGTGCATCAGTTCAGATTGAGACTTTGAATCAGGTATACAATAATTCTTTTCAATAAAAAACAAAGGTAAAGAAAGCTCGTACCCCTTAAGTTCCTGCAAAAACTTTATAACCCAACATTACTTGCTTGGAAATTCTCAGAAACAAAAAAATCAACGTGATGGATGACATGCGTATCAAACATAAAAGAGCTGACATTTAAAATACGAAAGTAAAGTAGGTATTTAGTCTGAATTCCTTAACAGGACAAAGAAGAAATGACAAGGGCAATAAAAACACAAGGAAAAATATTCAAAAACGTTAATAACCTACGCAGGAAATTGTAATGAGAACCATTAAATCTAAAAGAAGAGCAAGAATATTTATTCATATGAAAAATATAAGGAAGATCCAAAGATAAAGTGGAAATTAGAAACAGGAAAGTAAACATAATGAGAAATTATAAATATTTTTTTTGAAAATAGGGTGAGTGCAGGCAAGAGGTTTTGGAATAGTGTTTATTCACAGCCATAACCAAGATACTTATACAAATAATAGTAAATACTTATATTTACATAAATATATTTATATAAATATTTCTGTTTACTTGACAGGAGCACACTGTCAAGTCCACAGCGCCTTACATTTGTTTCTCACTTAATCTTTGGGAGTAATAAAAACATAGTTCTCTGTTAAAGAGTTAGGGTTTTATAGAAATGGACGAGACAACCAACAGAAAAGATAAGGGTGAATAAAGAGATTGAGACAAAGGCAAAGGCCTAAACTTAAAAAGGAAAATAGGCAGATTAAGTATAAGAATACGTCCAAATAAATCCATACCCGCAAACCTGAAGCTGCTGATTTTGATGAAGTGGGCAAGAAAAAAATTGTCAAGTAGCAGCAGGAAAGAAAACTAGCAGAAAAAGCAGAGCTACCACACAGAACGTTGTGTAAAAGCCCCTAAACTCCGGATTAAAACCCATATGGAAAAACAGGGCAGCTCTCCAAAAGAAGCACACATAGGTCAAGTGCCCCACCTAAGGGAATGCATTATAGGAAAAGACTGGGGAGCCAGATGGCTGAGATTAACTGGGGAAATCACAGCAAAGGAGCTGAAAAAGTGAACAAGATGAAGTTGTAGTAAAAATGAATTGGGTATTATTAGAAGGGAAGGAAAGGATCCAAGAATCCTAATCATGGCGATAAAGTCCTTCTGGGAAATGAAATGCAGAAAAATTAGTGAAGGAGACAGGAGAACATGCCAAGTAGGCAAAACCCCATTATAGAAAAGATGGCCACATCACCACATCATAGAAAAGAGGAGGAAGAAAAAGTTGAAGGGAAAGAACATGTAAGAAATTGATTTTCAAAGCTATGCAAATCGTTGGTTGGGGACAAGTAATAAATGCACGAAGTAGACTTCTTTTAAGTGCTATCTGTCACAGTAAATCTATATAGATAAAATAGTACACGTAGAAAATGAACATCAAACACAAATTCTATTTCATTGGCTAACTTCTGGAATACGAGTCAATGGGATCCATTAGGTTCAAGGTATTGAAGCTGTGAGAGTTATTCCCATGCGCTCTCTGTAAAGGTCTCAAATCAGAGGGAGACTTGCAAATTGGTTCCTTCTGGTCTCTTCCCCTTGGGGCACAAAGACACCTAAAACTGAACGACTGTGCTCTCAGTGAGGATTGCTCTTTCTCAATAAGGGAATCTGGATACTACATATTGCTGTTCTCTGCATCAGCAGAGACACGGGACTTCATAGTTCCTGTAAATAATGTCAAAATGATTAAAGGTTCCCTTTTATCCTCAGTGCAGAGTGTGATGATAATCATATCATAATTTTTCATCCTTTCTCAGTAATCTTTATACTTTTCTTCCCTGAACTCAGCAATTTGAACTTCCAATATCTGTTATGTCTCTTCTCTTTTGAAAATGTTTAATAGAGAAAACTAATAAGATGAGGTATTTTCTATGTAAATTTATAGGAATGATAGAAATGAATATGACCCAGAACTCAAAATCTTTGGCACACGTGTATCACTTAGGTTGCAAAAAGCAGAATCAATACTGGAGTTTAGCCTCAGGTCTGCCTGTGCCTGACAAGAGGCACTTTGCTTCCCTGTGTACAGTTTCTTAGTCTGTAAATTGCGAGTATTAATTTTTCTATCTACCCATCTCTTGGGATATTTCAAAAATTAGAAAATGGACTTGCACTTTGAGTTATTTGGAAAAACCAATGTTATATAAACTCAAGGAAGTGTTGTTTTATGACCTTGTGCTTTACAGCATAACTACTTAGATATCTTGAGGTTCTATACTCAGTCAATTATGTACTCTTTATATAGTATCAATTATACAAGTGTCTCTAAGTATTTGTTTTTACCATTTACTTTATTAATACTTAGTAACATGGATTCTGGATTATTATTCTATTACAGGCTACTTTTTAAACATACACAACAAGGAATTAAATAATATGAATATCTTTGCAGCAAACATATTTTGCATTCTTTCTGTTTCTTAAAATGAGACTTTCATTGTGTTTTCTGTGCTCACAAGACTCATCTTTTCCCCAAATTTTATTAAGTTGAGATTTTTGAAAACTCTTTATAATAGCCCCAAGTTTTTCCTTCCAAACCATATCCTCCTCTCAAGGTAATATTGTTCTATTTCCAACATATTCTAGGATAATCTGGCCTCTCAGCTCTTCTTCATGGAATTGTCTCTTCCTTTCCATGCCCTCACTGCCTTTTCAGTTTCTTATACTTTAAAAACCTTGAAGAACCCATGTGGTGAAAGATTATACATACATTATACACACATACATGTATATATGTGTATATGCATAACAGAATATCTGTTTATATGTGATATTTTATAGTCAAAGCCAATAATAAAATGTTTATTTGTGTACATTTTAACTTCCCTATAGAATTTAAGGCTTTCGTTTTCATGAGATTGTTTTCTTAAGTGTTCAAATTCTCTCCCCTCTCCCTTTGTCATCCTGTCTGATGTGAAGTCTCCTGTTTTACACTTGGCACCACGGGGGAAGCTCTGGAATGGGGTAAAAGAGAAAAGTGGATAGATTTAATAGCCACTAGTAAATGACAACTTGTCCAAATTGTTTCTTCCCCAGCATCCTAGGGGAGTGAAGATCTGTTGCTGATGAAATTGTTGCTTTTACATGGATCACCTACTTCTCCCCTTGTAATTATTGCAATTTGGCCAACTCTTTTTTTGTTGTTGAAACAAAAAATAAAGGCTTAAAGGCCTCATGGAGATAGACAACAGTATGATGACTGCTGAGGAGAGGAAGGCGTGAGGGTACTAAATGGCAGTGGAAAAATATATAATAAAGAGTATACATTTAAAATAATTTAAAAACGGTTAAAAACAGAATGCTTATTGCAGGTAACATTTTAACTTCTTATTATCAAAATTGATTAATTTACTCAAATGGTATTCATTGAATATAGGTAATGTGTAAGAAACTGAACAGCTTATATATTTGGGAGCCTCATTAATATGTTATTATTAATATAATGTATTTTAATTAAAATGTTAATGTAAATTTTAAAATAAAAACAAAAAAGCTTAAATTTTTTAGGCCTTTCATTTATTTTTGTAAGGCCTTGGAATTAAGAATGTTTTTTTATTTAAAAAAGCTTAAATTTAAGTAACTGTGTAATAAAAGTAGAGTGGAATCAAGAGTAATAATGTATTCAGAACAGTATTTAAAAAAACTATAGTGATTGACCTTCAAATTATTTTTCATAATTCTCTTAAATATCAATGATATGCTGTTTCCTTTTAATACACTGCTAAAATAGTTATAAAGGATAAAAATATTAACCCACAAAAAGTAAAAAGAATGAGGAATGAAACATCAAGAGATGAGATATTTAAACATATTTTATGGTATTTGTGTTAATCATTAATTGACTTAACAGAGAATAGAAAGATGTTTCTTGAAGTAAAAAACTCCTCAGAAAGAATGAATTTATCACTTAAAAGGTTGTTATTTGAAAACACCAGGTACCAAAAGAAATGGTAAAAACAAGAGGATTTTTCAAAAATCTGCACCTGGAGAAGGGAAACCTAGGCTGAGAATTTCATGTCTCTTCTCTTACTTTGCACATTGAGAAACTACCCCTTAAAACCATTACTTACCTGCCTGCCAAATATTAGCTCTGATCATCTGAACCAGGCGACCTCAGCTTAAATGGAAGAATATGGTGCCAATAGGTCTGAAACCACACAGATTATTTAAGAAACTGTATTGTGACTGGTGGACTTTGGGCCTCTTTATGAGCACTCTGGCAGGCAGCATCTGCACTCTGCAACCTCCCCTTCATATCTCCAACCCGCACTGTAAACAGATGATTCACCGACCCTTCTGTCGTATATAAAAGGCCCTTCCCTCAACCCTATTCCTTAGCACAAAGAAAGATTCCTAAATACTGACATTCTTCAATTTCACATCTGAATATATAACAGAGGGACTGAAATCATTTGAGAAAGGCTTTCAGTTTGAAAGAAATGGATCAAAGCAAATGGACATCAAAAATAGAAAAAGACAAAGAATGAAGAAATTACAAATTTTGTCAAAAACATCAAAACTATAGCATCTTCAGTGAGTTAAGATAATGTATTCCATCTATAAAAAGGCATGTAATGCCACAAAAAAAACAATAAAGTATACATAAATATTTGAGAATAATAGTCTTTCTAAAAATTTCAATAGGGGATTGGAATAATATGAAGTCAATTATCTTCTGGCTGGGCAATGGGGACATCCAGAAATAGGCAATAGGAGAAAAGAGAGAACACATGGGTCCTTCCGTATGCCCAACATTCATATGATAAGTGTTCAAGAAAGAGAAGAGAAAATGAAGAAGGAAAAATAGAAGAGCATGAATCCCCATAATAAAGGAAAATAATGAATTATCAGCACAAAATATTGATTTAAAAAATCAAGGCACCTTCTTTTAAAACTTTAGAGAACAAGGTACAATGAGGAGTTTCTGAGAATTTCCAGATATGGGAAACACCATACATATAAAAAAATAAAACTAGAATATCATTGGCATTGTCAGTAACAACACTAATAGAAGAGAAGAAATATCCTAGCATTTTGAAGCAGAATGGTGATAACTCTACATCCAGTTACAATATCGTTGAAGTAGGGGAGATTGAAGACATTTTCATAAATGCAACATCTTGAAAAGAAAACTCCCATGATCTTTTCTTAGAAGCTACTTACATACGTACTAAAACAAAATGAGCAAGCAATCCGAGAAAGAGGCAAATATAGGACCCAGGAAAAAGGTGATCTAACACAGGAGAATGGTGAATCAAGCCCAGGTTTACAGATCTGCACCAACCCAGAATGAAATCTGTCTAATTTAGAGTAGGAAGAATAGATCAGTGCCAAAGATGGTGCCTGTGGAAAACCAATAGTACCAATACATTATTTGTTGAGAGAATATTCGAAAAAATCATCACTAAACCTTTGGTATGGATGTTGAAAGAGTTGTTAGGGGAAAAAAGGCATTTTTCTTAAACACATAGAAAGTTAAGCAAAAAAATCTATTATTAAATAGATTTTTAAATAAATTAAATCTATTAATAAATTAATAAATTAAATCTATTATTAATTCCAAGGGGGAAAAGTAGTACAAGAGACGATTGAAAACACAACAAACAGTAATTGCATTCATGTAATAAAGTAGAGCTAGAGCAAGAAATTCTGTAAAAATACAGTTTAATTAATTGGTGAAAACAGGGAAAAGAAAATGGAGCAGAGATGGTGCTAAGGGAGGTAAATTCTGAGTACCTAAAATAAACCAATATATGAAGAGTACAGTTGAAAATCAGCACTATCGATATTGCTGAATGTTGAGATCAATACCTAAAAGAAAGAGTGTTGAATCTGTCTTTTCCTAGGTAGAAGGACTTAAAATCTGATAGACTTGACTATGCATTCATTATCACTGTGTTTGTTGTACTTGCTTGCACTCATGGCTCTGGTTACAAAAAGTAGGAGATAACTTCCAGCCAAGATGGAGGCGTAGGTAGACACATTGTGCCTCCTCGCACAACCAAAATAAGGACAACAAGAATTTAGAAACAAAAAACAACCTTTGTAGGTAACTGTCTCCTTTTCTCTTGCTGCTTTTAAGATTCTCTCCTTCATTTTCACCTTGGATAATGTAATCATGATGTGCCTTGGTGTGTTCCTCCTTGGGTCCAACAACAATTTAGAAACAAAAAACAACAGATGACAGAAAATTGAACTGCACGGAAGTCCAGCAACCAAGGAGTTAAAGAAGAAACATTCATCCAGACCAAGGAGGAGGGACGGAGTCAGGTGGCTGGTCAGAGAGGGTCGCAGCAAAACACCAGCTGGCGGACCCAGAGAGGCGGCTTATTGTGGAGGGGCATGGTGCGTGAAGTGGATGGCGGACTGGGTAGTCTCACATTCACACGCAGATAAACCAGGTGAAACTGGAAAGTGAGACAGACCACACAACCCAGGGTCCCAGCAAGGGGAAATAAAGCCTCAAAACATGGACTGAAAACACCTGTGGGGGTTGAGGTGCCTGGAGAGACTCCCAGCCCCACAGGAGAGTTCATTGGAGAGACCCATGGGGTCCTAGAATGTACACAAACCCACCCACCTGGGAATTAGCACCAGAAGGGCACAATTCGCTTGTGGGAAGCAACAGAGGGGACTGAAATCTGACTGGGAGAAGAACAAACACCATTGTTCCCTTTCAAACCCCACCCCCACACACAGCATGACAACCAGTGAATGGGTTGCCCCGCCCTAGTGAACACCTAAGACTCCACCCCTCATACATAACAGGTGCGTCTAGACAAAAAAAAAAAAAAANTTAAAATCTGATAGACTTGACTATGCATTCATTATCACTGTGTTTGTTGTACTTGCTTGCACTCATGGCTCTGGTTACAAAAAGTAGGAGATAACTTCCAGCCAAGATGGAGGCGTAGGTAGACACATTGTGCCTCCTCGCACAACCAAAATAAGGACAACAAGAATTTAGAAACAAAAAACAACCTTTGTAGGTAACTGTCTCCTTTTCTCTTGCTGCTTTTAAGATTCTCTCCTTCATTTTCACCTTGGATAATGTAATCATGATGTGCCTTGGTGTGTTCCTCCTTGGGTCCAACAACAATTTAGAAACAAAAAACAACAGATGACAGAAAATTGAACTGCACGGAAGTCCAGCAACCAAGGAGTTAAAGAAGAAACATTCATCCAGACCAAGGAGGAGGGACGGAGTCAGGTGGCTGGTCAGAGAGGGTCGCAGCAAAACACCAGCTGGCGGACCCAGAGAGGTGGCTTATTGTGGAGGGGCATGGTGCGTGAAGTGGATGGCGGACTGGGTGGTCTCACATTCACACGCAGATAAACCAGGTGAAACTGGAAAGTGAGACAGACCACACAACCCAGGGTCCCAGCAAGGGGAAATAAAGCCTCAAAACATGGATTGAAAACACCTGTGGGGGTTGAGGTGCCTGGAGAGACTCCCATCCCCACAGGAGAGTTCGTTGGAGAGACCCATGGGGTCCTAGAATGTACACAAACCCACCCACCTGGGAATCAGCACCAGAAGGGCACAATTCGCTTGTGGGAAGCAACAGAGGGGACTGAAATCTGACTGGGAGAAGAACAAGCACCATTGTTCCCTTTCAAACCCCGCCCCCACACACAGCATGACAACCAGTGAATGGCTTGCCCTGCCCTAGTGAACACCTAAGACTCCACCCCTCATATATAACAGGTGCGTCTAGACAAAAAAAAAAAGGCCCAAATGAAAGAACAGATCAAAGCTCCAGAACAAATACAATTAAGCAATGAAGAGATAGCCAACCTATCAGACACACAGTTCAAAATACTGATAATCAGGATGCTCACATAATTGATTGAATTTGGCTGTAAATTAGATGAAAAAATGAAGTCTATGCTAAGTGAAATAAAGGAAAATGTATAGGGAACCAATAGTGATGGGAAGGAAACTGGAACTCAAATCAATGGAGTAAACTAAAAGGAAGAAAGAAACGTCCAACCAGAAAAGAATAGAGAAACAATTTAAAAAATGAGGAGAGGTTTAGGAACCTCCAGGACATCTTTAAACGTCCCAACATCCGAATTATAGGGGTACCAGAAGGGGAAGAGGAACAGCAACAAGTGGAAAACTTATTTGAATAAATAATAAAGGAGAACTTCCCCAGTCTGGCAAAGGAAATAGACTTCCAGGAAGTCCAGGAAGCTCAGAGTTCCAAAGATGTTGGACCCAAGGAGGAACACACCAAGGCACATCATAATTACATTACCCAAGGTAAAAATGAAGGAGAGAATCTTAAAAGCAGCAAGAGAAAAGGAGACAGTTACCTACAACGGAGTACCAATAAGATTATTAGCTGATTTCTCAAAAGAGACTTTACAGGCAAGAAGGAGCTGGAAAAACATATTCCAAGTCATGGAAAGCAAGAACCTACATCTAAGATTGCTCTATCCAGCAAAGCTTTCATTCAGAATGGAAGGGCAGATAAAGTGCTTCCCAGATAAGGCCAAGTTAAAGGAGTTCATCATCACCAAGCCCTTATTATATGAAATGTTAAAAGGACTTATCTAAGAAGAAGAAGATAAAAAAACATGTATAGTAAAACGACAGCAAACACAATTATTAACAACCACACCTAAAACAAAAACAAAATAAACTAAGCAAACAACTAGAACAGGAACAGAACCACAGAAATGGAGATCACATGGAGGGTTATCAACAGGAAAGTGAGAGGAGGAGAGAGGGAGAAAAGGTACAGAGAATAAGTAGCACAGATGGTAGGTAGAAAAGAGACAGGGGGAGGGTAAGAATAGTGTGGGGAATGTAGAAGATAAAGAACCTATGACACATGGACATGAACTAAAGGGGGGATTGTTGGTGGGAAGGTGGGCAGCATGGAGGGGAGTGAAGGAGGAAAATTGGACCACTGTAATCACATAATCAATAAAATATATTAAGAAAAAAGTAGGAGATCAATGAATAGATAAATAATAGATGGTAGATAAATAGCTATGAAAAAGTGAAGTTTGCATTCTATAAATTTAAGGGTTTGTTGAATTGCTTTTAAAAGCAACATTAGTACACTGTGGAGAGCAAGTAATCTGATTTCTGATAATTCAATGTGCAACAGTGATTCAGGGTCATTCATTGTGGAAGCCAACTTTAGTTATACAAATAGACACTGTGTGAGAGATGGCACTGTGTATATGTATATATAGTCTAGAACACAACCCTGGCATTTTTATTTTGATAAATAATTTATCTATTTTTATTTTTTCAGATTGCAGAAAAGAAAATTAGTGAAATAAGATTTCTAATTAATTTAGCTACAGAAAATATACATTTAAAACGTGCCATTTTGATACTTTTAAAGACGGAGTCAATTTTGTTATGAATCATTATAGTTTTACTGATGGTCAATTATGTAAAAAGTGCTTGTAAGATTATGTCTGCAACTGTGAAATCCATGTCATTGATAGATGGTTGACTGCTATTTTAATCACATGCTACATTGTTTTTATTCTTCTATTTAAGGCCTGAAGAGTTTTGTACTTTGCCGTATTTGCATCAGTGAAAATTAAATTTTATAGACTGTCTTTATGAATGTTTTTGGTGATTTAGAGACTCTTCATTTATCATTTGAAATTTTTATTTCTAATACAAATGCATTAGAGACAAATAATAAAACTTGTACTTAGAAATTTCAAGTTAAAGAGTTCTTAATGAAAATACTTAGATATCTCCAGGAGCAGCAAGTTAATGAACCAAAGCCACCTGGGAATGAAGCTCATAAATTACATCACTGGTGTTTGATAATCCAGTAGCCACCTTTCAATAAATATGGGAAATAGCATGTTATTTCTCTGATTTTTAAATGGAATCATTAAAATCTACTTCTATCAGCTAATGAAAAAGGGCAAGAGACTTCAGCATAGATAGATAGGTAGATAGATAGATAGATAGATAGATAGATAGATAGATAGATAGATATTTGAGAGAAAAATAGACATTCTGAGTTGAATTAGGAATTCCTAATACATTGTTTCCCATCTTTCCTGCCAGAGAGACTGTACTATAGTAAAAATGTACTTTTCTACCTTTACGAGGGCAATGAAATCTGTATAATTACACCAACCACTCTGGAGTATGAAGTCCTTCACTGGCCGTGGGCCTGCACTCCCAGTCTCTTCCCTTCCTCCAAGCAATGACTCCTTGTAGGCATCAGCAATTAGTTGTCTGTCTAGGCAGCATGTCAGACTAATATGCAGTTCTATTTTGACAGAAAAGAAAAATTTACCACATTGTTAACTTTTTACTGATAAAGAATAGCTCAACAAATGGAAGGCTTAGAAAAAGAATACTTACTGTACTTTTTCAGGGAGGAATAGCTTTGCCGGTTAGTAATACTAGCTATC
Source organism: Sturnira hondurensis (assembly GCF_014824575.4). Taxonomy (NCBI): domain Eukaryota; kingdom Metazoa; phylum Chordata; class Mammalia; order Chiroptera; family Phyllostomidae; genus Sturnira; species Sturnira hondurensis. The sequence continues at coordinate 750,276 of NW_028076783.1, read as the reverse complement.
ACCATACAGTATGCAAAACAGGCACTACATCTGAAAATCAATTTTATCAGGGAAAATTAAGAGATATCCATGTGTGACTATCTTATATAATATTCCTATTTTTAAGCAAACGTTTAAGAAAAATAGATTTATATTTAGGACATTCCTACAAACCCATTCTCACCATTCCTATTTAGAACATCATATTCTGGAAATAAAAAAGAAATAATTCCTAACAAGACTATATTCTATAAAACTGCAGGTATAGTCTGAATTGTCTACCTCGCCTCTTAGTTAATGTGGAACATATCTAATATTTCCACTTCAAGTAATTTACTTCACCATTGGAACTTCGCAGACTCCAAAAGCTAAGTGGACTTTAGTGGACTTTAATTTTGTAATGTAATACTCATTCTTAAAGTCAGTGGACTTTAATTTTGTAATGTAATACTCATTCTTTTCATTGAAGAAAAATGCTCTACGTTAGTATTAAGTGAAAGGGAACCAAAGATGATCTTCTTTATCTACCCAGGGATTGAATAGCTAAGCATCACCAAAAGAAATTCCAAAACAGTATTTAATTTCAGAAAAAAAGACACGACTAGTTAAAACAGTATTTTAGTCATAAGAAAAAATCATTTGGGACTGAATAATGTGTCTGCATACTTTACATAGAAGAAACCCATGACAGAACTGGGCAAAAGGGTTCCTAACTAAATAGAGTTGACCTTCTGCCAATTGAATCATCTCCCTTAGAATTAGTCTTCCCAGCTCTCTCCTTAAGGATTATTGGCCAGCTCTAAATTTATTGCTTATAATAAAATACATAAGGTGTGCTTGTTGGTGTGGCCTCTAATTATACTCACATAGTGAAGTACACATTGCCAGTCTTACAATTGTACTGACCTTTGTCATTGAAAAAGCTATCAAACCAAAAACAGGTATTCAAAGGAAGTCCTTTATTTGCAAATGGCAGAAAAATCCAGCCCAAATGGACTTAAAAGAAGAAGCTGATTCACAAACTTAACTGAGGAGTACTGGAAAAGCTAGTGTGCACACATGATTTTTTTCTCTCTCTCTTTCTCTTTCTCTCTCCCTTTCTCTCTTTCTTTCTCTCCCTTACTCTCCTCTATTCTTTCCCATCCTCTATCTTCCACTCTTACATCTCTTCCAGGTCTCTCTCCATTTGTTTCATACTTATTCATGTTCCCCACTGTAAACAGTAGATGGCTTCAGCTTTCTGAGATCTCACACCCTCTATTCAGTCTGGCAGGAAGGAGAATTCTCCTGTGTCTTCCCAGCATTCCCAGTGAGTGCTTACATTCACTTGTGATGGGATAACCTGTTACTGAACTCTTCACAACTGTAGAGAGGAGAATGGGAACTAGGTCACTCATTCCTCTCCCGAATCTCATCTGTGTTAGTTACCTATGGCTGCTCTAAGAAATTCCCACAACCTTTAAATAAATGGATTAAAATAATGAGTGTTTTCTTACTGTTCTGGAGGTCAAAGTTTAAAATCAATTTTACTAGGCAAAAATCAAGGTGTGTGTGTGGGGGGGCTGGGCTCCTGTTGGGCGCTCTAGTGCAAAATCTTCTTACATGCCTTTTCCAGCTTCTGGATCTGCATTCCTTGGCTCTTGGCCCCTTCTTCTACCTCCAAAGGCAGCAGGCTAACATCCTGCTTCAGTGCTCATATTGCCCTATTCTTCTGTAGTCAAATCTCTGCCTCCCTCCTAAAAGGACATTTGCAATTACATGTAAGGCCCACCCAGATAGTGCAAGATAATCTATCCATCTCAAGATTCTTAACCACATCTGCAAAATCATTTTTCCATGTAAAATAGCATTTATACATTCCAGGAGATGGGACACAGGTATTTTTGAGGGCCGTTATTCAATGTATCACACACAATCTAAAAATAAAAACAGAGAAAAGGGAAGATGGAGACTCCACAAATGTTTTTGATTCATTGTCTTTTGTAATTATATTACCTAAACAAGGGTCCTCCTTGAGCTTCTAATTATAATTTAAGGTGAACTGCCGAAGTTTCAAGTGCATAGAAAAATCCAAGTGCATAATGGATGGAAGCTAGAGGATCCGACTGGGACTTGAACTTTGCAAGAATTATGTGGTCTACGGATAGTTTGGAAATTAGAAGTCTCTGAACATAATAATATTAGTTCATTTCATGGGCTCTAAGATGAAAATTTTGTTGTGAGTGCTTCGTTTACCTCTTAAGTAAATGAATTTAATAAGATAGTTAATCAAGTACAATAAAATAGCTATAAAGTATGTCAGTTGACAATAAGTGTGTTTTCTATTCCAAGACATACATGAAAAACTAAATTATCATCAATTAAAGTCTAATATTATAGAAAAGAGATTTTGTAAAATACCATACATTGACCAATTCTGTACTCTTAAGCCCTCACATGCACAGAAAAACCCTCACATGTACAGTAAAGTAGCTGCTTTTGTGTGGTTGGATTAATTGTTTTTTCCCTATGTAGTCAAATTATAACATCCCCTCCTAGTTTTCAGACTTTCAGAGGAAGATGTAGCAAATTGGTTCGGCTTGGAATTACAGCTATCCTTAAGCTTTCCTAGTCCTTGACCTGTTTGAACAGATGAATTAAATAAATGATGAGGGAGGCCGACTCTGTTGTAGATGAGGATCAGAAGATTTGGACTTGAACCTTGATTTTGGCTGATATTAGCTGTGAGATTGTGTCGAAGTTACTGTACTTTTCTGCTCTTCAGTTTCCTTATCCATGAAATGAGAGATAATGGTTGTAACCCAGGGTTACTGTCTGGATTGAATGTGGAAAGCACAGCATCAGCACCCAAAATTATGGTGACTATTTAGCATTGCATTAATTCTGTCCCTTGGGAATTGTATCACATATAAGTTTATTCAAATATTCTGAGTGATCTGACGCGCCGTGCAGTAACCGTTTATTGAACAGTTACCCTACGCGGCCCTCAGGAAGCCTGCAGTCGGCTATGCAGTTTCTAGTAGAAACTATACACCCATTAAAGGCTATTCAATGTCAGCTAACAGAACACATATAAATACACATAACATAGATTGAAGCATCATTTTAAACGTTAGATATATTTTAAAGGGTTTAGAAAAACAGCATTAGATCATTTTCAATGACCGAAAAACACCTCTTATCTTTGGACACAATTCAGAAAGATTTTAAGTATAAAGTGAGATACTAGATAATAAAGGCTACCTTAGAGAGTGGTGTGGCAGATGAATTCAGCAGTCTAGGCCAGATGCCAACATTGGTAACAAGTTGAAGACTTCTATGGCCCTGTGATTCATGTGTTTGCAGAGACCTGTCCACATATTTAAGTGGAGATGAAACTATGTGATGAAATTATGTGCAAATACCTGTGCAAAGAGCAGTTTTAAAAACAAACAAAGCTGTGGCTTTGTTGTCATATGAACAATAGCCCAAGTCTGCTTATTTTGGGTTGGCATATGTTATTAATTGTATAACTAAAGCTGATTTATCATGTTTAAAAAGTAACTGTAAAATATAAACTTCTATTTATATTTTCCCCTTCTCTTCTTACTTTGATGCTACAAATAAAAAAAGAAGTGACACTGGATACTGGTAATCAAAATAATGATAATTATCAAATACAGATTAAGGAATTGTGTTTCTCTAGCACTAACATGTACAATACAAAATGTTAAGGGTTTAGTGAAAAATAGTTACATGGTTGGTTTTTCAGTTGTTACCAAAAAGGCTGTGAGAAGGCCAAGTTTGGTTCAAAATCCTAAAATACACTGAGGTTACTCTCATTGTAGCACCTCAGACTTATAATGAAGTAATGCGGCATTCAAATGTCCATCTATTATAACTCCCAAATAGTGCTTCTTCTATTACTTCACAAGGTGCCCTAAACCTTTAATGAGTACGGATGTGACTTTCTAAAATAACTAATACCTTTAATTTTAAGCAAAAAAGGGAAAACAACTTGCCAACATTGCCCCACAAGGAGTACAATGTTCCAAAATGCATTAAGAAAGAGAAGCTCAAATTAAGTTATTAGTACCTGGTGAAAATATTATGAAACCAACATAGGTAACTCTTATTTTAGAAGAATAATTTTTGACTTAATCATTTGTTATTTCTAAGATCTGTAATTATTTGAGCAGCTTTTGCAAAAGAGCCACTTGTGTAGGAATATGCTGTGACTTCGACAAAGAGATTAATTTTTTCATCAGCAGGAGTGAGAGAGGTTTACGTTATCCAAAAGAGAAGGAACAGGCAAGCAAGATCTTCCATCTTCCATAATAATGATCTTCTTCTCATTAAGGGCCATGGGGGGAGGTTAGACCATCCACCCACAGTTGAATTTTATCTATTTCATGACATTGGGAGGGTGAATCAGGAAACTTGTTTGGTTAATTTTTGTCTAGTAAATATTTCAAAACTACTCAGCAGCAGCAAAGCAACACAGTTAAATATTGATTGAAATAGTGACCCATTTATGATGGCACAAATCATACACCATCCTAAAGTTCTTTCTGAAGATACCAATACTCTTCCTATAAAGTCATCTGTGTTAAATATTTTAATTACTAAGGTAGAAAAATATATGCCAGACATGAGGGAAGATAAGGGTGCACCATTTTAATGAAATACTGGATCACTCAAATAAACTTCTATTAAACCAGGTCAAGAAACAGGCATACATCTCTGGCCTTGTCCATTATGGCATCCAATACACAGCTGCCATCCTGACTATGAACATGCATGAACACTGCAGAATAAGAGATGGATATTACAATATGAAAAATATTTAAATAACTATAAAGTTCATCTGTAAGAGCTTTAAAATTACACTGTTTCCTGGATACATTTGTACCGTTTGTGCCAACTATTTTTTTGAAACTTTGGTCTAATTGTTTTACCTTTCCGTCAAGCACCAATAATTTTGACTTGGGTCAGGCATGATTCTATATGCTGAATGTACAAGGGCAAACGAGACTGATCAGGTCCTTGCCCTTTAGAGCAAAATAAATGTGCAAATAAATTAATAAGCTAATTCAAGCTTTCATCTTTTCTCTAAAGGAAATAATTGCCCCTTGAAAAGGAATGGTCAGAAAAGTTCTCCAAGATTATGCACCAGCATCTGAACAAAGACTTAAAACAGGGTGGGTTTGAGTGAAGAACCGGTAAACAGGTTTCCTTGGATGAGGGAGTGATGATGTTCTGAGATGGGAAGCATCTTGGCAGTGATGAAAGTGGGAAAGAGGTGAATGCATAGAATTGAAAAGAGGTAAAATTCTGCAGAGGATTTAAAATGAAATGACAATTCAAAGCGATAAAGAAACCATGTAAAATTTTCAACTGTCTCAGAGCTATTCATGTATCATTTAAAGGGACAATGTGACTATGTATATATAGTCACATACACATCGCTAAGGCATTAGGAATCCATTACATTTGAACGAGTAATGTAACTGTTGGTTTTAAATATTAATAATATACCAAAAGCCATATCCTTTGCAACCATTTAAAATAATTATAAAAAATTTAGAAGTCAACTTAGAAACATGTAGGATTGATTATATAAAGTTTTTTAAAATTCTCTTAGAGAACAGGTGAACAAATCCTCTTAGAGAACAGTTGAACAAACTAAAAAAAGACTCCACAGACAAAAATGATGAAACCTCTTTTAGAAGAATAGTGGTCTTCCAGAAACAACTTTTACGAGAAGGCAGGTTTATGCAGCCAGGACCCTGTAGGAGCACAGTATCCTACCAAGCCCTATCTGATGTCTCCAATTCTCCCCTTCCGGCTGTTCTTCCCACTGCTCCCTGAGTGATACTGGGCTCCTCTTCTACTCAGCTCTCCGGCCAAAGTGAACTTCAGTTAATTCCTTCTTTTTAAATATTTTTTATTTATTTATCTTTAGAGGAGAAGAGAAGGAGAGAAGGAGAGAAACATCAATGCATGGTTGCCTCTCGTGAGTCCCCCACTAGGAACCGGCCTGCAACCCAGGCATGTGCTAGGCATGTGGGAATCGAACCACAATCGTGTGTTTCGCAGGCCCGCGCTCAATCCACTGAGCCACACCAGCCAGGGCAATTCCTTCTTAAGTTATGTTTTCTCTGGCCTCTAGGCTTTTTCGTTTACGTGATCATTATTTACTCAGCTCTCCTGCCTTTATCCAGCTAACTTTCATCTACTGTTGAGGCCTCATTTTATATGCTGTTTCTTGTAATTCCCCATCTGAATGACATGGTCCTCCTTTGTGCTGCATGGGCTCTGGACTGAACAACTTTAGGGGGCACTATTCACGTCATGTCTATAATCCGTCTGTCACAGTGCTAACCACAGTGTCATTCTTTTTACATCTTAAGGGTCATAAATCAAAATTTAACCATCAGAAGCTGTTGAATAAGTTTTCTATCTGTGAGGGAAGAAAAAAAGAACTTTAATGAAACTACGATGTGAAGTCAAGGTTTCATAAACCTTTTTCAGCCATGTAACCACTGTAACGTGATGGCCTCCTGACTTGTCTTTCTCACTTTCTCACCAAGGAGACAAGGGACATCATACCTGAGATGAGAAGTCAATGCATAAAAAACTCAGACACTCTACCTTTGTCATGGGGCCATCCATGTATGTATGTACCCATGTACCCATGTACCCAGGTACATGCCTATTCTGATACACCAGGATATCATCTCAGGCGAAAAGGTTTCTATTGGGGAGTACATTGACCTTATAGAGGAATATAGGCAAGACTATATTATTTTTTTAATGAAAAAACATTTCAAAGAAATACACATTTGAAATTAAGCAGTACTCTATTTCCTAGACTGTGCTACCCTGGGAGACAAGAGATTCTCATTTATCTCTGCACCGATAGCACAGTAGCCAATAGATTCTGAGTCAGAGCCTATGCAATGGCATGTAAGTTCCATGATAGCTGCTTATTTTTTGTTTGTTTTTTCCTATTCGGTCCATTGTTGATTCCTCTGCCCCTTGAAGGTGTTTCACACAGAGTAGTTCCTGAAGAAAGGTTGTCTGAGTGAATGGAGTCAAGATGTTTTGTGATCATTGTATTGCACTATGTTTAAACTGAACTGAGGGCCTGTGACAGGCTAGGATGGAGCTGGACGAGCATCCATGTGGATACATTGTGTTAAATTAGCGACTCCTCTACATTGTAGCAAGTTGTAATTATTTAGCATTAGGCAGCTTTGTAAGGTTCTTTTCATTTATTTCGGGGCAGGACAGAGAAAAGAAGAAAAATGTCTGGGGGGTAGTAGAATCACAAGAATGATAGGTACACCCAGTGGATTCCTCGGCTTTTTAACAAGTAACATGTACACAGCACTTCACAGACCCGCCCTTAGCAATTTGTTTCTTGGACTTCATTTCCTCCGCTGCTGCTCACAGGGAAGGTGGAAACCAAGCGGCCATTTCCTTCCTGTCAAGATAAGAGAGAATCTCTCTACCCTAAATAGAGTTCCTGTTAAAATTTCTTTCTACAGCTTCAAAGTCATAAATTAAAAGTTAATCATCAGAAGCTGTTAAGGAAGTTTTCTGTAGGGGAAGAAAAAAGTAAAAAAGAAGCTTTTATGAAACTGGGTTGTGAAGTCAAGGTTTCATACTTTTTTCCACATCATCATAGGATTCCGTGAACACATGCTGAGATCCATGGATATAGTCACCAAGAAGGTCTACCTCCAGATATGTAGTTACAATGATGACTTCTCTCATATTTTCTATTGAAGATACCACTGTATCTGGTCTTCTTCCATCTCCCACTCTACACTATGTATTAAAGTCACTTTCTGGTGATGCATTTCTTCCCAAATCCAACTGAAATCTAAACTGGAGAGATTATAGAATAATGTAACTGCTTGGTCAAGTTTCTGTTTTTAAACATGTTTAAAGTATGTGACTTTAAACATTGGAAAACTCCTGGGTTACTCCCTCACTTCCACCCACATTAGTATGTGTTAGCTACTGTTAGAGAGAGTACTTGTGAATGTGCAGATTCTGAAAAATGGATTTCTTTTAAGTGGAACAGGCTCTAACCGTTCAGCGATGGATTACATGTTTGGGGAAATCCAATCTTACTTTTTATACCATCATTTAGTTCATATTCAATAATATTTCAGTCATTTGATTTGATCTCGGCATAATTTGAAGAGATAAATGAGATAAGTATGTTTCAACACCAGCTTAAACAAATTCTATTGATATTTATCTGCTGCCTCTGGTAAAATTATCTCGAGGCTGGATGATAGAATGACACAGTGTCACACTAGTTTTTATTGACTTTTAAATTGTGCTTCGCCAGACCAACCAGTGCCTTACATAAAAACTCATTTTTCAAAGTACCCACCCTAGCACATTCATTCTCCATGACACTGGACAATGCAGCCATTCACTGATAATGTAAAGAGATGTATTCTTCATGACTGCCCATAATTGGGAAAAATAAAAATATATTTAGTTTTCTTAGCCATCATTCAAAAATTGCACAATATTGACATAGGCACCCCGTCTCCTTAATTCATTTACCTCTATGACACATTATAATTAAGTAATTTCTAAAGCGTTTGCCAAATTGTAACTCCATGTGTTTTCATCTCACAGGGATTTTTATACTGAATCTGGTATCTGATCTTGAACTTCTAGATTAGTACATTTCCCTGAAGGGTTAATCTCTCTATCACTATAACTAAAGCTCAGATAAACTGTCTTCCAGCTGAATGTTGTTTTAGTTATTGAAAGCAGAGGAGAGCTGCTTATGGTCAGTGGCCATCACAGCATAGCAATTCTTGATGGTATTTGGAGGGATAACAGTTATGCTGCTAATTTAAAAGCTGTTCTGGCACCAAAAAACAGAGTTTTCCTCCCAGGTCTCCTCTTGAGTACTTACAAATACCTGAAGAGAAGGGAGAAAGCCCAGGTACCTGCCTTTGGAGTTGTGTTTGAGGAGCTGTGGAAGCCATAGAGAGGCCCCATGCCTCCAGCTCTGGGAAGCAGCCAGGGAAAATTAAGGGGAAGGATGTGAGAGAAAGCTTTAGGACTCCTAACATTTCAACTGCTTTATATTCCCAAACCTATTATACTCAAGGGAGGCATAATCCTGTTACTATTGTTGATTGTTGCTTGTTTCACACATTGTTCCAACTCTTTGTTGGGTAATAAAGAAGAAAGAAGATAACTGAATAGATAAGCAATGAAGAGAATAGATGTCTTCATTTACCTTCGACTTCAAAGTCAGTTGCATGAAAAAGCAATATGCATTCAAATAATTTCACAATGTAAAGAGTCAAAAGTGTGTGGACATCTATCTTTTTTAACTGTTGACAACAATTGGAAACCATTCATACCATTGCAAAGGTGTTATCAGATACCATTGTACTGGTATCTAATGTAGAGAAGTCCAGATATTTTTTAAAAAATTAATCAGAATCTCACGACATTTTTGCTCAAAGACAATATTTATGAAAGTTTTAAAATATAGGTATTTTTCCCTGTCTGGTATAGCTCAGTGGATTGAGGTCAAACCTGCTAACCAAAGGGCCATGGTTCAATTCCCAGTCAGGGCACATGCCTGGATTGCTGGCCAGGTCCCCAGTAAGGGGCATGCAAGAGGCAACCACACATTGACGTTTCCCTCCCTATCCCTCCCCCTTTCTTCCCCATTCTCTAAAACATAAATAAATACAATCTTAAAAAATAAAATATAGGTATTTTGTGTTGTGATGTTTAAGGTCTTCTAAAAGCTCCCTGACACATTATGAAACAGTTTTTAGAAACTGAACTCCAAAACAAATCACTTGCTTTTGCTTTTGTGAGTGCAATTGTAACAGAATCAAATGTCTACTTAAATGACTAAAAATTAAATGTTCTGAGAAGGTTTTACCTGCTTAAATATCTGTTGCCTAAAACCTGTAATAATTCCAATAATTCTAAAGCTCCAACAAATAAGGGAAAATATTAGAACCCCTAGAGGTTTCTGCAGAATCTCTGGCAGTATTTTGGCAATATATGGCCCCCCATGATGAAAGGTCATAGAAGGAAAGCCCTCCAGTGTGAGAGTTATCTCGGTCCCCAGCCAGTATCTACTCTTAAACATCTTGCTCTCTTAGGCTATCATCTAAAAATAACAACTCAAAATTTAAATTACCTTTTCTACAAATCACCACTGTTATTGATTAGGTTTTTATTTAATCTATAGGTTTACGTTTGATTCAACTTTGTCACTACAACCTCATTTGTTCATTGTTTGTTCATTCAATCAGCATATTTTGAATTACCTGATGTGTAATTTGCCCCATTCACTACAGAAATGCTAAACATAAAACAGTCAAACAAGACTGTTCCTTATTCTTTAAGCTGGTAGATAAGTCAGGAAGGAAAAAAAATACAGCAAAGTTATTTTGCCAGGTAGACAAAAGGGTGAGCAAAAATACTTGACAAACAAGTGTGTAAGCAAATGTATTCATAAGTGAACACGCACGTTCTAACAATAACAAGTCTTACCTTATGATTTCATAAAAAGGCTTTGGGAGAGGCATGTTTTGCATGAGTCAAGGCTTTTCAGCACAAGATAATATTTGGCCTTTAATGCAATGTTAGGTACTCACTACTCTGTCCCATAAGCCAACGCTTCTCAGAGTGGTGTCCACAAACCACAAGCAACCAAGTGGTCCAGACATGGACCCATTATTGTAGAAGGTGAGGTAATGAACAATTTCATGTGTGTATGTTTCAGAAATCTGTAATGTAAAAGTCACTATGCTTTTTAAAGAAATTATACTGTTACTACATTCATTACATTCTTTAAAAGTATGCAAATATTAAAGGGAATTCAAATAACAGCTCCTACAAAGATCAGGCAGGTTATGTGCATGAATGAAGCAGGTTGTCTGTAATTTGTTTTTCAGTATTAGGGAGAAATAAGAAGGGGAAGACCTAGGCAGCCCATTCTTGCTAAAGACAGTAGATACTAAATCGTCTGCCAAACGTTGCATGTAGGAACTTTATGTCGTACGACATCATGTTGTATCATATCATTTTTCACAGAGAAGGTATATTTACATATATTATATTACATCAGCAAGTTTCAACCAGTATGCCACGGCAGGCACATGGGTGTGCTGCAAGATTTTTTAAAACTGCAATACCTGACTATTTAGTCAGGGGCACTGACATCTTTTTCCATAGGTTGTCAAACTAAAAAATGACAACAGCCAACACTACAATATCAATCTGATGCGAATCAATCAAAATTATACCTATTTCTGTCAGATTGGCAAAAAGTAGAATACATTTTTTTGGTGTGCTGTAGAATTTTGGTAATTAGTTTCTGTGTGCCATGGGATTAAAAAGTTTGAAAGTTGCCATATTACATACATGTTTGTATTTTATTATATAATATGTATCTATGTCTATCTATCTATATATATAAAGAGAAGCCATAAATCCGGATTTCCAACAATCTTTTTAAGTATATATGTTCACAAGTAAGACTAGTTTAAAACACTATGTAGGTCAATGCTACACAGGCCAAAGTTCACACCTTTGTGGACCAGGTTCAGATTCATTATCCACTTAGTTAGTAGTTCTCATGAGTTTATAACACTATTCACGGTGCTATACAGACAGGCAAAGAAGAATTTAATCCAAGTCTTGTTGAATTCTAATCCCATGATCCTTCCATTCTATCTGCTACCCTTCCGCTCTAACCCCTGTAAGCTGTGCCAACAGCATGTTGAATTGCACATTGAGTTAGTATAACTATTGATAGGTGGATTTTTAAAAATAATCAGCTCTCAGCAATGCTTTGATTTTATATGTTTCTCCCTCATTTTTCCTGTCACTACTTTTTAATCAGAACATTGTTAAACAAAGAAACCCACTAAGCTCAAAGCTATCATAAGCTATAGAAATATAGCAAAAAATATTTTCAAAATTCAGGCTTAATATTGATTATGTATGTCTCTAGTGACAAATTTCATAAATTATTTTTCACTGTTATTTCTCCTGGAACTGACTAGTATATTTAAATTCATTCTGTATAGAATGTCAAATTCTATCAACATAAGGGAATTTCCTTGGAAATATAAATTTCCTATCATATTTGACTGTCAAAATTCTTTCTAAAAATTTCAAAAATACTCATTGAATCTAATTGGGTTCTTCTTTAGATGATACAGTAATAAATTAGATCTAAGACAAATTTCTTATCATGGTATGAGAAGCCAACCAAGATAAGCTGGACAAACACATTCAGGTTCAAGTCAATGGTTGTGGGAGATTGAGAGAAACAGGGAAGAGTTACTGACCTGAAATATACAAAGTATAACACAAATAAATGTAGTTATCCAGCATTTTCATCAAAAAGCAAAAAAAAAACCAACCACAAATAAAACTAAACTACTGATTTACTCAATTATTCCATTATTTCATGGTCATTGCAAGAACTAGTAAAAAGAAAAAACATCAATAGTAATTTCTATCACTATGAGATACAGAGTGATAATTCCTGTCATTTCATAGTATTCTTTCTAAAAGAAACTCTATACGGCCATGGCAAGGAAAGTCAGTTGCATGGAGTTTTCAACTTGACCTGTAATAATAATTAGCAATTGCATTTCTTATTAAAATACAAAACACTCAATTTGTGTAACTACAAACTCATCATTTTTCCTCCCCCAAATGAAAAGTAACTCTGTTCTAATTTCACATTTTAAGTAATGGCACCATTGTTCATTCAAACTATCTTAGACCAGTGTAGCTTTTATGCTTCTTTCTAGTGTGAGAAATATGGTCCCAATTAGATTTTAACATAATTTAATTATTGTAATGAACAGTGATCTACTGAATTTAATTAGAAAGAAGATTAGAACATACTTAGAGAATAATTTTTACAGAAAAATTTATATTTTCTTTTTAGTATTTAAAATATCAAAGGATGCAACTAACAAGCAGATAAAGATTTCTGAGAATCCAGAGGAATACTTAAATATTGTAACATGCATGGATAAACATAGATAAATATCAACCACAACTTTGCCTATACATTCTTTCTTTTAATTTAATTCTTGTTCAAGTACAGTTTTCTGTCTTACATTCTTAATAAGCTTAGTTATAACAATTAATCATTTCAGTGCTAGATTAATAAAAATTGAACCACACAGGGCAAATATATTTTTCAAGTTCCAAAAATATATGAGAAGAAAAAATTGACTGGGGTAGAAAGTTAATGGTAAAATTCAGAACTCTTCACTCTGCCTTGATGTCCATACCATTAAACTACCTAAAAGATATTCAAGAAAGCAAATCATTGACTCTGCAAAGAATTCTGCTAAGTCTGGAGTCATTGCTTCTTCAAGATGAAAAATGATAGCAGAAAAGCCAAATTAAATGTGACAGAACATTGCTAATGTACTCATTATCATTTTTCTGACAGTAATTTATTCTTGAAAGTACAATGCAAAACTACTGTGACATTTTTCCAGAATTAAAAGAAAAATTCTTCTGAGGCAGAAAATACTTACATTTACTTTCTCTCCAAGGAAAAAATAAACATAGACCTGGAAATGAGAATATTTCAACACCACCACTGTCTAAATTCTAATTTCAATCCATTTTTAAGTTCCAGGGCAGAATATTTTTGAATATTTTGGTGTCTATGCTCCAGTTGGAAATACATGATATTGTTTTAAAGAGGCAATATTCCTAAACACATTGTATGATTATCTTCAAAAGAGAAACAAAGAAAGAAACCCCCTCTGGTTACATCCAGAGTCATTTCTTCTAAACTCATTGCCTAAGAGAGTAGTTCTTTGACCATTGTCTCCACACACTTCACAAATAGTAGTTGAACGGAGGAGTTGTATATTATGGTATATCATGTAAGTAATTAAATTAAAATCTACAGCATAAACAACAGTAGAAAAACATTATATGTGCTGAAATGAGGCAGGCACATTTAAAATACTTTGAAATCCCAGAGTATAAGAGTCTAAACATGCTTTTTATAATCCTTTTCATGAATTTATACAGATACATGTGTAGTATTTTGTTGGCACCTCCTCCATACATTTATTGAATACTAAGCCAGTGTGTTACATATACTATCACTAAGGCCTTAAAACAATAGTGAATACTAGATATTTTTAACTCAGCCTATAGATGAAGAAACTAAATCCAGAGAGCTTAAGTAATTTTCCCAAGGTTATAATGCTGGTAAAAGGCAAAGCTAAGATCTGAAAGGTCTCTAGCTGCAAAATGTGTTCTTCTCATGTTACTTTAAAGACACTGGTAATTAAATTAATGTATGTATGTAATGTATGTTGTTTGGAGACTTGCCAAGTTGATTACATTGAAGCCTCATGAAAACCCTATAGGATACATCACACTGTGGAACTCGTTCCGTTCTACAAAAGTAGAGACCAAGGAAGAGGAAACCTAAATAAGTTATCCATATTCATAGGCCGGGAAGCAATGGTGTCTATGGAACAAAGTTATAAATTTATTTTTCTATGTGAAATGCAGGATAGACATCTGCTTCCTGAATTAATTTATTTCAGTACCACTCTTGTTATCATGATGTGGTATTTTAATGCTTTGGGATCTAAGTACAGTTATTATCATGCCCCCAGTAGGCCCTAGGTTTTCCGTGGATATTTTTCTTTGCATTTCATGCTCTATTTTGGAAAATCCCTCTTAAGTCTATGGTTCACTGGAATACACTCTAATGGGAAATAAGGCTTAGTAGAGGTCAATTATTCAACTAGGACAGGATAAATATAGTACAACCTTAGCCTGCCATTTGCTGGTCTGCATGTGGTTTATGATTTCACATACTGTAAACACTGATTCTCTGTTCATTTTAAAATATAAAAATACCTAATCTTCACTCAGTGTGTTTAAAGGAGATTGAATAGATCTGTCAATGTAAAAATGCTTTTTTTGTTCAAAACCAATATAAAGTTAACAATTACACAGTTGTTGATTAATCATTACCAATAAGTTAGACATATTGATTGTTATCTACCCCCCCCCCCCACTATGACTCATTGAAAGGGGAGGAAAATATGCTTGGATGAGTTCTAGTTCGTACTTTTCTTTTTTTAAAAAATCTCTGTTGTATTTTTTGCCATTACCATTTAGTCCCCTTAAACCCTCCTCCCCCCAGCAATCACCACACTGTTGAAATTAGATATTGTAAGCTAGATAATGAATGTATGTTGCCTTTATTACCTACATACAAAATACGATTTCTTTTGAAAAATTTAAAGTGTAGTACTTGGCTTTGCAAAGTACAGTGGTTAGCCTAGTGCCCGGCACAGGCACAGAGTGGAACTGCCTCCTGTCTGTCTGACTCTCCCTCCATAGAAGTTCACCAGAAAGAGAGCAGGCTTTGTTCATGTCTGAGGGTGGTCAGGGTGTTGTACAAGCTTGTCTCTCTCTGGAACAGATGTCTTCCCGGTGGAGCCATACACCTCGATATCTTATTTACAGGGTAACTTTTGGTTTGAACAGTCCAAAGATATTTCTAGCCTTCAAGCTGGATCCTAATTCTCTCCCCTTACGTCATAGACAGGATAGATTTTCTTTAGACCAGTTGATGTTGCAATACATCCTCGACTCTCAGCCAACCCGAGAGAACAAGCTAAGCTTATACTCTGTGTATATAATGTTCAGCCTTGCTGTGCTTTTCACAATACCATACAGCTGGCCAACCACCCAAGAAATAAAATTTTCTTGAATTGGTAATCAGAGAATCTCAGAAATTTAGAACCATAAAATGTCTTATCGCTCCCATAATCCAGCTCCTTCATTTCTCAGGAAAAGAAACTCAGTCCCAGAGAAAAGGCATGGCTTTGCTCTCCCCACGCAGTAAGCGAGGAGCAGAGTGAGGGCTACGGTTCATGTCTGCTGACCGAGCATCCTTCTCTCTGATCTGTCAGCCTCCCACTTTCTGCCTGATGTCACTGGGGAAGAATGTTTAGAGCTGGCAGTCGCCACTCTCTCCTCCTCTCCAATATGTTGTGACAGCTTTAGAGAAAGTGGGGACCACGGAAAGGATGAGACTCATGCGTTCTGACTCTTCATGGTTGAGTCCTGTCAGAATGGCCCTTCCCCATTTTGCAGCGGGGGAGGGGGCAGCGGGGCGGCCTCAGGCTCCCTGTTTCAGTCTACAATTTACATTCAGTGGACATGGCTTTTCTCAGGTCAAGAAATGACAGAACGGCCACACGGAAGAGGGTTGGTATTTCTGCCTATTTGTCCTTGCTCTAAAGTTTAGGCCACGTAGGGGTCATTCTGAATTTGAGCGGATGTTAGAGTGAAATGTGAGAGCCAGAGAACACTTTTCCAGAGGAATCTGTATTTAATTAGGCAGTCAAGCCAATCTAATTCTGACATTTGACAGCTTAACTTTCTGATATTAAAAGGTAACTTGTGAAGTAAAATATCTATTAAAAATAAACACAAAGGCCAGACTAAGATGTTAACTTTGAAGGTGATGTACAGTAGTATTTTGAGGTTTAATACCCAAAACATTAAAATGATCATACTAATTATACCTAAAGTTAAAGTTTATTTCTTTAACTTTACCCAGCACCTAAAGGATGAGACAATAGAAAATTCTCTATGTAATTTTTAAATCAAAAGAAAGTATACTCCAAAATACCATTTTAAGCGTGTCCAGAATATTGCATAGGGAAAAGCATTTAATATAAAGATGTGTTCAAAACAAAAAAATCTATATATTTTTATAATATTTATTCCCCGTATATATGCTTGTTTTAATAAACGTTTGATTCTGTCTAGTGCTTCACCTTTCTAACTCAGAATTTTTATACCAACACTGATGCTAACTATAAAAGGAGGCCAGGATCATGTATTAGGAGATGCTGTTAATTTTTGGTGGATGTTTATCAAATAAATGGAAATCAAAACAATAAAACATCATTTTATATCCGTGAAATTTATATAAAATATTCTGATTCATACATGTTGTAATTGTTTTACTTCAAACCAGATGGTTTAAATGTAAAGTCAATAGGCCTCAAAAAACTTTAAGCTGAGTCCTAAACATCTTTAGCTCTCCTTAATCAACTAATATTATCACATTTAGTTTTGGCTAAATATATATATATTATTCTGATTGCATTGATTATATATATAAGATTCTAATACAAACAAACTGAATAATACTGACTTGCGTTTTTGGAACTAGTTAAATGATGGCAAAGCAACTGCTGGCATATTACATAACCATTAAAATAGAATTTTAAAGATCGGGTAGAAAAATGAAAGATTATTTGTGTATTAGTATTGGGTTAAAATTTGGAAAAACTGAAGTGTAAGATAGAAAATAAAAACTTGAGCCCTGGCTGGTGTAGCTCAGTGGATTGAGCACGGGCCTACGAACCAAACAACCGCAGTTCGATTCCCAGTCAGGGCACATGCCTGGGTGGCAGGCCAGTTTCCAGCAGGGAACCCACGAGAGGCAAGCATACATTGATATTTCTCTCCCTCTCTCCTTCCCTTCCCCTCTAAAGATAAATAAGTAAAATCTAAAAAAAAAAAAAAAAACCCTATTGAGTTACGCTACAGTATTTTGTAGCTCTCTATGCTGCTTAGTTCAGTTAACGATGTGATTCTCTTGTATCACAGACAACATGTAAGACATGAAATAACTGTTAACATTTTAAAAAATTAGAAATTTCTCCAACAAAATGAAACATTAAAGAAATTGCTTCCAAAATCATAGAAGGTAGAATGAACCCCTATAAAAAGACGAATAATATAAATGAGGTTGTAAATTTAAAAACAAAAAAAAAGCCATGGAACAAATAATGTACTATTTTGATTTTTTTCAGCATTCCATTGACATTTTATAAGTGGACAATGATATTTAAATGGTTTCTAAACTGACACATATATTTGATTTGCGTAGGAGATTTATTTCTCATTTCTCCATCTAAAATGAAGTCATTTTAGAAAAATACTTTGAGCTAAACCAATTGATTAATTCTACATTTTCCACCTCAAGCATATAACTTTTTGTTACCTTTCAACTATGATGAAATCATTGAAGTATTTAGAATGTAGCTTTAGAGAGTCTATTTAACAAATTAGCAATTCATGTTCACATGGGAACAAATCTTTAGTTATTAAAAAACAAATACTTAAATAGTATTTGTTGTGATTAAGATTTAGGTAGAGAAAATTATGTCTGTCACATATTACAAATAAGGGTTATTATAATGTATTGCATTTATTCACCAGCTAGGGAGCATTTGAAACTGATGTAAATGCAAAACTATATTAGAAGATAGTTTTCTAGTTGAAATCTTTGGTAGTTATATGGAATTCAAGAAAAAGGGAATCTGTCCATTACTTCTAAGGTAGACATCCAAGAAGTAGGTGTAAGTCTCCTGAGAAAATGACTCTAGGTCATGCAGGTATGCAATCACATGGGACCTCAGACAAATTCACAGAGATTTCCTGGAGCTGCAGAAGAATTTCTGTGCTCCTAGGAGTGGCAGTGGAGAAATAAGGAAGGCAGCAGTCACCCTTGAGGGAGCCATGATGCCAAGAATTAATGACCTCTTATTGGTAACATCTGAGGACTGTGGGCTGAGTCCCAAATAAGCCAAAGGGTGCCTCCAAACATGTCTTTTAGAGCCAAGTGGATGTCTCTTCCCTAGTCCCCACAATACTCAAAACTAAATGAGAACCTAGAAAAATAAAGAGGATCCCCAAAGAGTGAGATTAAGTTGTCACCTTGACATGCACAATCAATACTTTCTGAGCGAATAAAGGCTGGAGATGCCCTGTCCTGCTTTGACAAGTCCATTTTACCAAGAGTTTGCAGAAAATCTGTAACATGGTACTTACAAGAAAGATTGCAGCACCCTTTTTAGAGATTTATAACAATAAATTATCAAATTTTAAAAGCAAAGATGCATGGAAAAATCTCTATTATCAAAGAACAAAATAGAAATTAAAAAACCTCAAAATTAAAGCAATCTGTTATTTAGAAAAAGCAATAAAACATAAGAAAAGTCATGGAGAAACTCAATAAAGTCCAATTTCTAACTATTCAATATTACAAAGTTACTTTTCTTTTTCATGGAAAATCCCAAAATGCAACACCATTTTTTTTATTTTAAAGGAAAATGTTTTTCTTCCTCTCACCATCTCCACTCCAAGCTCCATGGCTGCCATTAAAATACTTTCTCGAAGAAACAGTAAGAGGACTGTAGGACTTGCAAATGAAAGTGACTGTTGTCCTACTCATTGTTTCCCAAACTCCCTATGATAAAAATCACGGGGAGGCCCACTCAAACATGTACACACACGCAGCTTCCCCGGCCCACTTCTGAGAACCGGGGTTTAATGGTTTGGAATGAGTCTGGGAATTCGTCTTCTTGTGTAAGTGCAACTACCCCAGGTGATCCTTATCATGATGAAGTTTGGGGAAATCTGAAACCTGTAGCCCAGCTTCTTTCCTTCAGAGAGGAAACAACTAATCCAAAGGTCATCTGACCAGTAAGTCAGCTCCTCCAATGGGCGCTCTCACCTCTGGGCCTGTGATTTCTCTAATTTTTCTAACTTCTTAGTGGCTTTCAACTGTGATCTGAGTAAGACTTCCAGACGATTTTAGCAAAAAAGACCAGAACAACTTGGTTAAAGTAGGTGGAGCAAATAATAAAAAGCCCATGGACTTCTATTTACAAAAATCTATGTTAAAATAGATGTTCACTACTTATTGACTACTTACTCATTGTCGTGTAATACTAAAGTTACTTAGTTAAAAAGTTATACATGTATGTATACATATTTTCCGCTATGAGAACATTTAGTTGAAAGTCAGACATCTGAGACCTTCTTGGACTCCCAGAGTTTCCCGGGGGTGACTTCATGAGAGAGGGAGTGAGGGGCGAGGGAGGGACAGGCGGATGAGTGGCAGAGTGGTGGTCCCCGACATCCTAATTTCACAGTGGGTTCTTATTTTATACTTTATATGCCAATCTTTAGTGCAGCAATTCCATGTAAATAAAGAGTTTTATGGCCCAAACTTGTCAGGAACCATTGTACAAGGTTAACCGCCCAGAGACAGAGCTCTCGATCTTCAATAGCTGAATTCACAACAATATATCAACCTCGTAAGTGCAGATGAGCCATAGATGGGGGAGGTATAATCAGATCTTCCCTAAACCAGGACATTTTCATATAGGATTTCTATCTAAGGAGAATCCAAAATCAATATCAAAAGAGGTGATAAAAGCCAATCGAATCATCTAAATTGCATACTCATCACGTTATCCTACCCTGTATGTAGCCAAGGTCCATATTTTACTGCTTAGAATTGAGTTTTGTGGGTTTGTTGTGTAGACAGAAATGATGAAGCAAATTAGGTTAAAGCTATTTTCTCTAATCTACAAAGCTAATAACTATACTAATAGGTACTATATAACAAGTTTTCTAAAGAAATTTCCTAACACTGCTTTCCATCAGTGCAGTATAGCTTAATCACCACCACTGGGGTGAAACTTGGTGGCTGGCACAATAAATTTACACAAAACCAAAACTTCACTCTTCAACCAAATAGTTTTTATAGGCAAAAATCAACTTAAAACATTAAAATGATCATGCTAATTATAGTATGATCATTAGTATGATCATTTTAATGTTTTGTTGAGTAGAACGTGGGTTACTCACTCGATCCATTGCTGCCAGGGGCAGGGTAGAGAGCTGACCCCTCCGTGCATTCTCTCCAGGAAACATCATCCAACCTCCTGTGAAAACTCACATAGTGGCAGAGTCCCTCAAGATTTGACAGGTTCCACAGCTGGGCAGTCAAACCCAAGTTTATTCTGTCCGATACAGGAAGTGAAATTCATTGAACACACTAAAGAAGGGAGAAGAAACTGGTGGCTTAGGACCCGGCTGGGAAACTGCCGCGAAGCTGGGTCAGTGTGACTGTGCAAATGTACAGTGGCACTACCAAGGGGTGGTCTTAGCTTTGCCTGGGCCTGGAGCTGCTGGCATGGCTACCCCCACCTTCCTTGGAAACTAGAAGACAAAGAGAATGAGCGCTGCACGTCAGCAGGAACAGTCGTACTTTCTGCTGGTGGTGTTGTGGGGGATGGAACTTTGTTCCATTTGTCTTCTACAGATGGGGTGTTCGGGGGTCAAGCTTTCCCTCAAGCTAGTAAAAAGGCATGGTTCTCAATGGAAACTTGAATTCCAAAATCACTGGCTCTCATTTTAAACCAGGAAAATTGTGCAGAATATAAAGCAATGGTCATCAAACATAAGCATGCACTATATGGAGCAAAAGCGTCAGTACAAGGACAGATTTACAAAGACGTTGGCATCAGGAACTCCCTGTTGGCTCATTGAGCTGCTGCCACCACCTTTAAAAAGCTCAGGACTGAAGAGGTATTATTGAGATATCACGAATGCTCATAATAGCAACCTCCCAGACATTAGAAAACCTAAAAGTAACTTTTGAATCATCAAAAACGTATTTTTATTCACATATTCAATGCATTCTGAGTGTCGCTGTGTACCAAGCACAGCATTGAATGCCAAACCCAAATTGTTGCTGGCTCATTTGGGTTGACTTGGACTTTCAAGGGGTTATCTCTTACGTTTTCACAAATGCCACTCTTTGGTGGTATTTTGAACTTCGAAGTTCATTATCAGTTTTTATCAATACATCTGCATGCTACTCCAGAGTTGATACATTATTTAAACAAGAATATGGCCCAGCATCTGGATACAGACCTTTGCTTTAGCTTCCTTTTTAAAATTATGATGTTAGTTTAAGACACAAACACTCCTCCCAGGAAAACAAAGAGGTGAGACCTCACAGCTGGTCCCAAAGGGAGTTTCAGTTCTGGAAATCTAGAACAATTATGTTCAGTTTTATTCATTGGGGAGATTCTCTTTTTTACCCCCTGACCAGGACATGGGGTGTCAACCACTGGGAGAAATTGTGCACCAATTGCTAAGAAAGTTTATTTGGAAATTACTCATTACTTATTTAAACTAATAGTTCTGGTAGAGGGTAAAAGACATACGTTCATATGATGTTACCACATCTGAAAGTTTCTGCATCTCTGATTATATGCAGTTAAGTCCTGATACTAAGTATGGAATCATACTTTGTAACTACTTTGTTATGTTTACCATAAAATTATTTATAATAAGAGCTTATAATTATTGAATACAAACCCATATGCCTACCTTAGTACTTGATAAGACCTTTAATTGCATTATTTTATTTAATAACTTCCACAGCTAACATATGATAAAGCTATTATTATTGTCTCTATCTCAAAGATAAAGCAATGCAAGCATGGTGATCTGAATAAGTTACCTACCCAGGGTCTCACAGCCCATAA
This sequence comes from Sturnira hondurensis, assembly GCF_014824575.4. NCBI lineage: Eukaryota > Metazoa > Chordata > Mammalia > Chiroptera > Phyllostomidae > Sturnira > Sturnira hondurensis. Next base: position 727,855 of record NW_028076783.1, on the reverse strand, counting down.
ATCCTGCTCTGCTAAGTTTAGGTGGTGCTTCTGACTGTTACAGGCACACATCCACATGACAAGTTTGCCAGGAATACGCTCTCATTGCTGCATCAGACCACAGACAACATCAATGGGGGACACATTGGCTTAGGATATGCCATTAGTAATGGTATGCATTTTTTTTTCATATATTTCACCACAACCTGATCTCTACAATGGCTGTGCTAAAAAAGAGATTCTTCCAGGAGCTTTGGTACAGCTTTACCCTATGACATAAACTGTTCTAATTAATTTTCAATAAATGAAGCCTGGTAGTTCAACACATGTATCCAAATAACCTTATTAGCATGTGGCAAGTCTTAGAGTGCAGTCTAATTAAGCTACTTTGAGAGCACGCTAACGCTGCCTCATTGGCACAGGGGTGGCAGATTAGCGGTAAATCACCTTTTACGGAATGAAACTTGGTTTCTGTGCAAGGCCTAGGAAACTTGAAAGTTGCTAATGGGAAACCCAGCCTGAAAAAAAAAATGCTTTATGGCTTTCTTTCTAACAAAATATACCATTACATTCATTTTTATTGAAAGAAAAAAAGGTCTATTTTTTTTTAATTTGGGTGTTTTTTTAAAAGGGCTCGATTCCCAGCAGAAAGAGTATTGCATGCTTGATGTTTTCCAAGTGGATAACTAAAGTTTCCTGGGCTTTCTTATTCCAGGCATCTGGAGAAACCTAGAAAATAATATGTGCCGACAAAGCTTCAGTTCAGCAGTTCAATTCGTGACAAATAAAAACCAGAAATGTATATACAATATATCTATTACTTGCCAAAATTGTTGTCTACCAAGGACTGTTTTTAAAACTTGTTCATTGCTCATCCCATCTCCAAAAAATTTTTACCATTGACCTTTAATATGTATAATTTCCAAGTTCATTTATAAATAGATTATAAATGAACCAAATTTGGCCATTTAGGCATGGCCAAATCTATAAAACACTTTCTTTATTATAAAATGTACAAAACTATAAAATCTTACAAGGATGAGATTAAACTATAATGAATAATTATTTTCCTTTTAATTGTGCAAAAGCAAAAAGCCTTTTGTTTGTCACTAAAAATAACTTTGGATGCTCAGGCTCAAAATGTCTGCCAATCAAGCTGTCTACTTAACATCACTAACTGATATAAAGGACGCTGCATATACATAGGATGAGGTTTTTTATTAACAACATGAAGAAAATATCTATTTCAATGTTCTTCCCAATGGTTTCAACTTGGTGGCCGACACCTTGACACATGTCATGGGGTCATTATTGTGACTTCACAATGTAACTAAGGGAGAGCTGACACCAGGAGCAGAGGAAATGTATGTCCTGTCATTTTCATGTACTCTGTCTTTGTATTCAGTATTAGTATTATCTTCTATCTGCAGCTTCCTTGCAGGAAGCTTCTTAAGCCACGAGTCCATTTGGTGAGAGTTTAATTTAGGCTAGATAATACAGTCTGCAAGTCCATTTGTCAGGCACACAAACACAAACTCATTACATAAGCGGAGAGAGAGGAGATAGAATGCCACTCTCCAGCACTTGGCATCCTCGTGCCTGCCCATTTTCCCACTTCATGTGTCCATGACAGCTACGTTATGATGTAAGGACCTAACAAGGGCGCCAGTGTCCATCCACAATAGTAATTAAATAAAACCTAATAAAAAGAAATGCACAGCTATTAATAAGTCCATTCCCCCCTCTTGTTTTTAAAGATAAATAATAACTGTGAATTAAATTTCTGATATTGTCCTCCAGGACCCAAATCGGATCACTGTACCAGAGGACAGAGACCTTTCTGTGTATCATGTAAGTAGACCTAGGTTACCCATGACACGAGAGTATCCTTCCAGAGAACAGTAGAATGTAACTGGAGGTGGGGATTTGCCCCTTTGTTAACAACTACATGCTCTGTAATGAGACTGTTTGGCTTTGGACAATGGTTTCACATTTGTAGGCTATATGACTTAAGACTATTTACCACTACTTGTTCAATTTCTTCATCTGTAACTATGGGCTAGTAACGTCCATTATTGTTCAGAGGATTAAATGAGATACTCATGATATCTGGTAATATTCACCAACTGATACATGCAGTACTGTGACATATGAATGAGTCTTGATTTGCAAAGAATCATTTTGAAGAAAACATTCTCTCATTCCTTCAGCTTGGCTTACTGCAGATAATCTATGCATTGGACTTTTCGTTCTGAAAGAGACGGTGATAAAGAGTGAAGATTTTACAGTTAAATGGGACTGTTTTGGAGCTAGCACTGCCAACTACTAACTACTTAACTAGGTACAAATTCCTTAGTCTATCTTTTCTCCAATATGGGGACAATAAATCCCAGGCTAAGTTGGGGAAACTTTAGAAAATAAAATATAAACAATAACTGGTATGTATAAAAACTATAGATATTATCATTATTATTAGTGCTATTACTGAAAGATCATATAAATAAATTGATTATTATTTTTATTGTTTTTATATAAGTTGCTTTTGAACCATACTAATCATTTAATATCAGGAATTTGTTTTTAAAAAATAAATTAATAATAATTCCATTACATGTTTTAGAATCAGTCCAGACTATAAAGCTTTTGCATATAATGAGATATCATGAATGCTCATAATAGCAACCTCCCAGACATTAGAAAACCTAAAAGTAACTTTTGAATCATGAAAAACTTATTTTTATTCACATATTCAATACATTCTGAGTGTCGCTGTGTACCAAGCACAGCATTGAATGCTAAACCCAAATTCTTTGCCCACAGGGAATTTAAAATCTAGAGAAGGAAGACAGCCTGTAAACAAACTAAATACGTGAGGTAGTGAACAGTATATTAGATAGTGATGAGTCACATTGGAAAAACACAGCAAGGAAGAGGAATAAGATGTGTCAGGAGCTGTGCTCATTAGCATTTTAAATAGAGTGGTTAGGAAATGTCTCTCTGAGAAGTTGCTATTTGAATCAAGATCTGAAGTTGAAGGGGCAAGACTTGCAAATACCTGGTGCAAAGTCTTCCAGGCCCAAAGGCAAGTGCAAAGATCTGAGGCCAGAGGGGCTGGGATGGCGCAATCAAGGGTCCAGTGGAGAATGAGGGCCAAGATATAACAATAGATGCAAGTGCTTCAGTATCATTGTAAAGCTCTGGGACTTTAAATCAAGTTAAGTTGGATGTCCATAGCAGGCTCTGTGTAGAGAAGTGACATAATCTAATAAAATCGTACTAATAGCTGTGATGAGACTTAAGAAATAGAATACGTAGGAGAATTTTATAATCGCACAGAAGACATGTGGAGGGGCTGATCCCCAGTTGGTAGCAGTGGAGGTTGGGAAAAGGACCTAAGGGCGGATGTATTTTTGAAGCAGAGACTGCAACATCTGCTGATGGGTTGCTGTGGAAAACGAGATGGGGAACTGGGAGGAGCAGGTTTGCGGGGAGAAGATCAAAGTCTCAGTTCCAGAAACATTATGTTTGAGGTGACTATTACGTGTCCAAGAAAGTGTATCGATTTGGCAGTCGGTTATCAGTGTCTGGAAAGATCTCAATGCAGATATAAACGTGTTAAATATAGTTAAACACTGGCTACATTTCAGGAGAATCTTATGCAATTGTTTACCCAGTCAGATTAATGTATGGCCAAGCCACTCTTTCTAAAACAGACGAGTAAATTAAACAGAGGCCAATTTGGATACGTAATGAGACAACCAACAGAAAGCTCATGAAACACCTGGGCATCATCATTTTATGTCTTAAACTGAACAACATTAGAGAATAAAATTATCGTGTTTCATTTTTGTTTGCTTGAAGGCCTGAGAGTGAGTAAAACAGACACTGGGGGTATGACTTCAGAACAACACAGTAGAGACACTGACAAGTCAATCAAACGCAGAAGAAAAAACCTCAAATCCAATTAAAATTTGAGAAAGCCAAGAGAGGCAAACTCAGGTGATAGTTTGACTAATATTTAGCAGGTTAGTGATACTAACTGATGCACTAAACAATATTTGGTGTGTGGTCTGCACACATGTGTGAACACACATACATATGAACTGGCAATACATGTGAGATGCCAGTCTCAAAGCAGGGGATTTCCTCGTGCTATTGCCAGTTGTCCCACTGCATATAACTTCATTAAACTCAGTGAGTGTACGTTAACCCCTATCTATGTGCACCTGCTAGTCATGTATTTCTGGCTCCTAACGTGCCTCTCCCCTAGACAGGTCTGTTTATCATGGTTCCACTCATCATCAGAATTCCTTTGCTTCATGAACTCTTTTCCAAACTCTCTAAACCTATGTGATACCCTCCAACTCTCCATAACCTTTGAGCTCTCTGAAATGCTCTATTTGCCACACCAGGAACAGTGGTTGGCAGAGAATAGGCACTCGAGAAGCATTTATTAAATGAGTGAATAAGTGAATAAAAGGACAAAGCATACTCTGGCCTCTCTTTGTAATTAGCAAGGAGCATTTTCATATTAAATGCTCTGAGGACACCTGCATCAAATGCATCTAGTTCACGCCACCATTACCAACCTTAGTGGGCCCCCTTCTTCTTTTCCCTCTTAATCTACTTGCATAGAACATTTTCTGGAAAGCATACTTTGGGAAATGCGTATGTAGCAGATGGGCTACTAATGCACTATAAAATTTCATATTAAAAATTGGCTGCTTTGTGATTTTGAAGTTCAATTAAAAGAGTGATAGCCCAGGTTTTCATTAAGTTCTATATATCACCATAAATATATGTATAAATTATAAACATCTATGCCTCCTTCTTTATGCCTATGATGCATTAATGGTGTAAGATAAGAGGAAAATATTCATTTCTGTAGACTGCATTAGTAGTAAATTCCCAGTAGGTCCAATCATCGGTCACTTTAACCAGTGACCTCAGTCGCATCAGAAGCAATTAAAGAAAGCCAAATAAGAATTGATTTGGAGTTATATAACCAAAGCAAGACCATCATTACAAAGTCTCATTCAATTATGTCTGTAGTGCAGAGGCAGCAAGATTTGAAGATTTTTCAATAGGATCATAATATTACTCTCAGTTTTTAAGTAAGATTTCCTTGCTAAATATTCAAACTAAAAGTTCAAATTGCTCTGTTCTACAATTAAAACACGAGTTGGAAAAAAGAAGAAAAAATAAGATAAAATATGGCACACTCTTCAGTGTCATTTTTTCCTAGAAGTCCCATTTCTAGCAGTCAGCAAACCTTATCTAAAAAGGGTCAGATAGTAAATATTTCAGTTGCATACCTGATACTGTAGCACGAAAGCAGCCAGTGCACTAAAAAAAACGGACGCAAAAGTGTCTCTGTTCAGCGATACCTACAAAAATAAGCCTTGGCAGGATTTGGCTCAGGAGTGATAGTTTCCTGACTCCTGATACACAGAACAGAGTCTCCCCACTCTGTAGCTCTAACAGTGCCTGATGGGGCCTGTGACTTCCGGTATGTTGGGATTTAAGAAGTTCCTCGGCGCCAAATATTTTTCTTACATTTGTTCAACCTTAGTGTTGCAAGTTCTCCTTTAGTCTCATTATTTTAACCATTTCTTTGGTTTAATGCACTCCCACAAAGACCGTCCTTAAAGACAGGGACTGGTTCATCCTCAGGAGCTCATTCATTTATTCACTCACATTGGAAAGATCATTTGTAGACAGCCTATAGATAAGTTTTATTTGAGGAGGTGTTGGTAGGGTGAGGTGGAGAAAAGACAGCTAAGGGGAATCTAGGCCCTTCTTGCACTTTCAGGCCACTTGGAAAAGAAGAAGCAAAGAGAGGGGGGCCAGCAGGGAAGAGATAGGGCTTGCCAAAATCAGACTTTACTGGTTCAGTTTCCCTAAGGTTGTCGCTGGCCTTTCAGTAGGATGTGATTCAGGCTCAGCTCTACTTCTGTACCTAGAAATGTAGAATGTTTGTGAAATATCTTGGGGGAAGTGGGAGAGAAGAGGGAAGAGAGTAGGATTCCGTGTTCTGTTCTGGCACGTGGAAGCTTTTTTATTGTCTGATATATGGGACTCACTAAATAAATGTCTGCAGCTTTAAGTTATTTCACCTCTATTTCTAAAAAGGTGAAAATCTCTTCAAGCTCTTTCCTAGCTTTTCATCTCTCCACTCACCACTATTTTATCATTCTTCTCCATTTCGGTTTCTCCCTTCTAATGAGCAAAGGAAAAGAAGGGTGGGGAAGAGCAGCAGGGAGGTGGCAGGACAGTGGGTAGGTCTGAAGGACAAGAAGTAGAACATGTTTGGGTAACCCATTCCGATCTCTGCCTCCCTCCTGACATGAAACACAGTGACTTCTGCAGAAATAAGCAACAAGTTTACTTTAAAATATCTTAGCGAGGACTACCTGAACAATGAGAAGATAATAATTTGGGTTTATTTAATTTGAAGAAAGGCAAGGGGCACCCAAATAAAAAGTGAAAACAACTAACTTATTTTAATATGTATATGGGATTTGAAAAATCAGTCTATGCTTTATCACAGACAGTTTTCAACTTCTCAACCTTTAAATTTCATTATTATGCATCAGAACTTATAAGTTTTATTTTAAAAATTGTCTTTTTGTGATCAAAGTAGATTAAATATAGACCCTCATGAGACATGTATGTTAATAAATGTCTCCTAATATAACATTTACATCATAGCATCTTGCATGACCAGTGAAAACATAAAGGATGTTCAGTTAATAAAACAACCTGCAATAAAATGTGTCATTTATCTTTTAAACTGATCAAACTTCATAGAACATAATCATGAATTTATAAGTATTTAGAAAAGAAAGGGTTTTTTTTTGCTCAGAATTTCATATACTAAATGCATTACAGTGGAAATGAGTATTAGATATAATATAAACAAACCATGAAAGGTTAATCAAGAATGTCAATGAAAATATGGTTCATAAATCTCTTATTTTTCTTAGTTTCAAGTTTCTTGAGTGATCTCTCATAGCTTCTAACCTACAAATATTTAGAACTAGACACAGCATCATGCAACCCTGCCAATCAGTCCAGATTTTCACCAGCTACAAAATCCTTTTCATTTGCTTGCATATGTTTCTGGTTTATTTTTAATATTTTTCTCCTGTTTGAATTTTGGACTTTCCTTTCACCATTTTAATACAACACAACACTTAGTAACGAGCTAAAAGAATCCATGTACTAAATGCAATGACAGATCTGAGTTGATCACCCTATAGTGCCCTTGACCTGGCTGATGTGAAGAAATGGGTTTCTACTTGCTGCACACGTTTGCCCCAGCAGCTTCGACAGTGGGTAGCACAACCGAACTTTTAAGATGGGAGACGTTTCACCTTCTCTTCAAATAGCAGAGAATTCTCAGGTGGATAGGAAGGACATAAAGAGGTCATTTTGACTTTCTTTTGTCATAAAGTTAATCGTCAGGTGAATCCTCACAGATACTCTTATCCAAGAAAAAAGTCTAAAAGATGTTTAATACGTATATATTTAAAATGCTGAATGTGTGTATATTTAGAGAGCAAGAGAAAGAGAGGGGTAATAGATACTAAACCACCAGTCAACTCTATTACATCTCCCAGTCTGGTCCCACTAGCCAGACTCCCAGAGCCCCAGTAAATAGGCTGTGAACATATTCCTCTAATGACCTGCACTGTCAGCAGAGGTGACATTGAAATCCGAACAGCATATCCATTTCCTAACACCAGGGGTAAAAAAATGATCCCCTTTTCTTGTGCAGTGATGTATTTGAACTTGTAATGTGGTTTTATTCGTATCAGGCAGTGAACAGTTCACTCTTGTAACATTTATACTGCTCATAGAACTCATCTTGTTTCTCTCACCTCTCTGATTACTCATTTTTTAAATATTCTAAAGCCTCACAAATCCGATGTTATTCACAAGATTGCCCTACCCCAGAGTAGCTTTCCATTTCTCAATCTTCTAGAACATTTACTGTAATACATGCATTAGTTCTTAAAGTATGAAGTGTTTTTGTCTAAACATTTCACCCGTATAAATCTTATTTTTCCAACAAATGGAAATTGCCTTTGATTCAACTTTCTATCTTGAAACAAATATGGATTTTAAAGTAGATTGTTTTAGTGGTTAAAACATAATGTTGTAAACAGACTTTTTCAAATGGAAAAAGTTGGAGGAAATTTTTGGACTGATGACTTCTGAGGTTAATTGCTTTGTAGGCATCTGACCTCACATAGGCCCTGGCTGACTAATGGGATGGAGCATCACTGCCTTTAGATGGAGTTGTTAGGAGAAACTGCTGAAGAATTCTCAGAGCTTCTACTGTTTCTCAGAAACATAGTGTCTATCTCTGAAAATATGTAGGGATTTTTGTCTTCCACCTTTGCTCTTGGTGTTTAATATTTATTAAGTGTCAAGCTTTGCTGTATGACATGTAGACATTTGAAACATTATTTATGTTGATAACTTTGTAAAAAGAGTCAGCTTTAATTTTAACTTAAACCCAACAGCTAATGATTATTTCTCAGTTTCCACTCCCAAATCCCAAATGGTTGATCGTAAACCTTTTATTGATGCGCCCATCTCTATTATGAAGAGAAATATTTGGGACAACAGTATTATCACAGATCCATCAAAATACAAAACAACCAATGGCTTGACCTCTCAAGTATTCAGTTTGTGGACTCGGAATACAGTCTTTCCAGGAGTGCTTAAATTTAATAAGTAAGCTCTTAACATTGCTAAATGTTAAGTCCTCAATTTACAGCGAGATCAGTCTACAAAGAATTGACTTCACAAGCATTGCCACTCCTGTTAATCACAGCAAATTCTTTCCTACAAACAAGCATGTGCTTCTCACTAGAGAGAGGGAAAAACTGGCAAAACAGTTGTGGCAGTCAGCTCTCCATTCAGCATTTGTGAAGCATTTGTGTTCCTCACCCAAAGAATGCAGTTGTCATCTACATAAATGGATAGCATGTCATATCTGACATTGAAGAAAGTCCCATTTAAAGTATACAATTCAACTCATTCATTCATTTAAAAATATTTATTGTGAACCTACTCAATCCAAGGCTATGTCATATGTATTAAAGATGCCATGTCGAGGAAGAGGAGCCTGTCTTGCCTTCTCTGAACTGGAAGTCCATTGCAGAGGGCGATGCTAACTCCTGGAGGACAAAAATCAACTAACCCCGCAAAGATGTGGGGGCAGGACATTGCTGTCAAGGGGACAAGGAGAAAGGGTGGGCATCCAAGCTACCTTGTGGAGCAGCTGCAGGCAGCAACGCATGCAGTGTGTGTGAACAAGAGAAAGAAGACCCGTGTGGCCTGATCTTCAAAAACAATCGAAAAGGTAAATTCTGTTTTGATTGTAGTGCGTGACACAGATGATGAGAGTGGTACGTGAGAGGATACTGGGGAGAGGAAACCTTTCATAGAAGAAGTTTCATGAAGGGAAAGCTCATCAGATGAAAGATGAGTCGTAGGTCAGAGGGTATCAGAGGGGAGAGGGTGTTCAGACAGATGGTGCTGGGCACAGGCAGAGAATCCCGAGACGGCGGGATACAGCGAGGGTACAGCGTGGCGCCCAGTGTAGAGCCACGTGGTGGGGCAGTGGAGGCAGGCCCCAGTCAGGGTTGCTAAGGGCTGCAAATAACAAGAATGCAAGTAACAGTGGCTCGAATCCTTAGGAATTCAGTTTTCTAACAGGAAGTTTTGTGTTAAGAACTCACTGACGTAGATCCGGCAGGTTATTAATTATATCAGGACTAAAGATCTGTCTCAAGTCTTCCGCTCATGGGATCAACATGGCTGTCTCAGGTGTGGTCATGTCATCCCAACCCCATGTTAAAAGCAGGGAGCAAGGCACTGAAAGACACATAAACGGACTTTTTATTTTAGAGTACTTCTTTTTTATCACAGAAAAAATTCCTTCCTTGTTAACTCTCCAGAAAATTTTCCCTTATATTTGTGCATTATGCCCACCTTCTGTGAGAAATCCAGTTTTCCTAAGATCAAGGAATCTGTCTGATAAATCAAGATTCTCTTGGGAAGGAAGAGGGAGAGGAGGAATAAGCACTGTAGCGGCGATAACAGAGTCTGCCAGAGTGGGGCTAAGGACGGAGGGCCTTGCGTTCCCTCGTGTTAAGCAATCCAGTTCCCTTCGTGGGAAACAGGCATCTGGCTGAAACCTCAGCTTATGGTAGCTTAATAGGCATCATATTCTTTTGTTCCTTTGTATTTCCTATTTGAAACATTTTTTTCTGTCATTTGTACATAGCTTTGATTTTTTCCTTACTGTTGGCCTCTTTGTATCTATGGGTTTGGGGGATAAAACAAGTATTACCTTAATTCTTTTATTGGTTTGTAAACTAATATATTCAAATCCAGTAAATAAAATCTAACAGAATAGAATTCTTTTTAAGCAGTTTACAATACACCTTTCTACTAAACTTTTCTCATGGGTCACAAATGCAAACACATATGTTATTAATGCTACCTTCTTCATCACTATGTAAACAGTCATATATTAATTTTCATTCTTTCAGGGAGAATGAAAATGACTCTCATAGGAGAACTTAGAAAACATAAAGATTGATACTTTTTCTTTTTCTAAGCAAAATGCCTAATAAGTTACATTTCCCATTCAACCAAGAAAATATACAAGACCAACAAGTTCCCTGATGGTGGAAATCATTCCCTGCATTTCATTTGCTTTGTTCTTTTACGCTACATTAAATGAATCCCTGTCTGCTCTGAAAGGTCTTTCAATTATACTACAGGCAACTTATTCTGGTGTCTGCTTCTTCTGCTTAAGGAAGAAAAAAGGTGATAAATTCCTATTACAATGATCCACCTACAACTGAATGCATTGCCCATTTAACTACTTGTGCAGTTGAGATAGTATTTTTTGAAGGACGGGCTGTAGTGAGACACTATGCAGAGTAGCTGAGACCCACTGTGAATGTATACAAGTGAGGGCTGAATGATGCCCACTATGAAGTTCTAGCTCGTGCCTAAAACTTCAGGGAGTCTGCAGTTAGCCAAATTAGTCCTGGTGCCACCTATATTCTACCAAATATCTGTGTACAACCTTCTAGTAAGCCCTCACCCAGAACATCCACAGGACTAGGGATATCTGTACTTTTTATCATAAGGACATTTCCCTCAGATACCAATATGACTTTCAATTTACATCAGTGTTCATTTAGCAGTTATGGTTAAGAAAACCCAGAATGATAAGAAGTTAACATACACCTCATAATATTCAAAAGTGCATTTTCTGACTTTGTGTTAAATGTGAAGATGTGGCTACAGGTGATTATCTTCTCTTCCCACCAAACACAACAAAAAGTAGCTTAAAAAGTAAAAAAATATTTTAAGAGGACAAAGAAAAACATCAGAAAAATCAGGAGAGTAATATCTTTGAAAGTACAGTAAGATAAGAGATGGGTAATGATCAAAGCAAAGCAGAGAACATCAAAACCCAGTTGACCACACAAGGAGGTTTTGATAGGAAGTGAGCTCATTTACGTCACAAATGCCCTGCAGTCTCTGAATACATGGGAGCAGGTGGCGAGAAAAGTGAAAGTTAGTCTAAAGACTGAACATTCATAGACTGTTTGAAGCCTGTGAAGTCCTCTATAAATCCTAGAGAAAAAAATACTAAGAGGAAAAAAAATGAAGTCTCTGGCGTTGACTCAGTAATTAGTGACACCCAGAAACAGAGGTTTAGGATGAAAATGCAGTGATAAAATTGGTCTACATATAATTCCAAACTGTAATGCAAACTCTTCTCCCTCTGCCCTGCTTCCAAAATAATTATTGCCTTTGTTATCTCTGCCTGGCAAAAAAACCCCAAAACACTAAAGGATAATCTGTGAGAAAAAATTGAACAACCCCAGATAAGTATCTTTAAGTGTTCAGGAGTTATCTAAAGACCTGTGAGTACTCAGTGGGAGTGACTTCTGCCCTGTGAATCCCGCTCCCTGCTCCAAATCTCGCCCATTACCCAGGGCCTGTGATGGGCTCTGCATACCTCGAGCACGCACATAAATGTTTGCTGAAGCAGTAACATACATGAGAAGAAAACTTTGCCCATAACAAAAAATCCAAAACAAACAAATGTTTGTTTGAGACTCAATTAAAACAAGTAGGTCAAATCATTTATTTAGAAAGTAAAAGCAGGAATGTATTTTTGAAAGGAACCAGGACAAAAAGAAAGTAATATTGTAAATTAAACTTAAAGTAGAGGAAAAGATTCATTATAAGTCAGGAAAATTTATAAAGCAGCAAGAAGAAAAATCTCCAAAGAGATGACAATAATAATGAATACATCATAAAATTAAAGATTTCTTGTAGATGGCTCAATATCCAACAAGTAGAAATTCTAGAGAAAGAAAAATAAAAATGATGAGAGGAAATAGTCAAAGAAATAAAACACAAACTATCCCCCAAGCTGAAGGGTTTGTATAACATTAATAACATAATATTGTCACACAATGGCATATTATCGTGAAGTTTCAGAATAGCTGGGGTTAAGAACAGATTTAGAAGTCTATCATAGAATAAGTATTAATTAGACAAACATCAGAATTAAAAAGAAGGTAGAACAAGAAAAATAAAAATGTTGATGAAAATGATTTTCAGCCTATAATTCTAGACCTAGCCAAGGTATCGATTAAGTATGAAGCTTCAAGAAAGGCATCTGCAGATAAGTAATAACTTTAAAAACTTGTCTCTTACACACCCTTTCTTAGGAAACCACCAAAGTTTATAATTCCTGAAAAATGAGATAATAAAACAGGGAAAAAAAAAGACTGTAATCAAGGCCTTCATTACAAAGATGAAAAAAAACCTTCTGACACAACTAATATGCTTTAAGCACACAAAGCCATTACATCATAGGAAAAAATAAATATCTGGCAGAGGCAGGTGGTCATTCAAAACAAGCAAAGAAAATGAAAATAGAACTCGAGGAAACTGATAGATGATTTGAAGTATCTGCGCCTTCAGAAAAGCATTGCCTGGTGTTTGACTGGTCTGTTACAGGGTTTTAAAAAAACAACCAGTGGTAACTATATAAATAGGTAAGCAGTTTTAAAAATAATAAAATAGTAATTACTAATATATAAAGTCATATAAGAACACAAGCCTAATAAACATAGAGTCTGGTCTGAGTGTGTCCCCTAAAGTGTATGTGTTGAAATCCTCATGTTCTATATGACGGTATTAAGTGGTAGAGCCTCTGGGTTTTAGTTAGATCACGAGGGTAAAACCTTTATGAATGCAATTAATGGCACTATCAAGAATCTAGAGAAAGATGCCTCACCCCTCCCATCACGTGAGAACATAGTGAAAAGAAGGCGGCCTGTAGCCCAGAAAAGGGCCTTTGTTAAAACTCCATTATGCTGGTATTTGGATTTCCAGCCTCCGGAACTGTTAGACATAAATTCCAGGTACTTTCTCTGTGGCATTTTATATACTTAAAATGCATTCATCTGTGGTTGAATATATTTGAAAAATAATGCACAGGCATGTGGGTATGTAACAAGTGCTAAAATAGACACAAGCATAAAATAACTCTAAAGCAGAGCAAGAACAATAAATTTCACTAGACGTGAAGGAGGTGGGGAAAGAGAGAGGGATTAGGAAAGTTAAACAGAAAAGGGGACAACTGAGCTGTGTTTTCCTGTATCTACAAAGGGTGTGAATGAGGGAGTTAGTAGCTGGTCCATAATATTAATTTCAAAATCGAATCTCAGAGGACTTTTGCTTCTAGTCAAGATCAGATGAAAAAAAATGGATTTGCCCTCTTGCTTGAAGCAACTAAAAGTGAAAAAAATGTATCAAACAATGATCCACAAGATTTAACAACAAAGGACAGGGATCCTTCAGAGTGGAGATGGGAAACAAACCAGGTGATCCCTAAAATTGCCCTAAAATACTCCCTGGTCAGCATGTGAATGGTCGTGCAGGGAAAGAACTAAATTGCAGGAGTAGAAGGAGCAGTGCACAGACCACAGAGGACCAGGAATAGTGCCTCCACTCAACACCAAAGTGGAAAACCTCATAATGAAGTGAGGTTTAGCTTAACAAAATAGTCCTTTCAAACTCATATCGTATTTGCACAGGGAGGGGTCCCATAAACACACCTTCTCCAGCAGTGATTGTTCTCTGCCTTTATAGATCAGTGCCCTGGGCAGGGCCACAGTGGGTGAACCTTTCATCTGAGATCTTACAGCACTACCTGCTATTATTTAGGAACAGGGAAGAATGTTGATCTTTCCTAAATGGTGTTTCTTAGCTATAATCGCTTGAATCTTTCAGGTTCGTTAACAAAATAAGCCCTTCAGATTAACAGCAGTTTTTGTTATTATCATGGGCAGCACTGAAGCTTCAGAAAAGAAAATAGAAGCTATTTTTCCCCAAAATCTAAATTAATATTTAAAGTGAAAGAAAATGGTTGAACTGAGGGTTGGTTGGATAATAAGTGAGTCGATCAGGCTTTGTGGTGGTTTGCTCTGCTCGTTTTGTTCTGGGGTTTGTTTCCTTTCCTGTGGTGGCCTCTGGGGTGGCTGCTGAGGAACATTCTTCCGTCCTGTGGACCACACCCCAGAGTCTGAGGGGCGCCATCCTGCAGTCCTGCAAAGAGGTCAATGCCGGCAGCAAGCATGGAGGTCAAGGCAGCAATGACAGCTGGAATATTGGTGCCTTGATAGATACCACAAGAGCAGGCAAGGACAGTGAGTGAGACCACCAATGTCAGGGCCTATGTCAAAGCTTAGTAAGCTCACAGCTGCATGTTTTCAGCTCCAACAATACCATTTCCAACCAATGGCACTAAGTAGTGGGAAGGGCAGGAATCTCTTAGTTTCAGAGCAATAGGTTGGTGTCTATTTATGCCTTTCTTGTAATAAGCAGGGACTCGATTTGATAAAATTGTCTACTTAACCTCCTTATTTCTTGTATGAAGGGTAATAGAGAAGAAAAAGGAAGAGGTTATTTGAATACCTGTTGGTACCATCTAATTGTGTCCAGTATTGACTAGGGCCCAGATGGAGTTTGAGGACACCCCAGATAACCCTAAGTCACTCCAGGTATCCTTGGTACAAAACCTGAGTGCTATCTCTCTATTCTCACTGAAGTATTCCCCGTTCTAAAGTTAAATTATTTTCATCAGTAGAACCCAAAAGTCCGCTGCCAGCACTCCTAAATCTCCAGCCTCCCAGGGCTACCATATGCTTTAAAATTTTTATAGTCCTGACCATTGCGGCTTAGTTGGTTGGGCATTGTCCTGCAGAGCAAAAGGCTGCAGGTTCAATTCTCAGTCAGGACACATGCCTGCGTTGTGAGTTTGGTCTCCAGTCAGTGGGTGTATAAGAGGCAACTTATTGGTGTTTCTCTCTCATGTCAATGTTTTTCTCCCTCTCTTTCTTCCTCCCTTTCCTCTCTCTGAAAATAAATAGGTAAAATCTTTAAAAAATTTAATAAACTTGCTCCCAGCCCCTTCTCATTCTGAGGTAGAAAACTCAGCCTCTCTCTGAATATTTGGAACTACTTAAAGGCTCTAAGCTTTTGCTCTCACCGAATTCTACTTCCACTTTATATTTCATCATTTTCTCCATGCTTAGTCACCTCACTGAAAAGTACCCCGATTCCTAATATGGCAGGATACTGCCAGGATAAGGCAGCAACATTACAACACCTCAGTTCATTTTGGGGTTTATCTTAACCCCAAACTTGGATAGGACAGGCACCATTCCAAAATGTGTTGCTAAGAAGATTAGCAAAACATAAAACTGAGGCTTTTATTTGGCCCAGCTGGGGCACAAGTTTGGAGGCTGAGTGACAGGGCACATGGCCACGAGCAACTAGAGGCTGAACCTCCCCAAGATTTTCCTTAGATTTTCTATAAAAATTTCAGCCTCAACTGTTAATTCTATTGAACATATAATTAAAGAAAATCTGTATAAAAAGATAGATATCTTTTTGCTGATGCACAATATTATTAAGCCAACACATATCTGGGTCTTGCATGGGGCTTTCGGAATGTCAACTTTATGTATCAGCCTTGGATGACTGAAGGTCAGAAGTACCAGTAAGGTAATGTTTACATGACTAGACTTTTAATATGAAATCGAATGAATAAAACAAAGTCACATTTTAGCATAAATAACAGATGCAGATGCTCAATAATTACCATTCTATAAGTTTATTTCACCTGTCCTAATACACTGTCAGAGCCAACTGATGTAAGGCAATAAAACGTTGTCCTATGCAATTCAGCACATTGCCTGACTGCTATCTGGTTTGGAAACTAAGAAAATCTTCGAGGCCTGTAGTCCATGAGGAAGCAAGGAAAACTAAGTTCTCTTTTCTGTAGAAATTAGGAAAAAATGAGTTGCAAAATTAATGGGCGGTCTTAGAGTTTAAGAAAAGATGTGTGTGTTACAACAAAGGGTAGTACCCAGGTGTGTCTTTATTCACTCACTGGACATACAGCATTGGGCACCGAAGTGTATTCCTGGCCTTGTTCTGGGCACTGAGGAAACAGCAAAGAACAAAACAAAGTGCTGTTACTATGGAGATTGTATTCTAGAGAGCAGAGAGAGTGAGAGTAATCTATTAACTTTGTACAGAGTGACAAATAATGATTGGTGCAATGGAGAAAAATGAAGCAGAGTAACGGGGTAGGAGCATGCTGTTTGGGGGGACTGGTTGATTTGCTCTTTTATTTTACATGGAGCAACAGTGATGGGGTAAAATTTAAGTGGCAATCTATAAGAAGTGAGTGAGCCGTGCGTTTACTCAGGACAATGGTTTCAAGTAAAAGGAGCAGCAAGTGCAAGAACTGGAGGCGTTAGTGCATTCAGCCAACAGGAAGGAGGACGATGCCGTGGTCCTCAGAGAGCAAGGGGGGCAGAGGCAGAAGAGGCTGGAGAGGCTGGAGAGGCAGCAGAGAATGCAGGCAATGGAAGCCTATGGTCTCCTGTTGGGACTTTGTATTTTACTCAGAGAGACATGGGAGACCATGGAGGTTTTGGTTAGAGGAGAGTCACGATCTGAAAACCATTTTTGAACATGTTAGAATATTTATTGAAATTTAAAAATGAAAACTTCAACTACAGTTTCTATTTAATATTGTTTTGTATTAGTTTCAGGTGCACAACGTAGTGGCTAGACAATCATGTACTTTACAAAGTGGTCCCCCTGATATGCCCAGTACTCACCTGGCACCATACATAGTTCTTACAATATTATGGGCTATGTTTCATATTCTGTACTTTACATCCCGTGACAACCTTGTAACCTCCAATCTGCACTTCTTAGTCCCTCCGCCTCTTCCATCCAGTCCCCCAGGTGTTTATAACATCTCATTTTGCTGCTGTGTTCAACCTACACTGTACAGGAGAAGGGAGGCAGGGGAGATGCACCGTTAGGAGCTATTTTAAAAACTTATAAGAGGAGGGACGAGAACGTGGATGAGGACCCTGAGAAGCAGGCGTGCCCTGCGTATGGGCTGAAGGAAGAGAGCACAGAACTTGGTGATGGTTTTGATGTGAGGTTGCATACTAAATGAAGAGTGAAGGAAGATAGACTCCTAACAGTAGGAAAGGGTATTTATCCTCACATAAAATGTTCCCCAATGTAATGATTACCAATTTATGTAAAGCCTCCCTGGGAGGAAGCATACACTTCTAGGGCAAGTTCTCCTTCAGAAAGATCCATGAGGTTATCATTGAGTGAAATATTGTTGGGAGAATTTGAAGTCAGTTACCCCCATCAAATAAATTTTAAGAAGAGTTGAATGTTCATACACCTCGGGACTGTTTAAGGGAGCATTTTTTACATGACCTCAGTAATGTGTAATTAGAAGCAAAGGGTCTCATTAAAGGAACATTAAACTAAGATGATGTGCATACAGAAAAAAATAATTTTAAAACAATTAATTAAAATTATGTGTAAAGAGGTAAAATTAAAGTTTTTTTAATCACTGTGAATTCAAAATTGTTAGGAAATATATTGGGGGACTCTCTGGCATTCCTGGAGTTTGTAGAAGTCTATTTCTTTAGCCAGATTGGGGAAATTTTCCTTTATTATTTGTTCAAATAGGTTTTCAATTTCTTGTTCTTTCTCTTCTCCTTCTGGCACCCCTGTGATTTCAGATGTTGGAGTGCTTAAAGTCGTCCCAGAGGTTCCTAAGCCTCTCCTCATTTTTTTTGAATTCTTCTGTCTTCATTCTGTTCCAGTTGGGTGTTTATTTCTTCCTTTTGTTCCAAATTGTTGATTTGAGTTTTAAATCTTGAAAGGCAAGCACCTACATTGAAGATTACTCTATCCAGCAAAGCTGTCATTTAGACTGGAAGGGCAGATAAAGTGCTTCCCAGAGAAGGTCAAGTTAAAGGGGCTCATCATCACCAAGCCCTTCTTATATGAAATGTCAAAGGGACTTATCTAAGAAATAGAAGATCAAAATCTTTGAACAGTAAAATGACAACATAGTCACAACTATCAACAGCAGAACCTAAAAGACAAAAACAGAAACTAAGCAAACAGCTAGAACAGGAGCAGAATCACAGAAATGGAGATCCCATGAAAGGTTGTCAGTGGGGAGGGGGAGGGAGAGAATGAGGGAGAACAGGTACAGAGAATAAGAAGCATAATTGGTAGACATAAAATAGATGAGGGGAGGTTAAGAATAGTACAAGAAACAGAGAAACCAAAGAACTTATACGTACAACCCACGGACATGAACTAAGGCGGGGATACTGGAGGGTGGGGGATATAGGCAGAGTGGGGCTAAAGGGGAGAAAAAACTAGGACAACCATAATAACATAATCAATAAAATGTACTAAAATTGTTAGAAAATAATTCTGTATTCTGACTACTTTTAATGTTCAAATGTATACTTAAAAATTTTATTTTATCCTTCACATAGGATAAACAGGCAAAACATTGATATAGGACTATAGAACCAATCAGAATTTTGCTATCTCTAGAGACAAGTGAGAGATTCTACTTAATTGTCTTTGCTTTAAGAATTTTTAATCACTTG
Organism: Sturnira hondurensis; assembly: GCF_014824575.4. Taxonomy (NCBI): domain Eukaryota; kingdom Metazoa; phylum Chordata; class Mammalia; order Chiroptera; family Phyllostomidae; genus Sturnira; species Sturnira hondurensis. The sequence continues at coordinate 708,794 of NW_028076783.1, read as the reverse complement.
CAGTTTCAAATATTGCTGGAGGAAACCAAAACTACAGGGAAAATAAAAAATCAGATCTACATAGAAGCCAACAAGGACATGTGTTGGGCTGGGCTAATAGAGAAAAACTGTGATCAGTTCAAGGCTAAATTGACAATTGTCCTTTCTTTTGCCATGAAAGAGACACAACGAGAAATCACCAATATTGACCTTAACTAAACCAAGGCAAGGTACACAGCAGAAATCTCGTACGTTAGCAAAAGGTATTTGTTTCCACATAACCATAAGGAATAAATTTTGGGAAGCAAAATGAATAGCATAAGCCAGGCAATGGCTTGTAGAAGAAAGCACAAGACTGGATGCAGACAGTATGTGGAAGTCATGCTGAGATTCCAGCAAGAAGTGGATGTCACATTTAACCTGCCAAATGATTGTTAGTATCTAGAATTCAAAAGGATTAGTCAAGGAGAGATTCAATAGACGTTAATATGTTTCTAGGATTTGTTGGCCTAAGGAGTAAAAATCAAGCAGGCCGTACGTTAATCTAGGTAATGTTCAACTCTCATGAACCATTAAGTGTTCAGAATGTTACAACCATTATCATGTTTCATTTTGAGGAAATGCATTTTATTTCACTGACAAGTTAGTAGAAACTTGGAAATATCCAAGTGTTTTAATGCATTCCCACAGGGAATAAATACCCAATCCTGTGGGTACAAGCACCACGCTGTTTCCTTGAGCATGGTGCTTCTTGCTCCAGCAAGCCACCTTTCAATATCAGGATTTATGTACTATATTTAGGACCAAAAGTGTTTTTTTAAAAAAGAATCAAAAAGGCTTGTCTGCATTTCTAGCTGACACACCCAACCCCTCGTGGTCTTGCTAATCTCGCCATAGTTTTAGCTGATCCAGAAAAAACAGAAAGTAGTACTTGCAATAAAATACAATTTAACATATAACGGGAGGCAAGATATGTAGAATGATTATATGGCAACTTAGAAGGGCAACTTAGTTAAATGCAAAAGTAGGTACAGAGCCCTCCATAAACACAGTTAAAAGAGAAACGCACACTGCTGTGCCCGTCCTGGGATCTAGTAAAAAGACGAAGGCAAGATCATTAAGGTGCTATCCCTATTCTCTAAGAAGAATTTGGAGCACAAAGAATTTTTCACGTTGTGACGTTAAACAGTTTAATAAGTATGCGACATTGATACATCAAACAAAAGAGAATGCTTTGGGGGGATGCTATTTAGTTTTAAAAAGTAGACACATACGTTCATAGATAAGCTTCCCAGAGGATGCTTTACTTCTCAACACGTCACTTACCAACAGAAGTAAATTGTCAGGTGACCAAATTGCTAACCCTGTGTGAAATGCTTCTGAGAGTCGTTGGAACATGTTCTCAGACTTCATGGCTTAGGTTTTAAACGGAATATTCCTTTTGGTCAGCTTTGCATCCTAGCTCCTTATACCTCAGATAAATTTGATTTGGGAAGGAAAGTAATAGATTTACACATTTTTTCCATGTGCATGACTAGAAGCTACATGTTTGCCTTGAGCTGTATTCCTACTGAAGTAAATAAGCAACTACAACTAAATCCCAGTCTTCAATACTTGTGAACAGAATGGATCAAGTGTGGCGAAAGTTAGAATGTCTGCAAGAAGGAGAAAGAAATGCATTTGTATGGATCCCGATCCCCAGTCATTTTATGTGAATCCCCAAAGCATGAGGACCTGGCTTCTGCAAATGTCAAGAGGTTATGGTCCAGCCCTGAATTTTGTGTTCTTCTGACTGTGAATGGAAGAAATCGCATCATGCCTTTTTTTTTTCTGACATCAACATATATGTGAACTGCTGGTGACATGGACAGTTTTAGTCAAATCTGCACCACTTCCTGAAGTCACTTGTTATTTGCTTGCATTGTGTCCTAGAGTGACTGCAGATCACAGAGATTTCCATACAAAATAAAACCCACACAGCTGAGGCTTTTTGCCAGTTCCTCTGAATGCAAGAATTGAACTTTGCATTATTCCACAGGAAAAGCAAAATTTGTTACAGTGAACTGTCGCCTTTTCCTGCAGTGACCACCACAATGAGTGACTAATTTCTCAGAATGTGGCACTGTTTTCCTCAAGTAGAAGCAGACTGTTGCCAGTCACTTTGAGTGCCTGTCTTCCCAACAGGAGAATAATCTATTTCTTCTTCATTCTTAGATGCCATCCTCAACAAAAACGTGTTTTACAAAAACTACAGATCTAATCCCTGTTATTTGAGAAAAACACCACCCACACATACTGTGAGAGAGGATAAAAATGTTGGTGAAGAAAACAATTTCACTTACAGAAAAACAAAGTTTTAACTAAGCCTTGACTTAGGGTGTTTCAACTTTATATTCAAATTGGCCATGGTCTTGAATTAAGGCCATTGTTAAGCGACCACCAGAAGAAAAGAACACGGTGTGGCTGACCTACCCTCTTTAAATTTCAGCAAGGCGTTCAGGACTAGTAAACCTGGCCTCCAAATTGACACTAGCAAGCTAATTGAGAAGTATTTGCAAAAATTGTATTGCTCACAGAATGGATGCTATTATCTCTCCTTACAAGCTTTATGATATTAAAAGAGAATTGGAACACAGAAACAAAAGACTATTCTGCATCACATATGCAATAGGTAACCCATGAACAGCAGAATAAGAATGTACAAGACTTAAAACTCTTCCTCTGGCTCCGCTATGGGGAATCCAATCTAGACCCTCATATTTTAGCTGCAACATCTCTCTGTCCTCTTCTAAACAGTAAGTTTTCAAAAACGCAGCTCGACCCTGTGTTCTGAGCACTTCACATGGTTCTTGGATCTTGCATGCAAATGTCTATTTAAGGTAAATATGACCTTGTTCTAAACAATTTTAACCTGCTAATGCGTCTTTAGTTTGTTTCCACCCTCCTCCACCTTTTCCCTTAAGTTCCCACTATATGGCAAATTAGAAACTCACGTGGGTATTAAGTCCTTTGGGGGGAACAAGTTGATAAAAAGTTAACATTAAAAATACCAACTTAGCTACAATAAATCTCTTCTTGTCCCTTTATTTAACTGGAATCACAATCATTTTGTGTAGATAGATATTTGGTCCTTTGAAAATTCCATTTACCTGAATAGTAATATTTTCATGACAAACTGATGAAAGTTTATACAGTATATTTTAAGAGAAAAATTTAAACACAAAGCAATACTAAAATTCTTTCCATTCTGCCATTTTTTACAATGTTCATAACTTTAAACCTAGGATTCCATTTTAGAATATATTATAGGAGTAGTTTCCAATATGCATGAAAATTCATGTATAAAATATTCATTACAGCATTGTTTACGTGATGAAAAAGCTCGAAGATGTATTTCCCAGTGAAATAATCAAGACTCAAAACATTGCAACAGAAAATACAAACCAAATTTATAAGAATCCATACTATTTAATTAAATACTGAAACACTCACATCACACATAAAAACACATGTGTTAACTCTACAGAGAAATATTTGGGTGAAATTCACATTGATTTATTAAGATTAGTTACTTTTGATGAGAAGAATGGAGTTTGAAGAGTTTGGTAAAAGGAAATTTCATTATTTATATTACATGATTATGGATTGTTTGAATATTTTTATAAGGAGAGAATACTTATGCAGTATTTGTTTTTGTAAAACCTTTAAATACATAACAATAAAGAAAAATAAAAATTATTGCACAGGAAAATGAAACCAACTATATGTTATTGTCCATCTCAAATCCTAGTACTTCTAAAAGCCTTCCTCTCTTTTCCCTGAATTTCTCTGTGCTTTGGTATGTATCATTGTTACAGAACTTTTTCAATTAAATGTTTATTAAAACTCTATTAATATTCAATTACAAAAAGTATATTATTCTTAATATCAAGGAACTCACAGCTAAGAGAAAAAAGAAATGCATTAACTGTAAGGTAATGACCAAATGGCTAAATTATTGCAAGTGTGAGCAAATTGTTATTGGCGTTTTGGGAAGCAGATTTTCAGCAAGACCCCCAAGATCATCCACTGGTTTCTTACTGGCTTTGGACTTGAGGAAGTACAGGCAGTAGGCTAAGAGGAAGGTTCAGGGTTTTCTTCTCCAAATCCTCTCTGCTAAGTCACCCTGCTACTGAGCACATACTGTGTGCCAGGCGTTTTCCTAAGCATATTACATTTTTTACATCATTTAATTCTCATAATCTACCTTTGAAGTAGAAATTACCATTATGCCCACTTCAAAAACAATGTTAGATAAATTGCCTTGGGTTTCAAGAGAAGAAATGGTGGAGCCAGGATTCTAATGTGGACAAATTACGTCTAACTCCCAAGCCTTGGCTGCAACCGCTATCATATGCCATAATCACCTTAGATAAATGAATCCATCTCTTTGAGGAGGAAACATAAGTTTTACTCTTGAACATAGGCACTAAAGCTTCTCTAAAAAACCAGTGATCCATCATTAATATTTGATTTGCCCCCACACCAGATCATTTTCTTCACTTATCACAGAAAGAAAGACATGCTGTTGTTAGGTATATTGTAAAACCTTCCCTACTTTTGAAATTCAAAATGAAAATTGGATGAGGGCTCCATTTGCCTCTATTTCTGACTTCTACATCCTTCAATGCAATACATGAGAGTCATAGCTTCTAACATGGTACTGAAAAAGAGACTGTGATGAGTAATCTGATTAGAGTCTTATGATCTGGCCATCTAGAACCATCTCAAAGATTCTTCAAACAAGTCTTGTCTTATCTAATACATCACCATTGTGACATAGGAGTTTCTAATTGAAAACAAAAATAAAATGGTAATGGTGATGTAGAATTTGGTTTGATAGAGAACAAAGAAGCTCTCTATCTTCAAGATTTATAGATATCTTACAGCATGATTATATATGGTAACTCCTCTCTCATTAACATTGGTTTATGATTTGTGGTATCATTGATGCTAATTTTTAAAATACTACATTTTAACAACTATACCCAAATGTTATAGTTTGGATGTATGTCAAAAGCCCATTAAGTTATCCATGAAAGCCAAAAGTTTTCATCACCTTGCTATGGGTTAATTGGTGGTAACAGAGGGGAAAAGACCCTCTATTTGCTCATTGTCCAGAGGCTAGTTTTCATGATGGTAGAACTAAAACTTATTTATTTAATATAGGCACCTACTCTGTGCCATCTGTCATGACAGATAGTGGGAAGAAAAGGAGGCATTACATCAAAAAGTCCCTAGTCTGGAGGCAGGTGGCCAGTCAGACATACTGTATGAGTACAATTGAGCTTATGTGGACAGGCAAGCAGACCAAATACACGAGTCCTGGGAAGCCACAGGATAAACACCGAATGAGGAAAAACTGATCTGTGTGCTGGATCTCGAGGGACGAAGAGGAGAACCTCGTATTAGGCAGTTTGCTGTTTATTCTGGAAGCACTTGGGAACCTTCAATGAATAGTAAGCAGTAGAACAACAATTATATATATAGTGTTACATAATAAAAAAGTGAAACTCTTTTTTTATGTTATAACAGAACTCTTACGCTGACCACTTGCAACTCAGGCACACCACTTCTTGGTACATCTAAGGAAATCATCACACTTAATGGTAAAAGATGGGAAGATTTCCCCCAAGACCAGGAAAAGGTCACAATGTCCACTTGCCTTATTTTTATGCAGCATTGTATTGAAGAAGCTATCAAGGGCAAGTAAGCAAGACCAAGAAACCAGAGATATCCATATTGGAAAGGAAGAATTCATCTCTAATTGCAGAAGATATTATCTCCTATGTGAAAACGCTAAGCATCATTAACAATAAGCTATTAGATCTAATAAATGTGTTAAGCAAGATTGGAGGTACAAGATCAATATACAAAAATCAATAGAATTTTCTACATTAGCAATGAATAATCCAAAAATGAACTAAAAAACAATTTTACTTGAACAGGATTAAAAATATTAAAATAATTAGGAACATATTTCACAAAAGAAATGCCTGAATTGTACACAAAACACTGCAAAATATCACTGAATTTCAGATTGAAAAAGCCTTAAATAAATGGCAAGTTATCTCATGTTCTTGAATGGAAATAACTTAACATTATTAAAAAGGCAATAACCTACAAATGATCCTACTGATTCAAGGCAGTCCTTATCAAAATCTCAGCTGCCATTTCACAGAAATTGATAAGTTCTTCCTAAAATATGGAAGTGAGAATGACTCAGAATAGCCAAAAACAATCTTGAAAAGGAACAACAAATGTGTAAGACTCACACTTCCCAATTTCAAAACTTATCTCAAAGCTACTGTAATCAAGGCTGTGTGGTATTAGCATAAACAAGTACACCTCAATCAATGGAATGGAGTAGAGAGCAGAACTAAACCCATATATTAATGGAAAATGGTTTTTAGAAAAGGATGCTTAGACAATCCAGTAGGGGAAATCATAGTCTTATCAACAAATAGTACTGGAAAAGCTGGGTATCCATACACAAATTAATAAAGCTATATTCCTAAAACTATACAAAAATTAACTCAAAGTTGATAAAAAAATACATGTGAAGGCCACAATTACTAAAACCTTAGAAGAAAACCTAGGATTTGCCAATGGTTTCTTAGAATCAGCAAAATAAAAAATAAGTTGAACATCATTGAAATTTAAAAGTTTGTGTTTCAATTAATGTTCTCAAGAAAGTAAAAAGGCTACCTAGAGAATAAGAGAAAGTAGCTATGAATTATATTTTTATAATGGTCTAGTATGCAGAATATATATAAGACACTCTTACAACTTAATCATAAGACAAATAATCAAATGAAAAATGGTCAGAGGCCTTGAATAAACAGTTCTCCAAAGAAGATACACAAGTGGTCAATAGCACATGGAAAGATGCTCACCATCTTTAGAAATCAGGAAAATGTAAATCAAAATTAAAATAGGATACTACTTCACACACACTAAGGTGGTTATAATAGAAAACTAGACAATACCAAATGTTGGTAAGGATGCAGAGACATCAGAACCCTTGTACATTGATAATTGGAGAGTAAAGTGGTACAGCTGCTTTGGGAAAGAATCAGGCAGTCCCTCAAAATTTTAAACATAAAACTACCCTATGGCCTGGCAATGCCACACCTAGGAAAATACCCAAGAGAATTGAAAACATGTTTTTGCATAAAAACTTAAACATGTTCATAGCAACATTCTTCACAGTAGCTAAAAAAAGCAACAACCAAAATGTTTATTATTCATAAACGGATAAGCAAAATGTGGTAGATTATACATAGAGACAATATTCAGCCACAGAAAGGAATAAATTACTGATATGTGCTACAACATGGATGAACCTTGAAAACATTTTGCTAAGTGAAAGAAGCTAGGAACAAAATGCTATGCATTATATGATGAGACTTATGTGAAATGCCTGGAATAGGAAAATCTATAAAATTATAAAAATAGATAGCACTTTCCAGGAACCAGGGGAATAGGGAAATAAAGAGTTATTGTTAATGGGTTCAGAATTTCTTTTCAGGCTGACAATACTCTAAAATTAAGTAGTGGTAATTGTACAATCTTGGGAATTCATCAAAATCCACTGAATTGAATACTTTAAAAGTTCAATTTATGATAACAGAAGTATATCTAAACTAAAAATCATGTTATGTAAATTACATAGGTATAAGGCTTATTTTTAAATAAGTGATTTAAATTACATGCTGATGTGTTCAAAAATGTAGGTGTTCAATAAATATTTGTTAACAAGTGAATGCTTCACAACTGATTAATAATAGAAATTATAGAAGGCTAAAGTGTACTAAGTATAATTAATAATTTAAATTAATCATCCTAAATACACTACAAGATCGACAAATAGAATTATTATTAAGAATAAAAATTTATAGATGTTTAAACCATTTTCCTTTGGATAAAAAGTAGCATTTATTTTCTAAGTGACACAATGTATAATTACAAAGTAATATTTAAATATAGCATTAAAATAACTTGACAAGGATCATTCAGAATGGACATTAAGTTCATTAGGGTTCTATTTAAGCAGTGATTTTTCAACCTTTCTCATCTCATGGCACACATAAACTAATAACTAAAATTCTGTGGCACACCAAAAAATATATTTTTGCCCATCTAACACACAAAAACTATGTATCTTTGGTTCATTCACACCAGATGGCTATTGTTGTGGTGGCCATTGTCATTGTTTTTCTTGACAATCAAAGGGAAAACAGGTCAGTGTTCCTGACTAAATAGTCAGGTATTGCGTGTTTTAAAAACTCTTGTGTCACACTGGTTGAAAACTGCTACATTTAAGAACAGTTATTTTGCAAAAGTTTCAGGTTAATATGAAATGTTAGGAGCAGTTAATCAGCTCTGACAACAAAGACTATAATCATGCTAATCCAAGACTGTTCTCTAGCACATTCTGCACCTAAAATTGATAAAAAACTCTTTTGTCCTCCAACTTTCAGTTAGGAGACATAGTTTAAAGGATGGTTGTATTTCCTCCAAACTTATTCACCCAAAGGTATATACTCTGGTTTCTCTTCAGATTATATAAATCTTTTGCCTTTTTTACCAAAGCTAGCAATGAATTTTGGCATCATTTAAGATGAACATGACACAAAGTGGAAGTTTGGCAAAACTGCTCCTAAAATATTTCTTTCTCAGACTTATCAGTTTCATTAAAAATGATCTTACCTGAGAAAATATATAAAGCATGAACAAATATGCATGTATGTGATTAAATTATTAATTATATAATTTGTGTATATTTGGCAACTAAAGAATAAATCATATCAATCATCCTATATTTCAAAGAAGAAAAAGAACAAAAATTTAACTGCAAGTTGAGATGTTGTAACTAAAAGTAATTTCTAGGCTGCAATACTGTGGATTTTTTAAGAGAATATCGTGTTGAAATTGACAATCAAGTTGACTCAAGCACTGAATGTATTTTCTAATGAAGTTTAATGCATCTGGTGGTGAAAGGTGCATTTTCCTGGTGTATGTTGAATAGTATCGTGCTGCATAGTTTAATTGCTCCAGAATAAAGCTAATGCTGGTATTAATGTCTTTCTTTCATAAAAGAAGGAGAACAAGTGAACCAACTACATAACCTGGCATTGCTAGTTTGCAGGGTGGTTTCATGCACCATAGATACCTATTTGTCTGACAGATTTACAAATGCCTCCAAGTTATATTTTAAAACTCTTACAGTCAACACTCATGCCCTCTGTGAGGGTGTTGCTTGTCCTAAGTGGCAACCTCAGCATTCAGGGCTCACAATGATTGGACTGTGTAATAGACATTTTTTTTTACTGCACAAAGAAAAAAATACAACAAGGTTGCCAAAAGAGGATTGCAGAAGCCTAAGCACAAACACATTGGAAAGAGAAAGTACTCACTTACATGCCCATCAATATCCCTTAGGGGACATCGTGCCAAACCATCTTATTTTCTAATTGGCAAACCGAGGTGGAGGTAGTAGATACGCACATGATCACTAGTGGCACCCCTGGGACTGGAGCTCAGGCTCCTGACCACTGCCCGTGTCCTTGCTACGGCAGCTGCATCGACCTTGTGTGTCATTTCCACATCAACTCTCCCGCAAGTGTGGTAAAGAAAGCACCAGAAAGTCTTCCTTCTTTTTCTTTCAAGGTATGCGTGCTGTTTTAATTGCCTTTATAGTTCCAACAGCAACATTAACATAACTCTGGTGGGAGAGAGAGCTCTCTCACAGCTGCGCAACTTACAAAATAAAGCCGTTCTCATCTCTCCGAAACACTTCTAAGCTCTGGCAATAAATAAGCTCTATATACAAGTAATTGGCATCCCAGTGTGCTCATAGCTTTGACCTCTGCCATTTCTTACTTACATTAGCATATAACGCCTTTGCGTTGTTATACATATTTCATATTCCTCATCTTCAAAAACGGCCCAATATTTTATTGTTCTGACCTGCTAGAAATAAACTTCTCCCACAGACAGACATTTAAATTGTTTACATTTATCTTCTTTAAACAACACATCTTACAGGGAATATATTTTTTAGGTTTCCCCTCCAAATTTTATATCGTTGCCTTAGGTACGATACTCAGATACAGGATTCATTTGATGAGCAGGATCTGTAGTTTCAATTGCCCTTGGTTATTATCGTATTGCTCCCAAAAGGGCTCTACCATTTAAAATACTGCTAATAAGCCCTGGCTGGTGTAGCTCAGTGGATTGAGCACAGGCCTGTGAACCACACGATCGTGGTTCGATTCCCAGTCAGGGCACATGCCTGGGTAGCAGGCCAGTTCCCAGCAGGGGACTCACGAGGCAACCATACATTGATATTTCTCTCCCTCTCTCCTTCCCTTCCCCTCTAAAGATAAATAAATAAAATCTTTAAATTAAAAAATACTGCTAATAACACATAAAAATACGTTTCATTGCATCCTCATGACAATGAGTATTATTGTTGAAACTCTTTTCAAATAGTCCAAATGCTGTATTTTATATTAATTTTATTTTGTATTTTTGTTTGCTAACTTATTAAACAATAATGTTATTAAAGATTAAGAATAATTTCTCAAATGTTAAAATACATATTAAATAGAGAAAACTATATTATTATGATATACATAAGTAAGATAATGTATTTTAATAATTATAGATATTGACATAGAAAAAACTAGAAAAACGAATATTTTTAAGTTTGTGTATGTTCATAGTTTTATTACCTCTTTAGTAGCAATTGCCTTTTTCTTGATTCCTTATTATTAACATTATATTTATTTTGACATATTCGATTTTATTTAAAATGTGACTCACTAATTATTAACTGATTCAAAAAATTACGGAGTGCCTAGCACCCATTGACTGGCCATGTGTTAAGCCCCGAGGACTTCACAACGTCTAGTCTTGAAGAGCTCACAGTCTGCCTATAGGAACAGTGGGAGGAGCCAAATAGCAGAGTACAGACAGCTGGGCAAGGCATTCAAAGGAGCTCCTTTGCTGCCTTTCATTTCCATGGTTGACAAGTGGAGTCACACATATGCTGGGGAGGAAAACTTCGGTTTGGTAGCCCTTTGATGCTCCTTGGGTTCTTGTCTCCCAACAGAGACTAAGTTCTTTTGAGAGTTAGAGAAGGCCTGAAGTTCATGTTCATGCCCAGCCAGGGCAGGGGGACAGACCTTAGGCTTTGATACATTGGACCACCATCTTGGATCCTCAAAATAACTGAATCATTTCAATGAAATTCTCTGAGGATCACATGAAAACCTCAACCTTCAATGTTATCATTGCACCTCATTTTTTCTTATTTCATTCTTAATGCCAAGATGACTGCTCACAGGCAAGTTTTGTCTCCTTGTAATGCTGACCATGCAAGAATATGGTCATGTGCTTCATTTAAAAATGTAATGTGTGCAAAGGTGTTTTGAGCACTGAGATACATCATACACACTTTAGTTTCCACATCAGTCTTTTGGGTTAGTTCTGTTCTAGAACAGTGAGCTGTGCTCATCCCCTTACCCATTTGCTTTTCTCAGAGATGAGAACGATACAACCCAATGAGTGGCAGCTTATACTGAGGCTGTAAAAAGTGGACACAAGTGTCTCCTTCTCCTGGAATGAGAGGATCACTTTCTGTGGCAATTGTATTCATTTTTCATTCATCTTTTTAAGGAACAGAAGTAAAATAACCATCACCTGAAAACGTGTTTACAATATTATCACGTGTTTGGAAGATTTGACTCATATCTCGTAAGAAAAGAAAGAGTAGCTACTTCTTGAGTGGCATGGTCTAAACTAAATTGCATTTTCTAAGTTTGCATAACAAGGACAGTTCTTGAAAAGCAATATGGAACAACAGCGGCTTAATTATTAAATGTCAAGACCAAGAGAAAAAGTCAGCAGGTCTAATAACTACTATTATGTATGTATGTGTGTATTTTCATCCCCATTTATCTTCTATAACCCTCTTTTACCTCTACCCATTCCACTCCCACCAGCAATCACCACACTGTTGTCTCTGTCCATGACCCAAGAACTATTACGTTGGGTTAATTTTAAGAAATACAGGAAACTGTAAAATTACCTAAAATCCATAAATATGTATGGATTTCAGAATTAGAAACTCAAATGAGAAGTGTGATATAACAATAAATTGTACTCCCTAACCTCATTACTTTGTGCCCCTTTATTTTAAATAGTCTCTGAGGCGGATATTCTTACAGACAGATAGTTACAACATCTCACTAGACTTCTGATAACTTCAGTAATAAGTTACATATAGGAATGCACATAAAAAGCACTTTATAAATGGCAACATTTTGTCTTTTCCTATGGCTGAGTAGTAGTCAATTACATATATGTACCATTCTTCTTTGGCCAATCATGTAGCAAAGGACATTTGGGCTGTTTCCATGTCTTGGCCACCATGAGACACGCTACAGCGAATACAGGGGTACAAATATTTTTACAAATAAGTGTTTTCAAAATTTTGCAACAGCGTGGCTAGGACTTGAAAATATTATGCTGAGCAAAATAAGTCATGTGGATAAAGTCCAAAGCCATATAATTTCACTTACATATAACATATAAAATGAAGAGCAGGTAACAAACAAACAAAGCCTCACAGATACACACAAGACAAGGGAAAAGGAGTGTGGAAGGGCAGTAGTAAAAGGTGAAGGGGGTTGAATTTGTGGTGACAGAGGGAGATTTGACTTTGGGTCATGGACACAGAACGCGATGCACAAATGATGTGTCGCAGACCAATGTCACCCCAATACATTTAATAAATTTTTCATACAAAGTACTTTGCAGAGATAAAAGTATAATTGTGATTGAATAATTATTTTTGAATGTGGTGAAATACAGATTGTGGTTAAGAATCAAGGCAAAGGAAAAATACAGTTTTTGGATACAGGCCGTATTCCTGGCAAATGAGCTAGATTTGTACTAGAGTGGACCACCCCACATATCCATAAGACGCCTATACCTCTAACCGCCTTCACTTCACATAAGGAACAGTCTTCTTTTGTGAGTCTTACAAATGAAACTCAGGGTGATAGAAATAACCTGGAGACTTGAACTGCAAATCCTCTCAGCTCTGCCTGACATGATGTGAACTTCAGCTGGCAACTGAATTGTGAGAAAGTCATGAATCCCAGAAACAGACCTAATCAGCCCTACCATTCTCAGCCTTATTTGAAGAATGGTTTATACAGTAATGTGAGCAGCAATCCCTTTTCCTCCTCCAGCTGGGATAGTCACGCTGGGCTGATCTATTTAATAATTCCCCCAGTTAAATATTTACAATGAGTTGCTTTTGCTTTAAAGCTCAGTCAAGATATTTAGAAACTATGATGAGTTTATTTTTACCAGTAACAAATTGAAATTCTTGACCTTAGTGAAAGATAGCTGTATATGGTATAACTTTTTAATTCGTGTCGGTATCATATTAGAGCATGAGTTTTCATGGGCGTGAAATACTGAGTTCTTCTCAACCAAAACTTACAAAGAGGTCAGGTCGTTTTTTCACCAATTGAAATGCTTACAGTACTAGCTGTTCTCTCTCTAACATGCACTGAAGGTTACAAAACTTGAACTAATTAATCAGCATGTAAAAGAAGCAGTGTGAGATTGTCATCTGGTATTTTAGTTAGGTTTCATGGAAATGGAATTTTGTTTCTATGTGCTCCTGCAGAAAAAAGGAAAAAACGGTGTCTAATTATGGTTCAACTTTTTGTGATGAGCTTTCTACAGAAAGAAGCACATATTGAAGAGAAAACTAAGAGTGATGATATGAAGTTATTTCAAAATAACCTGCCTCATATAAAATAGATAAGAATGTGCTGTCATTCGGCACAGTTACCATACAACACAGAGACGGGGCCGAATTTCGGGAGGCCCCTCCCCTCACGCTCTCTGCACCAGCACATTGGCATTCCAGCAATTCTTTCTTCCTCTTTAAGCAGCATTACCGGTCCTGTGCTCTCTGTATGATTTCTCCCTTTCATGTCCACTCCTCTAGGTGGTTGTAAGTCACCCTTTCAAGTTTGTTTTGCGTGTGTGTAAGTGTGTAAAGTAAAGCATATGTGTAGAGAAGAACACAACACAAAAGTATTCAGTTTAATGATATATGATTGTCATTGTCTTAATGGTATCTGCTGAGGAACAGAAATTCTTTATTTTAATGTATTCCGATTTGCAATCTTTTCCTTTATACTAGTGTTTTGTGTGTGTGTGTGTGTCTTCTTTTAGAGTTTTTTCTTACCTCAAGCCATGAGACTCTTTATTGTTTTGACTTGTGCAAATTGTTTTGTCTTTCATGAGGTACATAGAATTTTTTTATATGTGTTTTTATAACTTGTGAGGTAAAATTCAATACTCCTGTGAGAGACTTTGAGATTTCAGGAAGCTGAGTGTGACTAGGGGGTGCCGGAGCCAGTGAACCAGGCAGGAAGGTGAGGAATGAGGTTACAGAGGCCGACCTTGGCCGGGTAGAGAGCGTTACAGCCGTTGGTAAATGTGGAGTGCAAGGGAAAGGCAGAGCTATGTACTGATTATATCAAGAGGCTCAGATCCAAAACTCTGTTTCTTCTGCCTAATGGCTGTATCTTTTTTTAAGGAAGTTCATCTAGAAACATTTAACTTTTAAGGCCTAAACTTATTTCCTCGTGAAAGTAAATGGGCACACCCTAGAATCTGCCCCTGTTAAATTTTCTTAATCTGTTTGTTTGAATTCTCTTTATCGGCTGAGTGTGAATTGAATCATGAATGATAAAGGACAAAATGCTGTTTTTACCTGAACTTAAAAACTCCACAGAAAGAACGACTCGTCAGCAGCAATTAGTAGAGAAGCCCAGATGGCCAGATGAGACAGACCATCAGCTGATTTTATTAATTTCTTAAGGAAATGTTTAATGCTGAAATGAGGTCTTCAGACCTAAAATATGGTATTTTGCCAAGAGGCTAACTTAATTAATTCCAACTGGGTTAATTTGAACACATTAGCATTGTTTATCTAAGGAGAAAGAACAAGTACAATAAGTTCTAGTGGAGCGGAGTGAACAGCAGAAGACTGAATTTTTAAAACAATATGAGTTCGAGTAACAAGAATTTATAATGTGAATAAGCTGAATTGTCCTTCTCAGAGTGAGAATAACAAACTTATAATGAACTGCCTCTATAATTTTCACAAAGTACCTGTACGTATCATTCCAATTTGACCTTCACCATCATCATCGGTAATATCGATGATTTAAATTCATCATCAAATGTTTGTGCCAGGCATCATGTACTGCTTATTTTTTCCAGATAATCTGTAAATTAGGTGAATTGATTAAGGTTTTTTGGAGATACACAAGACACATGGACTTTGCTTAATAGGAGAAAAATAGAATATATGCTGAAATTGAAGACCGGAACTGAAGCAACTTGGAGTGCTGTGTTTGATATCAGCCAGTTCCAATGTTTTCCCAGACTTGACGAGATTCTATCCAACATTCACATTCTTAGGAGTGTCTTTTTTTGGCTTGATTTAGATATTGCTCTCATTTTGTCCAGGTACTTTAGTCTGGTTAAGACTAACTTTTTAGCTTTGAAGGTAGAACTAAAAGAAAGTTCTTTCTTTTTAAATATATTTGACACTTACACAAAGAATATGGAATACCAGATATAAGTTAAGGGGGGCCAGGAATGGACTAGTCAGTGCTACCTCTCAGGTTTCCAGACTCAACAGAGAAGAATGGGGGGGATTCCCAGGTAATACACAGGTGGCAAAGAAGTGGTTGTATGATTTCTAAGGCCTACAGGTCTCTAAAAAAATGGGTCAGTTACTCAGTAAAAAACAAAACTTCTGACATGAGTCCAACAGGTTTAACAATAATGGGACAGCTGAGTCCCCATGATGTGAGTGTCTAAGCTTTGCCCTGGAGAGATGGCCATAAAGACCTTTGCTCTGTGGGTACTACTGCACGTAGGAAATACAGATTCCAAGACATGACAGAGATAAATATTGGAGAAAACAATCAGGAAAAGGAAAGCTACTGAAAGGGTGTTTCCTGGTGGAGCAGGGAAATAATGAGCCTGTGGTTGGGGGTCAAGGGTTACTGGCAAGCAGTGGAGAAAGAGAAAAGTTAATTCAGTTTTGCTCTTCCCCTTGCCCACTGTGCTCCCCTGGGTTAATCTTTGCTAGTCTCCTGGTGTCAGAATTCGGTGGTAACTTCCACTGGTGCTGATGTCCTCAGGAGAACATTCAGAAGAGCACCAAAGCCTGGTTAGTGTGGGAGTTGATAGAAACACACCCTACCTATCATCCTGGGTGTTTACCCCCTTACATCATCCCCTCCACACGCCCAAGGTTGATGGATTACTCCTTTGGGTGACAGCTTCCTACCAATTCTGCTTTTTCCTGAGCATTTAGACAGAAGCTGCAGTTGGTCAAATAATGACAAATACAAATAATTTTGCAATAAGTGTAAGGTCTGTCCTTTAGATTTTTCCTGATATTCACTCCATGCAAAGTAGCTGATACCTTTAGGGCAGCCCTAAGCTTACAGGCTAAGATGATAAGAAACACCATAAATAGTCACTCTGAGTAAGAGCAAAAAGCATTATTATTAACCAATTACACACTATTCACACATATCTTTGCATTTAAATTCAGACTACTGCATTAAAATTTCTAAGTAATATTGGCTGTAAGTTAAAGTTTACCTCGCTATGAAAGCTACCACTAAAAATGTAGGTATTCAGGCAAAAACAGTGGTGGTGTAAAGATTGAAGTGATGTAAAGAAAGTGCCTGCATTCCAGGCACATAGTAGGTAGTTAACAGATATAACAATTTTCTCTGTGTTTTAGAGTCAGGCACTTAGTAAATGAGCAGCCAGGTTATGTCTCTGTGTGTGTTTGTGTGTGATTCTTAGTGATATAACTTCAGGCGCGGTATTAGTTTCATGAGGCTAGTATTATAAATCACCACAAACTTGGTGGCTTAGCACAACAGAAATTTATTATCTCACCGTTCTGGGCGTCAGACTTTGAAACCAGCATCGCTGGGCTGAAGACAAGGGGCTGGCAGAGCTGCGCTCCTCCTGGGAACTCTGTCGGAGAGAGTCTTTCTTGCCTTTTCCAGTTTTCCCCGGTGAGTGGCTGCTGACATTAGTTAGTGTGCGGTCATATCACTAGTCCTCAAGGCCAGCACCTGTGCATCTCCCTCTGCTCGCTCTCTTATAAGGACAGTTGTGATTACATTGAGCCCACTGGGGTAATCCAGGATGAGCTCCATTCTCGGGATCTGTTATTTAGTTGCATTTACAAAGACACTTTCATGTTACATAAGGCAACATTCATAGGTTCCAGGAATTAGGGTGTGGGATACATTTTTCTGCCTCCATCATAATTGCTATGCCTCCATATAGTAAGTGCTCAATTATTATTTGTTGAGTAAAGACTCCTTCCATAGCCCCTTTTACTGCCTCTCCTAGCTCCTATGGTTTGTGTTGCTGATAGTGCTGCCTCCTACCTCTATATACTCTACATGTTATTTCTGCATATTTTCTCCACATTATCCTTAGCAATCATCAAAAAAGTGTTTTTAAGGGCCCTGGCTGGTGTAGCTCAGTGGATTGAGCGCGGGCCTGCGAACCAGAGGATCACGGTTCGATTCCCAGTCAGGGCACATGCCTGGGTTGCAGGCTGGTTTCCTGCAGGCTAACTCCCAGCAGGGGATGCACAAAAGGCAACCATACATTGATGTTTCTCTCCCTCTCTCCTTCCCCTCTAAAAATAAAAAAATAAATAAATAAATAAAATCTTTTTAAAAAAGTGTTTTTAAGCAACACAATTGTGATGAAGGAATAACAAACATGTAGACTGCAACTAGATTGGTTTTAAATCTTTGAGTTGCGATGCAAAGTAGCAAGCAACAAAGAAATGATTCATTTCCAAATCAACCAGTTTACAAGTCTACACATCTGCTCATCACTTTTTAAATGAGTGAATAAAAAGGCCTTTGAGGACTTCTGTAACTTCAAAGTGGATGAGTTTGCTGTCAGAAGTGTAAGGTGTAATATTAACACATCATGTCTAACTCCAGAATGGCCTGCAAGATGGTGACTTCATAGTTGAATGAAGAATATGAGTATCAAAGGGATAATATGGTGAGTAATGAATATCTTAAGCACATGAAACACTAGCAGAAGGGACTGGAGTCTTGGACAGAGGGTGTGCTGTGAGCCATGGGCTAAGTCTCAATGGCTGGGGCTGTGGGTGAGGGCATATTTGGTTTTCATATTCTTTAAGAAGCCTGTTGTAGTTTGGGAGAATTTCATAGCCATCTCCAAATACTGAACACAACTATAGTCGGTCTTTGTCTTCTCACAAAGAACTGTTCACAAAGAGCTAATGAACTTGCGATAACAACATAACTAGTGGGAGAAATGTTTCACTTGTAGTTCTCACTGCAAACAAGTAAACTAGAATTTAGCTCCTTCATTCATCACTCTATTAGGAGTTTTCTGAATCCATCCGTTAAGTCAAGAAATATTTATTGAGCATCTATTATGTATCTGATACCTAGGGAGGTGCTGGGAGTATAATGGAGGAGCTAATAGATCTAGCCCTTTTCTCCTTTCCTTGGTACTGACAAAATCATACCCTGTGAAACTTCAACCAGTTATAGGAAAAAAGCAAACAAACAAAAATACACCACCAGCAACAACAGCAAGGAAAGAACGTGTATTGGATTCTACACAGTCTCACAACTAAGATGACACCAGGCCTGGTGTCAACATTTACTCCTTTATTTAGTCATGGTGAATATATATTGAGCATCTTATGTATGCCCAGCATTCTGTAGCTGTTCATGCTACAAAAGTGATCCACAACAATCATAACAAATGTTTGTTTAATTCGTTAGGATCTGAAGATATTGAAATAAAAAGGAATATTGAAGCAACTAAATAATAACATCTTGCTTATAAGAATAACAGATGTGATAGTAGGTAGACAACATGATTGATTAATGCAGATAAATCAAAGACAGTGTGTTTTTAAAAATTTGTCAGCAAAATGAAGTGAAAATATGAGGTATACCATAGATTATACATGCAAATAGGAAAAAAGTTTCAAAGTTGTCAACTTAAAAGACAACAGACTTCAGTGTGTAATGTTCTCAAGTGACAGAATCTAATCGATAAGACCAGGTGAGAAGTTCCTTCCAGAGAAAAATTTTAAAAGTAGCTTTAGATTAACTAATTTTCGCATCAGACTACATGTGCGCTATGTGCCATTGAGTTGGCTCTCACTCCTGGCGACCCTGTGAATGTGTGATGTCCACAGAGTCCTGTCCTCACCAGCCCTGCTCAGCTCCTGGAGACTTGGACTTATGGCTTCTTCTGTCGAGGCAATCCATCCCAGATTTGGTCTTCCTCATTTCCTGCGGCCTTCTGTTTTTTTTCCCAGCACTACTGTCTTTTCCAAAGAACTTTGCCTTCTCATCATTTGCCTGAAGTAGAACTACATAGTGAAAGTAAAAATGCAGAAACTATAAATGTAATGAAAATAACAGATTAGTATCTGAAGGAGAGTAGGTGAAGCTGCTTCTGGAGAACTGGTGTGACTCATGAGGAAAACTGATTATGCAACAAGCATGAGTCACTGTATTTCACGCTACTGAGAGCAGAATCAACAGGTATTCTCAGTCTCTCCACGAAGGAAACATTCTTTCAAACTTCCAGATTTAATTGTGAATTGTGTCATTTAGCCTGTCGATAGAATTATAGCAACCTCGGAGCTCCCAGTACAGAATACCTACAGGGAGCATGCAGAGCATCTATCCCTGGTCTAGTCAGTTTACTACTGTACCTAAACTTGGCCATGTTCTCCTTGCTCAGGTATTCTATTTCACTTGGTATTCTGGTGTCTTTCCAAATCACTCTGCTACAGATTAGGCAAGGTTACAATTACTAAAGGCATAGAAGTGACAGATGGCAGTGAAGAGAGGACCAGAGAAACACAAAGTAGAAAATCACAGTTAACCAGGACAAACCTGCCCAAGTATTTTCAGAAATTTCCCAAAGGCAGTGATGGATTGCGGCACTTTTCTTGCAGTTCTTAAGGAGCAGCATGAGTCATCGAGAAAATAATCAACCCATGTTCAAACATTTCTATTTGACTAAGACTTGGGAGTGTGGAATAAAGTAAACTAGAAAGCCATGTTATTTAAGGGAGGGGGTCAAACTTCACTGTTAACAATTAATGTCATTGAAATCTTCATTTCCTTATGAAACTGGTATTGTGCTTTCATCAAAAGATGCCCCACTAAGTGCTCTGAGATAAAGTTTACACGTATAGAAAGCTAGAATGCCATTTAATGAAGCCTACAGTGCTTAAGTCCCAAACATTATATTCAACATATGAAAGAATATTTTAAATGAGTTTCTCATTCCAATGTACTCAAGAATAATAGAAATAAGAGTAGATGACACTTATGAAGCATTTAGGTGTCAAGTGTCATGTTGCTTTCCTTACAGAGGTCATCTGATTTCATCCCATGACAACCCTAAGGAGTAGATATTATCATTGTTGCCCAAGTACTGGCATTTTCATGGCTACCCTCAGGTCCTACCGTAGACAAGGGGAGAGGTGAATTTGAATTCTGGCCGTTAAACTCTGGAGACAGTGCAAATCTCTGATTCAGGTAGATTTTCTTATTGGATCAGATATAGGCATTATTCCCCCAAACAGTTTTTTAAAGATTTTATTTATTTATGTTAGAGAGAGGGGAGGGGAAGGAGAAAGAGAGGGAGTGAGACATCAATGTACAACAGAAACATCCATCAGTTGCCTCTCATGCAACCCAACTGGAACCTGGCCTGTAACCTGGGCATGTGGCCCAGACTGGAGTCAAACCGGAGACCTTTCGATGCACAGGCAGGCATTCAAATCCACTGAGCCACAATAACGAGAGCCAGAAAATAACATTTCTTTTTTCAAAATGTTGCTGTGAACTCTCTTCAATGCAAATCAACTCAGGAAATGTACTTCTACGGTTTTAAAATGAAGTCAAAATTCTTGATAAAAAATGTGCAGGGAATCAAACAGCTACAAGAAAGAAACTGACAATTTAAGATATCCTTTTAACTAGCAGAAATCAATCAATAATGTCTGGTCCCATCAATTTCATGAATAATATCTCCAAACCTATAAAATTCTGTAGATCTTTCAAGTTGTTTCTTGAATAAAAGCTACATGAAAACAAACTTGCTAATTTATGGAATGAATAGTCTAAATTAGGAAATATATTAACTATAAGGGAAATGGAGACCTTCTGTCACTAAAGGAACAAAATTAAGTTTTCATGTTTATTACTTACAAATGGATATAATACTTATGTATAGCTACCACTGTACATAGTTACTATACTGTTCTTAATAAGATATTTCAAAGTAAAGGATCTATGTTTTAAAGTTCTGCTTCAAAAAGAAAGATCCAGTTGTTATTTGTTTACAAAAATAAGTTCAGGTTCTGAAAAACAGTTTCTTATGCAATTGTGCTTAGCAAATTCACATGCAGAGAGATTACAAAGATATGTTTAATTTAAATCAAATGGCCATCGATCCCTTAATTAGCAGAACCTGAGAATTTACATGAGCTCTAATTCATGCAATATTTTGAACTCTTTCTGTAATTGATTACCCTGTAATTGTGCTTTTCAAATGTCAAAGCCAGTGGAGGGGAGGTCGGAGAGAGAATCCAGAATTATCTGGTCATTATGTGTTTACTTGAAAGCTCTGCTAAAGAAAATTTCAGTGAATATAATAGCAGCAAATTACTCACTGATGATTCAGGCTCCTGTTTAGTTTGGCATTTTCAGGAAAATCCAGTTACCTTAGCAACTAGCATATCGCATGGAACGTGCTGTAGCACGTAGGATGTTTCCAAGTCAAAATCTTACCCCTCCGGAAGGGATCATACCAGGAAACAGGAAAATGAATAAGCCAACTTATTCACATGAAGAATTATGTTATTTATCATACTAGTAGGTAAAATACAATTTATATTTAAATTAGCTTTTCTTTGCTACAATTCTATCAAAATGGCAATATGCATATTACATGAATAAAAATAAGAAAACTATATAACTTAAGTGTGCACAGTAAATCTTCAGTAGCATCGACCTCTCAATATTATATTGACTGACATAAGCATATACGACTGAATAATCTTTGGGGGGAAGTATTATAGTTATAGCTCTTAAAATGTAGGTAATACATTGTCACCACTGAGCACCAGGAAGTAGACATACTTTTATGTTGGTGGTAGTCATTTCTAAAGTTGACAAAATTATAATTTTAAAACTACGGCTTTACAAGTCTAAAACAACCTGTTTGAATGTGAAAGATGCAATTAAACTGACTGATATCTGCATTGTTTCACATACCTAACTATTACTAATTTAGAGAAAAATACATGCCTTCAGTTTATCTAATCCTCTACACGTGCATTGCAGAAGAAACAAATATCTGTCGCTCGCCTCCCCAGAGCCCAGAGTTTTCAGTGACAATACAGAAAAAGTGTCAGGTTTTGCAGAGTTTATGTTCTAGTTGGGAGAGACATACAGTGGAAAAGAAACTGGGTAAATTATATTGTGGTGCCTTACATAAGCATACAGAACAGACCAATTCTCCTTCTACCTCGTTCTCTTCTCCCTCACCCTCCAGGACAATTCAGTCCCGAAATGGGAGGGGGCAGATGAGGCAGAGTGGGGAGGGGGAGAGGAGTCAGGCCACTGGGCAGGGAGAGAGCGCCTGCTGTTGCTGGGAGATTCAGCAGGCAAGAAAATGCACCAGGGATAGTGGGCGTGGGGTTTCTCACTGTGGGAAAAGGGAGCTACACGTTGGACAAAATGAGAACAAATCCTGCCTGTGTGGTTGGATTGGACTGGAAAATGTATACATGTTAATGTATGTGTAGATAAATATAGAAATAAACACATATAGAGATATACCTACTTTGTAATATAGAACAAATATTTCTAATATTCACAGTGTGTATTATATATAAATATACAATTATATGCAGTATTAAATAAGCATATAAAAATACATGTTTGAGACTTCTCAGTGGAAAGACCCAGGCAATATATTATGTGACAACATATTATAAAATGCATATTATATGTAATATAATATTATATGTGGAGAGAGCTCAAGCCTCAAATTCTAACAGCCAGGGGCATGCGTTATCTTGCATTCTAAATACTATTTTTCACTGAAAGGAAACAGGGCCCCTTGAAAAAATAGCTGACAGAATATGAACAGGGAAAGCATGAGACAAAGCCAGAAAGTGTAATCATGCTAGAAAGCAAGGAAACACAGAAAAGATGATTCAGGCAGGTGGAAAGCAGGAAGTCAGCTTGGAGAGTCTCTCCCATCCACGTCTGGGAGTGTGGGCATCAAAGTACATGACAGCAAAGGGTTAAAACATAACGAATAAGAGAGACAACCACTAGTTTATACAGACATCAATAAATAAATGAAAAATAATGGCAATTTGACAAGGAAAATTATATTTACAGTTGTGAAGTGCCTCCCCACAAAGGGCTTACAAATGACAAAGGGAAACGAGTACTTTCCAGTGGAGAAACCTGGCAGACACCATCTCCATCAAGTGAGCAAAGTGAGCATCGCTTGTAAAGGGTGGAACTGAGCTCATGTGCCACCTGGGGGGAGAGTGAGAGGGTTACAGCATCCTTTCTGCGACGTTTTTGCCAGGGATGCACAACAGAATCTGATCATAAGGGAATACCAGACAAATCCAAACTGAGGGATGTTCTGCAAAATAACTTGCCTGTAATGAGGCCATGACAGTCCAAACAAACCAACAAACAAATAAAATTAAGGAATTCTTCCAGATGGAAGAGACTAAGAACAACTAAATGCGATGCATGATTTTGAGCTAGATCAGTCTGTTATGAAGAATATTGTTGGCACAACATGAATACAGCCAAATGCTTAAATGGATGTTGTGTATTGATGTTAATTTGTCTGATTTTGTAGTGCAGCTATGTAAAAGAATGTCCAGGTTTGTAGGAAGTAGCTGCTAAAAGCAGAGAGGGCCTGGGGCACCATATTGCTGTCATCTTTATCTCAGTAGTTCAGGGAAAATTTTTTCTGGACCACACTTCTACCTTCTCTCTGTGATTGTTTCAAAATAATAAGCATGCAGAAAGGGAATACAGTAGATGGTGACTGCATGCAAACAACCCCTTTAAATTTGCATTGTCAGGAAGATATTCTCATTAGAGGTGGCATTTCAAGCCGAGAGCTGAAATATAAGAGCCAGCCATTCGATGATCCCGCTGTAGAGCCTTCCAAGTAGCAGGAACAGCTGGCGCTGAGGCTCTCGACGTGAAGGAGTTCAGTGAGTGCCAGGAACAAAAAACGAGAGTCCAGTAGAGCTGGAGCCTGGTGAGTGAGAGAAGAGTGATGAAAAGTGCACAGACAATCTCTGGGAAGGGGCCTCATTGGTGATGATAAGTTTCAAACTTTATTTAAGGTGCCAAAGAAAATCAACAAAGGATATTTAGCTAGAATGGAATATGAACTCATTCATATTTTTATAAACCACTCAGCAAAGAAGGGGGACAAGAGGGAATGTGAAGAAATAAAGGGCTATTTGTTTTAGCAGTCAAAAATGGAGAAAGATGTTATATATTTTGAAAGGAATAAGTGACAGGATATATCACAATGACTGTTGAAAGAGGATATAGGAAAAGAGGAAAATAAAGGGTAAGAAGAGCAACCATTCCTTACTTAGCGCTTCCTGTGTGCCAGGCAGCCTCCAACCACTTCACAGAAATCCACCTGCTCATTGACCCACCTCAGCATCCCTTTGAGACAAGCACTGTGCTCAGCTCCATTTGAAGATTTTGAGGCATGAAGAGGTTAAGTGATAAGACTGAAGTTACATGGACAGTAGGTGGCAGAGCCATAATTTGATCCATAATTGCATACTTAACTATACAGTGTGTTTTTCTTTCTAAATCAACTTTTTGAGGTATCATTTACATATACTCCAGTACCCCACCTGTAAGTGAATAGTTCAATGGTTTTTTACAAATGGATAAAGCTGTGTAGCTACCACCAGAATCAAGATACAGAATATTTGTGATGCTTAAGAGTGTCCCCTGCAACGTTTCAGAGTTCATTTCCCCTGCCCCTGCTCCCGATCTCCCCCCACCAACTCCAGGCAAACACTAATCTGCTGTCTCTCACACTCATTTAGTTTTGCCTGTTCTAAGAACTTTTCAAAATATATGTCCTCTTTGTGTCTGGCTTCTTTTACGTAGCTTAAATGTTTTTTAAAAGCCACCCCCCATGTTGTTATATAAATTCAAAGTTTGTTTCTTCTAATTGTGGATTTTCTTTAAATTATTTGTAATTATTTGTCCATCACTGACTGATGGACATTTTGGCCCTTTCCACTGTTTGACTCTTTTGAATAAAGGTACCAGGAAATCTGTGTGCAAGTCATTTTTATAAAACCGTTTTTCCATTTCTTTTTGAGTAAAAACCTAGGGATGGAATTGCTATGTCCTATGTTTTATTTTATAAGGACCTGACAAACAGTTTTCCAAAGTGGTTGTATCATTTGATATTTTCCTCAATTATGTACAAGAATTCCACTTGTTGCCCATCTTTGACCAAAGTTACAGGGTTGGGGAAGGAAGAAGACAAAGGTAAAGTGGCATTTTCACCTCATCTTATTAGGTAGGGGCACGTAGTACCAACATAACTTACCACCATTGATATTGACCTTGATGGCTTGTTGACAGTAATGTGTGTGAGGTCTCCCCAGTAGAAAGTAGTAATGTTTTCCTCCCCTTTCCATACTGAACTCTTTGGAAAGAGGTCTCTATACACAGTCCATAGTTAGGAGCAGGGAGTTACGCTACATGTCTTTGATGGCAGAGTACCTACCTTAATTACAATGGCCTCCCTTCCTTCGAGGCTTTGAGTGTCTCAGTGCCAGGTACCCTTGAGCAACTGCAGTCTTGAAGTGTAAGATGAAAAGGTTCCAGAAATAAACAATTCATCAGGTTTAAATTGCATTCTGTGCCAAATAGTGAGATAAAATCTCACACCATCTCTCTCCGCCCTGCCCTGGACACGGGTCACCCCTTTGTTCTGCACGTCCAGGCTGCGTACCCTCCCTGCTCTTCAGGCACTTAGTAGCCATGTCAGCATCAGACTGTGTGTAGTGGCACCACAGTGCCTGCTTGTGCCCACGTGACCTTTCTTTTATGTAATAATGGCCCCAAAGACATTCACATAACTTTTATTGCAGTATATTGGTACATTTGTTCTATTTTATTATTACTTGTTGTTGTTGTTCATTTCTTATTGTACTTAATTTACAAATCAGACTTCATCATAAGTATATAAGTATAGGGAGAAACAGTATATGTAGGATTCAGTACTATGCACATTTTCAGGCATCCAGTGGGGGTCATGAAATGTATCTTCAAGACTAAGGGGGGTATACTGTATTTAGAATCGTTATGCAAGAAAAATTTGTTTGTTATCCCTCATTATTTATTTACTCAATCATTTACTTATACTGGTATGGACTCATGAATATTTATTTTATACTTTGGGTTATAATCCAATACCACTTCATTTGTTCGTTACTCAAATTGTTCCATCTCTGGCTGTCGGGGCTTCTTTCTGTAGTGTTGATGTTCTTCAGTTTCACTGTGATGTATCTAGACATATATATGTGTGTATATCCTGAGAAAATCTTTGTTCTTAAATTACAGAAAATGAAACTATATGTGGAGCTGTAGATCCATGTACAAGGATCAAAACTACAACATACAGAGGTCAGAATCTATAGACCTCACATGAGCCCACATGTAGAAGCCATGTCATTTCTCATAAAGGTCGAGTCTGTGGGAGCCGCCACATGCAGAAGCAGATGGAGGACACTCTGTATGTGAGCAGAGAGGACGGGGATCTGAATGGCATTTTTAACCCCCTAACCTGGACTTTGGATTTTTGAATGGCTCTTTTTAGAGAGCAACTCCAGTTTCAGTCACAGCAGCTCAGGCAGAAACACGTGGCCTGGGGCACCTTTGGAGACTGTTTCAGAGCAGGAGAATGTAGGGGAGCCACAAAGAGAAGCCACAGCAAATTGCATGGAATTTGCTGCCTGCTGGAAAGATCTCAGGAAAGGCGAAGTGATTTCACGGCTCCACCTGTACCTTTGACCTTCTCAAATCAGGTGCCTGAGGGCCACAGATTTCTCAACAACCTGGGTGAGGTGGGGACATGGTGAGAACTGAAATTGTCCTGCTGCCTTTCCTTGGAGACAGCTACTGACTTCCTGCAGCCCGGGTTGAGGCTTATCCAACTGTTATGCCATTTTAGGGGAAGCCTTGCTTACACTTTTGCCTAAGCTATCTAAACGTCATGGAGGTAGTCAGAAGGGTTTAGGAAGGAGCTAAGACTCCATGATGCTCTGTAGCCCAGGGAAAGAGTAACACACTTTATTCCAGAAAGGCGAGGATTTGTGTAGTGCCATTGTTTACCCAGAAAAGTTGAAGAGCTAGTAAAGTTGAGAGTAGTAAAATCTGAGAAGATATCCTTCTGAAAATGAAAGGTATGCATGTAAGCCAAGTGAATGTCCTTTGTAAGGCTGCCACTTTTCTAAGGGCATAGTATAGCAGGAATAATACTTTAATATGCTAAACCACTGTGTTCCTATCTCACAGCTACAATAATAAAAAGCCAGGCTTAGGTGACTCTGCTGGTAGTTGCTTTTGTAAATTATAGAGTAAGGAGGAATCAGAATGTCATGTAAATTAAGGTTCCCTAAAATAAGAAGGACGAATGTTCTTCTGGTGCTTGGGGGAGATAATGGGGAACGGTGGAGTGGGAGAGAAAGGAAGGACAGGAGGAGAGGAAGAAAGAAATCAGATTCAAACATCTATTCCTACAAAGCACACCTGAGGAGGATCTCCAAAGCAGAGGTGGTTTTTGCCATCTTGCCTTTGGGACTTTGGGACTAAATTACCACCAATGGACCTTGACTGCAGCAGTGTAACAAGAACTGGGAGATATTTAGGAAGAGACAGGGCCTGAACTTGGACCCTAGGTCCCTATGGATGTGTGGGGTTTGCAGAAGGTTCCACAGCTGCCACATGTTCATGCAAGGTGAAGTGAAGTGCCAAGAGGACCGGGGACCAGAAGAGGGGGTAGGGATCTGAGAGGGAACTGGCAGGAGCTGGGACCTTGTGAGCAAATGAAGGGAAGAGTCTGCAGGCGTTGACAGCAGATGTCCACTGCTTGGAGATCAGAAGAAGGAAGAAACTACGTTAGGGATAGCTGCAGGAAGGAAAGTTGTGTTAATTGTGTATTTCCGCCATTTTGACATCTGGATCCTCGTTGACCCAGGAGATGATGACGCTGCCCCTCCCAGGGCTAGCCAATGTCCAGAGATCTTTAAAGGTCTCCAGTGGCTTGCAAGTGCACCTCTCACATGCCAACCAACCAGTACAGAACCTACACCAACAACTTCCGCCTTTGATTGAGCTCTTACACTCCAGGCCACTATCTTTCTGCCCTAACCACTCCAGGGCCAGGAACCAGACTACCCGAGACAACCTGCTGAAATTATTTACACTAGCCAATCCTAAATCCCTTTTACTCTGCTTTGTTTAGGCCTACCTGTGGAAACCACGATAAAGCCTCTTGCCTATGTTTGCTTTTCCCGTCTGACTGGCACTAGAGTTCACCGTAAGGCTCCTGTTGGGAGTAGTGAGTAAAACTCTATCTTCAGTGACAGTTGTCTCCTGATCTGTTGGCTTCATCATACCCAAGAATAACAAAACTCATTTTAAAAGAGGCCGGTACCCAGAAAGCTGTGTGGAACGAGACAGACAGCACATCCATAGATCGGCTTGCAGCAGTCCCCCACCTCCTGGGTACCTCACCTTCCTTCTGTATCCTGAGGACACCTGGGAGGTGGAATCTGGTCAAGGGAAAGGACTTGAGAGGGGAGGCATTGTCTGATTTTTGAATCAATACAATATTTACCTTAAAAATGATCCCTTAAGCCGGAAGAAATTTAATTGGAAATGTTCAACGTCTCCTGACCCACTATAAACTCATGATGATCATTTAGTGGGCATATGGGTTTAAGAGAAAGGAGAAGTAAATTAGAGAAAATGATATGATATTTTTGCACATTTGAGTTGAATTTTCTACCCTACTTTATGATTCCAGTGTTTAATAATTTTTAAAAGAAAGGAATTCTGTTCCTTTGGGATTTACTTATTAAATAATACATATTTTTGTACACAGTTTGGAGCATTTATCATTTGTTCTTTCAGAATTTTTGAGTGCATTTTTTTCATAGATTCACTTAGTGAGCATGTCGCGTGCAAATTAACTCTAACAAGTTTTCCACTGATATTTTAATTCATTAAATAATTTAAGATCATTAAGTCGTCTTACTATTCATATTTAACCAATCCCCTACTGTTATTTATTTAGATTATTTCTACAATTTTCTGTTCTAACTAATACTCTGATAAACATCTGGGTATCTTCAACTTTGTGTGCAACTTTATTATTTCTCACTACACTGATTGACAGAAATAAAAACAACAGAGTTCTGTTTTCAAGACCTTTGGATGTTATGCACATTTTGATTACTTTTAATTCATGTCACCAAATTTTCTCCAGCTGTACCAATTTATATACCTACCGCCAGCAGGTATACATCTCTCAAAAACACAAGTTTTGTTCTTTAAGTTTTTATAAAATCTTTGGCAAACAAAAAAAAATTGTACCTTGTTTTTTAACATCTCTTTTCTTTGATAACCGATGGGAATAAAAATGTCTTGTGTCTCTAGGTTAAACTTTTAAATAAATGGTGTATTTAGATACTTTCCTACTTTTGTCAGGGTATTTATTTTTTCCCTATTGATTTCTAAAAGTTCCCTCCATTGTAAGAATTATTAACCTTATTGTCACCTATGTCGTGTATTTTCTTCTCCTGTCTTGGCATTACCTTCTAATTCTATTTTTCAAGGCTTTCCTTCATTTTTATGAACAATTCTTCTGTGAGTATATATTTAAAAATGAAATACTGAGATGGGTTTAGTCCCAGTAAATTTTTCTTTAATTTGCACCTATTCATAGAACGTTCAGAATATGCCCTTATGGCTGGGAATAATGATTATAATAAATTAAGGAAGCAAGTTTAAACAGATACTCACGTACTCAAAGGCTGCCTACCAGGAGATGCCGAGCTCTCAGCCCCCAGGGGTTTCATGTGAACTTCAGGGAACCTCAGTGCCCTAAAACACCCTGGTCCTGGAGGGAACAGTAAATATAATAACAACCGACAGTGTCCAGAGTTTTATAGTTCTTTCACATTCTTCACAGGGAGGATCTTGTTTTGCTGCAGAAGCTTGTTAATTTTGTTTCATCTTACAGTTGAAGAATTGAGCCTGGTGACTTGCCTGATGACATTCGGGCAGTGAGTGGGAAGGCATGGCCAGTACATACACGTCGATCTTTCCTCACCTTGAATTCCAGGCTGTTTCTGTTTTTACAGGGTTATTTCATCAACGCTAAAAGATTGTTAAAATGTCCGTCTCTAGGTTGACAAAAGCAGTGAGAAGTAAAAGTGTCATCTCTGGGACAATATGAAAAAGTAAAATTTGAACATAGATCAGGTTTTCATAAATTAAATCTTCTTGTCAAGAGCTGCACTCTTCCTGAAAAGTAACCTTAAAGAGAATAAAATGAAGTGTGCAGTCTTGCCTTCCTCATTCTAGAATCCAAGCCCTAGGGAGGGTCTAAGTTTATGACTCATTAAGTGCTCTCAGGACAAGAATGCGGGGCTCATTAGCATGTATGTTTACCTGTGCTCATCTGTGAGGTGCAGGAGCTGGAACATACTAAAAACAATGCACTAGAGTATGTGGTTGCTCAGTGTTTGCCTCCTCCCAGAGGCAGTTCAGCAGGTCTCTGAGTCAGTTATCTTCTACTTCTTCATCCTGTTTTAGTTCTCTGCAAAGTACATCACCTCTCTCATATTATATACTCTCAATGACTTGTTCATTACTTATATCCCCATGATACAATAAAAGTTCCATGAGAGTTGGAACTTTGTTTTAATCATGACTTTAGTGCCATTCCTAAAACCGTAGCTCTAGCACCGCGTGTGTCAAATAGATATTTATGGCATAACTAATATATAGGTAGGGACAGAGAGGCTGGACTCCTGGGGGGCCCATAAAAGGCATCATGCCCCCTTCTGAAGTCTGAGCGCGGATATCTGGAATATAGCTTCTCTTCACCACTACCCCCATCCCTGGCCAACTTCAGGCCACTCTATTATGTTTCCCAATTTGACATTTTTAAATATAATTTTTATTTAATTATTGTTCAAGTACTGTTTTCTGTCTTTTACTCCCATCCCAGCCCACCCCCCAGTGCTCCCCATTTTGACATTTTAAAAAAATTAATATTTTAATGATAATACACTAATGTGACTTTAAAGCACAAATGAGTTTATTACATTATAAAATGTATTTGTTTTTACTGTTATTTTAAAAGTAAATCTGACTCTAAAAACAGTATGATACTTTAAACAGACACACTAGGATTTATTTACACCTTTCATATAGGATGAAGTTCCTTATGGGTATTTGAGACCTCACGTGACAGTGACTTACAGAAGAGATATCCAATTTCTTTTACATAAAATGCTTCAGGCAAGCAGTGTCGGACTTGCACAGGGCTGAGTTCCATAAACTTTTTAAGTACGTGGATTCTAAATTGTTATTCTTCTAGTTTTATGGCCTCCAGTCCCAAGGCCATCCTGGACCAAAATAGCAGCTTTAGTTCCAGCAATTGAGTAACATTCCAGCCTGTAGGAAGGCAAAAGGGACAAAGGAGAAAGAGGAGAAGACACATGATGACTGTTTGGTAATGAAGAGTCTAAGCTGCTACATGACATTCTGCTTATATTTTCGCTGGTCAAACCTGAGTGATATGACCTCATCTGCCTCAAGGGAGGCAAGAAAAGATAGTCTTTATTCCACATGGTCATTTATCTTGCTAAAAACTGGGGACTCTTCTACTACATAGGAAAGAAGAACGGGTATAGAAGAAAACTAGTAGTTCCTTCTTTCTAATCAAGGCATCTAATTGAGTGTTCTAATTTCCTGTTTAAATATTTTCCCCAGGAAAGTAAATACTTGTTTCAAAAACACTTTCATGGTCACTGTTTCTGGCTGCCTTCAGAGACGACAACACATGTTACACATGCCCTCAGAGGTGTCAAATATTTAATCTTGAAGAAGGAATGTGATTTTTTCTGAAACATCAAAAAGTCATCAGGGGAAGCTTTATGCATAAGATATATGACAAAATTAGTAGTGCCATTTTAAGACAAAAAGTTAGCTATGACTTCAGGTTTTAGGTTGTGTGTCTCTGAAAGCAGTTTCCAATGAGATTGTCTTATGTAAATTCCCCATGACCAGCACCATCCACTCTCCAGCACTACAACCATTGCTATCATTCATACTATCTCCTGGTAAGTTTCAAAAACTTATGAGGATGGTGATTTGCATGTATAAAATTTTCTATTTTAGAGATAGTACTCAAGGAAATCAATTTAATGCCCCTCAACATGTAACTCCCAGAATTATATTCATGGGAGCATGAATAACATGCTCTAATAACTGAGGGCATATCATTAAATATCTCCATGACACTAGGTGTTCTGGTGTCCTATGTTTGAGAGAAAGTTAGCTCCCAAACTTACATAACAATATGTAAAATTAAGATCGTAGAGTAGAAAAGCTACTTGGAGCTGATTCTAAAATGCCATGGTATTGCACTTCCAACAGTTAGCTGGAGGACATCACCCTCTGGAGGTTAAGTGCTAATAATTTTGCATTTCTTTGTAAGGCAGCTCAAAACACATCATTTTATTCTTAAAGAAACCCAAAATTAAGAAAAATTATAAGCATTGACTATATTTCAAATCATTCTATAGAGTTTTATATCTAATTTCTTCTGAATTTGAATTTTTATAAATAGTTACAAAGCAGGAGAATAGTTCCTTGTCAGTCTTTCAGAACTCAGCTAGATATTGAGCACTTCAGGGTCTTTCCTGGAAAGCAATGTCCCTCCTACATGTCCTAGTGACAAGTCATTGTAATGCTCTATGTTTGCCTGTTGGTCTCCAATCAGACTTAAGTTTCCTTTAAGGTTGACAATCTAACATAATCACATTGTTTCAGCAATGTGCCTAAAATTTTGCCAGCATTAAATAAATTTAGAATTCCCTACCTTAATTTGCAAAGGTGCATGTATATATGTACTTTCATCTGTTCTTTTAGTAAAATTTAACTGGGAATTACTCATTCAGTACCCACTATGATTGTCCTGGGATGTGGCTGTGCCGCCAATGGCATATAGGAAGCAGTAACTAGGAGAAAAGAGAGGGGAGAGAGAGAAAAATAATAAAGGGAAAAATTGTAGGAGAGACACGTAATACTCAGAAAGTTGACTGAGCATAATAATTAAATCTTAAAGGTATTTTTGTCCCCAAATAAGTTTCTTTATTGTGTATAGATTAGTATGATCACGAAAAAGAGATAGGATTAAGAAGAAAGAGTGCAATTATGACTAAAAATATCTGAAAATAATGGGATATAAATTAGGAATTTTAAAAATTCTGTTAACTACATCATGCTAATAAGTCAAAAGGGAAAATGTATAATTTTTTCAAATTACTTCAAACCTCATTTGACAAAATTTAAAATCAGTTTTTTTATAAACATCTTTGGTAACACAAAAATAAATACTTTGAAAGTAGTAATAGTTATTATTGTATAACACCTCTCTCAAACCAAAAGTCAGAATCAATAATCTTAATGGTGAACCACTGGTAGAAGCATTACCATTGCAAGCACAAACGAGACAAGAAGGCCCACTAATACATCCATTTATGTACATCTATTCTGTACATTGTTCCAGAAATATTAGCAAAAGCAAACATGTAAGAAAAAGAAATGAGATGTAAACACTGAATAAAAGGAGAAAATTACTAATATTTGAAGCTATAATAATTATATACTTGGAGTAGTGCTAGCAAAAAGCATAAAGAAATCAGTAAGTTGGAGGTTCAAAAATTAATATAAAAATTATTAGATTTTTTATTTGTGAGCAAATAAAATATAATACAAAAAAATGGAAAATATAATACAAAAAATGGAAAATAGCCTCCAGTGTCAACTTTTGTCATGTACAACTAGGAGCTTTGAGTAACCTAGAAACAGTTGTTAAAAATTGCCTTGGCAGCAAATTTCACGGAACTAGGGAAAACCTGGGATTGGATCGGATAGGGACCGATGACTCTGAAAATGAACTGGCATTATGGGCAGGATTCCAGTGGGCCATGGCGCACAAAGATGAGGAGATAAATCAGTTACCACATGGAATGATCTAGAATGAATTCTGAGGCTTACTAGATCTCTTATAGAAAATGAAGACATTGTTTGAGGGAAAGATGGGTCCCCAATAATTGAAATGGGAGACTTCAGATGACAGTTAGTTTGGGAACTTTAGGGTTCCCCAATCCCACGGAGTATGCTTTGCTAGCGGAAGCAATTCTTTCTCTCTAGCATACAGTACAATTCATTCCTGTCTTGCTGGGAGGCCAGGTGATGAAGTTATTTTGTGTAGTTACTTTGTAATGAGAGGCCAATTCTTTGTGAGACTTACTATCACCATCATTAAATTGTTTATAGAACGGTAACTAGAATCGGATCCTTCGTGCCTCAGGGTCACTGTCACAAATTATGCCTTGAAAGAGAAAGCTTGCTAGCAAAGGAATTACAAAGCTTGGATCATTTATCTTGGAAAGATACTGAAAATATATGAGAGATTGGAATCCCAAAGTGCTAGACCAAAGTGGGCAATACATAATTTTATATCAGGCTGATTCATCAACATATAATAATTCATTAGAGATTCAGGATTCAAAACAGCAACTTTAGCAACAGTAAGACGCAATTGACTAAAAACTCTATTCAATGATGATCACACTAAATGAAGCTGATATGAGAAAAATATCCCCATGTAATAGAGAGAAAAACTCTTCTTAGGTCACATGTAACCCACTCACCCATTCCCTTATGTCCCCTCAGATGGTTTGACAGTCTCTTCTATCTCTAAGATTAATACGCTGCCTTAACAAGCACCAAGATCCTTTAAAAGTGTATAATTACAGCTCTTTACAGGTTGGGGACGCTAGTGAGGATACACGAATCACAAGATGACAGAAGGAGGTAGACTTAATAACAGTCAGTAGAGTCAAAAGATTCTCAGAACGGTTTTATCAACAGAGATCACTCCCTGGTGGTCGCTCATTGGATTCCTTGGACCATTAGATCCTATTTGTATAACTCAGGTCTCGAGCAGAGCACCAGCCTGCGCCACACTAATGAATCTACGTGACCTCAGAGCTTCTGTCACCAGAGCTGAGAGTGTTCTCAGACTCAAAGCCCCACAAACAAAGGGGGCCCAGACAGTTTTTAAAAACCAATGAAACAGCATTAACGATGTGTTCTATAATGTTTTCCCCTATCTTTCTCAAAAGGGCAGGTTGTTGGCCAAAGGGGAGACTCACTTGGGTAAATGAAATGCCTAGAGATCAAAGGGATTATTAGCCAACCCAGTGGTTACTTGGCAGTTAGACTGCACCTTTGGTGGTTGAGTGACAAATAAGATTTAGGCTTCCAACTTTATCATAGTCTAAATGGTAGGTCTAGGTATTCTTACTGTAGTTATTTTGTGCATTTAGAGTATATTGAAAAAATTGGCATATTAAGCTATGAACAAAATCAGCATCCATAAGTGATTTTATATGTATGTGTATATTCATGTAATATGTACTACAACCCATTAGGTAGATCCTGGTTAATTTCCTGTTTTATAAATAAAGAAACTAAGACACAAAGTGAATAAATGAATTGTCCAAGGTCACATACTTATCTACTTTGTGACAGAGATAGAATTTTCATTCAGGCAGTCTTTTTAATATTCATTGCACTATATCACAAAATATAGAGTAAACTCCCACCTTCCCTTTTTCCAAAAATACATGCACACATTTTAGCAAATTATACAAGAGACAAATGACACTGGATACTTTTGATAACAGTTGCAGAGGTGAGAGTGAGGGAAAAGATTTTAATTTCAATTTTATAGACTTTTGTACTACTTGGTTTTTCTAAACATGTGGCCATTTTATTATTGCTTTAATATAAACATAAACACAAGAAAAGGTGTGTACAAAGGCCCTGAAGTTGAAAAGAATGTTTGTTGAGAAACAATTGAAGCTTCATGATTGAAGCCTAGAGAGGGATCCAGGAGAGAGATATTGATGAGCTTGGAAAGGAAGGCAAGTCTTTGTAAGCCATTTGAAATGTATTTTGGAACTTGTCCTAAGAGTAACAGGAAAACATTTAGAGTTTTAAGCATGGGAGTGACATGATCAGATCAATGCCTTTTTAAAGGATCATTGGGTCAACAGTGTGAATAATAGATTGGAGAGAAACAGCAGTAGATGCTGGCGACTATTTATGAGTGAATTAGAGGGATGCAGAAAAGAAGATGATGGTGAGTTGGACTGTGACAGTGGCAGTGGGGAAAGAAATAAGTGGACAAATTGCAGAGATATCAAGTAGGCAGGAAAAATGTGGCTGGTGATTGACAGGATGCTTAGAGACAGAGAAGAGATAAAAATGACTCTCAGTGTGTTTGTTGCATATTCTGTGTGATGGTGCCCTTCACTGCTAGAGTGGATAAAACTGATGGATAAACAGGTTCAGTGTGGGATATGTGAGGTCAAGTTACTAGTTAGAAATCCAAGCAAAGGTATTGAGCAGGCAAAGGATGAATGGCTGTGGAGCTAAGAAAAGAGGTCTCTATGGGATGCAACAGTGGTACCATGGAAGTAAAGAAGAACACTGGGGACAGAGTGGCTCAGGAGCAGGGTCTCTGTGATGGGACCAGCTCTCAGAAATAACTCAGCAAATAAGTGAATGAATGAATGGAGCAGCCAATGACAGGTAGAGTGCCCACCATGCGAAAGAGAAAGGAAGTCAGATAGACATCATGAAAGAAAGGGGGAAAATTGTGGCCTTTCAAGTCGGGTCAGTAAAGTGAGCTTAAACAATAAATTTCATCCATACAAGTTGGTTAAGAAACTTATTTTTAAAGAATTCTAGTGTTTACCCCTAGGCTAGTAGAGATGGTCTACTATCCAATGCCTTTTTCCAGATAGCATTATATAAATTATAATGTTCATTATGATATTATTAGGATACTGTAAGTTGCAGAATCAAAGAAAATTCACACTTGGCCACTTTGCTTTGTTCAAAAATATAGACTAACATATGATTCCGGCATTCTTCCACTTACTTAAAAAATTTAAATAATCAGATCATCTAATTTTCAAAACAGATCATTTAATGAAAAGATTTTAATTAAACCTCAAACATAATAGATGTAATCAAGGAACAATAGCATGCTTTCCAGTAGGTCAAATACGTAATTTTTAAAATGTGTTAAGACACAATTCTACCAAGTATCTCAGAATTAATGACTCAGAGAATTGATTGCAATTATGGTATTTTCATTCTTAATTTCATTTTTATAGTATTTCTAGAGTGTGCACCACTCACCAAACAATTTTTTACCATGGGGAATACCAAAGTGATTTAACCCAAATTTCTTGCCATCAGGGAGCATGCATTTAGGAGGAGGAGGTGATAGAAACATAATCATTTGTTGCAGTAATAGATGTATATGCTTTTTATTGAGAGAGCTCAATGCATGTTAAAGGGATTTCTATGGATAGATAACACAGGAAGGATAGAAAGAGGCAGAGCAGGGAGAAGCATGGGCAACTGGATTAGAGAAGTAAAAGAAAGGTTTACTGTATTCAGAAAAAAAAAAAAGCTCTTTGGTATTACCACACGTTGATGTGGAGGAACCAAAGTGAAAATGCCTAAGGTTCGGTTGCCAAGGGCAGGCTTAGGAGTCGTGGAGGCCCTGGGAACCTGGGATATTGCCCTACAGTAGAATGGAAACTTTGGAGAGCTTGATGTAGATGGGTAATGGTTATACAGTCACACATATGCAACCTCAGTTGTTCTTTCACTATTTATTTATAGAAAATCAGGCCTTCATGCTCTGTCTTGAAAATGGAATTTAAGAAGGCATGACTTGGTGTCAAGCAGATAAGAAAGGGGACCTTTCTTAAAAGTAGTAAGAGTGATTTAGGGAAATAGTTTCAGAAAGAAAAACAAGAGACTTAGAAGGGTAGAGAGGACTCTACACTCCACCGCAGTAACTGGGCTAAGGACTGGAGGTACAACAGACGCTGAGCCAGTAAAAAATCATTCCCAGGATTGGAGTTAGGAGGGGAAGGAAGTTTTCCTCTGAGGTACAATGCAAGCTGAGCCAATAAAAAATCATTCCCAGGATTGGAGTTAGGAGGGGAAGGAAGTTTTCCTCTCTTTATGAAGCTGTGAGGCTGGATTTACTTGCCAGACAGGATGCAGCCAACACCCAGACAGAAGCAGAGATCAGCCTGGGGTGGTACAAGAGAGAAGCTGAGAAATTAGGAAGTCCCCTGGTACCATGAATTCCCTTGCTCCCCAGGTGCATTTCCACCAGTCAAGACGACCCCAGGCTATATAGTTTCCTTTTTGCTTCAGGGACATTTGTGTTGACTTTCTGTCACTCGCAACTCAAATGCCATCATTCGTATAAGATTCATGTAATGTTTAGGAAAAACAATGAGAAGTTCTTGCAGGAGTAAGCAAAAAAGAATGCTAATTTTCTAGTTAGCAATGGGTGCAGCATGGTACTGCTCACTGAGACAGAGTACACAGAACAATGAGCGGGTTTGGGGGAAAACACGAGGAGCTGAGCTTTACAAGTGTTGAGTCTAAGGGGCCTCTCAGCCATGCAGAGAATATTCAGCTGACGAGTAGATCTAAATAAATCTGAATGAACTTGTATATCCACTTTGGGGAATTTATAGGCTGTCACATAAAGATGACAGATGAAAAGTTCAAAAGTGATGCTATTAAGGCAAAGAAAATGTACAATTTGAGTAAAACAGTGTGAAGAGAAGGAAAACATGGAAAATGTAACTTGTTAAGGGTCCAGAGCAGAAGAGCACACTAAGCAGATAGAGGATGAAATATCATAATAACAAAAAACAAAACAAGGATGTTCAGGATTATAGAAACTAAATGGTGAAGAATATCAAGAAAGAAGTTGCTAACTCTTTAGAAAGCTGCAAAGAGGCTCAGTGTCTATAAGGTCTCCATGACAACTGCGAGAACTATGGGTGATCTTTTAGATAACTATGTTAATAGGGTGATGAGAAGAAAAACAAAATTTCTTGTGGGCTGGGGTGAACATGTGAAGTGAGGGGTTTAGTGACACCCAAAACATTTCTCAAATTTTCCTAAGCCGAGGACAAAAGTTGGAGAGGAAGGCAGGCAAGGATTTAGTAGGTTAGGAAAAACACCAGTGGGGAAACCACACACATATACACACATGTATACATATGTGTCTAGTATTAAACTGCATATATATGTCACATACCAATTACATATACAAATACATGAGAAATACAGATTTATATTTATCTTTAGGTCCTGGGTTTAAATCATATTTTCTTACAAGAGGGCTATTTTATTTTTGATCTTTAAGTTCACATGTAGGAAGAGTTGGAAGATAACACAATATCTAGGAATAAAAGGGACCTTCCCTGGTGGTTTATGTACAAATAAACACCTAGTGTTGTGTTAAGTGAGACAAGCCATATGGTGGGTTATTCTCCAGACACCTCTGAGCACTTCTGTAACTATGGAATTGGTGTCCGATGGCCAGACTGTGCCCATAGGTGCTCATTTTTTCCATTGGTAACTCAGCCCTCCAACCCCGTCAGCAGAGGAGGTGCCGTATCATCTCTCACGGGATCCTCACAAAGGGACAACCTGTGAAGTTTCTCTTTGCTTCCTTTAGCCTTTCTGTAGTATGGGGATAATGGAATAATAACAGCAATTATTTATTGGAATCACTGTAAGGATTAAATGAGTTAATGGGTGCAAAGAACGAAGAACGGATCCTGAGACACAGCGAACACTCAGTACATGTGTTCGCTGTCATCACAACAAAGATAACCCATCTCAGACAACGTTCATATTCACTGGGAGCTCTCTTTCTTCCAGCTTGCTCCCCGGTGTAGGGAGAGAAGGATGCCAGTGCTCACACAGATGCACCATGAACCAACCCCTTAATAATAGGCAGAACTCCCAGGGCCAAAAACACTCAGCACTGGCTGACAGAGCATTTCGCACTGATTTCCCGGCGTTCCCAGTCGGCCTTCTTTCTCATCAGTCATATACACGGTCCAGCACAAACAAGAGAACACTTTTTATTACAAAATCTTTTATCACAAAATTATAAGCGTGTAATTCTGTAACATGACAATATCACACTCTAGCACACCATTTGACATTTTAGGTGAAATGTTCACATTAAAACTGTGCATTATTAGCCTACCAACCACACTCAAGCAAGCGTCCAGAAGGTCTGCCTGACCTTCTGTCTCTTCCTTTTAACCCCGGGCCCTCAGGTGTCCCTTTTCAGCTACTCAATCTGACCCCTAGAAGCGCTGCTCTTCAGCGCCACAGAGAGCATGACATCATTACCACAACGGCGGGGCAGCCATTACTGATGGCACCTGCCCGGCACTCCGTCTCCAATGCATCGAGGCTCATTTCTCATAAATGTTGGATACACAGTCCATAGTGTAGGCAGCAGTTTAAAAAAGTATGAAGAATGATTAGGGTGAAGTACTTATGATGTAATAAGGATCAGAATTCAAAAACTCATCCACCATGCAACTTTAATTCTGGAAATCTGGAAAACACCTAGGTGTGTGAGGGGTTTATGTTGTGCTTGAAACACACAGAAGAACTAGAAGGAAAAAAAACATAAACACATAAACATTTTTAAATTGTATATCTGAGTGAAAGGATTTTACTTTTTTCCCTATATTTTTGCAGTTATTTATAGAACCCTTTTGTTCCTTTTTAATTCAAAAAAATTATTTTGTAAGCAGGATATACTGAGAAGTTTTACTGACATTCAAAAACTTTCCTTCTCTACATTGTTCCCAGGCAACTTGGTGGACAATTATAATGCTCTCGAGGTGAAGCTTTCTCCAAAGCTCAGCTGCGGGAGTGTCAGTGGCTATCCAGGCCTTAAGTCATTTAAAGAGAAGAGTTTTACTTATTTTGGTCTTGCTTAAAGTGACAGCGTTGTTTGGTTTTACCAAACAATGGATTTTTATGCCTGCCCAGTGTCAGGCTTTCTGCCCTAGCAATAGAGCAGGGGACAAAACAGATGTAAACCTCTGTCTTCAGGGAAAAGGACATTTACAGGACAATTTTTTCTCTGTTATTATCTCAGAATAGAATATTCATGTCACTAAAGCTTCACATTATAATGTAGAGGAATGCTCCTTTATTTTTTATCACATAGCACAGCATATGCTCATGATACCCCTGACTACATTATCGTTTTCTCACCCTGTACTTGTCCCTATCACACACCTCCTGGTAATCGCTCCTCTCGGGGGTTGCCATGGTTATCTCTCAGGGTTCCAGTTGGCAGGCCTGACTGAGTTAGCATGGAGACTGACTGGGGATCAGAAATGGGGAAGAAAAAGAACCAACCAATTTCAAGCACTTTTATTTTTTATCTCCTGGAATCCTGACAATACAATGGATAGGTAATATTAGCTGCTCCTTGCAGGTGAGGAGAGAGGTTTAGTGAGATTAAGCATCATTTTAAGTGTCATATGACTGTACTGTGAGTGGCAGAGCTGGGACTCAAAGCCATGTCCAACTGACTCTGAAACTTGTATTCCTGGGCTGTGGTGTATTCTGGTCCCATGCGGGGTGAAGTGGGGCACAGAATGAGCGGCTTGGGCAAAGTCTCCCATCCAACATCTCTTTTACAGTAGCCAACTCAGTC
Organism: Sturnira hondurensis; assembly: GCF_014824575.4. NCBI lineage: Eukaryota > Metazoa > Chordata > Mammalia > Chiroptera > Phyllostomidae > Sturnira > Sturnira hondurensis. The sequence continues at coordinate 666,602 of NW_028076783.1, read as the reverse complement.
TCTAAATTTTAAGCAATTAGTCAATCCACCAACTTTCACTTTTCAAGTGTAATTTCCACTTCTCATTTTCCAAAAGAATAAATAGCTTCCACTGAGATAATGACCCCATGAGAAATTGTTTTTTAATTTAAAGAAAAAGGAAAAAACTCAGATGGATAGTGAAATAGTCTGTCACAAGACACTGATGCCTTAATATAAGTTGTTTAGCTCACTTCCTTGTCTTTCCTCCTTCCTTTCTTCTCTTGTTCCTTCCTTCCTTCCTTTTTTTTATTTACTTATTCATTTATTCACTCAACACCTACTTGTAGAGCACCTTGGTACAAGAAATGCAGTGATGAAGGAACACACCAGAAGATGAAAACTGAAACGGCCCCCCAGAAAACTCTACATCTAGGCTCAGAGAAACAACAAGACCGCAGGGCTCAGGAAGGGACATTTCCAGGACACTGTTCACCACCCGTTTTGTCTTAGGACCCTGTCTCCAAACAGAGCCACGCTTCCAACCCCAATTTCCATGTGATCAGCTTCATTGAGGCATAATTCGATTTAGATACAGTAAAATTCACCAATTTTAAATAATTTTCAAATCCTAGCCAATTTTTTATTGTTGTTTAAGTACAGTTCTCTCCATTTTCCCCACCAAAATCATCCATCTCTACCTCCCATCCTCAAACCTACTGGCTTTGGCTTTGTCCTTGTGTCCTTTATATGTGTTCCTTGACAACTCTTCCCTTATTTTCTACCATTATTCCTCTCCCCCTGCCCCTCTGGTTACTGACAGTTTCTTCTTTATTTCAATGTCTCTGGTTGTATTTTGTTTGATTGTTTGTTTTGTTGATTATGTTCCCCTTATAGGTGAGATTGTATGGTATCTGTCTTTCACTACCTGGCTTACTTCACTTAGCATAATGCTCTCCAGATCCATCCATTCTGTTGTGAAGGATAGGAGCTCCTTCTTTTCTTTGTGCTGTGTAGTATTCCACTGTGTAAATGTAGCATGATTTTTTGATCCACTCATTTACTGATGGGCACTTGGGTTGCTGCCAGTACTTGGCTATTGAAAATTGCACTGCTATGAACATAGGGGTGTATAGGTGTTTTTGAATGGATGATTCAGGATTCTTAGGGTATAACCTCAGCAGTGGAATTGCTGGGTCAAAGGGCAGTTCCATTTTTAGTTTTCTGAGAAAATTCCATACTGTCATACTAGCCAATTTTTGTAAACTCATCTAGTTGGGTGGGTTTTGACAGATGTATAAACCCAGGGAACAAACTTCCCAACATCTAGGACACTTCCACAAGCCCAGAAAGTTCACAGGTGGTCAGCTCCCAACCCCCCCCCCCACACACACACACACACACTCACTGATCTAGTTTCTAACACTCTAGGTTAACTGACCAGGCCTGGTTTTAACCAGCCCCCGGGTGGATGCCTATCTCCAGTGACTGTGATGCCTCATCACCCTCACTGTGCCCTGCTTCTTGCTGCTCATTTTGTCTCTCAGAAAAGGTACAGTTATCAAAATCAGTGACTTCTTTTCTGGAATTGATGCCAGTCCATTTTCACAAGTAGCTACAACACCTGCTATCCCACAGGTAGGGATTTCTCGGAGACAACTCCTGGCTCTGAAGCCCCAGTTTCTGGGAAAACGGCTGAACTGGTTAAGGAGGTCTCCCTTCAGTGTCTAGAAATGATAGTCATATTTGCCCAAATAAAATTTTCTGTGTGTGTGAAATGTTGTTGGATGATGAGGGCTGATGTTTTACCTGTCTTGTAAAAACTTCAGTGAGGACATTTGCTAGTATTTGTTCACGTGCTATTTTAACCTTAAGAAAATTGTTCTACTCAATGATTCACTGTAGTAGAGTATCATTCACAGTACTAGAGGCAATGCTTGTAATTACTGTAGAAGTAACATCTGCTATTGAAAACAATAGCAACATGTGCTTTTGTGAGATAATTCATAGGCAAATGTGTGCATTTACCTACTGAGCTATAATAACAGAGATGTGAGGTATTCTTATCATAAGAAGCTCTGCTTTGAAATACTGATGATTCATACACCTACCTTACTCATATTTTTACTATGGGAATTAGATATCTATGTATATAATGAAACAAAGAAGAGACAAAAATCATCAAATTATATTCCTTTTATTCAGCATCCACACCACTACTCCTCTTATAAGTTAATACTTACAAGGGTCACAAAGTAGAAAGGAAAAAATGTGGTGATTTTTTTGTTTGTTTTATTCAATGAAAAATGCTGATAACATAAAATTTTACCAGCTTCAGGAAGCAGTACTTCCTCTTTCCATTTTTCTATCTACTCATATAAGAATAGTTCCTTTCTACTAATCTACAAAGCTGTAAATTTTTGCAACTGAAAATTGTACTTTAGAAACTGCATTAGACCTTTCTGCTTCAAAATATTCAGAGTTTCAGGAATTCTCAAACCTAAGCCAAGTTTCGTAAACCTGTATTCTGATGACAAAATTGAAATAAACAGGTGTTTAAGTGGGTCAATAATTTATCTCATAGATTTGTAAGAACACTAAGACCCTGTATTTCCACCTAGACTTTAAAAAATTCCATTCGTCTTTAACAACATTATAGGTAAAATATAAGGGGAAAATGAAAGAGAGACAGACAGACAGATGCAATCAAATGTCCCCGGGTCCTGGCATCCCAATGTCAGACCTTTCAAATCAGCCCAAGAATCTATCAGAATTGGAGCTTTGTTTTTCTAGGCAGAAAACAGCATTCTCTGTTGCTCTAATCAGAGCCCTTATTGGTTTTGGTTCTATTTTTTTCCCTCCTGCAATCTCTCCATTCTTTACTTATTATCACAATTAATATGGGATCCCCAATGTGTTTAATTAATTACTGGAGTCAACCATTCATCAGTAGTGTGTATTATGAACTTCTTACATGTCAGTCCCTATGCTGCGTGTATGCTAAAAGTAAAATGTAATTCTTTTAGAGATGTTCACATGATATGTAATAAAATAATTATTAATTATCTTAATTTTTACTGTGTGCTTCATAAGTTGGATAGTTGAAGACAAACCTATAAGTAAGCAATTATATCATGATTTGGTAAGGGTTATTAAGAGGTAAACAAAAAAGGGGTTACCAAGAAAACAAAGAGGGGGCGGTTATATATCTTTACCTTTTTTGTTCCTCCTAGGGAATGTGACATTTCATTTAGGCTATTTAAAGTTTTTGTATTTTACTGTCAGTAATAGAAACAAATTTGAATTACCTTAATAAAAAAGCAAACATGCTTTATTAAACAAAGAGCAACAGCTGAAGTGAATTGGAAAGATGGAGGGCAAGGGGCAGATGAGCACAGCTGGACAGCGCGGCATCCAGTCTCACTCAGCTGCTTACTCGCTGTGAGACCCTGAGGGACTTACAGGAGCTCTCTGTGCTTCAAGACACAGAATTGTGACCTGGTGTGTGAAATGCTCATACCAGGGCCAGGATGTGGTTTGTGGGACCTGAAATTGGGGAGTCAGTGGACCCACATGACCTGTCTTCATCACTCATTGATATCTCTCTCTGGTTTTCTGCTTCTTGCTCTGTTCTCTTTCTAGAGCAGGTAGAATAGATGGATGTGGAAAGACAAATGGAGGAAAATACAAAATGTAAAGAGTTTTGTCTACAATGCTAAGCCTTTTGAATTTACATCAGATAATAAGAAACTAGGTGTTTCTGAAGCACTGAAGTAACACTCATTTATAGCTGTCGCTACATTAATGCAAAAGCACTTATGGAGACATCGAGATTAGAGAGAAAAATGGATGACACCCTGTTTTATCCTTCAAATATTTATTGATCATTTATATTTGTTTTCCTGTCATTTCTTTTCTTATTGTAATGTAACCTCAGATAAGTAGAGATTATATTATATATACATCTGTCATTGTTACAACACTTATTACATATGTATACCATGACAAAGGGAGAATATGTTGTCTTGAGGATCTTTTTAGGAAAGATGTATTAGTCTGCTAGGGCTACTCTAACAAAATACCATAGATTTAGTGGCTTAACCAACATAAATTTATTTCTCAGAATTTGGGAGGCTAGAAGTGTGAGCGGAAGGTGCCAGAAGGTTTGATTTCTTCTGTGCCCTCTCTCCGTGGCTGGTAGGTGGTCCTCTGATAGCTGTCCTCAGTTGGCCTCTCCCCTGTGCACATGCATGCCTGGTGTCTCCTTGTGTGTCTTAATATGCCGTTTTTTAAATACATCTGACAGACAGGATTAGGGCCCACCCTGACCACCTCATTTTTATTGATCACCTCTTTAAAAGCTCTATGTCCAGCCCTGGCTGGCGTAGCTCAGTGGATTGAGTGTAGGCCTGCGAACCAGAGTATCATGGTTCAATTCCTAGTCAGGGTACATGCCTGGGTTGCAGGCCAGTTCCCAGCACAAGAGGCAACCATACACTGATACTTCTCTCCTTCCCTCCTTCCCTTCCCCTCTAAAGATAAATAAATAAAATCTTTTAAAAATTAAAATTAAAATAAAATAAAAGCTCTGTGTCCATATACAGTCACATACTGAGGTTACAGGGGTTAGGGCTTAAATGTACAGATTGGGGTGAGAGAAAAAAATTCAGACCATGAGAGAAAATACATGCTTTTGTCGAGAAGAGAAGAATATGCAATGATAGTAGTAATAGGAAGAAACAGATTACAGGTCATTTCCTCTTGCAGAATTAAGAAGATTTAATGACTGATTTGACGTAGAAGGTGAGATACAAGAAACATTTGAAATGTCTCTCGGTTTTCTAGCTTGGCCAGCAGGGCGTATGTGAACTACGATAAAAATATTTATAAGGAAAATGCAGAACTGGGACAAAGAGGGCAATCACTTATTAACTCATCCAACAAATACAGTAGTTAGCATGTTTTTACCACGTTTCTAGCACCTTTAACCAAAGTCCCTAACCTCATCACGTTTACACTCAATAGTTCTCTAAATAGGCAACGTTTGAGGTATCTATTTGGTTGGAGAGACTAGATATAGAAACATGGCGATGTTGAGCATGCCGTTTAATGTTTACATCAGAAACTCGCTTTGAGTAGGCACTACGGCTATAAATTTGGAAGCCAGAGTATATCCGGCATTAAAGCCATGGATCTGAGTGAGTTCAGCTCAGAGGTAAGGAGGCTGAGAGAGAGTCTCTGACTTAGACACATGTGCGTGGACTAGAAAGAAGAGAAAGAACCAGTAAAGGAGGCTGGGGGAATCAATCAAGCAGGGAAGTCAGAGGAAAAACAAATAACAACTTAGTTTTGACTTTGTCCAGCTGAGGCTGCCTGAAGAATTTTCACACGTATACCTTCAAATTGGCTTAGAGAATAATAATTTTAAAACACACAGTTTATATTCAGGTCATAACAGTACCTCTATCTAACTGCTCTAAATGTAGCCGTTCTAGGGCAAGGGCTTTAATGCATTATCTACACCAATCTGTGATCAACAGGAAACAACCCAAGCCTTCGAGGAGCCTGTTCTCTCCTGCAGACATTACTCTACCGCTGGCAATCTTGTTTAAAATACTAATTTGCTTAGCATAGACTGTGGAAGATAAACTGGACCGGCCCTCAACAGCACCAATGTCAAGTATCTTCACAACACTGTCAGATATTTTTCTACTGACTTTTGCTTACCATCTGAATAAATTTCCCTTGGTTCCCATTATTCTCACCGAGTCCCCAGAATGCAATAAGAATTTCTCTTTCTTGTACATTTAAAGCCTTTAATTACTCCCCCAGACATCCCTTCCCAGTTTGGCAGTGCAAAAACAGACTTTGGGGAAAGATTTTCTAGAATTAAACAAATGGATTACATCAGTGTTTTCCTGTTCTTTCAAGAATTAGGGCAAAATTATGTCTTTGTCATGTTAGTCCATGTGAGCTTGGGCCAAAAAGGAGGTTGGCAATTATTCCTCGGGGAGAATGTTAAGTGGTCCTTCCTCATCCATCATAGCTGATGATGATATTTGGGGGGAAAACAAAAATGAAATCTTTTTTGGCTCCTAGGATAAGGCCATCATTTCCTTTCAGACACTGTTCTCATTTGGCCGTTTCCATATTCATGCTGCTAGTGGAGAGCAGCTAAATGCACTCTTGCCCATATTCTCCCTAATCTCTCCAATTCCCAAAGTCATTATCCCTATTTTGTTTTTAAACACAATCCAACTTTTGATTAGTAATCACCTTATCCCAAGTCTGTCCTAAATTTGCTTTTCTCAAATCACACACAAAAGTGATTTTCTTAAAAATACAGAAGCATGATTTTGGCTTCCTCTTTACTTCTTCACGTCTTAATAATAAGGCTATTATGCATTCTCCAGTTTCTAATGCAGCCAAAACTGGAGGAAAGTCAGATTTTTGAACCCTATTCTAAATGAGTGGCACATTGTAAATTAAATACAAAGTCGACATGAACTTGGTCTGACAGATGAGGGGTAAAATGCAAAACTTTGGTTTCTTGTTTTTCTTTATCATTTCCTCTCAAGTCCTCATATTTTCTTCTCCTTATCTTTTTTCTCAAACTTTTCACCTCTCCTTGAGTGCACTTTTTTTGTTCAAACCTTTGAGGGAAAAAATAAGGATGCATATTATACATGGGTATAATGATTATGTACCATGGGTATAATAATCCCCTGTATAATGAGCACAAAACTTTAGTTAAGTGTTATACACAGCAAAATACGGTACTTCTTTCTTTCACTCGTTCAACACATATGTATTAACTGAACACTGTTTCAAGCATAGAGGGAGATAGCAATGAACAAGCCACAGGAGATCCTGCTCTAGTGAAGTTTATAGTCACCAAGAGGAGACAGAAAACATAAAGAAAAAAATAAACAAATGAATGGATGATGTAATTCCAATAATACTAAATGCTAAGAAGAAAGAGAGCAGAGTGCAATGATAGTGATACAGAGGCTCTGTTTTTGGACATTTACAGCAGAATGAATACAAGCTAGAGGTGAAGATACAAGAAAAGAGGAATAAAGACTGCCAAGTCCAAAAGCCCTGAGGTCAGAATAAGAATGAAAAGTTCATGGGGGGCAGAAAGGGGGTCCACAGGGCTAGGAGACACTATGATGTAAGAGTCAGAGAGGTCATGGTGGGGAATGTTTTTCATCATGAAGACTTTTATTTTATTTTAAATAGCATCAGGAACCCTTAGAGTGTTTTGAGTAGGGAAATGATGTGTTTCTTCCAGAAGGATTCCAGAGGTGCCATGAGAATAGAGAGCAGGAAACCATTGCTTCTCCGCAACCTGGAATAAAAGAGGACTTACTAGAAGTCAGAGAGTTCTTTAAGCTCTATGTAGGAGTAACGCAGGGGAAGAGCCTTGGACTTTGTCAGCTTGGAGCCAAGATTTGGCTTATCGAGTAAACATTCGGATAGAACTGGAAGAATACCTAAATCTTGCTGGTAAAGTACCACTCAGAGCCCATGACACAACCAGTCTGCTTCAGCAGAACAGGGACCTAAGGGCGATGGACAGGGCACTTCTGACCTGAGCAGAGACACACTCCTCCAGCAGCAGGAGGCCCAGGGAGTTGCCCTGTGGTGACTTGCTTGTGTATCTTACCCCTTAGCCTTCGGTTTGCATTTGTTTTTTTTAATGTAACCTCTTTAGTGTTTGTATTCGTTGCTGGCAGGCCAGTAAATTGGTACAATTGGCTATACGCATCAAGAAAGATAACAATGTGCATTTGTTTTGACCCAACAATTGTACATCTATGAATTTATCTTAAGGAAATCAGCATAGATGCTGATATGAGATAAACAAATGGAAAAAATTAAATACCCACAATAATACATTGGTTAGACACATGAGGACACTCTTGCAATCATTCAATAAAATATTTCAAGACAGGAAAAGATTCTACAACATAATCAGAAGTAAAAATTGAGACTAAAAAATACTATGTGCATCGTGAGCCTGATTTTTTAAGTAGCTACATTTATATGTACATATTGTATCTACCTTACATACTTTAATATATTTGTTTAAATTTTTTATTGTTGTTCAAGTACAGTTGTCTCCATTTCCCCTCCACAACTCCCCCCTGCCCTGCCCATCCCCACCTCCCACTCTGAATCCTACCCCCCTTTGGCTTTGTCCGTCTATGTGTCCTTTATACATGTTCTTTAACGATCCTTCTCCTCTTCTCCCCGTTACCCCCTCCCTCCCCTCATACTTTAATATATTAAAGCATTACCAATAGAGGTGCTCTCTCAATGGAGTTAAACTGTCAATTTTTCTTTCTTTTTGATTCTCTACTTCCTGAAGTTTTTATAATGAACAAAATTTAGTTTTGTAATTTAAACCAACTCTATCAAAATGTACTTTCTTTGAAAGCACCTTTCTTGAAAGCTTTGTGTCTAGAAGGCTTGCTTGTGGCTTCTAGCATGACCAGTGTGGTTCCTGGGAAGCTAGGCACTCTGGTCAAAAGAACGGTAGGAGACTCAAGGGTAATCCAGGCCCCTCCAATGGCCATTTGTCACAAGATCACACAAATAAATTTTCCCATAGTCCCCATAACTAAGAACAAATAAGAAAACAAAAATAGGCTGTGACCCTCTCCTACTTTGTAATTCCAAATATTCCATGTATTTCCATATATTTTTTTTTTATTTTTAGACTGAAGTTTTAAAAATCTTGTGCCTTTGGTAGTGATAGTCTCCTCTTCCTGAGAGAATTATGCTCCTCAGAACAGGCAAGATCTGTTTTGTTCACCCATATCTTCAGGACCTGAGCAGTGTCTGGCAAATAAACTAAGCATTTGCTGAATAGATTAAGGGCGGATAAGTTCAAGCTCTAAATAATGGGGACTCAGAGACAAGCATGCCATGAAGTCCTTGATAAATATGAGTTCATTCAGGTCAGTGACCAGTAGAAATGCAAATAAAGTATTTCGGAAGACTGAATAAAATATCTTGCAAGGGTATACCATTTTACAGATGTAGCTGGAAAATTTCTTTTAGGTTCAGCAGTATTTTAGGAGCTACTAATTTCTTACATGAGTGGCTTTCGGCAGTGGTTTCTTTTCCATGGCAAGCATGAAGATTAAGGTCTATGGAGAAAACTGATATCCTTAGACCAGCTCTGTTGTGAGCATATCTGTGAAGACATAGAATGAAAGGTTGTGGCGGAACCTCATGGAGAAGAAAGGGAGGTACAAGAAGTGAGACTAAGCAAATTGCAACTGTTCTATAATTATATCTTTTATGCTGTTCAGACTGAAAAATTATAAGTGCAGGGGTCATGCCACAAAAACCCATCCTACTTCATACAATCCAAAGAAGTTTATAGGAGTTTGAAAATGTTCACATCTCTCAATGCAGTGATTCCATTTCGTGGGTACAAACTAAGGGCAAATAATAAATGCAAACAAAGGTTTGTGTACAAACAAGGTTGAACCACAGATTTGAAGAACAAATTCCATTTTATACATGAGTCATGGGCAGATAGAGCTGAAAGGGAGCTTAGTCATGTTAGTCACGGATCTCCAGAGGTTGGGAGAGGGAAGAGCAAGAGAGGAATTTAAATAATTGGCTTACTGCAACTGAGAAGAGTGGCAAGTCCGAGATCTGCAGGGTAAACTGGCAGGCTGGAGATATAGGGAAGAGTTGAGGCTGCAGTTCAAGTTCAAGGGCCAAAATATCTCTTCCTCGGGGGAGTCCGGTCTTCTTCTATTAAAGCCTTTAACTGAGTGGGTCAGGCCCACCTACATTATGGAAAGTTGTCTGCTTTATCCAGAGTCTACTAATTTAACTGATAATCTCACCTTAAAATTACCTCCAAAGCAACATCCACTTGCATGTAACCTAATAATATCCAGGGGACCCTGGCCCAGCCAATTTAGCACATAAAAATCACTCATCACATTAGCTCCTATGAACATTTTTAAGGATGGTCAGAGAAGTGAACTTTTTCAAAAATAGACCATGGAAACATTTTCTTAGTATTTATACAAAATATTTTCTTAAAATCTGCAAAATGCTCTTGAGAGCTGTATCTAGAACTAATACCTTCTATTCTTCCATTGTAACTCTAAGTAAAGCACGTCTGGTTCCAAAAGGATGTAACTCACTTTTCAGAAATGTTAATGGTCTCACTGCATCCCAGCAGCTCCGAGCACCATGCTTCACCCCCTGCAAGCAGGCCCTGCCGCTCCCTCAGTTAGCCTGAGCTTTGTCCTCAGTGAGCTCAATCAGAGAGGTGTCATGTTGCCTCACCAGTCTTCTCCAATTTTTATTTTCGCTTTGGGTGAAATAACAGAATTGACTAATAATTTTCTAATGTCATGCGAGTGCTAGCTACACTAAGCATGTAAGGATTCAGGGGGGAGAAAAGGCAGGGAAGGATCTTCCTGCACAGGCGAGATTTGGAGGAAGAGTATGGTGCACATAGTCAGAGTGGAGAGTGGAGTATTGGGGATGAAGAAAACAGTGCATGAAATGAAAGAAGCGAAAATGCACAAGGTGTGCTCAGTAGGCTGTGCTCAGCGGGTTTTGCAGAAAGAGGCTCAGAGAAGCTACGGGAGATGTACCTGCAGAAATACACAGTGAACCTGAAGACAGTATGAATAGTTTGTACTTTAAATGATCGGGGTGTTATTTGCAGTTTTTGAATTGGGGAGTAACATGGTTAACAGTGGTATTTTGTGAAGGGGAAAAAAGTTACCCTGGCCACACTAATATATTCTCCTTAAATTAATGAACTTGATCTTTTTTTCTTAACTCTCCCATTCTCCTATTTGTGTAATCACAGACAGACTAACCCAATTTCATCTACAAATTATACGATACTAAGCTGCAAATCCATGCACTACCAAAAAATAATTTGGAAGTAATTTTGTCATGAAAATTATTTCAGTGCAGTTGTCACAACTAATACCTGTTATTACAGTCATACACTATTACTTGTCAGAAGAAAAATTTAAACAGGAAAACGTGGGCTGCTGAGAACCCCATTAAAATGAACTATAAAATCTAGAGTGAAGGGGAGAGCAGATTTCAAAGTTAAGACAGAAGAGACACAGGTTGTACCCAGATGTCAAGTTAAATGTTTCAGGGAGGAAGGAAGAGTTGTTGGCTTGCAGTTTGTCTCAAGCAGTGAAGAACTGAGTGTTTCAGCGTGTCTGATTGTGTAACTGGTTTTTCAGAAAAGAGAGAGTGCAGTTGTGGGACATAACAGGGGTCACCTGTCTCTGCTTCTAACCAGCTTGGTGACTGTGAAAGGATCTTCATTGCTAGGCCCTCATTTCTTCATCTGTAAAGAGACAGAACCATGTCGTAGAATTCATGTGTAGCGTATTGGGTAAAGGTGCCTAACACATTACCCCACAAGTAATAGGCCTCATCTCTACTCTGGCCATTATCATCTCTACTTGTAAAGGTGTAGACACCACGAACATCACCAACCTCCCAGTGTTGCTATGAAGATCAGAGGAGACTAAACCATACTAAGTAACACCCATGAGGTTCTAATTACTTATAAGCAGAAGGCTCAGGTTTCAGGAACTGAGCTTAGTGGGCTGGGAAAAGAAAAACCAATCAAGGAGGAATATCATCCAAAAAGCAAGGGTGTACTCAATCCTTGCTCAGGCTCTAGCTGAATAATCAGTCAAGGTGGAGAATATCTAGAACAGCCAGCATGAGGGGGTGAGACTCTAAACCAGTCAAGGACACCCTTCTCTAGAAAAGATAAGAGCAGAAGCCACAAACAATTTGAAAACGTACTTGGAGACACTGCAGCTTAAGGAAAATGATCTACTTAAGTGTTATGAATACTTTCCTTAACACAAAGTAGAAGGACGGTTCCATTTCATGATGACTAGGAATAGAGATACAGGACCTGGCACAAGTAAAGCCTGCTTGAATGTGGTTGGTAGGACAATAATCTGGGTGTAACAATTTATAGTTTTAATTTGAATATTTCACTGAAAACGTCATATGGTATATTTGAGTGTGATATTGTTATGTTACAGAATTACATGCTTATGATTTTGTAATAAAAGATTTTGTAATAATAAAGGGACATTGTTTGTGCTGGAGACTGTATTTTACTGATCCACAGAGAATTTAACTATTATGATGTCTCCTCCAGATCACGTTGTCAATTCCCTTGGTAAAGCTTTGTAATGAAGTCTATACTCATGACCATCTGCTTGAATGTTACCAAAAATTTACTTTGTTCCAAATCCATACAGTCCTTTACTCTTTGCTGAGTAAGAAAAACTAACAAGCAATATGAAACCATTGTCTGACAATTGAGAAGGCTGGTGAATTTCAAAGCATAAAAATAAAGGCTCTATTTATAGATTTTAAGTTCTAGATTTTCACAGTCTGAAAGGAATTTGACTGAATTTGACTATATATATGTATATATATATTTCCTTTAATAATATCAAAAGCCCATAGGATTTTTTTTTTGATTCCTTGGTATCCAACAAAATGATTCAAGAAGCATTTGTTGACTTTCACATTTTAGCTGCTGATAAAAGTTCAGCCTGTTGTGTCTTTGGAGCTAAAAGTTCTATATTCAAAAATCTTACTATTATTTTCTTTTAGATTTTTCAGCACTTTTGTATCTTTTATTTCACCATCTGACCCTTATTGTTGCTCTTTTTTTAGTGATAAAAAATTCTAAAACTAATTAAAACATTAAATTATAGTGTAGACAAACCAGGAACAAATCAGCTTTGGAAGAACAAATCCTCAAACAAAACTTCAAGTCCAAGAAAAACAAAAAATAAAGTGATCAAAGAATTAAACCCAACTCAGCCAGCATTAATTGAATCTTTATTATGTTTTAAGCACTGAAGGTAAAACAGATACATGAGACATTCAATCTATCAGAAAAAATAGTATTATATGACAAATTGATTAGTGAATTGTATTTTAAAGCAGCAATAATATTTTGGATTTATTATTAAGTACCAAATACTTTAACACATTTAATCTCATGACACCCCTATGAGGTAAGCACTATTACACTTTTTTTTTTTACAAATAAGGAAACGGAGCCACTGAGAGGCTAAATGATCTGCCCACATTTTGCACGTAGTTTTGGCAGAGCTGACATTAGAATGAGGTGGTATGGATTCAGAACCTACCTTCTTATGCCCCATTGTACTGCCTTTCAATTAACAGTAACTTCTCAATTAATTTTATTTATTTTGATTAATATGTCACCGAAATTAGAAATCAAGATTGCTGGTTATTTTACATCAGAAAGGTAAATCTATTTTTGACTTTCGAAAGACTCCTCATACCGTCTGGAGGTTGTAAGAGCCTTTAAATACAACACTATCAAAACATTACTTTCATGTGATGAAAATGTGCTTTTAGATGTATTGACATCTGCGGAAGCACCTATGTGCATTCCTGAAAACCTTGTAATAGACTCCATTGCACAGAAAGTTACAGAGCTTAGGAGGGAAAAGCAGAACGAAAATAGACCCCTGAAAACCTTTAACGTTTTGTAGCCGGAGAGCTAACAACAATAACAAATCTTCCTTAAAAACAATTTATCACAAATTTCAAGTTAAAATAATAATAAAGAAATACTATTGCAATTTTAGGATGTGATCTTCCAGTACAAATGGAGGTAGACTTACGGAGCGGGTAAAGGAAAAGCTGCTGAACAGTGGAGACAAGCACGTCACCGCCAGCAGCGGTAGGTGGATAAGCAGACACAGGCTTTGCACGTATTACAGCAAAGGTGTGGATTGCTGCGTTAAGACCATTAGTTTCTTGTCCTTGTTTCTTTTGCCCATGATCCACCTCAAGGGCAGGCGGGATGAATGGAAACCATGCTGCATTCTTCCGCAGTTTGCTGAATTCAGTTTTTCTAGTATAATTTGCATCTGGCTGTTGTTACAGCACAAAATATTAGGACACAGGGAATCACGTAACAACCTTCTGATCTTTCAAGTCATGTTGACTTCATTTTCCTTTACACCAATCCCATTTAAACTTATAGAACTTGCACTGTAGTAGAAGAAAATATACTTGGAATGGATTGCAATGGAGAGAAACACAGACAGCTTAATTTTGATAAAGAATACTGATAGAATTGTTTCTTAATTTAGATTCCTTCCTCCTTTTTTGTTAAACACACTTAGAAGCTGAAAATGCATACTTTATTCAGAGCAAAATACTTTACTAAATTAATTCCAATTATGGTTAGTAGCATATGAGTCATTGCTTAAACATGACTGCTTTCCGTCCCTAGCAAATGTGTGCAGGAGGTCATTTACACATTCCCCTGTGTAAGTTCAGCATGAGTGAAAATTTTCTTCTTCTTTTATCTCCATCGACATTAATATAAAATTTAAAAGTACATGGGATGATTACTAGGGCCTTTCATTCCCAACAGGCATATTTTAGGTCTGAGGGACTAACTAAAGCACAGTTTCATTTCAAAGAACGGAAAACAGACAAAAAGCAGCTCTTATCCTAATCATTTTCAGGAGAAAAGGTTTAGTCCAGCTTAGAGTAAATTACTGTTGACAAAACTTACTTATATGTCCAGGTTGGGGACATAAGGCTATGATTTGAATAGTTGATTAAATGTCTCCAAAACACCATGACCAGAGAAAATGATTTATTTTCTGTAGTGTTGCCCTAATATGGTCCTAACGAGGAGCTGAGCCTTCCTTGTAACTTTGTTCCTTGCGTTGCTAAAGGCTTGATTTACTCATCTGGGTAAAAGTCCCTGCTTGTTCACCTCCTTCTCTGAACAAAGACTGATTTTCATAATAAACCAGTGAGTGAACATTTCCCCTTAGGCACTGGGACTAGCTTCTTGTAGAGAGGTGGGCTGTTGTTACATTGCTTTTGTCATCTTTCATCACAGCAATGTTTTTCAAAAGGCAGTAGAAGCCGTGATAATAATAAGTTGATTTCTGCTTTCATGAAAAGGATGATGGAAATGAAATTTAAACTATTTTAGTAGCAAATGTTTGCTGGCACATGAATCTGGATTTACAGTGATTAGAGACACACACACATTTTCATAGAATCATCTAAGCGCAGTCCTTCCTGCTGTGGTGTATATACCAGGACCTGAGCACTCAGTGTTGTGTTCAGTTCCCCCATTACAGCCGATAACGTCATAGCACATTTAGACTGAGCTGCTGAACCCAGCTCCAAGCAGCTTCAGGTTGGGCGATGTCATCAATGAATACAAGAGTAACAGAGAACTCCAAGGACTGGCCTCCATCTTGGCTTGTAATTTACTTCCAGTTCTACTTCCAGGTTTTGATGTAGAAAGTACCTTGCTGTCAACATGTTACTAAACACCAGGATTTGGTTTTGGAAGAGACCAAAGGATTTCGAAACACTGAAGATGTGGTGATAAAATGGAGACCTACAAAATTATATTTGTCTTTTGAAAATCACTCTAACCCTTCACCTGTACTTATTTATTATCAGCAAATTCTGGGCATTCTGCACAACAGTACCTGTTTGCCAACACTTTAAAATGTGAGGGAATTCTTGAACCCTTTTAAGAAAGCCTTGTCTGGGGAAGTATGCATCCTTCTGGACAGCGTGGCCATACAACGCAGCTTAATTCCAGAGAACAGCGGGCTGCTGAACCAGGGAGGGGGCTGAGGAGACTGAGAGCTTTTCCAGTAGCTCCCGGGTTCTTCTTTCCTGAAGCTCTGTACCTGGAAGCCTGGAGAAATGCAGATGATGTGGGAGGAAATGGGAAACATGCATCCTGGGGCTCTAAATTCATTTTTGTGGTCCCCTGCACAGACTCCCCTCCCAGCAGGTGGCCTGGTCGTTCACCACAGGACCAACAGCAGACAGCTAGCCGCTGGGGCAGCTGCACAGAGAACTGCTAAAAAGTGAACTTTGAGAAATGTTTCCTTAAATTATAGCTTCCCAAAACATACAGGTTGTCCCAGAAAAAAATGAGTGGCAGGTTAATGTTCAAATACACTAATTCAAAAGTAGTGTTAAGATATTTACGTTTACAGAATACTTGTACAAAACAGACTGCCAGGAAGAGTAATGACGAGAAAAGCAGGAGATGATGAAATCCACATTTGTTGATGCAGTTCTGACCTACAGCAGAGTTCAGCCTAGGCGGTTACCATGTACACGGACTGAAGACTGATGAGAAAAGAAAAGGTTAAGGAAAAGAACACCCCATATAAAATATTTTTATTTAAAACTATTATTAAATTAAAACATTAGTAACCTAGTTAGACATGACTAACTATTGAAAAGGTTCTTAAATTCCTCTAACTTCCTTCAGCTCTGATTTAGTTCCCTGCATTTGTTTCATATTCGTTCTTTGGGGGGCGGGGTTGAAAGAGTAAGCAAGTGATAAAATCAATATTATTATATTCAAAACATTGAGATAAAAGTTTGAAAGTAATAGTTATCAAAAGTTTACCTTTTTTGGGGTAGGCCGGTTTACTTCAGGCAAGGGCATAGACCATTTATCTGCGCACCGATCAAAGGCATTACCATACCCCAAGTCCCTGCAGTCCTTCTTGCCTCCCGCAGCAAGGTGCATTAGCCCACTAATGGCATTTCCGGAGAGGAAAGTGGAAAGGAAAATGCTGAGCCTGACACAGAGAGAAGCACTTAACAGACTTGTGTACATACATTAGCCTGTGACTCACACTGATTTGCCAAGCACCACTGCCAAGTCCGTCTCAGAGGGTCCGTCATTAACACTTCCTCTCATCCCTCCATCCTTCTCTCCTCCCAAATTATCTCGCAAGTTTTCCAAGCAGATGCTTTAACTTACTATTTCCTCAAGGATGACAGAATTGAAGCAGGTTTGAGCAAACCAGTTTAATGTCTCATTTTTTGACTGATTTCAGCACATATTAATTTCAAGATTTTGTTTGATTTATAGGCTCTATGTCTCTATTGACATAGAAAATCAGCTAATACTGAGTCCATAGCTGAGGTTTTGTGATTTTTTTTTAAAACAAATAGATTTAGCACCACTGGGTTAAAATATATCAAACATACAAAAATGTAACCACTTGTAATGAATTAATTTCAATTAATTACCAAAATTAACTAAATGAACTAAACCCCCTCCCCCTTCTTCCCTGCCATCTATTAACAGCTGAGAATCTATGAGAAGTGGAGATAAGACTGGAAGTGAGTTGTTTAGCCTGCATGGCTTCCCCTCAATCAAGTCCAGAAATGAAATAGATTATGATCTCCAACTTTAAACATTAATTGTGATTTGCACGATAGTTTCTCACTCCCCTTTCAGACTGTCAATTAGATTCTGTGAAGACAACACTCCCAAGAATTGTTTAGACAGGCTTTCTACCACAGGATTTTCGTGTGTGGTGGGGAGGGGGGGATCCATAGCCTGCATTGCCACTAACCAAACCACAGACAGACTAAAATGATAATAATCTAAAATATAGAAAAAAAATCATAAGAAACTTCTACAGACCACTTCTTTTTAGTAAGTTCTCCTCTCCAGACACTAATGCTATTTCTGAAACAGCTGGAAGAGAAGTCTGTTTAAAATGGCTTCTGTTAGGATGAAAAATGAGTGTTTAATAATTTATTCACCTTAATATCTTCAGGGTTGTCATGCAGGAGAATTTTTCCCCGCTCCATCAGCCCTGTTGTGTTCACGCTCACCTTGCCCTGGAGGTTGAATTGGTTTTTCCTCCTGCAGAAGCCATCATGACTTGCTTCTCCTCTTGTCTGTCCATCGCAGGCTCTGTTGCTCTGAACGGCAGCACATGGCTGGAGCATGCTCCCCTGCTCCTCCTTCTTCTTTACCTTAGTCACTTTTGCTGCATCACCTTGCCCCTTTCTCTATACCTCACCTGCTTCTACCAAACACCGACCCTCACACAGACCAGTGTTTCAGGACCCTAAGTCCTGTTGGGGAAATCACACCAGCATGCAGACAGTCCCTGTTGCAGAGGCCCAGGCACAGCTGGCCTGCTGTCCTCTCTGGCCATCTGTTTCTATGTTTATCCTAAGTATTCGCTGGCATCCCTCACAATGGCAAGTCAAAATCATCCGCAAACTGTCCAGTTGTCCTTTGCTGACCAGGTGGCCCTTACATCCTATTCTCTTTCTTGGATGTCACCCTTGTCTCCTGTTTTCACAGAAAAATTGAAGCTTGACGGGTATTCTCCCTTCTAATCTCCAAAGCTCATGCGTGATCATCTTTGCCTCTTGTCAAAGGTCTGTTAGGGAATTTCATGAGCATTTCCTCCCTCTCCTTTGTCCTCAATTTGTTCCTTCTGTGTCCCCACATTTTATCTTCAACAGACTGTTACCTGGTTTCTGTCTGCACTTTGTAAAACTTTCCTGGGAAAGTTTGTCAGTGATCACCTCATACTGCTCCACACAAACTCGTTTCAGTCATGTTAGTTGGCATCCTTGTGCATTTGCACAGCTGATCATTCCATTCTTCCTGGAATTCTCTCCCCTCCCCCCACCCCGTGACCACACACTTTCATGGTTTTCCTCTCCCCAGTGTTTCAGACCTGCCTACTTCTGTCTTCTCCGATCCTCTTTTCTTATCGATCTCTTAAATGCCTGTGATCTTGGAAGAAGCTTAAAGGTGGAATCAGGACTCAGAACCAGACAGCAGAACTCCAGAGCCCAGCTTCACACACTGTGTTGCATGATGGCTAAGCCCACCGGCCACCTCTGGCACTTACTAGATGGATGCTTCCAGGCCTGTTATCTGCCGTCTTTGAGCACTGGTTTTCTCATGCATAGAATATAGGTAGTGATACTTTCCAGATAGAGTTTCTGTGAGGAATAAGTCTAATAATAATTGCCAAGTGTCTATAAATAGTAGCTTTCCAATAAATGGCATCTGTTATTACATTATTGGTTTTATGGTCTCTCAAATATTTATCTTTGCACTCAAGGGCAAGTATAAGACAAACAAGTAAGGTAAGGAGATGTACAGGGCAGCATCAGACTAGGAAAAGAGAGAGCAAGACATTCTTGTTACAATCCACATGAACCCGTGTAATGATTATTTGAGCTATTTACCTTTAGCCTAGTTTCTCATCAAGTTTAAGAGCCTTCTGTTCTTTGAGAGACACATTGACTTGAATGCCCCACCAGCACTGTGAGCCAGAGTTCCCAACAGTCTCTTCCATCTTACCCTAGACTCCACATGGAACAGTACCCCAGATTTGCAGCTTCCGAAGTGTATTAACACATCATCTCATTATATTTAGGACTTTTTTGAACACCAAAGACAGAAATATTTGATAAGAACCTAGTAAGTAGGTCAGAAGATTTCTAATTTCGCAGAGAGTTTTCTTACCTATGGGTTTGTAATTTAAAAAAAGAATAGAGTTCACTGGCCCTTGAAACTCTTGACAAAGAATATTTTTATGAAAAGGTAGAATCATAATTGTTATACAAATATAAAGCAAATCGGCACCAAATTATTTACCTCAGTTAATGAGGGAACCAGTAAGATGTTGTAACTAACCAAATAGGATCTTTAGACCACACATACTCATATAGAAGCCCTCAGGAATGTAGAAATGAATACACAGTTAGATATGAAACTGGCAATATCCACCTACAGTAACTAATTAAGTCAACCACACAAAATATATTTGTATTTCTGTGGATAATTTTTGTATTAACATTAGAGATATAAAATAAGCCAAAGACTATGAAAGAGAGAGAAAACTCTTAACAGAACACTTAGTCATTTTTTTGCCCATTTCAAAGTTTTTCACATATTTTCCTGACAGTTTATCTCTTGAAGCTAAGAAAAGATTTCAATTGTGTATTTTATTGTGTCTTGATACTTGATTTAGACAGATATGTTCTACTCAACCAACAAGACAGACTTAGAATGTGTAATAAACAGTAGTCAGGGTCTGTATAGATTAGAGAATGCCTGATGTCTCCTAGACATCGGCACTATGGGTCCCTGTGACCAAAATGACAGGTTTTCTTTGTTTTTTCTTTGCATTTCCCTCCTCATTCTCCTTCTTTTCACCTCTTTCTGGGTTGCAATATAGAGCTCGATACAGGATCTCACCGGGAAGGAGAGGGGTGGGTGGTGGCGCAGTGTACACCAGGCTTGACAGAGAATCATCGTGGCATTTCCATCACCGGCTCACAATGGAGTCTTTGTCAGAACTCCCTACGCTTTGCCCTGATGCTGAACACGAAGTCAGGGCACATGCCCCGCGGTTCATCCAGCTGCAGCTCAACGAGAACAAGAATAATGACATCAGTTTTGGCCCCTCGTTTAAAGACAACAAAGCCTGTGCCTCATGAATGACACGGAGACAGATCACAACCCTCAGTTCTGTATTTGCAAAAACACCAGTGATCGACATGCACGCCTTTTAGTAAAAGAAATCCACAGCCATTTTCATTATTGTGGCAAAAGAAGAAGAATTTTTTAAATCATGGATAGTTTAGAAAATACTACAAATATAACATGAGCCCTCCTTTCTATTTAGTCAATATCATCAGAGCAAATGGAAAGGCTCTTTTGTTTCCACTTTCCACGAACTACAGCCCTTTGTCAAGTGCAGCTGGAGCTGTAAACGTCAGTTCTTATGTAGGCTTGTATAAAATTTTACAACTTTGGTTTCATAGACTATAACATAGATAAGAACAAAGATTGTAGGTCTAGATATACTTTAGAACAGACGCTCTTAAAATTCCTAGAGCATTGCAGAAGAGGCTCCATTCTTTCTCAAGGAAAATTTTACATCTGACTTCACTACCCTGAAAGAACAAAAGCAATAACTGAACAGAATAATGTTAATCTTTCCAAAAATACCTTTCAATTTTAAGCTACTTCTCTAAGAGGTAACCAATCACTGTTTGTTTTATAATCATACCCATTAAGCACTACTTTTGCAAATAGCTAATGTATTTAAGTACATCTTTGGAGAAGGCCCTCAAAATAAGACTTACAACCTGGTGGGGTTTAAGCTTGTTTATATATCTGCAGGCTAATTCTGCTCCTTTTCATGAAAAATGAAATCCTATTATTTGCTTAAGAACAATGCTATTTATAAAAGATAAATGGGTACATATTTAGTCAAAAACCAAGTCAGAAATTCTTGTAAATATATCGTTTTCCTAAACACACACACACACACACACACACACACAGAGAGCCTCAGAGAAAAAGAAACATATACTGTTATTAAATTTCTACAGAAAAAAAAGTTAAGAGAGATATAGTGGTTGGTGAACAAAAGTGAAAGCATTTAACTTTTAATCATTACAGAATCCAGAACCTAAAGTTTCAGTTCCATAAAAACAAAAGCAATTTTGAGATTTTTCTCACTAATTCTTGCCATTCATAATAATAGATAAATACATGATGGATGTTTGATGCATGCCAAACACTGAGTTAAATCTTTTACATTCATTAATTATTAATAATGAATTACTTATAACCCTTCACAACAATTTGTTAGGCAGTGGTATTGTTATCAGCCTTTTTTCATGGATAAAACAGTTGAGGAGTTGAGAAGTTAAAACTTGCTCATTGTCACAGAGTCAGAAAGATCCACAGCAAGCATTATTTTTCCCATGGTTTGCAACAACGACTTAAAAAGCTCAGTGGTCACAGCATCAAGATTCTGAGACACAAGTAACCACACCTGGAAATGCTTCTTAGGCTCTGTAACAATGTTTTGAACCATTGCTGTAATCTCCAACATACAGCACACAGTAATGTCTTTGTCTTGTTGAGAGATTTTATCACACTGTCTTTAGCTCAAAAATTCTAATTTACCTGTAGAGGCCCTTTTGCGGGTCTTCCTTGTGTTTTTCTCTATTCCTCTGAATTCATTAAATTTTTAAATAATATAGTCCTTTTGTTCTCTATTTATTTTGCTTATCTCTTTTGTTTTCTACTAACATGAGCTCTTTCTAATATCCTTTTGGTCTGGTTCAACAGGAACCAAGTTAGACCAGAAAATGCTAAGGCTCCAGGGAATGTGTCCAGTAAAAGTTTGTCAGACTATTTCACATTTGTTGCTGAGGAAGTATTTTAATTGTTTAAAATTTATGACTATAATCAACCAGTTCTGTGAGCATCCTGATCACCAGTGTTTTGAACTGTGTATCTGAGACCAGAAGGAAGAACAAAACATCCAACCAGAAAAGAATAAAGAAACAAGAATTCAAAAAAATGAGGAGAGGCTTAGGAACCTCTAGGACATCTTTAAACATTCCAACATCCGAATTATAGGGGTACCAGAAGGGGAAAGAAACAGCCACAAGTGGAAAACATATTTGAACAAATAATAAAGGAGAACTTCCCCAGTCTGGCAAAGGAAATAGACTTCCAGGAAATCCAGGAAGCTCAGAGAGTCCCAAAGAAGTTGGACCCAAGAAGGAACACACCAAGGCACATCATAATTACATTGCCTAAGATTAAAATGAAGGAGAGAATCCTAGAAGCAGCAAGAGGGGACAGTCACCTAGAGTTCCCATCAGACTGTCAGCGGATTTCTCAAAAGAGACCTTACAGGGAAGAAGGGGCTGGAAAGAAGTATTCCAAGTCATGAAATCCAAAGACCTACAGCCAAGATTGCTTTATTCAGCAAAGCTTTCATTTAGAATGGAAGGACAGATAAAGTGCTTCTCAGATAAGATCAAATTCAAGGAGCTCATCATCACCAAGCCCTTATTATATGAAATGCTAAAGGGACAAGAAAAAGAAGATGAAAAATATTAACAGTGAAAGAACAGCAAAATCACAGTTATCAACAACCACACCTAAAACAAAAGCAAACCAAGAGGACAGCTAGATCATGATAGGAACCATAGAAATGAAGAACACATGGAGGGTTAGCAACAGGGGAGTGGGAGGAGGAGAAGTGGGGAGAAGGTACAGAAAACAGCATAGACAGTAGGTAGGAAATAGATAGGGGGAGGACAAGAATAGTATGGGAAATATAGAATCTAATGAACTTGAGACATGTGGTCATAAACTAAAGAGGGGAATGGTGGGGAGGGGGTGTGCAGGGTGGAGGAGAATGAAGGAGGGGGAATAGATCAACAACTGTAATGGTATAATTAATAAAATATATTTTTAAATGTTATTAATTTTTTTAATTTTAGGCAATAGGGAAGAAAATAATCACTATACCAAACATACACACACACAAATACATTTACAATTCATTTTGAAGCCAGGCAGTGCTAGCCCTCCAACTTCATTCTTATTGGTTAGTCTAGGTCTTTTGCATTTCAGTTTGAAATTTAGAATCAGCTTGTCAATTTCTACCAAAAAAAAGTCTTAGTATTTTGACTTTATCGATTAATTGGATAATAACTGACAATATTGAGTCTTCTAATCTATGAACGAAGAATGTCTCAATTTACTTAGGTTTTCCCAATTTCTCTAAGCAATGTTTTGTAGTTTTCAATTTATAGGTCTTTGACAGACTTATTTATAAGAATTTTATGCTTTTGATGCATTTTGAATAGTACTGCTTTTTAAATTTTATGTACCCAGGGACCTACATATTTCACTTAGTATATATCAGCCACTTAAATTTCGAGGGCACTATGTTCAAGTCCTCACTGATTCAAAATCCCTGCAGAAATTGTCAAGGCATTGCATGACCACCTCTCTCTTTCCCACGTAAGCCGCCGAAGAGAAGGCTGGACAAAGACATCCACCCTGCTCAGAGGAGCGGGAAACACACTTAGTAAGAAACCAAATAAAGTCATTTCTGTGAGAATGGCTTTAAGGGAAATTTTCTTTTTATAAATTTCTGAGGGTGATTAATTTGAAAACAATACCCCAGATATTGAGCTTCTTGAAAGAACAGAAAATAAGCACATTTTGTTTAGGCTTCCTTTGAACTACAATGAATAAAACACGCTAGGGGAAATGTGTACATCTATACACTTGATATTAATTGCTGGGAGACCAGAGGGTCATTTGGTAAGTTACTTTTTCCAGAGCACTTGATGGTGTGTGGTTCTCTAATGGGATTACTTTAACTAAGACAGTTAATTGAATCAGTTCATTCCCCCCAGGGAAGCTCTTATTCACCCTCATTTTGCACTGAATTAAGGATAGGCTGCTCTTCCCTTTTTTGTGCGTATTTACATTTTGCGTTATTCCTTTGGTAACTTAACATTTAATTTACAAAATGAATCTAAAAATGATTAATTATGGGTTTCGGCAGAGCTGTAAAACTGTTTGCTAAAAGCTTAGAATGTGATTTATGTCTAAGATCACAGATGAGTGTGGTCCTTTCTGAAGACCCACTGAATCATAATCTGGAATGTGGGTCTTGGAAAACAAATCTCTATCCAAATTTAATGGATTTGTTTAAGTTGTGTAAACTTGGAATTGGACCAAATAGACATTAATAAGTGATTTGTTATAATCCTATCTTCCGTTAGGGCCATTTTTACAGGTTGCTCAGCATAAGCAGAACTTTTAAGTGTCACGCTAGCCATTAAGCAAAATATCACAAAATAACATTATGACATTTATAAAATGCATGACCCTAGTTTACAATCAGATTGGGACTTCTTAGATTTCGACTTGAGTCCAACTTTTGCCATGCCTAACAGCATAAGGCTGGATCACCAATATTACTCTTTTGTATCACTTTGCTGGAGCTGCCCTAACAAAATACCACAAGTGTAAACAATAGAAATTCATTTCCTCACAGCTCTGGAAGTTAGAAGTCCAAGATCAAGGTGTCTGCAGGTTTTAGTTTCTTCTGAAGCTTCTCTCCTAGATGTGCAGATGGACACTGTCTTAGCTCAGGTTAGTCTAACAAAGAGACTATAGATTGGGTGACTTAAACCATAAAGACTTATATCTCGTAGTTCTAGGGGCTGAGAAGTCCAAGATCAAGTCATTGGCAGATTCAGTACCTTTTCTGGCCACTTCAGGTTCCTAGAAGGCTGTCTTTTGGCTGTGTTCTCACATGGAGACAGGGGCAGAAGAGCTCTCTGTTAATCCCATTCATCTCCACACCATCACTTAATCACTTCTCAAAGACCCCCTCTCCAAATATCATCACACTAGGGATTGGGTTTCAGCATACGAGTTTGGCAAGGGGTGGAGAGGGGGATATAAGCATTCAGTCTGTAGCAGGCACCTCTCCGTGCATTCACATGATCACCTCTCTCTACACATGCATGTGACTGGTTTTCTCACTGTGTCCTAATGTCTTCATGTGGTAAGGACACTAGTCAGATAGTATTAGGGTGCACCCTAATAGTCCCATTCTACCTTAATTACCTCTGTAATTGCCTCTTTAAAGGATTTGTCTTCAAATACAATCACATTTCCAAGTACTGGGAGTTAGGGCTTCAACATAAGAATTTTTAAGGGACACAATTTAGACCATAACACTCTTTAAGATTTTGCTTCTTCATTCACACAACATATGGATTGGTTAAACTATCACTAGAAACTGTTCCA
The DNA here is from genome assembly GCF_014824575.4 of Sturnira hondurensis. Classification (NCBI taxonomy): domain Eukaryota; kingdom Metazoa; phylum Chordata; class Mammalia; order Chiroptera; family Phyllostomidae; genus Sturnira; species Sturnira hondurensis. The sequence continues at coordinate 641,125 of NW_028076783.1, read as the reverse complement.
CATTTGAAGAATTAACATTATTTTTAAAAGATTACCATTGTTTTTTCTACAAATAAATACTGTGACATTTGGTGTTTTTGGTTGCAAGCATCATAAAATGACCCTAGCTAACTTATGGTGAAGGAAATTTGTTGAGAAAATGGGTGGGAGGGGCTGGCCAGAGACTTTGATGAATAAACAGGAGAAATGCCAGGAGCTATTCCCTGCTCCCTTGCATTCAGGCAGAGAATGGAGGTCTGGCATGTGGGGTGTTTCAGTGCTGGAGGCTGTAACCAGCTCCTACCAAACCCCCACAGCCTGAAAGGGAGGGAGCAGGAGACTCCTGAAAGGGCAGTGAGAAATCACAGCAGGTAGAGTGATTGTAGGTACCATTCTCAGCCCCACACCCTGCAAAATGACCGATGGCCACTAAGAACATCTTACGTAATTCCTGTTAAGTTAAATATGATTGGAAGTGCTGATAAAACAATAAAGCAAACAATCAAACATTTTTATGTCTCCTGAGAGTCATATTTTGACAATAAACTGCCTAAATTTAAATTTAATTTTCAAATTCAAATTAGAAGTACAAATAGAAAGTGCTACATTAAAAAGCTGCACTACCCCTTTTGAACTCAGACATCTCTAGACTTCAGTGATCTCATCTGTCAAGTGGGACAAAATCTGCTTTAGACTTAGAAATAAATGAATTTGGAGCTTACACCTTACACTTTAAGATTTAAGATTGCACGTTGAGGAGGTGATAGATTTTACTCCCTATTTTACATCATTGTCCCCACTATTCACCTCTCACTGGTTCTTCTTGGAAAGATTAATTTCGCCCAAGGAGAAAAACTGTTCGTTACAAATTGATGTTTTTATTGATTTTAACCTCAATTTTCTTATAGATATTCCCTTAGTATTAATTCTGTTATACTTTTTTTCCAATAAGCTTCCTGGAAATTGCTATCTACATTGTACTAAAATGTTAGTATTCACATTTAATTATTACTTTATCTGTGGGTTTTGTTACATGCTCATGTTTCTTCAACTCTACTCTGACATATAAGGTACTTGTTTTTTTTTATTGTAAAATGTGTTCTGTTTTTGGCCCAAGTATTAGATATACAAGAACTATTATAGTCTAGCTATTCAAAACTTCTCTTTAGATATGAAACATTCAGATAATTAAGAATTTCAAGTTTTTATGAAACTCACAATTGTTCTCACTTTATTTCCAAAATGTTGAAAGCTCTTTATACTGATCCATATTTTGCTCATTTTTAGTTAAAGAATCTCTAAACCTTGATTCCTGTGTATTTGGCTTTTTCTTCCCATCCCCACTATGAATTAATATCTTTAAATTCTCACTTACTCAATATTAATAAGCAACTACATGGGTCAATTCTGTTCTAGACATAAGAGTTGGTACTCACTAATATTTCCTCATAAACCATGATAATTATTGCACTGTCTTATTTTGCTTTTTCTTGTTAGCAAAGTTGAGTCATGAAAACTCAAGGCTGAAAAGCAAGTCATGAAAAGCAAGGCTCCCTTGCTTTACTATTTTTATTTTATGCATAATAATAATAATGATAATAGAGACTTCATCTAGTCACTTCTTGCAAACCCACATCCAGGAATAGGGAATTCTTTAAAATCAGAAGAGATTATTAAATTATCTACAATACCTGGGAGGGACCCCATAAAAGATTCTAAACTTTTAAGTCAATAATTTTTTCAAGTGAAACCATACGTATAGATGCTGTTCAAGAGCTAGAATTGCTGTCTTTCTGGCACAAAGATATTGAATATATCCAAATTTATAACCTTTTAAAATTTCAACAGCACTAAATAAGACCAGTGAGTCAGTTTTGGTAAACATAAGATATTGAAAAGTGTAGCATCATTACAGGTGACATTTGCAGTCTTATCAACTTCAGAATTTCACTTACTCTTGCCTTGTATTTTTCTAAACTTACATAATTTCAGAAAGAAATGTAGTTGCAAAAGTAATCATTATTTTCCACTTTGCCTCACGTCCTAAGAATATTCTTCCATTTAACCTAGCGTTGGAAACAGGATGTAGCTGGCTGTTTTTATTTCAAAGTTAAATCCCCAACCACATCTGCCATCTGCTCACATTCCCCTTCACAAAAATAAAAGGCAGACAAGACGCTTACAAAACATTCAGATAAAACCTGAAAAGATATTATCACAACTTGGCGTGCTACCCACTCGCTATTGCACAACCGCTGCTAGGCAGTGGTGAGCGCGTGCACAGAGCAGAGGCATCAGAGCCCAGGCTAGCATTTAATTGGACTTGGCACATGTGTGCTGTGGCAAGGTACTCAGTCATATATTTTTATTTGAAAGAGCAAGCATAGGCATGAATTTTAAAAAGAAAAAGAAAACAAGCTTTCTTAACTGTGCACACTTGCAAGAAGTTCAAGTATATGCTAAGGGGTTGTATGTCCTTCTTCCAAGGACTATACTATTAAAAGCTGACCTAGAAGAACCATTTAATGAGTTAGCTGTGTTTTGAGAGATGTAGTTTGAAAATACGACATCTTGGTCATTTCTCTTTATGAGTAAGACAGTGAAACCAAAGGAAGTCTAATAAACACACAGCACACTTCCTTCCCATTGCTCATGCTGTTTTCTTAACTTTAACTCCATATCCCTTCAATACAAACTGGCAGAATCCTACTCATTTTTTATAGCCTCTCTCAGATACATCTAGTTCTCTCTCTCTCTCTCTTACTCGCTCTTACTCTTTCTCCCTCTCCCTCTCTTTCTCTTTCTGGAACCCAGAGCATTTGAAATGCAATTAACATGTTTCCTTAGTTCATCCTGTATCTGAGAGCATAACCCTATTCCTCTCACTCTGTTATAACACTGGCTACACCTAACAGCAGGCCCGACATATTGTAGCCACCAGTTTAGTATTATTCACTGAAGTGTTCACCCAAAGACATGATCGTCAATAGGTCATTCACAGCAGAATGGTATATACTTTTCTAGATTTAATGGAACACGTTTCTACAGTCCCTTTCACATTCTTAGAGTTCTGTATGTTTCTCCCAGGGCTTCTACATTACAATATTTTTTCAGCTGCTTTGGTTCTTTTACATTGAATTCTCTTAGAAATATTACTGTTTAAATTGGCAATTTTTACAGTAAAAGAGGAAGTGCTACAAGAAAGGTAAGAATGTGCCGACATTGTCTGATTTGCCTGTGTGCATTGACTGAGGGATTGACAACAGTTTAATGATTGACACTCAAGTTTTTCTCAAAATTCTAACAAATGCATTTGTCTCTTGTGTTTGATAATGCATTCTCTCTTAACTGTGTATAGGTGTGTGTTTTTCATAATCCTCCCCAACTACACAGCATAGTGGATATCTAAAAATATCATTCCATCGTTTGCTGAAGGTAAAATTTTTCCAGAAGCACACTGAGATAGAATTTGCAAGCACAATTTTTATTAGGCATCGATATCATTTGAAGGGAAGGGGGTAGTCAGGATGGAGCAGAAGGAGGAGTCCTCGTGTGGAGCTCAGGTGTGTATGTGGCACATCAGAGAAGACCCGTGTTGGATGGAAATGGCTGGGCCTTTACACCCCTGTCTTGGTCGCTCAGTGGGTCTGTCCTGCCTGGGAAAATGTGCTCTGGAGCAACCTGGTTTTCTGCAGATGGATCAAGTCCTGAGGAAGCAGACAACTGAAGGCAGTCTGCTGAGACAGAGGGTCCTCCTTGGGTGGTGATCTGGGTGGCAAATCCCTGTGTCCACAGCATCTCTTTCTAAAACCCTCCTTCCCCAAAATGGAGGCAGAGATTACTTTTTGTTCAATTTTTTTTTGAAATTGCAAAAAGGCTTTTTGCAAAAGACTCAGTGTCTCGAAGGGTGTCAAACTTTCATAAGATTTCAGTTCCTGGGATAAGTAGAATTGACTAATTAGCCAGACCTCGAGAGGATTTGTTCAATTTCTCTGAACATATCAACCATTTTAGGACCTGGGAATTTGGATCACTTGTCTTTGCAATGTGTCAGTTATGACAATGTGGTATGAATGATGAAAAATTACTGTTATAAACTCCTTTGGAGGCATCACAAATCAACTTGACTTGTAACAAGCCAGTCTCTAATAATAGAGAACCTCTTTCCTGAGACTAATTGTATTTAGGTGGTATTGGATGCCAAAGCTTAAATGAGAAAATTCTGCAATACTTCAAACTCAAATATCTCAATAATTCTGAAAAGTTAATTGGTAACTGGAAAATTCTGTTTCAAATTTCTGCTTTAACACCATCTACTGCACATTGAACAACTTCTTTCTTTGGCCTCAACCTATATTTATGTTTTAAAATCTTAAGGATAACCTTCTTACATGGAAGCAGTGTGATGGCAATTTACCCTTTATAATAGCTTTAGATTTTAGGGTTTTTTCTTGGTAATTTCCTGTGGGATATGAAGAACCAAAATACAAATTTGAATTAATTTTAAAACTCTTCTCACCATTTCTAATCTTGCCTCTACTGGTACAAGGCCACTACACTACACGTATTTTTAAATAAATGAATGGCATTTTCAACAAGGTAATGAATTTATCTATCATTGACAAGGAGAATAAGGCATTTTGTGTGTATGTTTACTTTATTAAGAAAGAGAAATGCAAGCAAAGACTAAAGGATATATTGACTCACTGAGTTGCAAGAATTCTCAAAGGAAAACTTATGACTTTTTGTAAAAAATATGCCAAACTACAAAGTTGGGCCTATTTTGATTATTAGTGGAAACTGACATCACCAATGAGCGGGGACTACTGTAGTGAAAATACTGAGGCTGTTAACAGCACAATTAAGAAGTTAATTTTAATAGATGAACAGAGGTCTATGACTTCACTAATAGTAGTTTAAAAACAACTATATATACATAGACAGAAACCAAAAATAATCATATATTAGTTTCTAAAATAGTCTCATCATATTTAAAAAATTAATGTTAGACTTTTCTTTTCAAAAATGTTAACTGTATTTTCTCTATTACCATCTATCTCCCTCATAACTCCTTCCTCCCTGTAGTCACCACACTGCTGTCCATTAGTCTTTCATCCTTTTTACTCAATCCCTCCACCCCCACTCTCCCCTTAGCTGTCATCTGCTCTCTCTCTGAGTCTGTCTCTGTTTTGCTTGTTAGTTCAGTTTCTTCATTAGACTCCATATTTGAGTGAAATTATATGATATTTGTCTTCTCTGATGAGCTTATTTCACTTAGCATAGTGTTCTCCAGGTCCACCCATGCTGTCACAAAGGGTAAATTTCCCTTTTTTTTTATGGCCCATTAATGTACCATAGTTGTTTCATACACTTATAGACTTTTTGACCAACATGTGATTAATATATAAATCAATAATGAAGAAGACAGTGAACATTTACTAAAACTATAAATTAATGGCAATGTACTCCTGGGTTAAAGAAGAGTGAATCATATGGAAATTATAAACTATTTATAATTAAAAATGATATACAATATATCAAAACTTAAGAACACAACTTTAAGTAGTTCTTAGAAAGAAATTTATAACTTCAAATGTATTTAAATACTCTTATTAATTAATTAATTACTCTTATTAAGAGTATTTAAATAATAAGAATAAGTGAAGGTCAAAAATAAGTAAGTTAAGCCTAAAATAAATTGATGGACCAAATATAAAGAAAAAGGCAAATATTAAAAAATTAAAAAGAAATAACTAACAACATAAAATCAGGTTATTTGAAATAAATAATAGATAAAATTCCAGCAAAAAAATTGTCAAGAAATTGGTATAAAAGTATTAGAGACTTTTTAATTCACGAAGAATACTATATGTACAGCAATATATTTGAATACTTTGATAAAAGGGGGATACTTTTCTTTTTAAAAATTTTACCAAATTTGATGAAAAAGAAATATAAAATATTAATATCAATATTTCAGTAGTTAAAGAAGAAATCTCTTTGTATTTCACTAAAGAACAAATGCCGTATATAACAATAAGAGTTTTGAAGCAAAAGCGTTCAACTCAGGGGCCAGAAAAGGCTGTTGTCCACCGTTGCTTCTACTCAACACACAGTGGAAGTCCCACCTCAGGCAATACAAATAAATAAATAAATGAAATAAAAGATACAGGAATTGGAAAACAAAAGACAAAACTTCTAACATTTGCGTTATGTCATTGCCTAAAATATCCTTGAGGTTACAAACTATGAGACATCAGAGTGTTAATACAAGAACTATCTGATTTTAAAATGTAATATTGAAAAGCATAGCAATTGCTATTAAAATACAAAGAAACCAGAAAAATATGTAGTTTTCAATATGTAAAAGAATTGGTGGGTGAAATCAAAGTAGTATGTAAGGGCACCCAGAATGAAGAGATGGAACTTGTTCTTAGAATTCATGACATCCTTCATATGACCCTTAAAAGCAACGGGAGAGGTTGCTCTGGAATGTCTCCATTCACACTACAGGTATCCATAAAAGCATAAGAAGTTAGTTGTGTAAAAGGTGGGAAGAGGGGAAGGACTGATGTACAGAATGAGGAAAGAGTTAAACTGAAAGCATTGCATTACTTCCTATCTTAATCTGTTTGATGAGTACACATTTTATTATTCTCTAAACCATTATTTTTATTTTATATACTAACATTTTAAAATGTTCCTGACAAGTAAATGTTTTTATGGAGTTAAAAAATACAAGCAAAGACTTTAAGTTAGTATAAAATTTTGAAAGTCAATGGGCTGACATACTCATTATACCACATTTGTTCTTGCACATTAAAGACCTAAATCTATTATACATTAATGTACAATACAGACCATGTTATTTATTTCAAATTCAGTGATTCTTTGATTAACACATCTCAGAATTTAAACACCAAAGATCTACATCATTAAAATGATGACATGCCCCTCACAAAAATTTTAAAAAAGGTAACTCTCAGAATTTAGTAAGAACAAAACAACTTCTTTTCAGCCACAATAATCTCGGTCCCCAAGTTTCTTTCAGTTGACAGCTGCCATATCAGCAAAGACTATCATTTTTTTAAAACATTTTATTTATTTATATTTAGAGGGGAAGGGAAGGAGAGAAATATCAATGTATGGTTGCTTCTCGTGCATCCCCTGCAGGGAACTGGCCTGCAACCCAGGCATGTGCCCTGACTGGGAATCGAGCCGCGATCATCTGGTTCACAAGCCTGCACTCAATCCACTGAGCTACACCAGCCAGGGCTGCAAAGACTATCATTTTTATCTCAAGGGAAAAAAGGGAACCTGCTGTAAAATGCTCAAATTCTAGATTTCCTGAAACATTAAATACAAGTTAAAATCTAACTGATAGCACCAAAAAGGCACTGAAGTCTAATTATTGCTGGAGTATAAAAGTTAAACATTTGCATTTCCCCTTTTAAAAATCCTAAGTGAAATTTTAAGCCAGAATACTGAAAAGAATCAAACATAATCAAGAAGAATCAATCAAACATAATCAAAAGAATCAAACATAATCAAGCTTTTTTGGCTTTATTTTGCCTTGTTTTGATCATTTTTATAGCATATTGACCGGAATAGAATTGCCCCATTTGAAGAGCAAGGGATAGATAAACCCTAGTTTCCTAACTACACAAAAGTGAGTATATTAAAAACTCTTATTGACACAATTAAAATAATTTCCTTGTTGATTTTAAAATACTTGACATAAAATCAATTTCAATTTTCATATCTGTTTTTAAAGGGACATAATTTAGTATGACTCTGTAACTCAGATTTTAGAAACTTAGAAATCATGTCACTACTCAAGAAAACCTTGGGTTCTCTTGGGCGTTCTGCCCTTAAGAAGACACCTACTCTGTGTTCTATGTTCCTCTGAGACATTGCAAGTTTATAAAACATTTTCCTACCATGGGAAAGTTCTCAAAGTTCAAAAAATTCATAATGTCAAAGAGATGTACTGTGCAGCTGATGGGGCACACCAGAATTTGAACTGGGTGGCATACTCTTCATGGTATCGATGCACAAAAAGTTGATGTCACTGTTTCTCTCTGGCACTTGGTGTTTATACTCTCTGATTTTCAGCCTTTACATTTCCTGAGGTTGTATTAATATGTGTTTATATTCCAAACGTGATAACAACTTTATGCTAAAAGTTTTCTGTGAATTGGCTTACTCATTCCCAAAACAACCCTCAGGAAGGTACTCTTATCTCCATGTCATAGATGAGGTAATTGAGGCACAAGGAGGTGGATTCACTTGCCAATATCACCAAAGTAGTAAGCAGCCAAGTCATAATGTGAACTCAAGCAAGTTGTCACTAGAACTGTGAATATTAATGACTTCACCAAATGTTAGGATCAGGTACATGGGTCTTTGTGCCACACAGAATACATGTACAATTGTGGTAGATACACTAAGTTGTCTCCATAGTCATGCCTTTTGCATATTATGAAATAAGACCACAGAAAATAACTGACATTTCTCATATAACATAGCTGGTATATTTCAGAGCTGAGTCTAAACTCCGGTGTATTTAACGCCACACTGAATGATTTTTCCACCGTGTCATAGCTCTCTGGGAAATATGACCATTGGTAGGTCTGACTTTGAAGTCTCGTTTCTAACCAGAAGCATAGTAGTAGGACAGTGGTCCATGGAAAGCAATATGTGGTTTAATGCTAACAACTGTGAAGGAGGTAATTTGGAAAAGAAATTTTTATCAACTTATACAAATATACTTTATTTGTATAGTTCTAAATTAGGAAATGGACCTAAACTCTTTAATGAGACATAATCGATTTTAAAGACAGAAGAAAAATAATAGATAAAAGAAAGTTAGACCCTAGACTGTCAGTTGACGACAATGACCAAAATCTTTGGGTAGGCGTTAAGGTGATGGGCACAGTTTCTTCCCTTTAGGTGTTTCTGGTCTGAGACATTTTGTAATTACAGCAAACAACATCTAGCATTTATTATGTGCCTTCCATTGCTGGAAGCACTTCACATGGCTTTGACTAGTATCTTGAAAAATTTTTCACAACAGTTTCATTAGGTATGTAATATTACTTAGATAATCTTCAAGTGAAGAAAAGGAAACAGAGAGCAGTTAAATCATTTTCCCAAGACCAGATAGTCTGGTCGGGCTTTAGTCAGTGCTCTTCATTTTACACGACAATGTGAGTGCCAGCTGTGTGCAATGGCTTTAAATATAGTTTTGCTAATCTTTGCTGCCACAACATTGCAGAGTAGCAGGCTTAGCCCCACTTCACAGACTGGAACATGAAGATCTGCAGCCCATACTTTGTTATTATACCTATTAACCTGATTTAATACACACCTCACCTGTACAAGGGTAGACAGAGACCTTAATACGTAAAATTGTTCCCCCTTTTATTAAAAAGACTTTCTTCCACTGAATGTGCTCTGTGCCTCTGTCCAAGACTGCTCACCTGTATTTATATGGGGTCTGTTTCGGTGCACTCTGTTGTTGTTCCATTGATGTGCTGTCTAATTTTCACCAGTTCCATGCTGTTTTGATAACTGTCGCTTTATAGTAAGTCTTAGAGTCAGGTAATGTTAGTCCTTCCACTTCGTCCTTCTCTTTCGATGATAATGTGTTGGCTGTTCTGGGCCCTTTTTTTCACTTTATGAACATTAGAATCAGTTTGTGCATATCCAAAAAATAACTTTCTGGGATGTTGATTGGGGTTGAATTGAATCTATAAGTTAATATGGAAACAATTTACCTCTTGACAATATTGAGTCTTTCTATCTATGAATATGGATTATCTCTCCATGTATTTAGTTACTTGATTTATCTCATTAAGGTTTTATAGTTTTACTCATATCGATCTTGGACATATTTTGTCAGACTTTTACATTAGTAATTCATTTATATTACATTACACTATAATGTAATGTATCATTTAGATTACATTAGTAATCTAAATGATATTGTGTTTTAAATTTCAAATTTAATTATTTATTCCTAGTGTAGTGAAGCAAGTGCCTTTTGTTTACTAACTTTGTGTCCTGAAAGCTTTCTACAAACCTTATGGGTTACAGGAGTTTTTTGTCAATTGTTTTCCTACGTTGACAACAATGTCATATACAAAGATAGTGTTATTTATTTCTTCCCAATATGTGTACCTTTATTTTATTTTCTTGCTTATTGCATTAGCTGGAACTTCAGGACAATGCTGAAAATGAATGGTGAGAGGGGACATGTGTGCCTTGTACCCGATTTTAAAGGAAAAGCTTCAAGCTTCTCACCATTAAGTGTAATGTTAGTTGTAGGTTTTTTGTGAATGCTCTTATCAGGTTTAGGGAGTTCCCCTGTATACCTAGATTACTGAGAGATTTTATCATGAATGAGTGTTGGATTTTTCTGTGTCTGTTGATATGATCATAGGATTTTTCTTCTTTAGCCTGTTGATGCAAAAGGCTGCATTAATTGATTTTGAATTTGAACCAGCCTTGTATAACTATAATAAATCTCAGTTGGTCATGTGTTTAATTCTTTCTATATTTGTCTGGATTTTATGTGCTAATATTTGTAAAGATATTTGCATCTATGTTATGAGAGATATTGGTCTGTAGTTTTATTTTCATGTAATATCTTTTTACGGTTTGGTATAATGATAATGCTGGCCCCATAGAATAAATTAGGAAGTGTTTCCTCTACTTGCCCCTTTGGAAAGAGATTGTAGAGAGTTGGTATAAATAATTTCTTCTTTAAATGTTGCTAGTATTCACTAATGAACCCTTCTGGGCTCGACGCTGTCTGTTTTAGAAGGTTGTTACCATTAATTCAGTTTTTAAAACAGATATAGATTTATTCATATTGTTTAGTTTTTTTCCGTGAGTTTTAGTAGATTGTGTCTTTTGAGAAATTGGTCCATTTCATTTAGATTATCTAATTTCCTGGCACACAGTTGTTCACAGTGTTCCTCAATCGTGTCTAATATCCATGGGAGCTGCAATGATGTCTCTGACTTGATTTCTGAGATTCGTAATTTGTGTTCTTTCTCTCTCAATTAATCTGCCTAGATGCTTATCAATTTTCTTGATCTTTTCTAAGAACCAGCTTTCCATTTTGTTGATTTTCTCTAGTGTTCTCTTTGTTTTTATAATCCACACTCAAGCATCTGTTTTCTTACTGATTTGAGAGAGGGGGGTAGGGAGAGAAACTTTGATTAGTCGCCTACAGTAGGTACCCAACTGGGGATTGAACCTTCAAGCTTATGGTGTCTGTGATGATGCTCCAACCAACTTAGCCACTATGCCAGGGCCATTTTTCTGTCTTAAATTTTATAGATATTTTCCATAATGTTCATTATTTCTTCTGCTTACTTTTGATTTAATTTGCTCTTCTCTTTCTAGTTTCATAAGGTGAAAGCTTATGATTGATTTTAGATCTTTCTTCTTAATATACACATTTAGCATATGAAGTATTCCTCTAAGCATGCTTTTGCTGCATCCCCCCAAAACTTGAAAAGTTATGTTATTTTCATTTCATTTAACATACTGACCCATTCCTCTTGAGATTTCTTATTTGACCAGGTATTATTCAAATGTGTGCTGTTTAATCTGCAAATATTTCAGGATCTTCTGCTCTTGTTTGGTTAATAATTCATGTGAGCTTGTAAAGGATGTGTATTCTGCTGCTACTGGGTGATCTAGTCTCTATCCATTACACCCAGTTGATTGATGGTGTTGCTTAATTCAATCATGCCCTTACTGATTTTCTCCGTCTGGATCAGTCTGACTGTGAGAGAGGAGATTCGAGTCTTTAACCACATTAGTGGATTTAACCGTTTCTCTTTGGTTCCATTAGTTTTTGCCTGACATAGTTTGCTACTCTGTTTTGGAGCCCTTGAATGTCAAAGATTATGTCTTTCTTTGAAATGGACCCTTTTATTATTATGTAATGTCTGTCTTTATCCCTGATAACTTTCCTTGCTTTAAACAAGAATCGCCTTTTAGTTATAAAATAGCAGGCCCTTAAACAGCTTGCTTATGTTTTAAATTTTATGGGATTTCATATTTCTCAGAGAGAAATTTTATGGGTGCAACATGTAAAACACAGGTACAAAGACAAACTAAAATCCAGGTTTCAAACATTGCCAAAATATGACAAAATCATAAAATCCAGACAGTGTGAGCAACCATGTCCCCTTCTACTTCTTTGCTGTGTAAGGTTTGACACAGCACTTCTGTGTTCCTGGATGTAAGGTGACCTTTGGGATGCTTTAATGACATCTGAAAAAAGTGAAAAGTCTGAACAACTTGAGCATCAGACTTGGAGACTATTAGATGTTTATTGCTAAGCATCCATTTGATTTAGTAAAAAAATACGCAATACGTTGAATACTTTAGAATATACAGTATTGCTAATAATTCAGTCAAATGTCATTTCCATGATCTGTGTTAGGACTCTAACCAAAAGTGCTCAGTGACCTGACACAGTTTACAAATAAAGAAAGTGATGTGTCGATGCAGCTTCATTGATTGTAAGCAATCTACCAGCTCTGGGGGCTGATATTTATTGAGGGGGCCTATGCTTGAGTGGAGGCAGGGAGTGTCTGAGAACTCTGAAATTTTCGTTCATTTTGCTGGGAACCTAAAACTGCCCTAAGAGATCACCCCATTAAAAATAAAGGAAAAGTAACTCCTATGACAGACAGTTGATTTGCCATTTACATAATGTATAAAAGAGAAAGAATATCTTCTACAAGTAACCTAAGATGAGAGGATGTGGTATTTGCCATTTTCCTATAGAGGGAAAACACTTATTATGGGAATCGGGTGCACAAGATGTTGGTTGTAGCTGCTTTCAGAAGTAGATTTTCAGGATAAAAGCAAATACATGCTTTACCTCACCCCACAATCAGATTTAGGATGAGCCTCATCATTTCTTTATTTTTTGTGCTTACAAATAGAATTAAAGTGAACAAAGAGTCAAACATTCTAGGGAGAGGAAAAGAAAAAAAACATGGACCATTTTTGTTCAGAAGGAATGTCATCAGGGGTGGTAGCCATGCTGCCTCAAAACAAAACAAAAACAAAAACAAAAAAAGAAAAATAAAGGAGGCCCTGATCTAATGTGCAATGTCTGTACCCTGTTGAAAGCAACCTTACCTCTCCAGCCTGCTTCAGTTACATTTTTGAATCAAAAACCTACCATTGAAATGTGCTGCTACACCGGAGGAAGAAATCTTTGTGAAGGCTCTCTGCATAGATGGAGAAGTTCATAATTGAGAAAAGATCACAACTACCTTCTGAAAGTTGTCTTTATGCTTTGTTTTCTCTCCCACACTGCAAGAGAGCTCCCTAATGCCTTACGCTGCTGTACAGAGTTCTTTTGTTGGCTGTTGCCCAACCCTCAACTTGTGTGATCAGCAAAGTTCTAAAGAACTTTTCTTCTGTCTTGTTCTAATTCTACTTCACAGGCACTTTTGATGTCTTAACAAAATAAGTAGGTGGCTAACTAAAGATGAACATTGGGGTTTATTTGTTCTGTCCCTGAAACCACAGGAAACTGGAGATGTTGGTCAAACATTCAATTTTCAGTGTTTCATACATAAGTTTGGTCAATCTTTGGATCATTTCTCAACTCTTTGCAGTCATCCCAAACTTTTTTTTATCTCATAGTTTCCTGAAAGAATCAATGCAACACGGTATTCACCTAATACACCAATGGCTTTGAGTCATTTCTACAGATTCTAAGCTCTCTGGAACTTTTAAAATTCTTTTTAGTTCAGCTTTGCTATAACTCAGACTTGAAAGTAACCTACTACTATCATCAACAAGCTGCTTAAAGGTTTTAACAGAGAACTTCTACAGAAATTCTTCATCTCACACACTCTTTCTACGACTCTCATTTTTTCATCCTTGCCCATGAATATGTGTTTTTAAACTGATTTTAGAGAGAGAGGAAGGGAGAGAGAGAGAGAGAGAGAGCAACACTGATGTGTGAAAGAAACATCAATTGGTTGCCTTTCACAGTCAACGTGACTGGGGATCAAACCTACAACCTAGGTACATGCCCTAGGTGGGCAGTGGCTCAAACCAGCAACCTATTGGTTTACAGGATGATGCCCAACCAACAGAATCACCTGGCCAGGGCTCTATCACCCTCGTTTTTATTCCCAAGTTCCTTACCCTTGTTTTTGAATTGAAAACCTCGATTATAATTACACATTGGGTTTGTTCTTACTACTTTTTGTATTGTATATATTTAATTTGTGAATTGCCACCATTTTTATGCTTTTGCATCATTTTGGTTTCTGGGTTATTTTTCAGATAGTTAAGAGATATTCATTATATGTATATGTGTGTGTATATACTTACCAATTTACCATCAGGTTATCTGATTCCTATGACAATAAGAATATACTGCACAGGTATTTATTCTAAAAGAGACATAACTTACAGAGACAATAAAATTGTTCATATAGTTGTTGTCCTATACACTGAACAGATTTAGACACTCTTCCTATCCCTGAAGATATAAACTGAACCGATGAGGGAAAGTAGGAAAGCATAGACATGGGTTTGGTCTAAAGAATGAACTTTCTAGTAATTTTTAGATCTGTCTAAAAATTTGCTAAGAACAGGAAGTCATGCCCATGGGTTCCCAGGCACAAGAGGCGGAATAACCGAGACCGACAGGTGTGCGGCCAATAGGATAAAAGATCCCTTGCCAGCACTGATATCCCACAGCTATCTAAGCCGTACGGAGGACCGTGTACAGAATATATGTGTGCATGCATATTTCTACAAGTCATGAGGAGAACTCAGAGATCCTCACTGAAACCAGGACTCCACGTGCTGCTTTTCCAGCCCTGGCTCTGCCCTGACTTGCTATGTGGGGATTTGGAGTGAGGGATTTAATACTTGAGTGCTTGTCATTCATTCATAAAGGGAAACATTGTCCCCTGCTGTCACAGTTACTGGAAGGGTGACACTGAATTCTAGTCCCTGCTTTGCCACAAGGACACTGTGGGCCAGTCATCTCAACTGTGTAGGTCCTCCTTTTCTCACAGGTAGAATAATTAGATTATGAGGCCGCTGACATCCTTCCTGCTTTGATATTCTAGAGTAAGAACACATCTCAGGGCTGTTGATTCAAAAGCCACGAGCGAATAGGGTGACACTTGCCCTTAGAAAGTCCACAACTATTATTATGTAGTCAATCACTTTCACATAGTAATAATGACAAAAGATATGATTCCCTTTTCTTATGGCCTCAGGAAGTAATTCACATGTCTGCAGGCAAACAGAGAAAAAAGGTAGTTCCAGATCATTAACATCTGTTTAGAGATAACTATCAATTTGTTCCTACTAGCAAATACGTTTTCAAATATTCATCCGCTCAGCAACTATTGAGCACCTACCAAGTTCCAAACATTGGGGTACCAAGTGCTGGGGACAAAGTGAAAGAGACATAGGGAAATGGACCTTCTTTTCCTGGAGAAGTTCACTGTCTGGTGGAAAAAAGAAACATGTAATAGGTAGGTAGTAATAATCTGCTAGTATACTGCAGTGTAAATGAAGATTCAGGACTAATTAGGGCCAAATGCTTGAAAAATGTACATGTCTTGTTCTAAAAAAAAAAAGCTGGATGGTGAGTTTTTCTTCTCCCCGTTGCTAGGAACAAGGCTCAGCACACTGAGTCATCAAGGCTTAAATAAAATTCAATGGTAGTAATACCTTCCTTCGTGTGGTACAGGAAGGGCACAGTCAGCCGTCACAACTTGTTACAGAAACAGATCACTGCATCCCTGCTCAGTGAAGCTAATCCTCCTTGGACATGATAAGGCACGAAGAGGTTGACACCCAGAGACTTCCCTCACCTCCGTTCCAATAGTGCCCAGAGCCTCACAGCCAGCCAGCCTGTGTGCTGTTTGAACAAGACATACTTCTGCACATGGTTAATACAGACCTTAGGGTCTAGTTTGGAGAATCAGATACACAGGTATCAGTTTCCTGCTTTCCCTTCCTCCTGTCTTCTGTTCCACTCCCCTCCCCCCACAGCCTGTCAATGGTCTCTGTTCTTTTCGTGGGTGGGTTAAAGGGTTTTAGACAAACATTGAAAAGCTCCCTTATTTTATGGCTTCAGCTGGAGACTGATGTTTTCTATCCCTGGAGGACGCTTGGAGAGTGAATTGCCTCATTGTTTTCCGAGGAGAGCGAGTCACTGAGAAAAGTGGGTGTCTAGCTGAAAGACTGCGATCCTTCAGAGCCAGCCCTGCTGCTGAGGCTGACCCCAAGAAACAGGCTAGCTTGACATCCAATTCGACAAAGCTGTTAGAAATGCAAAAACAAAGCAGGCATTTCACATGTGCAAAAGGTCATTTGTAGAAAGCCCCCACGGAATTCAGATAAGTTAGATGCAATCATTTTTCTGATTCGGACACCAGTATTCTAGGCCATTATTCTAAGAAAAAGTTAGGCATTTGGCAACTATTTAAAAACAACCCTCTACTTCTTTTATGATATAGTCAAGGCAGTTTGGGATTATCCATATTTAAGGATGTACTTATTTATTCTATTTATACCAACTGTATTTCAGAAATTATTTTAAGTGGCCACACTCTCAATAAGAAGTCTACCCTAATTGCGGACTCAGTTCCTACTTGGAAATCTTATCCTACTTAAAATTTTATTCCACTTACTGAAATGACAATGAAATGAGAGGCCCAAGCAGTGCCAGGGGGGTGGCTCTGACATCCAGAAAAGAGCAGGACTTCCTGGCCACCTCAGTTGGCCCGATGCTTCGCATCTGCCACCCCCAAAGCAGGCTGGCAGACCCTCCTGGCACAAAGTCGGAGCACCACGGGAAAGCGGGTTAAAGCTGTGCCCTCACAGCCTCGCAGATTTTTGAAGCAGTAAAGCTGAACAGGAAGACAAACCCAATGTTTGCCCAGACTTTTCTCTGGCTGCATTCAGACATGGCCCGTACAAATTCAGCCTACTTCAGCATTCTCTGCTGTGGGCCTGACTATAAATTTATCTCTTTTATAGGAGCTTGGATTTCTTTAGGCAGGGTGGGCATTTCAAGCCATGGGAACAAATGTAAATGCCAGACAGGGTTTCTGAATAAGTAACTGCATTTGGTGAATGTTTTCCTGCTCCTTTCTCCATTCAATCCATTTCTTCACTTTATTTTCATCTGAAAGGTCTCCTGGCCACTCCCCTCCACCAAGAGCCAATGGCTGTTTGTAGAAAGTTATATTACGTGAACTTTTCAGCAACATAGGATAATGTTGACCATGCCCTCTTTTTCAAAAGTCTCTTTCCTTGGCCTCTCTGATGCTTTTTTTTCTATCCATTTTGGCCTTTTCTTCTCAAAATCTCCTTTCTTATTACAACCTTCAACTTTACACTTTCTTAAATGGCATGTTTCCTCCAGTCTTGATTTTAGTTTTAGTTTTTTATTTTCTTCTAGGCCTTCACCTCTGCTCTCAGTGGTATAGTTTCCAAGTGCATTGGATGGTTCCAATAAGCACGGCCAACTCAGCCCTGTTTATTGAGGGCTAGTCCTGTACAGTAAATTGTCTCCTGGAAATAAGCACACAGATACTCCACAGACTCCTCAAAACAAATATATCTGTAACGGAAGTCTTCCTTCGTTCATCATCCCCAACAGGCTACCTTTCCTTGCTGTCCCGTGTCCCCTAAATGGTGCACCACCTACCAGAGGGAGAAATGAGGAGTTATCATTCTTCCCTTCCCATCACTGTTATATCTGTTAATTGCTTAAGGTCTCCTGAATCTGTCTCTTCTTGTTGACCCTAGCCTCCAGCTGTCGGTGTTAATGAACGTCTACCTTAAAACCAGCAAATGGTTTCCCAATGGTCCTGGGATTAATTCCATAATCCCATGCATGCCCTTTAGCAAGTATCGGCCTCTTTCCCATCTCAGTTTGGCCGCGACTATTCAGGAGCTATGATGAGACTGAATTGGGGCTCTTAGCATCCGGTCTTTCAAATCTTAGGGCCTCTCACTTGCTATTCTTTCTTTCTTTGGCATAGAAAGGTTTCCTCTTCTCTGTCTTCCCAGTTTTAAACTTAATTCTACTCCCCTTACCCAATGCTCTGTCAGCCCCTTTTACCTCCCCTATCTTAACAGTTATTACATTTTATTTCAATAGCTTTTTTAACCACTCTTTTATGCTAATACACTGTAAACTCATTACGGGCAGGATCTAATTTATCTCGACTTTCCCAAGTGACTGGAAGGTGTAGAAGATCCTCAGTAAATATTGTTGAGAGAGTAAATTAATGGATTTTTAATGCATTTTGTGTAATGAGTATAATCATGAGCATTTTAAAAATGCTTTACAGAAAATTTCAGTTGGGAAATAAAAGGTACATTGGCATTTACTCATGAAAGCAAATATACACATTTGTGTGTTGGTTGATAGTTTTTTTATTTTTAGTTTTTTAATTGATTCTAGAGAGTGAGAGGGAGAGAAACATTGATGGGCTGCCTCTTGCATGTGCCCCAACTGAGCACAAAACCCTCAACCCAGGCATGTGCCCTGACTGGGAATCAAACCCAAGACCTTTCAGTTTGCAAGACGATGCCCAGCCAACTGAGCCATGCCAGCCAGGGCTTTTCCTTTTTAATTTGTGTATTGACTCTAAAGAGAGGAGGCAGGAGGGGGAAAGAATGGGAGAGAAACATCAATGTGAGAGAGTAACACCAGTATGTGTTTGCTGATATGTAAAGGAGATGATACCAGGGTCATGTTTCTGCCGTCTCTCCAACGTAGCAGCCAACTGTTCTCTGAGAAACACTTCTTTTGTGGGAATGAAAAACTAAATCCAAGTGAGTTGTGTTCATTTTTTTCCACAAGTTATTTGTTTTGCTGCACATCTCTGCTGAATCTGGGGGATAGCACAGGGTGGCACCCATTAGCAGCACATGCATTGGCGACAGAGAGCAAGGCTTAGAATTAGAGAAGAAAGCGAGCGATGCCTTGAAGACACCAGAGGTATCTTTGAGGAGGAAAGATCAACAGGCAAAGACATCCCTTCCCTCAGGCACACTCCTGTGCCGCTTTTCAGCTCACCCAGGTGCACCCTGGGAGGTGGAAAGGTGAAAACACAGGAGGGAAGCAGCTCTGCCTGGGAGGTTGAACTTGAACTGACTATGGGGTGTCCTACATTTGGGTGTCTCTGGGCCATACTAGAAGAAGAGTTGTCTGGAGCCACACATTAAATACATCGTGACACATAATCACAAAAAAGAATCTCAGAATGTTTTAAGTAAATGTGTGATTTTGTGTTGGCCATGTTCATAGCCATCCTGGGCTGCACGTGGCCCGCAAGCTGCAGGTTGGACACCCCTAGAATTGACTGAACAATTACCTGAGACTGTTGTAAACAAAGAGAGACTGAGTTATCCACAGGTGTGAGTATTGGTTGTCATTATAGAGCAGAAATGAGGACTTGTGAGCAAGTCAGGTTTCTTTTGGGGGAAGAGAAAGAACATTAAATATCTGGTCATCTGAGTCATAGTGTCTAATCTTGTATCCAATGTAGAGAGAAGTCAAGTCTCCATTACAATATTAGGAAACACCCTGCTCATCTGAGTGAGCTGAGTATACAACCCATTCAAGAAAGAAGTGTCACTCCCAGATAGCTTCCAAATCATTATTTTAGTGAAAGTATCAATTAGAATAATCCATGGCCACAAGGAAGCCCAACCCATCCCCCATGAGAAAAGGACTGTGTGTTTTCCCTTGATTTCAATCCCCTAGGCCTCCTGTATCCCCCTCTTCGCAGCACCTCCCACACCTCCCCTTCCCACCTCTGTCTTCATTTTTAGCTATCTCTCACTTTTTAAAAGTGAATAAAAATGAGAACTTAAAAAATGAAAGTTTTAATCCTTTGATATTCTCTCCTTGCCTCAAAGGAATTATCTTTAAGAATATTGACTGGGCATGTAAATCAAGGACTGAGAAAGAAAAGTCTCAAGATAAAATATAAAATGTGATTTGAATATGTCCTTTTTTATCAGGAGTGAGTATAAATTTCATTCAAACTACTGGTAATAAAACAATAATAGGATATTGGCAAATTTTACTCTGGAAAACCAAACTCTGGGCAGAAAGTAAAACTCTTGCAATTGCCACTTCTGATTAAAATTTCTCAACAAGGTAACTTTACCACATTGTTATTATAAAAAATGTCTTCTTCCCCTTCTATAGATATATTACAATTTCTGAAGCAATCTGTGACCTTAGCATTATGAGAAACTTGTAGAAATTTCTATCAGCTTCCCAGAGGATCCATAAACAATACTATGTTGGTGCAAATACATAAGAAGAATTGCATGTAACTCTGATCCCCTTGTTCAGGATAGATACTGTCATTTTCATTGCTGTATGCCCTTCCATTGTATGGGTAAATAAACGTATTCATTTATAATTTATTTATGTATCATCTATAATCATGTTGCTGAAAACAAAGTTAGGAAGCTGCCCATCTTCTAGAACAGGCATGTGGCTTTAACATAGGTAAAGCCCCTCAGTACCCACTCAGTCCAATGTCTATACGGAGTCTATAGAAAATGCAAATGGTCTCTGATTGCATTAAATGTGCTATAGCAACAACTGTGAAGCAAGTCCTTGAGAATTCAACCGTGCAGGCTGGCCTGGTGGAGTCATACGTGGCTGAAGACGCACTCTATAAAGACTCACCGTGGAGAGTGAAGATTTCAAATGAGGCTTAAGTACTGAAAAAGCAAGATGTATTAAGTGTACAGTCTTGATTTCTTAAATGTACTGTGCCTTTGCTTGTAAGAGTAAGGATAGGAGTTATGATAAGGGAAGTCCATACTTCCTGAAAAATTAAGTAATAATGGCAAAGAAAAATGCTATTTTGTGATGAATCCTCTTTATGCTGATATATTTTGGATGCAGCATCTAAAGCTTTAGGCTCATCTTGGGTAGGAGAATTAGTTCCTTGGTCACCACCACTTCCAAATAAATCCTTTGTCTGTTGTAAAGCCAGATTTGGGAGGCTTACAAAAGACGGGCTTTCTTGGGCGGCTCCCAGAGCCTCCACTTCCTGCTGGGCCCAGAAACACAACAGCAGCAGCCCATCTTGTGATGTTTTGGCTCCTCGACTCTGACCACCAGCCAGAAACCGGGGGTGGAACAAAGAAGGAGCATCAGTAGAAACGTTTCCAATTTTTGCAAAATACAATGTTCCAGATAACCAGAAACGTCGGGGTGAGGTGGGGGTCAGAAACAAGCACCACAAATTATATCTTGCCCTCTGGCAGCAGAAGCACTTCTGGACGTAAGGCTCCGTGAAAGCAAAAGCCACGTCCGTTGTCACTTCTCTCTTTCCTCCCAAATCTAATAATGGGCTTGCACATGGCTAGATGGTGGTAAATATTGGTGGAATGAATGAATGGCTGATGAGTGAACGCGTCACTACGATTAGAGATTAAACTGTTTGTAGAATGGCTGGAGGACAAAAATACACAAATGTTTCTTTTTCTCCAGTTGTAAAACAGGGCTCGTTTGATTTAATTAAAATTAAGAGGCTTAGTGAAAGCCTCTTAACAAGCAGGCTTGTGCTGCTTGTTACTAACAAGCAGTGCTGTGCACGTGTGAGCTATTCTCTCCAGAGGCCCGCGGGAAGCAAAATCGGAGAAGAACCTTTACCTCCATAGAGTCCTGACCGGCATTTCCACCGGCCTACACCATGAGGACACAATTTCTCTGGGCAGCAGCATCACCAATTTTGCTTTGAGAAGCAAAGAGCTTTGAAACTTTCCCCACAACCAGCATGGTGGAAGAAGGTAGGAAAGACGCACGAAGGATCATACAAGAGGTGGTTGCAGGATCCAGAGGCTGAGAGTGGGAACGTGGCTGGAAAGGCTTCATCCACTCACTCGCAGAAGTCTGTCCTGCTGACCACCGCTGCGCACAAGCAGGAGCTGCAGACACCAACCCTTATCCTCTGCCAGATGGCTGCTTCTTACTCTCATTTCTTCTGTTAAAAATATAATTTATGTTGCTCAAATGTTTAACAATTCTGGTTTCTGTCTTTACATGTTGTTATAAGATTTAATTATGTTATAATTACCTATATTTTTATGATTAGTGCTTATTTTATTAAACCCCTTTTCTATCCTAACTTGTTTTGATTAACTGTTGATTTACTTGTTACTATTTTTATTTTCAAGTATTTAAAATATATTCCAAATATAAAATTCTACGCCTAAAAACTCCGGTTTAAAAAAAAAAACTAGTGGACTTCTTTTAAAAAAGAACTCTTTCTACAATATATGTTCAAAATATTATCACAGTTACATGTCATGATTCTTTACTATTAGCTAAAACAAAGTCTATATTCAAATTTCCTCATTAGACATAAAACAGCCAGCTGTCTTTTTAGCTGTACACCCTAAAACTCTCACCCACATGCACAGCCCCCATTACACACACACCCAAGTTGCATATCTGTATATACCTTGTGTCCGTCTGTCTTCAGGCTACAGAGGATGATCTGAAGAAAGCCTGTCCCTCCCTTGTTGCCCTCCATTCCCCCTGGTCATCTTTGTGGTCATCACCACAACCCACCACTCCCCACTCAGCTTTCCCAGGGCAGCATAGAAGATGCAGGTGGTCAGTTGTGTAACTAAAAACACGTTTCTGAACACGCTGTTCCAGGCAAACTCTTTTCTGCTCCAAACCCGTGTTAGGACTTGGACTGTTTCAGCTGTTACAGCCGCTCTCAAGAAAGCACTTGTACAATGTGGAAGAAAACTTTCCTCGATTTTGTATTCGGGAAGCACACAGGAAGGACCAAGAGCCCTCGCTAGTGCCAGCACAGATGACAGAGCTGGACGAGTGTCCCCAGGAAGCCTGGGTCTGCTTTCATTCCCTCCCCCACTGATTGTAGCTTCTCAGGCACACCACCAACAAGGTTGACTTGCACAAGTACTCCCAGTCACTGGGAGTGTAAATGTGAAAGCTGGATCGCACACACACCAGGACCCTCAAACACACACACACTTTCTGAGGCAGGTGTGACCTTTCATTCTGAACACGGGGACTTTTACTGACCCTCTCAAGAACCCAAAATTTGATAGGCAGTCAGGATAGGGGGGCATTTCCTCATTTTCTTTCCCATTGTCCAGAACATGTTTTCTGGAACTACTTGTCCATAAAAAGCAGTCTTTACATTTTAAAATTATCTCTTAGCAGCAGCGACTGCTTAACTCACAGGACCCCACCCGCAGAATGTCCTGTGAGGGCCATTAGAGACCCCATCTTCAAGGTGCAGTCCCTACGAAGACATAGTCCAGTCATTGGGTTCTCTGAACATGTCCTAAAGCAATGCCATTCTCAGGGGACCTCTTTGTGCCAGGTGTGCATTTTCCTGTCATTGTTACCCTCATTGTGGTGTCAGATAGAAGGCACAGGACTTGTACCAGTAAAGGAGCACCTGTGATCTCTAAGGCATTTTTGTGTAAATTAGCAACAGGAGCTCACCCTGGAAAGATGGCCCCTCTGGGCATCTGCTTCCCAGAGACCAGCTAGGCAACCTTTGTGCAAAGGGAAAAGGCTCTCTTCTCCCTGGGGGAAGAGTCCCCCTGCAGGGGCTGGCCCGTGTCTGTCCCAGCCCTTCTAATTGGCTGATTCTCTCCCCAGATGCACAGCCTTACTTGGCTGTTCTGCCCCTAAGTTCCTAATGGACCAAGAGAGGTGCTGGCCTTTGTATTAACTGTATTTTAACCTGATGCATGATTCTTTCCCACTAGTTCTGTAGCCTCTATTGCATTAGCATCCATGGCTTTATCTGCATTAGGCTTCAAAATGAGGCTTCAAAGGTATTTGCCAAAACAAGAAAAATGGAAAGAAAATAAGATCATAGGCAAGTAAGTAAGGAGGTTGGAGGATAAGAGGCCTCTGTACTCTTTCTGAAGGGAAAGCCGAAAATCAGTCTCTCTACTAACCTGGCTGATGGTTATGAGGCAAATGATACATTATAGGCACAATTCACAACAGTAACAGGACTCAGCACTAGAATGTGTGTTCTGAGAAGAACAGCATTAACACGGATCTCGCTGTCGGAGACAGCGCTCAAGTGTACCTGGGCACCCAGAGCATCTCCTTGCACATCGTGGGTGTGTGGCTAGCTCGTACTCTCTCTGCACATAAGGTCTTTGTTTGCTTGTGGCTCATAGATATCTTACTACAATTTTTTAACAAAGTGGATGTGCTAGTGGGTGGAACCAACATAAACCTGACTTTAAAATCTCTTTTCTGTTATGTTTCAGTGCAGAAGATTAGATGGGAATTATTTACATTTCAGGCTATAAAATTGTAACTACTATGCTGTCATCATTTTAAAGTGGAGAACAAATATTTAAAGCTTTGTGCAAAGATATACGATAAGGAAATAACTCTTACAGAAAAAATTTATGAAATTATGTGTCATTTGGGAGGTTTTCAGAGAAGTGATATGGGAACTTGTTTTTACTAAACTGACCCTCTACAGCAAAAAAAAAACAAAAAAAACAAAAAAAAAAACCTCAAACTTTTGTTAATGTGGAAAAGTAAAATCTCATATAATTATTTCATTTTCTTGCTTCTTAAATCTAGTGCCCGGTGTAAATGCTTAGGGCACGAATACACAGTAATTGAGTTAGAACAATGTGAGTTCATTTCCTATGTGTAAGTTGAAAGCTTCACTGTGTGGAGCTTTATTTGGACTCCTGAACCCCAAGTCCACTGGAACCTAACACCCCTATAATTTAGGGAACAGGGGACTAAGAATAGCACAAAGAAACTCAAACCCATTCAAAGTGTACTGGGCATGGCTTTCCACTGCCTACAGAGAAGTTCTACACCACCCTGACAGCCTGTCTAATTGTAGGAACTCCTAGAACCTGTGGGTGTTTAAGGATAAAATACAACCCATGGAACACCCTGCCTCAAGATTTAAAGCACTCAAATGCCTACCAGAACCAGAGAGGAATATGAGTGAAGCAAGGGAGGGTGTGCCTATTAAGCATGCGAACTATTTTGTATTTCCCTGAAGATTTGCGCTTTCCATTTTTTCTTAAAATATGTGGTGGCACTGGTATGACGTGGCATTTAGTACTGCGTGATTGATAAGAGACATGTGCAGCAAAGGAATATTTCCAATGCTAAAAAGAAAAGAATAAAATAAAACTGACTTTGCTGGTGTGACGACTGGTGACTGCTACTCAGCCTCAGTGTCGGAGACAAAGGGAGGGATCAAATTTCTGCTGTCCTGGAAAGCTTCTGTCTTGCCTAATGGGGACAACTGGCCCTCAGCCCAGGTCCTTGGTGGCATATGGAAATATGTAAACTCCTTGTTCCCCATCTTCCACACTTTCAAGGGAAGACTGAAATTCAGATCTTCCCATGTTAACATGGTAGCTTAACCTCTTTAAAACTGGTCGAGTGAAGAAAAACACACAAGTCCTGTTTTTGGAGGTCTCTGGTCTACACCATTTCAAATGTTCTTGGAATTTGAAAGGGATTCAAACAGAAATCAGCGAGTGACCTACACCCCAATGTAGAAGGTTCTGCTTTCAAGTCTGACGTGAAGCCTGTCCTTTCACTGTGTTTGTTCGCGGCTCAGTAATAAGGACTGGCTCTCTCCCCCCACGTGTCTGTGATTCTCTGGCATATCGATGGAAGCTTTTTTCAGTATTCAGCATGTGTTCTGTACGCGGGAAGACGTGTCCTATGTTGTCTGTGTGCTTTCATTCTTGATACATATTTGTATCTACAGATCGCCAAGTGAGAAAGCTTCTTCGTGTATTTCACTGGATCAAGATTCCTGTCTCTGCTGGTAATAGTTACAGGGGTCCTGGAAGATGGACTAGGGGCACCTAAGGAACGGGGCTGCACAAGTCACAGATGCATCAGTGTTGGCTGCAGTTAAGAGGTGGCTAAAACCAAGAACTGAAACCTTTGATCTTCCATTGGCACCTAGTGCTCCTTGTTTCCGATATATAAAATACTCCAGGAAAACACACCTAGTTTTGCTACTCTGAACTTCAGGCATAAGTCAACAGAAGCAGGAGGCCTAGAGCCAGGGGGCTAGGCTCTAGAGGGGGCTGCCCCAAGCCCTCTTTGACTCCTGTTGTTTCTTCCAAGAAAATTCTCTAGACCTCACTTGACCACCTCAGCTACCTCGGAGCAAAGAGAAATGAAACAAAGAGCAAATACAAAAGCTTTCTCCCTTAAGGCCTGGCTTGGTCTAAGGTGGGCAATCATTGTTTCCTTCCCTGTAGGCACTTCTCTTTGATCCCACTTGGCCTTCCAAGAATAGGGATATCTCTGAAATAGAATATGTCACAAATTACAATTTTATACTATCTGCAGGCTCTTCCTCCTCCTACCTCTATCTCTCCCTCTTTCTACCTTGATCTCTCTCTTCCTCCCCCTTTTGCTTCCTTGTGTCATATACTAACATTGCCCAAAATAAAATAGTAGTAAATTTAATGTCACTGATTTATCCTAAGCACTCAGCAATCTGTGAGAATAAGTTAACAGTGCTCAACTTTTCCTTTGGCCAAATCAAGATTTCCCTGGAATTGTCAAGGTAGACATTTTCTAATAAGTAGCAGTTGTTTTTGGTACTTATTAGAAGTACCGAAAAACCAAGAAACAAAACTAACAGAAAAAGAAACAGAAAAGAAAGAAAACAAATTCCATTCCCCTCTATTCTTCAATTTAGCCCACAATTCACATATGGAAGGAAGGGCCTTTAGTTGAAAACTCACCCCGAAATTCAAAATTTTTTGAAGTTTCTTTAAAATTATTATGTTCTCATTTGGTTTAGTATCTTTTTCATTTAGTTCTAAATTCATCTCACCCTTCTGGGAAACAAATGTGTGAGTGTCACTTATTTCAAGAAAATCTCTCACCAATATGTGGGTGAAATGGAGGCAGATTTGAATTGTAAAAATTTGTGTGGACCCCTGACATTTCCTAGTTGGAAGGGAATGGGTTCTGGTCTTAAAACACACGTTGATTAGATACCCCTGCGATTTGTAGGAAAGCTTCACCCCCAGGAAGAAGGTCACCCCAGTTGGGCGTGGTTAAGAACAAATAAAGTAGCCCGAGTGTCTACAGGGGCCTTGGAGGCTTCCCCTTTAATAGTATTTTCAAATTTCCCCAAACCGTTAGTGAGGAGAAGGGGAAACGCACTTGGGGCAACCCTATGCTTGCGTCTGTTTCTTTTCTCCCTAAATCCCATTTCAGTTTTAGTTTTAGAGGCAGCCTTTTCTACTGTTGCATGCAAAAATTGATTTCAGCATCAAAAGGGCTGCATTTTGTCAATCTTAAGTTGATCACTTCTAGTTAAATTTTCCCGATGTTGTAAGTACTTGCAAGTAAAAGCTTCCTATTCGTTGTTTGCCCACAGAAGTATTCGTGGGACTGAGGTCTGGGTGTTTCTGGCTTTGGAGGCACAATTGTCCCATGTTTGATTTTAGTTTTCTTTTGGGATCCTTAGAGTCTGAACAAATTTCTAGGGATATTGTGTAGTAGGTTGAATGTGTGCTGTTTGTGGGTTGAACTCCGACGGTCGTTCACCTCCCACTATCTCAAACCCTCCCATGCACCCCAGCCTCCACCTACCTCCACAAAGATCCACAGTCACCTAAGAAGGCCTGGCACTGGAGTTGGAGGGAGGAAGCACCCCCCATCCTCAGAGCCAAATGAGTGTAGGCTCATATTCACGTTGTTACAGAACAGGTCCAAGGGGGGGTAGATGTACTATTACTGAAAGGACCCCCCGACTAGGTTCGCTTGTCCGCCACCAGAAGAAAGATGTCTCTCAATGCCAAAGATTTGTGAAAAGGAAAGGAAATGTTTATTTAAGCTATACAGGCTTAAAGTAGTGACCTAATGTATTCATTAAACTATCAAAGTCCTTTAGAATACCCACAGAGGCCCACAGTGCTTCCTTCTCCCTCTGCCCTAATTTGCGGTACCGTATCTCAGGAAAAGAAGTAGATTCAGGCTCCCGACACCATCAGCTGTGTCATTGGCCAGGATCAAGTCATGTGGTTCTCCTTGGTAAAGTTGTGGGGGTCTCCACCCTGGCCAAAGCCATGAGGTTCTCTCTGCACTGCCACGGCAGTGATTCCCCTCAATGGATCCCGCATCTGGGTTTAAATCCCCGCACCAGTCCTCCTTTGTAGCCCCATTTCCGACTCCTCCCACAATCGGTTATACCTGCCAGCACTCCCGTATCCTGCCAGCTTTACTGGGCTGCCACAGTGAGTGTGGACAGGCTGGCCCCATGGTGTGGAGCCAATCATTGCCAAGTTCTCATGCAGGCCCTGTAACCAGGGGGAGTTGCCTTCTAGTTACGTATTGGGTGGAAGTCACTTCCATCCCCCTGACTCAGAGCGTGGCCACAGCTATTTAACATATCTATGAAACCAGTTAAAGGTTATATATATGTTAAATGACCATGCCTGAAGTTAGCTGCAAAGCTGTTGCTGTACAAAACAGCTCTCAATGGCTCCGCTCTTTGTGTCCCTTCCCTCAACTCTCACCTGTGGTGGGGGAGGGAGGGTGAAGACATCCTATATGTCTTTCTAATATTTCCTGGACATCCTGAGTTCTGGACCCCTTTCCACATCCTTTTCTGGGGGCCCCCTTTTGGCTGCACCCTGTTACAACATGGTAAAATGTTTGTTCACACCTTCAGAAAGCAATTTCGATGGAAAAACCAAAGTTAAAAGCCAGCCAGACTTTTTTTTTTTTTTTCGTGTCCTGTCTTAGTCTAGGTTCTCTTAATCCTTTAGCTATACCTCAAGGGCTTTAAAAAACAGCTCAAAGAAAGTTAGCCTGCATTCAACTTCAGGCATAAAGGAAGGAAGAAAAGGATGCCTTTCTAGCCAAGAGGCAAGGACCTCTCTCTCTCCATCAGGAACTTGTACACTGAGAAGGGAGGGCTGCTGGGAAAGGCCTCGTGTGATTTTACAGTGTTCCCGGAGGTGCGGATGTTGTCCTGCAGATGGCAGGGTGCCAGTCCAAGACCAGCTTATCCTGTGCGGCAGTCTTCAATCAGTGAGCACCTAACGGCTCTTACGTGCTCCATCCAAAGATGCTCCTGGCCATGCTGACTTTGTCAGGTGTTACTGACAAAGTTGGAAGTTATGGAGGTAGAACAAGGGCCCTTGAACCTTAGGAGAGAGAAGGGCAAGGGTAACGCCCTTGAGGGGGAGGGAGAAGTTGGGGGAAGGTGCAGGTGTGATCAAGAGTCTCCATCTGGGGTCCTCCCTGGGTCACCAGAAAATGTTAGTAGAAAGTAGACCTGACCCTGAGCAGGTCTGCCTAAGGCTGAGAGGTAGTGTGTGCATTTTCCCTTTTTGCAGGAAAGGCCTAGGATAGAAGGAGCTACAGGAGAGGGAGGAGGTGGGGAAATGAGCCTGGGCTCGGCTGCTTTGTCTCACTAAGAAGTCAGAGAAAAGGGGACCTTGGGGACAGGGTCAGGATCAGGGGGTTAGCCAGGGACATGCTGCCACTGCCCTCTGCTCCCCTGATTGCAAGTCTCATGGGGTCCCTTAGGATTTAGGAGATGCACGCCCGTGGGGAAAGAAGGCAGGAGTGCTGCTGGGAGGGAGGGTGTGCCAGGGTTCCAATCTTTAATCCACATAGTCCATCCAAATGATTCTTTCTATAAAACCTAAACTCTTTCTGTGCAAATTATCTGTTTCCCTTTCCTTTAGAGATTAATCTCCAAGTTCTTAAGGGGATTCTTAATTGTATAGGCCACACTGAGGAAAGCAAACCAAACTGAACACAAAAATAAACCACACCGTGTTAACCTTTATTAAAATGCTGGCACTCGCCATCAATTCTGTCAGTACCAGACTTTTGGTAAGTCTGTAAGAGACTCTTTACAAATATGATTTTTTTCTAGAAAGGAAGGAATAGACAGCTCTGACGCACGGCCCCTGTGCACACGCACGTCCAACGATTCCACGCTCGGCTCTGTGCAGAAAGAAAGGCCCTCCTGGAGTCTGAGCAAGGACATCTGCATGTAGGAAAAGGCTCCTTCGAGGGTGCTGCCCCATCTGTAGGTGGAGAGGAAGCAGAGGCAGGTGCAACGACAAAGCCCTGCCTACTTGACAGTTGTTCAGATGCTGTCCTCTCCCTTTGCATCGAGTTGCTTCCAGATGTCAAAGTAAGAAGATCAACTTCAGCAAAACTCACCCGTCAGGCGGTTTTCAAACACGACACGCTCTCAAGCCTTCCTCTGCCAGTTCAGGGGTGGAACACGGTTTTGTGAGAGCCACGTATCATGATCGCTGGGTTAATCAGAAAATACTCAGGTCATTTTGTATTGACGGAGCCGGCACCACGCCAGTTGAAACATTCTTACACAATCCAGCCGCTCGGGATGATTTGTACATTTTGGAACCAGGCACAATAAGCAGCTTAAGATATTTGGAGCTGTGAAATGAAAACAAAGGATGTGGTCCCTCTGTGACGCCCTGACCTCAGGGATCTGTGTGGTTTCCGGGATTATAAATTACCTTAAAAGAAATTGAGTGTTGGGCCCAGACAGATTATTTTGAGCAGCAGGATTACGAGGACTACGTGGACAGGCCAAAATGTCACAGAGTGGCTCTGTTTTGTTCCTTTTTAGATTTGTGGCTGTCATGGTTCTTCTTCCCTCTGTAAGTCACCTCTTGGCTCGGCAGAAATGAGCTGCAGACTGTGGACTAGCACGGAAGTGAGATTTGGGTCTCCCAGCTGTGTTGCTCTTAAGTGATTCAATGGCAGAACTAATGAGCTCCACACGCATATTTGGGCAGGGCAAAGTTCACGCTCAGGGGCGGGGCGGTCCAAAAGCACTCATTCTGCCTTGGCTGATAAGGAAATGCGCTTCCTGTTTCTCTCTGAGAACAAGAGACTTAAAGGAAAACTCGCCCCATGTTAGAGAGCCAGGGCACTCCCACTGCCTGACTTGTGACTCTGGTCTTGCTTTCCCAAAGCTGCCTCTGGCCAAGAGCTCTTCTTTGGGCTCTTGTCTCCCTGTGAGAAGAGAAAGGCGCTTGCTGCTCTCTGTCCTCTCTCCCCACCCCAGACGAAAATCCCTTTGCTATACATCTGAAACTCACGTAGAATAATACTGCATGTAAACTATAATTGAAAAGTAAAAAAAAAAAAGATTAAAAAAAATGCAAAATCCATTCCAAATATTGTTCAAAATAAGAAGACAAAGATCGCTTGAAAATACTAGAAATGAGAGGCATGTCACTTGGCTCACCTAAATCTAGATTCCTGTGTTACTATTTTTATAGTAATACATTTTCACCACAAAGCTAATGGATCCCTAAATACAATTGAGGCTTCTTATAATGACTGTGTCATTTTTCCCTTATAGCAACATTTAATCTTATGTGTGGGAAACTCTCTTTATGAGACTCTGTGGGCGGCAGGGACTTCCTCCCATCAGAGAGCTTGAAACTTCGCTTCCTCCGTGTCCCTTGAAACCCCGGTACAGGCACATGCCAGTTGGATGCTGTCTTCAGCGATGTTGACTTGGGAACAGTGACGCAAAGGTGTACGCATCAGGCTAGGGTGGCGAGACCCCCACTGAGTGTCCGGCAGGCGAGTTGGTGCCACAGGCCCGAATCCGTGTGGGAAACCGCGGCATCGTTGTTTACAGAGACCAGTTCCACTCAGCTTGACGTTGGGCAGTAGAACGTTGAGCTGCATTCCTAGCAAACGCCTCCAAGTCCATACACCAAGTTAATTTCTGTTACTTGCAACTAAAAACCCCGACTGAAGCACCTCATGAACCTCAATCCAAAATCCTTTTCCCAGCTCTCCTTGTTTAGCCTCCCCCAACCCACCCCTCCTTCCTTCCCCTCCAATCTCCTCTTTCCCCCTCCTCTCCCCTTTTCTCCTTCATTCTCCTCCCTCTTTCTTCCCTCTCCCCCTCCTCTCCCTTCTTCTGTCTCCTCTTTCCACTTCTCTTCCTCCTCCTGCCTTTTCTCCAATCTTTTCCTTTACTGTATCTCTCCTTCCCTCTTCACCCCCTCCCCCTTCCCTCCCACTCTTTACTCTTTCTTCCATCTCATTATTTTGTCTCTTCAAGTCATTATTGACAGTCCTGCCTTCAAAGTGGCAGAAATGAAAACAAACTCTCCACCTCATTTTATATAGTTGGTAAAACGGCAGTCCTGCCTTCAAAGTGGCAGAAATGAAAANTCTTCTGTCTCCTCTTTCCACTTCTCTTCCTCCTCCTGCCTTTTCTCCAATCTTTTCCTTTACTGTATCTCTCCTTCCCTCTCCACCCCCTCCCCCTTCCCTCCCACTCTTTACTCTTTCTTCCATCTCATTATTTTGTCTCTTATCTTCAAGTCATTATTGACAGTCCTGCCTTCAAAGTGGCAGAAATGAAAACAAACTCTCCACCTCATTTTATATAGTTGGTAAAACGGCGACCTAACAGGCTTAGAAAAACTGTTCCAGTCAGAAAGCTAGAAGGCAGGCTGCCTTTCTCCTGACCTAATTCTCTGAACACTGTGCTATCATATCACCCAAGATTCATGTTCCCTGAAGATGAATGGGCTATTGACTTAATTCTACAAATCTAAGGAGAGACATTTAGTAGAGGAAGTTTACAAAATGTTATTATTTACCATTGCCTTTGAGGTAAGTGGTAAATGGATGTGCATTCACATCGAGTCCCTGTTTATTTGGGGACTTGGATGGTTGTCTGGTATGTGAGTAAAGTTGGTGTGGACATGTGAAGAATTGCCTCTGTTCACCCAGTAAATTAAGGGTGTCTGTTATCTATGTTAGTATTATAAATACGGAAAAACCATTTGACAGTGTTCATAAATGCAGTGCTTTTTCAAAAGGTCATTCTTGGCTTTGTCTAGTTTAACTTCACCTTGGGCCTTCCCACTGCACATGGAATGGAATCCAAAGTCTAAGTAGAATGACAATGTTACTTGGACTCCACTCCAGGACCTATACAAGGCGCAAGGGGCCCTCGTAGTCATAACACTAGGACAGCAGCCACAAACTGAGACCACCTCAACACACCCAGATACATGGTCACCCTCCCACGTGGCCTTTACTCTCTCCCTGACCTCACACGGCACCCCTGAGCTCCCGGTTCAGCTGGCTTTCAGCACACTGGCTTTTTTTCCCCTTGAATGTCTTAGGCTGGGTTTCTTCCCAGACTCTTTGCATTTGCTATGCCTTCTGCTGGGAACTCTCTCTCTCTCTCTCCTTATTGATTCACTTGTCTCTGGACTCCACTCAAATTTGGTCCCCCCAAAGTGGCTCCTCTGACCATCCTAGTACTGCTCACCCCTCCCTACACCTCCTTCTAGTTATCCTTTATTTGAAATAATCACGCTTATTTATTGGTCCACAAAGGCAAAGTCCCCAGGATGTGTCTCTCAACTCCACTTCTTTATCCACTGGGCCAAGGACTGTGATGAGCACACACCAGGTACTCAGATTTATTTGTCAAGTGAAGAAATACAGGGTGGGGCAAAAGTAGGTTTACAGTGAGCATATGAAACTTGGAGTTTATTCTTATAGTATTATATATTATTATTTTTTCATACTAACAACTGGAAACCTTCTTTTGCCCCAGCCTGTGTGTGAGAAAAGAATTGGAAACGAATGTTAAGATTGTAGAGGTACAAAGACGTGTTAACACTCCTACACACATAGACGACATAGCAAAACCACAATTCCTATGACAGCATCTTTGCTTCTTCCATTTACAGTAACAGTGTAGAAACTTACAACTGCATCATAGCCCAAAGGCTATGACCTATTTCAAAAAGTTTCACACACATCATAGAAGATGGGATTCAATGACTTCATAGGCTTCCTCACCAAGATTAACACAGTCCACTTCCTGCTATTCTTGTTCCATCTCTCCCTGTGCCTGTGCAAATTTTTACTTTTTCAGAGAATCTTAAATCCCAGGTAGCTCATCATTTTACCTACAGATGCTTCGGTACGTAGCTCTCATAGGGGATCCTTGTTTGTGAGTATGAACACAGCACGGTTATCTTATCTAACTAGATTAATAAATAACTCATTAATATCTAATACACAGACTGTGTTCAACTTAATCTAATGATCTAAAAATGTACTTTTAGAGTTGGTTTGTTTGAGTCAGACAACAAACAGGAATCAAATATTGCTTTTCATTCATATATCTCTTAAGTTTCTTTTGTTGGATAACACTACTTTCTATGCCATTTTTTTAAAGAAGGAGCTAGGTTATTTGCTATTTATAATTGCTCACATTATGGATTTGGCTGACTCTATCCTCAAGGTATCTTTAACATTTATCTTCCATATTTCCCATAAGTTTATAATTAATGGTTCAGTATTTTTTTGGTACTACTTGCTTCTCATTACATCACACCAAGGAAAATACCGTGTCTGCATTGTCACACTTTTAGCAATGCTCTGATTGGTCACTGGGTGCAGTTGGTGTTGGTCTCACGTATAACCCCACCACACGACACACCAACTTTTCACCTGACAGTTACAGCTGCATTAGTTATAATTGCCTAAACCAATGAGTTCACTAGGAATTTCAAAATGAGATTTTTTAAAAGTCTACATTTCTCCTTTCTTTATTAAGAGCTTTCTTTATTTCATCAGCTATTTGGTTGTCTTAAAATTTGGTGCTTACAGGAAAGACAGGATAAATGCTTGAGTCTTTTATCAATTCTCAGAGCAATGACTTGATATTCTAGCAAATTCCAAAAACCCATTTAAAAAATAAAAATGGGTTCTTATTTGTTAGCATCATCATTAATTCATTGGTTTTTAATATTTGCTTAACGTGCTCAATTCAGAGCAGTTATTATTATCATTATTTTGGTACTTGAGTTCTCCCAACACCAGCCAATGGTAACTCCTCAGGTTGGTCCTGTGTTCCTTCGATGTTACTCAGTTGTCTTTGATGGTTTTTTGTCCTTTCAGGTAGGACAATATGCTCAAAATTCATCTTGTACATTTCCTGCTCCAGACCTGGACTAAGCAGTTTTCCAAGGAGTCTCAGTTCCTTTTAAGGGGAAATACATTTATATAAACCATAGGAGTATTCATTGTTTCCAGGTGCTCATTGCTTCTAGGAATTTTTAGTGAAAAAAGTGAGAAAATATGCTTTTTTAAAAAATAAACATCATTCCTAAGTTCATGCTATTATTTTTACCAGTTCAAATAAAAAGTTCCAGTATTTTTACTGAAATTCCTTGGTTTTATAGTTATATCTTTTTTTCCTTTTTCTGAAAATATCTTGGCTGTTAATACAGTTAACAACTCATTATTAGCATTGTTTCGATATATAAAATAGTTTCAAAATAGCTAAACAATATTTCCAGTAATAACAACTTACTGAATTCATTTTAAAATTTCTCTGTGGTTTTCTTTTTTATGTTTAAAATGTATAAGCAAAATACTATGGTTTAAAGCCACTTGGAATGAATCTCTCCCATGTTATTGTCTGCTTGATGTACAGTTTGGTTCACTTGTTTTGTGTTTTTATAACAATTATTTTAAGTATTGGTTTTGATTTAACTTTTAAATTACATGAAATAGGGGAATGATCTCAAAATCAAAACCATAAAATAAGGTATATTCAATTTTTGAGAAATCTAATTTTCAATTTGTCTCTATCTGCTGTTTCTCCCTTCCTTATAGGTAACATGTATATCAGGTTTTGCTTTAATAATATGTATCCCTTCTTTTCTTGAACAAAAGGTAGCACACTTTCTATATATAACCTTATACGACTTGATTTTTTAGAAATAAGTAAAATAGATATACATTGGCAGTAACTCTCTTAAAAAGAAATATTTCTCAATTTTTAAGCCTGCATAATACCCCACTATTCAGGCACACTTAGTTTATTACATCTATCCTGATGGGCATTTAGTTTGTTTTGGTCTTTTTCTATTATAAATAGTCGACCAGTTCAATTTTCGGACTTCATCTCCCTGGGATAGCTATAGAAAACCAAGTCCTGTCACAGTTCATTTAATGACCTTTGTGGAGTGCCCACTGTCTTAAATGTCCTAGGAAGGTGTACACATATTGAAATGCGATTTCTGCCCTGGAAGAGTCCACACTCCAATTGCAACATGAATTCCAGACGCTTTGTTATACATGGCTACACTACTATTTAGCTATGTGACTTCACAATGTGTGACTTCACACTGTGTGACCTTGGGCAAGTTAATTAACCTCTCTGGATGGGAATCCTCTTTCGTGAAAAGCAATAGTGGGATCTACCTCCCATGTATGTCATAAGCATTAAATGAGATGATATTTTTTAAAGTGCAACTCCTAGCAAATAGTAAGCCCTCAATAAATGTCACCTAGTAAATGGATATAGATGTTTTAGATAAAACGCACCACGAGCGAAAGTTAATATCACTGACATTTTAGCATGACTGTGATAGACAAGGCAGAGCAATGGCTTTGACCTTAGTCAGCCTGGGCTTAAACACCAACCCCACCACTCGCTCTGTCTTCTGGGAGCAATTTGTGGAGAGGCTTGTGCATGGAGAACGTGTAAATGCTGATGGAAGGAGACTTGACTTGGGGTGGTGAGCACACAATACAATATACAGGTAATGAATTACAGAATTGTGTATCTGAAACTTATATAATTGTATTAACCCATGTCACCCCAATAAATTCAATGTAAAAATTCCCTGTGAGAGAGAAAAGATTTTTCCTTCAACTGAAGCTGTAGATGGTTGGTAACAAATTGTACTTTGAATTACACTGGCCAGCTGGCTGTACCCTCTTAGCAGAGATAGTCAGATTGAGAGTTCAGTCTCCAACAGTAAAACTGAAGACACATGCTGTTAGCAGAAGAGAATCCCAGAGATGTGGGCCCCCTCATTCTCTGATCACATTAGATGATCATCACCTACTCTGTTTGTTTACAAGGGAAACACTTCATGGGTAAAGTGATACCTTCTACCTTCGCTTAAATCTGAACATCACTATTCCAGCTTATATCAAAACTCTAGGCTACCACCATGTATATAAAAATCAGCTCTGCCAATTGTCTTGCAAAATAAAAATTGTCAAGTCTCCCAGGGCCATAAAATCCTGTGTAACCTAAATAATTTGCATCAGCACAGTCCATGGTATTAATACCATCATTTTCTTTAACTGCTTTGTGTGTTATTATCAGTAGATTTAGCATGCTCAACCATATCCCAGCAGCACATTCTGAAATAATTCTTTTATCTGAAGATTCACGGGGAAAATAAATGAGATCCCATGACAAAGGGCAGGCAGGAGAGTATTTCTTTCCTTTTCAATTAGACGTGCTTTGTGTCATTAATTTTTTAAGCTCTGGGAAGTTAGTACTCATTTTTACAATCATTGAAAGTAAGTACCTCTAACATAACAATAGCCACTGTGCAAAATATATTTTCTTACCATTGAGTCAGCATTGTGGCCACTGAAGCCACAAAACATTAAGTTGCATTTGTGCTGAGAGAGACACCGAGTGTTTCCAGCAATGGTAGGACCAATTGGAGGCCAAGGATCTTCTGTCGTGGGGTAAGGCGGGGCGAAGTCAGGAGTGGTTCTCTCTCAAGGGAATGGGGCAACGGGCAGCAGGGCTGTATCAAATGCCAGGGACTCCAAACCAGAAAGGATGACTTTGAGAGACTGTCCTTTGCCATGCTTTCTGGGAATTGCTATTTCTGCCTGAGAACCTGCTATTTGAGGTTCTCCTGAGTCAGCCCACAAATGCTTTGTCATTCTCTTTCTATCCCCTTCATATTTAGTTCATGTAACTACAAAATTTCTCAGAAAAAAAAATTTTCCTTAGATAGTCCACTTTCTTTGCTACTCCTCCCAAACAAAGGGCAAGTTCAGACAGGATTTTGCCATGCTTGGATATCAGTTCTTCTCAATATTAACTTGATTTAAGTTCTAGCAATGTGGGCAGAACAGGTGTGCTGAGTGTTGTACGTGATGTCTGTAGCATAGGTCAGAGTTTCTGTTCCCTGGGAGCTTATAAACTTCTCATGCCATATTGGGAATACCTGTCACATTGTCTGTCCCCAACCTCTAAACTGTGAGCCAAGACAGGGACAGAAACAAGCCATTCAGTCCTCAATAGCTTATTAGTTTTTAATATCAATTATGCACATAATGAGTATTTACTGTTTAAATGAGTGGATTAATTGAAGGGAATGAAGGATGTGGCTTGATTGAGGTAGAAAATATTTTATATGGAAATTAAAACAGAAATAGGAGGAGAAGCCATGGGAAATAGATGGGGTCTCAAGTGGCTGGCTCCAGCGACTGTATTGAAAAGCATTAGGAGAGAACTGGCTGCTTAGGACTCCTCCAGCCTTTGCATAAAGAAGTTGAGACTAAATTTCGTCTGCATC
Organism: Sturnira hondurensis; assembly: GCF_014824575.4. NCBI lineage: Eukaryota > Metazoa > Chordata > Mammalia > Chiroptera > Phyllostomidae > Sturnira > Sturnira hondurensis. The sequence goes on along the minus strand of NW_028076783.1, from coordinate 602,656 downwards.
GGAAGTTTCAGGTTTTCTGTTCCTAAGCAGGTTCACCGTACAATGCTGTGCAGAAAGGGGAGCTGCCCATCCATTCCCTTTATTCACAGCTTACATGCATGTGGAAGCATAGCAGAATGTGAACATAACAAATGTCTGGTGACTGGAGAGTGATGAAATTGGTCCTCCTCCTGGTGAACGTAATTGAGCTACATCATTTTATGGCCTCCCTGTGAGAATTTTCTTCGAGTATTAAGCTGCTGCTGATTGCTGTAATTGCAGCAACTTGAACCAATAATCAGCGGATGAACTGGGCCAAAGTGTTGTGTTTAACCCCTGCAACTGAGCTAGAAAGCTCAAATTTTCTTTCTAAGAAAAAATTTTGAACTCATAAGAATGAAGAAGGAAATTACTAAGGTCAGATTTTTAAATCACAAAAGCCTTGCTCCACAAACCATTAGTCTGACAAGATCAGTGATTTACCAAAAATATCTGTTCTGTGCAGAACCTCTTTAAGATAAATTGGATTTTAATAGAATTCATAGATTTAAGGTAAATTGGGATTGGGCAATACCTGGGCTCAGAGATCACAACATCCTCCCCACCTACCTCCATTCTGTGTTGAAGCTCCCTAGAGATGGAATGCCTCCTGATTTAAGGCATTTCTTTTTCCCCTATCATCCCTACCACTCCTTGTGACTGATGTTTTGCTTCAAAAGAGGCTTTTCATGTCTGCCCAGTGTGCTTGCATGAGAAGTTGCCTGGCCAGTGTGGCTCGGTTGTTTGCAGCATAGTTCTATACACCAAAGAGTTACAGGATCCATCGCCAGTCAGGGAGCATACGGGAGGCAAACAATCGACGTTTCTCTCTCGCATTGATGTTTCTATCTCTCCCCCCCCCCCATTTTCCTTACCCGTCTCTCTGAAATTCGATGAAAAAATGTCCTCAGGTGAGGATTACAAAACAGTTGCCTTCAAATTGGATTCCTTGACCTGGTCCCACCACCTTTCCCCATCTCCATCACCACCCCATCTGAATCTAGTAAACTAGTGCTCTCAAACCTTAGAATCCACCAGAGTCCCTTGGAGCACCTTTTAAAACGTAGTTCTGGACTCCATCCTCAGAGTTTCTGACTCAGGAAGTTTGGAATAGAGCCTGAGATTCTGCATTTCTAACAAGCTCCCAGGTAATGCTGTTGCTGCTTTTCTGGGGGCCACATTTTGGAAAATTGCTACAGTAGATCATTTGGTCTGATGCAGTGAGAGCTGATCAGATCACCTGGAAGAAGTAGGAAGGAGCCCTAGGAGGGGGTTTCCCAGGTAATGGTAAACAGTCTAAGACCAGATTGGCTGAGAAGACAAATGCCTGTGGAGTACACGGAATTATGGAATAGCAGATTTAAAATAAAAGGAGGGAAGAGACTAGCTCCCAGAATCTCTTCCTTGAGGATGCCTGGATGATTGTGCTGCAGCTGCCTGCAATTCCCAAAGGATGGTATTTTGGATGGATTTTGGATGGGGGAAGAAATTCCAGGTGCAGCCCAGGATTAGGCTGGCCCAGCAGAGGGTAGCAGAGCTGTGCTTCTTCGGGTAATCCAGAGGGGATGGGCTCTGGGGCAGAAGCCTGGCATTCTTCTGAAGTTGTGTAGCTTTTGTCTCTTATGCTGATTTAATCTGTAAACTAATCCTACAGAACTAGAATAATTAAAAAATAGCAGAGGGAATAATCGGGAAGCTCGGGAGTTAAAGATTTTAGCCTTAATTGATAGGCTTAAGTGATTACTGCATGTGGAAAGCTATTGTTCTAAAATTGTTTAGCTTTTAAATAAAGACTCCTTTCCTTTATCACTAAGCTTTTACCTCAGGCATTTTGCCTAGAGGGTGGTGGCAGGGAGCAGGACCCCTTGCTGTTCAGCAACAGTGCTACCTCGACTCTAAAATAAGGACAGAAGTCTAACATCCGACTTATGTTTAGAAGGAGTTCAGACATAAAATGCAATAAAATATTTTAATAATAACATTTATTTGGTACCAATTGTCCACTTAATCATTTATTTTTAAATGGGTTAGCTGTAATTAATGTAGCATTATTCTCATTTTAAAGACCAAAAGGGAGGTTTAGTTAAATCATACAGAGGTCCTAATGTCATACATCTGGGTTAAATTTAGATTTCTCCGAATCCAAAGCAAAATTCTGGTTACTCAGATTGTGCTCATTGGCTATCCTTTGGTGGTGTTTTAATAGGAGAAACATCAGATTTGTATGTTGAGAAATGACGTTTTCCCCAGTGAAACCAGAATAATTATAAGTGGGAAGACAGTTAATTATTCCCATTTACTCTAGAGTAATCTAGTGTGGGGAGAGCATCTCAATGCAGATTAATTTTTAATCCATGGCTATGGAAACATCACCTTCTGGTTCTCAATTTCCATATATGTGAAAGAAAGGACTTGACAGGCTCTTAAAAGTTTATTACCTTCTTTAAAGTCTGTGATCTCCAATTTATCAGCCAATAGTCTATTGAGTTAACTTACACTAATAATGAACTTTCAAATAGTTAGAATTTTCTATGCTAGAAACCATAGACACCGGAAATTGTTCTTCCAGAAAGTTCAAGTCAGAATGAAGAGAATTAGACTAGTTGAATGAGAAATGTCATCTGGCTAAGGTATAGGCAGTTCTTCCCAGCTACCCTGAGAAAATGGAAAAGGCATCAGGCTACTTGTATTTTGCCTTGAGTTCTGCTTAAGACACTAGTTGTTTTTCAGTCATTATTTTCTCCACTGCCTTCTGCAATGCATCTGGTCTTTTCTTATATTAAAGTTGCATTTGTCCTTGGAATTAGGAAGATATTATTTTCCCATCATTGGTGTGCTCACATACCAATGTGTGTGCAGTCCATCTAGGTCTTGGACTAGGGACTGGACAGCTCCAAACAGTGAACTTCATTTAACATCAATTGCAAAGGCTGACATTTTTCTGTACCTTGTTGCCAACTTCTGGGGTGACACCCTGTCTGGAAACTACAGACCATATGGACTGACGACAAGGAGACTTTGTATAAAGAACCAGACTTTTCCTCCCCGGCTGTCCGTAGAGAACAGCACAGGAAGCGGATTTATCATGCATTATGTTTATGAAGTGAACATTCATTAAAAAAACAAATTTATAATTGGCATACTGTGGATGGGAGATGTCTTGTGGGCATCATGGTGCTAATCACAAACAAAATTCAAGGGCAGCACCAAGAATGTGGAAGACTATGACGCATAACATTTCTCATTTACAGAAAAATCTCCTTTAGTTACCTGACTTTTATTTCTGCAATCTTATTCATTAATATGGCAGCATCCAGGCATGTTATTAGGAAGATTGATTCCAAAGCAAATCACATGTAGAAGATTTTACACCAGAATGCAAAAATGTGTGAAAGGAGAGGAGAATGGCATGGTGTTTTACGTACCTTTGACTTTAAGGGCTCTCTAATTCTCTGGGAATATGTGAAATTGACTTAGTCTTTCATAACCAGCATCAAAAAACTCAAATGGAATAAACGAGAACAAAACTGCAGTAGACAGAAGCCCTCACACATTGTAAGAGAAGGTTCTACATTGTGAAATTTTTTGCTTCAGTTATGTGCCCGTACAAGGGATTGTGTGTGTGCATGTGTGTGTACTAGTCAGAAAGATAAGATGCACCTCTTAGTGGGGGTTATGGTTGTTTTAAGCCACTGCCTTCTGGACAGCCTGCAGCCTGGTTCTGGGACATCACTCTTCCCCAGTGGCCTATAAATCAGACTAGGTAGGTATTCACAGGGACGTGCAGCAATCCGAGATTACACAGAGAAGGTTTGCTTGGCGTTTTATGTTAAAGTTTACACACAGCTTGTACTTTGGCTTTCAGGCAATATGGTTTTAGTAGCCATTTGAGTTCTGAGGTGCAGACAACTGGCTAGAAAATAATTCCTGTAAACACATTCTTTGGTCGGCCAGGAATGTGGTAACAAAGAATGAGAAATATGTTAAAAATGATTGGCAAAGAATATGTTTTGAAAAGTCCTTCAGTTTACAAATATTTTATGTCATGCTAGCTTTTGTGTGGAAAGGGGTCTGCTTGGCACCTGACTGATATTATGCCTTGCTCGGCCCTGTACCAGGAGCTTTACGTGTACAATCTTCTTTATCTCACCTCTACAGCCTAATATAGTAGGCAGCATAATCTCCCTTTCATACCGAAGACTAATAAACCAAAGGGGCAAAATAACAAACCAGAGGGGCTCAAATTCACAGTTTGAAAGTTGCAGAGTTGAGTACAAATTAGATTTGCCTGGTTTTAAGGCTAACTCTTCTAAGAACAACCTGATTCTTGGGAAGAAAGTCCAGTTGGGAGATTTTCGGGCAAATGGCACTCTGATTGCCCATGTTCGAGTCCCATTCTCAGGTAAGAATGCAGCAAATCTCTCCGGAATTTTTGTTATTCTATCATTAAAAGAGGGCTTTCTTAAACTTTCCTTTTATGTAAATTAGTATCTCTTCCTGGATTGTAGCTTCAAATATTCAAGTGATCATTTCTTAAATATTACCAATGACAAATGCAGTCAAAAAGTTGAATAAAGGGAATCTGCACCCATTAAGTTCACGCTCCAGTTATACTGAAGGATTTTGAGAAAACTTAATGCAGGGTTTTAAGATTTAAAAATTAGATATTTTGAAATGTCTTATCTACAGTTACATGAAACTGATATTTCACACTGTGACATTCTACTTCGTTACTGCTTTTAGGTCAGTTATTATTTCTGTTTAAAGCAGTAGAGTTTCTGGCTTCATTTATCAGGGAAATCTCCTCTACCTGCCTCAGAATGCTGGCTGAGGTCCTCTCACAACCAGGAGAGCCACCACTTTGGGGCATGTGGTCTCGGTTTAGATGTGCGGGGGATCTAGTGAAGGAAAATAACCCACACACCTCCTTTTGAACATTGGAATGTGTTCTTTCACTCTGAGTTTTTATTCAAAGTTCTCTTGCACTAACCACCCACAGTTTTTAACTAGAGAGTTCTTCTCTAGTTAAAGTAATGTTATCATTTCATTATATCTTAGCCAATATTGCTAATACTTATTGAGTATTTACTCTGTGCTAGTGTGTGGAAGGAAGGCTGTAATTTAAACGTCAAACCAATTTTTGACATAGATATTCTAATTATTTGCTTTGTTTTTTGTACTAAGAAACAATTCACAGCAAGATTAAATAATGAATAAGCTATAAACTTGGGTTGTACTCAGAAATCTTATTTCAGCACTAAAGCTTTGAAGCAAGCATTTTAACAGTGTTTTTCAAAAAGGGTTTTAGGGGATGGTGCCTTTGCAGTGTATTAATAGTTATTTTTCAAAACCAGATTCCAAGTTCTGAGAAGTTTTTCAGTGCATGAAAACATTGCACAATTTTGCAGAACATTTAATACGATAATTGGTCTTGTGAATCTTCAAGAAAGAATATTATATGAAGTGTTTCTGAAATATATTTTAATACATGAATGAATGAATATATATGTAATCTTACTTGGGTATTACATAGATTATAAATATATCCATGTATGTCATTTAAAACACACTTATAAAGAAACACAGATTTATACTTATTAAGTGTTCAAATTAGTGAGATTTTATATGGACGCTTGCATATCTGGTCCTTTTCATTCCTATGCTCCAAATGAAATATAACTCCACAATGAGTCATAAGTAGAGTACAGTATAAAAAGGGAATATTTTGATACTCCTCTAAATGTAACTTAACAGTGACAGCTCCTAAATGTTTTAGAGTACGTCATGAAAACAGAGCAGTTTGATACTCCGAAGTTTGTATTCCTTTCAAAAGCTGTAGCACTCAGAGACATGAACAAACATGGACCAAGAACATGGACCAAGTTGCCTACTCTGAAGCCTTGGAATCGTGATGATCCCTGGACCACATCTTCCCGTCAGCCCTCTTGACTCTGAGGTACACAGAAGTTTTCCAGCCACATTGTTAATTTTTGAAAAATTACCATGAACAAAAATTGTGTAGGTTCAGTTTTTAAACCTTTTCCTGCATTATATTGACCTTGGCGATGAGTTGTAAAACTAATTCCCTGCTTCTTTCTTTTTTCTTCCAGCTTTCTTTTCCAAGCAATGATTTAGAGCTCTGCCTTTAGAATTGGTGAAGTTAGCCATCGTTCCATCAGAAAAGTCACCTTCATAAGATAACAATGCTAAGGTTTGAGCAGAGTATTAATAGATGTCCTTTACGATAATAAGAATAATTATTGTGTCAAATTACATGATTTGCAGGGCACGGCTGCAGTGCATGTACACACAGGTACACACACCACACAAAAGCAGGCAATTACACTCTCAGGTTTCCTTGATATTTTTGCCCTATGATGGATCTTGGAAGAATTATTATGGTCCTCTACCATCCATACTAGCCTTTTAAAACAAATCCATGCCACCATCTACTTAACATTTAAGATTTAGGAGACTTGAGTTCTAGTTCAACTCTACAAAGTGTTGGGCTTCTGTCATTTTGGCAATTGATTTACATCCATAACTCAGTTTTATCACATATAAAATAGGGTTAATGATACTGTGCCATGATTTAAGTGATTGCTATAATGATCAAAGTGAAATATCCCTGGGAATTTGCTTGGGTTCTTTTTTTGTTATATTTTTTACTTTTCTTCTCATTATGCTTATATTCTCTTTTGAATACTGTTTCTCCTGGTTATGAGTCACCTTTTTCTCCTTGTTATGACTAATGATTTATGACTGAATGTCGGGCATTCAATTGGGATTGTCATGGTGTTGAAAGTCGGATTTTCTTACCCTTCTTAAAAGACTATTTTGGCAAACAGTTAAGTTGCAGATCAGTTTGATTGCTGTGAGTGTTTTTAAATGTTTTTAGGTTCTTTCACTCCAGAGATAATTTAGCCCTACTACACAGGCACACATAACCTGTAGGTGTCTCCACGGAATGCCCCCAGCAGTTACTGAGGGCTCTTCACCCCGATTGGTTGGTGCCCACATGATACCCAGCTTTCACCAGCTCTAGGGATTATTCCACTTAAAACTCCCAAATTGTTCTTTGTCTGACATCATTGAACTTTACTTTCACATGCACTGTCTAGTATTCAACAAAAACTCAATGTGATTTCAATAGGTATCTCGAGCTGTTTCATTTTCTTTTGTATAGCTCTCTTCTTTTCTGTAATTTTGCCCTGTAATTTCCAGCCAGCTCAGCCTCCCTGAACTTCGGCTTCTGTATCTTCATCTCCTTCATACCCCTGGACTCCGTGTGGGCTTCCCCTCCCCCTGGCTGTGGTACAGAAATTGCTAGTAGGGAGGCAGCTAGGGAAATTGTAAGGCTTATGTCAACGTTTTCCCATTTCTTAAAGATCACAGTCCTGGGTAGCCTGTTGCCCAAAGTCTAAAAATGTTATTTTATGTGTTTTACCCAATTTTCTGTGTTTATAGCAGGAAGTTGAATCTGGTCTTTATTATGCTATTATGGACAGAAGTGGAAATTTGTACATAAAAGTGATTTAAATTCTTTAAAGTGGTATTTTTTTTTACATTTCCCTTTTTAGACTCTTTCTTTCCTAAACTGTTGGAGTAGCACACTCTCACAGGTAGACTGCCCTTTTGTGTGTATGTGTGAGAGAGAGAGACAGACACACACACACACACAGATGCTTGATATTGTGGAAAACTATTTTTATTTTCTTCCATTTGAGTTTTGTATTTTGGCTTGTGAATGGCAGACTTTTTCTTCAACAGTTACTTGTTTATCTTAATAGTCATTATAAGAATTAACATAAAAATGTCATTTCATGAATTGTATTGCCTGGAATATAGCCAAATAAAAATGAATTTTTAAAAAGTATTAAGTAAATTATAGTAAACATAAAAAACAAACACTGTAAAGTTTTCAAAGGAATTGGTCTGGAAGCCTTCCAGACACTGTAGGACTGGCTAGGGAAAGAAACAAGGAGAGTTAAATATTCAGACTTTCTGTATCTGACTAACCACTATTTTTCTTCTCTTTGGAAGATCCTGTCTCCCAAAGATCTATTTATATTATTGCTCTATTTTAGGGTGCCATTCTATTTGAATTGGCTAATGAAAGACACATTCTCTAGAAGTCAGTAACATCACGTTGCTGGCAACACTCTCTCTCATCAGGAATGCACGGATGACCTTCCAATGCCATACAATTCTTCTTCATTGACACTTTTCCTTCCTCTTGACAATTATATGCCTCCCGTTTATTAAGGTGGGGAAAGGGCCCACAAAGAACTCTTGACAAGTAGAGCTACTAAAATATTGAAAAGTGTAAAATAAGAAAAAACATCTCTGACGGAAGAAAATAGAGGCTAAGTCACAAACTCGTACCTAGTTTTCATTTGCTTACGTGGTGATTGTGTCAGACTGTCGGAGTTCAGGGAGCAGACACTGCCACCAATTAATGGCGGAGCCAGTTACCCAGGAGGAAAAGTGATGAGTATGAATTCAAAATCTGCGACTGCTTTAGTCTAAGTGTGGGTCTGCGCCTCTGTCTCTCAGTGCTTTAAGGTGGAAGCACAGGGTTGGTCATTTTGAGGTTATTTAGTCTTCAGAAATGTTTCCACTGCACACGGTGATTTTAGCCATTAGCACTGTGAAGGCAGATTTTCTGCAAGCAGATTAACAGTGGTGGGAAGACCTAGACAACTTGTTGTGAATATAATCAGTACCTCTGTAGGCAGTTTTATCGAGTGCCAAGGGTTTGAGGCCAAGCTAATAGAGGTCTAAGTTGCAAGAAGTCCTCTTTTATTCTTTTTCTCTACTTTCTTTCCATTCCTCTCAACATGCAATTTCTTCAGTGTATGGGACTCGGTCACTTGGCTGACTCTTAGTACAGAGTAGTTGTAAGAAAACAGCTCAAATAATGTTGTGAGGGTGGAAAAATGAAATTCTGTCAAGTGGTTGATGAATGCCTTATAAGAAAAACTAAGTGCTTAATTTTCAGTACAGGGCTTCCAATTAAATATGCACATTAATACAAGAAAAATACTACAAAATCATGGTGGCTCATGGTTTCATGAGCCAAGATGTTCTGTTCTCAGAGTAAAGGAAAAGAGATAAATACTATATAAAACCAAGGAATTTAAGTAAAAATGCTGGAATCTTTTAATTGAATTGTAAAAATGTCAGCATAAACTTAGGAATGATGTTTATTTCTTTCTGAAAAAATACTGACATGTAACAAAAGTGCAAAATGCTCTTCTTATGAAGTGATTTTTCTACCCTCCTCCATAGGAGATCAGTACCTGCTGAGAGAGCCTCAGGCTCCTGACAGCAAAAGCCCCTTTGGAATAGAGCGTAGTCTAGAGGTCACCGGGGGAGCAAGGGAAGAGACTTCATTTCTTCATGTTCTTTTTTAAAAACAGCTGTGTACTCTCTCTCTCTAAAACAGGAAGCAGCTAGAAGGAAGCTGATATTGGCCACCAGGTGGCATTGAAGCCTCAGTAACGGTACTTGAACAGTCACAGCACAATGTGCCTTTCTTCCCACCTCACCTCCATATTCATAGACACCACTTTTTCACATTTACAGCAATTGTGCCTCTGAACTCCACATGTAACTTCGCTCATTCTCACCCTTCTCTTCTAAGAAGAAAACATAACCTCTATGTAACCAACTGTAACTTTCTTAGGCTCTGTATGTTCTCTATCATTTCTAAGGCTTCTCTTCAAAGTTTCACTTTTCTCTGCCTTTCCTTCCATTTTAAGCTTCTTTATTTCTCTGCCCTTGCTTGGTTCTGCAAAAATGCACAGAAATATCTGCAAACATCCTAGAAACTGCCCTAGAAATCTACCCAGCTAGGCGTTAAACTCAATCTTGGATGTGCCTCTCGGCTTTTCCTTCCTATCTCGGCCTTCATGCTACACCACGGGAAGACGTGCTCTGAGAAGACCAAGAGGATCTATTTACTTTCGGTCCCCTGTGCCTGGCTCTGCTAAATCATCTCTTCTGCCTCACAGAAGCAGAAAAAGACAGGAAAGTTATTGAGCATAAATCTCTTAACAGGCATTTCCACAAATTTGCCTTTGGGGATGTTGAACTTTGAGAATTTCTTCATCCTGCTCCTTCATTTTGTTTCTTCAGCTGGAAGTAAATGAAGTCCATATACAAGGAGACTTCTTTCACGAAATGTCACTGCCAACATCCACTTCAAATATATATAGACTGCCTCCGTTAAAGCAATTGGGCATCTACAGAGAATTCAGCATAAAACCAGAAATAAAGGAGGAAGTTAACTTGGAAATAAGGCTGACCAAGCATCTGACACGTGTTTAGAAAAAGGAGCCGCCACGCCTAAATTCTCCTGAGTGTATGGGTTAAGAGGGAGGGCTTTCCCAAAATCAGAGTGTGGCAATGGGACAGGGGACGCGACCTAGCTGTCAGTGATGCTTCCTTCCCGGTGGGAACCTGCACAGACTTGGAACTGGAGCACAGCCTGCCCACCTGTGCAATAGTGCCACTGAGCATCCACTCGGGTGGTGCTATAGTGAAGAATGACTAGCATGCAACCCTGCATAATATCCAACACCTAGTAGGAGAACCAATGCAGGCAACTTCCCTTCCCCAAGTAATAAATAACAAACAGTTTTAAGGGTAGGCTTAGAGCAAGACAGATCTGCATTAAAATTCTGCTTACTCCACTTACCAGCTTTATGTTTTTTTTACTTTTTAAGTTTATTTTTTTCTTTGTAAAATGGCAGTATAATAGCACTGACCATAGAAGGAGGATCCTTTTTAGGATACAAAAAATGATCTGTGAATTGAACCTATTAATATAATTATAGATATTTGCAAGTAAAACTGGTAAAGCATAACTAAACACATGGAGAGGGAGAATTAAGCTAGGCATAGGAGTAAATGATTATCAACTGCTTTAGGACCTTAAATGCTTTTGCCTCCCCCTGTGTACAAAAAAAAAAAAACAAAAAACAAAACAAAACAAAACTGGGTTTTGCAGTAATAGAACAATCCTCAGTTAGCAAAACAATGCCTAAGGAAGAATGCCAAATATCCCTCTATGTTCAGGTTGTAGCTTAAATACTTCGGTTGTAAAGACCAATTATTTCCTACTAGTAAGGATAAGTTAAACAATAAAAGATGATTTGAAGACAGAACTGGCCAGAGCCTTACTAACACATGAGTCTTAAAAAATTCAAAGAATGCAACTTTCTCATTTAGAAAGAAAACATTAAAAAGGCATTACCCTCTAACCATAATATATTTGTGTAATCTACCAACTAAATTTATCTTTTTTCATGTTTCGTTCATGTTCAGAGCTCAATTATGATCTACTTCATTATCATACCTTCTAAAAAATTTACCAATAGGATGCCACCATTGCTTCGCTCATGGTGATGATTCATTGTGGAAATAGAAACTCTTTTCACTCACAATAATTCTAAGTACAATCCTGTGAAAAAAATTTGAAGAGGTCTCATTGAGTAGAAATTTGTATTTTAAATCATGAGAATCAATTGTCCATCTGTGGAATTAGTTTAACTCTGGAGGAAAAAGAATGTAAATTATTTGTTACTTCTTTGCTAAGCTTCTGACAGCTTATACATTTAAGATAATGAATGAAATGCTAAAGAAGAGGGAATATGCTTGAATATGAAATACACATTGTATTTTATGAGGAAATAAATTTGTTTTGATTTATTTTGCATATATGTACTTGGCCTTTAAGGGTAAAAACTTTAAAAGCATAAACTTTTCTTGTATTCTCTGTTTCTATAAAGGAAGATGGAAAGCACTAAGTTCTGCACAATGAAATAGAACAGCAAATCAGACAGAACATAGTTATCTTATTCATAAAGACATACAAGATACAGATAAGAAGCTTCTTATAATGGTGGGCATATTTTTGGCTTCATAAAAAGTAATAAAGGAAGTAGGATTTTCAGAGATGTTTAAGTGAATAATAGTATGCTATCACCACATTCTATCTATCACATTATTATTCTTAGCTAGTTCGTTATTCCTTTTTCCTGAACAAAAATATGAGTGCTATAAAGCCCCAAGAATCAGATCAGATTGTTCTAAATTTATCCCAGTAAGCATTTTCTGTATTGAGAAGTTAAAAGCCATTATATGGAAGGTATATTAAAAAGCACACACAAAAAATTTCTAAGTAGGAGTTAATCTAAGTGGTGCTTCTGTTTCCTTTTAGAAGGAGATGGCATCAGTTTAACTTCACAATTATAATTCACAATTATAAAACTTACATCTTTTCAAAAAAGGAAACAGGGGACCCATAGAGGTAAGTGGAAAATTCTGGATAAAGCTGAAACCTAACTAAGTGATCAGCAGTGTAACTTCAGAGTTCTCTTTCTTCTGGAGATGATCCAAGGCCTGGGTGCGCCTTGTCTCTTTCTGAGATGCTCCCCTACATCTTCCATTCACTGACCCCTCCTTCACCCCATTTCCTGGTCACTAAAGCAACGAAAGCCCTTCTGCCCATCACTATGGATGGTTGAAGTGAAAAAGAATGCCTTGCTAATTTCACTTAACAATTTCTTTAATCAGTCTTTTGAGGGGGGCATAGCTCTGTGGAAAAGGTCATAAGATGAAAGCCGCCCTCTCCTGGAGCTTTCAGTTCTATAGAAGCAGAGACTTGGGAATCAAATAATACATTGTGTGCAGGGTGGTAATTAAGGGGCAGAAAGAAAAATAATGCAAGACAACAGAGTGAAGGGAGGAAAGAAGATCCCATTCCTAACTGTGTATTTAAGAATGACCTCTCTAATAAGGTGACATAAACAGAGAACTAAGGGAGCTTAGGGAACACATTGAGTGGCCATATCTGAGAAAAAGGGTTTCAGACGCAGAATACAGCAGCTGCCCAGTGAATGAGACAAGAGCGTGCCTTGTGTATGCAAGACTGGTGAGAGGTGCTGAGAGGGGAGAGGAGGCCTGAGAAGTAGCCAGGGGTAAAGTCCTTCGAGACTGGGCTCACATTCTAATAGGGTAGGAGGGTTGGCTTTGCATTCTGACATTTTTTTTAACGTATTGGGACAACATTGGTTGATAACATTATATAAGTTTCAGGTGTACAATTCTATTACACCCGTTGTATATTACATTGTGCACCCACCACCCTAAGTCTAGTCTCCTTCCATCATCCCGTATTTGATTTTCTTTACTCTCTTTATCCTACCCCCATTTTCCATTCTTCTCTGGCAACAACCAGAGGGGAATGGTTGTTTTGCTTGTTTGGTTGTTTTGCTTGTTTGCTTACTTTCTGTTTTATGGTTTACATATGAGTGGAATCATATGGTTCTTTTCCCTTTTCATTTGACTTATTTTACTTAGCTTGATACTCTCAAGATTCAGCCTTGTTGTCGCAAATGGCAGCATTTCACCATTTGTATGGTTGAGTAGTATTCCATTATGTATACGTACCACATCTTCTTTATCCAATCATTCACTGAAGGATACTTAGCTTTTTTCCACATCTTGGCTACCATGAATAATGCTACAGTGAACACAGGGGCACGTATATTGCTATGAATAAGTGTTCTAATGATTTTTTAGCAGATACTTACATTTCACAAGAGAGAATAATTAGACCTTGAACTTCCATACTTACAAGCATCAATCAGAGCAGTGAAAGAAGTAGCCTTGGTTCTGACCTTCACACCCACGCTGTGCATCTTTGCCTTGGCAGGTGTAGAGCGAAGCTCCATGGGGGCGGAAGGCAGACTCTGAGGGTCCTCATCCTTACCTAGACATAGAGGACTTAGGTGATGTCCCTTAAGTTGCCTTTAAAATTTTATGACATTTTCTGGTTTTATGACTGGTACATTTCTTTGCATGTCAAGACTCAAACCTGATCAACTATAATTCTTCAGTGAAACAGCTGACATTTTAAAGTTACAGATCCATTTTCACCAAAATAAACAGGATCATTTGCCTTCTTTTTGTATGAATTCTGAGGCGGCTATCAACAACAAGCATAAATGAAGTCTTTGTTACAACAAAATGAACCAAAATATTATTACCAGTAATTCTTTGTTTTGTCGGTCAGTTCCTTGAATGAATCTTTTGTTTCACTGAAGGCAAAAGTTAGTGAGGCACTGTGGAAATTCTAACACAATGACTTAGGGAAATTAAAAAATAATTTAGCCAAAGAAGAATCTCTGAAAGTGGAGTAAAAGAATTTAAATCTATTTCTCTCCCTCCAAACGGTGAAATGAGGGCTTCTGCACAGAAACCCTGGAAGATGTGTGTCCATTGTGCCCTCATGGACATGCTGTGCACGTGTGGACTGAAGTGTCCATCTCAGAGTTCACTTTTCAATGCTGCTGTGAGCAAATTACACATGGAATTGAAGTTCTGAATCCCACCTTTCTGCAACTTCTCCCAATGATGAAGCTTTATAAAGGATATATTTAGAATGAAAATGTAGCCACATTTACTCAGCTAATTTTTAGTATAAATTCAGGGGTTCTTTTAAATGTAAGTATTTTTTAATAGTGAAATAGGAGAAGGTAGAATGGAATTGTGAGAAAAATTTGTTGAAGAGATCTGAGAATAAATCTTTCTTTTGCTGCTTAATGATTCTGTGATCCTGAAAAAAATTTCTAATCACCTTTGAACCTTCATTTCTTCTTCTTTTTTTAAATATTTATTTATTTATCTTTAGAGGGGAAGGGAAGGAGAGAGGAAGAGAAACATCAATGTATGGTTGCTTCTCGTGCATCCCCTGCTGGGAACTGGTACCTGCCGGGAACTGGCCTGCAACCCAGGCATGTGCCCTGACTGGGAATCGAACCTCGATCGTCTGGTTCGCAGGCCTGTGCTCAATCCACTGAGCTACACCAGCCAGGGCCATTTCTTCTTTTAAACTATACAAATGACAACATATATTTTATTAATTTAATAATTAATTAATATAGGTAGTCCACACATATTACTGCCTTCATCTGCTTCGAAGAGTGACCCTGAGGTACTGCCCAATATTCTCATATAAAAGGGTAGAAAAAAGGCACAAAGCACCTTGCAGGGGAAAAACAACCTGGTTGTCTTTCCCTCCTGTGTCTTTCCCTCTCATGTGTCTCCTTTGCTACTCACTCAGAATACTTCTGATGCTTCTGATCACTGTCTCTGTGGCAGTTCTCCCCCACACCAAGCACTTCTCCACAGCACCAGCTAGGGGTCCTACAATGAACTTAATTCAAACATGGTCTACTTGGAGATAGTGTTAGATCCCACAAGTTAGGGGCTCAGTCCCACGAGACTGTCTCCACCCTACTTCAGAGGCTCATCAAAAGTAGTTTGTCCCCACCTACAATTCCCGTTCGATTTAGCTACAAAATCAGAAGTTCCCATGACCCACTCCTCAGGTTTAGTTACTTTGCTAGAGCAGCTCACGGAACTCAGGGAAATGCACGTTTACCAGTTTGTGAAAGGATGTATATGATAAAGGCTACGGATGCACAGCCACATGAAGAGATAAGGGCGAGGTCTGCAAGGGTCTGGAGTGCAGGAGTGTCTGTCCCACATCACCCTCCAGATGGGGACGTGTTCCTTAACCTGGAAGTTCTCCAAACTCCATGATATTGGTGGTTTATGGAAGCTTTCTCAAGCAGGCACGATCAATCGTTAACTCCATTTCCAGCCCCTCTCCCCCCTACACAGAAATGGGGGTGAAGGTGGGGGTGGGGCTGAAAATACCAAACTTCTAATCATCATGGTTTGCTCATGTTTGTGGACAGCCCCCGTTGAAGAGCCTACTCAGAGACACTTTGGTAAAATAAAAAATGTTCCTAGTGGTTGTATCACTTACAGATTTATAGGGGTTAGGAATCCTGTGTCAGGAACAAGGTCAAAGACAGATATTAAAACAGGAAATGCTCCTAATGCTTCTTATCACTTAGGAGATTACAAGGGCTTTAGAGCTTTGTTCTAGGAATTAGAGGCAGAGGCCAACATAAATATACTTTATCTCTTACATCCACACATGCATATAAAATAAGAACAATTTTAGTTAAAATATTCATGTTTTTCTATACCTCTTTCAGCTTTCTTTTCTTTGATAAACCAGTTAAATTTCTTAACCTCAAAAAGGAAACAACTTCTAAAATGGATTTTTTATTTTTGAACTTGGGTTTGTTATGAAATAATCTGGTGCACAGTATAAGATCACTTTTATGCCTTTATTTCTTCTATTTTAACCATGTTAGGCATCCTGGTAGTGGCTGAGTTAAACTAGCCAATGGCGTTAATGGTTGGCAATTACAGATGTTGCGGATTGATATCGTCACACTAAGCCCCCCATGAGCCAATTCAGAGAAGTGAGACCTGTCAGGAAGAGAGGCAGAGTACCAAGGCCAAAAGGAAGAGGACACTCTAAGCTGTAACCATTACAGGCAGATTCAGGGGTCTTGTCCCAGCAATGCGCAGGGAAGCTGCTAAATCTGTTTTCCTGCTGAGGAGATCACCCTGTCTGGTTGCGGTCAATGAAAGCTTGATGCCTCCTCTGTGAAAGAGATGGTAATGGGGAACTGGGAGCTTGAAAGATACTTCCCTGGCCCTGAAATTCCTAGATACGATAGAGAAAACAGAGTAAAACGACACTAGATAACGAGTGTGAGAGATGGTGAACACACGGAGTTTCGGGTATGAGAAGGCACGGAAGCCTTGCATCCTTTCCCCACGCCTTGCCCATCAGGCTGTTCCTCAGTTATACCCCTTTATAACAAACGCACTCTAGTAAGCAAAACGTTTCTCTGCGTTCTGTGAATCACTCCAGCAAATTATGGGAGCCGAGGAGGAAGCAGTCACTGAAACCTCCAATCAAATAGCTGCTTGCTCAGAAGCACAGCCGCAACCTGGACTTGCAACTGGCATCTGAAGTCCTGGCAGAGGAGGCAGTCTTGTGACCCACAAGAAAAGTCCAAAATTCTTGCCCTCATCAGTATACATGACCTCGCTAGGGTCATGACCTCTGTCCCCATACGATTCAATCTGAAGTTTCCTCCGGAACGATACCAAAGACTTGTTATTGGGACTTCCGTGCCCATTATCTATCTTGCTACCTTGCTAAGCTTTGTAACTAGAAAGCAGAATTTTTAAATTGTGTCTCTTGAATTTCTGAAAACATCTTTGTGTTACTTTTGTCTTCAACTTGGACTTGTTGAAAGTGAGTAGTAATTTTGGTGATTACATTCCCATCAAAATTGTATAGGTGATTCCATCATCTTCTGACATGTAGTTGACATGTAAAATTGCTGAGGAAGAGTTTTCTCCTTTTTATCAACTGTTCTCTATGTCCCAGCACCACGCTAAGTGGGAAATTACTCTTCAGGGACAACTTTATATTTTCCCTGCTTCTGATCAACCATCTTCTTCAGTATTTCATTTTTTTTTTTTTGGCCCTTTACTGCTATACTCCACTAGATGTCCTTACATTTTTTATCTCTGATTTGATATTTCTCAATGCCAAGTTTACATTAAATCTATCCAGTGTGCATTTTCATTTTCTTTCTTATATTTTTATTTTCTTAATGTCTGTTTTATCTTATAATAATATTTTTCAACATATGCTCTTTTTGTATATTTCTATTCCTATTGTGTATGTATACACATAAACATACATAATGACTATAAATAATATATATTCTTCTGGTTCCCAAAGTAAATTAATTTCAGATTTTTTTGAGGTCTAAAATTATGTCTGCTTCTCTTTGTGAGGAGATTTTGCCATAGAATTCGTATTGTTTGTATTTTACATAATGACTGACGACAATGAAGAAAGGCATCTCCCTACTTAGTGCTTGTCAATCAATGAGATGTATGAAATGCCCTTGGGCTAACTCCACTTGCATTCTGTTCTAAAGTCCTTCTCAGATATACAGCTGGAAATCATGTTGATGTGCACAACATTTCATCTATTTTCCATACTCTTAGCACCCTGCATCTAGTACAATTCTTCTACACTGAAGCGTAATCTACTTTCATGTCCACTGCTGGTTCTACAATATGTAATGTGATTCACCCATTCATCCCAAAACATCAGCTATTAGCCAGGCACTACTCTTGGCTCTGAAAAACCCACAGTAAATTAAACAAAATCCCTGACCCCCTGGAATTTAAATTGTCATCATGGGAAATTGAAAACAAAATGAGTGGGTAATTACTTAGAATGTCAGATGATGATAAATGCTGAGGAGAAAACTGAAACAGAGTGAAAGGAATAATATGGCCATTTGTGCAGGGTCATTAGTGAAAGCCTTATTGAGAGGAGATAAATGTGTACAGATATGAAGGAAATGAGCGACTTACGCAGCTGTCTCTCAGAAGATCATTATAAGCAAAGCCTGTGGCAAGTACTGAGGTCTTGAGACAAAAGCATGACTGGTGGGTTTACAGAATTTTAAGGGGACCAGTGAAACTGGAACAGAGTGAAGAAGTGAGACGTTAGAGGTAAAATAGGAGATATAAGAGGTAGTGGGGAGATTGACCTATTCCACAATGAGTAAATTTATAAAAGCACTGGTGCTTATTATATTCCATCAGAGCTATCCTTTCCGCTACCCTCAGAGCTCCAAGTGGGGAAAACGTTTAACTTTCAGAACGTGACGTGCCGTTGTCAATCTCCTGCCTGATTCTCCCCCAGCCTCTCCCACCATCACTGTTTCCTGTCTAGCTGTTTTCCAGAAGTTTTATCTCTAAGCTGTAGTGATAAAAAAGGAATCTTTGAAAAAATGAGATCATGGGATCTTGGGATTGGAGTGGAAGCAGCATTAGGATTTACTCAAAGACAACCATCCATGCATTGCAATGACTCAGAGCTAGTTGCCTGGTTTACAGGTTATGACGGTCATTGAATTTATGAATGAGGCGGATGCAGACAAATGATGCTTTCCTGTGACTAGACTAACACTGTGTCAGGCCGAGGAGCATGGGTAGCTCCCTAAAAGCATGTTTCAGTAGACTCACTCAACACCGTATTTAGTAAAGATTGAATTTCTGTTGGAATCATTCAATCAATTTACTGTTCCTTCTAGTGTATATAAGTATGGGCATGCATATGCATATTTTCCTTGTTTTCTCCGACTTCCTTGGTATTTCAGTTGGACACTGGGAAAGGTAGTAACAGGAGATATTGGTAAGACACCACTTAAATCTGAAAGTAAAATCTAATTTTTTGATTTTTAGGGGTGGACTTCACAAGTTCAGAATATATCTAGGTTTAATAACAGAGCCTGAGACTCTGAAAAAATGGTAATTTAAGAGGGTAGGTCTCTATAGAAAAATTAAATGCATTTAATTAGACTCAGATTCTCCCCAATCCAGAGGAAAGATAAAATTCATAATGAGTCTGAAATGACTGCTGAGGGAGTATTATAATGAGCTCAGCCTCTAAATAAATGTATTGAGAAGAAGAAAGAAGGGGCACATAACTTAGAACAAATATAAAAGACAGTAGTAGATATGTAAGATAGGCCAGAGCTTAGGCTTCAAAACATGTAAAGTACACAAAATAAATATAATTAGGTATGTTCAGGTGAAAAACAAGAAAAAGCTTGCTTGGGGGTAAGAAAGTGTGAGAATGAATTTATAAGAATGATTAAGTGTTTGATCTCCTTTTAAATTCTTTCTGTCAAATAAAATCACTCAGAGAAGAAATGCAGGAAAAGGGAACATTAGTATGAGAGAGCTAAAGGCCAAAACAGATGAATACACCTTCAGATACCACCTACCAACTCATGACTAGTTCAGGTCTCCTGTCTCCAGTTCATTACATCCCAGGGGACAAAGGGATTGCAGATGAAATTGCTGAACAGTAACCAGTCACTACGAAGCCAAACCAAGTTATTGAATAAACGAACAAAAATCAGGCAATTTTTATTCCAGGTTTCAAAACCAGTAGAAAACACGTAAGCCACAAAATATAGCCAGCGAGTCAGAACAGCCCTAGGGAGAGCAATAGGGTGAATTACATATTTACATAGCAAAGGAAATGACCATCAGTGAAGCCACCATGAATTAAATAAAAAGAAGTTATCTCAGAGTCTATTTTTCTGAAAAAAAAAATTAACTAAAACAGCACTTCAGCAAGGGGTAACTTTTTGCCAAAATTCAGGTTAGAAGGATCATGTTCTTATTAAAAAAAGATTAACAAAAATAGTAAAAATTTCACTTGTGTGTGTTTTTATTTAATCAGAGTATATACTTTAAAATGATATCTCTTTCAAGGGAAAAAAGAGCCAACATTACAATCCATATTTACCTATTTTCTTGAATTCTTGTCTCTTTCTTAAATTTTCCAGGAAAAATTTTTTTCTGTAATTATTCTCTGCTGTGGCAGAATCTCTCAGAATATTTATGACTCACACTTCCTCCTATTTTATTTTTACAGGTTATCAAATTTATCTGAGAAACCATGAGAGAATTCAGTAAGATAGCTAAAGCTGAGAATAACTGAATAAATTCAATTACTTTTGTAAAATAAATAGCAACCATTTAGAATATTGTGGGTAATTCACAATAGCAGCAAATCATATCAAACTCATGAATAAATGTGACTAGAAATGTGTGAGACATATGACAATAAATCTCTGCTGAATGACTAAGTGCAATGCATGAATGTATGGAGACAGAGGCACGGCCTGGGAAGAAAATACAATTCCGTGCTCGTGTGAATTCTATCCAAATTCATATATTATATATCATTTCACTTCTGATCAGGACATCCATTGGTGTTTGACATAAATGGCTCTGAAATTCACCTGGAAGAAAAACAATGTAAAAATATTTAGGAAAATTCAGTTAAAAATGCTCTACCAGCATTTTTATTCAGTTGCATTTTAAAAATATAATAATAAAAACATACCTCTACCTGTGGTATATAGGTATGTCAAAACACAGTGATGAATGAAACAAAAAGTTCAGTGGACTTTTTCTCTGCATTGAGATAATCATCTGCCTCCTCATCACTTAACACTGGTTGACCATCTCCAATGGGTCAGTCACTATTCTGAGTTCTTTTGTGCATTAGCTTGTTTAAGCCTCTTGATCATTCTGTATCATAGCTCTAATCTCGCTTTCAAGCCCTAGTTTTTTGTAAGATGGTTTACCCCTACAGCGTAGTGCCAGTGTGAGTCTAATGAAGGAAATGAAAGAAGGGTTGGCACTAACAGGTTGAAACAACCAAAATAAAAAGAACGGACAGGGTTGTACCAATGAAAGACGTTACTGGAAATGGGGGTTGGGAGAGCCATGTGCTCCCTTCACTTCAACAAATATCTATGATCCACATAAGAAAATAGGGACTGTCAAGGCTCTTCCTGAAAATGGGTTTACTGCTAACCTCCCAGCACCGGTCATAGGACTCAGAGAAGGGCAATGGCAGACATCAGTGGGAGAACTTGACATGCGGGGTAGACATAGTGCAAGGCATTGCGGTCTCATGGTGAACTGTTAGGCAATTTGAGGAACGGCAACCTGGGACCAGTTTTCATACAGCTGTTCCAGATGGATGTCTTCAAGGTGTCTGCCTGTGCAGGAAGAAGACCAGTGATACTCAGTTTGAGAGTCACAAATTCTGGAACACAAACATCTCTCTCCTGTTTTTACATCTAGTGACGAAAGTTTCCTCTGGCCTGTCTTTTGAGTGGTCATAAACCTAAGACCACTGATGACTCATTATGTGACAGAATCCACCCTGACTCCCAACTCTGCTGAAGTACGTAGACCAGATGGCAAGGCGGGACAACTAGGGCCAGAACTCGGAGAAAGCATCATACAGCTTGTGAGTAGGGAGTCTGGTTTCCCACGAATGAGTTTTTAATCTTTTCCAGTTTCCCACTATTAAAGATGGTCAACGGGACAAGAGAAACCAGAGGAACTATTCGAAGTGGAGTGACAGACAGCAACCAGAAGAGGGCGTGCACTCCCCAGGATCACCCAGAAACACCACGCTTAAAAAACAGACATTCAGATAGTTAGGAAAACAGTGACCTTGGGAGGCCAGAAATCTTAAGGATGCATGGGATGCAGAAGACTGTGCACATGTGTATTCCTTCTGGGAAGAGAGTCTTTGAAATGGTAACTGAATCGGGTGTCGTATGTCTATTAAAAATAAGCATTTTATTATGTACAAAAGAAAAAATATACCTTTAGATTAAAAAGAACTTTATCCTGATAAATTTGTATTAATAATGCTAATGTATGTCTTACAGTTCTAGGACTTGTGGTGGTGGAATATACTAGCAAAGACTTTTTTGGAAACATTTATTTATTTACTTTTAGAGAGAGGGGAAGGCAGGGAGAAAGAGAAGGAAACTTCGGTGTGCAAGAAATACATTGATCAGCTGCCTCTTGCACCCCTGCAACTAGGGACCTGGCCCACAACCCAGGCCTGTGCCCTAACCAGAAATTAACAAAAATAGTAAAATTTAACTTATGTGTGTTTTTATTAAATCAGAGTATATACTTTAAAATGATATCTTCTATTTGCAGGCTGGTACTCAGTCCACTGAGCCGCACCAGCCAGGGTACAAAGACATTATTGACTGATGTCTTTGACAAATTGTTGAAGACAATTTGTCAAATTGATAAATTCTTAAGGAATTTCTGCAAAAATGCATTGACAGAAATATAACCTATGACCATCTGTAAATTATGCCAGTATTCCTAAATATGTTACCCAAAAAGTAGTTCAGGGACGTGCCAAAAAGTCGAATTCACAGCTCAAATCTCTCTTCTTCCAGCGTTGATCCATACCTCAGAGGTCACTCAGACACCCACAGGTGCAAGCTGCACTTCGCTTTGAGTCATGGTAGCCTCGGTTGGACTGCCTGTAATTAGGGCTCTGATTTAATGCTAACTCCCCCCTCTGCCTTGAAAGCCAACATTCTCCCTGGGAAGTGGCCACCTGTTTTTATTTACTTACATCAAGGCCTGGACAGCTCCCCTCATTGCTCCCCCAGTCTCTGGTACAGTGTTCCTCATCAGAACTTGGTTTCTGATAGAAGACCGGAGCAGAACTCCGGAGAGCAGATGCCTGTCAGAACTTACCAGGTTCCTTTCCCTGGTTCCCCAAGCATACCTCAGTTTCTACTCGTAATGGCTGATGTTGGAACACGTCTTCTCAAAAGCATCACAGGGCCACACAAAGACATGTACATGAATGTTAATGGCAGCATTGTTCATAAAAGCCAAAAACAGGAAGCAATCAAAATATTCAACAGCTGAATGTATCTTTTTGAAACATAACATATCTATACAGTGGAATACTATCTATTTTTTTTTAAAAAGCTACTGATACATGGCTCATCTTGAATGAACCTTAAAAATATTATGTTAAGTGAAAGATGTCAGACACAGAAAAGTAACTGTTTTATGATTCCATTTATATGAAATGTCCAGACAAGAAAATTTATAGACAGACAGCAGATCAGTGGTCGCCCAGGACTAGGGGTGGGAGTGAGGACTGATGGGGAAGGGGCACAAGGAAACTTTCTGCAGGGATGTAGATTTTCTAATACTGGACTGTGGTGATGGTTGCACAACTGTAGACATTTACTAGAAACATGGAATTAGATACATAATTATAGTGGGTGAGTTTTATGTAAATTATACCTCAAAAAGCTGCTAAAAATAAAAAAGCCTGACTGTGAGCTCTCTAGATTCTCTGTGGAACAGGATCCCCTCCCCAATAAGGGAGATTGCAGCATGTAAGCCAGATCATCAGATGGCCTAAAGATTAAGGGACTATCTAAGGGGTCCAATGCTGGGGGTCATTTTGGGCTTGCTCAGGAATTGCTGGCAATATTTGGGCAGAGCAGGTATAAATATCAGTCCACAAAATCTGTATGCAAAAATTAACAGGGCTCTGGCTGGTGTGATTGAGCACCAATCTGCAAACCAGAGGGTCCCAGTTCGATTCCCAGGCAGGGCACATACCTCGGTTGCGGACCAGGTCAGGTCTCCAGTAGGGGCACATGCAAAAGGCAACCACACATTGATGTTTTTCTCCCTCCCTTTCCCTCTCTAAAAAAAGTAAATAAAATCTTTAAAAGAAAATAGCAGGTACCTTTTCTCTGTAAAATAAATCAATTCATATTTTCAATCTTCATCCCACTCGGCTGGTGAAACAATTATCCTCATTGCACTTTGGAATTCCCATTTCTTGCTCACACTCTCGAATTAGACCACAGGGCCAAAACACTGGTCGTGGAGGTGGCTTGTGGCCCTTGGTCACCAGAGCGACTGTTACCAGAGCCCCTATTTTCATGACCCCTTCGCTCCAGCAGCCCTCTGCTGTCTCAGTGCCAGCCTCAGGCACAGGATTCTTCGCTGAGGGGGACCGAGGCCCTGCCTAGACTACAGCTAGCAAATCAGTGACAGGGAGGCACATCTGTCCTGCAGATGTGCTTTGTTTGGCCTACACTGTGTTTTAAAATCACTGTAGCCAACTTTTCAAAGTCAGGAGAATTCACTGAAAAGTCAAATTTTCTGGCTTCTCTGGGAGGTGAGAAAATCTAGCAATAATGGGTCACCTCTTCACATGGCAGTAATCACAGGAGCTAAGAAGGGGCCATCTTTTCCTCTGTCCTATCTGCCAAAGACCCATCCAAACTCAATTCTCTCCCCACCACAAAGGCAGAGTGCCGGTTGACACTTAATAGTAGTTCCAAGATTCTTGTTTTATTTTCTTTTACACCGGACCCTTTGCAACCATTTATGTGACCTGATTTTGTCATATTAGGTGTTGGAGATGCCTGGTGCACCTGGAAGGTGCCTCGCTCCCCTTGCTGCCTGCCGGGGCCCACTGTGAACCATGCCCACCCTGGACACTGTCCCCCGTGTTTCTCTCTCCCCTGCTGCTGCTGATCTCTCGCTAGTCTGTGAAGAGTCTTTTCTGTCCATTTTTAAAGCCATTTTGCTTTGACCAGCTAGCTCATTTTTAGCCTCTGGGGTTCAGCCTTTTAAAAACCCAAATAAGAAAATGTCTCTTTCTCAGGCAGCCTGGGCTTTGGCCCCTCCTAGACTTCTCTTGAGATAATGGGAGCAGATTCAACAATTCCTACTTGAAAGGAAAGGGAGAAGAGGACATATTATGGAGAGAGCGAGCATATCATAGGAGCAACTTCATTTTCAGGTGTCTGCTTAAGGGACATACCCACTGAGTCAAGTTCCCTACCACTAGCATGTTCCGTCTTTTGTTTGGAGTCAAAATACAATAGGTTCAGTGAGTTATTATTCTATTTTCAGTAGTAACACTGCTGGCCGTTAAAGCATAAGAAAAATGTACTCAAGGAGCTAAATGCCAGGGCCTCCCTCAGATGGGGACTAGCTGATTCAACTCAGACCTTGGTTAGGAACTAGCTCCCCCTACCGGAATAAGCTGAGTCACTGGCTACCCGCTCCTGTCCGGGGCCTGCGTGCTACGAAGCAAACCCAGCAGGGAGAGCAGACTCGAGGAGGTCTGCAGGGAACCCAGGCTCGGAAGGGCCTTGCCCCAGTGAATGCTGAGGTCAAAGGGAACTGCCGGGGGGCGGGGGGGGGGGTGCACCAAAAGGAACTCCATTCCCGGGGTCAACAATGAAAAGGCAGCTGGTTGTGGGCACTGTGCCAAGTCCACTCTAAGGAAGAGGAGGAATCTGCAGCCTGCACTTGGAGTGAACCTTGACTATTTACAGATGGGAAGGCTGAGCTTTCTATAAACAGTCACGAAGGCGCAGAAACAAAGAAGCTGCATCCCAGTGCAGAGTGTCATCAGGCCACCAGAAAAGGAATCCGCTGGCCGGAGACTGCAAAACAAGGGCTCCAGGCCGAGTGGACCCAATCGCTTAGTCTCTGACTGGGCTGATAGCAGAACTCGAGCTGACGGGCACAGGAAGTGGTTATCTAAAATGTACCAAATGAGGCTAATAGCGCTTATTGCAGTGATTCCCAGTGAGTCCTTTGGTGGAAATCACTAACATACACACACACATACATATTTAGGTACGTAAACGAGCACTTTCTCCCAGCTACCCAGAGTGAGAATTCTGATCGCCCTGGTGATGACAGTTAACATTCTAATTCTGAATGTAGGCGCGGCCCTCCTGGGTCCTGCCCCCACAGGGCCCCTACAGTTTGGGTCCTGCACAAGTTTCAGGCACAGCTCCGGAGACCAGAGCACCAGGCTTCACTCACTTTTCAGTCAAATCACTCTTTCGCAGACTGGCTTCCTTACTAAAAAAAAAAAAAAAAAAAAAAAAACTTGGATGTTAACTACAAGGAACTCAAGCATGAATTACTTGATCAAGCTTGAGCTTGATAAATAAGGAATGATAATGATAAATCCAAATCACTATTCTCATCTGAATACAACTGACACAGAAGCAAAATAAGAACACTTAGAACAATTCATGGCCCTTGAGAGAGAAGAGAAATTGTGTTTCAGGGAGAGAAAAGATAATTTATGAGAAACTAATAATGGGGAAAAGCCATCCCGTGCCTTCAGGACTGACACTCCCAAGGGAAAGTCACACTTAACAATTTCATGGGTTGTTAAAATAAGCCAGTACTTCTGTACTGGCTGGTAATAGTCTAGGAGGCCATGATAGTAAGAAGCAACAGGAGGAATTGATCAATCCATACCACCATGGCCCACCGTGATTCTAAGACACATGCCCCCTCTGGCTACTAAAGCAGAAGTTGAGGAAAGTGGCCAGATATAAATCTGTCATTTATTTCAAACATTGGTGTGGTGGCAAAGCCAAGTTGAGGAAGAGCTATTCTTTCTACTCTTGAAACTTTGCCTCACTGCCCAAGGGGCAATCCAGGCTCCTTCCAGATATTAACTAGGAAGGCAGCCAAAGACCCAAACAGATGACTGAATGAGATACAATAATGCACAGTGTGTTCACTTTCCTTCTGATGGGTTTGGAGAGCCAAGTTTTCCTGGACTATTTAATCCCTGGTGGGGCACACAAACCTTGTAGAGAAGGGAGAGTGGGCAGGTGTGAATGTGGAGAAGAGCATACTTTTCAGCAAGTGAGCCTCATCTCTGCCCCCTTCAGACTCACCTTCAGGGCTGGTCTCTGGGCAGAGAGAGGGGGCAGAGGAGCCTCACCTGAGGTTGCCTACCCTCCTGCTCCTGCTCTCCACTTGCCAGGGCCAACTGAGCCTTAAATCCATCCCAGGTCACCTTTCACACTTTGTATTTGGTCTTTATTATCTCCCTTCTACTTTTCCCACTTCTGTCTTTGTCCCATGTAGTAACTGAACTGGAATCAACTGTGTCCTTGCCATAGTGCAGGGTAAAACCATGTCTTGACTAGGTACTGACAATTCTAGCTCATTTCATCCCTTATCTTTATGCTTCCCTGTTTTTCTCTCTTTCTTCTCCTTTGGTTCAAGGGCTCCCAGCACCAGCTCCTGGCATATGAACAATATCTAGGTGGTATGGGCAACATGAGCATGGTTCACAGCCAGAAGGACAGTGAGGAAAGTAGAAAGAAGGACAGCAGGCAAACTCATTGTTGTAGGTGCCTGTCGTGATTCCAAGCACCCACTGATTATAAATTTAGTGAAAAAATCATTGGAAAAGACACAGTCAAAACATAGCTCAGACAGAACCGGCATTTAGCTAACTGAGCTCCATCGAATTGTAGTTGGAAATCATTAGAATTATTCGATCAATGACTTTTCCTTGTTTATGTATATTTCAATAAATATATAGACATACACATATGATCTAGACGTGTGATGTCCAATATATAGCCATTAAGCTGATATAGCTCTTCAAATTTAAATAAAAGAGCTAAAATTAACTTTGAATTTAAAGGTAATTAAAATTAACTCAAATTTGAAATATTATCCCTCAGTTGCACTAGTCACATGTTAAGCACTTGATAGCCACATGTGGCTAGTGACTACCATATTGGGCAGCACAGATATAAAATGTTTCCAGGATCTCAAACATTCTGTGTATTTTCACCTAACAGGTTACCTGTCCCTCCACATCGAGTGAACAACTGCACTGCGTCCTGCTTGCAGGGCTGACCCTGGTGGAAATTTTCCTTCATCGCTCTGAGGTAGCTGACATAGTAGGGTGAGCCGCCTGTTTATGTAATGTACTTGTAACTTCTGTTCCTGTTCGGCAAATATCAGATGTACTATTTCCATCATACATTAAATAAGTTGGTGATTCTCCTGTGCCACCTTATGACTACAGATTTGATCATATTTAATTCGGTGTGAGTCCCTCAAGTTTCATTGTCACTTTTTACCCACTCAATCTGGCTCTCAATCTCTATCAAGGTCCATTAGTTTCCAAGAAGATGTTTTTCAAGTAGGGATTAGCTTGGGAACCTAGAGGTCTGACTTCACTCCACTCTCCTGTTGGAGCTCGCCAGAGACTCTGCTGTCTACTCCGTCTACCTCCAGCACCGTCAGATCTGCAGGAGCACACAGCCAGGTGAGAGAGAAGACTGCGCCGCAGCCTGAATACACTGCAGAGTCATGCCAGTCTGAGCCCCAAACAAAATTGTAACCTTTCCCCATAATCTGGTTAATGAATTGGAGCCAGTGTTCTCAAGTACGGCATAAACTGTCTCAAAAAATCGAATAAGCCCAACAAAATCCCATGCCTCCTTCCTAATGGAGGTCCAAGATGTAAAAATGTTTTCTTCACATCAGAGAATTTCTATCATGTCCCAGATCAATGGTTTACTAAATAATTTCAAATGTTTCAGCACCTTTGGTATATATGTATGAGACCAGTATCTAAAGGAAATGCTAATTCCTGTTCAACAAGCATAGTTAATATAATGATATTAAAATAGTGGACCCATATGATATTCCCAGAAAAGTCAAGACAATCAGGATTTCTCCAAAGTATATGACAACAACACAAAAAGAAGTAGCATGAAAATTCCAAGGCAAAACAGTGCGTGCACACTGCCCTGCTATGGGAAGCGAACTCTCCTGTGCTTCCCTCTGCAAGGGATGAAGAAGGATGTACCGCCCAGCAGCAGCCACAGGAGATGCTGGTCTGCTCCAGCAAAGACACCACATCTAGTGACAGGGCCGCAGCTGGGCCACTGTTCACTTACATTTGTCTGTTCCTCCCACAACACACTAACCCTGATGTGAACAGAAAAAAGAAAAGAGTAAAATCAGAATGGAAATTAATGAAACAGGAGATAGAAAATCAGTGGAGAAACTCGATGGAACAAAATGGTGAAATGATCAACAAAGTTGACAAATCTTTAGCAAGACTAACTGGGAAAAAAACACAAAGGGTTGAATGAAGGAAGAAACATCACTACTGACCTTACAGAAGGAAGGGTTTTGAAAGAATAATATAAATAATTGTATATAAACAAATTAGATAATGTAGGTGAAATGAACAAATTCCCAGAAAGAAAAGAACTGTAAAAACTGAAAGAGGAAGAAATAGATTTAAATACAGCTATAATAAGTTAAAAAATAAATTAGTTAATTAAAAACTTTCTGCAAAGAAGAGTCTAAGACCAGATAGCTTCACTGGTAAATTCTACAAAATGTTTAAAAAAGAATAAATACCAGTTCTTCATAAATTCTCAAAAAGTCAGAGAGAAAAGAATGATTCTTAACTCATTTTATGAGGCCAGGTAACACAAGAAAAATATAGATTAAAAAAAGGAAAAATACAGATCAACATCTCTTTTGGATATAGATGCAAGATCTTCAAAATGGTAAAGCAAATTGAATGTAGTAATATATTTAAAAAAGGATTATACACCATGATTAAATAAAATTTATTTTAGGAATGCAAGGTTGTTTTAACACATAAAAATTATTTAATAAAATATACCATGTGAATAGATTAAAGGATGAAAACTATATTATCTCAGATGCAGAAAAAACAATGTTATGGTTAAAAACAAAATACTCAATAAACTTGGAATAGGAAGAACTTCCTCAGCCTGAAAGACAGCTTCTATGACAAAAAAGCCACATCCATACATAGCACCATCCATTCTCTAGCATCATACTTAATGAAGAGGCCAATGTTTTCTCCCTAAGATGAGAAACAAGGCAAGGGTGTCCATTGTTTTACTGGAAGTTCTAAGGCATTAAGGCAAGAAAATAAAGGCATCCACACCAGAAAGAAAGAATCAAAACTATTTCTATTTTCAATAGACATTACCTTGTTATAACAATATGTTAAAACTAAAATCCACTAAAACACTTTTAGAATGTTAGAATTAATAAATGAGTCAATTAAGGATGCAGGATATCAGAATAATGTACACAAATCAATTCTATTTCTGTATACTAACAATGGAATATTTCAAAACAACAATTAATAAGAGAATTTATTTTCCAGCAGAGTAAAAAACAATAAAACTTCAGGTGTAATTTGAAGAAAGAGGTGTAATATTTTACACTAAAAACTACAAAAATGGTCAAAAGAAATTCGAGTGTCTAAATAAATGAAAAGCAATTTCATGATTACAGATTTAGGAGACTTAATATGATGGCCAAGATAGTAAAAATTCCCATAGTGATGCACAAATTCAACCCAATATTTGTCAAATGTCTATATTTTCCTTCTTCAGAAATTGATAAACTCTCCCTGGAATATATATGAAAGTTCAAGACACCCACTATAGCCAAAACATCCTTAAATAAAAGAACAAGGGTGCAGGACTCCTACCGCCCGATTTCAAAGCTCAGTTCAGTAATCTGGTCTGAGCTTCCGTAATCTGGGGCTGGGACCGGTCTGACAATGTACATAGAGATCAATGGACTAGAATTGATGCGTCCTCACCTTTGTGTTCAATTGCTTTCCGACAAGGGTACTAAGGCAGTTCAATGGACACAGAGAAGTCTCTTCCATACGTGGTGCCGAGACCCTGGGTAGCCACATGCAGAGTTAAACTGTACTATTTCTTTTATGCCATACACAAAAAGGTAACTCCCAGAGATAAGCATAAATATAATAGATAAAACTGTAGAACTTATAGGAAAAAAACCAGATCAGTTTTCATGATCTCGACAGGCAAAGCCCTCTTAGATATACCATCAAAAGCATAAGCAACGAAAGGAAGAATAAATTGGATGTCGCCAAAATTGAAAGTGTTTGTCTTTCAAATGACAGCATCAGGAAAGTGAAAAGACAACCTACAAAACAGACAAAAATAAATTACAACTCAATAAAACAGTGTAGAAAAGTAAACTAATCTCTTAAAAACAGAATCGTGATCCCCACACTGTGCCACATTCCGCGGGGGTTCACAGTTCCCACGTTGGCGCTGAGTCATAGTCCTGCTTTTCTCATTGATTGGTTTCTTCCACTTCAGCTCTCTCCGCTACATAATGAGAGGGCAATGACGAAAAAGGCGAAGTTAAGAATGTTGCTTTTCCAGTAAACTTTAACTGGGAATATTTGTCTAGATCTTGTGAAAAATTAGAAGAACTTTAACTGAGAATGTTATTAGGCCTGATATAAAAGCCTAAGCATATATAGCCTACTAATTATACAAACCAAAACTACATGGTTACTGTTTAATTATTTCATAAGATTTACAACCAGTGTACATAAAATACATATAAAGTAAAATATGTCAGATTTTTTAAATCCATATTCTCACCCATTAGTTCCACAAAGAAAAAAATCCTCATGTATTTTTCAGAGAAGCATTGGAAAGGTCTTAGGTAATTAAGTTGTACCTTGCAAAATATTGCCTCCAGATGGTAAAATAGCTCTGTTTTTGAAATTAATGTTTTAATAAATTATTCACCTTGGAGTACTAAGCATGTAGACTTTAAGTAGATTTCAAACTTAAACCATGCCTTAAATTCTTTTACCAGGATTACTAATATTCCCTAACGTACTATTCATTTTCTAACTTGTTCACTCTCATTACTTAATATACTGTTGGGACTACTTTATCTTGGGCCATGTCTAGACATACAGATGGTTTTGATAAGTTCATTTGAAAAAGAATCCCAGTTCAGGGAAATGGCTAATTATTTTTTTTAACTAAGCATATTTTCTTCTAAAGAATTTTACAAAATCCACTTGACTGAATCATTCACCTTTCAACTGGTTATTTTGGCACCAGGTAGTTCAGAAACTTCATGTTCTATGATGGAAGTTTAATGTTTAGGACAGAAATACTAAACAGAAACATGCCTTTGGCACTGGAGGTGCAGGGTGGTGGAAAAAAGCCTTGCTTTTAATGACTATCAGGTTAAATATTGCAAATAAAGGTGTTCATTTTGACAAGCAGAATCATATCTGAGATCTAAGCACCCCTTTACTCCTAAGGGAAATAGATATTTCTGAGAAGGCTACCTAAGAATTACTCTTTGAAGTGTGCACTGAAAAACATCTTTACATCAGGGCAAATAATAGACACAATGACCAAAGGCGCAGCTTCCTCATGTGGCAGAAAGTAATGTTTATTTGCTGCAAGCAAAAGGTAAAGGTCAGAGCATGACAAGCATCACTGCACACCTCTTGGCAAACACAGGAATGATTATTTCTTGTTGACTCTGTCAGACAAGATCCTGGATTCTAAATTGAGGAAGGGTGTTCACTGTTCACTCATTATGATTCTAGACCTCCAGGTCACCATTGTTCTCTTATTCATTCATTTGGTCAAGAGATGGGAATAAATATTTGTTGAGCATCTCTTATGTGGCAGTCCTAATTGAAGGGAACAAAATATAGAAGCCCAGTACAATGCTCAGGGCAATTCTGTGATGTAGGATGCTGAGGCCCAATGTAATAACGTAATGTACCCGAAGCCCTCACTCCCAAGTAGATGGGCCAGGATGGAAACAGTTTCCCCAGACTATAAGGAGACTGTTTCCTACTTTGCTGATTTATGTCTTAAAAGACATTCTTTTATTTTAATTGCAATATATCTTTTATATTTAAAAAAGATTTTAAAAAGCTCAGCATCCAACAACCAGATGTAATATAACACTTTACCGCTTTTACTTTAGATCTTTTTTTTTTTAATTGTTTTAGATTCAGCTATCACTCTAACTCTTATCTTCCTCTTCCTGACTTCGGAGGAGTATCCACTGCGCTGAAGATGCTTTACATTGTTCTCATGCATGTTATGGTAGCCAGTGCTATGTATTTACACAATACTATGTACATTCGTATGTACTGATACACATAGTAATGGTTTAGGGCAGGGGTGTCAAACTCATCTTCACCCAGGGCCACATCAGCTGTCATGGTTGCCTTCAAAGGGTCATATGTAACTTTAGGACTGTACAAATGTAACTACTCCTTAACTGGGGGCAAGGAGCTCGGTGCTGCCACTGGGTGGAAGCAAGGTGCCATCCGGATAAAACAAGGTGGAGGGCCGGCCTTGTGTTTGCCACCTGTGGGTTATGGGTTTAAACATACATAAGTGCTATTATTTTATCAATCTTTGATTTTTTAATATTGTATCTATCAGACATCTATTTTAATGTATAATTGATTATTTCTTCTTTAGTCAATAAATAATATTAATATTCACTTTCAAATTTCCACATGCCTATGACTTTACTATTGATTTCTAATTTTATTGTTGTTTACTTCTGCTTCTGTTGAGTTTTTTTGAGGAGAGTTTCTTTGTGGCCAGAGTGTGCTCATTTTTAAAAGATATTATGTTTTTGAAAAGAATGTATTCTCTAATTCTGGATATTTGTGTATGGCTATTATTTCAAACTTATAAATTATACTACTTGAATTTTCTATAATGGCACTAAATTTTCCTTTGCTCAAGTAACTAACTTTAAAAAATTATATTAAACAAAATTACAAATTTTTACAATTGCATATCTATAAACTTCTATTTATAGTTTTTGCTTCATGATATTAAAGTTGTGTTTTTAGGATCATATATTATCAAAATCACAATATCTTCATTTTACCATGTAACACCCTCTTTTCCATAAATGTATTTAACTTAAAATCTATTTGTTTACAATAATTTCTGTAACACTGTTATTAGTGTGTCTCTTGTAAACAAGATATAGCTGAATATCATAAAAAAACAGATTTTTATCTTCTACCTTCTTATTACATTTATTATGGTCCCTTATGGTAATATATTAATCTTATATTAATTTGTGTGTTGTAGCAATATTGTTCCTTTCCTAATTATTTTTCTTTATTTCTGGATTCTACTTGATTGATGAGTGACCTTAGTTTTATTTTTATTCTTTAAATTTTTAAAATGTGCATACTTGACAAGCTCTAAATTAAATCAAGAATTCCACACATCCACTGAATAACAATATGTATTATTCGAATTGCACTAATTCTGATTACACCCTTTTCTGTAGTTCATATTGATCGTGTACCATTATGCGGAGTCAATGCTTTAAGTAAAAAAGAAAAAAAGTGAAGTAATTATGCAAAGAAGAGTAGAGATGAAGAATGGAGACAAATTCCTGCTGGCGTTTCAGTCTACAGTCCTAGTTAATTCCTGAGGTCCAGTGAGATTCTCTTCTTTGGCCTGTATTACAGAAAAACAACAACAACTAGTACCTCATAATAAATTCTGGTCTTTTTTAATTTTTACTTCTATTATTTTTTAAACTACTTTAACTTTTTTATTGTTGTTCAAGTACAGTTGTCTCCATTTTGCACCCACCATTCCCCTCGGCCCCAGCCATCCCCAATTCCCACCCTCAGTCCCACCCCCCCCTTTGGTTTTATCCACGTGTCCTTTATACAAGTTCCTGAAAAAAAACTCCCCCTTTTCCTCTCATTAGCTCCTCCCACCTCCCCTCTTGTTACTGTCAGACTAGTGCAGAAACTGTGGAAACAGTTTGGAATTTCCTGAAAAAACTAACAATGGAACTGTTTTTCACCCAGCAATTCCACCACTGGGAATATACCCTAAGAACCCCGAAACACCAATCCAAAAGAACCTACACACCCCAATGTTTACAGCACAATTTACAATAGCCAAGTGCTGGAAACAGCCTAAGTGCCCATCAGTAAATGAGTGGATCAAAAAGCTAAGGTACCTTTACACAATGAATACTATGTAGCAGAAAGGAAGAAGGAGCGCCTGCCCTTTGTGACAGAATGGATGGATCTGGCGAGCATGATGGTACGTGAAGTAAGCCAGGTGGTGAGGGACAAATACCATATGATCTCACCTATAAGTGGAACCTAATCAGCAAAACAAACAAGCAAGCACAATATAAATTTTGTTCTTTAATTAAGCTATTTTAAGTGAAATGTATGTCAGTTGGAACCAAATTAGGTTTCTCTCACTTATAACCTAAAACAGTAAAAATCTAAATAAAAGCAAGAATAAAATGAAATTGGAGACAAGATGTTCATTCAAAATTAATATTTGAATGACATGCAATCCCTGGAGATATTTCAAAGTTTATCTCCACTGTATCTAGGGGCTAAATAGGAAAGTAAGATTATTTTAAATATGTATGTCAATGTCCATATAGAAAAACATTAGTTGCTTAGAAAAACATTCCAGTTTTTCTATCACTAATACCTGGAAGAAATTTTTCTATAGCTAATCGTAAAGCCACTACTATGTGATGTGGTAAACTTTACAATCAATAATGTCCCTATAAAAATCTCTGGGCTATTACTTTGATTATCCTGGGTCAAGTTAGCGTGGTACAAGTGTTAATGTGAGTTGAACCAAGATAAAGTTAGGATTTAGAGGAACAGGTCAATTGTTCTCATAATGGAGTCTGCTAAATTTGAAGAGAAGAGTTCCAATTCTAATTTTAAAAACTTTAAAGACATATTTATAAGGTTGATAAGCAAATGCATTGGAAAGTTTGAGTTACAACAATAAAAAACTGAAATAATCAGGATACACCCCTCAACAAAAGAAAGCTAAGCATTATTGGTTCAGAAGCTATTTTTTGCCCATCTTAATGCATAGACAGATGTGTGATCGGACTTTCTAACTTCTCTTCCAATAACTGATGTTTCACAGCATTTAAAATCATAGAAATCTCTCTCCGACATATCTGTCTGTTAATGGTAGACAACTACATAGAGAAAAAAAATAAAGAAATTATTTAAAAATATAAAAATAAATCAAACTTTTAATAAAACTATTAGAATCTCTGTGAAAAGCCTAAAACAATGATGAGGAAAAATTATAACTTTAAATATGATCTGTATATGAGAAAAGAATGACATTAATTTAGTTACATTCACATTACTAAAATCATTTGTAAGTGCAGAAAAAGGAAGGAAATCATTTAGATTCTTCACTAAAAGCCACTGAAACATTTATTTCAAATCCCAACAAAAATACTACCAAAAATGGAAAGGTGAAGATCACTCAATCTCAAAGACTCAATCAAATATATCAAGTAATGTGTTAGCTTAATAAAAGTAATATGTTTCATAAATGAAATTTGTTCTAGGAGTGTAAAAATGATTCATTTGTAAAAAATCTATTACTATTACTCATGCTAGACAAAAAAGGAAAAAATAACACTATCCAAACTATTTAAAATTGGCAAATTTAATGCATTTTGAAGAAAACAAGTATAGGATATGGAGAAATAACTATCTCCTATGAATATATTCATAGGAATATATACGCATATATACACATATACACGTATATACATATATATGTCACTAGAAACGAGCATATCCATCACTCCTGTGTGTACACAATCGGCAACGGAAGAGCAAGTACCTCTCAATCTGGGATGACACATTGTGGTTCTCAACTGCCCAAGCACAGTTAGCAACATTGGCGTATCGAGTAAAAACGATCAAAATTAGCAAAAGATAACTAGATCCCAAGAGAAGATATGATCCTGGCAGAGGGAATATAAATGCAGAAACAACTCTGATTGGCCTTGTGTTACAGACGGAATGTTTGTGTCCTCCGAAAATCTATATGAGTGAATCTAACCCCCGGGGCGACGGCATTCTGAGCTGGGGCCCAGGAGGGTAATCCCGTTCATATGGGGTCCTACAGGTGGAGCTCCCATGATGGAATTACTACCTGTATAAAAAGGGAGAGAGAAACCAGGGCTTTCTCTCTCCGTTTTGTGGGTACAGTGAGAAAACAGCCATCTGAAAACCTCGAGGAAGGTCCTCGTCGAGAACTAAATCTGCAGGTATCTTGATCTTGAGCTCCCCAGCCTCCAGAATTATAAGAAATAGCATTTTTTATTAAGTCGCCCAGGCTAGGATAATTTGTTATGGCAGCCTGGGTAGACTAAGGCGAGCTGATAGGGGACGAAATCAGAAACGAAGTAAAAGATTCTGACCACAGAGGCCAGAAAACTCAAAGTCCTGTTGATAGTGTCCCTTTAAGTAACCCAGATGTCCAACCTAGACCTGTTGGCAGAGTTTTGGATGGCCAGTCCGTCAGCCCACCTTTATATTTGTTAAATGTTGCCCATTAGATCTGGGAGAGGAAAGAAATGATAAACTATCTTCAATGAGAAATGTAAGCTGTAGGACCAGAGGTCTTCCAGGCATGGGAAGTGCATGACTTCCTAAACGAACGCTCCAAACACATCTTTATCGTTAGGTTTTCATTTCCTCTAATCAAGGCTGGGATCTCTACTGCCTATTTATTTATCCTGATAAGAAGTGCTTTTCCCATTTTCACAATGTCTTTTATTCATCAGGTTACAGGCAAGAGGTTATAATATATTTACTGAATTATTTTCTGACCCTAAAACATCGTACCATCAGTATAATTAACACTTAGTGCCAAAAAGATTTAGCATCTCAAGGACTTATAGTAAAGATTTATTTTTCTTTTATGTCACAGTCACAGTCCAATGCGGATGAGGTAGACTTTCTCCTTATTATGGAATCAAATTATTGTATATTATATACATTATATATCTATATTAGATATACAGTTGACCCTTGAACAACGTGGCAGGTAGGGGTCCAAAACACCAACGCCCCACTGCCCAGCAATCTGCAGTAGAAAATCTGGGCATCACCTACGTCGGCCTCCCACGTAGGCAGATTCCCAAGTCCCAGCTGATCCTTAAAAAAGGCAGGTTTGAAATAAGTGGGTCAACTGAACTACACCGGTTAACTGAAAAAAAAAATGGCAGAGTTGGACCCAGGCAGTTCAAACCTTCGTTGCTGAATGGGGAGCTGTTGTTATAAATTATGTAAAATATATAATTACATATGATATAAGTTACGTTATATCAGTCTTACTATACCATTGGGAAAACAAAGCTCCTGGGACAGGGGAAGAGAAAAATGCTGGAATCACACTGGCTTAGTTTCTTTTGTCCAGAAGAATGCCTGTCACTTCTCACAGTCTTCTTACTAAGGACCTGACCACTTACAATGATCCGCCCCCCTGGAAAGAGCAAACATTGAGGAGATAATGGCTATTTAGCGAACGCTAATGGCCTAATGGTCTCTCTCCTACAGGATAAAACTATAAATGTGAATGGACTTCCATTCTTGGTTTACAGGATAAAACTGTAAATGTGAATGGACTTCCCTGCTTGCCACGTATCAGGTAAGCTGTCCTCAGAAATCAGTGTTGACATGTTTATGTATGAAATGGATACAAAAGTATTTGTATAAAGCATGTCCAATTGATAGCTCATGTAACAGCCAATACTTTCCCTTCGTTCCTATGGGTTAATCTCTAATTAGACTATATGTTGCTGTAATTAGCCTTAGCTAATGGCAATATCTCTTTCTCTTAAGCATTCTTGTCATCAGCATTTAAACACACTCAAATTTCTATCTCTAAAAAAAGTAGAATCTCTCCCTACGACCTCATAATTTTCTAGTTATTGCCCCACTTAAGCCAGTGGGATGTGATTAGCTAAGGTTAATTATAGCAACATAGTCTAATTAGATATTAACCCATAGCAACTAAGGGAAAGTGTTGGCTATGTGAGCTATCAATTGTATATGCTTTATGCAAATATTTTTATGTCCATTTTATAAATGAATAAACCAAGGTGGGTAAGATTAATTAACAACCTCCTTAGAATTACAGAGCCAACACATTGTCAACATAAGAACGTCTGAACCTGTAGAGAATTATTATAAGAGTTTATCTGAGCCAAACTGATAATAGGCCAGGAAGCAAGATCTCAAATGCTTTGGCAGATAACAATTTTGTAGCTCCCTTTATACATTTGGAATTGAGCAGGAAATGTGAGGAAGTTGCATGGAGACTGGAAAAAGCTGGGCAGGGTAATCTGCGTGATTGGTTTATGGGGTAGTTAACAAGTTTATGGCCTCCCTTGAGGGTGGCTACACCTCCAAGGAGTCTGGAAAGGGAATAACTGGCGTTTCAAAAGTTCGTTAACCTAGATGCACAGAACAATGGACGGAGCTGGCTTAAGGCAGAGATAAACCTTTTACTAAAGAAATTATAGGCCTGGGGTGTGACTTGCCCACCATGACCTGCCTAGTTAGGAATTTATAAGGTTATTCTATGAGGTAACGTTTGGTCACTAGACATACTAGATTTATTACAGAGCCCCTTTTCCATTCATAGTGTGGAGGTTTTTTGACTCCAAATTCTAACCTTTTACCATCAACACAGCGGAGTCAATAGATAGCCTCTCCATGCTCTCAACGTCTCCCTCCCTCTCCCCCAGGAGCTCAGTGTCCCCCAGAATGGGGGCTCTCACACTGGCCACTTCCTTCTATTCCCGCCCTTCAGCACCTCACAGTCAGGAATATACTTCTTTTCTGAATGTTCATCAATGTTTTCTGTCCGGTGTTATTCTTTCAAAAGAGTATGGATGTCAAAAGGACACAACAAATGCACACACGTGAACAAAACATAATATAGTCAGCCATCTTAAACAACAGCTTTTGCTTTAACTCAGAAATGGCATGACATTCGTGCATCACTGAGTTCGGTGATACGACAGTGCAGTAATTTGAGCAACCTGCATATCCCACTAGGTGGGCAACTATCTGTGCTGTCTCTTTAGAGAGCATATCCGGAGGATATGCTTTAGGATTAGGATTATCACATATCCTTTAGGATTATCACACCCCACTAAATCATTACACTGGCTGATCACCTAACGCTGATGTTATAGTAATTCATCTTAAATTATACAGTAGACATCAGTGTTAATAAACATTTCAGATATATTCCCAAGAGAAAATAAAATTCATAGAACACTCAAACACATGAACAAAAAATAATTAGAAAACTACTATCAAATATTTAGATTTTGTTTTCTGGTAAACTCATAGCAATTAACCTTGTGTATTTAGTAGAATTTTCTGATGTAATTGGATAACCTAGCTGAAGTTATAAAAATAATTTTCTCATGCTATCTTATGCTTTTGTTATAATAGAAGTAACATCATGAAAACATTAATCAATACTGTTATTAATGTCTGGTATTAATATGAGGAATAAAGTTTTTCCAAACTCTATAGTTCCATAGTATTGCATTAGTGATATTAATAGATATTTATATGTTTATCATTGCCATTTTTATTTTAATGTTATTTGCATATTGAACTGACACCATTTTTATAGTTCAATGTGCTATAAAATTTGTATATGCTTAAGAAAATAAGAACTTACTGCAATTTGCATTGCTACCATTAGGTGGCACAGTTGTTTCTTTGTAATTGACAAAAACTTTAAATTTGGATTTCTGTAGTGTAGAAAAGTTACACATTAGTTCACTTCAACAATCCTTCTGTTTTGAAGGCACCTATGAAATGAGAAAGTGTCAAGTAGTCTTAGATTACAATAAGACTGTATCCGGATTTTTTTCTAAGATTTTATTTATTTATTTTTCTAGAGAAGAGAAGGGGAGAGGGAAACATCGATGTGTGGTTGTGTCTCACACGCCCCCTACTGGGGACCTGTATGTGCCCAGGCACGTGCTCTAGACTCGGAATCGGACCAGAGGCCCTTTGGTTCGCAGGCTGGCATTCAGTCCACTGAGCCACACCAGCCAGGGATGCGTTAGGATTTTTAGACACCCCAAGACACCACAAACATGCTTTGGTTTTCTCCTCTTATATAATACAAAATAAAAACAGTTAAATAAAACTTATGTGTACATATATATTAGTTTTTTTCTAGATTTTCTGTTTCCAAAATTCTGTAAAAAGTCTTTGAAACCAAATCAATGTCAGTCTCTCTCTCTCCCTCTTCATTTTTCTCTTGCTCTCACTCCCTTCCACGTGTTTATCCATTGACTTGTTGGTGTGTTTGTGCCTCTCTTTGTTCGTGCCCAAGGCACCACTCAGTCCAGCAACTGGGTAACGCTGCTGCCACCCCAGGACACACACTTTGTAAGGACCATCCAACATATAGTCAAGGTTTACTAATTTTTAATTCACAGATGGTTAATAAAAATTTTTCACCAAATAATTTATTTTTCTCAAACTAAAGCAGATACATACACACACACAGACACACACAGAATGTCTTAATCTTTTTCTAGTAGAAACTGCAAGTAAAATTGTTATAGTAGTTTATTATAGTTCTAAAAAGTGTATTCACTGTGATTATATTAGAAACCCAGGCATATTTATTTTATGTAATATAAAGCAGTATTATTAATGTTAGTAATGCCGATATTATAGATAAGCTCTTTGATATAAGGAACACTTATGATCTCAGCTCTGGTGGAAGCTCAAGCTCTTATTCTAGAAGGCAGAGAGTATCCGTCTCTCGTTCACCATTGATTCCTTGTGGGTAGCATGGTGCCAGGACATAGTAGCCCCTCAATAAATGTTTGTGGACCAACTCAGTGGGATTTTATCAGGGCCGTAGTATTAGTAACTGTGTAGAATTTAGAGAATATACTCTCCAAACTCAAATGAAGCTAGATTTGACACCCTAGCTCTGAGACCTACTATCTGCAGGTATTAATAAATTGGTT
The DNA here is from genome assembly GCF_014824575.4 of Sturnira hondurensis. NCBI lineage: Eukaryota > Metazoa > Chordata > Mammalia > Chiroptera > Phyllostomidae > Sturnira > Sturnira hondurensis. The sequence goes on along the minus strand of NW_028076783.1, from coordinate 560,749 downwards.
TTAATTAAGTTTTACCATTTTAATATTTATTCATCATTAATATTAATTGAGCTTCAATTTTGTCATAGGGAAGATTGGAAGAAATAATATATGTAAAGCTCCTGATATAATAGGCATTCAGCTAGTGATTCTTATTATTTCTTACAATTACCATAATTTGTTATTCTGAATCCTAATAAAAAATTATGCAGAAAAATGAACTATTTTTTTCTCAAAAAGCAGCATACCAGAAGTTTTCAGCATTACTTCATCCCCCATGTAAATCTGCAGCATCCCTCCAATCCAATTCTTCAAATCCAAGTTTAAAGCCAGCTTTTACAGCTACAGACTGACCAAACTGCAGTAGGAAGAAACCTGGGGACAATAACAGCTGGACACACCAGACTCGACTGACAGCTGTGCTTCACTGTGTTCATAGCTCAAGTCAGATACATCGCCCTGCACCTCTTACCCTCATAAGAACCAGTAAACAGACAGCGTGGCAGGCAGAATTCTGAAACGGCTCCATGACTCCCACCCGTTGGTGTGTTGTATACAATCCTACACCCGCTTTGTATAATCCCCACCCTCTGAGTGTGGGCAGAACCAATGCTTACACCAGGTAGCCAGTTCGTTGCTTAGATTACTAACTTCTGTTGTGACAGTGGAGAGAGCTATTTCAAGCCACAGGAGACGCGCCCCTACAGACTGTGAAGAAACAAATTGCCATCTTGTGGAGAGGACCACATGGCAGGGAACGCTGGGCAGTCTTTAGGATCTGAGGACTTTGGTCTTACAATCGTATTGAACTAGATTCTGCTAACAGCCAGCCGGTTTGCAAAATGAGTCTCCGGAGCCTCGGAGGAGATTGTAGCTGCATCCAACACCTTGACTTCAACCTAGTGAAAATCTGAACAGAAGGCCTTACTCACTGGGCTCCTGCACCACAGAAACTGCTGTGAGATGGTGTATTTAGGTGGTTTTGAGGCATTGAGTATGTGGGAATTTGGTGTGCAGCCGCAGTAAACTAGCACAGCTATCTAAGAGATGTTTGGATTATTGGAACATCCATCTAGATGTTCAGAGTAAGGACAGGAAATATCTGAGGATTTTAGCACGTCTAACCTGGGACAAAGTATCATTAACATATGCAAAACAAATAATTAAAAAAATAAAACCAAATGGTAAAACAACAACAAAAATCCAACAATTAAAATTGATCTATTGGTCTCCAGTTCTGAAGGATAGTCAAGGAAAGCCAGAGAATGTTCTTTATGAAGAAGGTAGACTTGTAGCTGAAAATCACACACCTTGGGTTCATATGTACTTTGTGTATTTTGTGAGCTGAACACTCTGTTAGAATTTGGCTTCACATGTTAATCAGTCTTCCAGGAAGAAATTATGGTGATCAGTGAAGTCTGGTGTTTTGGTCTTTTTGATAATGAGTCACATTTCTCATTGTAAAATAATAAATTAGAATTTTTAGAAGCCCAGCCTTCTCTTGCTATTGCCAAAGTATTTCATTAACTTACAATTTTAAATTAAGTAGCAATGTGATTTCATAAACAAGTGCATTATTCATTTATATAGGTCCAGATAATATACTCCCCAATACTCATATAAAATATTTGAGCATTGGCTGGAGAATCTCAGTCGATTGAATGTGGACTGAGAACCAAAAGGTTGCAGGTTCAATTCCCAGTCAGGGCACATGCCTGGGTTGTGGGCCACTTCCGCAGTGGAGGCCACATGAGAGGCAAACACACATTGATGTTTCTCTCTCTCTCTCTTTCTTTCTCTCTTCCCCTCTCTAAAAATAAATTAATTTTAAAAAATTAAAAAAATAATAAAATATTTGACAAATGATAAAATGTGACTTTTCTGTGTAGGTGTGTATCAGATTGTATATAGTGTACAGACCAAGCATTTCCATAAAGCAGCAATACTAATCACCTTCTTCTGACATTTTAGAGTGGTTTGGGCACTCCTTAAAAAATATGCCTATGAAACAAAATATTTTGAGAGTGAATGTATCATGATTGTCAAATACCAGTCTCCTATGTATCATATTAAGACTTTCTGTTCTCAAATTATGATTAGTTTTTAGGATGAAAGTACATTAATGTGTTTGAAATATAAGAACTAAAAAATGATCAACAAGGTTTAAATCTGAGCATAAAACTATCATTTGCTGTCTTTTCAATGTGTCGGGTACTGTGTAAACTATTTTATATCAATCATCGTATTTAACCCTCAAAACAACCTTCTATTTTTGGCCATTAAAATGAAGGAGAAACCAAGCTATAAAAGAGTAAATAACTTGCCTAAACTCATAAAGCTAAAAAAATTTTGGAGCCAGGAATCGAAACTAAGCAAATATGTTCCAGTTACGTAATGCAGTATATGTTAGATATTATACTGCTGAAGTTTATGATAAATAATGTATAATCAATAACTAAAAATCATGTCTATTGACTACTGAAAGAATTTGTCTATTTTTATTAAGTATGTTTATAAAATTGAAATCACACATTTATGTGATTTAAAATAGTAAGGTCAATTTCATGTTCTGGTGGTCCAAATTTTCTTGCATCTTCCCTCAAATATTATACAATTTTTGGAAGCCCTGCATCACTATTCTACGCATGTATAAATAAATATATGTTATAAATATTTTAATACAAATGGGACACTTACACAGTGTTCCACATCTTGATTTTTTTCACTGTTTGTGTCTGGATGTCGAGTATTAGCACAATAGATATGGGTTTATCTTTTACTTGTTAACTTACTTAAGTAACTTATTAACTTACTCTCACGAAATCCAGTAGAATTCTCAGAAGTAGCAGTACCCTTCTCTTTGGAGATCAAGTATGGACAAGAGAAAGGTTGGGCTCTTGGTCCTTTTTGCTCCTCATCCCCCGCTGTGCCTGGCAGATGCATTCTGCAGTCAGAGCTCTGGTCCTTATAGGGCCTCCATGACAAATCCATGCCCTTCACCCCTGCAGCCCGAGCTAGCCCTGGGCTAGCATCTTGTTCCTGCTAGTTCCCCAGGGCCTCGTACGTAATGTACCCCCCTATGTTGGGTCCCTCCAATCGGCACATCTCTACATATGGTGCCTTCATCTCACAGCGAGAACTCATCGAATCAGATTAAAGGTCTGTGCTGACAGACAGCAAGTTTATTTCTCTTTAAGCATTATAGGCTATGTATATGGATTTAAGGTATTTTAAAGAATTTTAAATTAGATAATATGTTCACATGTCTCAGAAAAAGGAAAAAAGTTAAAAAGTAACAAAAGATGTTTCTTTCCTTCTAATTCTGCTTCTCGTTTAGCCAGAACCTCCTCCCTTCCATGTAGAAATCCCTGTTCTTAGATTCTGTGGGTCTTTCCAGAGTTATGCATATTCAAAAAGATACAAAACTTGGGGTTTTATTTTCTTTCATTTTGCACAAAAGATATACAAGTGCCCTGACACATTTTTCCCACTAAATAGTTCCTGGGACTTTTTATTTTTAACACACATAAAAATCCACTATAAAAATGTCATGATTTATGTAACCACTCACTATTGATAAATTGAGTTGATTGTAACCATTTCCTTTAAGCAAAAGTGTTACAATGCATAAATTTGAACCTATAACATTCAGCATATGTATGAGTATATAGAATACATTCACAAAAGTAGAATTACTAGGTCAAAGGTCATACGCATTTGCAATTTTGACAAAAGTTGCCAAATTGTCCTTCGGAAGGTCATGGTAACTCACACTCCCCTCGGGAATGAAGAGTACTTGCTTCCCCAGAGCCTTGCCAAGGGACTAAGCAGCCAAAGCACTTTCTCCTGCAGTTCTCTCTGGCACCCTCTTGCTCCCCAGCCAGCAGGACAGAAGGTTCGACACAATTGCAGATAGCTAAAGAAAAAGCACTTCACCTGAAAAAACAAAATCAGCTTTCCTTTAACAGGGTCAGTTTAAACACTAGACGGAGAAAAGGGGTTGTTCATCCTTTCAACTCATTCCCACTACATTGTGTCATTGATCTTCTGCTTCACGTCACATCTTTTGACATGTTTAAACACGTATTGATGAGAGAGAGAGCAACATCAGTTTTTTGTTCCCCTTAATTGTGCATTCATTGGGTGTACCCTGACCGGAGATTGAACCCACAACCTTGGTGTATCGGGACGATGCTCTAACCAGCGGAGGACCCCACCCGGACTACACCGCATCTTCACTTACCCAAAATGTCTCATTTTGTTGCCCTCCAGAGTGACAATCAGTGAGGCACAGTTTAAGCACCTCTTTCCTCTTTTTGATGATCGCTCCAAGCTCAAAAGGACATAAACAAATTTATTAGTCTGTGGGGGGAAACATGTAACAGTTTATTTCCTTACCTGTCTCTCCAAGAGATCAGTTACAAAACAATTCCTTCTCTCTAGCTCAGAGCTGAAATATCTGGCTGGCTTTGCTGGTGGTCCCCTGAGAGCTGCTGCCAGGCATGAATAGAGGAAGAACAATGCCTTCCCTCCTCTAATGTGTTCACCAGTTGACCTTCTGGATGAGATTACGTTAGTGAAACATTAAATTTGTCCCTACCCTGATCTCTATAATGGCGAGCATTAACATAACAAACTATTAAGAATATTTTTGTTAATATAAGGCAGAAGCATGCTAATAAATATTTACGAGCTACTTTCTAAAAAAAAAAAAAAGAAGCCACATTTCAATATTTGTCAACTTCCAGGTTGTAAAATATGTATCTCCAAGACTAGGTGTAAGCTACCAAGGTGACGTCACTGGATGCAGGACTGGGGACAGATGTGGCAGCACCCTGTTCTGCAGGTCTCCAGCATGCAGCATTTCAACCACACAGATGCAATGCGTACGCTAACCGCAAGGAAACAAACTATTGCAATTTGAAGTAAAGTAGTTAAGAACTTACCTGTTTTAAATATTTGTTCTCTGTGTTTCTTATATAATACATTTAATTATGTTTGTATTATTTAATTTTTTTAAAGATTTTATTTATCTTTAGAGGGGAAGGGAAGGAGAGAGGGAGAGAAACATCAATGTATGGTTGCCTCTGGTGTGTGCCCTGCAACCCAAGCATGTGCCCTGACTGGGAATCGAACCGCGATCGTGTGGTTTGCAGGCCCACGCTGTATTATTTAATTTTTAATAATAGCTATGCTTTATTACCAACATGCAAAGTGCTTGAAATTTTATCAGCTGGCTCTTGAAAGCCAGTACGAGCTCTCTTCAACACACTTCTGAAAGGCAAATGTTATAGTCACATAGTGAAGGAAACCACTGAAAAAGGAGTCATTTATTTGTGGGCCTCCCAATAATTATACATAATAATAACAGTGGGAAAAACGGCTAGTTTCCTATCTAAATCCAATCTCCCCTTCTTTCTTAACTTCATTTATGTTAGGTTTGGCAATGCATTTAGTTAAAAACATTTTTCATCTTACCTTTAAAAGAGGGGAGGCAGGCTGTGTTGGTTTGGACTCTGGAAGAAGTTTTTGTTTGTTTGCTTGTTTGTTTATTTGTTTTAATGACATGGATTCAGCTAGCCTTCACCATTTTGTACAACAAGCATTTTTCCTCCTTCTACCTATGTGTAGGAGGCAGGATCATGGCAGCCATATTGTGAGCATGAGGTGAGTTTGAGGATGTAAGCCTCTGCTAAGAGTAGCAAAGCAGAAAATAGAACTATTCTAAGATATTCGTAATATAAAGAAGTCAACATGTCAGCCCTGAACAGGCTACCTCTGAACTCCATTGTACATGAGAGAAAAGTTATATATTTTTAAGCCACTTATTTTTAGATCTTTGTAACTCGACAATCAAATATCCCTCTAGATGGTAATATAGTTAATATTTACATGTTGTGTGCTAGACACCATGCTAGGTAATTGATGGGTTACCCCTAAAGAGATAATACCTTTCTGTGCAGATTAGACATGCCTAGTTTGTCATTTTTGTAGGCTCATTTATCCTAGGGAACATCGATTCACTTTCAATTTATGAATGTTCACACCTTCCCTTTAGCAGATACTGATGTTCTACAAGTTAGATTGATCCTGTCATGCTTCTGGAGTATTTACTCAATTTCTGCTTGAAGAAGTATTAACAATAAAAATAACAGTATTGCATTTGAGTTTTACATGCTAGTCAAATACTCAATTCACTGTTTATGATAATAAATATCTATTCACATGGACAAGAAGTTAAGTAAGAGTGAATAGAGAAAGCACTGTTCTGATGTCCTATAGCTTTCTCATAAATATTTCATTAAGGTAATTCTACTCTAGTTCTCTATACAGTTCCAAAAACTTCTAAAAATTATATTATTAAGTTAGAGCTAATGTTCAGACCTACAATTCCTGCTGGAATTCCAGACATAAGGAGCTAACATTTCTAGTTCCTGCCAATAAGTCTATGACAGCACCTTGAAATATAACAACTCATTGAAATCAGCTCTCGGATGGAACAGTTAATACCCAAAGAATGAAGCCTTTGACGGGCTTGTCAATCATACCTATTGTTGCAACCTGCGAAGGAAGGTAATCAGTTCGCAATAGTAGGTCTTAAGGGGAAAACCTGCTTTTATTATAAGAGGCTTTCCCCCTCAACTTTAACTTTTGAAAAACATTTTGATTCTTCTTTCCTAAAATAGTAAGAGAACTGTTTTTAAATTATTTTACCTTATCTTAAGCTGGGATTATAGCCTTAACTTTTTTTTTTAATTCTAAAATGAAAGTTAGTTTGTTTTGTTAAGTCTTCCAAATGTACCTATTAATAGTGATTGGTACCTAACAACCTTCTCCAAATTATTCTCGATGTCCCCACCTTCGCACAGCCCCACCTCTCTACGTTATAGTGGTACTGGAAGTGCCCTGGACAAAGTCAGAGTTCCTGCAGAGGACGGAGAGACGTATTCCAAGACTGATACTTCCTTCTTTGGACTACCGTGGAAAGCGTTTTTGAGATAAGCTTTCCTAAATTACTTCAGTGTATTTTTTTTAGTGTGTTATGATTAAACAGAAAGATTTCCGCACATTAGTTATACATTTTCTCCTTTGTACTTCTCTCCCATTGAACCGGGAGAATGCTAAGGAACTAAGTTAATACCTATACTTCCACAAGGATTTAGATAATGCGCCCCCCAGATGATCAGATGTGTCTGGAAAGCCTAGGTGTGTGTTAGTTAACTACTTTTTAAAGTGAGCTGTTGCTTTCCTGTTGTCTGTTCGCTGGCAGGGCATGTCTGGAGGGTGGGAGGAAGCTCCACTGGGTAAAAGGCTATATTGCTTTTTTGTTTTTCCCATGTCTCCACAAAATGCCTTATCCAGATCCCGAACCAGAGAATAACAGACACATACGGCATAGGGAGCGCTTACTCTACGCCAGGCACAGGGCTAAGCAGTTGCCCTGTGTGATGTCACTTAGACCTCACAATAAACCAGAAATAGCCATTGTTACTATCTTTATTTCACAGATAAGGAAATCAAAGCTCTGTCTCGGCTCCCACATCACAAAGCCTGAGTTCAATACGCCACGTCGGTCTCCAGGCCGGTGAACGTAAACCTCTGTGCCGCATTGTGAACACTGGCAGATATTCAGTGCATGGTGAAGATGAAAAGCAGTACGGAGTTCCTTCGAAAAATTGAAAATGGAAATGCCTTATGACCCAGCAATTCTACTTTCGAGCATTTTTCTGAAGAAATCCAAAAAAAAAATAATTCCAAAGAATGTAGGCACCCCTATTCTCTGCTCATTGCAGCATTATATACACTAGCCAATATACAAAAGCAATCCAACTGGCCATCAACAGGTGAGTGGATAAAAAATCTGTGATACATATATTCAATGGAATATTACTCAGCCATAAAAAGAATGAAATCTTACCATTTGGGACAGCATGGATGGACCCAGAGAGTAGTAGGTTAAGTAAAATACATCGGTCAGAGAAAGATAAATACCATAAGATTTCACTTACATGTAGAATCTAAAGAACAGAATAAACCAACAAAGCAGAAACAGACTCATAGATACGGAGAACAGTCTGATGATTGTCAGAGGGGAGGAGCATTGGGGGCCTGAGCGGAAAAGGTGAAAGGATTAAGGAGTACAGATGGGTAGTTATTTAGTAGACACAGGGATGTAGAGTACAGCCCCGGGGACATAGTCAGTGATACTGTGGTGACTGTGGGTGGTGCCAGGCAGCTGCTTGGGATAACGGGAGAAGCACTCTGTAAGGTGCATGATCGCCTGACCACTATGCTGTACACCAGAAACTGGTATAAAATAGTATTAAATGTAAACTATAATGAAAAACTAAAAACAAATAATAAATAAAAACAGAATTGAGAATATATATGTATGTGTGTATATATGTGTGTATTTATGTGTGTGCATACTTTATATATAAATTATATATATATATATATATATATATATATATATATACACATATATATGTGAAACTGCATAGTGGAGCTAAGGGCCTGCGGTAAACACATCTTTTTCAAAATATTCTGCTTGGTCCATTGATTATAGTTGTACTTAATCCATCAAACCTTGCAAGACTCAGTTAAAACCTTTATCCTTAGTGTGGATTACTTTAATCTGACAGTTTCCTACATGCTAGAGATAAGCACTTGAGGTACTAGCTGTTTTGATTTTAGGGAAAGAAAGAGAGTGAAGAAGGGAGTGATTTTAGAGTGATGTCAGCTTTAGGCAATGTTAAGCCCCAACTGAAGCTGTGAAATGGCCTAGAGGGAAAGCATCAGATGTTTATTTATTTTCACTTTGTAAATCGGTCTGCTCCAGGGGGCACTGCCTGTCACAGCTGGCTTCTCAGCAACAGATGACTAAAATTTGTCCTCGGCCTTGATGAATTAGAAGTTTTAAAGTAATGAAAATGTAATAACAATATTATATACATTAAACCAAAACAATGTTGAAGATCATACTTCAGTTGATTCAAAGTACCTTTTCAGATCTTGCAGTATTTCAGAATAGCCACCCAGAGATGTACAGTAACTATTCTGATTACATATGCCTTTTGGTGGTTTGGGACACTCAAATCTATATGACAGAGGGTCAGTGGAGCCGTTCGACAGTGTTTTCTGCAGTAGAAAGCTCTTCGGGACTCCGAGGTTTGCATGTGCTGACAGCCTACTCACAGCCAGTTTTGGCAGAGGTCAAGTTGTTCCAGGGAGATCTGACCAGATCACTGGGGAGGAGTTAGGAGAGGTGTCAGGAGGAGTCTGCCCTGCGGCAGTGTAAACAGCCTTGGGCGGGATTGGCTGAGACGCTGAATACCTCCGGAGTGCGTGGAATTATGGGCCAGAAGATTTAAAATAAAAGGAAGGCAGCCACTGGCTCTTTTTTTGAGGATGCCCAGATGATCTTCCTGCAGCTGCCCGAATTTCCCAATGGACACTATTCTGGACGGATTTTGAATGGAGTTTGAAATCGGGGTGCAGCCTATCTTATATAATTTTAGTTTGTAAACTAATCCTATAGAAATAAGATAGTTAAAAACTAACAGGGAGAATGATAGGAGAACCCAGGAGCTAAAGATTTCAGCCTTCATAGGCTGAAGTGATACATGCAGGTGGAAAGCAGTTATCCCAAATTTCTTAGCTTTTGAATGAAGACTCCTTTCTTTACCACCAAAACTTTTGCCTCTGGAATCCTGCCGAGAGGGCGGTGGGGGGCAACAGGACATACTTGCTGCTCAGAAACAGTCCTGTGGTTTCAGGGAGGCCATCTTAGCCTCCTATTTCCTCCACAACAAACTGTAAAACCACAGGAGTTTCCACATGGAGTAGTGTAAAACCACAGGAGTTTCCAATCGGACAGTTCTGTAAGTCAGAAGTCCCATACCGGTCTCACGGACCCCAAATCAAGATGTTGGCAAGGCTGCCTTCTTTGTTGAAGATTCTAGAGAAAAGTCCACTTCCTTATCTTTTCCAGATTCTAAGGAGACCACATTGCTTGGCTCATGGCCCCTTCCACTGCCTTCAGTGCTGACAAATTACATGTCTCCAGCCTTTCTCCTGTCCTCTCATCTCCGCCGGTAGTTGAGAAATATAATCAGCTTTTTAAAATGCGTGTGATTAGATTGGGCCCACCTGGATGATCTCTGCTACTCAAGGCAGTCTAACATCCCATCTGCGAAAGTCTCTTTTTGCCAGGGAAAGTAACGTTTTCATAGGTTCCACAGATCAGGACATGGACATTTTTCAGGGCAATATTAGGCCCACCACAGATGGCTCAGCTGGAAATATTTTGGCAAGTACCTCACAAGCTTTCTCTGTGGGGCAACCAGGAAGGTCACTGTGGAGAGACTCTGAGGGACTCAAAGTTTAAAAACGATGAAAACTTGCCAGTAGATTCTTGCTGTGAATAACTGTCTTCCACGAGGAGGAATAAAATTGAAGAAACTGACTTTGCTGCTTCATTTTTAACAATTTTAAACATAAACCTAAAACCTTCCTGACTCGAAGGGGGGGCAGATTTGTCACAGGAGAAACTCCCAGGAACGTGTTTCTTCTCTCCAGTGCAGTAAAGAATTATAGATCAGTGAGCCTATTAGCAAACAAGCAGGGTTTGTTGGTGATTTCTCCTCTGTTCTGGCTATTCTAGCCTTGCTACTTCCCGAACATTCGCACCAAATTTGAGCTCTGCCTCATCAGTCTTTTCACTTTCTGTTTTCTCCCTTGAACTCTGGACAGAGCATGCTTGCTCCATTCACTTCCCTCATCTCGGCTCAGATTTCACCTACCAAACTAGGCTTCCCTGCCCCGCCCCCCCGCCCCCAGCCTTTCACCCTGTTTTCCTTTCCCCGACTTGTGGAATCCTTTGGTGATCTTTTCGCCACATTTGCTATCCTGTTCTGAAATTAAGCTTTGGTCTAATATGGCTGTCAACATTGATGACACTTTATTTTGTATAAAATAAATACTTAGCACATAAATATCTACCATGGCAGACAATGAGAAAAGTTAAAGGCGATAATGGGGAAAGTAAATTTTGTGACTTTGCTCCATAAAAGAACATTCCAATAATTAGTGCCACATAGAAGGGACTGGTACATGTCATTGAAAAGGGACGGATGCAAGTGTCCAACGTCCACAGTTCATCTTCAAGACACTAAAGAGTCACCTACTGGTGGTTGTATTCATAAAATTGGATTAAGGGGTTGACTAAGTGAATCTCAATGTTTCCTACACATCTGAGTTCACGTGACTTTACCAGAATTTTAAAGACCATTGTGTTTTATGGTTTCATGACTCCTTGTGATATTTTAATTCATGGTCAGCTCTGAGTAGACAATCCATTCGAACATGCTTGTGGCTTGCCATTAAGACGACTCTTCTAGTAAACAAGGCAAAAACCAGATTTCTCTGGAAGCATTCATTATGCATAGAAGCACTTGATTAGAAACCTGGCAATGGGAATGAAATAATCTCTTGAAAGTTCATTACTGCATGATGCTATCGTGTTGTAAATAAGCACAGTGTGAATTTCAGACTGACTCGTTAATCATTGGAAGACAATTCTAATCAGTGGAATGTGACTCTAACTTTACTGTAGGGCAATTGTACTTAATTGAAAATAGCAGCCAGTTAAGAAAAAAAGTACAAATGATTGGCAAGATGGAAAAAAGAGAACTTTAAAAATATAGTTTTTGGAAACTTTCAGATTGTTTGAGCTGCCCTGAATTAATCCTGCATTAGGCAGTTTATAGAAGAAATTTCTAAGTATAGTAGAGACAGTATTCACTATCTCTCAGTTTGGAACGCTGGTTATATTGGGTGCTCCAGTGCACTCAGTAATGGACTATAGTACCAGCCAGTCACCTTCATGGTCAGATGATGAAGGTTTGGATAATGGCATATAATTTAAAGTGTTAGGGGGAACTTCTGAGGAGGCTGTTTGATCAGGAGCTGACTCAGCTGGGAGGAATGTTCTTTTGCCTTCTATGTCTTCCTTCATAGTTCCTGAAAGTCGGGTTTGATGGGTGAAGTTCCAGAAGCCCTCTTGAAGGTACTCTGGAGAAGGCAGCCAGCTAACTATGAAATGGTTATTTCAGCTATTGCTTTCATGTGAGAGGGAAATAAACTTAAATCTTCCTTAAGCCACTATGCCAAGTTTTCCGATACGCGCAGCCAAACTGAATACAATAACAATCTGAAGCAAGTCCAGTGAACTTACTCTCTGGAGCACCACAAAGGAAAAAATTCTGTGTGCATGTTAGCTTATGGCATTTGCTCTAACTTCCTGCCAGCACCTATTCCTCTTCTACAACATTATCTCAGTGTTTGTGCAGCCATCTCTCCACCACTAAAGGTTCTTTTGTGAGACTAGGGAACCAGATGCCGTCAGCCCCAGGCAAGATGTAGGCCCACTAATGATTCTAAAGAGCCTTGACCAACAGGATTCCATAGGCCCTAATCATGAACTTTGAGTGACAAAAAGATGAGGTTTTTGGAGCTGCTTCTTCTGACATCATCCTAAAGAGATAGCTCTTTGTTTTTAGCCAACGAGATGCCGAAAACACTGTTACTGCCTTACTTGTTTATATTGTCTTCAGTGCTATAGTGAAGGAAAAAATATATATATATTTATGTGTATGTGTGGGTGTGTATATATAAAATCTTTTAGGGGAGGAGAAACTGTATGATCTTTTCTTTTTTGGCTTAAGTAAACAGAAGTGGTTTTTGTATTCCAAGGTATACTTAACACATGACCAAAGTTGGTCCAACAGTGGGTCAGTCAAAACCAGCGTGATGGGTTAATGGTTAAATGTGAGGTGCATGTCTGCTGCAGTCACCACACGGACTAAAACTGTTCTGACATCAGCTGGCCCCCAGGGCTCCTGAGAGTCTAGCAGTGGTTCTAGGCCTGCATGGAATCTTAGGTCACTCTTACTTAGTGCAGTTGGTTACACTGTAGTCTTAATGAAATCAGTCATAACGTGTCCAGGTTGTGTTTCTCTTTTATGACTCCAGAATGTTTTCTTACTCAAATCCCAGGATGTTACTGACCACCAGCAGCAGTATTTGGGGTCAGTATTTTATCATCGCTCCTGAAATAGCAAATTGAGGATCACATAGCAAGGTTGCTAACTTAGGAGACTTTTGAGCACATTCACCACCACCCTATCTCAGCACCATAGAGCTTGATTGACCTGTACCAGATCTTATTGTAGCTGAGATTGGACTAAAGTAAGTCACCTGACTCTTGTTTCTCTGTTCTTTCCCCTACACGTCATTGTGACATAGGAGCTTTTGCGCTGCTGTCAGAGACCTAGGTTAGAGTCTACGTATTCTTACTTACTGGCTGTGTGACTCAGCATAATTATATAGCCTCCCTAAGACTCAGTTTTCTCACTTCTTGTCTGCAAAATGGGAATGGTTGAATGTAGTAATATACACATTGAGCTTAGAATAGCACCTTGTACATGGAACTGATGTGATATAAAGGTTGGATACAGTTATTAAAATTAACACTAATTATTTTAATAAAGGTAAGACAATATATTATATACTATCTTTGTGTTAATTTTTTCACAAATCAAGTCATGATTTAGCACCAAAATTTGAAGAAGAAAAAAAAAACAGAAAACTGATCATGAACAACAGAATTGTTTTGCTTTGTCTCTTTTAACTATAAAATATAAAGTGGATGAAAAATAAATCTTTCATTTCTCTTAACTTCTTGGAATATCAAACCTTTCATCAAATCTTTCATTTTAGAATACCTAGAATATTTTCATTACTATAGCGAACTGTCTACAGCTGCACTCAGGAATTTTTGTTGTTTTAAATACATATGTAAATCAAAAGGAAAGGCTCAAAGAAATGAGCTTAGAATTTGAAAGAAGTAAAAAAATGCAAAATTCAGCATAAGGAAAAAGAGAAGAGAATAATCAAAATTATGACTAAAATTAACAAATTAGAAAAATGGTACACAAAATAATAACTAAGTAAAACTGTTACCATAGGTAATCAGCTCATAATTAATAAGGAGCGCAAAGGGAATTAGACACTGAGTTTAATAAACGGGGGGCACAAGCCTGTTTGCCTCACTCGGCAGCTATAGCTTCACACCCCAGGGGCCGCCACATTCCATCTAAGGGATTAAGGCCCCTCCCCTCCCCCTCAGGTGCCAGATTCCAGGGGCAGGGGGAGATACGGATGCCCGAGCAATAGAAGCCAAAATGGCACAGGGGGAGGAACTTGACCACAGAGTCCAGTCTAACTAGGGGATGTGGGCCTATGAAAAACCACAGGCACTCGGGAATTTCATTGATCATTTTGAAAAAACACCTGGTTCATATCAAATTCAAGCTAACATCATCCCAGGAGAACAGAGAAGCTCTTTTACGTAAATGTAGACTACATACAAATGATAGTTTTAAAATGGCTACATTTTCTTACTCAAAAATACAACTGTTTTTCTAATATTCCGCTTTGCTCTGTAGAAATTCTCATCTCTTCTTTTCATTGCCACCACTGGGGAAAAAAAGATTGAGTGATAGGGCATTCTGAAAGACAGTCTTACTGCTTATTTCTAGTCTGATACTCATAAGCTATCAAATAGGTAATCCATTCTTTAAAAACATTCTAGCATTCTCATATTTCATATTAAATCAAAGTATAATACTTATAACATTTAATGATCAAAGTCACATCTTTAAAATTTTATGTGACAGTCTTTATGTTTTCAATCTAGTTTCTAAAATGTGGTGACTCCCAAATCAAAGTGTCGTGGAGCAAGTACTTAGAGAAAACCAACTTCAACTCATTTTCCAATAAGCTAATGGGAAAGACATAATTTACTTTATGAAAAGTAGTCTTTTTAAGTAAATGCTATTTTAACAGACTGATATAGATTCACAATACAATATGTGGTATATAAAAATTTGCACATATTAACTGAATGTTAATGAGAAATTAATCTGAAAAATATATTCAGGTAAGCCAGTTTTAAAAGATTTGCTATATCAAGTTTATATTAATATCATTATTACATTCTGGTGTGTACTTCATAAGAAGAAGAAAAATGCATGATGGTGTTGACTTCCTGGTAACACAACAGCAGAGCAATTGATTTCTTAATTAAGTGTAAATGGTGATTTCAGACCTAAATTTTATTGGACTGTCACAATGAGCAGGTATTTCTTTGTAATGTGATAGGATTTGAATAAATTTAATAGGAAATAATTTGGGCAATTTGGTGAGAAAATAGTAACACAAATTATTTCACATTCTCTAATCTTTCTTTTTCTATCTCATCTCACATACTATTACCTTCAAAAGATGTTTATCCTTAAATTACTTACTTTTGCTGTCTTGTGCTATAGCTTATTGAGTCTGAATCAAAGATCATTGTCAGTTTTAAGTGAAGTTTTTCATCATCCTATGATTTTTGGTGACAACAATGAGTAAGAGACTTTGTTCACTGTTCTATGACATATGGTAGTAATTCAAAAACTAAACTAGCTGAATGAGAATATAATGGATGTAGTAAGTATGCACAACTAACTTAACAAGATAAATATAACTTTATCCAAATATATGACATAAATATAAAAATAACAAAAGCCATTATTCATAGTTTATGAAGAGCTCATTTGTGGAAGAATTCTTCTACACTTTGCTCACCTTCTTATTTTCTATCTCTTGCTAGAACCTGACATTTTCTTGACACGTTTCTTATTTTGTTGACTTTGTCATTCAGCAGGGAAAATACAGCTCAACATCCATCTTTTAAATTGTGCAGAGAGTAAAAATATTCTGGGCCAAGACAGACAATGGCATTTGTTCTTTTATTCAGGAACAATGCAACCACATATAAGAATCCTAAGA
The DNA here is from genome assembly GCF_014824575.4 of Sturnira hondurensis. NCBI lineage: Eukaryota > Metazoa > Chordata > Mammalia > Chiroptera > Phyllostomidae > Sturnira > Sturnira hondurensis. The sequence continues at coordinate 544,873 of NW_028076783.1, read as the reverse complement.
AGGAACCGGAAATCAGAGTTGAGTGATAGCAGAGCAGCTAAGAAAGAGAGGCTACTGACAGCACACTCGGGAAGGAAAAGGACATTCTCGTGGGAAAGCTAGAGAGCATTACGGAATCCACCTTGGGAGTCGTGTGCCTATTGACCATTCTGACACTGAAATGGAAAGGAGGATATGGAAAGTCAGAAACAACAGATAAAATGTTTCATTCAATTCTTGAGAACACCTCAGTTGACAAATGGCTTCTTATCTGGGAAAGGAGAAACAGGAAAAAATCTCAGCGTGAAAAATCAGTATGCCTAAAAATTAGGAGGAGTCTTCTTTACTGATTTGACCATAAGGGGAAATGGAACTTTATTGACAGAAGATGTTGTATATTTCGTTCACTCTCTTCAGTTTCTAAAAAGAAAGCTACGATACACAGCAGGTAAGCTATTTGCCTAAATCAAGCGAAACTAGTACCCATGTCTTCTAACATCTAGTGAAATGTTCTTTTCTTAGATTTATTTGACAGTAAAATCCTCTAAAATGCAGAATTTAGACATCTGGCTTTAATACCATTGCAGTAGGGAAGGGAAAAGACAGGTATGGAAAGTGCCCAAGAAGGAGGTGCAGACAGATGAGCTGGGAAGGATGTAGGTGCACTTCTAATAATGATGGCAAAATGACCTCGTTCGAACCTCTCCGCCAATAAGAAATTATAAAACTTAAATACAATACATTTCTTAAAACACCAACTATTCAAAGGCACTAAAAAGTACCAAGTGCCAACAAAAGCCAAGGGAAATTGTATTCTTGAAAAAGAGACCATAACAAAGGGACAGAAATGCCCGAGTGTGCTCCCAAAGGGGCTGCCTATAGAGAAGAGAAAACACAGCCTTGCACCAGCTCAAGAATGCAAAGATAAGAGCTCAGCAGGAGAAGAGACTTTAAAAGGCAGATCTTAAGAGAGAAGTACAAAAGTGTTAAGATCTAATATCTGCCTTCTGAAGTTCTGTGGAATCCCTGACTGATAACTAAACTACAAATATGCAAAGCCAAGTGCTGAGTGTCTGGCAAATGGAGCAGGGAAAGACCAAAGGCGAATACAGTGCTGAAAGGAGATTCACCAGGTGAGGAGATTTATGAGTTTGTTGCTGCTTAACCCAGTGCTCTCTCTGGCTGCCAGGCCAGTTAGGCTAGAGAAGCATTCACGGACTTGAAACAGCAGGGGGAAACCTGACGCTGGTAGAGCATCTGAAAATTTAAAGAAGAATCTCCAGGAGCAGAGTAGCCATGATACATAAGATTGAAAATGGGAAAATACATTTTGTTTAATTTCCAGCTTATCACCATGTAGTCACAATGGAAACCCTCAAGGGACCAGGCTAAAAAAAGCAGTAGTTGGATGTTATGAAAAAATTAGTGGAGTTATCAGCTGCGGCGTTTCCACAGGAAACGCTGGAATCACAGTTTGAATCCAAGAAAATTAACTGACTACTGTAACAACAACAGTAACAAAATCTCCAGAGGAACACAATGGAATCCAGAGTTGCTACAATATATTTTCTACAATGTCCAGTTTTCACCAAAAATTACTATATATACATAAAAGAGGAAAATGTAATCTACTGAGTTGGCCAAAATGTTTCTCTTTTTCTGTAAGATGCTTCTAGTAGCATTTATTTGTCTTTAACTTCATTCAAAATAATTTTGTTAGATTATGTTGTGATAGCTTTCATATCAGGGTGCAGTTAAAAAACTCATGAAAATTGGTGCATTTTTGCATAACCATTTTAATGTTGAATGTGAAAGAAACTATGCAACATGTTTGTGTATTATGCATTATTATTTCAAGAAAGGTAAAAATGTGACTGAGATGCAAAAAAAGATTTGTGCGATGTGTGGTGAAGGTGCTGTGACTGATCAAAGATGTCAAAGGCGGTTTGTGAAGTTTTGTGCTGGAAACTTCTTGCCGGATGATGCTCCACAGGTAGGTCGACCAGTCGAAGTTGATAGCAATCAAATCATTAACTGAGAACAATCAATGTTGTACCACGCAAGAGATGGCTGACACATTAAAGAATATCCAAATACTGGTAAAAATGAAATGTGTCTTTTACTTTATGGACAAAAACTAACTAAACTTTTTGGCCAACCCAATATAATCTGGATAAATGACAAAGCAGTGGGCAACCACTCATGGTTGGCCAGATGGTAGGTCTGTCAAACAGATACTTTAAAGCTGTTATTATGTATTCAAACAACTAAAAATATATATTTTGAAGAATTAAAGAAAAAGTGGTCTAATGGAATAAATAGAAATGATATCTCAGACAAATGAGAATGATTAAAAGTAAAATTCTGAAATATAAAAGTTGAAATTAAAAAATTGCTAGGTAGGATCAATAGTATATTAAAAGTAGCAGAAAGAATAATTGATGAAACTTATAAGAAGATCAAAAGAATTGCCCAACCCTGAAAACAGAGAGGAAGAGTACTGAAGAATAATACATAGAACCTCAGGGTCTTTTGGAATAATGCAAAGTAGCATTATATACATGTACCATATTTTTCAGACTATAAGACACACTCCCCGCAAATTTGGGGGGAGGGGTCTGCATTTTATAGTCTGAATGTAGCTTACCTGGCTCACTGTGGGGGTTGTGGGACAGCGATGGAGTGGGGTCACAGGTTATTAAATATTTTACCACTCTTTTTTGCTTCAAAAAATTTTTTCCTCCTCTAAAACCTAGGTGCATCTTATCATCCTAAAAATGTGGTAAGTGGGGTTCTAGAAGGAGAGGAAGAGAAGAGGGTATAAACAACATTTTGAAAAAGTACTGACTAAGCACCTCGCAGATTAACTTTCATATCCAAGAATCTCAAACACATGCACACAAATGCATGTGCAAACAAGATGAATATAAAGAAAACATCTCACCCAAACTGCTGAAAACCAAAAACAAAGAGAAGATTGAAAGTGGCAAAAAATGAACAAGAAAATGTATAGAGGAACAATGATACGATTAGTAGCTGACTTTTTAATCATAATAAAAGGAAGCCCAAATCCATATACAAAGTGCTAAAGAATCTTTTTCCAGAAAAATTATCTTTAAAAAATAAGGGAAATACAGATCTTTTAAAATAAATTAACCATGAGAAAAGTCCTCTCCAGATGACATATTCTAAAAAAACAAAAGCTAAAGGAAATTCTTTAGGATAAAGGAGTTGTTCTCTGGATATAAGAGAATAAAATTAAAATAAGTGTAACATCCAGAAAAGTTCCAAACATTTTGTCAATCAAACAAGTAAGTCCTGCACAATCTACGGGTCAAAGAAGAGATCACAAGAGAAGTTAGAAATTAATTCAAACTGAATAATACTGAAGGCACAGCAAAACAAACCCTGTGTAATTCAGCTAACACAGAGAAAGTAACAGCTTTATATGTTTCTGTTACAAAAGAAGAAAGACCTAAAACCCCAAATCTAAGTGTCTACCTTAGGATGATATGGAATAAGAAAAAGTGAAACCAAAATTAAGAGGAAGGAAGGAAGGACAGAAGGAAGGGAGGGAGGGAGGGAGGGAGGAAATGATTATTGCTTGGAGTCCAACATCTGGTTCATCTCAGAGTTTCCATCTGTTGACCTGCTGATTATTTCTTCTTAGAGGATTTCTCATACTGTCCTGGTTCTTCTTTGTATGCTGAGTATTTTGGAAACATATCCTGAACATTTTGAATATTATATTATGAGAGGCTGAGTCCTGAAACAATCCACAGGAGAATACAGATTTGTGGTGGTGGTGGTTTCAACAAAGCAATGAACCCGGTTTAGGCTGCAACTTGAAGTTCCGTGTTATTTTCTACGGGGTAGAGTTCCAGTGTCATCTGAGTTTGCCAAGCCTTTGCTAGACTGCATTTGGTCTTTCCCACAGGTGCACAGCCCGGGGCTGGGCCGGGATGCGTGTCAGTTCACCTCCCATCAGAATCAGAGCACCTCCCGTCCTCAGTTCCTCCTCTTCCAGTTTTCTGAATGTTCTCTGACTCCCACGGAATTTCCCCCATTCCTCTTGCTTGAAATATGATTTGTTTTGCTTTTCTTTTTGGAGTTTTAGCTACTTGTGCTGCTGCAGTTAAGCACCATTGGGGCTGCCCTGGAACCAAACAGGGCCCCTCCTCCTGTTTCTCTGGCCAGAGAAAGTTTCTCTCTGAATTCCACTGTCTCTACCAAGTGCACAATAGCTTCACGCAGAGGCCGCCCTTGGTCAGGGCGCAAAGTGAAGCAGATGATCAGGAACCTCACTCTGTAAGGTTCTGTTTCAAGTTTCATCTTCCTTCCTCAGTTTATTTGCTGTTGTTAATCTTCAGAGTTATCAAGTAACTGTTTTTTGTGTTCAGCACCTTGCCCAGAGCGTTTGGTTGGAAGCTACCGTGGGCTCACTCCATTTTGATGACCACCAGAAGTCTATGGGTGATTTTGCTCATCACTGGTCCCTTTTTTCACATTTTCCATGTTAAGCATGAACATTTCTTATATATTTAGGAATGAATATAGAACAATAAAATAGCCTATACTTTAAAATTTCCAAAAGTGTTTAGCATAATGGAAAAGAATCGAACTCTGTCACTTGTGTAGATGTTTTTTGTTGCTTACCTGTATTCTCTCCTTGTTAGATAGCATGCTTGTTGCCAGAAACCATAACTTACTTTCCTTGGTTTCTGTTCACTGCGCTCAGCACTGCATATAACCCACAGTAAATGTTACACTGCACTGGATTCGAATGTGTTATATGTTGTTATCATAGCCTCAGAGATTCTTGTTATTAGAAAGGGACTCTGTCCATAAAATAAGGCCCTCTCTGGCCATGATAGTTGACTATGTGCATTTTTCTACATTCTTCCACCTCTACCTCTCACTATTTAATTCAAAATCCTCTACTAAGTTAGAAAAAGAGAAACTGAGATGAAAACAAACATCTCCAAATATTTAATAATAACAGTAGCTTTGAGAATTGATTCTGTCAATGATACATGAAATGTGCTTTAAAATATCTTTTTAGAAAGAAAATAGCAGTACTTATATTGTTACTGACCCTTCTAAAGAACCTTGCCAAAGATAAGACACTATACTGAGACTTTGAGAATACAAATTGTTAATGCACATAGCAAATGAAATTAAATATATTGGTCATTTGGTATATATTTTAACATATTGCATGAAGCATGTAATGATACATGTATATAATTAGTCCTGTATCATATGTGTGACTCCTTTTGAGAAATCATTGATTTAGTTGAAAATAATTCTAAAAGTAATGAGCAAAAATTTATGAAAACACAAATTTTGTTATTTGTTTCTTGGTGTTTTATGCACATAAAGAACACAGTAATTGCCCTGGCTGGTGTAGCTCAGTGGATTGAGCTAGGGCCTGCGAACCAGACAATCACGGTTCAAGTCCCAGTCAGGGCACATGCCTGGGTTGCAGGCCAGTTCCCAGCAGGGGACTCACGAGAGGCAACCATACATTGATATTTCTCTCCTTCTCTCCTTCTCTTCTTCCTTTCCCCTCTAAAAATAAATAAATAAAATCTTAAAAAAAAAGAGCACAGTAATTAATAAATCATGTCCTGAACTCAGAAACTTACAGTAGCCGTAAGAGTTGCCATATTATGCAGGACTGAGAATAATCATTTTACTACTATTATTCACACTGTTTAAATGAAATCACGTTTTTAATATTATACAGTTAATATTGAAATTATAAATAATTTTTAAAAAGAGATTAATAATCCCAAGATCCATCACGCTAACACATTATGAACATTCTGAATTTTCGTGCAGTCACTTTATCCTGGGCATGTCTTCTCATTTAGCTTTAACCAGCCTGCACACGATTTATATCACACTTTTTTTTTTGTTTTCCTAGGTCATATCATGATGCAACATTGTTTCCAAAACTTTAATTTTAATTGGTACCTAATATGCCAAAAAGAGGTGACACCATAGTTATTGCTAACAATTTTTTCCTGTTGGGTAATTAGACTATTTCAAGTTTTTCCTCAATGAGATAATACTACAATAAAAATTTATACTATGCTGATTTCCTTTTTTAAAAATAATTTCCTTAGTGGGGATTATCAGTTGTGATACATTAGTTGTGGAATTGATGTTTAAAAATTAACATTTTTTATAATTTTTAAAAAATATCAATTATTCTGAAATGTTGCCTTCTATTAGCAATGTATAAAGTTAGTTTCTTTACTGTAGTTTTAAAATCATTGAATGGTATCTTTATTAGGGTAATTAATTAAAATAATAAATGGCATCTCAGTGTTATTACATTATACATTTCTTTGACTACTGATTAACTTCAATTTTTTCCCGTTTTTTAATTGTATCATTTTCTGAAAATTATCTTTTTGTGTCGCTTGTCCTTAGGAATTAGCTTTTCATAGATTTCTCTGAGGCTAAGTAAAAAAGGAATATTTATCATAATCTATTAAATAACCAATTTAACAACTTTCTAAAACCCTGTTGTCTTATTTTCAGCAATCTTACTTCTTTTTCAGAGAAACTAGCTTTTTACCAGTCTAATTGCCGAACACAAATCGAGCGCATAGTAGAGATGACACTTGACACTCGGGTTCTCACTTGTTTTTGTCAGTCCTGTGATGTAGGTACTGTTATGATGACCAGTTTCGAGGTGACGGAAGAGGAGTTTTGAGTGGATATAATCCCAGAGGTCATAGAGCTGGTTGGTGCTGAAGCTAAAACTAGACTTCACCCGCCACGCCACGGTGACCACTAAAAACCACCCAATGCAGGGGGTGTTTATGAAAACAACCTGTCACTGGAAGCTGTCGGAGAATGACCTGCTTCATAATGTTGCATTTCTGACCTTTAGCTTTAGCCTTGGGACAGGAAAAAAAACAAAGAATGGTATAAAGATTACCTCTCAAGATGACTGAGGAGCTGGAATTATGTTTTCATCACTGCCTGTGTAAATAGACAAAGGGGAATGTGCTCGGGTAAGAGCTGGCCCTTTCATTAACCCTTGGCTTTTCTTTAACCCACTGAGTGACCACAGCACACTATCGCATTCTCAGAGTGACAATGTCCTCATCTCTAAAAACAGCATTTATGAAGTTTTCCTTGGATTAAATGAGATTACCTGTGTAACGGGCCCGAAGGAGGGTTTGGTACATAACAGGCGCTCAGTAGAGAGTTGTTATTTTTGTGTTTGGTTTCTAGAGTTCAATTTGGATGTGTACTGTGTTAAAAGCCTCCTGATTTGCTCAGGCTGTGTCATTCCTGAGAGTTACTAAACTACTTAATTCTTGCCAAGGCTTTAATTGGAGAAAATAATCCATTTTAGAACTTCTAACAAGTACTTGTACATTGGAAACTTTCCAGCCTAGACTAAATTACTTTTAGTGCATCTCTGGATGATTACATGTCCTCCAAAATCTCTGTACCTTGACCATATTCATTGTGTAAATTCCTGGAATAGGCTTAAATAATTGATTGAGGAAAAGAACAAAGAACCTCATACCGTTAACAAGATTGCATCCTGATTCCCACAAGCCTAATTACCTCCCTGAAAAGTGCTCTTCCGTACTCTTTGGCTGCCGTCTCTTAAAACAATTAGCTACAGCCTTGATTTTTATTTCTGCTCATTACCTATAGGTTCTGTCTTTAAAGTAGGTATGAACCGTGAATTATCATTTTTAATCCAACACTGCTTAGGTACAATACTTTGTTGGAAGCAATTTGTTTTGTAGGGTCCTTGGTAATCTAACTGCTCATAATTTCTTGATTTATCATAAGGAGATACAAATGAATTACACTTCTGTGTTACTGTTCTGTTTGCAAATATTCCCTTGTTTTCTGTAGGTGGAGTGCGAGCCTCTGATTTTACTCACATAATCACAATCTTTCACTTTCTCTTAAACTAAAGTTACCATATTTGTTACCTTCAAGAGCAGTATAATTTCCAAAATGTCCTACACTTAAGAGCTAGAGTGTCTATCTAAGAGATGGTGGAAAGAATATATAGGTATGTAGAGAAAAGTGGGTAACTAGAAATATTTAAGGCTGGCTATTTTTGATGGCACAAACATTTTATTTAAAAAGTTTTGCAATGCCTCCTCTATTATAGTTATTTTTTTTGTTTGGGCTTTAACAATCCAATGCTCACCCAATTAAAATGGCAGTGTTAATTCTTATTCAGGCTGTTTGGTATTTCTATTCTTATTGTAATGGATAAATCATTTGGAGGACATAACCTTTAATAACCTTTAACAAGACCTCAGACTGTAATCTGTCAGAATTATTCCCAGAATACAGTTCTTCCTTCTGCTTCTGCTGAACATTTACATAGCAATGAAATGTTAATAACTCCTAAGAGAATTGGCTGGGTTTTATTATGATTTAAAAGGAACAACGATTTCTCTGAAAGTCCAGAATTTAAATTGGATATCCTAACCTGGGACCTCAGCCTCAGAGGCATTTGTAAGACCTACACATGGTATTTGGGGTGAATGTGGAGACAGAGGATGGCGCGCACACATCAAGACAGTAGGAAGAGATTTATTACACACAGAGGCTTAGATGGGGAGGGACAGCATTGTGCCTCCCAGGCAGGTCCCAAGTGATTCGAGAGAGCAGAAAAAGGGAAGTAGCTTGGGATTTTCCTGGTGCTTGGGAATCGGGTGGAGTGGGAGGACGCAGGGAGAATTTCTGTATGTGGCTTGAACTTCTGCAGGAGCCAAAAGAGGCAGTGCCAGGCTTTCTCTGCAGTGTGCTCAGAGGTGGGGCAGGAGGAGAAAAAGGAGGGGAGAGACTTCAAAGCTGTCAGTAGGCAAACATCAGAAAATGAAGTCAGATTCTTACACAATGCTACACTGTATAAACATATGGCACGGATCTGGCTCTACCTACCTACCTACACATGCTGCCTCCTTGATTGTACCTTCCCATAAGATTTCCATGCACTGCAGAATTTAACTTTCTATAATCATCCCAGGTTCATAATTCCAGCTCCCTTGCAATAATGGCATGCATCTCATCCCCCAAGGCTGTTTGTGGCTTTGTCCTTGACTTGATCAAGATGCAGAATTCAGTTCTTCTACATGATTAAAACAACTATGACAATAGTGCCCCACATACATGACATTTGCATTTTTATATATTGTTCTAAAAGTTTGATAACTCAAGGGAAGAGAACATCAGGGAGATTACTCTCCCCATTGAGGAGAGTTAGCCACACCTCTTAGAAAGCAGAAGTGCCCATGTCAATTCGGTCTTTAAATAACTAGGAGTTGATTTTTTTCTGTGATATAAGAAAGAGGCTGTCTCCTTTGATTGTATGAAATTACAAACCTGAGTAGTCTAGTAAGTGCACACACGCACACCCCTCAACACGCGCAGACAAGTGCTGACACAGGGCATGCCAATCTTGCTGGTTTCCTTAATGCTAAATAAAGAAAATATGAAACCAGAAAAGGCATGGGTGCTGGGGCTGCCTGTCACATACCGAACCTAATAAGCAGAGACAAGGATTAAATCTTCGTATGCACTTTATTCAGATGGCCAGTTCATACCCTGATGGACTGTCTTATATTTTCATTCCAAGCAACCTTTTTATAACAAAATACACAGTGTGGTGAGGGGTTTTGAAATTCAGGAAAAATTAAACAACAACAAAAAAACAGTGTTCTTGCCCTGGGCAGTTAGCTCTTCCCTGGGGCAGGTAGCCATCTGTCCTTCCCTGGAACACAATGGCCTGGATGCCTCCACTTGTCCCCAGGTGGTAATCTTTAGTGGTGTCCCAGGAGGTCAGCTGTCTCTCTCAGGAGTGGTGGGCCTTAGCTGCAGTTCCTGAAACAATACCTTTAACATATGCATATACATAGGCTTATAACTATTTACGTTAAACTAAAATTTTCCAGCTCTTGAGTCCCCTACCAACTTGTCTTAGGTTCAAGAGACTCAGAAACTGATATTCCTCCCGGGAAATGAAACTGAATGGCACAAAAGATTTCTTTAAATTAAGTTGTATTATTTCTATAAAATGTATAAAGGGTAGCTCTTACAGAAAGAATCCAAATTCTCTTTTCCTCTAACCCTTATTTTCCCCACTGAAACTATATCTCAAAAAAAATTAGAACCATTTTTGTTTACTCTTAAGATATATATTCGCGTTTCATTTTCCCCAATGAAATGTGGGACTCGCAAGCAAATGAGTTTAAGTACAGTGTCCACTGGGCACTGTGAGGTGAATTTACTTGTAAACGGTGAGCCTCTGATGACACCCAAGTGTAATGTCATTGCTGATCATCCACCAAGAGCGGCGGGTCTAGCAGCCATAGACTGGACTCCTTCCTTCCCTAATCTATCCCCTAATGAGAGCCTCCTGAAGAAGACAATCTGGTAAATGCACTTGCTGGAGCTTGGTCTTGGAATACAAATAATTTGGATGATTCGAATATAAATTTCAAGGTTCATTTTCCCAAATTTTCCGACACGTGGTTTTACAAAGAGCTTGCCCATCTCGCATGGAAGCAAGTATTTTGCATAATGAAGGAGTGCCGATACTAGAAAATACTCAATATTAACCCAAACCTGCCTCACCCAGATTTGCTAAAATATTAGAGTTGATTTTATAGAAACAAAGATACAAACACCTGTCTCACATGTTAAATATAAAAATAAAAAATAATACCTTGAGTTTAAGGTATTGTATACCTATGATTCACAAGGGACCTCTTTTCTCTTTCATTACTTATTCCTTGAAAGTAACTTTTTCACTTCAAATTCAGTCAATTCAAATGACTAAAAGCGGTTTCTGGTAAAATGTGCTCAAAGATCCAAAGGAATCAATTAATCTTTGTAACTAAGTATTTCATCTGTTCTCTCCATAAAAAGGAGAAAGTACTATTAAAATAATGACACATCTTGATCTAACCTGTCCTTTAACCCAAACTAATGCTGAGTAAACCAGCTGTATTACATTAAGTAAACACAATATACAGTTTGTATATGTCCTAAGCGCATCCTTTATACATAGACTATTTTCTCTCTCTCTTTCTCTTTTCTTTTTGTAATGCTCAGGTGCACATGATACAAAGAAGCTGTCACAACATAAATAAGTAAATAAATAAATAAATAAATATATCTTCTGAGAATGGTTCTCTTTAAGGAAATGCAACATTTTATGAAAATTTATGTTGCATATAAATTTATGACTTTGCATTTAAATTATTTTGGCACATACCTTACCCCAAGGTATGTGCCAAATACAATTGAGTGTAAGAAAGTTTCCCTCATGCAAAAGCCTTTGCAAATTCTTAGTTTAACTTACTAATGTGACTATTCTTACAACCTCACCAGTTTCTAGGCCAATTTTAATAAACTTAGTGGTGGGGAAATAATATGGGATTGGAGAGGGGGGCTGGCTAAGAGATATGAGCTACCTAGCTCAGCAAAGAGTCATCAGAAAACAAGGAGAGATTAATAAGGAAACTTCCCAGCTCTTTGACTCAACCGACCACCAGAATTTGACAGTAATTTAGGAAGTAACCAGTTATCAGCCCAGAACTAATTTTTTCTACTTCCATCAGCTCCAGACTGATCTGTGCACTGACCAGCAGTGCCCGCGGCATCATGGATGAAACAGTAGACAAATTCACGTTGACTGCCGAGTCCTGTGGAGGAAAGGGGACTGCATGGCTACTCCCTCAAGGGGAGAGTGGCTTGGAGCGGCCTGCGGCCTGGCAACTTTCTCTCAAGGAGAGAGACAGTGCTGGCCCTTGCTTAGATCGCCTTTTATTGTTTTTTTGTTTTTTGCACAGGAGTTCAGATACAATTTATTAATCATTGTCCGGCAATATACAAAGAACCATTAGGGCTTCTCCTAAGTCAGGGTCTGTCAGCTAAAAGGCTACAGAACTTTGGGAACATAAACTCACTTTCTGCTCAGGCCTTTATCATTTAACTAAAAGCATTCTCAGCAAAGCAGGTCTCACAGGATTGTTAAGAATTCTTTATCTTGCTAGATTACCTGGGCCTTGGGCTAGCTGGCGAAAGGTTGCACCATCTTCCCCATTACAGCTCTTCAGACTTCAGTGGATTAGAGCCAAGAAGTGCTTCTCCTAGAGGATGTGGGGATTTGGGCTTCGTCAAAGCCGGGGGGAGAGGGCACGTCACTCCCTCTTTGTCACAGCCCCCCGGGTCCTTCTGTGATGGCCTCCCAAGTGATCGTGTTTGGCCTAGGTTGCCCCTCCTCTGAGGGGTCTCACCTGTCTCTGACCATACGACCATACTTTGGGGGCAGGGAGATGAAGCAGAGGCAGCGTTTGCTACCAGAGACAAGCTTTGTCTCCTTGTAGCTCACATTCCAGAGGTCGCTCACTCAGCCTTAGGCGTGGGAGACGGTTTACAGTTCCTGAAACCAGGCAGAGCAGTCCCCAACACCAGACAAGATAAAACTTCTCTAAAGCAAGAAGGATAATTGAGATTGTTTTAGCATTGGGTATTCTCTATGCCATGCTTCCGAACTTCACCCTAGGATGTATCTGGGTGGACTTTGGGCAGCAATAGAATTTCTCACAACTATTTGAGGACCCTTCAGGAGGTGAGAAGACCTATGAATCACCAGTCTCTCCTGGATTCCAGTGACGACCAGCTGTGCTGATGTCCTCCCACCAATCAGCGTGACAGGTAATATCAAAAAGTCCATGAGGAGCACGTGAGAGCAGCCAAGACTTCTGTGTCCAAGAGAAAGGGTGCAGAGTTGGACCAGAGAGTTAGTTCCTTCAGCCAAGGTGAGGGGTTCTGTTGCAGTGGGTCTGAGCCAAGCTGTTTTTGCCAGGGAGCAGTTGAGAATGCAATTAGCATGGAAGAATGCCAGTGTGGACTGGGGAGCAAAAGTCAATCAGTGGACTGACTGTGTTTGCCTGGGAGTGATTAGAGTCAGGGGGATTTTTTGTCTGTTGGTTTGTTTTTTAAATCAAGTGTAGTGAGAAGTTTTGTATAAAGACCATTCATTTATAGGAAAAATAAAGGCACACTTTGCACGCGTGGGTTTCCAAGGAGGTGGTTGGTGTCAGAGAGAGAGAAGCCAGGATTCTTTCCAAGACCTCGTGTCCCAGAACCAAGGGCAAGAAAGTCAAGGTAATCCCAAATTTCCTACCCCACAATTATATCGATTTTCAGAACTGAGATTCCCTATAATTTAACTCCTTCATTTATTCTATATTTTCCACGTTGAATTTCAACTACCAGACAAGTTACATGTGTTGAGTAATAATTAATTTACATTTTCAAATTTTAAACGAAGGGATATGCAGCTAATTTCCAGTGTTTCTCTCATCATCTTGAGTTGATTGAATCCTTCTAGGTCTATGGGAGACTGATATCTTTTAATTTTTTAAAGACATTTTTTGAGAGAAGTATTATGTTTACAACAGCATTGAGAGGAAAATACAGAGGTTTCCCGTATGCCTTCTTCTCCTGCACATGCATAACCTCTACCATTATCAGCACCCCCCACCAGAGCGGTCCACGTGTTACGAAGGATGAACCTCCACAGACACACCCTAATCACCCAAAGTCCAGGGTTTATTTGAGGGTTCACTCTTGATGCTGTACAATCTTTGGGTTTGGACAAATGTATAATGGCATGTATCCTTCATTACAAAACAATACAGAGTATTTTCTTTGCCCTAAAAATTCTGTGTTTTCTTCCTATCCAAACTTCTCCGCCCTCCACCCCTGGCTAATACTGTCATTTTTATATTCTCTACTTTTGCCTTTTTCATAATGTCACATGGTTGGAATCAGACAGTATGTAGCCATTTCATATTGGCATCTTTCATTTAGTAGTGTGCATTTAGGTTTGCTCCTTGTGTTTTCATGGCTGGATAGTTCATTTCTTTTTAGTGTTGAAAAATATTTAATTGTCTCCATGTATCACAGTTTATTCACCCAATCATGTATGGAGGGACATTTGGTTGCTTTCAGGTTTGGAAAATTATGTGTTTTTCCAATAAACATTAATGTGAAGGATTTTGCATAGACTTGTTTTCAAGTATTTGAGCACAGTTCTTGAATCATAAGTTAATAGTACGGTAAATTTTGTAAGAAACCACTACCCTGTCTCCCAAAGTGCTGTATCATTTTGCATTCCCACTAGCAATGGATGAGAGCTTCTGTTTCTCCACATCTTCACCAACACTTGGCATTGCCACTTTTTTTTTCTATTTGGAGCATTCTAGTAGGTGTGTAGTGGTATCTCACTGTTGCTGTCATTAAAATTTCCTGACAGCGTGTGATGTGGAGCATCTTTTCATATGCTTATTTGCCATCCATATATCTTCTTTAGTGAGGTGTCTGTTAAAATCTTTGCTCCATTTTTAATGGGGTCATTTATGTTCCTATTGTTGAGTTTTAAGAAGTTTTCGTATATTTTTCATAACAGTCCTTTATCAGATGTGTCATTGGCAAATATTTTCTCCCAGCCTATGGTTCGTTTACTATTTCTTTGCATTGTCTTTCACCAAACTAAAGGTTTTAATTTTAGTGAAGTCCAGTTTATCAATTATTTCATTCATGGGTTGTGTCTTGGATGTTATATCTAAAAAGGCGTCACCATACCCGGAGTCATCTAGGTCTTCTCCTGTGTCATCTCCTAGCAGTTTTGTAGTTTTGCGTGTTATACGTAGGTCTACAACTCCTTTTAAGTCGACTTTTGTGAAAGGTTAAGGTCGGTGTCTGGGTACATTTTTTGGCGTGTGGAGGTCCAGTTGTTTCAGCGGCACTTGGAGACACTATCTTTACGCCATTGTATTGCTTTTGTTTCTTTGTCAAAAGTCAGGTGACTGTATTTATATGGTGATATTTCTGGGCTTTTGATTCTGTTCCATTGTTCTATTTGTCTATTATTTTGCCAGTACAACCCTATTTTGATTACTGCATCTTTATAGTAAGTTGTGAGGTCAGATAGCATCAGTCCCCCTCCTCCCACTATGCTCTGCTCCTTTAATACTGTGTTGGCTATTCTGGGTCTTTTGCCTCTCAAGTAACCTTTAGAATCAGGTTGTCAAAATTCGTTTGTCCTTTCATGTGAATAACTCAAGCTAGTCAATCTTTACTCTTTGGATGCCTAGAAAAGCAGTATAAGGCATATCTGCTCAGTCACTGAAATTTTGTTTATCCTAATGGTTGTAAAATTTTATTTTCTTCTCTAATTCTTGTATTTCTTTTACTCAAATTCATTTTCTAAATCGCATGCAATAAATATAAAAACGAACAACACAGTCAACCCAATTCTGATAATGTCCATCCTTCACCTGCCTCACAGTGATGGAGACCCTCTAGTCATTGAACTTGGGAGCTAAGACTGTGATTACCATTCTCTCCTTCAACCAGTGCATTTCATTCTCAGATTTCGTGACTTAGGAGCCCCTATTCTTCACAAGATGAGAGGGAAATCGGGCTTCTGGATGATCAGCCTTTTCAAATGGGATGGATGTTGGTTTATAGGATCATATTAACCAAGTCCTCAATATCCCTGATTTTCTCTGGTGTGAACACTGTTGTTGCATTGAAGACATTCCTCACATTCTGCTCCTTAAGCATGCCGTCTCTCGGTGTGCTCTGAAACCTGAGTTGGCCCTTCATTGATAACATGCAGAATATGATCCAAAACCACACAGTGAGATAGGCAGAATGGACAACTGCTTTAAGTGCCCGTTTTGACAGGTTCTCTTTGAAAGGAAAGAGTAAGCTCTGTGCTAATACCAAACATTGGTGAATCATTGGTTTAAAAAAATGGTCCACTTATTTTTCCTAACTAAAATATGAGTGCTTCTACCCAATTTCAATGTTCTTGTGTGCTTCTTCATTATTTCTAATGAGATAAAATAGCGACTAATAAGAGTGAACACTTCGAGCACTTACTGTGTTCCCCACCCTATACTAAGTATTTTATATTCATTTCACATAATCTTCTTACTGACACTTTAAAATGTTGGCATGAATTTGCTCTCCTTTTCAGATGAGGAAACTGATGCACAAAATATTCATTACTTTTCCTAGATCACAATCTAATGACTAGAAAGCAAGAAGTTGAATCTAGGTAGACCTCAAACTCCTAAGTCTGTATTCTTAATTATTAGCAAATGGCCTTTATCTTGTTCCAAACTATGTTTGACTACTTGAATATACTTCAAGCAGTTTTTGAAAGAGTGATGATTTAAAAATCACTTATATCGAAGTTATATGCATGGCCAACATTCATGACATTTTTTCATATCATTTCTTCTCTAAAAATTCTTCCCTAGAAAGCTCACATTTATCCCTTAAGTCCCCAAAGTCCTTCCTCAGTGGAGCTTACCTCTCCTGCGCCACCCAGACAGTACTGGTCGCCTGCTGTCCGTGCTTACTCAGCGGCTTGTCCATACCTTGTGATGGAACTTAACCCCATGGTTACACGCCTCTGTATGTAAGGCAACTTTCACTGTTCTCTATCTTTGGTGCCAGTAGGTGCTAAATACACTTTTCTGAGGTAAACACATTGAAATCCCTCAAGCCAAACAAAATCATCCAGGGAAGGAATTCAAGAATAGATAATGAATACACTTTCTGGAGTTAGGGGAAGAATAAGTGCACGTAATTTATGTACAGCTAGAACAAATTAAATCTCAGAGAGTTGGAAGGCTACCCTTGGAACCGCGTCCACTTTCTAACCTAGAGAAATGCTGCCTCTGAGGGTAGCATCCCACAGAAGAATAGAATTGATCCGGACGCCTTTCCCCACTTCCCACGAGTGGAGGATCTGCACAGCACTCTGCTGTCTTCAAGGTACAGCCCTGGGTCTGGAGGGCTTCCTCCAAACGTCAACAGTGACACCTGCTGGACGTGCGTACTGCCCACATCTCTGCAGTTGGTTTAAATAAAAGGGCACAGACAGGAGATCTAACGGCTGAAACCCAAACAAAGAACTAATGGAGCAAACTCACAATTACTAACAACTACACCTAAAATAAAAACAAACTAAGGAAACAACTAGAACAGGAACAGAACCACATAAATGGAGTTCACATGCAGGGTTAGCAACAGGGGAGTGGGAGGGGGAGGGGAGAAGGTACAGAGAATAAGTAGCATAGATGGCAGGCAGAAAATAGACAGGGGGAGGGCAAGAATAGTAGGGGAAACGTAGAAGCTAAAGAACTTAAGACACATCGACATGAACTAAAGGAGGAGAATGTGGGTGGGAGGGGCGTGCAGGGTAGAAGGGAATGAAGGAGGGGAAATGGGACAACTGTAATAACATAATCAATAAAATATATTTTTTTAAAAAAAAGAACTAATGTAGCAAAGAAATGTGAGTGTGGACAATCTTGGGCCTTGAACCTTGGCAAAGAAATTTTGAAGAAAAACATGGCCATAGATTTATGACTCTGAACTGGCTCCGAAAATATATTTGATTTTTTTAAAAAGCAAAATAAGGTAAATACATGTCTCTGTATGTGAAGGATTCGGTTACTTTTTACTTTACATTTCATAAATCACATAGGCTGTGCTCCCCAGATCCGAGAAAAGACTAAATCATTCTGAGACCTCAGTTTTCACGGATATGGGGAACACAGTTTTGACAAGCGGTTTGTTGCTATGGTTTTTGTTATATTAGCCACTCTCCTAAGTTTCCTTTCTGCTGCCTCACTTGTGATCCTAACTAAGTATTTAGGGAATAGTCAAAGGGAAGAAAAATATACTTTCCTGCACTTGTTTATTTGTGAATTTTAAGTATGATTAAATGTAAACTATATTATTTTATGCTTATTTTCTGTACTGATTGAAACTATTTTGGTAAAAGATAAAAATTCTGTGACTCAAAAAATATTTGTTTTATTAAAAAAAAACCAAACCAGTATGTTTATACCCATAACCTGTAAAAACGAACTCTTAGCTTCCTAGCGTGTGTCTTCCATATTAAGAGATACTCATATTTCCTTTTAAATTTACTTCATACATTCTTTTCCTGGGGAAACATTTATTTTGTTCTTTTTTGCTTTTTAAATTTTTTGGTAAAATATAAGGAGTATACCAAAAAGTACATAAGCCACAAACGTACAATTTAATGCTTATAATAAAATGAACACTCATGTAACTATTGCTCAGATCAAGAAATACAACATCGGCTCTGGCTGGTGTAGCTCAGTGGATTGAGCGCGGGCCTGCAAACCATACAATTGCGGTTTGATTCCCAGTCAGGGCACATGCCTGGGATGCAGGCCAGTTCCCAGCAGGGGCCATTTCCCAGCAGGGGATGCACGAGAAGCAACCATACATTGATGTTTCTCTCCTTCTCTCCTTCCCTTCCCCTCTAAAAACAAATAGATAAATAAAAATCTTAAAAAAAAGAAAGAAATACAACATCGGCAAGCATGCTTACCAGAGTCCTAGTCGCCTCTTGTCAACTACAACCCAACCCCCACCAGCCCACTCCCTAACTCCTCCCTAAGACTCCCAATCCGCTGACCTCTCTGGGCTAGCCCCTTCCTCTGCTTTGGGACAGCAAGGTTTGGGGGATCCCATGGCTCAGGGAGCAGGAGGGACTAAGGACCAATAGGAAACCAGTGAAACAAGGCTGGGGACTCATGTCCAGACCGGAGGGAGAGGGCCCTCATTCATCTAGACCCAATTCCCACCCTCCCCATCCTCCAGGTTAGGTCTCAGCAAGGGCTGTTCTCAGTTTCTCTTTTCCCAAGGGGAACCCTTTCCCTGCCCAGGCCAAGTCCAAGTGCCCATCTCTCCTGGCTTTCCTGCTGTCTTCTGTCCAGACCCTCACCTCCACCCCAACAGTGAAATAAACCTCCATCTATGCAAAACAAAATGAAACCTAACAGCAGCAACACCACAGACACATGATAGCGAGATACAAGGGTCCTTTAACAGGTCCCTTGGCCTGGAGTCTTCCTGTTGGCCAGGCTGAAGCAATTCTGGAACTGCGCTGCATCTGCGACTCTTCCTTCTCTCCTTTCTTCAAAGGCGTCAGATCTGCTCAACAGGACACTTGGATGGCTCTTCCCACTCTCTCAGGCTCCCTCCCCAGGGAGTCTTTTGCATTTTTGATCCATCCTATCACCTGCTACTTATAAGACCCTAAGTACTCGTTGTCCTAATTCCGACTATCATGCTCTATAACTACCGGTTTTCCAGCTTCTAGATTTCCTCCACAAATCCTCTGCCAGTGCAACCGGAAGGTTCCATCTGTCCATAGCTGTCTTCTGAAAGTGCAAACCCTTTACTGAGGCCCACGCGGTCTCCAGATCCCACTCCAGCCTGAGCCTCCCGCTTCCCCACTCGCCCTCTCCGCCTCACATAGTGTGTGTGATGACGTTCAGTTTGTCGAAGCCTCCCACTCGTGCCTTGCACTCTCTCCCTCTCTACGTTCACTAAGGTGGCTTCTTCTGCCTGCCACGCACTGCCCACTTCTTTGACTAGATACCACTGCTCTTCCGGTTGGCACCTCTCCAGGAGAACTTCCTAGATCCACCCAAGCTAGATTTTTTTATTTCAAATCAC
Organism: Sturnira hondurensis; assembly: GCF_014824575.4. Classification (NCBI taxonomy): domain Eukaryota; kingdom Metazoa; phylum Chordata; class Mammalia; order Chiroptera; family Phyllostomidae; genus Sturnira; species Sturnira hondurensis. The sequence continues at coordinate 525,301 of NW_028076783.1, read as the reverse complement.
ATTTTATTCATTAGACTATTACAGTTGTCCCGATCCCTCCCCCCCCCTTTACCTCCCTCCACCCAACACCTCTCACTTCCTCAGGTCATTCCTCACTCCTCATTGTTCATGTTCATGGGTCATGCACATAAATTCTTTGGCTGCTCCCTTTCCTATATAGTACTTTACACCCCCAGGGCTGTTCTATAACTACCTATTTCCACTTCTTAAACCCTTCACCTCTTCATCCATTTCCCTCACAACCCCCTCCCATCTGGCAACCATCAGACTGCTCTCTGTATCCATGGTTCTGTCTCTGTTCTCTTGTTTGCTTAGTTTGTTTTTTTAGATTCGATTATTGGTAGATTTGTGTGTTTTTTTTTCACAATTTTATTCTTTATTCTGCCATAGTTTTGATCTTGTTCTTAAAAACTCACTCTAACATTTCATGTAATAATGGTTTGGTGATGATGAACGCCTTTAGTTTTTCCTTGCCTGCAAACCTCTTTATCTGCCTTTCAATTCTAAATATCTTTGCTGGGTAGAGCAACCTTGGCTATAGGTTGACCCTGAATATTTCTTTCCAATTTCTTCTACCCTGCAAACTTTCTTTTGAAAAAGCAGCTGACAGTCTTACGGGAACTCCCCTGTAGGTAACTATCTTCTTTTCTCTTGATGCTTTTAAGATTCTTTTTTTATTTTTTACCTTTGGCATTTTAATGATGATGTGTCCAGGAGTGGGTCTCTTTGCTTCCATCTTTTTGGGGACGCTCCCTGCTTCCTGGACTTGAATGTCTAGTTCCTTCACAAAATTAGGAAAGTTTTCATCATTTTTCAAATAGGTTCCCAATTTCTTGTTCTTTCTCTTTATCTGGCACCCCTATAATGCAAATGTGGGACCTCTTGAAGTTGTCCCTGAGGCTCCTTATACTACCCTTATTTTCCTGGATTCTTATTTCTTCTTGTTCTATAGGTTGTTTTTTGCTTCCTTATGTTCCATGTCATTGATTTGATTCTTGGCTTCATCCATTCTACCACTGTTCCTTTATAAAATGTTCTTTATTTTAATTAGTGTATCCTTCATTTCTGACTGGATCTTTTCTTATGTTGTTGAGGTCTTCACTAAGTTCCTTAAGCATCCTAATAACCAGCGTTTTGAACTCTGCATCTGATAGATTGCTTATCTCCATTTCATTTAGCTCTTTTTCTGGAGTTTTGATCTGTTCTTTCACTTGGGCCATGTTTCTTTGTCTCTTCATTTTGGCAAACTCCCTGTGTTTGTTTCTATGTATTAGGTAGAGCTGCTTTGACTCCATGTCTTGATAATGTGGCCTAATCTAGTCCTGTAGGGTCCAGTGGCACAGTCTTCCTTATCACCCAAGCTGGGTACTCCAGGTGCACCCTGTGTGTGGGCTGAGTACACCCTCCTCTTGCAGTTGAGCCATGTTTGCTGTTGGCAGATCAATAGGAGGGATTTCCTCAGGCCAGTCAGTTGCAAGAATTGGCTGTGACCCTGACCACCAACCTCCACCCTCCTTGGAGGATCAGCTGTGCAGGGACGGAGTAGTGGTGCTCCAGTGTAGTTTATAGCTCTCCACTGGATGCACGGGTCCTGGGGTTGCCTGGGTAGTGCAGGCCAAGATCAGCCCCCATGTATGGTTTCCCTGGGACCACACTGCCTGCCTAAGCTATGAAGACATTTCAGATGGATGATACTTGGGCTGGGCCAGAAGAAGCCAAGCTGTGAGTGTAGGCTGGCTACTGCTAGTGCTGGGACTGGGGCTCACTGAGGCTTGCTGGGTTGTTTTTGTTTGTTTTTTTTTTTTTTGAGAGGATTTAGAAAGCTGTGAGTCATTAGCTAAGACTAGCCAGTCCTAGGGAAAACTAGCTTCGGTGGGCCCATAAACTGGGTGGGGCAGACTCTCTGGGGATCTCCAAGACAGGTCAAATAGTATTGGCTAGGTTGATGGAGTCTCACATATGGCACTGGCTTCCTGACTCCGTGGGGGTAGGGTTTAGAAAAGGGACAACTGCCTCTGCTTACCTTGATGCCAGACACTTCAGTTTCTCTCTATATACCACTGGTGCCTTTCAAGCTGCTACCCAGTGCTGGAGCTCAGAAAGAATGAGTCTGAATAAGTCTATGTATGGGTTTCTTCTACCAACTGAATCTCTGCTGATTTTTGCAGCCAGAAGTTATGGGGATTTGTCTTTCTGGCACTGGAAGTCTGGGCTGGAGGTCCTGTTGTGGGGCTGGGACTCCTCAACCCCGAGATATCCCCCGCTGAATTTTTATCCACTACATGTGGATGGAGGACCTACCGGTTCAGCATCTGTGCCCCTCCTACCAGTCTAGTCAGATGTGATTTCTTTAATTCCACAGTCATCAGACTTCATTCAACACAATCTCTGAGTGATGGTTGTTCTATAGTTTAGTTGTAATTTTGATTTGGTTGTACAAAGAGAGGACCCATGTCTGCCTATGCCACCATCTTTTCTTTTTTTTTTAAAGATTTTCATTTATTTTTAGACAGAGAGGAAGGGAGGGAGAAAGAGAAAGGGAAACATCAATATATGGTTGCCCCTCATGTGCCCCCTACTGGGGATCTGGCTGGCAACCCAGGCATGTGCCCTGATCTGGGACTCGAACCTGTGACTGTTTTGCCGGCTGGTGCTCAATCCACTGAGCCACACTAGCCAGGGCTGCCCAGGCCACCATCTTGATCAGATGTCTCCACCCCCAGCTAGATGTAGTGCCTGGTCCCATGAATGACTCTATCCTTTAAATACTTCTAGGTTTCTGTGTTACTCCTTTTCTATCTTCAGCCCCGCTGAACCAAGAGCAGACCCCTATTCATGGCTTCTCCATATGCGCGCTGCCAGCAGATGCTTACCGCAAAGTAACGATTCAATAATATTTCTTTTTAATTTGAAAGTGTTTGACCCTAGTAATTCATTCATTTACTATCATTAGAAAGTCTAAAACTACAAGATAATCAATTAATTTGTTCAAGTGTTTTGAAAGTACCGAAGGACAAGTTATTCGTACTTCAGGGAATAAGGCAGGCAAAGCAGTGGCCACCCATGTTCTCATCGTTTCAGGGTTATGAGAGCCGCCAGAAAAGGAAAATGAGATCCAGTTAGAATCAACCAATTTTCTATTAAAAACAATACTGGATACAAATAAAGATAATGGTAATACTAATGATGAATCTGAGATTTGAATTCTGTGGAGACACAGTTTATTCATTCACTTTCATCTATTCATATTTGAAATAAGATTAATTAATAAGCTATGTCTTGTCTTTCGAAATTTTGGGGCAAATGCACTGAGATAAGCATTTTAACAATTTTTCTTATCCCCTTCCTGAAATAGTGTAACCATTTACCCATGCTTATAGGGACTATGCACTTGATATTGGCAAACCAGAAGATTTAAAAAATTATCCATATTTTGCCAACATATAAGTCAATTCAAATGAAAGAAACTTTATTGTTAGATTTTGTGGGTCAAACCCATAGGTGATTATCATATTTCTGACTTAACAAGTTTAGGTATTCAATTACAGAAGGTGAATGGTGGTATTCTACTGTTCTCTTATGAGCATGATGAAGCTTTTAGAAAGTGACAGGACATTGAAAACCAGTGGGAAGATGGCAAAGCTAGGGAATCTGCACCCCGCAGACCCCCCTTTAGGACTCTTTCTCCTCCAATGTTCTTAGGAACCAGTGACCTTCCTCTCCCCTCCCCCACAGCAGTCTGCATTGTTCTTTACTGTGCCAGTGGTCAGAGGGTGCTGCAGCTATTGGTTGACATATATAGTGTCCCCGTTCTTCTTTGGATTCTATGAACTGATTCAAGTTAATTTTATTATCCTCAATGTCTACCATGGTGTAGGGCACAGATGAGCATCTTCTAAGTTCTTACAGAAGAAAGAACAGAAAAAAAGATGAAGAAAGAACAGGAGAGAAGAATGGAGAGACAGGGGATAGAAATAGAGTAATATGAATTTAAATCATTTTTCCACGAAGTCTCTTAAAGTATTTAAATCTCATTCACTATAGAATGAAAAATGTTACATCTTATCCAGGGGTTGCTAATTAGCAGTGAACAGGTGGAAAATCTGTTTGTAGAGGAATGGAGTTGCCCCCGGACCTTTTAAAGTCACATCAGATAAAGTAATTATTCAATACATCTTTTCATATACCTCTCCCAGAAGGAGAGTTCTTCTGGGAGCTGAGGAAGCCAAAAAGCCCCTTATTCGAGCTCAGAGCCTTGTGAAATAATACAAAGGAAACAGGGAGGAAGAAAAAGAAACCAACTAATTAAAACAAGATGAAGACATTAAAAAGCGTGCAGACTGTAGGTGTGTATTCTGCACAAATTAATCTCCACTGCAATTCTTATAATTTGGTCAGAAGTGATTGGCTTATGTTCCTCCTGTGCTCTACTGTTGATGCTAATGACTACATAGGCTTTAGGTGCCCAGGCAAAGGAACAAATACATACATAAAAACATTTCAACGGATTATTGGAAAAGGCGATTGCATGCAAGGTAACAATTCCTGAATTTCTGACAGGTATATTTCAAAGGATGTAGAAATATTGTGAAGGAGTGCTCTCTCATTCACCACAGACTCCTTACAAGAACATATTGATAAGGTTGCCATGCCAACCACAGTGTTTGTTCCATACATACTTTTCTCTATAGATAATGAGTTAGGTAATCACTTTTTTTTTTTTTTGCATTCAAGGAGGGAGGAAAGTTTTAATTAGACACATTCTAAATTACTCTATTTAGTGGTACAGTTAAGGGAGTTTGGAGTGGGGTGTGGGTTGGGAAATACTAGTCATTCCTCCAAACTATTTTTCAAAAAATGGGAAATATTGAGGTTCTATTAGTCTTTCTAGATAATCAGTGGTCGCATTCTTTTGACAGCCCGAAAAGTAGAGCTGGATAAACTGTCCCTGCTCTGCATTGTCTATTGAGGTTAGGAGATAGACTGAATTAAAATTCAAGTAAACATACTTTCAGCCAGGGCCTCCTAAATACAAAACTCGGTGGCGGGCAGCGAGTGCCATGAAGGGAGATGAGTAAGACTGGTTCCTCCTGGTAAGAAAGTCTCCTTTCTTTGGGTGGGTTCAGATTTGTAAACAACTAGCCTGTGATGGCAGAAAGAATAAAAGCAGCACTAAGACAGTGGTAAAAGCAACATGCCCCGAGAAACAGAGCAAGACATAATCGCCGCATTCACAGAATCGGGAGGAATCAGAATGTTTCTGGATGCAGTGGCATTTAACTTAGCAGAAAGGACGAGTCAACGTACAACAGGAAGGATAGCTGGAGAGGGTATGCCGTGACGGTACGCCTCCTTCCTGCATTCAGCTTTCTGATCAGATGTCACCACCTTGGAGAGAGCACCTGGCCCCTCATCTGCCTGGTCGATATAGGAGTGACCCCCGCTGGCAAAGTTTTTCCCCAGGGTTTGTTGCACACACTTGGTTAGTTGTCTTTCTCAATAAAATTATAATAAATATGTATGAACCCATTTTGATGAATTAGGGTACCTTTTGGAGATAGGGGAGGGTGAGAAGGTAACCACCTAGAGATTAATCGATTGATTAATTTAAAATGGAAATCTGTGCTATAAATAAAATGTAAATAGAGGATGGTATAATCATACATAAAGTAGTTATAATTTTAGAATTAAGACCAAATATTATTCTAAGAGTAGTTTTATTATTATCCTTTTACTATTCTTCCATAAAACGATATACATATATTCACATAATTTGGCAAGATATCATGTTTTACAACACATTTTAAAATTATGAATTTGGAAAACATTTAAATGGTGAATGGTCTAAGAAACAATGCAAATGAATTCAAAAAATAAGGAAAAATATTTTCATTATTAAAAAATAAGGAAAATGATATGAAATAATTTAAATGAAAATGAATAAACATTTACTGAAAAAATAGAAAACTTGAAAACTCAAGAGTATTTAAAAAGTGTCTTATGATCCTACCATTAAAATTACTTTCCCATGTAATCAAATCATTTTAAAATGCTTTTTAAGTGCATAATACTCTATAATTCTTTATTAGTTATTTACTAATGATTGAAACAAAGATTGTTCTTGGTTTTGCTATTATTAAAAATTCTGCAATAACATGTTTATTCACAAATAGTTTTTCAATATTCAGGCTACTGTTCAAGGGTAAAATGAGTTGAACAATGAGTAGGGTAGTCAACTTATTGCACTCAAGAAGAGAGGGTAGTTTCCATTCAATCTTACTCTGCATTGTTTTGTGCGGTGTTTAAAGGGCTTGGGACCAGAGTGGGAGGTTGGGAATATTAGATCAGCGTGTTTTCAGTATCTGGTAGACCTTGTTTTAGTCATTACTCTCTGCAGGTCTTGCCATCTGACCTTCTGGCATGGTGCTTGGCATAAAACTAGATTTTTAATGCGTGTTTATGAAACTGAGTCAGTGCTAATAAAAGCATCTAAAAAGCCCCTATGAGTATATATGTCATGGAAATCTAGCCGTGCTGCTCAAACGTAATTAGAAGCATTATTCTGATAAATACAATAAAGTATTTGAAACACCTTCTTTAACAGAAAACTTTTCACGATGATGAATGCATCTGCTCTAATATTTGTTCCTGAGCACAATTTAAATCAGAGGGGAATTCAGATCGTGAAGCTTAGCTACATCGGAACAGTCACTTTCAGTTTGACACAGGCTGTGGTCTCTGACCGTACCATGCTGGATGTGAAACAGAACTTTTCAGGATGTGAGTCAGAAAGGACTGGGTTCCAGTTCCGAAGCGTTCACTACGGTGCAGCAATGCACAGGGTCTGTTGTCGTGGCGAGTTACAGGAAGGCAGAGTTTCACCACCGAACAGGAAAGACAAGAGTGTGTACACGACTGCTGTGAAAGAGACGTGTCACTCAAGAACTACAATACAAAATTAAACAATAAGTGGAATAATTTGCAAAATGGATAATAACAAAATAGTGATCATAGTTAACACATATGGATCGCTTGCTATATATATCAGGCACTGTTCTTAGCTATGTGTGTGTGTGTGTGTGTGTGTGTGTGTGTATCCAGTGTTTGTCTCCATAATAATTAAATAGGAATATCTGTGGGTAGGCTCCAAGCATCAATAATTATTAAAGATCCCCTAGGTAATTCCAATGACCCCACAAGGTGAATATTCTTGTAAGTGTTTCCATATTCTGAAGATGGAAACTGAGTCACAGAGAAGTAAAGTAACTTACCCAGGTGGAAGAGCTGACAAGTTGAGACGTGAATCCAGGTGGTCTGATTCCAGAGCCCCTGGTCTTAACCATGACAGTGTGTCCCCTGGTGATTTAGTGCCACTTCTAATGAGAAACCCTGATTTTTATGAGTTTAAGGAAGTTTTCAATGCACATCTTAAAAATACTTATTTTAGGAAGTTTAACCTATTCCTGTGCAGTTTGGTTCCTACCGGCATCTGTGGTATGGGTCTCCCCGAGCAGCACCTGTCTACTGTGCACACGGTTGTCGAACCCGCCGGTCTCTCTGCCCCAGTTCCTCGGCCCCTCCTCCCCAGATGTTACTAGATTGGTTTATCTTGCAGCCCATCCACGCCCACACACAAGTGGTTGTGCTTGTGAAAGAGGAAGGGGCCCCGTGGTGAAGCCCAGCAGAGAAGTTCCCACTGTGAGGCCCCATTCACAGGGCCCAGGTTTTGACTGCTAGATGTCAATGATAAGGCTTCTTTTGTTCAGCCTCTGCTCCGTCTTCTCGTTCCTCATGTGTTTCTACTTTTGTCTTAAACCTAAATGCATGCCACATTATGAGACTTCAGGGGCCTAGGTTTTCTGTTTAGCTTTCCCTCTTTTATTATTATAGGATGCTGAGGCGAGAGTAAGCATACACTCTCTTCCAGACCCACGGACCGTCTGCCATTCTAAATGGAATTTGCAGATCTGCTTGGCTGAGTGTTTGGTTCTAGGGCACTACGTTGCTCTGTCTGTTCAGTATGTACTTCTTCTGCAGACGGCTCACTTATTTCCAGGCCTTCAGAGCCACCATAACCATGGATTTCTAAGTCTATCATGCACTTTAATATCTTGTCTACCATGGGCAATCTTGGTCATAGCAATGACCAAGTCCAAGCAGTTACCCTGTAGTTATAACTGGGGAGAAGGTGGATTATAACTCAACCTTTAACCCCCATTGTGCCACTGTTTATCTCGTTCAGGAGAACATTTAATGTGCTGGGCATCGGGCCCGAGGAGTCGCCCAGAAGTGGGACCCTGCTATGGAGAGCACGTCTGCTCCTGTGGCCGCTTTTTGCTTGTTTGTTTTATATGTATTCAGGACCATAGCCCAGATATTTGTGGAAATAGTTAAAATTTCTCTCCAGCTCTGGCTGGTGTAGCTCAGTGGATTGAGCGCGGGCCTGCAAACCAAAGGATCACAGTTTGATTCCCAGTCAGGGCACATGCCTGGGTTGCAGGCCAGTTTCGAGCAAGGGACGCACGAGAGGCAACCATACATTGATGTTTCTCTCCCTCTCTCCTTCCCTTCCCCTCTAAACAAATAAAATCTTTAAAAAATTTCTCTCCAGAAAAATTGTGTTCAGTGCAGTGAGATCACCCAAGCCCACCCAGCCAAGCTGCAATTTAACACAACTCTTCTCAGTTCCAAGTTCAGGTGTTCAACATCCCAGGCTCCACCCACGGGCCAAAGTGAGGGAAAGTGGCAGTTAGAATTTTCATAATAACCCGGTGGCTCCCAACCACTGTGAATAAACCTTCCGGTTTATTCTTTATCTGTCAAAAAAGCAAGTCTCTGTTCTGTCATTATGAAACCCAACCAAGGGAGAAGGAAACTGATCATTCTCATTCTTGCTTCAATAAATCATTTCTGGAAAGACCTGAACAGACCATTAATAGTAACAAGTTTCATCTGTGTCCTAACCGCCACTGCTATTTTTTATTAAAATGGTAAATTCAAGGGCAGACTATTTCTCCCCCCCCTCCCATTTCCCCACATTTAATTAGCAAAAGGAAAAAAATACATGAATAAAGAAAAAGCTCATGCAGCAAAAAGAGGGGGAGAACCGGGGGGTCAGAGTCCTCAGAAGACAAAAAAGAAATCAGTCCTGTCCCCTTGGTTGCCCAGGCCCCTGGGCTTGGGGTAGGACAGGGCGGTAAAGGAAGACGGGTGTCCAGGGCAACTACACACAACATTGAGGATGTCAGCAGAGGGTGTGAAAGGAGAATTCCTGAGCCCCAGGCCTTCGTCAGCCCCAGCGCGCATCTGGGTTCTGCTCTTCAGGGGATCAGGACACACAGGGCCCAGCAAGTCCAGCTGAAGGTCAACTGCCAAGAAGTGTGGAGGGGCAGGCCGTGGCTTTGGGTGCACGCACACAGCCACAATCTGAGGGTAGCCTCAGATCCACCCCCCAGCCCCCCAAGCACTGCTGGTGTCAAGACCCTTTCTAGGACCAACTACAGCAAGGAGGGTGTGCTGGAGGCAGAGGGCCACTTGAAAGGCATTTGCATGCGGCACCGTGTTGGTTCGACAGATCAGGAAAGCTCAGAACCGTCTTCTGACATTTGAATCTGTGTATTTCACAGTTTTGGATCTCATCATTACGTTAGCACAGTGGACTTCGCACATTTAAAGTGGACAGGTTGTAGGCTTTCCAAAGTTTCCAAATTCTTGAAAAATGGTCTATCTTCTCCAGAGCACATAAAGCACCTCCAATATTAAAGGGACTGCCTCAGATTCATCAGGGAATGGAGTAATAACAAGTGGGAAAATAACACAATCGTGTCACTGAGTGTCCCACTTAACAGGTACTTGGTAAGTGGCTATTTCCTGTACAAAGGAAGATATTATGTTGAAAGTATGCCTTGGTAAAATTAGATTGCTACGTGCCACTGATGTTCAGAGTCATTCCAAAGTGTGAACTCCATGAGTGTCAAGGGTCTGTAATAATAGCTCTAGCAAATAATATTGTTTCCCAAATAAGAAGAAACTAAGGACTTCTAAAACAGTCCCATCCTGTGAATTGAGGACCCCTAGTGGTCACTGCAGTAAAAACTCCTTCTGAACAATAAGCATCTGGAGAGTAAGTATCTTAGACACCAATTTTCCAAATGCATGGATATGTTGTGATTAATAAAATACAATTCACTTAAAGTGCTAAAAATGTTACTGTCAGTGGTTGACTCGTTATTAACCAAGGGGGGCAAAGGGAATTGGACATCGAGTTAGTGAACTGGGGAGCATGAGCCTGTTCCCTTCACCAGGAAGCTAGGGCTCCACACCCCATGAAAGCTTGGGAAATTGGTTCTTTTGAAAAAGTGCCGGTCTGCCCCAAACCCGAACCAATATAATCCTAGGGGAACAAAGAGCTCTGTCTCTCTCTCTGCCCCTCCGACTCTTGCTTGTGATCCACGTTTACCCCATGAACCTGAGCACTTTCTCTTCACAGCCCTGTGGCCTTAGCAGCTGTGTCACCGGCAGCCACGTGACTCTACCTCGGGAGCAGTCAGGGACAAGCTAAGCTACCTGGATGGGGACTAAGACTGCTTATCGGCCACCTGTAAGCTCCAAAGGACTTTAACATGAAGGGGAAACTCTGGCCCCGGGCTTTTGTTTGGGCCTCGCTGTGGGCATGGTTGGACTTTTCCCATGGTGGGTCAGACAGAGATGGGGCTCTGGAAACCCAGGTGGCAGCTCCCGTTTCCATCTGAATAAACCACCACCACGCCACACCCCAGTCTCCCGTGTGTGGGTCCTTGGAATGCTCTCCTCGCAAGTCTGTGAAAAAGCCTGATTTCCAATGACAACAGAAATATCACAATGTCATTGTTATTGTAACTTTTCCAATTACAGATTTCCAAAGCACTACCACTAATTGGAGAGTTGGATGTACTGACGTTACTGAAAAAAGTTGTAAACTCCAGCTTCAGATAATTATCACCAGGGCAGCTACTCTCCTCTTGATAAGCAACGCCTCGGGCAGTTGGGTCTAGTCAGAATAACAGGCTTGTTCTACAGAACTCAACCAGCAACAGCATTGTGCTAATTATAAATATTTCACTTATATTTGTTGCAAGAAGTTTAGAACAAAACCACTGACCTGCCAAGGAGTATTTGCAGGCTCGACCAAATACCAAGTGGTAGGGTCACACGAAGCACACTAAGTGATCACATTCGCACAACGGAACTGGCTTTCGCTGGCTATCTGTGGGAACTGCGAACACAAATCGTACAGGAAACGGGGCCTTGGTTCAACCAAATTTATCATCGACTGTTCAAAAAACTCACACAGACACACATACACTCAAGAGTAAGTTATACGATTTGGATCAGCCGTGTGTGTGTGTGTGTGTGTGTGTGTGTGAACTCTTCTCTGTGAATCAAATGTCATCACTATCTCTTGTTATGACATGACTTATCTCTCTGAAATATTCTCTTAAGTTGCCTGATTTCCAGTGTTAGTCTCCTGGGGAAGTCGGGCAAATAAAATGTCTGTAATAGAAAGTGTTCTAGAGTAAGACAGTTTCTTTTCCCTTATAGTTTTCTCTCTATACCTAAAATCCTATCGAACAGAACTTAAGAGGTCAGGGGAGTGGAGGGGGGAACTTTTCAGGAAACTACCGGCGTCACACGGCAATACATCAGGGTTCAGATTCTCACTCTTGGCATCAAAGGACAGACAGTCAGTGTTGAAGACGGTGAAGCTCTTATTTGCAATCAGTTAAAACCGGTTGATGAATTTCTGTATTGGTGTGTTCTTAATGACAGATTCACGTACATACTTGAAAGGCGTAAAAATAATTTACTCTTCAATCTCAGACACACAAATATACTTAAGAAAGAGAAGTTTTATTAGGGCAATTTCACTTTATTTTTCCATACAGCAAAGTCAACTACTGCGGTAATAATAAAATTAAGCATAAAACAAATTGCAGCCCAAGACAAAATACATAATTTTAAGCAACTACAAGCAGAAAGTAAGTTGTGATTACATAAGAGTAAAACCAAGCACGTCCGTCCTGTCAGCAGATGAAAGCCGTAGGGTTGCGGGAAGTGCAACACTGTAACCAGCTGGAGTGAGGGCTGGCTACGCTAGTTCATTAAACGAGTGCCTATGATCACATTTGCTGTTTTGAGTGCTTCTGAGTTGAAAATTAGAACCGTGAAATTTAAACTGTGTTTTATTTTTTCACCTGCTGAAAGAACAGGCTCCTACAGCAATTAAAAAACAATCACATAACAACTATAGCTACAGTGTGCTGTCTGGTTTGCCTGTTTATGGTTTAACTTTTGTGAAAGTCAATACTCGTTTTGAAGATGTGTGTGTGTGTGTGTGTGTGTGTGTGAACAATAAACCACTGAAATTGGCAGAAACTGATTTGAATAATACATGTCTTTAGTATAGATCTTTCCTTTTTTTGTTGAAGTTTTAAACATGCAGTAGTTTTGAAAAATGTAAGGAATATTTAATCCATGATTTCACCTTAATGGTTGAAGTACCTGCTATTTTTGGTAATGGTCTTCAGGCAGATTTGGCCCGATGGAGTTTTTGTCAGTCATGAGATCTCGGAAGGATGGCATATCTTTCCAGCTGAAAATATCCTGGCAAACTACAAGCTACCCACAAAAAGCAAAGCAACATGTTTGAAGGGGTACGGAGTGCTAGCTCGGTGCCACTGTTGCAAGCAATTTTGCTCAGTCTGTCACTTTATTAGCCTTAACAAAACTCCTTGTAATTATAGACGTTTTTATTCAAAATAAGATCTTACTATTATACAGGTTCTCTCTTTTGACTATATACAGAAGTGCAAAAAGTCAACCTTCTTTCTAGACGTTCCAACATGCTAAATTGCAGCATAATCAACCCTCAAGAGTTTGCACACTCGCTAGAATTCTCATTACGTAAACTTTGAGTATTTGGATTATCAACAAAAAGTCCCTTGTTCTATTTATTGATTATGCAGCTTATTTATAACAAGGCCTGATATTCAGGGATTTCAAAAATATTAAACAATACTTTAACATTTGAAATGGATACAGTAGAAAATAAATTTTATTCTAATATCTAGGATCTAGATCTTCTTATAATAACTAATTACAAACAAAATAAATCATCAAAATATTACTCAATTGTCTGCCAGGATTGTTGCGATAGCAACAACTTAACTTCTTACTTAGCAATGATTATATATTTATAAGATATCCATATAAAAGATCTTTGTTCTTTTAATGAAAACTAGACAAGAACTAACAATGACTGACATTCTTACACTTTAATATTAAATCAGTAAAATATAAATCATTTAGTTAACAATAATACGAATATTCAAATGACACTACATGTAATTCAAAACTGAGTATGTTATGAAGAAAAAACTACTTTAATTTTTTTTTGTATTTTTGAAAACTTCATCGGTAAAATCTAATAAAACAATAGTCTATAAACTGAAAATGGTATTCAATTGTTAATACAAAATGAAATCTAATAAGTGTAGGAAATGAAAAACTACATTTTAACAAGAAAAATAAGTCATATTCTATAATGTAACTAACTACAATAACATGTGAAGTCACCATTACTTTCTTAACACGATTGAAATTACATTGGTATGGGTTCCAACCCGTAATGTAATAATCTAAGGCTTTAATAGATGTACAGTACAATCAGTAAAATCAACACATCAGTCTTATATTAGAAAGCATCTCTCTCAAGCATAAAAACTTGCAGTAAACCTGGGAGTATGGAAGGTTCTATAACAGAACCCTCACTTCTCCCATTCCACACTGTAACTACCAGTGACCTGGCCCCTACTTCAGCAATTTTCAGAACCGCTGAACAGAGCAAAAATATCCGTTACTAGCTGCAACATCCAAACCACAAAAAGGGGATTCCTTTGGATGAATCCATTCTTAAAAACTGAATGCACATCTATTTTTTTTTAAATTTTGTAAAAGGCTTTCTAAGGCTATAAGCAGTTAATCTGAACAAAACAAAAACAAACCACATAGAAAATTCACCCACGTACGTAACCCACCCAATTACTAGGTAAATGAAACATTTCCCATTTCCATATTTTGGTGTATCATGCATCAGATGACAATGCTGCTCTCTTCTTTGCTTAGAGTCACTATTTTCAATGTGACTGGGATGAAGCCTTTAAGCAAACATGAAACCATTTTTGCAAAGCATTTATAGTCTTTTGACTTTGACAGAGCTATAAATAGAAGCAAAATAATTTCCTCAAACGTTTTTCTTGTTCTCGTGTCTCAGAAATGGCATATCCCTTTTGAATAACATGTTATACAGTATAATATGCATAAATATTACACTACAATGCATTAAAATAATTTTATATATATCTATTATATATATATCTCCAGTATGTGTGAGTTTATCTGTATTGAGAGAATTCGTGTTGTGCTGTCTATTGTTACTGTAGTTAAATTGGCCATTTCTGAGACAGCTTTGGTTTCAAAAAAAAAAATAATGGTGCCCTTTGACTGATTAGTACTAGCAAATAAGCAACAAAATGTGGCTCTCAAAACAATAACACTGAAGAAACAATACTCTAATTTGATGTACAGTCTATGGCACTTCATGAGAATCCTTAACAACATGGTCCTTAAAGCCATGGTGTGCTTTAAAAGATACACAGTTGTGGTTTTGCTTGGCACATTCATCTCTGTCAGATCCCTCCCTCACCACATCTTACAATCTATTACATTAAAAATATTACTCTTAAACAAAAATGACTGTGCATGCACGCTCTCATCTATAATGGCAATTTTAAATACAAGGTGCACCTTTGTTATTTGTAAACCTTGAAAGAAATAAACTTATTTTTTAAAAAATTATATCTTGGTCTACAGACGTACCAATACATAATAGAATCATGGTTACACCATAGTCTGTATTTTCAAGATGGCATGGATATATAGGAAACTAATTAGGTATGCATATTTTAATGCATAACTCTGTGCTAGAAAAGAAAGACGATGTTGTTCTTTTAGACAGGTATATCACCTCAGCACAAATATCAATTAAATGTACAAAGTGTATAGGCAACAGTGTGCAGTGGATTTCCATATTGTCTTTTCTTCTGGTTAACATGCAATATGTGGATGTCTTGTGGCTGAGGGGTTTTTGTGTGAGTTGCTTGACGGTATATACAATATGGCTAATGACCTCGTCCTTTATTCTAACCAAGCACACTGTCCTTTCCTCTTTAGTATAATCTATAGGGAAAAAAAAAGAGATAATCTTTGTTACAACAGACAATATCTCAGAGCAGTTTCCAGTATATATATTTAATATGACAATTGTTATTTCTTGATTTAAAAAGTGTGAATACATACACATGTATGCTTACATCTTCATATAAAAACAAAAAAAACCCCCACCTCACCAGCACGAATGGACCTATATATATTTTTTTCATCTCTGTAAGAATAAAATGACATGCAGGGCTTAGTAAAACTGCAGACTCTGCCCAAATTTTAAGCTCAAAGTGCAAAACAAATCTGCAGGATCACGCGAGGCGTAAGAGCGCTGAGTCCCTTTCCTCCACTTTCGTGGTGGAGCGGAATTTCAATTAACGTTACTTCTGCTCTAAAGCTAAGAGGTTTTAAGAGTAATGATTTGGTTTGCAAAATTAAAACCCATGCAACAAGGTCTGTTAAACACAATGCGCTCTACAGATGGTCACGGACTTACCATAGCTTGACTTAAATTCTTTTGACTTTGCGACAGTGCAAAAATGATAAGCACTCAGGAGAAATCAGCCAGACCCAGGTATGATGTCTGGTGGGTTACGTGGATTACGTATATTTTCAACTTTTCAATGTTTTCCACTCACAACGGATTTCTTGGGACCTAACCCTGCAAGCTGAGGGACGTCTGTATTTTGAGGCTTGATCAGTACAGTATGTACTGGCGGGGTTGAGGAAGAAGGATACTTTAACCGTTTTTTATCATTGAAAGTTTGGGGTGATTTTTTTCCCAAAGCCAAGACAAATATCATTCCTTATGCTCCTGATGAGTTAAGGTTAAACAGATATCCCATTGTACTTGTAAGCAGCTCTGGTTTTTACATGAAATTAGTTCTCATCAGGGAATCTTTACAAATTCAAAGTATACTTTAGAATAAAACCTTGAGAATGAAGGAAACCACCATTCTGCTGTACTCAGAACCGGTATAAGTACTGCAGCTCATGAAAACAACTGCTCATGTGTTATACACGGAGACTGTTAAGAGCCCGGGCTTCAGTACGGACAAATCCACCAGCTTTCTAACTGTTGGATGTACATCCATGTGCTGTCATTTCTGTCAACTTGGATAATTGCTAAGAAATAGAACCTAGTTACATGTATACATTCACACCTACCCAACTGACTCTAAACGCTTAAGACATTTTTTAACACAGCACGAGAACTCCTTACAAACCTACAGAGGACAAAGGAACGTGCTTATTCAAAAATGCGGCTCTTGATCAGAATGATGAACCTCACTATCGAAACCACAGGGATAGAGCTTTGCGGCAGACGGAGAAGCTGCGCCTGGTCACTTAATTCATGGCCGTGGCGCGCTATTGGTAAACAACATTCAGTACTTCTCAGACACAGCATATCATTTCTTTCTTACATGGCTTTCACACTTGGCCTGCCCTCTTCCTCACGGGCTCGACCTTTGTCCCGCCCTCGATGTGGGTGATTATTGTGAGGGCCTCTGAACTGGTCCTCTGCCACCATCACCTGACTCAGCAGCACTCCCTCTCCTGGGAAGCCCATACTCCTAGCTTCTCTCTGTCACTACCTTCCTTGTCCAAATTTCCTTACTTTCTGACTCTACTGGAGAGTGGCTCCTTTATCTTTGTTCCACAGAAAACTTATTCAAACCTCTCTTATTTTAATATAGTGTGCCGAAATTTACATTTCTGTAGCATTGTGCCTTTATCTCATTGGCTGGATGACTCACACACAGTAGCACTGACCAGTCTTTTGCAAGTGTGTTAATGAAGAGACTCAAGTGAAAGGAAGCAACAGAGAATGATCACCCGCCTTATTTACCAGATGCAGGTTTAAACATTGTGGCTCTTTCTAAATATAAAAATAATTGCTGACATACTTCTGAGCATATAGATAACTTAGATGCATGCATACTGAATAAAACATATCCTCCGAAAATGAAAAGGCAAACCACAAGATTTCCAAGCCATTTTTAAACAATGGTAACATTTTCAAAAGTATAAGATCCTCCAAGGTAGTATTTCAAAATTCATTTAGATGTGTATATATGTCTGTATACATATGTGGGAGTGTGTGTATATATAAAGTCGTTCTCTACATTCTAATGATGCTGTGTGGTGAAACACGGAGGGAAGTAGGTACCTGTCCTCATTTAAGATTTTGCAAAAAAATAAATAAAATAAAATAAAATAAAATAAAATAAATGAAGATCTACAAAATGGATCTGGAAACTACTGCCTCTGAGCCAAACCCAGCCTGTTATCTGTTTTTGCAAGCAAAGGTTTATTGGAACATGCCCACACCCTTTCGGCTGCCAATAAATTTCTTCGGGCTGCTTCCCTGCTGCAGTGGCAGAGATGAGTGGCTGTGACAGAAATGACTGGTGACAGAGAGACCGTGTGGCACACACGGCCAAAACTATCACTACCTGGCCTTTCAGGGAGAACTTTGCCAGCCCATGATCTACACCTTTTATCTAGATTTAAGCCATTTGTTTCCTTCATACGTGTGCTTATTTCTAATATGAAATAAAGACAAAATTTATTTTCCTAAGTATTATGTATATTTAAGTGATAGTAATACATTTATTATAAATTTGTATGATACAATTCCTCACAACCCACCTAAGAAAAAATATGCATTTTACACAAGTATTTTCCCTAAAATTTTGCAAAAAAAAATCTAAAATGCATTACACACTTGTTATCTAAAACACCACCACAAATACACACTATGTATTATATAATAAACTTACTGTTTAGTGATGAAAATTCTACATCTGGGTAACATACTTGTGGCTAGTCAGATGTTCGGCAGATATTATGGGTATCTAGCAAATAAAAAATTCTTTAATGAATGATCCATGCAAGCAAGCCAACAACAAGAAATGAAAACATTTTAATATTCAAATTTTTAAGGAAAGTGAAATTCAGCTGTGAGGTGATAGTTCTTATCTGGTCAACGTTTAACAGTAAGTTAATGTAAACTTAATGCCAAAGTAGCAACTCATTTTTCAAAACGCTGTGTTAAATACTATTCTATAAATGTTACTGGATTTTAAGAAGTACGAGGAGTAAAACTATCAGAAACCCATGCAGAGCAGTCATTGAAAGAAGCCCTTTTTGTTGGCCTACACACGCACGCACGCACACGGACCCCCAGGGTTCCAGGTACTCAGTACCCCGGGAAGCAAGTAGGAAATGTCTTGCCTATCATTGTACAACCAATTTCTAACATATTTTTGTTCGACTTACGGTGTCTAACTTTTTCTTTTCCAATTTAAAACACCAGGGAGGAATCACAGAGGAGTCTTTCAAAAGAACTGGGTAAGAGCATAAATTTACATCAAACCTATTTCTCTATCCCGATTGCACATATTTTTTTTTGTATTTTAAATGGGCAAGATAATTTTAAAAAAAGACTTGAGAGAAAATACAGTAAGAGCTAATATACAGGTGACTTATTTCAACAGTTCCCAAAGCCAAGAACTTCCAACATGAAGCCTGACCCTCCTCCAACCGGAACGTGGCTGCCGCCCTAGTGGAGGCAGCAGCGGACTGAGACTCTGGGAGGGCTGGAAGCACAGCTCTCACACTGGTGATCCACTTCCTACAGTGTAACCTTGAGAAAAGCACTTAGTTACCCTCTACTGAAGTCCCTTTATCTGTGAATTGGCGCTCAGCCCATTTCGGCAAGTTTGATGGGAGCACAGTGAGATCACAGACAGGAAATCCTTGTCGTTGTTGTTGTTTCAGTTTAGATGTCTTAGACTAAGGCACCATATTACAATCCACAGTCTGGAGTGTAAATTAATATGTCTCTATTTTATTTCCATTTCTCAGCTGACATCTTTACACAATTGTACAGCATTGGCAAATGGCACGAAAATGTGCTCCAAGCATAATGAAGCTTCTCATACCATTTTTCCTGCTGCTGCAGGCCAGGATGTGGCACCCAACAGTGTAGAAGCGTCAAGGATGGGGCTGTCGAAACATACCAAGGACCTTCAACACCAATCGATGCAGATGAAGGGCCAGCTATAAACGTCTGCATGCATGCAGGCTGCATTTTGTGGCATCAGCTATTTCCAGCATCGCTAATGTACTGTAGGCATATACATATGTATGTATATGTAGATATAATATATGTGTGTATATATATATCCATTTCCTTTTCTTTCTTTTGGTTGTAAAACAGTATGAAGACCCAAGATTATGCATGAAATGGTCACAGCACAATGCAAAAAGTAAAGTGTCCCCTACAACCCAGGTGGCCAAGGGCATGTGGAAATTTGCTTTGCTATAGTTCTGCTTACACCAGCAATTCTACAGTCATACATGGTACACACAGGAGAATTTAGCATCACTGATCTACATCATAAATGGATTGCCTTGAATCCATTAAGAAATGTCGGCCATAGATTACTTACTGACATGCTACATACGCACAATCTAGCATTCTTGTAAATGAGTCTGATGGGTGAGTATGAATCCAGGTCTATTTTGACCAGCTTCAGTAAAACTAATGATCTTTGTCAAGTAATGTTTAAGATATATCTATGTTGGTTTACTGTTTCCGAAAGTTTTTAATGGCTATGCTAACAGCTTAGATGTCCTCAACAGTACATAGTGTGCTACTGAAACAAGGGAAGCCATTCCTCATAGCAATAACTGTAAATTCAAATGACACACAATTGGTCTTCTCTTCCCAAAGGGCAACAGGTTGATTCCCATCTGATTCTGATTCTTTTGAGATGCACTTGGCTACGTTTAACCTTAGTCTGTGGGTTATCTGAAGTCTGATTTGGCTCTCAATTTTTTCATATTCTATTAACCCTACTGAACTTTGCCTTCGTAACAAACATACTGGTAAAAAAACTACTTCATATAAGTTTGACTTTAGTTCAACCAATATTCTTTAGAACATAATTTTAAATAGGATCAGAAAATGCTCACTGAATCTATGCCAATTTTTAAATTTTAAATATTTCAATAATCATTTTCTTTTAAATCGTCATTCTTGGACATCACAAAATTTAAATTTCTGACTCAGACTCCTTTTACTTAGAAGTAACCTGTGTGATTGTTATGTTATAAACTTGTATGAAAAGTGGAATGGATGTCTTTTTTTCCTTCATAACTCCCTAACAGTTATGCTGGGCTATTATATAGAGAGAGAAATACAGGATTTTTTTCTCACTTAAAGCACTAAGAATCAAAACTTAAACACAAACTGAATCTATTTTGAATATGTAATTAGCTAAGCAAAGAAAACTATAACAAATTTGTAACAAGCTCTATTTACAAGAGTGGTCATTTGTGGCATATGTTACATATTTAAATATTGCATTTTTATTAAGAATTTAGGCAAGAACTGAGAAATTGTATATACCAGATATTTATAATATAAAAACCTTTAGATTACCTACATTTTTTGATCTTTCAAATTACTGGCACGATTGGTTGAGACCAAATGAGAATTGCTTGTGTAAATATCATTTTAGTAGCTTTAGAAATGGAGCTGCGATAACTTCGGAGCACTTATAAATGGCAAAAAAGCATTCTGCTGCTCGTCATAGAGAGAATGTGTAGGCCAACAAGAGGAATCTTTGAAACCCCATGCTATTAAAGCACCCACCACAGCCCTCACGTACACACGAGTCCCACTGACCTCAATGGGAACGCCACGTGCGTAAGGGCTGTCGGACTGAGCCCTATGAGAGTTGATTTTTAAGAAACAAAGCTGTAAATTAGCAAACCTGGTTGGCTGTGGCTGTTGCAGCGAAGGGAACACTTGTGGCAGATGTTGTTGCTGCGGACACAGTGGCTGGCGTAGCACCGTGCACCATGGGAACTTTCGGAGGGAAAATCATATAAGCAAACACACAGAAGAGTGTAGCAATATGGAAACCATGGCAACATGGAGGAGATAATTGGGCATGGTATTTATCACAGCAATAAGCCATGTGACGGGACATCATCACCAGCGAGTGACATGCAATCACACAGCGCAAAGCAGGACAACATTCCAAGAAGAGAAGGGGAAGGGGGACGGAAGAGAAAAAAAAGGGGAAAAAGCTTGTTACCATCAAAATCAAGAAAATTGACACAAACAGGCTTACTTTGCTATGTTAAAAACAAGAATTTTATATAGTGTTCATAGTCAGACATTAAAAATCTAAGTCAAAACACAGGTATTTACTTCATATAATAGTTAACTGTTTGCATGAAAGTAATTTTTCTTATTTACTATTATAAAAATATACAATATATTACTTTAATGAGATAGATTTTTTTACACACCAGAACTCATAGTCCAATCAAAATCCACCAAAGGTGACTAAAGGAAAAGTTGTGTGTAAAGAAAACATTTATGTGAGTCCATGTCAATTAAATAGAAAATGACATTTAATTGACAGGTGTTAGTAAAAGGAAATGGACTTGCCCAATAGATACAAGTTAAACTTAGCAGTGGATTTTGAGGGGCTGTGAGGTGCACCATAGGTTTAAGATAATCAAGAAACAAAGCTGGCACCTACCAACACTTGTAGCGGGTGTCATGCACAATATTGAGCCTGCCCATCATGCATTGCAACAGGAAGGTGGATTTGAAAAGGGAAGAGAATTAAAACATCCCATCACACGTGTAATTAGGAAATTCATTTGAACAAAGAAGAAAAATTGTTATTATGGGAACAGTGGCATGTAACTGTCAGCACAATCAAATCATACAATAGCACAGTGATCAATTAGAACTAGTCTCAAGTGAAGAATAAAAGCCAGTTCAACTGTGTGCCGGTACACTGTGTTTCTCCTAATGGTTGCCTATAAATAAAAGCACTTTGGAAAAAATTTCAGCCTACTTAATTCTTTCAAAAGTAATACTGCAATTCATTTTGTTTTAACCTGCTTACTAGCCACCTTGCAGCCCTGCCATTTCTGACTTGAACACAGGAATGCATTAATGTTTTCTTGATATTGAACACCAGTTAAATAATTAGAAATATTATTTACTATTAAAATGCTAAACAATTCAATGCACAAAACTGACTTAGTAATCTAAGGAAACCAAAACATTCACTTGTCATTCTTTTGGTTTGATTTTCCTGTTCACTATAGCAGCACCCACACAGACATGAAAGAGGCTGTGATTATCCATATAGCAAGTTTATTTGGAGGGACACGGAGCAATAAATTACGCATGAAGAGAAAGTGAAACTTTGGCACTGCCTTAGCCTGGAATTTAAATGTAAGAAGAATATTTAGAGACCATATACTTTCATATATTTTGAACTGGCTTCCTTAGTGGGTATCTGGGAAAACAGACTAGTTTCATTGCCGGTTTGGACCCTCAGGACTTCCTAGAGTAGCAAATATTATACAAACTTTCACACAAAAAACTGGTAGTTAGACTTTAATACAAACCCTGAATGGGAGAGAATGAAAATATACATATATATATAATATATACGGTGTTAGCACTGATGCTAACAATTGTTTGACCATGATGTTAAATGAATTATATATATATATGTGTGTGTATATATATATATATATATACACACACACATATATATATTTCCCCCTATTCTCTTTGACATATAAGCATTTAAAAATCTAATTTATTTTACCAAGTACAGGGCACTTTCCTACATACAGAACCACTGTTCTTTCTCTAAGGTTTATTTTAGAGTTCTAGATTTTAAAATTTCCAATGATTTTATACTTCTATCTAAAACTTGGCACGTCCTATTTACACACTAGCAGCAACTGGGATGAACACTTGTTAGCAAATGTCTGCCAACTGAGCCTTGTCAGAGATAGCCCTCCAAAACAAAGCTGCCATTGAGAGCCACGGATTACTCAACTGGCAACCCTGGAACAGCTGCAATTGGTCTGTTATCCAGTGAGACTGTGGGCACAGTGAACAGTGATTAAACTTGGTAATGAAGCTAAGGAGGCATCCTCTCAGGTGGAGTACTATTACAGTGACAGGCATTATTTAAGACACCTGAAGATCCCGGTCATTTGCTACAACTACTGAGTCGCAGACTTGTGAAAGACAACAAAAACACACGGGGCGACAACCAAGACGTTGACTGGAAACAGTAGAGCGAGCGCAATTGGATACTGTCATGTTGGGTCTAGATCCTGTGAAATCATTATCCTCTAGTGGGAGGGCACGAGGATGAAAAGACGAGTGAAAGAGAAAAATGTGGTATTTTAGGGATATTAAAGCCTGTTTAAATATTGTACAGGTTGTATGTTTTAAATTTATTATTCATTGGTATGCTGCAATTTGCCTATTATGTTTCATCCCATGCACAATTAGTCTGCATGTGCTAAGCCTAACCTTACCCTATCTAAGACCCTGAAGATTTTATAATTTGAATTTTAGTTTGAGTTACCTTCCTCATTACCATTATAACCAATGCACACAGTTCTGAGAGGGGTTTGCAGCAAATAAACGTAAGGCAGCAATAAAAATACTAGCTAGAGTGCAGTAACTCACAAATATGAAAACATAATGCTGTAGGACCCACTTACCAAAAACAAAATCACTTTTGAAATGACCAGAATATCCATCTTAACAGCAAACTGTTTGATTTATGAATATAGATGTGCAAACAGCCAATTAAAATTTTTTCCTCAATTTGCAGCACAAGGCCAAATTTCAGTGAATGTATTTCTCAATTTCAGATTTCCCTATTATGATATTTGCATAGAAAAATGTGTTTCTGAGGAATGTATTATTTTAATTACATGTGACTCTTAAAATTAAAATTTTAATTGGAAGATATACAAAAAAACAACTAGGAAGAAATTTTACCAATGAGATGTATCCAGAGTTAAAATTATTTCAAGGAGAAGACAAAGAAATAGAAATAGAAAAATAATTATAATGCATATTTGGTTGGAGGTTTGAATTTAGATGTGATAATTAAAGTTTATTTAGGTATATTATGATAAAAAGTATAAAGCTGATTTAAGGTCTTCTAAAAATAATTTATACCACCTAGGACTAAAAGTTCATAATAAATCGAACTATTTTCAAAATTTATATCCAAAGAGCCACAATGCCATATAATTTATTGCTGTTTCTATTCGATCTACTGAATTGTACTCTATTGAGCTATTAAATTCAAGAAATAATAAATACAACTCAGTGCTTACTATGTTTCAGCTATTATTCTAAACACTTAGACCTGCCTGTAAAACCGCTTTAAGAGTATGTGCTATCATAGTATGTTTAAAACTCACTTAAACATAACCCTATAAATTAATGAACACTATTATCTGGCAGAGTTGCAATGCGGGCAGACGCCTACACTGACTGAGGGCAACACGCTTGGAGAAGAGAACAGAGGTGGACTTCTGAGTATGGTGGGTAGGCAAGAACGGTGAGAGAGAGAAGAGAGAACAGATGCTCCAGACTCTGGGGAGGAGGGCAGTCTGCAGGGACCATGAGCACTCAGGCACGTAGCCTGTGAGTCAGGGCTGCTTAGGTAAAGGTGGGTGGGCACAAGGCAGACACAGAACCCCTGGAGCACCTGCCTTCAAGAAATCTTGGGAGTGTGGGCAGTGATTACATTAGCAGTGACCAGTGGTGGATGAAGATGAAAGAATGGGTCGTCTGAGATTACTGGAAGGTGGGTGGGTCGTGGAATCCCAGTTAACACCAAATATTTCTATCAAACACAGTAAGATTAGTCTTTAGAGTGGAGTGGGACTTAATATAAACTCAGGAGTGTATCTGATACAAAAGTGGTATTTCTTATACACCTTACTTTTGGGAGTGCAATTCATACCTACAGCATAAGTAGGCCCCGGTTTGTGCTTAACCTGTGCAAATAATAAATTTGGTCTTGAAAGGTAAAGGTAAAAAAATTTAGTTTCTACCTAAAATTAAAAAAAAAAAACTTCAATGAAAACTTAAGCTGATCCTTCTTTTTAGCCTCAGATGAGATGGAGGGTGTGAATACTAGTAGGACTAGTTCCATTCATCCCATTCTCCCAAATTCTTATTTAGGTCTCCGTGTAAAAAACTGACAGGTTTTGAGAGCTCACCCAAGTTCACCTGACCTGAGTTCAAATTCTATCTAAACCTCACACGCTGTGTAATTTGCGGCAAATCACTGGACCTTTCTAGGCCCCAAATTACTCTTTGGTAAAATGGGAATACTAATGCCAACCTTTTGGGGTTGTTGTGAGAGAAAAAACGATTTTTGTATAGAAAACACCTACTGCAGTATGGCATGAAGCAAACACTCAATAAGAGGCAGCTCTTTTGTATAAAATGTGTGAAACGACTTAGCCTAGGCAACAGGGAATTGTGGGACTTGGAACAAGAGAGCACGCACACTTTCTAAAGAATTTACCTTTTATTTTCAAGTATACATTTTTAGACCAATATTTCTGGATTCTAGACTTAGTCACTGGATCTTCAGTTAGCAATCCCTAGTGTAAATACTGGTACATGATGTGGCATACAATAAATGTTTATTGACTGAATGAAAAAAATGATGGATGAATGGATGTCAGAAGGACATGGATGGATAAGTGGGTAGGTTTGTGGATGCGTGGGTAGACGGAAAATAGGAAAGAACAGAGGAGGGAGGAAGAGGAGGGAGTGAAGAATAGATAGATAGATAGATAGATAGATAGTAAAATGAATGGATGGATGGATGGATGGATGGATGGATGATGGATAGAGATGGGTAGATGTCTCGTAACTCAAATTTTGTTCTTATAAAATGATGGTATATACTAGATTTTCTTAAGCTAGCTGGCTGGCTTGCCACTGAACCATCCTTTTGCCAGCAACCTAGTCACCTGTACACACAGCCTCCTTTTCTCTAAGGATTTGGACAACCGTGCTTCACTACAACTTCAGTGTCATGGGTATCCTTTAAGTTATTACTGAGCAACAGACTACAGAGCTCTAAAACTCTAAGCCACAAAAAAATAAATGATTTCTGTTTCTTCTTGGTTTCAATAAAGACTTCAGAATATACCTTCCAAATTATTATGCTGTGGACAGATGGGATGCTTTGATCATATAGTTCTTCTGTGTGCCTGCAAAATAGTTCAGACTCTGGAAAACAAACTTCCTTTTCTTCCAGGTATCATATATGAGATTACATATGGATTTTCTTTCTTAAAGGGTATTTCAAAAATATTGAGTTGGTTGAAAAGATTTAGAAATTGAGAGATTTCACATATAAACACCCAAATGTCCACAGTATCCGGAAAACAATCCTAATATGTGGCAACACAGGACACCAGGGTCACTGCATTAGGTTGTGCAGGTCGGCACAGCCACCTTTGTTCACACAGACTGTGATGGAAATGGAGCCGTGGGCGTGCAGTGCCCAACAGACACAATCTGCCAGGCAGGTGTTCCTCTGGGCAACCAAAGCCTAAGTCTGAACTTTGACTGTCTCCGTTAGATTGCGCCTGTGCCCTCCAGTGCCCCTGAGGCCCCAAAGTTCCCCGTTGTTCTCTGGCTTGGCTTATTGATGTTTCCGGCCCGGCCCCTGAGCTTCTACCCTCTGCATTAGGTTTGTTTGCTTTCTGGCTATGTGACCAAAAGGTTTGGCAGAAGTGGAGATGGGCTATCCACTTTATGTTGCAATGTCATAGGGCCAATTTCTGTGCACACAGGCACATATTACAAATAACAAATATATTTTTAAAGAATGATGTAGGCACTACCTATTTCTGATCATGTTGCTACTAAAGGTTAACCAGTAGCTGAAGTCCTTTAAAACAGGGTTACAAATAGTGTTATCATTACATTACTATTGCAATCATTTCATATCATATTGATGATAAATATCAAGAAAGAATATCTCTGATGCAAAATTCATAAAAATGCAAATGTATCTTAAATTTTTCAGCATATTTCAATATATGGTGGCAGATTTTATCTAAATTAATAATGCTAAGTTTCTAGAATAGAGGGATAAGCATGATTCTGATTTCGGAATGAGCTTACTGTTTTTCCCTGATTTGCCCCTTACCTACCACCTCTTGCTCCCCTATCTAGATAAAAAGCCATTCGAGGAAAAGACTACTGTCATAAATAAGGGTCATCACGCAATTAATGGTTATGCTTATTAAGAAAACTACTTAATCATCTGACTGTGTCATTGGAGAAAATGCAAAATCCATTTAATCATATAGATTATTTTAGGTTTCTTTAAATAATATATGGAAGAGGTTAAATTTTTATTTTCAGATTTTAAATGGGAAAACTTCATTTCTTTTTTTTTAAGATTTATTTATTTATCTTTAGAGGTGAAAGGAAGGAGAGAAGGAGAGAAATATCAATGTATGGTTGCCTCTCAGTCCCCTGCTGGGAACTGGCCTGCAACCCAGGCATGTGCCCTGACTGGGAATCAAACCGCGATTGTGTGGTTCGCAGGTCCGTGCTCAATTCACTGAGCTACAAAAGCCAGCGCAGGAAAACTTCATCTCTAACACAGATGTTTTATTCAATGGAATAAACTGACAACATAATTTTAAATTTCTTCAAAGAGATTACAGCAGTTACCTACAATTCCCTGGCACTTTGTCTAGTGATCTGACTATAGAAAAAAAGTTGATGGGTCATTTGTTAGAGGCAGCACAAATTTTGGGTGTGGCAATTTTTACAAGAGCAAAAAAATTAATTTCTCAAAATGTCTGGAAAACTATGTTGAGGGAAAAGTTTTAATATTATAAGATATAAGAGAAATGTGATTTTTATCTCAGAGTGCAAAAAAAATCCTACAGCTCTAAATGATTTTATTTTTATTTGAAAATGAACACACTTCAGCCCTGGCTGGTGTAGCTCAGTGGATTGAGCACCGGCCTGCAAACCAGACGATCGCAGTTCGATTCTCAGTCAGGGAACATGCCTGGGTTGCAGGCCAGTTCCCAGCAGGGGACTCACAAGAAGCAACCATACATTGATATTTCTCTCCTTCTCTCCTTCCTTTCCCCTCTAAAGATAAATAAATAAAATCTTAAAAAAAAAAGAAAATGAACACACTTCAATTTGATAGATAGTATTTCATGAGTACAAACATCATTGGTGTGTTGAGCATATTTCAATTAGTGGAATATTCTAGTTCATTGAATATTACTACATATTCTATGTATGGATGACCAGTTTCCAAAGATGCACTGCATAAAAAGTTGTGCTTAGCAGTGAAACTAATGTGAATATAATTTATTCTTTTTTAATTATTTGAAAATGAATGATCACATTCCCTCACAGCATTATGAACCTAATGTACCGTCAATCATGTAAATATACTAATGGATCTGCATCTTTGAAACACCTAGTCAAAAGTTTATTAACCTGACTAAAAAAATTAAAATTATTTTATTAGAGAAGTCTCAAAAATCACAGTAATATTTTTCAAAGAAAGGTAAAGAAGGAAAGAAGAAACGGTCTTAGTCTCTGGTCAGCTGAATTTCGGATTATAAGGAGTTTAATGTGTATTTTCTGAAGTTAATGAAGAGCAAGTAAAAATAAATCCAAGTAAATAAGTGACTGATTATAGTTTATGTTTTTAAATTTCACATCCTTGTGACAGTTCTAGGGTATGTTTATGCGACTAAGTGGAAATCCACTGAGACCACAAATGTATAACTCAATAATGCATGTAAACGCCACTGGGCACTTGGGGCTATTTCAGTGTTAGCTTAGGGGCGATGAGGACTTTAAGCAATGCACTGATTGATACTAATAAGAGCACTTTAAAGAGCTCTAGAACACAGTCAGTTTTTTATTCTCCACCTTGGAAACAAAAAGGCTGAAAAATAAAAATCAAATTTGATGGTGTCATTTCAAATAATTCGAATTAACTCTGTGGAATCATGACGGCAAAGGGGTCTTACAGCAAGATAGTGTCATAAAGTAGCTCGACAGACACACAACAGTTTCGAGTAAAGAAGAAAAAAGAGGACTACATTTCAACTCCAAATTACACAAACAAAAAATACACACAACATCACTGATCTTTCATCCATGTTTCATCAAACTAACATTCTTAGCTTTTAGGGAAACCCCCATGAGATCACCCCAGGCAAATTTCCACTGTTGACCACCTTACCTTCCACCTAATTCCTGACTAACCACAAACCGGGGGGCATGGCTGGTTACCTACTCTACCAGGAGAACTGGGGGCGCACTGTTCGACTCCTTACTAACCAAGGCAAACCCCTTACCTGGTGGGAGAAATGCTGTATGCTGTTGTAACTGCATGTTGGCTAGAGCCTGTTGGTACTGGAAGATACCAGTGTTAAAGACTGCGGTGGCACCGTTGGTTTTTTCAAGAGCAGGCCTCTTTGGTAATGGGGGAAGTACAGCTTGAGGAATTCCCTGTTTGGTGAATGAGTATAAAAAACAAATACCAGTAAAAAGAGAAAAAGAAAAAAGAAAAATCAGTTGAGGGCTAAAACTGTTAGGAAGCATGAGCAAGCAGGCAGCAGAGCACTTAACTACCGAGAAGGGGAAAATCCAATACGCAAAAAAAAATTTAAAACAAAAGCAAGATAAAAGCTTTAAAGGAAGCATTATTTTTGACCAAAAAAAGTAAAAAAACCCCACTAGTACATGAGCACATGTTATAATGTGTTAAAGTGTTTTAAGTCCCATAATGCTTCAGGCTTTCTCTGAGAAGCCACTGACTTGGGAAAAGAAGAAAAGCTGCACTGTGAGCTCCATGAGGATTGACAAGTATAAGCAATGTTAATAGTTAATTGTACAGAGTGAATGAAACAGGTAAAATAAAAACTAATCCCACTCAGCTCCTCCCCCCCCGCTCTACCTAGACATGCAAATGTCCCAGAGCATGCAAGTTTTTTTTTCTTGAACACTGAACTATAAATAGTAAGAAGTAAATAATTCTATCACTAAAGCCATGCTAACCAAATACATAAATATACAGTCAAAATACATTTTTAATGTCCTTGAAGTATTTCATTAGAACGTTCTACAATGTAGTTAAACTGAATGTGGGCTGCTGGGCTTTCGGAATCTTTCATTGTACGATATCCATCCAGGCACTTAAATCATAGTCTTTCCACTAATTTTGTCAGGAAACCACACTCAGTTTTTCATTGTACTTTGCAACTTTATAACAGAAAAAGGAATATATACTTTAAAATCGATTAAAAAAAAAACTTGTATCTACAACAAAGCTACATGCCAAGCTAAAAGGTGAAAGGTCATAGTACCAGGTCAAAGGTTGCCTCGAGGGGTCGCTTCAGTGATTTGACAGCCGACTGAGTCTTAATTAGCAGGCAGCGAGCACATGATGGCAATGGGCCAGTGGGGTTCAAGCGCATTAACATAAACAGCAAGCAGAGGTGCATCATGGGGGCAGCAGTGCATTTTTGGGTAGGTGAGAAAAAACAAATAAAAAAACAAATCATCGGAATGCCATATACAACGAATAACAAGACTAAGCATGCACAATAAAGGCACTACTGAGTTGTTATTGGGAGGATAACTCCTCTTTGTAGTTAATTACAAACAAGATACTCTAACAGAAAAAAAAGAGTGGAAAGGAAGAGAGGAGGAGAGAGTCGGCCTTCTGTATTTTTGCTCAAGTATCCATACACAAACACAGAAAAGACCTCTCTCGTGCCTACTGCACTGTGCTACGAAATACCACACAGTGCTTTTTATGACTAATTCGATGGTCAAGTCCTAGTCATATACTGATGTAAAGAAGGGAACAACATTAAAACAGCTAAGCAAAGAACGAAGAACGGGCTCCATCAGATCAGCTACTAGATCGCATTAAAATTTACCTTCAGACTATAGTTTAGGATCTAATCCAAATGATCCCATTTCTAACTCCTTGAGTACTGCTCTCTTTCTCCTTTCTAGGTAATGGCATAGTCAAGCATGTCTCATTTTACAGTTATGTTTATGCCACAGTAGTATTTAAAACAATCTAGACAGTGTACCATTCAAAATCTTGTAGCTAATTCTAAAAAACAATTATGTTGAAGCAATTCTCCTAAGTAGTGTCAGCTTATGTCACTGTAAAAAGCAAGATATATGTGGAGAGCAGTCTCAGTGTGTGGAAGAGCACACCATGGCTGAGTAGATGGCACACGGAAATAAGAGCACTGAGAATGGCAATATGGTTAAACTAAAAAGGAGACAGGAGTTCCTTACAGAGTAGAAGTTTCAGAAACCCTACATCCAGAATAAGACAGAGAATTAAGAGTTAGGCCAGAGGTACAGCAGCAATGTGAACCATTTGAGGAGTTACCCTCACTTTGGGGAACAGTAACTTCATTATGCATTGTCTGGGATACCTGAACAAACATATATTCAGCCAAAAAAAAAAAAAACCAAGTTAATCAATGAAGAGCCTGTAGTCAGATATACTTGTTCACTTTGCTCACAAGGAGCGAGCTGATGTGTCTACTCACCATGGCAGCTGCGGTGGCTGCAGCCTGGGCTGCTGCAGCCTGGTTGACCTGGTATTGGGCAGCCTTGATCTTGGCTTGCAGATGTGCGGGAGGATGGAAGTATTTGCACTTTTCCCGAGAGCATCTCCCTTTGATGTAATCCATACACACGGTGACTGTGTTGTCATTGGTGTCAATCATTGTGCTGTCAGCAGGATGAGCAAACCGACAATCGTTTTCTCCTCTGTTGCAATTGCCACGCTGGTACTCTCGACACACCTGCAAGGTCATTAAGGGCATGGGGGGTCAGTCAACGTGGACCAGTAGAAGCTTTCTGAAGATTTTCACATAGAGTGCAAGACTCGTGAAAGAAGGCTACAGAGGAAAAGGGGAAAGATATTTTGCAAACAAAGCACAAAATATCTTGGAAAATTCCTACCTTGCTACACAAGTTATAACCAATTTCAGTAAAATGTCCATGAGCAAGTAAAGGCCCTGATGATACTAACAGTGTTAAGTTTCTAGTATAAGATAGGTGGGTATATTTGTCAGTTACTAAGGAAAAAGTAGTACACTGCAGTAAAGAAATTCGGCAGACACCACTTTACACAAGTGATCAAGGTTATTAGCATCACCAGTCATGAGACACTCCTGTACCTAGGTTTACGATGCACTGAAGAAAGGGCACAGCACTGCTTTGGTGACATGGCTGCTGAGAACACTTAACCTGAATTTAATCCCAAGGAAACACCAGACAAACTGAAATGCAGGGATGTTTTCCAAACTAACTGATCAGGACTCTTCTGAAGGGGCAAGGTCGTGAAGGACAAAGAAAGGCTGAGACACTCAATGTCACGGGGAGGACAGCTCTGGAGTCAGGGAAGGAAGCTGATAAGACACATGATGAAATTTGATTAAGCCCTGTCAATTGGTTAAGAACAGCATGTCAACGCTAATTTTCTGATTTTGTAAATGACTCTGGTTATATAAGATGTTAATATCTAGGCAAATTGGATGAGAAATATGCAGCATCTTTTGGTTCTCTTTCTGTGCTAATCCGAAATTATTTCTAAATAAAAGCATAAAAAGTAAAATGTAATAGCTTTTCAGTAAAATGTTTCCAGGAGCTGTTTTTTAATCTTTTTTGATCGTTAGAAATTTACTTGGTAGTTATATAAAGCAGATGGAAAATGGTTAGTTTTTGTTATTGTAAATTTGTTTTATGGCTATTAATTTTGCCATCGAGACCATGGAGGAAAGTGAAAATGGCTTATTTCGCATTAATTTGCTCAATTTTGACTCTTACTGTTAAAGTTTGTCTTGGTAACTGCTTCTATCTGGTTTCCAAAACTGTTTTCATCTGGGATAGTCTGACCTTTCTACCACAAGAGGGCCACCTAAAATATGCAATGTTCTCGTGATATTTTTCCTGTGGCTACTTCAGGCTACAAGGAAACAGCTTTTATCTTTCACTCTTTTCACCTACTAGGCAAATGAAGACCCCGAGAACTTTATCTATCAGAAAGAATGAGAACGGGGGATACTTTTACTATTAAAAAAGCAAAGGTTTTCTTGGATCTGCGTACATAAAATGATCACATTTAATTCTAGATCTTTTTTCCTTTATATTCACATCCCATTATTGAAGAAAGCACTTCCTTTAAAAAGGACTGTATAATTTGCATCATGCTCCTTCTTAAAAAAGAACACTATAATGACATCTTGTACTATTTGGAAATCTCAAACTAGCTAACGCTTTGTATTCCACATATGAGAACAATGGGCCAACTCTATTCACCATCTCATTCAATTTATTTTAAAAATATTTATTGAATAACGCCAGCCACTCAGAGATACCAAGCTTACAAAAATGACTTGAGAAGTTACAAATGACCCTATTTTAACCCATTTCATGTGTCTTTCTGACCACCACCTCCACCACCAAAAAAATGTCAAGAATAACCAGGAGGTTAAAATTCAAAAAGCAAAGATGTTAAAGCCATTATCCAGACCTATGGTTCCCCACTCAGGCTGAACACCAGAAGCAGCTGGGAGCTGTCTAAACCACAAGCCCCCAGGACCTAACCAACATTTCCCAAATTAGGTTCATCAACATAGCTGGGAAGACAGATACCCTGACATGAGAATAAAAATCTCCCATGTACAGAGATGGAATTCATGCAAAAGCGACACTATGATAAACACAAAAGCAATTTTTCTGTGCAAGTGAATCTGTGCACATGGCCTCACTCAACATGACACGACACCACCCATGTGTCCTTGCACTACTGCTCTGAGCTCTTCCGTCGCACAGGCAGACCAAGGTGCCATCAGCAGGTGAACTGACACTCTGCTTCTCAACTGACCTTGCTCTCTGACAAATTAACAAGAAAGAAGATCAAGAGGTAATCCATTTGTAGGATCTTTAATAACTATTAAAATCAAAGACCTGCTATTTTCTAAAAGTAATGATGGCACTGCTGGTGCCAGAAATTTGAGCATGATTCTCCCAAAATATAACCTAAGTGCTGGGCTGATGTTGACTTTTTATTTCTCTACTTCAACCTTCTTTCTTTTCTTAGCAATGTGGACTTCAATTTGGGTTACACGAAAATGCTCACCCTAAGATACTGTCTCATCCCTCTCCATCTGCTTTGTTCGGGTGTGTGCAGTTTGTACAGCTTCATTTATTTATTGTACTGGTTTATTTGTAATATAGGTTTATTGTAAAGGTTTATTGTGGTTTTGTACTTGCAAGGCACCCTTAGGGAAAAATCTAAGACAAGAGGGTTGATGACTGGCACTCAGCTCAGAACTGGCTCCAACTCCAGCCTTTTCTAAACTTCAAAGAATTTAGTCAAATGCTTTGCATGATATATGCTTCACTGTTTCATTTTTTTCCCAGCTTACGGTTTCTCCTGACACGGGAAATAGAACAGAAGAAATACACTGAAATAGCTGTTCTCCCATTTTTGTTGTCTTTGAAAAAGGAAAGAAGTAAAAAAAATCTCTCGTGAAAGCCTGCACTTTCGGGGGCTGTGGGCTGGAGGGGCCTGTTGGGCCTGGTTCCCCCAGAGATTCCCCCAGAGATTCCAGAGAACCTTACACTGTGCTGACCCCCAACAGAAATCTCCTAGAGGTAGAATTCTACTAGCAAACTATAATTGACAGACAAAATTTGAGCTGGCAACTCAAATCGGGATGATATATTGTACAATTTATTGTACTATTCAGAAAATTTGGAACACAGAAGGTAAAATTAAATTTGAAAATCCTAACAACATATAATAGATGTGTATAATATAGGTAACTCTTTGGGAGACCATGTAAATCACTTCCAACATTCTCAAATACCATAAATATTGCAAAGAATACATTCATGACTCTAGACTTTTTTTGATCAGTGTCTAAGGATAAATGCGCAGAAATGACATTAGAGCATCAACAAATATAAGTACTTTTTATCGTTCAGTAAGTGGTTTTTCAAACCCAGATTACAATAATTCTATCCATTTAGCTAAATGCATAATATGCTTCAATCAAGAAGAATGCTGGTTGAGTCTTTCACTCTCTAAGTATTGAAGCAGGATTTATGTAAATCAGGAATGTCTTATATATCTTCATACAAAATGAGTAAGAGTTTGCTTTCAAGGTAAAAACCATCATTTCAATGAAGATATTCACTGAAAACACTGAAGTGCCACATTCTATTTCCAGAAAAACATCTATGGAGTAAAAAAAAAAAAAATCAAAAGAGAAATTAATCAGAAACATTTCCCAAAGAAATGCAAATTAATTCTATATAAAGCTTCCTCTGTTAATTATATAGCAGTAGCAGTGCCACAGGGAAAAGAGAAAACAGGTTTGCCCTTAGCAGTTGCAGGGTCCAGTCCCTACACTTACCAGCCGTGGAATCACGGACACTTAAGAAAAGGTAGCTTAAAATACACCACATGCATCTGGTGAAAATGGACAGTTCTGTTATATGATCTCTAATTTTATATAAACATGACAGACATTTTTACATAGCTGAAGTAATAGGTTTTATATGCAGTATTCAATTCATCATTTCTCCATAAGTTAAGGCATTGGGATTCTAAGGAAATGAAAGTCAGCTTTTGAACTTATTCACAACTGGACAGGCAACTGCATGACCTTTAAGGAGAGACCCCTTTCAGTAACACGATGTGTGCTCGCCACAGGAACTCACTCATTTATAGAGAACGGCATCCAAAAGTAGAAACAGGAGGCTGTTCATAACAGGACGGGGACTCCGTCCATTTAGTATTTGGGAAGTCAATTTAAACCCAATGACCAGTATTAAATAAGAAGTTCATTCAAAGAGATACACATACCTGTTGTTTAACAATAAGTATTGGGGACTTTATTTTCTATTAACTGGAGCTAACACACACATTAAAAAGGTAATGCTGGAGAACCAATGATTTTTATAAGTATCTGCAGCATTACTGGTCAAGAATATACAATTTAATGTGAAGAAATGGCCTGTATTTTCATTTAAAAAGGATTCAAATCTCTACATTTTAAAAGTCTGGTGATTAGGGGAAGTGAACTTAGGTAACTGCATTCAGCATAATCTGATGATATGGTATCTAGCTTCTACTACCTAAAAATTATACAAATTTGGTCCACCTGCACCTCATTTTTTTCTCTTTTAAAAGATGAAAGAAAAGGCACCCACTTCAACTACCTCACAGGATTTTTGTTAAGATCAAACGGGCATTTTCTTTGGACTCTACAAGGCAGAGCCCACAATTACTTGCAGGTCAGAAAACACAAGCATATTTCTATAGATGACACAGCTAAGATTCTGTAACTATACTTCATGTGCCAAAAAAATCAAATCTGAATATACAGCAATGACCAGCTAAAGAAAACTTCCCATTAAATCCACTGTTAAGTTATAATTTATTCATTCCTATGAAAGAATGTGCAGGGAAATACAAACAACTATGAAAGAAGATGATTAATATGTCAAAATGCTCAAACCTGTAGTTACTTTAATTGCTCTATCTAAATAATTACAAAGATGGAGGAATTTTAGCTTTAATTTCCAGGAGGAAATTAGTGGAAGAACAGTAAAAACGAGTGACCACACCAAGATTAGCCATCACCTTATCAGAAACAATTTCCAACTCTGTCATCTCTAAAACAAAGTGAAACTACTCACAAGATAAAGACAGAGATACAGCACACTGGGTATTTTAAATGAGGGTGGAAGTATACTTGTAAGAACCATTCTAAGCTTTATTAGAGATTTAAAAAATAATTTTTAAACTGCACAGTCTGGCACAAATAACGCCCCTTTTTATTACAGAATCTTTTATTACAAAACCATAAGCATGTAATTCTGTGGCATAACAATATCACACTCAAGCACACCATATGATATTTTAGGTGAAATGTTCAAATTAAAACTGTAAGTCATTACCCCCATATCATTACCCTACCACCCACACTTAGGCCTTCCTTCTGCTGGCCCCCGTGTGTATATAAACCTGTGTGCACAAAATTCTTAAGATTTTTTAATAACTTTCTAGAAAAACCAAAGGATCACATACGCAGCACCCAAGCATTTTCTGCGAAAACACAAAATTCAAATAATCCTCTCAATAAACCTTACTCTTATTAAAAGCATCTGCTTTTTCTAGTGTTATTTTTCGAATTGAATGTCTTCTGTATTCAACAGATCATGCCAAATCCATTAAACTCCTATAAAAACTCCAATCTAGGCATGCTTTCACTGTCATTTTAATCCTCATTTGGCTTCACATGCTGCTTTTTGATTAGTCAATAGGTCTCATATTTTTTGTTATACAAAAAAACCAGTGAGCCCTGGCTGGGAAGCTCAGTTGGTTTGAGCCCTGGCTCGATACACCAAGGTTGGAGGTTTGATCCCTGGTCAGGGTCAGGGCATGTAATTAATGCCTCTCTCTTTCTCTCTTCCTTAGCCCCCTTTCCCCCCGCTCTCCCCCCCTCTTGCCCTCTCTCAAAAATCAGTAAATAAAAAATATATGATAGTCACTGGAGTCTTCCTTGCCAATATTTAGTAGTAGCATCCAGTCTCCAGTGGCCTGAATTAGAAATCCACGTCACAATTAGCTCAGTAGAATAAAACTTTCAGCACAAGAATAATTTATTTTACACAAACTCTAACTGAAGACATCAAAAGCCAAGCTGTTTGTCCACATTTCCTGAATTACCTTGTGTTTTTCCCCATATGGACTGTGGACATAAAAACAACACTGTTGCCGTGGCTGGTGTAGCTCAGTGGATTGAGCGCGGACCTGCGAACCACACGATCGCGGTTCGATTCCCAGTCAGGGCACATGCCTGGGTTGCAGGCCAGTTCCCGGTTCCCAGCAGGGGACGCACGAGAGGCAACCATACATTGATATTTCTCTCTCTCTCTCCTTCCCTTCCCCTCTAAGATAAATGAATAAAATCTTTTAAAAAAAAAAACACTGTTAACCAAATGCAAATCTTTTACCTTCATCAGCATCTGAAATATGTGGCCACTGGTTTGCTTTTGTTTAATGCTAATGCTATTATGTGGTATAAATGACCTTAATAATCATTGTTTTTTACCCGAAACATTTTACTGTGCTGTTCATTATGGTCTCAGCAAATGAAATGGTAGGATGTTGAGTGAACTGGAGGAGGCAGAGGTTTAATTCAGAGTCACCAATAACTGGACATGAGGTAAACAGTGAAAAGCTGGGATGCAAAGAAACTCTGGCATCCAGCAGAGGACGTGTTCTGTGAACTCTGTCCTTAGACTCGCCTGGCAGATCTGTGACAAAGGCTCCTGGCCCACTGAGGACCACCCGAATCAGTCTTTGGGAACGAAGCCCTGCATTTGTAACAATCATCCCAAGGACCTGGGGCAGAAACAAGACACCGTATTTTGTACTTGGAATCCTCAAGATTTAAACATGTTCCCAAGCAGAATGCTAACAGATGCGAAAAATGTGTCACATTTTACCTGTTCTGTTGGATCGCACTAAACTCTGCATGAGAGCGCGTGTCTTTCTGTGCTGAACTAATGGACTGTCTGATCAATTTGTGTATTCACTCCTTTCACTTGCTGTGGGGCACCACTCAGGAGGCTGGTCCTGCTCTGATGCGGACCTTGTTCATGGTCGATACGAGAGCAGTGAGACATGTCAGAGATATCCCGCACAACCCTTCTTACTCGAAAGCTGGTCAGCAGTTCTTCATTGGATATTGTTGAACAAATGAGAGAGTGAATGTGTTCAGGGGTCCTTTTTGTACCATAAAAAATTATTATGTTTCTTAGCAGTAAGTCAAACGATGATTTCCTGAATTATTCTTCATAATGAAGCAGAACAATGCATAACACCTTTAGTCCTTTCCAATATCTGTGCATTTTAAAATTTTTTAAAAATAATCAGCCAAAATAAACTGCTGCTTAGAAATTATAGAAAAGTATCCCAAGGTCAAAAAATGGAATTTTAAAAGCCATTATAACTGATATTTAAGACATTTGCTCCTCATCAGAGAAAATGATGA
This sequence comes from Sturnira hondurensis, assembly GCF_014824575.4. Classification (NCBI taxonomy): domain Eukaryota; kingdom Metazoa; phylum Chordata; class Mammalia; order Chiroptera; family Phyllostomidae; genus Sturnira; species Sturnira hondurensis. The sequence continues at coordinate 486,040 of NW_028076783.1, read as the reverse complement.
AAATTGACTTTTATAGTATAGAAATTAGATGGCTACAAAGTCTTTCAAAGGAAGTTCAGTAAAGAAAGGATAATACGAACATTGATATAAAAGCTTATATGTGTTTTATACATACACATAAACTCTCAAAAGCTTGTGGCTGGCATTACAATGAAGAAAATGACCTAAATATACCTAGAATGTTTTAACAAAATGTGATCTTAGAGATTTATGTAGTACAATCCCCCAATTTTATATGTGTGGAATAAGAAGCTTAGATACCACAAGAAGCTTGAGCCGAGCTTACACACCCAACTAATTAGCAACACTGCTAGCACGAATCCTCGGATTCCTGTTTTCCGATTTACCACTTTCTGTAGGACCACTTTGGGTGCCATAAATACATGTCAGTTCATGCAAGCAATTAAATAAGAACCAGAAGGCCGATGAATCCCTTTTAAATGTTTTTTAATTTAATTTTATTTTTTTTAAATTTATTTCAATTGTTGTTCAAGTACAGTTTTCTTTTACTCCCATCCCAGCACCGCCCCCACCCAGTGCTCCCCACCTCCCTCCCATTTCCACCCTCCTTAGTTATTGTCCAGGTGTCCTTTATACTTGCTCCTGTAAACCCTTCCCCTCTTCCCCTGAAGTTCCCTCCCCTCAAATACTATGTGATCTCACTTTTAACAGGAACCTAAACAACAAAACAAACAAGCAAGCAAAATATAACCAAAGACACTGAAATAGAAAACAGGCTAACAGTGACCAGAGTGGGGAGGGGAGGGAATTTCTTTATTTTTTTTAGAGATTTTTTTTTTTTATTTTTAGAGAGAGGAAAGGAAGGAGAAAGGGAGAGAGACATCACTGTGAGGTTGCTTCTCAAGCACCCGCTACTGGGGACCTGGCCTGCAACCCAGGCATGTGCCTTGACCAGGAATTGAGCTGGTGAACCTTTGGTTCACAGGCCAGCACTCAGTCTACTGAGCTACACCAGTCAAGGCTACATTTCTTGATGGTCTACCAAGTTGTAGCAGAAAGAAGATAGTGGCAAAAAAGCATTGGCCAATTATTTTACTGATTTAATTGTTTCGCCTCAACAGGAATTCAAATGTCTGAAAATGTAGTGCTGAGTTCCTGGAGGAAAAAAGCAGAGCACAGATTTAAACCCTGACTAAAGAAACATGTGGCCTATTAGCAAATAAGTGCGTGCATGTACTGCCATGTCTTTTGTGCTCCAATCTGCAGAGCAATTAGCAAGAGAGGAAATAACCTGAAGATAAGAGTATCTAAAATCACACCCGTCCAGGAGGGAGACATGCCCCTCACTGCAATAGCCTAACAGGTTGTAACCGTGACACCAGATCAGACCCAGTAAACAAGAGTAAGACAGGAAGCTGTCCCACCACCAGGCACGTAGGTAAGTGGTATTCAGGTTAAAAAGGAAATGCCAGCCGATGCAGCCGTAGTACAGCAAAATAGGACAGACAAAATACACAAAATAGCTTCTCCCCTCCAAAAAACAAGATGAAACAACCAGAGTTTCCACGTTAATTCAACACCATACGAAATGCAATCATTTACAGACTACTTAGAATTGTGCGAGGATGAGTTTAGAAGAGTTCTAACCACACAGCTCAGCCTTTTCAAAAGGGTTAAAAGAGTCTAACCATTTCCTCAGCCTTTATAATGCCAGTTCGTATCAATAATTCACTAAAGTTCATCTCAGATTATTTATGTGGCCCTCGTTAATCAACAATTATGCATTATGAACCCAGGGTTTGCTTCAGAAAAGCCTGGTGGGGTGAGGATTTCAGAAGTTGAGCATTTAATCATTTTTAAATTATTTTAAAATTTCTTAAATTTGCTCTGGCTGGTGTGGCTCAGTGGACTGACTACCAGCCTGCGAACCGAAGGGCTGCCAGTTTGATTCCCAGTCAGGGCACAGGCCTGGGTTGTGGGCCAGGTTGCCTGTTGGGGGGCATGCAAGAGGCAAACCAGACATCAATGTCTCCCTCCTCTCTTTCTCCCTCCCTTCCCCTCTCTCTAAAAATGAATAAGTAAAATCTTTTAAAAAGTGTTTTCTTAAATTTCCTCCTAATATATCTGCAAGTGGGATTAATTAATTAATGAACAAGTGCAACTGTGCAAAGACAAACCATGTACAAGTCTAAGTGCGTCTCTCTAGCGCACAGCTGAGTCCCTTGTCCACAAAGGGCATGCAACTAGATCGCAAAGTCCTTCCTGGGTCCTACTTACGGTAATCCTTTAAATAGCGGTCTTTCCTAAAATGTTTAAGGAAAGGTAAGAAAGAAGCCTAAAACAAACAAAATTTTAAAGAGTACATGGAGCCGAAATTTGCTGCCTCCTCTTTCTACTATCGCCTGTATGGGACGGGAGAATAATAGAGCGTTTAAAAGTGGAATTCTGAGTTCACACCCCACTGGAATATCCTGCCTTTGTAACCTTGAATAAATTATGTCACATCTCTCCCTCTACATTTATTGCCCTCTAGAATGGAGTTAATGATGAAACCTTCCTCAAAAATTTGTTTTCAGGATTAAACGTGTGATGCATGTAAAAGGCTGACTCTGTATTTGGTGGATACTAAACATCCATTAAGTACCAACTAGTATTATTACCATCAATAAGGTGGTAGCAGTTTTAACTCTATGCGGAAATCTGAGATCCTCTGTGCAGCACGTGATGAAACTTGATAAACAAGAAATTGGTGCTTATTAAATAAATTGCCGCTAAACTGATCCATAATCAGTGTTAATTACGTCCACACAAAAGCCTCGTTCTGCTGCTTTCTCAGTAACTAATACATGCCAAACTTCCTACTGTTCAGCATTGCCTCCCCCCAACCAGGGAAGAGGAAAGGTCACTTCGTTCTCTAGTTGGACATCAATGCCAGTTTCTAGGGCTTCGTGTACAGTAATGTTGCCAATTCCCTTCCATCCCTTACACTTTGACTAATCCTTTAATTTATAGCCATACTGAAACTCAGAACAACAACTTCAATGTAAGATTTATACCTTTAATTTCTTTCTCATGTAGCAATAGCAAAGCACATACACCTGATCATTCTTGACCCTAGGACTTAGGGCATCACCAAGTGCAACTAAAAATGTTTACAAGCACTCACAGTATAAACAAAGCTGCCTTGCTGTTCCCACCAAAATACAGTAAAGCCTATGAGGCAATTTGCAACAATATCAATTTTAAAGTGATTTAGGGATAGTAACTAAGTAACATCTTTTTGAGAACAAGTCCGAGGCGCCTGATAAAATGTGTTGTTCTTAATAGTAACAACGACAACAACAATAAATATTAAGAAGCATTTGCGGGGTGCCAGACATTCTTCCGGCCCTGGGAGGTGCCATTATTATCTCCATTTCAAAAAATGAGGACACTGAAGCACCACAAACTAACAGGCCGTCTGACCCCAGAGTCCAAGTTCTTATTCATTATATCACATAAGGATGCTGTGGCTTTCATGAACATTATACTCATCAAACACAGCATACCTATACTCTAGTAAAATGCTCCAAACATTAAGCCAAAACCTCTGCTTTGAATGCTTTTTTAATGTCTATAAAAAATTCGTACAAACAAAGAAATAGCACACGTTGCAAGTTAGAACAGAGTACACATAAAGAAACCAACCGATGATTCCTACCTCAAGTCTGTCTGTCCGCATTAATTTCTGTGCAGCCGCTGCAGCAGCGGCTGGCACAGGGACCCCAGGATTCCCTGTGACCAGCATCGGTGCAGTCGGCAGGATCTCTGCTGGAACCAGGCTTGGGGAAACGGGTCCCAGGTAAGGATTAAAGGCTGCTGACGCATTGGTGGCTAAGCTCGGTGCAACTGAAAACATTGGCTGAAAAGTAAACGGGAGAGTAAAATTTAATGCGAAGGTCTTGGTTGAAAGTTGGCACCCTACATTATTCTATCTGCCCACCCATCCACCCATCCATCCATCCCCAATCTTTCTTCCCTCTCTTCCTCCCTCTCTCCATTTAATTCTGCATTTATTTACTTTCACTCAGGGTATCGAAGTTTCTTATATAAGCACTGATCAAATCAATGTGGTTTTTTTCCCCCCTGAAATATAACAGGTAAACATACCATGAAATTTTCCACTGAAATTTTATAGCCTGGGGTCTATAATACTTGCAATTTCTTTATGAACAACAGATCAACTATTCAATGGGGAAAATCCCTGTGGTTACCCAATTTCTACCTTTGTCCCGATTTAACCCTAGAGACTTGTCTAAGAAATATATTTAATAATTGCTCTGTCAGACGTACTTGAAAGATCTGTTTACAGCTGTTAATAGGTTGCAAGCGTCCTATTACCTGGAATAAATAAAGCAGAGCTCTCACAGCTCACTGAGTCTCACAGTCGACGTAAACCGTGAGTAAATCTCATGGGATCAGGGAAAGGAGATGATGACACCGTGCCTTTCAGGCACACAGGGTACCAAGCATTTGGCATATTCACTTGTTGCAGGTTTTCTGGGGGGAATATAAATATTCCACCAGCCCATCACACCCTTGTGAGCTATTTAACAACCAACGCACCATACAGGGGAACCATTTGGAATTGTGAAGTCTGAAACAGAACGCTTCTAAGTGGTAGGAGATTATTCAAGGGAACACCTACAGCATTAGTAAAGAAAATGCACCGAGATCGGATTCCTGCCAGAAATGTTTTCCTGGACATATGAGGATGGTTTCTATTTGTTGATATAAAAATGGGCCTATCAGAAAATGTATCTGTTTTTGAGAGGTTAAATCATTTGCCTGAAATCTACCATAGTACTTTTCCAGTTTTAAAAGTATAATAATCTAGCACAACAATTTCTCATCTTATTGATGATATGTATTTTCAACTTCTTAAGTCAATGGTTTCAATGCTTAAAATTTAATGCTTTATGTAATAGTGTTTGTAGCCCAAACACAAAAACTAATGGACAAAATAGATCTGCTTTTGAAGGAAATTTGTAACAATTTATTTTCTTTTACCCTGTGGCAAGGAAAAGAATCATAAAAATTTTTGTAGAATAAAAGGCATATTAAAGTGTAGCTAATTCTTCCTTCTGATAGAAATAAGAAGTTAGATGATCCTGAATTTATACAGTATTCAAGAGAAATTTGGAGTAAGTGGTAACACAATTAAGATGTATATTACAAAAGTAAATCTTATAGCTCAAAAGAAACGTTAAAAAACTCACATTTCTTTTATCTAGTCCAGCCCTGACGTATCCCGTATCTGTAAGAGTAAAGCGGAATTCAGATGCTCCCTCTCCCTCGGGGCAGTGGTTCTCAACTACAGGTGATTTTGCCTCGCTGGTGATATTTGGCAAACCCTAAAGACATTTTTGGTTACCAGAGCTGGGGTTGGGGGCACCACTGCATTTAATGCATAGAGTGCAAGGGTGCTGCTAGGTGCCCCGCGACACACGGGGAGAGCCCCTCACAGCCGAGCTTTGTCCCCCTTCCAATGGCAACAGGGCCGAGGTGGGAAGTCCCTGTCCTAAAGAGGCGCTCTTCTCGCAGCCTCCCAAACTGTGTTTAGGACAAAGTCTCTGCAGCTCGCATACACAATCTTCCTAAGAAGACCATGAAAACAGAATATACACTATAGAATTTGATTTACTTGGGAGAAGAAACAATATACCATATTCCCTCTGATACTTTCAAGTTAAAATAACTATGCCTGCACATGTGTTGGTTTAAATGCCACAGTTAACTGCCCTGCCAGGTCGTTGGCTCTTGGTATGACGGAGAGGCCTCAAGTAAACCTCCCACCGCCAGGCCCATCCCCACTCAGAGCAGCTACGCGTCAACAACAAGAAACATTCTGAGTGTCCCAGACAGTCACAATCCATAACTGTCCGACAACGGTCACTTGAAGAGCAGCTGATTTTATGCTGCTTCGCTGTGTAACTGGCTGCCAAGGTGGCAACAAGACAAGGATCGACCTGCACAGTGGATGCATGTTGAACTTGGATTTCTACTCTGAAATATTCGCGTAAAACTTACCCTGTTTAAATGCTGTGAAATTTCAGCCAGGCTGGCAAATCTATTTTTTTTCTATTAGATAGTTAACAATTAGAGGAAATTTAGCATTGAAGGCTAAAACACTAGTTTAGAATATGGAGAACAGATACCAGGTAATACCATCATTCCTCTTTGTATTTGTTGCAATGAATTAACACGTATTTCCAGAGGGTGCATATTTAACATATACTTCAGAAAGGCACTGAGATGTTTATGTCACTACACAATCTACTAAAACTGTGCAGAATTAGAGGTCAAAGTTACCAACTTATTTAGAGGAAAGAAAAGCATTCAACTTTAAGAAAATAAGATCAGCAGCCAATAAAATTCAGCTTAGTTAGAGCTCACTGAATAAAATAAACATAATCCACAATGCATATAATACAGCAGTTGCATCTTACACAGAAAGGAATATTTTCATTAGATAAAAATATGGATCTTATTAACCAGCAACAATTTTCCCCTGGATTGTTTCTATAGAGTTTTCATGTGAATTGATTTCCTGACTTAATTCAGCAAAACAAATTCAGACCTGATGAATTTTAGGACATTCTCCTCAAGTAAAACCTGTGGCAGCTTTTCAAAATCTGAAACATCAACTATTCAGCAGCAAGCATTATCTCAAATTGTTCCCTCTCCAGATAAGTAGAGCTATTTGCTAAACAAGCAGGCAATCAATAATAATAGCTCTATGCTTTGAAACTTGATTCCCAAAAGCTGCTAAAAAAAGTACATTACTTTATTTCTTTTGAGTTTTTTGTAAATTTGTTACATCCCTTTTTCAGAGCACCTTGCTGGAGGTAGGTCACTGCTGGGCCCATCAGTGCCCTAACCAGATTAGTAAAGAACTTGAACTGCGGAACTGGCAATTCACCAATTCCAAAAACCACCCTGCGTGCAGAGGCTTCAGCAGAATCACGAGGACGGATGTTAACGCAACGGTGTTATCAGGCAGCATCCTATTTTCTCTGAAGTATCCACAGGATAATGTATAACTACATAATTGGTGCATTTGATACTAACTGCTTCCTTGTAATAATTATTAGGTATCATGGTTCCCGGAAGGCATACGGAAGGTTGGCTTATTATTGTCTTTTTACCATGAAGAGAGAAAAATAGCAAGTTTGCTAATGCTGGTACTTTTATGAGCTAATCATTTGTTTGTTTTAAATGAGACATCCTGATTCCGTTAAGGTAATCAGGCTTTCTTATAAATGAAAATGTTATTTAAATGCTAATTTAATTATAAAATGTTACACTATGACCCTAGTTAAGCGTGTGCAAACAGGATTATTAGCATAATCCCCTCTATTTATTGTGTGCCAGGCACTGTGCTAAGTGCTTTACCTATGTTTTTGCACTTAATCCTCATAACACTGGAGTATAAACTTCAGAGGACAAAGAAACACAAAAACTCCATTGCTTTTATTTTAAGAAGCGGGTGGGGGGAAACCTGTTTAGTACGCTCAAGTCCCAGACCTAGAGCAATGTCTGGCACACTCAATAAATATACTGTGAACGAGTGCCTGAGTGAGCAAGCAAATGAATGTGTGAATGAATTGCAGCCTGATGGGTGGGTACTATTAGTGCCATTCTGCAGATAAAGAAAGAGTCTCAGAGAGATCGTGGGCCTACAGTCACAAACGAGCGCATGGAAGGCCCAGGATATGGACACAGGCGTGTCTGATTCCAGAAGCTCTGAAAACAGTGGATCTCAGTGCTGGTGGCCCAGCAGAATCACCTGGAGAACTTCACATCCTGAACGTCCCGCTATACTCCCCACTTACCGGAATCTCTGGGAGAGTTCAGTGGTTAGCAGCACTTTTTGAGTGCTCCTGGACGATTCCATTTCCCTACACTGTGTGACCTTCTACTGCGATTTACAAACAAAAACAGGCTCAGTGTTCTGATTCTGTGTGAGGTCTCTAACGGACGTTGTGTTTGCTTCAGGCTTTCTTCTTTGAACCCGGTTTTCCTCCACATTCAAGGCTGCTCCTGCCAACCCAGTTTAGGTGAATTCCTAAACTTGCTTTGGGAATCAGGACACGCCCTACTGAAGTTTCTTTCCCCTCATCCACCCACACCTCCAACTATAAACAGGCTTTCCCTTCCCTCGGTTCTCCTACAATTCCTCATCACTCAAGTCTAGTGTCTATCACCCCACCACCATATGTGTGTCCTTGACCTCCTGCTCGCACCAGACCGCCAGCTCTCAGAAGGCGGGCTTGCATGGGTTTTCTTCATTTTGTTCGTCCTGCAACTGGCATCTATACAGGCCCTAAATGGACTTAAAAAAGGCAATGCAGGGTGTGCTGGGTTTCTCTACCACAGAACTAGCAGAGGCATTCAATAGTTTCAAGAACCAGGTGTTTAAACATTAAAAGAGAGATCTGATGTTACTTCCTCTTTTTACCTCCAAATTTAATCCATGTATCTAATATGCTTGTTAGAATTTAACTTGTTTTCTTTTCATTTTGCAATTTTTAATACTGAATTGTCTAACTTGTCATGTTACCATGCTGTAATATTGCAACTATCACAGGGGCCCTAATTAATTTCAAAATTCTATATGAAATAGTATTTGTTTTGCAATGTTGGCAAGTTTCAGTAAAATGGAAGGAGTACATACAATAAATAATAGAAAATGACTATCTGCTGGTATTACAGAATACAAATTTTAGGTCAGATTTGCCCAGATTTTATGTTCGTGTGTGTATTTGTCAAGGTCAAAGTTGTATGCAGTAAAAAACAAATATTTTTCAAAAATTTTGTAGCACAATTGAGATATGTAAAACCAGATTTCTGAGTACAACTAGATTTCTTATACAACCCTGTACACAAGCCTCTATAAACAGCCTCTCTAAACAATTATTCTGAATACAAATATAAAGCCAAAAGCTAATGAGAGTTATCAACAAGTTCACATTACAATACATTTTTTTTCTAAGAAGACAGTATTACCATCAAAGAAATACTGTTTTAAAGTCTTCGTAGACTGCCTTGCTGACTGGACCAGTCAAATGACCAACTGCCTTATTCTTAATTTCACTTTATCTTTCAGTCCAGTTTGACTGAACATTTAAATCCAGAAGACTCACTTCCTGCTCTCCAGGTAGAACAGTGCCAACAACCACGCCGGTCCCTGTGATTTGGGGCCCATTCTCAAGCTGCTCGAAGAAGCGCCGGCTCCTTGACTGAAAATGGGCAGTAAGAGGGCAGGTGGACGAAGCATGACTCAGGGGGGCTGACTGGGGAACATCCCACCACAAACACTTTGGGATGCAGTGGCCTTATCTCAACCTCTCATTGGATAAACTGGAAGGCAAAGCACTAAAAAATAACTTAGGACTCCTAGGTGTCCCTGGATGTGTGATAAAATGATGAGTTCAAAGCTTTCAAGATCCAACTGCCAACAAATCTTTGGAACACAAGGAGAGAGCAGACCTGAGATGACAGAAGCAGTGGAGACACTCCCAGGACTCTGGCCAAATCCAGTAACTCTGGATTCCTCTGTCCTTAGGCTACTTCAAATACATGAAATGCACAGGGAATTTGACATGAGTTAGGAAACTCAAGACAGTTAGGTAAGTATGTGCCTTAAGGACAGCTGCCATTGGAAACCATGGATGGCCGAGGCTAACCTTTGCGAGCACAGGGAAAAGGCAGACGCTAACTCTTGGAGGGCAATGACAAGAGCCTGAAACGAACAGAATTTCTGAAAGATATCTTTCTGGAATGGACCAAAGAAATATACCAATAATATACCAATGCCTCCAAGCTGGAAGCCACAAGATGCAATCTATCTTTGGTTAGTTTGTTTAGTAATTTCTTGTTAGATTACCTCTGCATCAGATGGTACATGTCAAAGTAAAAAAAATAAAGAAAGAAAGAATTTCAGTAACAGTTAAAGAATAAATCTAAAAGTTTTATTTTTTTAAATCTGGATAATTAAGTATTACAGGTCTTTCATTTATCTTCAAGTTACATAGCTAGTCAGCAGTAGGGCCCATAGTCATGTTCATCAAACTCTCTAAACCTCTGAGTCTTCATCTACAAATTTGGGATAATATTACCTGTGTTACAGGGCAGTCGTGAGTACTTATGGTACAAAAAGTACTGAGTTCAATAAATGCCTGTATAGTATTGTATTTGTCTCAACAATGTTAATTCCTCTTTCTGATTCTTGGCTTAGTGCATTTCATTACAATTCAATAAAGTCCATAAAAACAGGAAACTCTCCTATAAATCCCTGCATTCCCCAAGTCAGCCTGGTGTCATATTCCAAAGATTTTAGATTTATAGCCCAGGCTCTCAAAATTTATGAGAAAACGAGAACCCAAACCAAGTGACACAATAGCAATTTCCTGGTCCCCAAAGTACCCTCACATAGCCCCTGGCTGCCTGTGCTAACAGTCTCATGAAACGCATCCGCCTTTCCACGCCATTCTTCCTGCCGTCTCTGCAGCTGGGCTTGGGCGAAGGTTCCTGGGGAAGGTAAACCACCGTGATCCTCTGCCTGCTTTTCTCATGTTCAGGAAACTCCCTCATTCGCTCTTTCACTTTCTGGAACTTCTTATCTCTGCTACATGCCAGGATCAACACAGATACATGTGCATTGCATTAATCCTGGCTAACCCCTTGTTCTCTTTGTGTTCCTCCAGCTTCAGTGCGGGGGCCCAACTGGCTGCCCTTAGAAAAAAACGAAGATGTTTCACCTCAGTGACCACCAGCCCCATCACTGCTCAGACACTGCCCACACTCCAGATGCCCGGATCTGCTCACAGTATCATCTCCTTTGGTGGCGCCACTACCTGGGGCGGATCCCAGCTCATGCAGTATTTTTGAACACTGCCAAACGTACCCAGGGCCACCTTCTCCAGCAGCAACCCTTTTCTACATCGGTCACCTGGCTGCTTCTAGCCCCGTGATATTATTCCCTATTTGTGTGCCCTGCATTAAAGGTCCAGTAGGCAGCCGGTGATGAGCATCTTGTTTATTCCTGAATCTCCGTATCATTACCCTCATCCAAACAGAGCTGACTGCAGAGAGGGCCAGAAAGTTCCAGGTGAGGTTTCAAAGGTAAATTGCCCAGATCAAAAGCCTTCTCGATAGCTATGAAGCCCCCAAATGCTGTAAAACTGAATATTTAAAACGACTTCTACACTCATTACAAAATCGTCACTCTGCAGAGTATATTTTTAGAGTATGATCTCACAATGCCTCCAGCAAAAAGGCAATTCCAAATTCAAGTCTAGTCATATCAGGGAAAATGCACATAAAGCCTGGAAGTGCTCACAGCTAATGAAAATTAATGCTTTGTCTAAACTGAGAATTTTCCAACTAAAACACCAGAAAATGTGGTGATTTTTCTAATTGTTTCGGAAACCTGTGATTTAGTGATTTCCTAAACAAAGCATATTTGTTACTAGTATTTCAGAGCTAAAAGAGCATAGATGTTGCTACCAGTCTGTTCCGGGATTCGGCATGAGATGACCCTGGAAATGGCCTTGGGAGTAAAACTCAAGGACTATCTCAGTACAGAAACAGCCATGACGAATGCTGTTCTCTGCAGTCTGGGACTCGTGCTGATCTCAGAGGTGCTCTCGGTCACTGGGAGGTAGAGCGCGCTTTGAGTGTTTAAGTGGAAGAATGCATTTCACATCAAGGGCATATCTTGTATCAACTTAGGTAGCAGCTACCCCAAGGATTTATCCGATCTTTGTATATATGAGGGCCACGTGTAACAGAGGATTCTTGTCCAATATTTTACGCTAGAGAGAATGATTCTAACTAAACTTTTTTTTAATCAAATGGAACAGTTTATGCTATTCCAATGCAGATGTGTGAAAATCAGCAGAATATATGCATATATGGAATATTCATATATTCCATATATTCCATATATGGAACATATATAATGGAATATGAATATATATACACATATATATTCATACATCTATACATATATAACAGGTTAAAACGGACAAAGAATTAGAATAGTCTCTCACAATTGTATAGTTCTGATGACTGGTATCACTACCAATGTGCTATGAAAATCCCTCCCACCTCGAAATGCTATCCACCCCTCTTTCTTGCAATGACTGGTGCATGAAGTTCTGAGAGAGAACAACAGTTACACTGAGTTCAGGTGTTAAAATGTATTAGGAAAAAAATTAGCACACATGCTACATGACCCCCTAAGACTACATACAAGATAGTGACAAATTGCTGACAGATATATTTTTATCATTGCAGATTTCAACATACATTTAAATACAGAATTACCATTTCACAATTAATATCAGAATACCTTTTGCAACCTAAAATTCATATTAATCTCTTACACTTCTATAACCTAAAATTGATATTAATCTCTTACACTTCTATGAATAAATGTGAGTAGAGATTATTAAAAAGTCATNGCTACATGACCCCCTAAGACTACATACAAGGTAGTGACAAATTGCTGACAGATATATTTTTATCATTGCAGATTTCAACATACATTTAAATACAGAATTACCATTTCACAATTAATATCAGAATACCTTTTGCAACCTAAAATTGATATTAATCTCTTACACTTCTATGAATAAATGTGAGTAGAGATTATTAAAAAGTCATTTATCATATACACCCTCCAAAAGTCCAAGTAAATAAATAAATAAGCATATGTGCTTTGACTCAAAAGTTACTAACATACACTGCTCAGTGATCATTAAATTGCTACAACCACCTACAGCTTATAAAATTTAGGTCTTTTCTAAAAGCCCTTGGTGTTTCTGCCTCTCCTGATTATTTCTCCTTTTATTAGACCCCCAAGCCCACAACACTGACTCACTACTGCCATGGTTCTCTTGGTATTAGTAACAACAAAGTAATTCCAGTTTATATTTAAAAGAATAACAAAGTCTCCTTTTTAAGTAAAAGGAGGGAAGAAAGAAAAATGCATTTTTAGAAATAAAGGTGACATTGTGCAACTATTACTATTACCACTGAAGTAGCCTGAGAATGCACATGGACTAGACTGATGAGTATTGAGGACCCTTTTAAAAACAAAACAAACAAACAAAAAATGTACACTTGAAAGTCATAGGATTTAATTTCAAGAAAAATTTAGGGGGAGAAATTCTATAATGCAAATTTCCACACGATTTACTCTGAAGATGAATAAATTACAGAGTGAAAACTGTTTCAGGGTGGGACTCGTAATTTCGCAAGAAAGTGCTAGGCAACCAACGCTGTTCCCCGTGGCACCCGAACGAGGGCCACCATCACTGTAACACTGAAACGAAGCACTGAAGCTACACACTCAGTAAACAGGGACCACAAACAGGCTCACCACGGGTTGTAACGGGGCACCGGGCATCATAGCGTTGGCTAGTTGCATCTGCTGGGCCAGCATGGCCATGTTCTTCTGCTGAATCAAGTTATTGCGCCCATTTATCTCCAACTGGGTTTTTAAGTGTGGGGGCGGATGAAGGTATTTGCAGTTCTCCCTGGAGCAACGACCCTAAAAAACAAAAGCAGAAAATATCTTAAAAAAGAATAAAATAAGAAAATCTTAAAAAAAAATAATATAAACTTTACCACCTGAATCCACCATGGAATTTTTATACAATGTATTTATTGTCCATATCACTTTATAATGCATGTAAAATAAGTCATGGATTCACTCCAATGTGTTACAAAAATGAGGTAGTACATCACTGGGAAAGTTTCAAAGCTTAAAAAAGTTCTTTTATTTTAACATTAGCACTATTATATTAAGATCCAAGCTGAAAAATCTACAAATTGCCAGCATAATACTAAAACATAGAATACCAAATAAAGAATATTAGGCTTCTTCCATAATATCTTCTGGTAAAGTTTAATGAACCCAAAAGAATCGTAAAGTTTTACCATCTATTTTTACTTGTATTGAGTTCTAAAGAAATGTATCTAGAGGGCTCACCGCACATAGTAACACACCTTCACAAGTATCTCGTAACAAAATTTAAATTACTACTAAGCTTTAAAAGATATTTACAGATGAAAAGAAAATTCCCACATGCTCCCACTGTATACAGGGATTCATAAGTACAATGAAACATTGGTGAAAAAGAGGTAAAAGTAGTCTCCATTGCCCATACACCACAAATCAGAAATAAACACATTTACTCGCCAAAAAATTTACAACGTAAAGTACATTACTATAAAATAAGAAATGTGAATATACTTTCCTTTTGGGAGGATTCTTTTTATCAAAAAACACACATTAAAGTCTGTCATACGCAATAACACACACGGGACTGTACCTATATTATTTCAATATGCTGTCAAGTCATGCTGATAGAAACAGATCTCATCAATGACTACCTTCATCACTTCTTTTACCAATAACTCTAATTAGAACTGTTTGTGAGGGAAAAGGAAAGATTTAATTGAAGGCATCAACCACCTCCCTGAGCTTAAGAATCTATTTCTCATAGTTTGACCTTTTACTGCAAATTGACGCAGAAAATTGAGCTTATGTTTGTGATAAAATCCAAAGATTCTAATTTCAGTGATCAATTTCTAGCTTGTTTTGAATAAGGTTTTTAAACAATAAGCTTCTACATAGAGTGAATATCTTAGGACACTGCCTGGTACTTGACCAAGCTTTATGTAACAAAGCATTACTAACCACACAAGGCTTTAAATCAGGAGGGAACAGAGGACAGTAGCTGACAGCAAGGACCTTGCAGGCCTCAAGACCTGGCGTGCATCTAGCTCTCTCACTCTTCAGTGTATGAATCATATAAAACACAAGCTGCTCTTGGGCATTTTACCCATCTCCGAATAGCTCCATAACCTACATCCCAGGTTTATTGTGAAGATTAAAGAAGGTAATGGTAAGCCACACCCTTGCCACCGTCAGGGTGCCGCTCTCTGAGTGAGGTAAAGGTCTGGAACTGCTATTACCACCCACCACCACGTTCTGTATGGTCCCAGTACGTCCACCCAAAGAAAAACAACATTTTGGCATGCAGGTAACTATTGTTACTGACCTATTCACAAATGAAGTAAAATGTAGGTATCGATAACTTATTCCATGCAAAATCACCATGCTTGCTATCTGTTGAGATTGTGAACATGTCATTAGCTTAAAAGCATCCAGATGCAAAGCACCTATTACACAAACAGCACTTAGAGTCACAGGGAACGACAGGCCGATGTAAATAAGCTCAGGGGCGATAGTCTGATTTCAAGGTCATTCAGTTGAAGCCTCCCAGAGAAAGCCTGCTTTTTCCATAAAAGAACAATCTGACCCTAAGAGAAATGTTTGTTCTCAATATCTCCACATCATATTTCTTACTAAGACTGGACTTAAGTGCAGATTAGCAGGGTTATGTTCACCCTGAGGATTCAGTGACTGTCATTTGCTCGGCTCGGTTTCCATAGTTCCATAAACAGCACAGAGGTAGCCCTAGTCGGGAACCAGGCCCTGCCAACACTAACAGCAGCTTTCCTAGGGACTTTATTCAAGTGCCTCTCTTAACACAAACCACCTGGCCCCCCCTCCCACGAACACAGCCCAGACTGAAACAATGAAGGACAGAAATCGTATTTGTCCCCCACACGTCCTCTGTCAATGCACCTCAAAATTTTGAATAGAAACTCAGACCTTTGGTTTTCTTCTTGTATTTGCTACCCCTAGTCAGGAATAAATGCCATTCTACTACATTTCTTACATGTTATCCTTCTATGCTCAGCCTGACCTGGTTGCACTGGAGCCTCGCTTTGGAAAAGCTATGCCTCTAAGAATCAACTGAGTGTACTCTCGAAAAAGTATCCAGACTACAAAGCCCGTCCCACAGAGTTTGTGGCAACAGATCTCGGGGCCCAGGTTACTCTGATAGAGCATAAAACACTACACAACAAACTCTGTAAAGCCACATGAAATGTTCATTGCCACACGTGGAAAAAATAAGAGTGGCCTGGGCAATTAATATTAGATAAACTTAGTTTCTTGGGAAATTCAAAACTTGTTCAACGGGTACTGTGCTGCTGAATAATTGTGACTTGACAAATAGAAAGGTCAAGAATAACTTAGAATAAACATCCTTTTCTAGAAGATTGCCTGAAGCCCCAGGGAAAACCACAGGCAGCCTACCGTCCGGTGAGATTTAAGGTAAATACGAAGTTGGTCCCTCTCCGGGCTTTTCTGCCGGAGGTTGCAGCACCCACTGCTCAATAACCATGTGCAGAATGAATGAATGAGCAGTTCTCACAATATAATTAAAGATGAACTCTATTCTGGAGACAATAAAGATAGTAGGAGAAAAAAAAAAGCTGAATTGAATACCAAACTTTGGTTTTGAGTTGTACTAACCAATGGGTACATTCATTCAGAGGCCATGATAAAGGAAAAAGGTGACAGGTTTGCAAGCTTCACCAGGGAAAAAAGCAGATGTGTGTTGAGACTGGCATCCTAAAAATCTATACAGTGATATATTCTAAAAATCTAAAGCCAGAAATTTGAACAGTACCTAGCATTTACTTATGCATATTTTTGTACAGAAGCTTACTCTAAATCATCCAGAGATTTCACCTCAAGATATATTAAACTGGGTTGTTAGGATTAATGCAAAAATATAAATATAAAGAAGCTATGATTCAGTTTTGATGGCTACGTATAGTTCCAACCTGTGCCGTTGAATTGTACATTTCATCAAATGTAGCTTGGCTCCAATGGCAGCTTTGAAACCTACTTGCTGCATGACCCTGTGGAAGTTACTTAAATTCTGTGAGTGGCCAGACCTTCTCTGTAGAATAGTAACAACATCATTGATCTCATTCGTGATGTATGAGGATTGAGCAAGATAGTGAGTCAAGATCATATGTGGCTCCTGGCATAACAGGCTACCCATAAATATCATTTTTCTCACTTTCCTTAGGTTCTCATCCAAATAATAAGCAGCAGCTGCCTAATTTAGCACCATTACTTATTCAATGTGCTAAATATCAACACAAGCAGCAAAACACAGAGACAATGCATGTCAATCATCAGCAATATAACATAAGTGCCAGTGGTCCTTAACCATCCTTCTGTGCTTGCCACACACACTGGGGGAAAAGGCCACTCTAACAGCGTTAGGTTTCTGTGCTTTGTTTTCGTTGAGTGCACTGAAGACTATTCAGTGAGCTGCACAGATGACTAGCAGGCCACTGGGAAGAACCACAAGTACCTAGACTCCATTCAAGAAGGCTTGTTATAGGTTAACTCCACACAGATTCCAAAGACAGCACTGTAACGCATGAACCATATATTTTAAGGGAATGGAGGAGGTTCAATAATATTGATCCAGACTGAGTCCATTTTTCTCTAATAAGTTTTCTGCATCTATAAGTTAGAAATAACCTGGGCAAAAAAGTCAACATTTTCCACTTGTAGTCTTAAAAGCTTATATATGGCCTGTATCGGTCACTTGAAAGACCAATCGAGCAAGTCCCCAATTGCTAAAGTTACAAACTACCCAACTGTGAATTTCAGATTTTTTTCATTAGCCTTTGAAAGTGGCAGGAAGTTTGTGATTCTAACAAGGGAAGATGTAGCTTGAGATGAACTGTTTGAGCTTAAAAATAAATGCCCTGTTAGTTCTCAAACATTATAGTTTAATAAAGTACACTTCCTTATATACAGTACATATGTAAAGATGATGTGTATGAGATATATATATAATGAAATAAAAATTGTAGAATAAACATAAAACTGAATGAAATGAAAAATGGCAATTTAGAGATATGAAAAAGAACCCTATTTCTTAGCTATTTTAATATTTAATTAACAAGTTAACAATAAAAAATAAAACATCTTACTTAGAAGTTGGCCAAACTTAATAAAACAAAAAAGTTATAATTCTATTTTAAAACTGGAAAGGCTAATTTTCCATTTTTAATTATACTTCCTCCATCTAAAATAAAAGGAATATTGTGATGTATGAGGTCAGAGTATAAGAAGACATCCTATTAAGTTGCCAACGGTAACTATGTGGTAGGATTACATTGCAATAATTACTGAGTCATATTTGGATAGACTCTGGAAATAAAAGGGCAATGAAAAAATTGCAGGGGTCCAAGCTTATACTCATATAGGACTTTTCCAACTTTCCCTGGAAATGCTGGTTTTCTGGTAGGACCGTTCAAACTGCAACCATTTATTTCAACAGTTAAAACAAAACCCAGCGTTTTCAGGAGGGCAGGGGGCTATGCAGGGGTTTGAAACACTGCAGATGTGCACTGCTCAGATACGGGCCAAAAGCTCTGGCAAAGGAATCTGGTAGCTTCCTACTGCAAATTCTCACTTTTTTTTTCAGTTAAGATGATGCAAATATCTCAGAAAAAGCTTGTCAAAGTGTGTGTGTGTGGGGGGGGGGCAGCAAAAAACACTGCCAGTCAAGCAGTATTGTTTTCTACACTTCCCCAAATGGTTTTTTATGATTCTGCCATCAATTCCTGCATCAATTCCAGTATAAGGTGAATACATCTCTGTAAATGATATTTATTTTAAAATCGCAAGTACCTAGTGATTGGAAATTAATGAGTTTTAAGGGTAATTAATTCTAAGAAAAAATGCACCTTATGCATCCGCAAACATGCACACATACACACTTGGTGTTCTGTTTTCATTTAGATGAACATAAGTTTGGTTAACTCTAGGAACTGCAGTTTATTGGCTTTTGCAAATCTTGAAAATAAATGAATTGCTTCTAACAGTATATAGTACCTCTTAAATGTGTTATTTCCTTACAATCCCATTTCCATTAAGGCTTGTGCCAGCTTACAAGACCACATGCATCCCAAAAAGAAGTTCAAGGTTTTTCATTAACCTTTCGAGCCAGTAAGTCTTGGTTACAAGGGCTGCTTTGTGCATTGTAAGATGTTTAGCAGCACCCCTGGCCTACGAGACACAGGTAGCACCCCTGGCCTCCGTTATAACAATTCAGATTGTCTCCAGATACTGCCCAATGTCCCTGGGGACAAGGCAAACTCATCTCCAGGTGAGAGTCCGCCACTGCTTTATAACTAACGGAATTTAATGGGTGCGCGTTAGGCTGCTAGAGGTGCCCTAACAAAATACCACAGGCTGGGTGCTTCAAACATAAATGACTTTTCTCACAGTTCTGGAAGCTGGAAGTCCAAGGTTAAGGTTCTGGCTGATTTGGTTTCTGTAAGACTCTCTTCCTGCCTTGCAGACAGCCAGCTTCTGGCTATTTCCTCACAGGGTCTTTCCATGTGCGTGCCCAGGAAGAGTGGGCAAGAAGGGCACTAATCCTATCAGATCAGGGCCCCACACTCCTGACTTTAACCTTAATTACTTCCTTCCAGCCCTATCTCCACACATAGCCACACTGATGATAGGGCTTCAACACAGGAATTTTAGGACACTAATGTTCAATCCATAAAAGGGGCATACATAAATAAAAAATGCTAACCCTAAATTATTTGTGAATGGCTGTCAATACTTTCACACTCACATTTAAATACTAAGATCTTTTACTCTGGGAATTTCCTCAAACATCAGATAATAGAGTCACACTATACAACTTGACTCAGAAGGAGTGGTGGCTGGCAACTTATTTGCTGTAATTTTGCCAAATTCTAATAGCTGCAGCTTCTAAAATCTCTCTAGGTATGAGCACGTGAGTGTCAATGTTGGATCATCTTTCTTTTATTTAAAATAAAAACAAATGGAGACTGTAGTATATCAGAGAGTATTTAATTAAATTCCAAAATCTCATCATTAGCTCCATCCACTTCTTAACTAAAATACTGAAGATGCTGACCATTTTTTAAGGGCAAGCAACATTTTCCTCCCTTTACTTCCCTATAGAAACTTTTTTCAGGATTAAAGAAAAAGAAGTCAGTCATACACACCCTCCTTTGAGAGAGAAGTTACTGAGAAATTGAAGTAGCCAGACAACTCAGAGAAATATTCAAAGATTTCTATCATTTGGTAGAAATTGCTAAGGAGTCAAAGCAGACATTCTTCCCCCTTAGGAAGTCTCTGTGGTGATCCCTCTGATTTGACATTATTGCTTGTTCTGTTTTGTTTTACAAATAGTACACAATACAATATCATAAAAATATGGAGTATACATCCTGTTAATAAATCAATGCTATATATTTACTACATTTAAATAACATGGTATACTATATTGCACTGACATATTAACATTAATTTTCCTATTCAATTTTTCTCAACTATTAAGACCTTTTAACTCAGATACATGGGAATTTTTTCCTTTTGAATAATTTTCTATGTTTAACATCACGGCACTCTTGTGCTTACTTTAGAGTTTTCTCATTTGGGAAGGCTAGAAAATCTTTAAGATCATCTTTAAATCGAATACTACTTCTGTTTTAATTCCCTTATTGGACTTCCCAGTGACAGGCAGAACAAATGCTTGACATCCCTACAGAACGTAAAGAAAAGAGCTACCTGCTTTTATCTCACTGGGCAATTACTATACAGTCTTCTAACCTTAACATGAAGAAATTTAACAACATGAATCAATATTTAAAACTTAAATTTCTAGGTGCAAATTGCTATTTCCTCAACCAACACAACACTGGAAAGCTGAAGCTCAGTTCGACACAAGACCTGGGGGGATTTTCTCCTACCGGTGAGAAAAAAGAAGAAATTTATGAATGTGTTTTCATTGAAACAGTCCTAATTTCTTTCAATTACTTATGACAGACATAAAATGTGTTCTCCACTGAAACACAATAAATGGCAAATTTAGGGTTTTTTCCTTTCCTGATCCCAGAAAAAGTTCATATTCACACATACACTGTGGAGTAACAATTACTGTGAGGGCCCATAGAAGAAAGAAAGGAAAATACCAACACACATTCACATACACACAAACTATTAGGTTGAAATTTGTGGTTTTTACTCTGGCCTTTAGGAATGTAAAACAAACAAACAAACAAACAAACAAAAAAGAACAGATTGTTTCATGGGCCTTAAACATTTTCTCAGTGATGTCCAATTTGATCTCTAGCAAGGGATTTTAGGTTCAGCTTTGCTACTTGTTTAAAAAGTCCTCTCTAGTAATCAGTGGGTGTTCTAGGCACCATTTTAAAGAACATTTTCCTAAGTCTGATGAGGAAGATTCTTGAACATTAAAGCCAATAGTGACATTTACAGCAACCCCAAATAAACTCAATGCTGACGCAATACCGACATGCTCGAACTCAAACATCAGGATACTATGACTTTTTTCCCGGAGAACTTAGAAGCTTTCGTTGCACAACTCCCATAAATCACCTTGAAAATGGCAAAACTGAAACTCTACACATCTAGATAAGTGTTATGTAATGCACGAGAGTCGGGTTAGCTGCTGCTGAGGAGGTGGAAAAGGAGAAAAAGGCAACAAGTCACACACACACTCTGGTTACAGAAATACCACCCCTTTCTTCAGCAGCTTTGGTCTGCGGCAGATTCGATATACACACAACTGTGACAGCAACGGTTCTAGCAGCATACAGTTTTAGCCGGTAGTCATCCGAAGAAACCTTAGCCTCCTCAGAGAGGGCCCACAGAATCATATATTTAGAGCTGCTGGAAGAAGAAACGGTCTCACTTTTTCCTTCTGCCCATGGCCTGCTGCACTGCCACAGAAGCCCACGAAAGGGCGGAGCCGTCTCCAGTGTGCAATGAAGTGTTTAACTGGCACCTACTGCTCACCCCTCCCCCTCATTCCACAGTCTTCTGGGCTCCAAAGATGGGTCTGGCCAGCATCCCTGAGCCAAAGCAGAGTCTCCATGACCTTGTGAAAGCCCAGTGACATTTGGTAGGTGCCAGCGTCATTAAACAGTCCAAGATTTGTTGGCTGCTTTTTTATAGCGTCATAAAATTGGAAATGCTAGATCACTATGTTTCTTTTCTTTTTCTTTTTTCAATTGCTTCATTTTTTTTTCTTTTGGTACAGCAACTGTCAGACTTCAAAACTGTTTGTAGCAGAAACACTTCTGAAGTTTTATGGCATTCAAATCCGACACTTTTCAGTCTTGGCTAATAATGAAAAGCCTAAGGTTTACATAATAAAATTCAGTGCTCTATTTGTGGCGCATACCTTTGAATTGAGAAACACAAAATGTTTTACAAACTGTACCCAATTCATCATTGCACCATTATTAGGTAGATTATAGTGTGACTGTCTCTATTATATTTCTAGAGCTTTCCTGAGACTAAAAAAAAAAAAAGAGGTAAACTTTGTAAGTTAAATGCACAGAATTTTTCCCTTAAGAATTTCTTGCAAGATTTGTTTAATCAATGCTTCACAGCCCTACTCCAGCCCCTAGTGCACTGACAAGGGAAATGCTCTCCAGGGCTCAACGCCCCTTCGGCATGTGTGGGGGGTCCTTGCCCGTGGGCAGACTAACCACAGGGCTGAGGCTGTCCACTGCATGCCAGAGGCAGGCATTCACACTGATGGCCATTCAGTCAGTGGTCAGCGTTTTCCTAATCACTGCTCACACTAAAAGCAGAATCGGTCCTAACCAGTGGATGCTTCAACTCCCTTTGAGTTCTGCAAATAAAAAGATGTTTCCCAGGATAAGCACCTAATTTTGGATAAGACTGATCTCCATAGTATTTCCAAGATGTAGTGGGAAAAAATACATTCTCTTATACATTTCATTTCATCTGTCGTTCTTTTATTTTTCCCTCAGCAGCACCAGCGTTATAGGATCAACTAATCTTGTCTCCTGAAAATAATAATAATAATTTGAACTCCAAACAAGTTAAAATTCTGCTTCACATTATCCACTGGAACAAGAGCCTGAGTGAGACAAGAGGTTTCTTGGATTATCTGTGGATTCCACCAGTCTGGCCTCTGGAATTTGAATATAGTACAAATATACACATATCTGGTGTTTTATACAGAAAAATATATAAAATGAAAAATACAAAGTTAGTAATATGAAGAGAATGGTAGGTTTTAAGGGGCAATTATTTTATTTAACAATATGAAGGGAACAAGAAAATCAAAAGGTTGAAACACTTGGGTGAAGTCAGCTGATGCATTTGCACCTGCTAATCAGGGGTGTCAAGTTCATTTTCGCCGGGGGCCACATCAGACTCTTGGTGGTCTTTAAAGGGCTGAATGTAACTTTAGGACTGTATAATTGTAACTACTCCTTAACTAGAGGCAAGGAGCTCTGCACTGCTGCCGGGTAGAAGCAAGATGCTGGGCCAGACAAACAAGGTGGAGGCCCAGATTCAGGCTGCAGGCCTTGTGTTTGCTATCCTACAGATCCCTATAAATATAGGAAGAGACACCCTATGTTTAGGGACCTAGAAGGATAATACAGTATTAGTTATGATACATTTATAGTATTATGAAATATTTCAAGTTCACTGAAACACTCAGTATTTCCCATTGTAAATCTTCCATCAAAGTCTACTAGATGGGGTCGTTGTTATTATGTATCTGATTACAGTGTTTAAATAATTTTCTAAACTATAACAGATGTCCAAAATGTGGCTGTCCGTTCTGTATAGAAATCATTGCATTATACTGCTCTCTGGTCTTAGAAAGAACACTGCTTTTGCCAAAAATCAATTCTTTTCCCTAATTTTCCATTCAGACTCCTCCGTAAACCTTTTGGAGTCCTAACTGAAAACAAATGTTGCTGCTTTCTGACCTCACAGATCCTGCCTCCAGTTGGCCATAAAGTGCTACTGCTTCCCACAAACAATGAGGACGGAGCACGAAGAAAAGGCGAGGTGACAAAGGTCCTCACCACCGCTGACCACCGTCTCCTTCAGACAGACCAACTTTGTACTTGAACACAATGTGCTCAATGACACTGGCTCTGTCCCTGTGGGGAAAGCGCTCCTCTGCCCGCGCCCCCACCTGGCCACCAGCCCCATGACAATTTGCTAAAATTGTGCACAGCCATCAGCTCTGCCTCAGACTTCAGGCTGCAGGAAGGAGAAAGACAATTGGCTCCTGAGTCCAGAGCACATCTATGGGATGCTGACTGCAGCAGCAGAGGCAGGAAGGGGTGGGGGGGGGGGGAATCTGATGTCGAAACCCAGTNGCTCAATGACACTGGCTCTGTCCCTGTGGGGAAAGCGCTCCTCTGCCCGCGCCCCCACCTGGCCACCAGCCCCATGACAATTTGCTAAAATTGTGCACAGCCATCAGCTCTGCCTCAGACTTCAGGCTGCAGGGAGGAGAAAGACAATTGGCTCCTGAGTCCAGAGCACATCTATGGGATGCTGACTGCAGCAGCAGAGGCAGGAAGGGGGTGGGGGGGGGTGGGG
Organism: Sturnira hondurensis; assembly: GCF_014824575.4. Taxonomy (NCBI): domain Eukaryota; kingdom Metazoa; phylum Chordata; class Mammalia; order Chiroptera; family Phyllostomidae; genus Sturnira; species Sturnira hondurensis. Next base: position 461,691 of record NW_028076783.1, on the reverse strand, counting down.
AAATCTGATGTCGAAACCCAGTATCACAACACAGGTTATCTGAGCCCGTCTCCTCCTCTGCACCCACCCCCTCCCCCAGAGACTTCCAATGGCTTCCTAACACAGCTCCGAAAACATCAAGGAGTGACATGCAAACAAAAGTTACTTGAAACTCGTCACTGGGACTAAAAGAGGAAAGTCTCAGAATGTTTAGGAGGAATTCATATGCTTCTAAAAAGCATATGAGTGGCTTCTTAGGAAAACGATCCATATTAACAATAAACAAACACATAAATAAAAATAGATGCCTGTAAGCTACAGGACTCTCACAAAACACCTGCAAGATGAGTTTCTAAGGCAGAAAGGTACTGAAGCCATCACATAAGCCTAGGCACTTGAAAAGTGATTAAAGCATTTAATGAGTGCAAAATGCTGTTCTAAACAGCAGTCAGAAGCTGTCAAGGGTATTCTTCAGTGATTATTTAAAATATAAAGTATGAGGTGGGGGGCTAGGGGTGGAGGGATTGAGCAAAAAAGAAAAAAAGGAGAAAATACGCATGGACAAGGACACCACTGTGGTGCTGGGCTGGGAGGACGGGGCAGTGGGAGGTAGGAGAGGGTAGAGGGCGGGACAACTAGGGATGGAAGGAGACCCGACTTGGGGCAGTGAACACACTATACAGTGCACAGATGATGTGTTGGAGAATCATGCACCTGAAATGTGTATAATTTTGTTAACCAGTGTCACCCCAGTAAATTCAATAAAAAGAAAAAACAAAAGAAAAAAAGATACAAAGTATGGAGATGTTGGGCCTCACGGGAACGTCAGCCATGGCAACACTGTTTTTTAATAAGCCAGAATGGGAACGTAATAGGGACAAGCACAGAAGGCTGTCACACGATGTTTTTCTCTTGCTATCATATCAACAACATTTAGGCTGAAAGCCCAGATCTGCTCAACACCGGGCTCGGGTGCATCAGGCCCCGTATCTATGAATTTTACCCTCTACCTCTGGCTAAGCAGGTGGCTGCTGGGAGAAATAGTTGTTTTACTTCCTTGGTGCTTTGTCCTTGTCTCTGTACTGACAGGGTCACTTGGCTTTACTGTGCACGGTTTATACGTCTTCACCCCTGGAGAATGCCTCTAGGTTGGGGCTCGAGCATTGGCCTTGTGCCCACAGCCTCGGCTGGGCCAACACGCTCATTATCTATTCGCCAAGTGAATGAGTCCTGACTACGTTTCGGAGTATAAGCTATTCTGCCCAGTAACGTATTTCTAACACATGCCTTCTGCACCTTCTCCAGGACCTCCTGAATGCCTACACCCACTGTACCCATTTCTCTCTCTTCGATTACACTTCTCTTTGTCACCAGTCTCCTTTGGGCTCCTATACCCAGGAGCTTCTTAATAATGCTATCTAACCACAACTCCATACTCTGCTGCCACCCAAATAGGAAATACAGTCACTTGTGGGCTGCATCTGTGTCCTTAGTATGTAAATTTCTCATACACAAAAGCCTCAGAAATCTACACATTGAGAAACACTCAAGGGCTCAACTTGAAGAGGCATTACAGCCCCAGCTGAACGGTCCCATGGACCAGAATCAGAGAGTGGTTCACCAAGCCAACTCTGCAACTCATTAGCAGTGACACTTTAGGTTAATCAACCTCACTGAACTAAGACTTCCTCTTCTATGAAATGGAGGAGAAGTAAACCATCCTAGAGAATGTATTAAATGAAGGAATGAATACAAGGGCTTCAAGCATGAGTTGGCACTCAGTAAACTGAAATCACTGGGCCCTCTCATCTTCTTGCACTTTCTTCCCATCCCTGGAACCTGGCAACCCCTGCTTCCTGTCACCCGGGCCACCTCTTGAGATATGCTCCAAAGCCCCCTTTACTCTTCTTCCTTCAAGCTCCCCTGGGGCATAGTCCTCCAGCTCACCAATAAGTTAGAATCTCTCTCTCTTTTTAAGATTTTATTTATTTATCTTTAGAGAGGAAAGGAAGGAGAGGAGGAGAGAAATATCGATGTATGGTTGCCTCTCGTGCATTCCCTGCTGGGAACTGGCCTGCAACCCAGGCATGTGCCCTGACTGGGAATCCAACCGTGATCCTCTAGTTCGAAGGCCCGTGCTCAATCCACTGAGCTACACCAGCCAGGGCAAGTTAGAATCTCTTTTGATGAAAGAGCCCACACTAAGCCTCAGGTGGCCAAGGGTGGCACATGTACAGAGTCCAGCAGAAAGAACACCTCTCCAGGAGCCTGGATTCACTTGTGGCTGTCTCACTCACCAGCTCTGTGACCCCACACAGACTCCTCCTCCGACCCCCAACCAGTGCCCTCCTCAGTGAAGCTGGGTCCATTACAACTCCTGGGGCTGGAGAAAGCTTTCCCAGTGCCCAAAGTCAGGATTAAGAAACTGGGCATCTGTATTGTAAAAGGGGTCAATAACAAAAGGGAATTATTTTCAGAGGTTCCATTTCATTTGCCCAGTGAGGACCCTTTTCACACGTCACTTTCTGTGGACGCTGTGTCTTTCACTTCCCCTCCCTTCCTCCTCATTCCTTTCTTGCCAGGAAGAATACACTCACGAGTGAACTCAGCACCTGTCAAATTGTATTACAGATAATTTCTACAAGTCTGTCGACCCCTCTAGATTAAGAATTTGCTAAAGACAGGACTAAATTTAATTGAGCAACTTAAGCATTTTTAGTAAATGTTTGTTGAATGAATAAGCAATTTGGGATCCCAGAGGGCACTTCCCCGTGTTCCAGCTCTCACACCACTGAGATGACACTCTAGTGCCCACGCCCTTGGCCCTTAATCATGCCGCACATTATAAATAAAAGAACTCCTACACTCAGCCTCCTTCCCCACAGATTCTGATTTAATTGATTTTGGCTGGGTCCCAGGCAAGCTCTCAGAGGATTCAAATGACTGCTACTCTGAGGACCACCGATGGGTAGATCCATGTACACCAATACGCATTCTCATTCACACGTCAATCACCATCACAATCCCTCTCCACAGTTAACTTAAACCCAGGGTGTTTGCCAGTGACTTCCAGATAACTGCTAGTGTTATCCGTGAGTCACCTGACTCCTCTGCATCTAGGCTGTCACTTTCTTCGCAGCTCCCGTCCCGTGGTGCATGGGCACCCAGGGGTACACGGCTGAACAAAAACACCCACTGCCTTTTGTTTTCTTAGGCACATTATCCCAGCAGAAAGCCTCTAAACCAGCAACACCGCTGGCCCCCAAAAAAGTTGTTTCTAAACACCTGGCTCATGAGAAGCAAAAGACCCCACGGGAAGAGAGGACCAAGGGATCCATGTCATCGATGTTCCCATGTGAGCCCCTGAGTACTCTTCTCCTAGCTATTCAACACAGGTAATACACTAGAGAAAGAGGCTACCAACGACCTCTATTTCAGATAGAGGTCTTGTACAATTACTTGTACAAGTAATGACGGATCTTATACAATTTGGCTTCATTTTCCTCATTGTGGGTTAGAGGTCTTAGGTGGTTTCGATGTCCACTTGACAGTATTGCTTTTACAACTCAGTAAGTGGCCTGTGCTCAAGGTAAATGTTCATAGCTGCAGTAGGGGAAACTGGCATGTTACAGACTTTAAGCAAGAATGTAAGAGTTCTCCACCAACTTGATGGCGTTTGCTTTAGAGAACTGTCCTGATGGGCAGAGTCCCTTCTCTCGAGGAGCCCTCCTTCAGTGTCCTGCTCAGATGCAAGTACAGTGGCTCTCATTAACTACCACAACAAGAGCTCTCATTTATCCTCAGGACAATCCCAAGAGCTGCTTCTTATGAGCCTCCAGTCACAGACGAGGAAAGGGAGGTTCCACATCCCACATAAGCACCCCCCTAGTGTTAAGAGGCTGAGTTAGGAAGGAGTCATGTCAGAGTCAGCGAGGATCCCACCATTGGGTAGGCGTGACAAATGCGGCCTGCAGAGACTAGGGATGGAGGGCAACTTTAATTTGCTATTGTTCTTGGTTTTCAGATATAATCCCTGATTTCACTATAGTTCAGGGTCAGAAGATGAAAATTGACAATATGAGCTGCCCCCATTAGAAATCATCAAAAATAAAATAACGTCTGTGCTTCTTGCACTGATCTATGAACTTACTCTAGAAGAGCTAGATCTACACTTGTGTCAGAAATGTAGTGCACATGCGCACACCTGCATGCAAACACGGGGGAAAGGGAAAGCAGAATGGGACAAACAATTCATTGTCTCCCATTGCAACCCAAAAAGTAAATTAGGAGATAGAAAATAAAGGAATGAGGCCAATGAGCAAAATAAAATAAGTGTAGAAGTGGTCTTGCCTTGAATATACTTTACACTAAATCTCATTATCGTCTAGAATAACTCATTTATACATTTATTCACCAACTCCTTGGTGAAACCACTCAGGTGCGCATTGCTGTGAGGCAGTGGAGACACAAATTGAATCGGACACATAGTCTATGAATGGAAATAAGGCACACACATAGCTAAAATATAAGGCTATAAGAAAAAAGTGTCATAAGGGACATTTGGATAAAGACCTTATACTCTGAAGGAAAAGGAGAATGTTTCCAATTTAGAAAAATCAAGTAAGAGCTTTGAAAAGGAGGTGGTATTTATAGACGAGGAGTTATAAAATATCTTCAGGTGGAGAAAACAGCATAATTTGAGGCATCAATGACAAGGAATAAATCTGTAATAAGAGAAGTGGGAAACGAGGCTGAAAAGTAGCCTAACAGTCTAATTTTTAAAGCTGAGTTAAAGATTACCTACTTCCCTCTGCAGGCCAGGGAGCGCCACTGGATAGGGCCAGGGATGACATTAGCAAAGGTGCACATCCTGAATTCATCAGGCAGGAGCACAGAGGGTGGAAGGGACAAAGTACCTGGGGAAGGGAGCCCAATGAAGGTGATCCTTTTAACAGTCTAGGCAAGACTAACACAGACCTGACCATCCTCGGGATAATCACCCCAGACCCATCTTTCTCACAATCTGCCGTCCCACTTCCAATGGACACAAACACAAATAAATGCATTTGTTCATTCTTTTTCTCCTCTCCCCTCGCCTGACCCCCAGTCATATAATGTTGATTCTTTGCACAAGACTCAATTTTGTCCACGTAGATTCACCTATGGAGATACTCTGGTCTCTCTTTTTTTTCTTTTTTGGCCCGGCTAACTTCTAGTCAGAGTTAATAAGTGTCACCAGCTTCAAGTCTTTGTTTGATGTTCTAGCTGGTTTCGGAGCATGCACTACATTTTATCACAATGGTTTATTCGTTGTCTGTTTCCTTCATTAGACCAGGGTCAATGAAGGTAAGAACCATAATTTTTATTTTCCAGTTACATTCCCTAAACAACAACACCTACAATAGTGTTAGGTTCCAAAAAGGTGTTAGCTCATTGAATGAATAAATAAAGAAGGCTTATAAAGCAGAATGTGCATTATATAATATACACATATGCATATACATATATAATATACATTAACTATTTGTCTAACTTCCAACACACCACCTCTAGAAGAGTGCTTTTGCAAAACCTAGTAATGTTTGAAAATGTACATTAATTAACTGCCAAATTAAGCTTTATTATTTTCCAATTTCTTGGAACTTAGTAGCAAATTTCTGGTTCAATCATTGTTTCCTTCATACGAAGATAAAACCTGTTCTCCGTACTACATTCACATGAGAAAGAAATAAATGGTAACTATAACCTAGATTACCTACATTGAAAAATACTACTTAGAAATGTCAAAATGATTGACACCTTAGTATCAATTCTGATGCATTGATCACAGGATGTACCAATAAAATGAACTAATTTTTTTCTGTGTAGTATTCCTTTTTAGAACAACCACTTCATGTTTCCCGACTTGACAGAAGCCAAAAACAAAACACAAAGTTCATTTTGCCTTATTTTATTCTACTAGCAGTTTATATTGATAATTTTACTGTATATTTTCTGGTTATGAGACATTTACCTACATTATTCGAAAATAACAATTTGATTACCCGCTCTAAGAAAATTTCACCATACCATAAAAATCAAACATCAAAGGCCCTTTTTAAATTAAAAGGAATTGTGCTAAATTGGTGTAGAAAATGCATTAACATAATAAGGTCAGAATATCAGCTTACTTCTAAACCATTCTTCCAAAACAGTTTCATTGGATTGTAATTATGTGATTAAGTTCCAGATTATGCAAAATAGGTTTAAGTCTCCACGAACAAGTATTTTTAGCCATTTCTGAAATTATGCTTTGCTTTGCTTTGTTTCATTGTTAGCACCAAAAATAAAAAAGTAGGGTGGGGCGGACCGTAAACCGTAACACAGGGTATGTCTGTGAAAATGGATAATCAGCACTAGGCCCTATGTCTTGTGACACGGAGGGGGACAAAGTGCACAGAAAAACAGATTTGGAACGGGGCACTCTCACAATCCTTCTCAGTTAATTTCTCAATAACCACGTGAGTAAGAGGTATTGACGACGTCACGCTGCTGGGAAAGTTAAGACTCACAGACGTTAAATGACTTGTGCAGAATCACAGAAGAAGCAAATCCAGCTTACGTCTCAAGCCCAGGTCTGAGGCCAAGTCTGAGGACCATGTGCCCTATAGCGCAGCTGGCTTTCCAGGAATCCCAACAGCCAGGTGGTCCTGCCACGTAAAATGGCAGTAAGCAAAACCACATCTCTGGGAATATTCAGGCTACTCAATGGACAGGGGCTATAGCAAACTGACTCGGGTAGAGACTTCGCTCAGGGAAGGTAAGTTCATAAAGTTAAAGCAAAGAAAGTGGAAGTGACGCAAATGCCGGGTCAAAAAATCTACAAGCAAAAATAACCCGTTCATTGAACGTTTCTGCCGAGGCCTACTGGCACGTCAGGAAGACACTCCATAGTGCAGAAGGCCTAAGTCACAAGGCTATAGAAAGATGGCGCTCATTCAACAAACTTGAGAACAATGTCTGTTCAGCTGATTATATGATACCTAATAGCCTGAGACCAAACAGTTGTCCTAAACCAGGGGTGTCAAACCCCCTTTCACCAGGGGCCACATCGGTCTTGCGATTGCCTTCAAAGGGCCGAATGTAATGTTAGGACTGCATAAATGTAACTGCCCCTTAACTAGTTGCAAGGAGCTGGGGGCTACCACCGGGTAGAAACAAGGTGCCTGGCCAGATGAAACGGCTGGAGGACTGCACTCAGCCTGTGGGCCTTGTGTTGGCCACCTGTGCCCTAAACTGTTCAAAAGCGGGTTAACAAGGTAAGCTGGCCCATGAATGTCCTCTGTGAAATTTGGTAAATACCAAAATAGCAGGCAAGAAAAATATTCAAGCCATAATCAGCACTATCATTTGATTGAGTTTAAGGCAATTCTATTATCCTAGAAAAAAATGAAAATAAACCTAGTCAGTCTATTAACCCTGAAGCAGTAAATACCTGCTTTGAAACCTTACACTGATTTTTAAAAAACATACACATTTCTCATGAAATAAGAGCTATTTATCCATATTTCTTTTTTCATAAATCATGAACATGATTTAAATAGTTAAATACAAAGTAAGAAAATGAACTAACAATGACAAGTGGGGGGAAAAAATCATCACTATTCCCTGACTATGCTTTTCCAAGACTGAGCAGTGGACAGAACCCACTTAGTCAGTGTGAGTCCTTCTGGGGCCAGGCTCCACCTGACGCTGTTTATTTTCTTCACAGTGCTGGTCATGCCTGCAGTTACGTTGCTTACTCATATGTGTACCAACTGACTCCACCGGAATGGAAGACCCAGGAAGGCAGGGCCTTGTTTCCCCAGCTCAGAGTGAGCCACGCAGTCGATTAACAGAAAGAACGGATGTCACAGAGACCTCCGCACAATTCTGATGACAGTCCTGTTACCCCCACCTCAATCCCACTTTGCAGATGAAGATTCAGAGGTCCTGTGAAATTAAGTAATTTGTACAAAGTCACAGAACAATTAAAGCAATGGAAACTCATCTGCCTGCTTCACATTTACTGTATAAACAAAATTTTAAGGCTATATTTAGAATGAAAACAATATCAAGTTGAAATTCAAATAGTCAGTGGTGTTTAAAATGCAGCAATTAAGAAAACAACCTCTACACTACTCTTTTCATTATATATATTCATTATACGTGTATATTCATTATGTATTAACTATATATATGTATTTATATCACAGACAGACTTTTTATAGCTATAAGACTTCTCATAGCACCACAATACATACACACTTAGCTGCACTATAGATTCCACATGAATTGACTATGACATTTTATAATTCATAAACAAAGTTGTGTATGCCGCCCTTTGGGAAAAACTCAGCTTCTCCCCCAAAGTATTAGTGTTGATATTACAAAGATAATATAGCAGGTCTCACTGGTTCTCACTTTGGATGAAATTGTGAAGAAAGGCTATCTGATTATCTTGCTTTTGAAAGCTGTGGGTTCATCTTGGAAAACTATGCAAGATGAATGGAATGTTCGTGATAAAAATAGACTCATAATAAATTGGTTACTCACAATAACTGTTAGAAAGGCTCTACAAATTAGGCATTTTTCAGTAAGGGTCCCAGAAAAAAATTACACAAAATGTTTATATAATACCTGCTACTAAAAGTGATAATATCTATGAGGACCCTGAGAAAGACATGACTCTTTTAAGAAAATAAGTCATACAAAGAGCTGGTGAATTATATATAATATTCAAATTCACTGCACCAACTATTGTTCATATGTATGAATAAGGAACATATAGCTATAACTTTGCTAACAGACTTATTTACATTGATTTATTACTAAATATATATCGGATATCTACTGGCTTGTCGGGGCCTAAAGACGGTGAATGCAATCCATTAAGAAAATCGCACCAGGAGGGCTTGGCTGAGGCAGCCCCAAACAGGATGCTGCAGCCGAGCCAGGTAGCCCCCACCCTTGTGGGCATCCCTTGATCACGAGTACTAACTACCAATCAAGATGCTGATCACGCGCCCACCTACCAATCGTCGCCAGGAGCATGCAGTGAGCATGCACAGGACAACCTATCAGAACTACCTCCCCTTTTCCCCTGCCCCCTATAAATAACAGCCCCGCCTAAAATAAAATTTGCAGCTTGATCAGAATCCTTTGTCTTGCTGCCTTTCTACGTGCCTCTTGCTCCCATCCCTATTCATCCGTTTCAGGTAGACTCGGGACCCCCGTTGACTGTTCCGCGGGACGGAACACTGGCTTATCATGATGCCGGGTGACACAGGGCAGAAAAAGAAATACAGAGTGCAATTCCAATTGGTAAAGGGAGTCAGATACAGAAGACATCCGCAGAAGTGAACTTCATGAAATACATCCTCAGTAAGACTTAGGAAAAAAGGTGATCTGAAATGATCTGAGGACAGCCTCTCAGATCGGAGAGGATTCTGACCGTACCCCATTCATTCTCCTGAGAAGGCGAGTCAGTGTGTGTCCAGAGACGTTTAGCTCTTTTCTGCCAGTTTGTTGTGGTTCAAATCTCTGAAAGTGAAAAGGCTAGAAGGATCATGCCAATTTAAATCAGTTTTGGTATCAAAAAATCCTCCAGGATAGATTCTAGTGTCAAGAAAATTTGTGGTTTGAATCTTCATTACAGACTTGAAAGCCACCCAGTGGTCATCGGCCCCTTCTATATAAACTCTATTGGGAACACAATGTCACCGCTTTCTCGCATCTCAGAGCAAAACAGGCACAGGTGCAGAACGGAACTGAGGAGAAACGACAGGAGACAGGCAGACGGACCGCTAAGGGTCATGTGGGAATGGCAGAGATGCTCTCCTGTCTAGGAGTTCCGTTACCTTCCAACAGCATTTAGGTAAGAGATTCACGGAGGCACCTTGAAGAGAGAAGGTAACACCACTCTAGAAACTTAGAAGCTAAGGCAACGAATTGCGCATGGCACTAAAATGCTACAAAATTCAGCAGATCATCTGCATGTTAAAAACAGATAAAGAAGCTTTCAGGTTTTCTACTTGGATGAATTCTCAGGAATATTTCTGCATCTTATACGAAGTTTCCCTTACAGCACTGCCGAAGGGGGAGTAGCTACCTCTCAGAAGCGCGTGCGGCCACTGGCAGAGCCCGAGAGCTTCCGAAAGGCCGCTGCGTAACGTATGTGCCTTCTTCCTGTGTCTTTCCCGCCCCGAGAGTGTGGCTCATCCAATTAAGGCTGTTACATAATGTCGCCAAAAATAGAAAAGGCTTAGTGAAGAAGAAATGTTAAAGGAGACATATATTATTCAAAAATAAAAATGAACCCTTTGAAGGTTTTGTACATCTTGCTGCTTAAGAAAAGCAGAAATTCACGTTTTCCCCCCAATAATGCAAGTTCTAGTAACGCCCCTGGGATCGGGATATATTGAGATCAAATGTTTATATCAACAGCTACATTACATTATATAACAATAACAGGTGTTCATAATGATACAGCTAGATCGTCAGAAAGAAAAGTCTTAAAAATGAATAAGGCTGCTTTAAAAAATCTAGAATATGTTTTTAAAAATATTTTAGCAAACACATTTAAAATTTTAAAATTTAAAGTCCAGTATTCAAATGATGGTCAGTCAGTCCCTAGAATACTCACCTTTCAGGATTACTAGGAATCCAGATAAGTAAGATTTTATCGCATCCAGAAATAGTTTTATAAAGTAAATCTTTTAAATCACAAGTCTATGAGTTTTTTAAATTAAAGAACATACAAGTATTAAATGTTATAATCATCTGCCATACAAAAGGCTAGACTTATGAGTTTTGATATACTCAAGTTAAAGAATCTTACACAACTCTTTGAAATTAAAATTATTATAGTAATTAATAAACAATATATACCTGAAGTTGTAAGTACTTGCTTGACAAAACAACTGAGAAAAATATAGCTTCAAAAGTCATAAAGGTTAGTACAAAATTTCTATTAATGCTTTGAAAAAAATTTCTGTAGAAAATGAAAAAATATTCATTTTTAATCTACTAAAGCCTAAGCTCAATTAGCAAATAAAATAATCAGGCTAATTTTTAAAGCCTGAAAAGACAAAATTCTCATGAAAAGCAGACATTCTGGGGCAGTTGTTTATGCAAAGAAGCAGCAGTAGGGTAAGTATGTTGATTTTCAAAAGCATTCCATTCATTTTTGGAGCTTTGAAATACCACATGAAATGTAAGTGTGTACAAAAGCCTCAATTTCTTGAGTTCTGCCCCCATTAACACACTGAAATGGGTCTTGTGTAAAAGTTAGTTCTCAATTTTTGTCTCAAAATGATGTTCTAAAATTCTCTCAGAATATAGTAATAAGAAGTGAACTATGTATCAAAATGGCTACAATATTACCTAATGAAGGGCTGCATTTTAAAAAAATAAGGCCCATCTCTGAGGACCTCGATGGTATTTCTGTTTATATTGCATTATGTAAACAAAAAAGCAGCCCTCACACAACCACCCGCTATTTATAAAATCACAACTGCGTCTCTATAACGGAAACACGTTTCCCCCCACAAAATGACAGGACTTAAGGATGCTCCCTGTATCTGTCACCCACGCCAGGTACAACAAACACCTAAAAGCAGTTCGCAATTCATTCGGATGATAGGAGCTAAGAGAGTGTCAATACTTTATTACCCATTCCCTGCAAACTCAGCCTTTCCCACCAAAATAGAATTGGAAAGGCCTCATCAGAATTTTAAAAATGTGCTTCCCTGTGCGTCTGGGGTGGGCAGGGGAGAGACAAACAGATTCAGCCTGTCTGAGGAGATGGCGTGCTACCTCTCCCAGCTTCCAATTGGGATGTCAGCCCGTGCTGATCACATCGGGTCTCTCATCTCTTATGCACGCTCTGGTTTTCATCTTGACTCATGCCAAGGTGTTGCATATAGAAAATATTACTGCAACACGTCTGGCAAATGTTTAGCTAAGTGATACACAAATAAAATCATGTTAGGCAGGAGCTGAATGCCCAGAGTATTAGGAAGCGTGCAAAATGTCAGCCCCCAAAACAGTCAGCCTTCTTCCCAAAAGTCTTCTACAGCTGTAAGAAGCACTGCTGTCCCCCATGTAACCCTCAGGCAAGTTGTATGAATGACGTTTTCAAGGGAAAATGGTAGGGTCAAGAAGAAGCTTCACTGGGATGAGGGGCTGGAAGAAGATATGGAAATATGGGACAAAGGTCAAGGTCTGAAGCGTGGGTTCAGACATCTGTGACCAGAAGCTTAAACAGTCACGTCTGCCCCTAGCCAGGAAGACATCATATTTCAACCTAGGGACCATCATGAGCCACTCTAGGCCACATTTTAATTTAAGAGCATTTTTATGTGTAATATTAGGCTGTGAATTTCCTTTAGAAATATGAAAAAGGAGACAGCCCTTAACAGTGAAAGCTAAAAAGCAGAAAGACACCATTCATGCTCACATCCCAGTTCTGCCACTCACAACCCTGTGACCAATCTGCGCGTCACGTTACTCTCTGACCTCAGTTTCATCATCAACACAATGGGAATAAATGTGTGATGCATGAAGGGAATGTAAAATGAGTCAGTACCTAGCACCTAGAAAACACTGGTAAAGTGTAGTTACTGTTCTCACTAGAAGTGTACATGGATTTGTGAAGTGAAATTTTCCCATCTTTCTCTCATATACATGCATTCTTTGAAGGCCATGGTTTACTGTTCTGGTCATCTGGGCCTTTCCACAAAGTGCCAGGTCTTGCTCTGCCCCTCCAGAGACTCTGGGAGGACAAGGACGTGGGTGCCTGTGTCCTGTGACCCTTCCCCTGAAACAAGTATCTGAACTTGTCAAGATTAAATGGAAGTGAAAATTAGGCAGCCCTAAACCAGAAAAGGTTTTTTACTGATCTTAAATTAATAATACCCACATTCATTTTTCCCAGCAGCTCAGAAATGATGCCACCAACACCTCATTTTCTTTGCCCACGTTTTAGAGCACCATTCATGGAATAATGACGTGCGTTCCTTCAACTGGTCAGTTCACTTACTTGCATGACTGTCTGAATCATGTACATGAAGACCACCTACTAAATTCCATCAGCGAACTTTCCCCAATTCCAACTCCAAGTTTCAGCTGATAGGTCTCTGAACTAGACTTGCTGGCCCTTTCCCAGAAACTTCTGTGTCCCCTTCCCTCTCCCCACAGCCTTTCTCGTTGTCATCCTCAGAGTCACACAGCCCAGACTGGATTTTAGATGAGGAGATGTAAGAACTGAACTGGGGACCTGAAGCTGCCATGGCCAAGACAGACACTCTTAAAATAGAAACTGAGGGTAGAGAGGAGAAAGAAGAATAACTTTGTTCCACCAAATTATGCGACTAGGATGGCTGGGGTTTAAAAGCTGAAGATGTAAAAATTGTAACTAATTTTGTTAGATTTTTTTTTTTCATTTTCAAGCCCTGTTTTTATAGTGCTGCCTTGGAAAGAGCCTTGATATCTTAGAGCTTTATGTCCCCAGACTTCTGTAAATTCCCAAATGTAGAATGCTCCACTTTGTCAGGCCTGCTGATTCTGGGAACAGTCAACAAGGACACACTGAGGTGGGTGGCCAAGTTGGTGCCCTCTCCAGCTGAGTCATGGAGCTGACTGAGGGCACGTGATTTCAGTTTCCTCCCAAGCACCAACACCGTCAATTACACGTCATCAATCTTTGGGACTGCTTCCCAATATTCACGAACAAGAATGGGTGGGGTCTAGCTGTCATCCTCTTGGCCCACAAAACTGTGTGCAGGGTCCATGGCTTGGAGAATAAAGCACTGGACAGAGAGCTATAGGCTATAATTTCTAATTGTACTTTTCCCTTTCATCTTTAAAATGACCTTAATAAGATAACTTACCACTCTTCATATGAATTAATAACAGTGCACAGACAATGTGTTGTGGAATTGTGTGCCTGAAACCTATATAATTTTGTTAACCAATGTCATCCCAATAAATTCAATAAAAAGGGAAAATACCCTTTTTATCACTTTTCTTAGGCTACTGGACACATATGAGATATAGTCAAACCCACCCACAAAGCCATGTGTGTGTGTGTGTATGTATGTATCTATGTGTGTGTGCATAGATATGTATGTACACCATTCATATAGATAGCAAATAGCACATACAATTTTTCTACATATATAAGTAATCATAACATTCTGAGAATCATAATTGCTCAGGAAACATATGGATTAGAAGGGTACAATGGCATTTTAGGAAAGGAAAGTGGAACTCGCCACCCATAAATGCTTGCTGTGACTTCTGTTGAGAGGAACAAAGTCATTCGTTAACAAAAATGCAAGCAGTACAGTTTTAAGAGACAAAGATGATATATGAGAAAGGAACACTCTTTTCAAAAAAAATCTGCAACAGTAGAGGATAATTAAAAGGAGTGACTAAACGTATTTTAGTTTTTGTGGCTTTTGAAGGAGGAACTATAGAGTGTCATTTACTCCTTTCACATTTTAATTTTTAGAAGACAAATTTACTTTTAATACTGCCAGTCTTCAATGTAGATGATGTCTTTCTTTCCAAGGATTTACTTTGTTAGCTTTCGTTTAATAACAGTTTTACACTCAACACCAACTGCAGTGCTGTCTTGCGCTTGGTGCAGGGTTATGCTACTGCAGTAATATAAAAATAGCAAAGGCCAAAAAAATCCACAGCAGACTAGAATAGCATAAAAATTGAAGCTTTCGGATAAAGCTCTCTGAAACAATTATAATAGATACAACACCTGATTCTTTGCTGTAAAATAATCCTTCCTTCGTTATATAATAGTAAAATTATCTCAAGGATTCATATTTCTTTCTCCCCAGACCTATGAACTATTAAAGTTTTACTGGGTCTCAGAAGAGTTCAAAATCCAAGCTGCACTGGCCTGCTGTGTCTGTTTACTTAATCTATTTTTATAACACTGCAGTAGCCAAATCCAACTTACCAAATACCTGCTTCAACACCCTAAGCCACACTGATTCAAGAGAGAAAGTTCACGAGAAGCAAGCTGCAAACTACGTTTGTTTCTAATAAATCAATCTACTCTATACTATTAACGTCAAGGCCATTAGGGAACCACAGATACACTGAGACATAGGCCAAAAGGATTTTAATTTTTTCAAACTCTTTATTCTGCCGGGTAAGGCAGTTGCCTACTATACCTCCATGAAAAGACACAAGTTGCGATTCTCACTCGCAGGTCTGAGTGCCAGTATGAACCCTCAGCAGGCTTCCCGACACAGAACACTGTGCTGGGACGTAAGCGTCATCTCTACGGCCACCTCCTCCATAAACACATTATAGCTAAGTTACTCAACAAAGCAAGTCCTTGACCGTGAACATCCTTCATGGCAAAGAACAATGCCAAATCTAACTTTTACTTTACGAAGTATTTCTAACAATTCAATGTACCCAAGAAAAATAAGCCTGAGAATACGGACAGAACAGGATTTGCCAATTAAAAGTTGTTGCCATAGAAACAGGCTTTAATATGTTTTAAGAAAAATATGAACACATTATGCTTTCTCCTCTGTCACTTACATTTGAACATAAATGTGAAAAACACGATTACAGAGAAGGGCGGGGCTCCCTGAGGGGGCATCACATGCACTCTGCTCTTCGTGAAAACGTAACAGTTCCTTTCTCGACCAAAAATGAACACATACTCTGTTTTCTTGAATTTTTCATAGATTATTTGACTAATATATCACTTCAATGGAGGGTGTGATTTCTTTTTCTAAAACTACGCTTTTTCCCCCCAAAGTACTCTGCAAGATTTATAGTTTCTGAAAGTCTTCAAACACTGTGCTCTTTGAAAAATAACTTTAAAAACATCTTTTGAACCACTCCAGGGGAAGATCATTACAAAGGATCCTTTGACATTCTAAACACTCTAAATACCACATGTTAAAAAGTATTTTAAGTACATCATTGAATGTTCCTGACTGTTGACTCAAGGGATTAATGTGGGTGAGACTCTAGCCAGATAACCATAACCAGCCACAGGATATAAAATAGTGAACTACTTTATCATTTTTATTACTGTTTTACTAACATAGTCCGTGACAAGAATATGGGCATGGTGCTATTAGTCCTTAGGTGGTGACCCACAGAGAAATATTAATGTTTTGTAGAAATTCCATCATGCAGTTAGTTCCCAGCACATACTCATTTCAACATCACCCCCAAAACCAAGTGATGCATTTAAATTTTTTTTAAAGGACCCATCTATTATGAGGTGACTTGATGGATTACACATATAACAAAGTCATCCTTTGACTGATAAAAGTTTAAAGTGATTTATTCCTTCATCAGTTGAGCACAGAATTATCTGCCATGTGGAAAAGGTGCTGAGTGAAATACTTACATATACATTAATATATATACTATTGACTACCCGAAAAAAATATGATTTGACATCATTGAAAGCCATGAAGATTTTAATTGAATATACTTTTTCGAAGTTGCATACTTTAGACACAAGAAAGTAGCTCTTAGAAAAGAGAAGGATTTTTTTTTAATCACAGGAAATCGATCACCTGACTAAAACATTAAAAAGCATGTAAGAGGACGTGCCCTATAAATTCCCCTCTTTCTGGCTTTAAAGGGGACAAGAGAATATCTTATTTATTTAAGGCAACAACAGCTCTGGAAAGAGCTAAAAACAGGAAGAAGAAATACTCTTGGAAGAAAGCATATTTTTAAAAATACCTTACGCATTCATTTTTTAAAACTTTAAACCATTCGTTTTTCAAACTGAAAACAAGATGCAAATCATACTTCGGAACTAAGTGTTGACACCACATGGAAAGAATTCTCTTTCTGAGATTTCTACTAGAGATACGGAACCTCTCTTGTATTACATAAAAAGTACAAATAATTCTGAAAATGATACCATTATTATTTGATCACCTTCTCAGGCCTGAAGTGTGAATAACTACTTAAGCAAGTTCTATGAGAACATGCCCACTATAGAATCAGATTTCCGGCAATACTCAGGTAAACAACCCATCAACTCAGGACCACAGCCTAGAATCTAATGGTACAAAGTCTGGAAATCCAAACTCCAGACAATGTTCGTTTACAAGACACGTCCAAAGCCACACAAGAGAATGGCTGCTTTATCAAGCAAGAAACGTCCCCTGCAGATTTAGATCCCAGGTTTTAAAGCCAACCTCACACACACACCCCACCTGCCAGTAAAGGTTGAAAATGACCTGCATCAGGGCCCATCCGATTTGGGTGAACAACCACCTACCTCCCTGTGAGGCCGCCCAAAAGGATGTGAAACGCTGCGGCTATCGTCCACTTGTTGTTTAGTTTTTTCTCTGCTAGGTTGGTCATAGAGCACTATCATGATATTTTCTGGATTTTACATTGACGACAAAATGTCTTTTCTTAAAAAAATGTAACTTCTAAAAATCAATTTAAACTTAGTTTGCATTCTTTTCAGACTATACATTTCATTTCAATTATTTTTCCATGACTCTCTAGCCAGGCAAAAACCCTGGAGCCACACTCTTGGAGAATAAAAGATCACTTCATATACGGAAAGGACTTTTACAAAGTTTTAAATATACCTGATATATGGATAAAATGTATAATGAGTGATAGCTGCTCTCCTAAGAAGCATTTCTCCTAGGCAGAGTTTCCCATGGCCTAGCTCCAACTACCAAACCCCCGAGTGTAACTTTTCTTAAAATAAAACATTATAAACTTCTGCTGTACACTAAGCATACAGGGGTCTGTAATAATTCAAATACAAATTATTGAAATTTTACATTTTGAAAAGTAACATGAAAATGTCACTTTGTCACTCACATAACTAACATAGGTTGCTATGTCAAATTCTCATTTAGTCTACATAAATAAAAAATCTAATATACAGGAAATCTGAAACCCCCTTTAATGGTAGAGATTTACTCTGGTGCTATTGATCTCCTCCAATGTCCATTACACACACAGGGGACCTGAAGTGAGTGAATGTAAAATCTCTAATGCTCTCAGTCACAGACGACAGGCACACTCCCCCAGTCACTGTTTTCGCTGGGTGTTTTTTCCAACATGAGGGACACAGTTTGCAGGGTAAAAGGACCCTGAAATATATCACCACACAGCTGCATCCTGAAAAGCATTCACCTCTCAGCCTCAGCATCCACACCACGCAGAACTGCCCAAGAGTCTCTCCCACACCCACGTGAGAGCCGGCACTTGGAGGTTGGCTCCATGGCAGCCATTTCCCAGGGATAACAGACCTTTGTTGATCTCCTCACAATGGCCCCTTTACACCAGCCCCTCCAGTCTAATGTATTCTCTATTCATGAGACAGTATTTCTCTATAACCAAAGTCTTCAGATCTCTGCTGTTTTCAGAACACTTCTCGGCTCTGCCTGGGCACATAAACAGCTCTTGAGCTGTGCGAGGTCAGGGACACCTGTGTGTGCTATGGACCCACTCCGCAGGACCGGCCCATGTGGATCGAAGATCACAGAGCAGAACCCGAAGCCCCCGGTGACACTGTGTGCTCCTTCGGGAGTCCATGCACTCTGTAAAGACCCCCAGCGTAGGGTGCAATGCCAGGCTCCACCGTGGCAGCGGCTGTTACTGACCCCCGAAAGTGGCGCTGGTCTCAGCACCCAAAGGCCAGTCAGTTCGCACAGATTCATTCTCTGCAAGCTGTGTGATAGAGAGGCTTTGAGTGGGTAACAGCAAGAGGTTTCAGAGAAATTTTGGTGGAAACTTGTATGGAAACAAAACTCTGAAACTACCTTCCAGAACAGCCATGTCTCATGGGCCGGGAGTCCAGATATGGGACGAGGCAGGTTGTCCCTTCTCCGGCTGTGAGACTGAGAACCCCCCAGCTGAGGACCAGAGAGATGCACTGAGCGGCTCAACAGCACGTGGAAACACAGTGTGGGTAAGTGCGGAATGACACACAAAATAAACGACCATGACAGAACTAAGAAGGATAAAGAACTCAACAACAAAAAACGCAAAATGAACTTACAGAAATGTCAGAATAACAAACACTAAATTCAAAAGGTAAGAAAACCAGGAAACAGCCGATGACCAATGTAGTAAGAGATATAACGACACCTATCCACCTCCTGCTTATATTTGCCATTGAGGACAAATGTCTTCAAACTGAAAAAGATTAAGGATATGCCGCACTCCACACAGCTGCCTGGGATTTGTATCTAGCAGTGCCCGTGGACAGAAGCTCTATAAAAATAGTGTTACAAAAGAAGTACTGTAAAAATAAAAAACTCTCTAGAAAAACACAGTTTTCCCGTGTATTTTGTATTTTCAAAGTTTTACTTTGCTTTCACACTTCAAACTACTTGAAGTTTTAGGGGGCGGCAGGAAAGTCTTATTTCCATTATTCCTCTAGTTCTCACTAACACAACGCATGGCCTCAGCTTTTGGCCCTTTTTAAAAATGTTGTACAGCCCAATGTATCATGGCAAGGGACAAAGATTCTATTACAGACTTATAACGTACTCTTATAGTTATAATGATACAATTTTAGGACAATTTCTTTAATAAATCATTGCCAGTGTGGCGTTCAGCTTAATACTGTGTAAGACAAACAGGGTAAGAGTGGTCAGCGAGTGTTCCATTCGGCTCTTTCTACTGCCAAGTAGGTTTAAAGGCAAACTATTTCATACTTATATTTGCTTACTTGATTAAACATTACCACCTCTGCTTACTAAACAAGTCTAAATATACTGTCTGTGGGGTAACTAAGGAGTGTGTTATGACTACGTGGTTATACTAAGGTTGTTTGTAAATCAACTGAGAAATGCAGCAAGCATCTAATATGTCCCTAGCCTCAACAAATATGACCCCTGTACTCAAGGTTAGGTTGTCAAAAGGGCCAGTGAAAAACAAAGTAATACGTCAATCAAACAATAATTTGTCATCAAATCACTGAAACCTTCCAACTCTCTGTCTGACTTGATTATTCTGAAGCAAAATTAAGCATTTCAGAGGAAGACAGACTTTAGTCTTTTCTCACCCAGCTGCCACAAAGCTAAACTAGAGAGCATTTTGTAATCAGAGAGATAAAACACACACCTTCCAGAGAAACACATGTGGAAATTAACATGTGTGAATGAAAAGAATACTTACTTATATATTAAAGTAAGACCAATTTTCACAGGAATATGAGTGTGGAAAAGTAAAATAGAATTAAATGTTGCTAACTATTCACTATACTCAAGCATCACCAAAATGAATTCTGTGCAATATTTTTCAGTAAACAACACAGAACATATTTTCTTATTCTGCTATAATAATTCAACAACTAACCAAACATAATTATTCACCTGTTTAATGTATCAGAATCTAAAATATTCAAACTGTAAACAAAAAAATTTTTTTAAACAAATGGTGTGTATTTATGGGCACAGTTTGTTGCTAGTTTGATTGTTTAGCATGTAAGAATATATACTAATTCAGTATGCCCTGGGCTTTTTCTACACTCTGCCTGAAGAATATAGACATAGTCTATCTATCAAGAAAACCTATAAACCGCTGTGCCCTTCACAGAGACCCACAGGCCCACTCACCCCCAACCCAGGTGTGTTCTTCCAATCCTGACCTTGTTACAAGTAAGTTTGAATACAGACAGAGTTTAGAGCTGCCTTTTATGCAATGTAATGTAAAATATAACTGGTTATAATGAAAACATATATTATGAAGTAGTAGTTTGGGAAAACATGTACGATTTTCACATTTTGGATTTGTCTAAAAACAAGGACGTATTTTCTCCCACACACCAGTTCGCCCACCTCAACTCCTCCTGTTTTGTTCACTGTGTACTTCACGAATGCTACAAGAACTTGCTAATATAAGGGAAAAACTTAACTTGGAATTGGCTTGTGAATATTTGGATTATTCAGAGTCTTCCTATGTAATGCTAAACCAAAACACACAAATATTTAGAGTGACAAAGTAATAACTCAATGCTAGAAAAATGTGCAGTACAGTATATACACATTTGAAGTTCCTAAATACTTGTAAGTAGTTTAAAAAAATGAACCTAATATAAAGAATGTGTAAAAACTACATTAAAATCTAGCATTAAAAATGTAGTAATTCCCATAGGAAGGGTTTAATATAATGTTTTAAGGTATTAGAAATATTATTTATTCAGGTTCACGATACTCTGGATATATTTAGCAAGCCTGGGGCGGGGCAGGATGATGAGGCAAAAGCTATAAAACCTATTTCAAATCCTCTTTAGGGGCTTATACCTAGTAATCAATTAAGAATCTGAAAGATCTTCCATCCCTGCCCCTGTTTGCCTCTCCACACTCCTTATCTTTGCATTTTCTCCTTTCCATTTGGGGCTCAGCCTCAGTTAGACCTGAAAATAAACTTAAGAGTTTAAATGCAAGGAAAGAGTCCAATACGAACAGATAAAGGCAGTGACAAATTCTCAAATTATCCCACTTTGTTTTTTTCTTTTAATTATTTTAGGCACTGTATTTTAGGCGTTCAAGGACCAATATGTTCTATAACTGTTAATGTTGGATTTTGTGGGTACTTCCTATTTTTATATTTTATGACGCATCTTTTACACTTCAAATCTGTAACAAAAGAAGATTTCTCAAGCACAGAGAACATAGTAAGTGATGAACAGTGGAGGAAAATTTATATCTCAAGGTTATGTAACCTGAAATGTATTACTGAACAATGGTATAAAAGTCTTCATACTTAGCAATCTTTAAGAAGAGATCTTTGTGACTTAGCATTAATATCAACTCATCCAGACTTGGGGTAGTAGTCTGGGGTTTTAAGCTATGTTTGTTTAACTTTTAGAAACTATACCGATTTAGAAGGTCTTTAATTGCCTTACAGGGTAATAAGCATCCTGTCATTACCCTCAATTTATCTCAAGGAAATTAGAGTCCTTCGCCAATTCAGATGAAGCAGGGACAGGGTACTTTCATCCTTAACCCATCTTCATCTAAGTCTTTGACAAAAAAAAAAAAAAAGTCAAAGGAAAAATGCAAAACAATCAAAACCTGAACAACAAAAACCTCAACAATCCTACCATAGTCTCCTGTTTCTTCCCTGCTTACTGTAGCAATTGTTAAAATGTCAGTTAGAAAATCTGTGTTCCAATACACGTAATAAAGACAAGTCTGAGCAATTTGGAATGGTCCCTGAGAAGGAACCTACATCTTGCCAAAAATATAAAGTACAATCAAAACAATAGCTTGAAAGAAAATCTGAAATAATTTTAACATTTGAGCCTCCAAGAAAAGTTACTATGCACCCACAGGTGGTTTCTATCGCACAGAATACTGTAATATTATGACCCCTGGTTGGCAAAAGATCAGACACTTTGATAAACATTTTTCATAAACAACCATGCTCACAGCTTAGCAGAGAGCGATGTGTATAGGAATTCTTGCTTCAGTGTACATTCTGTTAATCTACTATATAGTCTTCAACAGAAGAGCTCAAGGTTAATTGTCAGAAATGTCAGTGGTATGTCCCTATAAAACACATCTTTATATTTAATTGCTGTGTTTCCAACCTAGTTTTAAATTATTCAGTATACATTAAATATGCAGGATAATCATATCACAAATCAAAACATAACTGACACAGTATTAGGTCTGCCACAAACTCACATCAATAATGTATATTAGGAAGGGTTTCTTGATAATATTGGGAATGTAAAAGTTTGGAAAATCTTCAAAGAGGAAGTCTTTTAGAGGAAGAAGCAATGATAGGTAGGTACATTTAAAAGGGACTTACAAAAAGCTGTTTAGCTATTACATAAATAGCAGGGAGGTAACAGGATTAAAAACATGTTTACATTCTATACCTGTTTCACAGTAGCAAAATGTGAGTTTAGCTATCTTAGACCAAAACAGTTAAAACTGATAAATATTATAAAAACAAGTATACCACTACATCTTGTAGTGGTAGTCCTCATTGTAAAAGGAATTAGGGCACCGCAGGAGATAACTTACTCAATGTTAAATAATTTTAAACAAATAAGTGTCAAAGCTTCTGAATCATGAATGTGACCTCCAAATACACTGAGGTATGTCACAGCATAGGTTTAATTCCATCAATCATTTGTCACCAGACATGTAATGACAAGTAACGTTTCTTGTCATTTAATGTGTGCTAAGCACTGTTCTAAGTGCTTCGTGTATTTGCTTATTTAATTAAACCCTTACAATCCTTTTGTTAGGCCTGTTATTCCCCATAAGCGATATGAAACTGAAACTGAAGCAGGTTAAGCAATTAGCTAACTGTTATATGGCTGATAAGTTCAAGTGTCAAGTTTGAACTTCTTAACTTGGGCTCCATAACCACTTAAAAGCCAGCTACACTGCCTCTTCTCCACCACCTAGAAGTTCAGGTCTCTACATATGGTCTAGCAGGAGAGCAGTAGGAATGCAGTTTTCAAATCAACCCAGACTCAAAGGCCCAAATGAGAACAAGGACCCAGACAATTTAGTGGGGAAAATGTCATACTCAAGCATAATTTATTAAGCATAGTGAAATGTCACCTTCTTCAAAAGGACGGCACCTTTGAAGAACGGTACAACTATAACCATTATGAATAGCTTCTTACTCCCATCAAAAATTTCTCAACTACTTGGAAAAGCCTCATTGTTATTGCTGTGTTTTCCTGGCCACTACGATGTGGGGGTTTCGTAATTTCATAGGAAGTTGGCCTGTGAATCACCAACCACAACTCCTGCTCTGTACCACATTTTGAGCTGAGGGAAAAAGAGGAAAAGGGAAGACACAGGGAAAGAGGAAGTCACGAAAGGGAACACGCCAGGGGAAGACGGGGAAGCGAGTTGGCACGCGGACCTCCAGGTGCAGGAGCAGAACCTTGGTTCCTCCCACCATCCGCTAAGAGATGCGCTTGGACAGATAAGGTGATGCTTCTGCATCTTTCACAACAAGCCCTTGTTCCTAAAAATACACCATTTGCCAACAAAATCTTCTTTCAATTCCTTGGGCACTGGCTCACCTCTCAGCTTGATCTAATATACGATCACCCACGTGACAATCTGACAAATGGAAAGCCTCCAACAACGAATAGCAAGTCTTAGCCGCCACAAGCATTTCATTCTGCTTCCGCAACAACTTCGCCTCTCAGGTATGAACCACGAACAACAACAGAACTTTCCAAGAATCTCTAGTTAAGAGATCCCAACGAGAAAGCCAGAACTATTTCACAGCATTACACAAAGGCTGAAACAGTAGAGATAAACAATTACAGTGCCATTCCATTCATATTCCTTCAAAACAGTATGTGAGAATATCTCCTAAAACAGCTGGGTAAATATCTGTACATATATCTGCACAATTTCACAGAAAAATAGTTGTAAGAAAAAGCCTACATTTTTAAATTTTAAATATTTTAATTAATTAAAAAACTGTTTCTGAAAGTTTGTTTCCTTTTAAAAATATGATTTCATATTATACTTCAAACTATTAACTTATGAGTATATTGATGTGTCCTCTAGCAGGATTATAAAAATGTGTAAAAACTTCCCCTGGAAACAAAGGGCTGATATCTAAACCTGGATCTTCTGAAGTCTAAAGGGAAATAAATGGGGCTCAGAAGGCACTGGCCAAAACTTCTTCAACTACACAACAGTACCAACCAGTTGGGAAAAAAATCCTTTCAAGACTCAAGAAATGTATGGAAATTTAAGTGATAGGTTTCTATTATTAAATAATTATTATTTACCTGCATGGATTCATTACCCAGGATGTTGTAAATACTCTTATGCATAATTCAACAGTAATCAGTGGTGTTTATCTCAACTAACTGATCGTCTACAGACGGCCGTGCATTCATGATTTCAATGAAATTAACCTTCAATTCTCTACACTTCATTGTGAGAAGAGCTGGAAACAAGTTGCCAAAAGGAGACTCTCGGCACTGATGCTTTAGTTAAGAGAGAAAAAAAAAACTTGGAGCAAACCCATCTCTATTCCCCGCTGAATACAACCACTCTCAAAAGGAGCTAAAAACCTCCACTGCTTATAATGTACATGTGTGAAAAGATATCTTCTTTTTCATGTAAACAAGACATAATAATAGACACATTCCAAGAAATAACATGATGAAGTCAGTTCTTCTTTGTCCATGGGAAAAAGAATTACTCCCACGTTACACGCCCTCCTGTGACCCAGGAGAACACTACGAGCTGTGGGAGGTGGGCGCACTGGGGTGGCAAGCTGCCCAGTCCGCAGTTCCGACAACCTGAAGCCCTCCTGTACCTCGCCAGTTATTTTTCCCCGTTCAGGGACACACTGCATACTTCATTCTTACTTGGTAAACTTTATCTAGATCATTCCACAGGTGATACATCCATTTTACTTTCCCAGCAATCGCATCTGCCTGTTTTCAGCCTGCTTCCTTTGAATCCAAGTTCACACCCTCGTTTGAATGATCATGGCATGTGAGGGAAATGCCAAAGCATATCTGTCAGCTCCATGGGTTTCAGCCACTGTAGTGTAGCTACTTAATGATTTATGTTAAGCTGGGGAGTGACCACGTGCAGAGCTGCTGGGAGACGCTGGTGGCTGACACCGATTACACAAAGTGGGGCAGATGACTGCCAGCCGAAGACACCCCAGAGCGTTTTGTTTTCATCAGGTCACTGCACACGCCCACCATCCAGCGAATGAAAACGAAAGCGGCCTTTCTCTACCCAGCCACCCCCTCTTGAAAAGAAAAGAAAATCAGTAGAATACTGTCTGTTGTTGGACTTCTACAAATTGGATAATTTTCAAAGAAGAAATCATTGTCCATAGTAATTTAAAAATAACAGGTGATTTTATAAGCGCTCTTTCTGTAACTGGGCCGTTCTCTTCTGATTTATAACTACATTTAAACTTAAGTATTTCTAAAGAAGAAAAAATAAGGATCTTCATTTTTTTTAAAAATGTCTTCATATGTACAAGATGCACATTAAAGCATTTTCACAAGAAGTTATATGTCATTTAGGACTTGCTTTAAAATATAAGCCCATCATCCGCATACCCCCAAGCAAAGTCTTGACAATATGCTACATTATATTATTCTTTCCACTTCTGTATAGGCTTGAAATCTTCCTTTAAAAATTATTTGGAAATACATAAACATCGAATTTTGCATTAAATGATTACTTTCCCTAAACCAACCAAATCACTAGAGGCAAAATATAAACTATGTCTAATATATTTTTCTGTTAGAATTAAAGCATCAATTACTTTAAGTAAATATTGAACACATCTTCAAGTTTACTATAAAATATGAACACTGTATCATTCTAGTCTATCTTTGCTACATCAAACTAGTAATGTGTAATATTCTAAAAACTATTATTTGACTGTTAATTAAGGGCCAGTGAGATGGTATCTAAAGAAAATCTGTCTTAATTCACCATCCCTAATAACTAATTAGCAAGCAATGATTTTGATGTCCCTCATTTACATAATGAATAATAAAACAACAAAGGATGACTACGATGTTCAAAAACTTGCTCACCTTCCTAATTGGCTGTGGTATTTGTTTTATCATTCTGTCTACGTATTTAGATTTCAGTCTTGCACCTGTCATAACCCATCTTCTCAAAGCATTGGATTGCTACATTTTCAAAACAGAACAATAAACTGAAAGATTCCTTCATTAATCTTCCAACATGGACCACTTAAAAGTAAGTGAAGCATTATAGCTTAATTCAGTTAAATTTTCCATAGCATCCACATTCAAATGGAAATGGTATCTGTCAGCTTATTAGGTGCTGAGGATATTACATTATTCTCTGCGGAGTGCAGCAAGATGACTCACACAGCAAAATAAAAAGAAAATAGATTGAAATGGAATAAAATTAAGTGCTATAAAAATCAACTGGTAAAAATTACACCTGATAAAAAAACATGTACTTTCTCTAAAAATGATGTCTTGAAATAAGGTATATTTTGGTCTTTAGGACCAAAATGAGACATTTCTGATTTTAATTAAATCCAAGGTTGAAAGGCTGTCACTCGATATTCAAACAGCAACAACCTCCCTGGCTTAGATCACAAGCCTAGTTAACACTTCCCAGCGCCACTGGGGTCACTACTGAGACTACTGTTCTTTATGCAGTTTTCATTTTGCAGTTACCAAACTGGGGAATCCTAGAACAGAATTTAGAGATAGTGTTACATCAACACCTCATTTGGTAGATGAAGCAATGAAGGTTCATGGACTATCAGTCTTGCCTTCCTCCTGGATTGCTACAAATTCAGCATCCTCTGACATTTTACCTCCAGGCAGGCTGCCTTGTTGATGCTTTTGAAAGATTCCCTTATATCTGAGTCCAAAAATGTATCTCCTTCTTCACCCCCCATATACACACACATAAATCATACTCATATGCATATATTACAGAACTATCTTCCCCTTTTTAAGCTAATAGAAAATCCCA
This sequence comes from Sturnira hondurensis, assembly GCF_014824575.4. NCBI lineage: Eukaryota > Metazoa > Chordata > Mammalia > Chiroptera > Phyllostomidae > Sturnira > Sturnira hondurensis. The sequence continues at coordinate 434,206 of NW_028076783.1, read as the reverse complement.
AATGAGACAAGGTCCCTGGAAACTATCTTGGAATTCGGGGGGTGGGGAACAAAACTGCATACATTTTCAGCCTTTTGGAAGATATTGAACAAAATTGTGTGTTTAAAATAATTTAGTTCTGTTATACTAACCTCAAGGCTCTATCTACCAGTTGTTCCCAAACTGTTCTTAAGACAAAGTAGAATGAATCAAACACTCCTTAACTCTATTTTCAGGAGCTAGACTTTTTGTAAAAAAAAAAAAAAAACTGCTTAACATCACTAACTTAACTTCCATTGCATCTTTTTTTTAGCAAGTTCTCTATTAGGGAAGATAAACTGTGCTTAAAGACCCAATCACATTCATCCAATTTGAGATACCGCAATTTGAAAATGCAAGGCTGTAAGACTTCAGATGGAGAACGGTTGGCAGTATTAATACATGAGCTGTGTTGCCTTGTATTGCACCAGTGTGGAAATGGTACATTCGACCATGTTACCTGTTTGCTGGAAGCTAAAGAGAAAAGTTAAGTCACCCGATCTTTTCACTTAGCTAGCTAAGTAACACAAGAAACTAAAATTATAAAAATTGTAAAAAATTGTGTTTAGGCTGCATATCTACTTTACCTTCAAAATTTACAAACTGCTAAACAAGTGACTTTTGGATTACTCTTTAGGAAGTTCACCTCAAAATATATTTACAGGGGGTAAACCTTCTAAAGATAGGGCCTGTGTATATTTCAAACTCTAACATAGTTCCATGCTCTCTAAATAAGCCACCTGCAAACGCCCTGCGTTTGGTGGTATGCAGATTCAGTGGCTGGGGTCACCTGAAGAGGTTCCCCAAGGAAAGGCCAAGTATAAACGGCTGAGCTCATGATGCTGGAAGACAGCTCAGCATTCAGGCAAAGCAGCTTCTTCCCATGGAGTTCCCAGCATATCTGCAACCAAGGTCCTCACGCGGACTGGCCTGGATCTTCACTAACACATCAAAAGAGGTTATGTCAAAAGAAAGAGAGAGAGAAAGAAAGCAGAACAAGTCACAAAATAAATTGGAGTCCTTTCCACTGTTGTGATAACAAATCTACTCTCTGCTATAATCTCCTTCCCTCTGTGCAACTGACTTTCTTCCCAGGATTGAGGCTTACTAGTTTAAAATACTTTATGAGATCAATTCTATTGGCAGGACTAGATTTGCAAAACAGTCTAAAGTTGTAAGTATGTTCCACATAAAATGGTTTTGAAGACCCATTTTTACTTTCCAATTAAATCTGTTCACTACTGGTTCAATCTGGGCCATAAATACATAGTGTAGTCAAAGCCTTTGTTTTACAAGTCAGAGAACATATCTGATTAATATCTCATTTAGGGAGTGAGGCAGGTTTGCACTTCCACATCCACTCTGACTGGGGTGGGTTTCTGGAGTGACGGCAGTCAGGCAATGGATTTATCCTCCTTGACCTCTGCCACGCCGCACATGTGCTAGACATGAAAAAGCATGCAGTGTTTCACTAGAAATCACAAAGGATACATTGTCCCCTTGCAAGTGATCTCTTGCTGAGATAACAAAAACACAAAGTTATTGTAAGTCATACTATAGCTACATTGTACACAGATGTCACTCATCTTAAGGAATTTTCTATATAAAAGATGCAGGCACTGCAAAACAAAGATGATATTATAGTCTCTATCAATCACATAACTGAAGTGATCGAATTGGAGAAAGAAGGAACTCTATTCCGGGAGTTGAACATGAAGGATAAGGACATCTTGACTTTATAACATGCTGTGGGAACAGAAAGTTCACCCGATAGGTATCTTCTTCATGGAAAGGCTTTGATGGGACATGGCTACTGTATCAACTCACAGGTGATGTTCCCTGGGTTCATCGGCTACATGATGGATAGATCTCATTCTCTGTTATGATTGAGACAAAGTATGAAAAAGGAGGAGATGTGAGGATGATCTGATGAAGGCTATCATCTGTACCAGGGCAGGAACTGACATCTGAGAAGTACCATGCTTTCTTCATTGCAAAGTCCCTGGTACCTTGCAGGTACTTGTTGAATGTACCCAGTGAAGAAAGGACGGTAGCATCTAGGCTCAACCTCTGGTTCTTTTACTGACCAACTATATGGCCTGTATTTAAGCATTTAATTCTTAGCTTTCTTATCTCTTAAATGGAACTATCAACACTTGACTCAGTGGGCCATTTCACAGAATGAATAAAATCATGTAAGCTCCTAGTGTGGCACCATGATGCCTCGCAGATAGTGCTCAGTAAAGACTCAGTGGGAAAAGTGGTAGAAATAGTGTAATGCTGGGCTAAAACAAATCAACTTCACTGGATCAGTTATCTACCACCTGCATCCTTTTCCTTGTAGAAACTTACTGATCTTCTATGAATCTAGCTGGAAAAATTCTAATACCTCTATTCAATGTAATAATAGTTGTATGTCCCTTCTAAAAGCTTATGTCAACACCCTTTACCATGGTATCTTGTGGCTCAGTCTATAAACTTAACATTGAGTGGTTAACATTTCAGAATAAAGATTAGGCTTTAGTATATAAGGTACATATAAATTCCCATAAAAAATTAAATTTATATCTCAATACTATTTTCGGATACTAGTAATAACATTTCCAAAGTGGAAATATATTAAATTTACAGAGAAGATTGAAATTCTAAAATAATGTATAATTCCCATATTGTAAACCATGAGTAAAAAGGACCCACTATTTTTTGGTTACCTTTTTACAGCTTTAATCCTAATTCTGCTATTATTATGTAAAAACATATAATTTGTTAATTGGTATTATAATTATTATTATGTAAAATATATAATTTGTCATCTACTTTATTTGATACACATTTCTGTAATTCAGTGTTCTTTCTCTGTTCATTAATTTTTTAAATACTAAAATCTCATATATATTAAATTAGACAGTCCCATAGAGAGTTCAGATTTACTCATGCTATGCAATATTTTCTGAATTTGAGCACTCCAGTGAAGTGCCAAAACACATCTCCATCTGTGTCTATATTTACATAAATATAGATACATATATTTGAGAAAAGAATAAATGCAATTACCCATAAGAAGGTTAAGTATTTTTTTTTGCGTGCCCACTGGCGGCCATTTGGCAATTTGGAGACAAGTTTGGTTGTCAGAACTAAAGGCTGAAGGGGAGCTGCCAGAGGGTAGCAGCCAGGGGGCGCTGTTAAGCACCCCCCACACAATACACAGGATGATCCCCACAACAAACAATTATCAGGTCCAAAATGTCAATACTGCAGATAAGAAACCCTGGTCTACCTGAGAGTCTATTTAATAACATGGCCTTCAGAAATCAAGCTTATTTATGCGTTTGTGGCATTGACTTTTGCTTGTCTGCAGAAGTTTAAACCAACACGGTGGGATATTTTGAACACAGCTAATTTAAGTAAGTTTCTGGAATCCCTATCACAGACTTGCACCGTCTGCACCGGTGACCCCATTAATGCTATCTCAGACGCAGGCGGAAGCCCTCTGGTCCTGCCAGCGCCTCAGCACCCTGCACGGGGCGCTGAAATGTGAGCACAGGCTGCTCTGTCAGAGCTGCTGCAATCTGCAAGTCAATCAGGTCTAGCTGGGCCCATAAACAAAAACACCGCATCAATTACAGAATCTCCAGAATCACTGTTATGGTTTCATTGATTAATTCCTATTCACTTTCTCAACAGAGTGTTGCAGCAAGAAATAAAATAATTTAAATGACAACCAGTACCCTGAAGAACTAAGTGTCTAATTATAGCTGCTCCTTCTCCTTCTCAATTTGTGTCTTTCTTCTCTGTTCTCCTCCCCTGCTGCCCCTCCCCTCTTCTCTCTCTCTCTCTTTCTCTCTCTCTCTTTTCCTCTGCAGTATTAGCTGCAGGGACTACTAACTCCTCGCTGTGAGCAATACAATCCTTTTAAAAATTTTATATGTCAGTTATCTTAGGAGAAAATGTCTGAAATAAAATAAAATTGATTTGGGGGTAAGATATGTTAGTTGAGGTAACAACAGTCTGATGAATTTATTAAATGAACACCAATTACCTAACCCTGCCAGTGAATCACTTTTATTCTTCCACTTAGCCCCTATTAGAGCAATATTTAGTCTGCCCAAATTAAAAATATTAAGATCCATCCTCTTCACCACCCTTTCCTGGATAAGTTTGCTTTAACACAAATCTGCTATTTATCACTAGCCCACAGGAACCACTCAATGTTGTTTCCCGTCGTTTTCAGGGCCAGAGTCAACTTCTCAGTGGAACTCAGAAAGTCCCTCCTCCGTGGGGCCTTAGCTGCAGGCCCCGAGCGTTTCCTTTCCCCACAAATGCTCCTTGGCAACTGCCACTCCAGTCACACCAAACTGCTGGCAGTTCCTGGAATAGCCCCCCTTTTTTCCCCACATGCTTCTCTGGCTTGAAATGCACAGATACTTCAGTCTCAAATGTGCTTTCTCTTTCTCTTTGCCTAGTTTACTCCTTATCCTTATCCTTCAAATTACTATCCAAGCATCAACTGAAACTGCTCAGGAAGCCTGGCCTGGCCTGCTCTCCTCTCCTGTTTCCATAGCACCCTGGGGACCCCCATTCATGAGGGGTCCCACTGCAATCTCTGATGACCCTCTCACATGTGCAGCTGAAATGTTAAAGGTAAGAGGCCTCATCTGTGACCACTAAGAGCTCCTGGCAGTGTCTGGTCGAGAGCAGATAATGAACATGGTTGACTGAAAGCCTGAATCAATGAATGGATGAATGATGGTACTTTCCCGGGTTCTTTCCCCCACTTAACAATGGTAACATTTTATCCTCTCCTTGTAATCCAACCATCCTCAATTATATACAGATTCTATAGTCAAGCTATCTACTCACTGAAGCCTTCAAGGTTCAGCTTCAGAGTCTGTTACAATAGTAGCTAGTTTAACAAATATTTGATGAACAAATCAAGTCGTAAACCTCCAAAAATGACTGAATATACTTAATCCGCAGGCAGCAAGTTCTTTTGCAAGGAAAGGCTGTCTAATAAAAGAAGCAAATTCAGAAAAAGAAATGTGTATAAAAGCATAAATCTACTCGGCAAATCTACTTAAAAGGCCTATGGGTATTTACGACACCAGCATTGCAATTCTGCTGGGCTTGAAATTTCTTCAGTAAAATGTTGGAAGGAAAACATCGGCAATTATAACAGATGTCCAAGAAGGGTCAAGTATTGGCTAAGGAAGCCCCAAGCAGAATCAGTGCAGAGCCTGTAATTAGGTCTGGGAGAGAGGAGGCTAATTAAAGAAGACCTCACAGAAAGGGAGATTCCTGAGATGTCTTGATAAGGATGGGGGGGGCGGCGAAGAGGAGGAGGCCCCAGGATGCGTCCCAGGATGTGTGAATGACCTACATGGAATAAGCCATTGGATCGTACCAGATTCTATCCATTAAAATTTTTTTAAATTTGTATTAAAATTTAAAAAAATAGTACCACTGGATGGGTGCACTATCTTTGGCTAGCACTTAGTGTAATCACCAGGATTTGGGTGTAGGGCTCTCTTTACAGTTTTGTTATATTAGGGTACAACATGGGCGCTGCCTTTGCTTCAAAAAATGTGAAACATAATGGAGGAGGGGAGAAATAATGGAACTCTAATCTGATTACAAGTGCAAGACAAGGACCTATTCAAGAAGTAGTAGGGTGAACATCCTAAAAAAAAGTGACAGAATAAATATATTACAAACAAGAGATAATTAAACATTTGGAAATCGTCAGGACGCTGGCCAAGGTGCTTGGTTGCCATGACAAAGCCCAAAGAATCTACTGAAAACTTGATAGGCAGGTAACCAGGGAGAAGCTGAACAGGGAGGAAAAGGCCAATATTTTCAAGAGGCAGTAATAGTCCACTTTTCCAAATCTCTCTTGGGAATATACTCAGTATTGTTCTTCTTTGAGCTTCATAGCGTGAGTCTGGTGACTGCAGGGATGATTTACTAACTGTCTGAACCCTCTTCCAGCTTTTTAATTCACCAAGCATCACTGAGGAATTTGTGTGTGAATAGAAGGGGCCTGGAACCCACAGCCAGACTCACATGGCACAGTTGCATTCACTAATGTTCACTAATGCTGATAGAGGCTGTCTAGAGCCATCCGGTACCTTCGCCTTCATGCCTCCCTCAAATCCTAGAAGGGGCACTTTGGGATTCTGTAATGTGGACCCTCCAGGAGTGTGCTGAAGCCGGCTTACATTGGCTGGTATTAGTTGACTGTATGTATTGGTCCTCGCCTCCACATTCAGGGACTTCCCATTGGTTGCTTAAAAACAGTTATGCTTAGTATTTCTACCACAGAATCCAGCAGACATAATAAATCAAGGTGATTTTTTTATTCTCTCCCAGAGAGATGTTTAACATTTACAACATAGACAATCAGAAATCAACTATACATCTTATGATAATTACTAACTGAAAATTTTGACTGAATGGTATTTTAAATAAAAAAGTACATGAAACATGGAGAGAAATTTTGAAATTTGTTCAGCAATCTCTTAGCAAGAAATCAGGTTGGATTCTCCTGGTAAAGCAAGTATTTGGAACTTCCGATGTCATCTGTCCTGCCCCTGAGACTAGGTCAAAACATGCATTGTTCCTGCTAGGGTCAACCAAGAAGGAAGGAAACAAAGCCACTACTTGCTTATATGCGCAGATGATGTCTAAGGTAGAACAGGTGGTCGAATTTAAACTGTGTTATCCTGCGAATATAGGGCTTTACTCTCCAGGGGAGTAATTAACCTTTGTTCATAAATACTAAATGTAGTTTTTAAAGGGTCAAGCTGTTTTCCCTTCAGGGGAAATTAACCAATACAAGATATCTGTTGAGATATTTGTAAGCAACTGGTATCTTTCTATACACAGCATTAGTTTAAAAACCAGATGATAATTTTTTATAATTCAGAAGTCAACCCACATGGGTCACTGTATTCCTTTGATGGAAAGGACAGCTGAACCAGCACTTTCTTAAGCAATCCATAATCAGAAAAGATGCACAATATGTTCTATTGGTATGAATAAAAGAGAAAAGTTGAATGCCATCACTTAGACATCTCAAGTCATTCTCTTCGTTTCTATGAGCAAAGGAAAGATACCTATTTAGGTGGAAAAGTAATTCAACTTGGATATTTAAAAGCGAATGAGATACATTTTTTTTCAATAGCTTTTGTCCTCTTTTCAATTCTTTATTTTAATGATCCACTTAAATCACAAAAGATAATTTTCAACTCTACTTTTCTCCTCTTTACTCGTCTTTTTTTTCATAAATCAGGCTATACAATTCTTAAGGCAGTAATTAAACATTACACTTACTACCTTCATTAATACATCTATGTTTAAATATGAGTAAGTTGAAAGAATCTCTAAATAAAATATCAGGAATCAAACAAGATTACATTTATAAGTAGTGAATAAACTTGCATATAATTTTTAAGCTCCTTGAATCACAATCCACTTTTTAAAATTTTAATAATTCTTCCTTTATACACATTTGGACTCTTCATGGGATGTCAGAAGCTGTCCTCACCGATGTGGTATGAAATTTAATATTCTAAAGCAAACAAGTGCATTTTTTTCTTAAATAGCACCCACGAAAATACTCATTTCTTACTTTATGCACACGCACATACACATTCTCACACCTCCATCTTCATTTTCAACTTCTCTGGTGTTTTCTGTCCCACAGACCCTAGGGAGCCACATATTTCTAATTTCAGTGTGAGTTCTCGTTCCTCTATCGCCATCCATATCCTGATATGCTGACAACATAAGACAGGAGCCAACCTACTTCTGACTCTTTGTATCTCACTGCTTTGATCATTTTGTGTTTTCTCCCTGAGGCTGAGGTTTTCCTGATCAGTTAAAGTGCTCATTCACATGTCAGTCCACAACCAGGAGGTACTGTGAGAGAAGCAACATACAGAAACAAGAATAAAGTAGGAAAATGGAAAACACCTTGGGAGATTTAATTTCTCTGCCACTTTTCTACATATTCTTTCTCCCCCCAGAAAAAAAAAAGCACACACACACTCAGAACCCTAGTTATCACATGACTGAAACAACAGGACCCTCTAAGCCTCCCTCCCACCTTTGCTCTCGGTGGCCTTCCTGCCTCTCAGGCACGGGACCTAGGACCAGAGATAGGAGGGAAAAACCACCACTGTTTTTGTTTACATGACACATTGCCATGTTCTAAAACCCTCACAGCAGTCATCAGAAGTCATCAAGGCAGATGTCTGCTACCTTAATTCAGAGGTAAGCTTTGCCATGTGAAATGCTGGCTGAGGATCACGAACTAGTGAACAATGGTCTTGACTACAATCAGGGCTTCTGACAACTGGCCAACCTTCTCCCCGTGGCCTTCACGGAGGGTTGATGAGATCACCAACCGCCTCGACCAATCCTGAGGGCCTCCCCAATTACATCCTCCCAGCAGCTTAGTGGGGACAGATAAGGCACACTCTGTAATTCAGGACTGTGTGATCTCTGCTGAGAAGATGGGGAAGGGGAGCCCAAAACTCACATCAATAGGAAACAGTGAATTTGGAGACAGAACTCAGTCTTATTCCTGGGCTGTCCCTCCACCATAGGACTCACTGCATTTGGGATTCTAAGCATGGCAACATCACAGGGGAGATGTATGACTTTGAATTAAAATGTATTTGGAGGACTGTAAGAACACACACACGCACAGACACACACATGCAATACATACATACATATACACACCTCCTTTGGGATACGGAAAATAATTATGCTGATATAATTTTAAAAACTAAAATAAATCATTACTATCATAAAGTTAATGTCCTGAAAAATATGGTAATATTATTTTACTCCACATAATTAATTTCCATTTTCAAGGTGGATATATGCCCTTTTAGGGACAGATATTATTAACAGCTAAACATCCAACTCTTAAGAATTACAGAAAAAAAGAGAAGAAATATCTGTATACCATTTAAAACCAGGACACTTTAAGGGGGTCCTTTCTTAGGCAAACCTGGATTACTCAGCAGCATTCTTGCCTCCATATATATTACATTCTAGGATTCGGTTGTTTCTTTCAAGGAGTAGATACTGATCAAGATATTTTATAAAGGAGTAACATGCTTAACTCACAAAGTTCAGTGCTGCTGTTGGCACATAAAAACTGAGAAAGACACTTAAGTTTCTACTCAATCTCAGAAGAGAACAAAGTCACGGAGTCTCTGGACAGTCTTTATATGTAAAACACGTGCTGGGATATTTGTTTATTTCAGTTTGAGATGATAAAAATTGCACCTGGGTATAACAATACAAGCCAGGAGACTGCTGCTTCAGCACACATTTTAATGAATCAGAGAACAGTCTAAAAAAATGAAGCACATGAAAACAGACGCTTGCCTCGTGACTGTCACCAACCTCTGCTGTGCTGCACTAGGGCACTAGGTACGAGATTCAAACGAAAGCACAGTCTCCACTTCACACCACTGTGGGGCCACTCCGCACCATTCCAGGACTCTTGCTTCTTCCCATGACACACACAGGGTCATGCAATGAGGTCAGATGCAATCTCGCATGTGTTTGTATGTATGTACTGAAGTCAGTACGCTGCAGAGCCACAGTGGCCACTCCTGCTATTACTGGTCATCAGCTCACCTGGGCAGCAGGTACTATGCTAAAGAACAAGCTCCATGGTGACCCCCTGTGTCCTGGGGGGGGGGGGTGGAGCCAACACGTGGCAGCAATGTGTGACAGCTCATGCTGCTTTTTCACTCTGTGCTTTTGATTAAATTTATTTGAATATTGAAATCAGCTGGAAGCAGATTAAATGATTCTTGGAAACAAAGTACATTTCGTGGAAAATTTTCATATTAAATTGGTTTTGAAGTTCATACTTTTTAAAAGAATAGGTGATACTTATAGTCAGTATATTAGTCTAGATTGTGGACTGCATCTAATAACATGGCTAGCCTAGCTGTACCCTGCCATCTGCTCACTAACTAATGACTGCATTTTTCTAACAGAATGCTCATTTGACAATGAAAGAAAATAACATCTGAAGGAAAAGGTCAATTCTACAATCTTATCCAACTTAATTGTTTTTAGACTTCATGGTACCTTAAATCATGTGCAAATATTTTATGCTAGCACTAAAAAGTGAATTTTGTCTCAGTTTCCAGGATTATCAAATGCATAGTAAAAGGCCAAAGTTTAAAATATTCTGCTTCCTTTTAATCCATCAACATCAAATTGTAGTCACTCTCTAATTCTCAGCTCAGTCGAAAATTTAAACATTTATATCCTAAGCTCATAATCCTTGGCATTAAATGTGTAAAGCAAACTTAAACTGGACATAGGCTCCGCCCCATGTGGTTGCACACTCAAACTCATTTAAACCTTGCCTTCACACTACAGGACAGGTAATGTCATTGCCAAGTTCCAGGCTGCAGTATGAGGTCCACCTGGTATGTGAACAGAGGAAGTCTGGCTCTATGTCCCACTAGCAAATCGTGATGCCAGTTTTCTTCTCAGACATTTGGGTGGAATCGAGTGCCAGTCTTTTCTTTTTAATACTCTCATTGAGCTCTTTGCTCATTCCTTCCCTCAATCAACATGTCTTGAGCACCCAAATAAGTTCCATGTGCTAGATAATATAAAATATATACCTGAAAAACATAAAAATTTCTCCAGTAACAAAAACTTGAGGAGAGTCATTTTAACGCTCAGCTATTTGTGCATGCCATCATTGCAGCAATACTAGGTGAGCATGTACACCACGGTGTCAGCCACCGTGGGCACAGAGCGGAGGCTCCCAGTCTCTGCTGCACCCTGGAGACCTGGAACCTTGGGAACAATCATAACAGAAACCACGGCAGCGGGGTTCCATGGGGCCATCTCCCTCGGTCTCGGGAATGGAAAGACCAAGGGAGGCTGCTGGGAGGACCTGCCACTGCTGTTGAGTCTAGAAGGACAGGTAGTCCTTACTTAAGGAAACAAGAATGGGGAAGCTGTCGTGAGAAGGCAGCATGATGAGAAGTACACGTGTGAGACGGTGAGCTGTGTGTAAGAAGCCGCAGGGAGGCTGGAGTGCGGAGTCCAGACTGAAGGGCTGCTCCGGAGGGCGGACCAGGGAAAAGTACTGCTTCAGTCTGTAATTCCAATGAACTTAAAGTACCTTCTCATGCTTTCCTGGCCGTTCTCAGGAGAAAATAAGATGTCTGTGCAACGGCACAGCAGTCACAGTCAGTCAGTGTTTTACACTGCTTTTGGGTAATAGTGGTAAAAATATGAAAAATAAATATATGAAAAGCCATCATTTGCCACATTTTACTTATTTGAATATCTTGTCTCGCCCCTCAGTTCTTCCCTTCCCTACTTGTTTGTTAATTGAAATAAAACCAAATAGTTTCAGGAGGAATGAAACCAAGTGGCATACATTATAAACTTTATAGCTTTACATCATTTAGAAATTTAAACAGGTAAAATTTCAGTTTCAATATAATATTGGGTCTAAAACCATGAAAACAGTAGCTATAATCATTTTGTATCTACGGAGCTCTACTTTTTTTCAAAGATGATCATTTATATAAAAAGTAAAGAGTGGATTAGTAGCAACCATAAAACAAAGAGTAACAGATTTTTCTATAAATAGAGACATATTTACTATGTTTTCTAAATCAGAGGCTAAGACAACCTTTCACTTTAGTTTTTGCTTAGAATTACTTTTGCTAAGAAAGAAACAGAAAACATAACTCTTCTAACCAAGGGATCTGTGTTTAGAGTAGAGATCAGACAAAAAGTTAAAGCCATCACCTGATTTTATTTGGCTGATATAGACAGTGGTATAAACCACAGGATTTAGCAAACATGTGCTGCACAAATGTTTGTCTTTTTGTAAGTATTTTCTTTTCAGTGAAATGCTTCCACTTCCCACAATGAATTATGATTACAATTTTTATCTGGGTTTGGAAGTATCTACTCCTGAGGTCTAAGTTGTGTTTTGTTATGTCATAAGTTTTTCTTTTTAACCAGGAAAAAACAAGAGTCTGATTTCATAACTTTTCCCAGTCATCTGAACTTAGGGATTTGTTTTACAAACACCTTTTGAGGTTCACATGGGTAGCTAGTCAGCCTTCCACCCTGTACTCCCATGAACAGGCTGGGCTGCAAGGCCTTCCCCTGACAGCTCGGGCTTTGATACTAGTGAAATGCGTTAGGGGGGCGCACGAAAAGGGAGCTCATTAAGCAATATGTACATGGGCAAAACATGGCCTCTGCCCTCACAAAATTTACAGTCAAGATGGACAATAAGCAAAGGGAAACGGCAGGATTTAAAAATCAACACACAAAGGAGTGTGAACACAAGGCAGCGAGCCACCCAACAAACAAGGTGAAAATGCAGGTGGGGGCGGCGGGAGGTGATGCTGGGAGAGTGATCCCCTGGCTGAGCACCTTCTCCTTCCACCTGCCTCAAGGGTTGGGTTCATCTACCTGACCAAGGTCAACCTCTCTAGCCACTTTTTGACCTCTTCTCAACTTCTCCGAGACACAGTACTCTCCCCTGTCCCTACTTTCATGAGTCTTCATTCTTTTCCTCTTCAATGACTCCCGCGCCTTCCTTCACTAGAAAAAAGTTTCCGTGGGTGGAACAAACCTCCACTCTTCAATGACAATCTTTTTCCTGCCGAGTTCTTCCGCGGCCATCCACATCTTCTCTTCTTTTTATTACTGGATTTCTTTACAGAGTTGTCTAAATTTGAGTCCTACTACCTACCTTCCAATTTACTAGTGACTCAACTCGGGATCTGGTTCGCCAAGGGGATTTTACCTCCTGCCTCCCAGTTCCACTCAGACTGCTTTCTCAAAGGTTACTCTCCAGGCTAAGTGTCCTTTTCTCATTTCTCATCCTGTCTGTGGCAACTGGCACCAGGAATCACCCTATTTCTCTTTTGTCTCTCTTGACAATGTACCGTTTTCCTTTTCCACTACTTATAAATCTGCATGTTCTCTGTCATGTTTTTGGATTTCTCTCCACTCTGACTGCTCATTACCTGGAGATCAATTAAATCTCATTTATATCCCTCCTCTGACTGGAACACAGCCCGGTCCTGTAATATATGACCCTATCACATTCCGTGTGAATGACCTTCACACACTTTTTCTGTAAATTCCACCATCCCAAACCAAATCAGTTACCTGCTCCCTGGTCATTTTACCCAAAAAGTAAAAACACATCAATACCGTATTTTCATCACTATTATATGTTGTACATATATTTATCTATTTAATATGATGACAATATAAAAAGGAAGAGAACACACATATATTTCACTGGCAGTGCCCCATACCTAATCACCCAAACTATACACCTCCACACCACTTTCAGCTAATTTTCCTAATGCTGAGAATGTTGAGTGATAAAACAGTAGCATTGCACGAAACATTTATATGCTCACTTTTTCAGTACCACATCGATTTTCCTGAAATATCCTTGAGTGGGCTATGTGACTTTTATTGTTCAAAATGGACTATTTATGAAAAATAAGAGCTAAATAATTCCCTATTATTAGGATGACTACAAGATTAGTCCAAAATAACATTCAGCTTTTCTAGTTCAGTAATTTCCTCTAGGCTTTGTAGAAACAGCAAAAAACTTTCTACAGATAAAATCAACAGCTAGTGTTTTGATAAGATGTTTATTCAGAAATCCAAGTTTCCACTTTTTTTTAACATGTCATGGATATAATGTTACATTCAGCTATTCATTTACAAAATAATATGAAATAAGTTTCCAGTTGTTCTACTTGCTGAATAAAGCCACCGATGTTTGCATTTTTCTTAACTGCTGCTTATGTACTTTTCCAAGCTATGAAATAAGACACTGTAGGTAACACAAGTCAAAAACTAGCTCCATAAATTGGTACCAAGATAAATAAATGCAACAGCTAGAAATAATTACATAGTAACCCCTGAAGAACTGTTGTTCAAGTATTTTCGAATGTCTACAGAGCGTGTTTACACAAGTTCTGTTTAGCACAAGGGATACATTCCTGGGGAATGAGTCCCAAGAGACGGCATGATTGCCGGAACGTATGTTGATGAGAACTTGCTTCCTTACCGGCAAAGGCTCTTCTCGGCAACTTCCACCCGTTTATTTCTCTTTCTGTTCCCTGGCTCAGTGAGGTTTATTATGCTTCCAGAACACCCTAAGACTTCCAGGCCTTACATTCATATGGATATTTAGCCTGTTTCTTCAAACGTTTCCTCCCATAGTTAAAAACCTGCCATGACAATGTCAAGTCCAATGCTTTCTGTCACCAGCCAAAATGCCTAATATACTTTTGGGTGTTGCTGTCGCTGGCTAAATGGTTAAAAATATGTAGTGCATGGTGTTCCTTAATTAACAATTGCCATCAAAACCAAATGAAAATAGGGATTAAAAAACCACTAAGTTCTTCTAAACCACTGCACTTTCCTTAATCCATTTCTATTTAAAATCCATATTCTATTTATTTAGGAAGCTGTTACATGGACCAATGTTTATTTTTAGACTAATACTAACTGCCCTTTTGCTTACAATTTGTGTTTTCTCATCTAATGATTTCCAAAAGTTCTGTAAACATAGGATATTTCAACCTACATAAACAATGCCTTATAACCTACAAAGTCCTCACCCAACTATAGTCCTCATTGCTGTTACCAGAAAAGAAAATAAGAAATTTTTTCAACAAATTTTTAGAGTACTTTAAAATAAGCACTGTTCCCTAAAAATAATAAGCAGGAGGTAGATTGTGTTACCAATAAGCTTATCCAACCATTCATCTACTCATTCACTCATTGATTTTAACCAGAACATATTCATTTATTCAATAAACACGCATTGACTTATCTTGCTGTTGAGGAAATAATACACTTTGTTGGCATAGTGAATTCTACCTTTTCTAGTGTTTATTACACTCTTTTGGACAACAGAAACCAGTCTCAAAACTGTAGAATAAATTTTAAAGATGATCTTGATTTCTACAATTAATGACTTAGCTTCAAGAAAAGAAAGAGTCTGGACTCTTTCCTCCCACCCCACTATTCTTCTAAATGATTAAAATTCATCCTACTAATTATATTATAAAAACAATAATTACACTTTCAGTTTTAGTGCTCACAAGAGCAACATACAATTGTGTCATTAGTGGGCAAGTTTCAGAGAAAAAATGACTTTTTACGGTGTCATTTTAAACTTGCATATATACTGCCTTTGAGATAGATGCCTCCCTTCATAAACACGATGAAGCAGAAACCACCAGCGGGGCTGGGCTGTGTACTATCTCCACCGGATTTTATTCAGTTAGGGGGGCACCATGGACGCTGCGCTGCCAAGGGCGCAAGCTACACAGGTAGTTACAGGTGATTAAGCAGAGACCTGTCACAAGAGACTGCCTTACAGAGTCAAAGTCCAGTGATGTCGCCAAGTCTGTCCATGATTTTTAGTCTTCTCTGCTATAAAGATCCTGACTGCCATCAAAAATACCATCAAGAATGTTATGAACCCTAAGTAGAAACTGACCTGATTCCATTCAAATTAGTATATTTGAGTTACAAGTAGCAAAGAGCCTATTTGAAGCCTTAAGCATAACATCTGAAGACTTTAACATGAAATCTGAAGACAAACATAATTAAAATACCTTTGAAATGGAAAATTATAACAAAATAATTAAGGGATTATTTTAATTCCTTTTGAAGGTTCTGTTATTTTAAGAAATAACAATTTGTTTTTCAAAAATAATGAACTTTATTTTTTAGCCTGTTACCTTTCAACCCAATAAAGATACTTAAAAATATTTTTTGTCCTATAATGAACTTAGAAATCAAATTTTGCTCTGAGCTAAGATGTCCTTTTTAAGATTACCTTCTTCCATATGGTAATCTTAATATAGTGGAGTTAGGTAACAAACATGAGAATGTATTAAGTGTTTGTTTGCAAATATGTTAATACAGTTCTGAAACTAAAATTACATAAAAGAAAGTATAAACTCAATCCCTTAATCCTGGACTTTGAAAAGTTCACCCTTTGTGGTAGCGTGGATAGGGACCTGGAGAGCATTATGCTAAGTGAAATAAGCAAGTCAGAGAAAGACAAATACCACACGAAATCACTCATATGCAGAATCTAATGAACAAAGTGAACTAAGTGAACTAACAAGCGAAATAGAGACAGATGCGTAGATGGAGAACCGGCTGCCAATCACGGGGGGGGGGGGGGGTGAGCAGGGAGGGTCGGTGGGGAGGGATCGAGCGAAAAGGAAAAAGGACTGAAACTCTCGCTGACTCTCAGCTTTACCTTTTTATAAGAATGCTGGTTCCCATCAACCCTATCTTCTAAGACAGGAGGTAGAACAACCACTTCTATTAGAAACGAGGCATAAAATAAAAACAATAGCAAAAAGATCATAACTTATAACAAATCTAGAACTTGGAAGGTACTGTTCTGCATGGTTTAAGCTTATTAGTTTACTTAATTCACAAAATAATCCTGGAGTTTTTTTTTTATTATCCCCATGATAAAGATTAGATATATGAGGCCGAGAGAAATCTAGTAACCTATCCAAGGAAACACAAGCAATAAGGAAGTGGAGCTGGGGTTTGAGCCCTTGTCAACTGGCTGCGAAGACAATGCTCTTCATTGGAAAGTTACGCGACTGTGTGTGCATTTCTACTTAGACATGGCGTGAGAGTTCATTTCTGCCAATGATGTCTAATGCATTACAAACACACACGCACATCAACACACGGACAGTGGTTTAACAATACAACTGATCATGTAAATAAAAACAGTATTCTTGAACATTTGTCTGGCTTGTTCCATGTGGCAAACTTAATTTTTTTAATGGCAAGGTTCTTTAAGAAATTCCTGCATCAACGGCCGACTGCCAGATAAGTGGTGAAGAGGCTGATGATTCCCACACACCACTTACATTGTTTATAACATTTTTTTCTCAGCGTTGACACTTTTATTTCCAATGACAAAATTCTCCTACAGGAGAGATCCCACTGATGGTATATGTACCACTGCCTTGTGTGTTTTTAAAAGGGTAAAGCAGAGCAGATTAAACATCCAAGCACAGGTCCAGAGCAAGGGCTGGGAGAAGAGAAACCAGTACTCAGGTACCTAAGTTATTTCATGTGCAAAGGATTTTATGATGCATTTACCGTCTCTAAGTTAGTACATAGTGCTCCCGAATTTCTCAAACTTAGTACCTAATTAAAACTCACAGAACGGGTTGCCAAGATAAACTAAAAGCAGGCATCAGAAAAGAAGAAACAAGGACAAAAAGAAAAAAGTACTGCCGGGTGTTTCTACCTACAAATCACAAATAGTATCCTGGGTGCCCACATAACTCAGGGGCACAGAGATGATTAAAAAGACCCCCAGGGAGTTAGTATCTTGCACTTCCTGCTCTAGGCATGTGTGAGCCTGCACGTGTGTGAGTCATTTCCACCTGTGTGCATGTTTGTGCATTTAGACTGAGTGAGAAGAGAAGAAGAGTTTGCAGGCATGCTGGAAAATAAAAGCATGGAAGAAGCCTACCTTTCTATATAAAATAAAGCATGCGTGTGTGAGTGACAATTTTTCCATTCTTGGACTCAATTTTTTGTTTACTTTCATATCAGTGTGTGTTTTTCAAAGCCAACTTCTTACCATGTGTAATAACTTAGCACTGGATTTAGGAGTTTGATCTTGAGATACTCTGAAAAGAGCCACGCTATCTTAATGTTACAGAAGCTCAGCCAGGACATACATTCTTTTTCAATCGAAGGAGACACCAATGTTCATGGAAACATTTGGTTTGATTCTAACTCTTCGTTGAAGTTTTCTACACAGCTGACTTCCAGGTGCCAGCACACATATCCTGGGATTGCATGGGAGGGGCTGATGTGCCTGGTCTGAATCTACCACGCCGAGTAATTAGAATACCTGATCAGACACCGAAAAACACCATTATGGCGTTTTTCGCCATACACATTAATGACATATTTACAGATTCATTTTCCTCAGGTCTCTGACTTAAATATCAACATAATTGTTGAGGTTAACACTAGGCATACTTTTCTTTGTTCTTTTTAGTATGTTTTATGCTTTTAACGTAGACTTTGATTAAAAGATGTTTTAATCTTGTTATTTGGGGGGAATATACACCAAAAGAGTGCAAAATTTACAATGAAAAAACTCAAAATCTTACCAACTATTCCCCACAAATATTTCAGCTTTAAGAATTACTCTGACTTCCCACATCATCCACATGAGCTCCTAATTTTGTATTCTTGTACTTCCAATTATAATTTTATCATACTACATAGTTAAAACCATATTTTTGATAACTTCTTCATATGACTATACACATTAATGACATATTTACAGATTCATTTTCCTCAGGTCTCTGACACCAAAATTGAGTTTTTAATGCCAGCATACTATTTATAACCATGAAAAAGCCAATGTAAATGGACCTGAGTAGTTTTTAATTCTTGAAATATGTTCTCTGCTTGAAAGTTTTAATATGATTTGAAATACTTTTTTCATATACTCATTAATCAGGCTACACAGACAGTTTCCATTCTGCCAGGTCCCACAACCAGTCACTACAAAGATTCTGGATATTTGGCTCCCTGGTCCACCCCCGGGATCTGCCTTAACCCTTCCTGTGTCCCCGAGGGAGGCCCAGGCATCCTGTGCTTCCTGCAAGGCAACTAAGCCCCCTGGTGACTATGACATCCTTAAAGGAGTTATTCTGTCCCATTTCTGGAACTTACCATTTACTACCCACAATAATCCAATAGAATTGGTACTATTATTAGCTCCATATACAGATAAAGAACCCTAGAGCCCTGGCTGGTGTAGCTCAGTGGATTGAGCACGGGCCTGCGAACCACACGATCCCGGTTCGACTCCCAGTCAGGGCACATGCCTGGGTTGCAGGCCAGTTCCTAGCAGGGGACTCATGAGAGGCAACCATACATTGATATTTCTCTCCTTCTCTCTTTCCATTCCCCTCTAAATATAAATAAATAAAAATCTAAAATAAAAAAAAAAGAACCCTAGAGGGGTGACATAACTTGCTTCATATCATATGGTTTGTACAGGACTGAAATTCCAATCCTTGAAAGCCTTAGTTTTCCTTTAACTACTAAACTACACTCCTTTTCTCATCAGCGTACATGACATTGTGATTTATTCATCATAAATGGTACGGGTGGGGATGGAAGGCAGTGTCCGAGTCCAGAGAAAGCATGACTTTTGCTTTGTGGCTCCTGTTGTCGCTGTTGCTTACAGAAAGAGTGTATGTGTGTATGTGTTTCTGTTTTAAGTTTTCCAATCCCACAGACTTGGGTCTGAATTTGGGCTTGATCACTTTCTAGTTGTGTGACCTTGGGAAATGACATAATAACATCAACAATTTACTGGCTCTTTTCTATATGTTAGCCACTGTGCTAAGTGCTTGGCGTACACTGACTCATTACATTAAATGAAATATTCATAAAAGCCCTCACAAGAAATACTATTATTGATACGTTAGAGCAGATGGGACTATTCTGTGAGATGATAATAAGCAATAACCTTTCCAAGGTCAAATAGCCAGTGAGT
Organism: Sturnira hondurensis; assembly: GCF_014824575.4. Classification (NCBI taxonomy): domain Eukaryota; kingdom Metazoa; phylum Chordata; class Mammalia; order Chiroptera; family Phyllostomidae; genus Sturnira; species Sturnira hondurensis. Next base: position 414,549 of record NW_028076783.1, on the reverse strand, counting down.
GAACAGCAGCAGCTCAAACTGAGTCAGAAGCGGCTCAGGCAGAGGCATCTGGCTGGCACTCTGCCATGAAAGGGTGAGGACCAAACCTGGGAATGAGCACTCACTGAGAGTGCTTCCAGCTGAAAAGGGGCTCTGAGCATAGACACTGGAGCCACACATCCCAGGTTCAAATCCTTGTGTCCGGCTATGACATCTCAGCAGGTTATTTAACTTCTCTGGGCTTCGGTTTCTTCATTTCGTAAACGTAAAATAATAAAACTACCTACCTCAAGACGTTGTTTGAAGAATAAATGAGATGATTATTATAATGGGGACTGGCAGTGGTAGGTCATCAATAACTTATTATTAACTACAGAGATAACTTTAATTTTGAATAATGCCGATCCAGCTGACTTTTATTCCCACATAACAAAATAAATAACCAACAGGAATACTTTATTTTTGAAGTATGAAACTCCTTTAATGGACCATGAACATCAGTATCAGGGCTCATTTTGAGTCCTCTGTCAGTTGCTCAGACCACCTGCAGGTCTGTTCTTGTCTCTCTTTCCTGCGTGGGCACATCTAACATCACCAGTGACTCGGGTTTATTCATTACAACAGAGAATTTATGATATCATAAAAGGCTTACATTTGACATTTCTCAGTATCTGTTGTAAATATTTTGCTCACAGCCCACTGGCCAGGACAGATCCCATACTCACCAAGAAGGGACAAAGGGTAACTAGGAATTCAGAGGCACGAGTCTTACATGTTGAGCAATGGCACAGACACTTAGGGACACGAATGACGGGGTCAACACTTCACTTTGAAAAACAGGATAAGACTTTTATGATTCTCCACGAATAAGTGCTTCATATTTTTTTCTTAAATCAGTGTTATAAATTCCTGTGCCAAAAATATTCCAACTATTTTTCAAATTAAACTTCCTGAAAAGAGAATTCGTAGTTTACATTCTTAATTTTGCACACAGCTTTTTTCTTAGGTCCATTTTGGGCCTTGAGTCCATCTTGGACATCACGCAAGGGGTCTGGGTTACAACTGTGTCTCACAAGGAGTCACGCAGAAGGAGCCTGAGCATGGCCTATGTAAATGATGGTAGGTATCCAGTAAAGTCAGGAAACAATGGAGTTTGAAGTAATATTTCTAAGTCAGTGACCAGAAAGCATTTAATTAATAAATACAGCAAATAGCCCTGGCTGGTATAGCTCAGTGGATTGAGTGCGGGCCTGTGAACTAAGGGATCACAGTTCAACTCCCAGTCAGGGCACATGCCTGGTCTGCAGGCCAGTTCCCAGGGGGGAACATGTGAGAAGCAACCATACATTGATATTTCTCTCCCTCTCCCCTTCCCTTCCCTTCTAAAGATAAATGAATAAAATCTTAAAAGTAAATAAGTAAGTAAATAAATAAATAAATACAGCAAATAATTTCATGCAAATGTAATGTACATTCATTGCACTTTTAGGATGTCACAAATAAACAACTATCTTTAAAGATGCGAGCAAAGGAATTTTTCAAGTTTGGAAACAGTGGAAGTCAATTAAAAATTTTAGCTTAGAAAGAGAAAATAAACTGCTTTTATTTGCACAAACAGAAAACAAACTGCCTATAATTTGCACATTGTTCTTATTTTTCAATTCTAACCATTTAATATTTCAGATAATTGCCCAATTCACAGGATCATAAATGGAAATAAACAGCACGCCAGAAATTCTATACTTCCTTCAAAGAGAAAATATTTTAATGGTTCTTCAACAGTATTTTTCAAAGTCCCACTGTAATAAAACCCCCACTAAACAAGGCAGACATAAAAAGGAATTCAAAAGACCTCAACCACGCTCCAGTGCACAAGAAGCCCATGTTTGTCAGCCAGGCTTAGACACACTTGGTGCTGAAGAATCTCTTCAGTTCCTAGGATCCATTCATTACTCTGCAGAGTTGGTAAGGTGGCCCCTTGAACGTCGTACTGCAACTTCAGTAAATAGCACTGCATGGGCATGGACACTGGATCAGGATTCAGTGCCTTGGATCTGGCCTTGGCCCTGGGCTTCAGATATTTTGAGTTATTGGGCCTCTAGTTCTAAGGCCTTTATGGCGCCACTATTTTTTGAAATCACATACCTGTTCTGCAAGCCCCCAAAGTAATCACTAAACTCTAAATATCAATGGATTGTGCCCTGCTTTTGTGGAGTTACTTTATCGATAAAATATTAAATACAGTAAATACCACTAATTCACTATGTTCCATGAAAAATATTTTGAAGTCATTTTAAAGTTTTAAAGTAATTTTATAAATATCCATAAGTCCAATCTATCACTTTATCTTAATAGTTAATTAAGTCATTTAAAATGATATATGTGCACATATACATATATATTCCATTTACTCTCTTATCTCAGGGAAATATAAGAATCTCAGATAAATTTTTTAAAAAAGAAAATAAATGCACTCAGTAGGCTCACTTAAGAACAAGACATATGCCTACTTAAGACTGTGCAATACATTTTAAAAATGCAAACTCATAATCAATAGTAAGAATGAAAGCATTAAAATTTCCCTTTTCCAATTTTACATTTGAAATCTATTACCCCATTTACTATACTAGAAAGACTTTAAAACCTTCTGTCTAGTGGAAATAAAACTTAGGTATTATCAAGTGCAAGTATAATGTTGTTAAACACGTTTCAGTTTTAAAAATAAGCATCGCAAGTAAGCACTATCAGGAATAAATCGTATTTTTCAGTTTGTAAAGCTATTAGTATAAACGCTCTTCTTTTTCATCTTTAAAACTGCCATTACATTTTTGGTTCCTGAAGTGAAAGCGCTTCAGTATGACAGCAGCTAACAGCCTTGATTCCAATTCTAAGGAATCAATTATGAGATTAAGTCCATTGAAAACAAGGGGGAAAGAAGACATGATTTGAGAGTAAGGCCGCCCAAGAGCTCACATTAGCGGAAGTACCTTAATATCATTTCACAGATTCATGCCCACGAACGGAGGCAGAGTGAAGAACAAAGGGTTATAAATAAATAGGCACTGCCACAAAAGCTAAAATGCTGAAGAAATCATTTGTGTTGTTCACTCTCAGATGCCACACACTTGAAGGCCCCATACACATCCTCCATCCAGGCTGTTTACACCCATTTGGAGCCATTTTCCCCCCAAAACAAACTAGGACCGGGGGAATAATCCCCTGTTAAAAAACAACAAACTAAAAGCAAAGCCCTAAAAGAGAGAGAACTGCTACGTTTAGAATGCTAAGCAGTAATTTTTGACAAAGAACAACCATGCACCCTAGCACTACCAGTATCTGAGCTGTTCTTACTCCTTTTGGGTTAATGATGAGTTTAGGAATTTGGGTGGAAGAATTTGAGGATATAATCACTTAATAGTTTTTGTTTAAAAACATTAACAAGCAAGTAAACAGAATACAGGCTTTGGAAAAATAAATCTTTCCTGTTTTATTTTTAACTGTTTTAATTTTCAATTAGAGTTCTCTTTCTAGATATACCATGTACATTGTGAAGGAGACAAAGTGTTTCATAGATTCCAATGCTATTCAGTCTACATTAAACCCGTGTTTCAGCTTCTAAACAGCTTCCTAGAGAAATCAGAATCTTACCTTTACATACCTTCTGGAGAGGTTTCGTGATGCTTTGAAAATTCCTGAGGTCTATGTCAAACGGCCATTCTCTTGCTCCCAGGGTCTTAGGGGCTTGGAGCAATCCCAACACCTGCTGCTACCACTGAGTGTCGAGGCTAGGAAAGCTCCAGGGTTTTGCCAGCAGGATCACTGAGCCACAGCCAAAGCTTGGGAAGCCTTAACAACTGAAAGCAAGTGTAGAAGGCAACGTGGTACCCAGCACTGGGCTCAATTGTAGCAGCAGGGGGAGGATATTCCGGCCCTCACAAGGGTTTAGAGGCAGCCATAAGGGAACCCAAGGCTCTGTCAACGGGCAGGGCTAGGGAAGTGGGGACAGGGCCACACAGCAGGGGACCCTGGGGGAAGGGGCATAACTAGCACAGAGCTCAGGTAGCGCTTGAAAAGAATCACCAAAATTCCCCGACAGAACACAAGAAGCAATGGCGAAATGCAACAAAATACATGGAGGTAGGCCATTCTAGCATCCCCGTAAGACAGCCAAAAACACAGTGGACGGGAAATGGAGCTCTAGTTCTAGAAAGAAAAGTAAGGAAGACACATTATAGTATATGCCTACTGCATTCAAGGTTAAAAATCTAACATTTCATAAAATTCCTAAATCCTGCCACTATAACATTTATGTTAAGATAAGGAAATGTACAAATATAAAACGTCACAGGGAGCAAGCTACAAGGCAACAGAGGCTAAAAGGCAAAGCTGTCCCTCATTAAAGGAGAAAAGGAAAAGACGGAGAGAAGGTTAAATTGAAAAAGAAGTAAAATTGCTTTTAAAAGAAGTACAACATGTTTCATCAAATACATCACTTTCTATCATGAGCAGAGGAGGGATACTGAAGGAATTCAATGAGATGAGAGAAGGCGATGAAGCAGCAGCAGCAAGTGGACAAAGGGTGTTCCGAGATGAGAAGTGGAGAGGTCGTAGCAAAGGGAAGGAGAGAAGAGGAGGAGGAGCGGGCACTGGGATTCACTTAGTAGGTTGCCAACAAACCACTCATAGGTTCTCCCGAACCTGGGACTTCGTAACGTTCTCTTTTCCGTGGAGATGCTTACAGCCTATTAACCACTTCACAGTTCCCCAACTGCTCAAAAGCCTTAGTTTAGGAGCCCACCGAGTATTAAATATTAAACAGCTGCAAGAGACAGACCCTAAGACAATCTTGCTTTAATGAGCTGGATAAAATCAAATCAGAGACTAAATATAAACTCTGACAAAACTTTAGTAATCCCTAACACGTATCAAAATAAAAACAATCAGACTCATTTAGGAACTGGCAGTTTTTCAAGACCAGAAGCAAGTTAACCAACACTGTGTACTTATTTTAGAATTAAATAAGAAGAAACTCTACTACCTCAGGTATTTACTTATATTTTTAACCCAAGTTAAAAAATAGTAATAAATGATCTACTTTACTTGGTGTCAAATAGCTCAAATAACCTTATGTTGGAAAACGTTGGTTTCCATTCTTCACCTGATTCATACATATGTAAACATATAAATATACATGTTCTGATGTATATAATGTTATTACATGTACGGTTTAATGAACAAGCAGCTCTTGCTTGGGCAAACTCAGTTATGTCCATTAAGTCAGATCTTTATAAAATAACCCTTAATCTACAAAACAGTCAGTACTGCCTAGGCAGTTAGTATTTTAAATTTGAGAGAATCGAGATTTCATCAGAGAATGGGATGAGGAATCCAAATTTCCTTTTAAAAATACTTCCATTGTATAAACAGTGCCTAAGTTTAGATGTTGATTTAAACTAAAGCTTAACTTTTTAAAGCATATCTTGTCAATATGCTAGGTCTTCAGAAGTAAATATTTAGTGAACCCCTGAGGTCAAAACCAAACGGAAGCGGGTTTTTTAAATGTCAAAAATCAATTACGTGTTTTCAATCCCACTCATGAAAATCTGTTTCAGCAATCTGAACAATAAAACTAAAAAAAAAATGTTCAAGGGAAGACGAGGAAATGAGTAACTACTGCCAATGTGAAATGGTAGAGCCCATTTAGAGAGCTCTTCAGATGAGATGGTATGTCAGGATTATTACCAGTGGAAATAGGAAAACTGGTAATGGCTTTTTCAAAGTAAATATTATACCGCTACTGACTAAAGTATCTTACTAAAGTAGTAAGACCAGATTGTCTAAACCAGGGTTTCCCTGTTGCTAAGCATCACAAGAGGGCACATTTTCATAAATGTGCTCAATTGCACCCCTGCACCTAGTCTGGCAACATCATGGGTGCCCAATAAATATTGAACTGGCTGAGTGATGGCACCAAATGTTCAAAGGCACTCCTCAAAAAAACTGTGACTTGGGGGCTGGAGGATGGGTTACGGTCAAATAAATTTCTTAAAAATTAAACAGGTAAATTCTTCCCATAGGACTTCTCAGAGCCTTTATTATGTTACTATAAATTTCTAGACTTAACCTTAAATCTACCCTGTTTATGAAAAGACTATTCATCATCAATTAATTATTCTTTAAAAATGTGATTTATGCCTCTATGGCAAACTTAATATTTCTATATCCTCCAATCTTGGAAATAAAGACATAGGTAAACTATTTATTGGAACACAGTCATGTCCATTAAAAATTATAAGGTGGAAGAAATATATAAGTACTTCAAATCGCATAGTAGACTTAGTCAAAAAAAAAATGGCCTCTGGCCCTGGCTGGTGTAGCTCAGAGGATTGAGCACGGGCCTGTGAACCAAAGGGTTGCAGGTTTGATATCCAGTTGGGGAGCATGCCTGGGTTGCAGGCCAGGTCCCCAGTAAGGGGGAGCGTGAGAGGCAACCACCCACTGATGTTTCTCTCCCTTTCTGTCTCTCTCCCTTCCCCTCTTTCTAAAAATAATCACGATGAGGTTTCTTTATCACTGATGTCCCTGACCCATCCTGTGCAACTATCTAATATGGCCAGTATCTTACAAATTTGCTTACATAATTAAATTGAAAAGAATATTCCTGGAAAGTGTTAAATTATGCAAATTCAGTGATTTCTTAAATTAAAATTCTATACCATTGTGAAAAAAGGAGGTGCTCATTTAGAATTGAAAGGAAGAATAATTGCTTTCCTATACTAGAAACTCATTTCTTAAAAACTACTCTGGGTCCAGTGAAAAACAAAAGTAAAGATCAAATAGTGACAGAAATTCCATGAGAAACTGTGCCACCTCGACTAAGGTCACGATTAGTATCTTCAAGTAGTAAAGCCAGGAAAAATATATATATATGTATACATAAACTTTACTTATGGAATTGACGCAGGATCACAGGATCAGGTCACTGGTGATAGAACCATGACTTCTCTCTAAGACAACATGCTGATGTCCAAAATAGCAGAGGCCGTTTTCCCACGGATGCCGTCTCAGTCCTTGACAGAGCAAGCCTACCCAAAAGGTGTCAGTTCACTGGCTCACCGTTTGCCTTAGTCACTCACCAGCATCCATTAGCCAACTCCGCGCTTTATCTTCAATAGATAAGATAGGGCTTCTTCTTGCCATGGTGCCGCGAAAAGGATCCAGAAGGTTCCCTTAAACATTTCCTGAAACTGCTGCAGCACCAAGAGTAAAGATATGCCAGGTCAGCCACGTTTCCTTCCCAGCAATATTAGCAGCGGCAGCGGCAGCAGAAGCTGGAGCAGACCATTTCGACCCAGCTCCTTGCAGGATGGTAGCCAAGCACTCGGTTTACTCTGCACCTAAACAGAGTTTACCCCTCGGTTCGCACCTTGCCAACCGTGTCCAAACAGGTGTTTTCCTGGGATCATGCTTAAAAGCTGCTCCCAAACAAGGCAATAAGTATACAGCAACTGTGAAATTCTAAGGTTTTAATTCTGTGGAAAACATGTTCTCTTAAAGGTGTACCTTAATATTAAAAAGGCTTGATGAATCCTTTTTAAAATTTCATTCACCTTTCTGGTCCTAGTAAGCAAGTGGATTGCCCTAAAGTTTCCTGTTAATGAAAGAGGGGATGTTACCATATAAAAGAAAGGGCACCATGCAATTTTGGTCATTTCTTTCCTAATATTCTATCTGCCTTCCTGGCATAGAATCACTTTTTTTTTTTGCCAATGCAAATGTTTTCATAATCTTTACAACACTGCCAACAGATGGGGAAATATCAGGTCTTATGATCCTTATGCTACAGAAAGAACAATGACTTATTTGCTTCTACCTTTTACTCCCACTTTGATGGTATGGATGAGTTCGTCTTCTGCCCAGTGGTGTTCAACTTAATTAGTGGCTAGAATATGGCTGAACAATAGAATTAAGCAGGTAATGTCACCAACAAAGCATTTACTTTACGTAACTAATTTATTCAGAGCTAAAATCTTATGGATATAAAAAGTATCTAGGGATTTTAAAAATTTGCAGTGCCTCTACAAATGATAAGTAAAAACAGATTATTTTCCTAATAAGTATTTACTTATTAGGGAAAAATGATGAACTCCAAGATATGTGTTCTCTGCACAGTGGAGAGTAACAATTCTAATTGGCAGCCCTGAAACCCTACGTACACAGACCCTGAGCATAATATGCTGCTCATGCATTAATGTTCACTTCATTGTCAAAGCAGTAAGAAACTTCACAGGTTCTCTTCATCATCGAAGTAACACAGACAATAGCTAACATTCTGAATGGTCATGAAGGGCCCGGCATCATTCCCGGTGTTTCACATGTGTTGTCCCATTTAATCCTCACAGCAACTACAGACCGGACACTGTTATTGCCCCATTTCGCAAATCAGGAAACTGAGGCTCAGTCCGGTTACACCCCAGGTTTAAGGGCACAGAGCTCCCACGTGATCTGAAGCTGTACAACTCCAGAACCGATGCTCTTAAAGCATTTCACTAAAATTGCAACATGAGTTCTGGTTCTCACTAATTTGTATATTGTAAGTTTGCTTTTAATAAACAGACATTAGAAAACATTGACATAAAATGAAGATTTCATAATAGGTAATATATGTGGTATTGAATGTGTGCCCTCAAGGTCTATCAGTCCTTTATGTGTATTAATTTATTTCAGATTCACAACCCAACAAAGTAGACAGACTCCCAATTTGGTGCATATCTGAGGGATACAAAGCAGAGAGTGCTTGGTAAACTGCCAGAGATCAAACAACTACCAAGAAATAACTACTAAGTAGCAAGTGTAAGTCTTCGATCCAGGGAGTGGAACTCCTGAGTTATGGTTTTAAGCCTGCACCAACCCTCTACTTTCTCTTGAAAGCTGATGGCATGATCGACACATAAAGAAAGAGAGTAAGGAATGTCAAGTTTGGAGAGAACCCCAGTGGGAGGAGGGTGGTCCCCCATCCCTGTCTCTTCAAAAACTTAACATGTATAAAGTACATAAGCTTATATAATACACAATTCCACATCCATTCCTCTTCATGCTTACTAATTTAAGGAATTAACAAATGCTTTATGTGATTCTCAGATTTTAAAAAAGTCAAGGACAAATGCAGTTTTAGCCTTTTTTCAAGTGTATCATATCTTCAGAGGCACTAACAATAACCTTATTATCATCACAGAGAAAGTCGTTCTGTTTTGAGGGATTATCATCACTGGCAGTCATTTGTATATTTTACTCCCATCATTGGCAAATAAATGTAATTTTGTGCAGGGCCAAGACAGTAATTGGGAGCTTAGAAGAAGCTTTAGAAATCCATGGATCAAAAGAGCATGATAGAGGACTCTTTAAAAAAAAGAAAAAAGAAAAAAAAAACCCAGGGATCATCCCTTGTGATGAGAAAGAACTAACCCTGGGCGGAGAGACTTGCTTGAATAGTCAGCAGCTGAAATGGCCTTCCTAGAATTTGCTCTTGGGGACATAAAGCCATCTGGGTCATCTCAGACAGCCCAGATCGAGAACCTAGGGTTCCAAATGTAAGATTTAAACCAATGAAGAATACTGAAACCAACCTATCTCTTTAACTGGGCAGCAAGCCTACCTCTCTGGACTGATTTTGGTTAGCTTCAACTGTTTTGGCTTTAACCAAATATAAATTAGCACAGGAAACCATGAAAGCTTCATAAAGATAATACAATCATGGTGAAGGCATCAACCCTTTGTTAGAATTTAGCCACAAAAGCTGTAAGAAATTGCAGGCATTTGGTGACATTTCGCAAGAAGAAATTTAGGTGTCCGTGTGGCAGAGTTTAAGGTGATACATTCAGGTCTATTTACATTCAATCGTTTTTATAATCAAAAACGTCCACAGAAGGAAGATGTCAATTCTTTACCTCTTTCTAGACAACTATCTGATTGCAAAATTCTTGAGCAGTGGTATTATACACTGTACCCACATAAGCCTGGTCTTCTCTTTAGCTGAAAACAAGATTTATTTGTCTTCAATGTTAACACTGAATGAACGCAAAAATTAATCATAAATTCTAAATACAAGTGAATCTGTTGGGTGAGCAAAACAAAGTGACCCCATAGACTTTTACATAAGACACATCGTAACACATGATTTTTATGACCTTGGCAATACAAAGTGATACACTGGGAAGATCATGACTTACTTATGCAGTCATACAAATATATATATTTGAATTTTTCTGACTGCTAAACTTATCTGGTGCAGTTACAGTTCTTATTTCTTGCTGATGTTAATAACAGTGCAATGAAAAACAGAAACATAAGTGTGTGATCACATATTACTTTTAGAAAAATCAATCAATGGAAGTTAGATGAATAAAGTGACATCTTAGACTTCAACTCTAATTGGGCATACCCCCTTCTCTTTAATTCTTTCAACTTGGCTTTATCTGGAAAAATACTATTCGAGGTGGAACTCAGGTCAAAACAGGTGAAGTTGCAGTGAGCTCCCCAGCTTCTCCTAGAAACCAAACAATGCACCAACTACAACCAATCCCTAACTAATACTAAGCCGGCCAAATATAAACTGGTGACCTAAAAGTGAAAAGCTCTAATTATGCATTACAATTTCCTGAGTCATTCTGTCCTCACAACTTTATGCTTTAAATAAACCTAAACACTGGCTAAAAAAAAAAAATCTACAAGCAACTCAACAGGACTCAGTGTTTCCAACCCAGGAGCAGGAAGAGCTTTCAATGTTGGAGATAACGTTTGTTTTCGGTAGTTTGGAAAACAAACATTTCCTATGCAGTTGTTCCCAGGAGACAGAGAGTATGTGTAGGGAAAGCCTGAAAGAGTATCTGTGTTTTTGTGGGTCTGGGTGGAGAGGGGAAAAGAGAAAGAAGCAGGGAGTGGGGGAAGGGGAGAGAGAGAGATTTTGTTCAGCAGTAATTGGTGTTCACGTGTTCACATAAACTGCTTATTTGGGGCTGGCGTTAGAATTTATCTCAGCTAATCATGCACGAGTGATCCATGGAAGTGCTGCAGTTTGTCCCTAAATCAACAGGAAACGCTCACCTGATGGTATATCACATTTCCATGAATCCAATGATACAGAACGATATAGTCCACATGGTTACATAAAATAATAGAAGTCTTGAATCCCTAACTTAGATAAATTTTATATCTTTTTATCTTTTGGTATCTATTTGTGTAATGAGAATGGCAAATTCTCATTACACAACCTGAGTCGGGTGTATTATTATTCCCACTTGACAAATGAGAACGCTTGGAGATGTTGAAAAAAGTGCCCCGTGAGATCTGTCCCACGAAAGCCCAAATATCTTGGGTAAAAACTAGGTACTAATGGGATTCCACCAAGCAACACACACACACGTGATGTTTACTATTTCATTTTCTCTTTGTAAGGACCACTATACATGTGAAATATAAAAAATACATGGACAACAACTGAGAAGGGTGGAAATGGGAGCGAGGGGGGAACACAGGGGGGTGAGGTGGGATGGGAGTAATAGAAAACTGTACTTGGAAAATAATTTTAAAAAATAAATTAAAAAAAGAATTCATAAAAATAATTCTTAAAATATTTGGAGATTACAATTCCTTTAGTTGTCACATAAGTAAATGTACAGGTGCAAATTATTTCACACCAAATAGCATACATATTTTAAGATGCCCGACACTTTTATTTTATCCAACACTTGAATATAGTAGAACCTTAGTTTGTTTCAAAAGGGAGAGATTTTCTTTGTGCACATTTGACATCGTAGGTGGCTGAAGAGAAGTCACCTCAGCTGAAGGGAAAAATTCATTCTTTTATTTTTACAGGGTTCTCTTATTCCCCAATAGAAAATTTTCCCCATTTGTTTTTGTTTTATTGTCAATACAAATGTTGCATTTTTTAATTTAATGTGACCAGCATTATTCCCTTTTTTTCTGAAAGCGCACTTTTGTTCTTGTAACATGTCGCTTGCTGCTCTACATTCCTGTTTAAAATATTCCTTCCCCTAACTCTCCACCTTTTCTTTTTCCTTCCAGAAGTGACTAATCTTCCTGTTATTCTACTCTGTCAGTTTTTCCCCTGGTAGGTATTCTTTTCATGTTGTATAACAATTACTTTTTACCTACTTCTTTTCGAACTTTATGACTGTATCCTTGATGCTAGCTTTCTGTTTCAACAAATTAAAATCGTCAATATCTGCGTGTTAAGCAAATTTTTGACAACTTTTGTGCTATGCAGATCAAGGTTTTTCCCTCAAGTCAAAAACGCAAGTATTCTTTCAACTGACATAACATAAATGCCCATTCACTGATCTTCAAAGGTAAACTCAGTCTAATCCTCAGAGTTACCAGATAGCACAACTAAAGGGCCATGCTTTTCATCTGTTTTACAAATCTTAATAAGGTGTCAGCAAAGCAAACACAATACCAACTCCAAACATCTCTTGCTTCCCAGCACTTTTATCCATAACATCATAAAACATGTTATCAGAGACTTACAAGCAGAAAGTCAACTTTTTTCATCTTCCCAATTTTCAATGGCAAGAAAATACTTTTAAGTATATGCCACAAGGTAAAGTTCTTTTGCATCCTGCCTTAATCTCAAATAATCAGAACAGCTAAATGATACCAGCTTAGCATTAGTAAAAGAGTTTCTATTCTCAAAAAGATATCTAAGAAGAGTTTTAGAATTATAACGACTACTTAAATAATATTACCTAAAATTTACAACATAGGATCACACACCTACCAAAACCATGTAAAGCATAACCTCAGGATTACACAGTACATCTTCTGATGAATTCAGCATTGATTCATGGTCACTATCTCAGAATGCAGTCACAGAACCCCCTGGAGAAAGGAGCGTCTTACTAGTCCCATTCACACAGGCTATGGTGATCCAAAAGCTTTAGAAATTCTACATTCTCTAAAATACAAAAACACCTTTAAAACTCCTAAGAAAACACTTTAATTAGAGGAGATAAAGACAGCCATAAAATGTCAGCCTCTCTTCCCTATGACAGAAGTCGAATTCAGTCCAAACATTCGCTAATGTTAAACTAGACAGGATCCTGTCATTTACTTTTCATTTTGGGGAAATCCCCATTATTTCATCTTCTTCTTTTCCCAAATAATAAAGATGTCCTTGTCTGTCACATGCAGTGACATATGGAAATACTTCGCTTTGGGTCAGCAGAAACCACTTAGTTTTCCAATCCCCTTTTTGTCCTGTTTTAGACACTAGGCCCAGAGACACTCAAAAGCAGCTAAAAATACTGTATTTAAAACACGTAGCATAGAACACGAAGTACTATAATAAGCAAAACAGATTCAAAACATGTTTGCTTTTTAATCACATCACATTCTGAGTAGAAAGCAAATCCAAACTACATAGTCCATGAAAAAGCGGAGCACAGAGCTACACCCTCTGCAGTTAGCAAAGTGCTCGCCAAGGAAAACCATGCTCAATAAATAGCCTCTGAGTGAATAAATTCCATTATATAGAGATACAGTTATGGTAAAAAATAAAAAGGGGGGTTATTTGGCACCATGGAAAGTAATGTCATCAAAATGCATTAATCAAAAAAAACTGGAGAAATAGTTCAAAGAATTTCCCCAAGAAAACTTTTGTAAAAATTTGTTAGAGTACTTTAAGCATATCTATAATTACATCTGTGTCTTATACTAGAAGATAATGTCTGATTCTGAAAATTGATAGAATCATGCATTTTCTCCAGCTTCCTGATACAAACCGTGTTGTGGAGTTGCCAATTGTTACCAAGGTAAAGTTCTTTATAGAAAAAATACAGGTAATAACTACAGCGGGGTGTCATAATGAAAATCCCTTTAAAAACCACAGAACGATGAAATAATCAACAATGGGGTAAAACTATGGGTTCCAATTCTGATGAACAACTTCCATTGGGTTGGCCCTGGCTCACTAAATCATTAACATAATTTTATTGACCAATGTCATCCCAATAAATTCAACAATTTTTTTGAAAAACAATGTAAATATGTAAAAATAAGTAAATAAAATGTTATTTATTTTTTAAAAGAGTGGAGACAAATGAAATTATGCCCTCCTGGTGTGGTGGGATCAGAAGGTCATAGCGCCATCTAGCAAATATTCCTGCCAAATAAGGATGTTAAATAAACTCAATTCTAGCTTTATGTTCTAACTACAGAAAATATGAATGACAGAAGAGCAAGTTAAATGACACAGCAGGGAAGCAAGTAGCGAGCTAAGTTCAGGATCTCAGATCTGCTCTAGAACAATGATGTGAACATTTCTACAAATAAAGGCATGGATGGGGAGGTATTATCGTGGATTAAAAGAGCCTTAAAAGACGTAACATACAAACAAAATGATGTGTAAACCTTGTTTAGATGCTGACTTGAACAATCCACCTATAAAAAAATACAGGTGTGTGAATTATGAAAAACTAAACAAGGTAAAATTATGTAATTTTATATAATGAAAATTTCATTTTACATAATGAAATTATTGGCAATTTGGATAAACTTGAAAGTAAAGTTATATTTAAAACAAGTTCTTACATGTTAGAGATACATACTAAAGAATTTATAGGTAAAATGATAAGAAGTCTGAGTTTTGTTTTAAAATACATACTGGTAAGAAATGAAGCAAGATGGGCAAAATGTTGACTAATGTGTATGGGCATGGAGAGATGCACAAAAAATGCTGACAGACCCATACACTGAAGTTATTCCGATGTTTCCTCTAATTGTAAAAACTATTAAAAATAGAAAGAAAAAGAAAACACTAGAAACTTCCCCTTGTATTTCTGACCCAGGGTCACAAAACCTGAATGACAAAGTGGGCTTTGCGGCTTCGATCTGATTGGCTGACCCGACTAAATTCAGTGACAGCTGTGAACATAAATGTGTATATCTGTAATGGGGAAGTAAAAGTACTACCTAATTCAAGACATCATATGTATGTAAAAGTAAATTACAAGCATTTTAAAAATCTAAAAATCTAGGTTCCACTAGTAACATGCTTTGTGTATGTACCTTTGCATGTCACATGTAGACGTATTATGTCTTCAGCTACGTAACAGGCCTCTGTGAGCAAAGTCCACATCTAGTGCCTTCAACCAACAACCAGTCCACGGGTATCTCTTGTGGGTATAAGGGCTTTCAAGTACTCCCCTAAATGGTAAGGACATAAAGGTAGTACATCCCAGGCCGTGCTCTCAAATCCAGATGTGGGGGGGAGATGCAAAATCATGATTCACACGCCAAAACAGTCACAAAGCCAGGCATTTGGTAAATGACAGAAACAAAGAGGCAGCAAAAGAGCACGGCCGGCCCCAAGGTGAGAAGTTTCCTATCGGCCATATTGTCTAAACTAAAGATAAATATTTAAAAACTTTGCAACACTCATAAAGGGAGAAAAAAAATCTAAGTAAAAAGACAGAGAGAGCAAAGGACGCTAGGCTGAAACAGCAACTGAGGACTGTGGATCATACCCAGTGTTACAGGAAGTAGGCGTCAATCAGTGACCCATTGGACTCAGCAAAATGCTAAGCACTTAATAAGAGATCAATAAATATCTATTAATTTAGATGCAAAGAGATAAGACATAGCACCATTTGAGCACTCATTGTGTACCAACCGTTTGGTAGCACACTGAAATAAATGCATTTGTTACTCAACCTCACGTCAATCTTGAGGTAGGAACTAATATTATCTTTACCTTACAGAAAAGGACGATGGGGGACAGAAGGGCAGAGTAATTTGGCCATTCAGTTGGCAAATGGGTACACTGAGTGATGCTCTCTGAGAGTTTCAAACAATGTGGAAAGAAAGTATCTGGAAACAAAATTCCACATGGCTATTCCACATGGTCAAATGATTTTTAAAATGATAGAGAAATGGCACTGCTAAGTGTTTAAGAAGCTCTCTGGGGACGGGAGAACCCTAAGTGTTAGCATTTGCCAATTTCCCTGGTGTAAATACTCCCACTGTGGCCAATTTCAAGCTCCCAGCATGACATCACTGAAGACTGACCTGGGAAGAGATCCTACGTGAGCCAGCTCCAGTGCCTGCAACCTTCAAGAAGGTGTAAGGTAGAGAGTAAAATTAACAGGCTAATTATATGACCAGGAGGATAACAAGTAAATCAAAGAAAAGGTGCAACTGCTATCTCCATTTTTTATAGGACTCTGTATGCAACTAACAGTTCATTTACATTAGAAATTAATGAAGTGCCAAGGAGTACAATGTACTGTATGAAAGGCAATGAGGATAAACAAGTAATTCACAGGGATTCCTCAAGGAAACATACATTTTCTATGAATGACAGAGTTGACATTTTAAAAGTATTTTTTCAATGTTATTAATGAACTATGATTAGTAAATGATTTCCTGCTGAACTATTCCTCCCTCTGCGAGCACACAAGAGGATTCATTTTCATCTAGAGAAGTTGAAGGGAACTATTTTGGGTCAGCAACAGACATTACAAACAAGAAGGGGAGGGGGAGACTTCCACATACCTTGTTCTGTACAAACTACCTGTCATATAAAAGGTGTTGGTAGATACTGATCAGAAAGAGAGAGTCAAAAAGCCAAGAGCAAAACTAAATACATATATCTTATTTGTATGTTAAGATACATAGATACATATGAGATTTCAAATTATTAATATTAGTATATTTAAATTACTGCTTTAAAAACATTCCTTTAGGTTGCTGATTTAATAATAGTGTTGAATTAACCATGATAGTTAGATGAATTTTATGTGTGTATAAAAGGGAGTTAGAGTTATGAATATTAATATATTGATCCTGCCCTGGCTGGTGTGGTTCATGGGATTGAGCACCCACCTGCGAACCAAAGGGTTCAATTCCCAGTCAGGACACATGCCTAAGTCATGGGCAAGGTCCCCAGTAGGGGGCGTGTGAGAGGCAACCACACACTGATGTTTCTCTCCCTCCCTTACCTTCTGCCTAAAATAAATAAAATCTTTAAAAAATATATTTATCCTATCTCATCATAAAGTTCCTATGTCATTTAACAATAGTGTCTAATTAATAAATATATCTAGATAAATTTTAAATAGAATATAAAATTTATTTTTACATATAGAATGCAAATATAATATTAGAGAAACAACTGATGATTAGCAAAGCAAAAAAAAAAATTCTACACAAATTTATTTAGATGTCCAGTAACCTGAAACCAGTGTGCCCCCACTTTTGGACTGTGGCAAGTCTAGTGCTGACCTGTGATTGCATCTGGCTCTCGAGAACCTCCAGCCTACGTATGTATCAGTTAAGAAAATCCCGGAGTAAATGAACGCCGCTGGACATATGTGGTTTGTTACCCCTGCTATTCAACGCGTATGCTCAAGATATTTTGGGCGTTGTTAGAGTTTGCCCAGGTATGTTGCTTTCTGATGTTCTTGTCTCAATAGTAGATCCCAGACATCTTTTATCGGGTCAATTTAACCATTGATTTTTACTCATGATATTTATAAATGGCAGAAAAATATCGCTTTCTCAGTTTTCTGCCTTAGGGGAGAAAAATTCACAGAATACGTAAATAGGGTCTTTTAAATCAATCAACACCTGCTTAGTACAAAACTCAAACAACTAATTTTATTACTTACCTAAATTGACACGTTTTTCAGCCCAGTTATCAGGCTGAGACGAGACTACAGCTGTGTATTAATTATTTTTGTGATATGTCAATTAGCTGAGAAGCAGAAATTCAAGTCAAATAATTTTAGTGCTCTTTATACAATGCTAGTTTTCATTTTCTTGAAAGAGAGGCCTTTCAAAGAGGTGACTGTGTTGATTTTTAATGAAATGTATGGCTTAATTTAACTATAATAACTATAATTAGTTTAATAGATTTTTAAAAAACCTTATGTGTGGGCAAGGAAGGCTATGTATGGATCAGGAGCTACTATTCCAGCTGGCATTCAACATTTCATCCCACTTTAAATTCAATTCTAGTAAATTAATAAATATCTATGGGAAGCTTACCCCAGGTCAGGCCCATAGGTAGGCATTGGAGACTCACAGCTGACTGAGGCACTGTCTCTGCTTATCAAAAGCTTCCAGACTTGTCAAGGAGCACATAAAGGTAAAAACAGAACAACAATGGTCTATATAGCAGGAAAAGGCAGCATTCCACTGTTCCTCTCCTGGAGCAGTAAAATAACCTGGTAAGTGACGTATGAGTTTTCGTATTTCTATGGTAAGGTAGTATTACCTGCCTTATTAGAATCAGAGCTAAAACATCAATGATCATGTTTCAGATTAGGCCTTCCGAGATAAACTGATGTGATAACTGTTAGGGCCAGATTGAAATAATGACAATACCAGGAAGCAAGACTCAAAATACAAAAATGGAAAGCTACAAAAAACTCCTTAAAATGTGCATGATGAAGAAGAGCAACTCGGGCTTAATCTGTTGTCTCCTGAGCATTTTATTCTTCCATTTGCAAGTTTAGAAAATTAGACTATCACCCTAATTATCAACAAACAAAATAAACATCGTAGGAAGGTCTGATCTCTTCTGAGCACTGCGTGAAGCAGAGGCTCACTGTTCAAGGCAGGAAGCACTGCTTCACGTCAAGGGGAGATACTCCATAGAGTCCGCATCATTTTAAAATCATTATCAAGGCCTTGGTTTCTCTGAAAACACACTCTGTTTGGAAAACTACACACCAAGTATAAACAAATGGATCAGCAGAACTTACTCTCTAAGCAAGTGACATTTACCAACTGTGAAACTCCTTGAAGAGGAGGACTGGTCTCAATGAGTAACATGCCTTAATGTTCAAGTGGTGATTATAACATTTGTTACTAGCTACATAATTACTCCACTCTAACACTTAATGAGCCTGAAGTACTAAATTTTTAATGCCTCCTGATGATCCTCTTCAAAGTGGATTAATGTAAATTTCTTAATTTGACAGGACTACTGGCATCAACACATAATCTGGACCATTTTTTGAGTCTCTGGAACTTTTCCATTCTTTTTTAAAATAGCTTATATCATACAGCTCCTAAAATAACTGTTGGAGGGGAAAAATTAGCAAGTTAACAAGTGGCAGGGGCCCAGGCATTTCTACTTTTCCCAAGTTTGGGCTCCCTTTTCTGTTTCAGGTTGAAGATCTGCAACACTGTAAAGATTCGGCACTGGAAATTTTTGCACTGGGAAGAAAAAACAAATTTTTGTTCCTAAAATTAGCATGTAGAGGAATTTCACTGTAACTCAGATGCATGGATACCCCTATAAAATCATGTCTCTGTTACTGTTATTAGGTCTGTAACAAAAACACGATAATTATATTTGCAGTCTAGACTGTCCTGGTAGCATGACTTTTCCCTATGCAAAAGGTAAATACTCTACAAAAGCATGACACTTTTCCAACCAAGCACTCTTGCTGATGGAAGTAAATGCTTTTGTCAAAATAACTGTGCACTGTGCCAGGGCATGGGCGAATTCCTCATGCCCCTCTGAGACACAAGCTATCTATACAGCCATCACACCAGGAAGCCCGACCAGGTCCCTATGTGCTGCTCGCACAAGATAACACGCAGAAGATGGCACGAGTCCAAAGAAAGGCTTGTTCCAGAAATTTACATCAACAGAACATAAACGGTCCATTACAATGCCAGGTCAATTTAACTAGATGAGACCCACCATAAACGAAGGGTGTTGGAGTGCTTAGAGAAACAATTTATGAATAATTGTATGTGGCTACGCAGCAAATGTCCCATGACATTAAAAAAAATTCTCTAAAGTTTAATTTAAAAGCACATAAAATTGTTCACAATTATTGGCCATGGTCAGGAAGAAACATGGCTTTCAATTCATTCACTAAACACTTAATGAATGCCAAGTACATTCAAAACACCGGGTGTCCAGAGGTGATAAAGTAAACTCCCCTTTTTGAAGGAGTTTATAAAGTAATGGGGAAAAAAGAAACATGCATAAACAAACTGTAAGATCAGGGGCAATGTGATTTATTCTGTGCTATATAAAATGGTAGGGAAATGTAAAGAAAAAAAGCTATTCATATCATGAAGTGTGTCTTATTTGATAACCGTTGTATAGTGAGAGCCTCTGATGAATTTAGTTCTGTCTCTGTTCATCAGATGAAGAGAGCTAAGATGATCTCTCGCCACCAGCCAGAGGCTGGCTGCAGATCCCAAAGTTTAGCAAAAAAAAAAAAAAAAAAAAGTATTCTGT
Organism: Sturnira hondurensis; assembly: GCF_014824575.4. Taxonomy (NCBI): domain Eukaryota; kingdom Metazoa; phylum Chordata; class Mammalia; order Chiroptera; family Phyllostomidae; genus Sturnira; species Sturnira hondurensis. Next base: position 394,289 of record NW_028076783.1, on the reverse strand, counting down.
AGGAATAAAGGGCTAAATAGAATTTAAATACAGATTATATACTTTATTATCATTTTAAATTGTGTCCTATACATCCTTTATATTAGTACATTTTACAATAAACTGAGGTATATGCATGCATACATTTTGGGGGAGAAGAGCATGCTTTAAACAGGAAAACACATTAAGGGTTAAACATTAAACATTAAACATTAAGGGTTTAATGTGGCCAGTAATCAACCCATCAGAGTAGTCAAGGAAGGTATTCACATTCCAAGCAGAAGACAGCAGTGATTGGACTTTAACAGTCGTGTATTGATAATGCCATTTTCATGAAATGAAGACAACACATGGCAGTGGCTTCTTAGTGAAACTTCACGAGTGTTTCTTAATGTGCAAAATGAATGGATATCATGCCATTATTTCTAAAGACTCTTCTAACTGTATCCTTGAGAACCTATGAGTCACTGGAGTTTGCAAAGTGATGAAGAAAAAATTAGCTCTAAATATCAAGCTACACCATTGACCACTACAAAATCATTTAAAATACAAAGTAAACAAATCTTAAATTTAGGCAAGAAGAAAAAATCAGGTTTTTCATGGAAAAAAAAAACCTAGCACCTGAAGTTTTCACTCTTAAAAATTTTAGTAAGTTTTAACAATAGTGGAGCTTTGGGTACTCAGTAATCTGCCCTTTTAAAAGGTGCTCTGGTAAAGACTTAGCCTAAGTGGAATCACAATTGAATCTCAATTTTCTTTTAAGTCACTTCAAAAATGCTAGAGATCCCTCCAGTGGTACAAATAAACATGCGGCTAGTTGGTGAGACTTAAAAACTAAGCTGATATTGAAAAATCATAATCATTAGGGTACTTAATGAGCCAGGACATTACAAGTTGAAAGTTGGCTGAAATCAATGAATGACTAGACTGTCTATTTTTTTTTTTTAGTGTGGACTGATTTTACTTCTGTTCTTGCAATTGACATAATAGCTAGCATGGTTTAGAAATGAGATTTGCAGCCTGTCCTTACAAAGATTTATGCAGTAATAATAACGCCAGTGGTTGGAATCCATCAAGCTCACATTGAGTCTTATGTCACCAGGTGAAGAGTTGTCACTGGACAAACCACCTGGAATAGAATCTGTAAACTCACAAACAAGTGATTCCCCATCAATCGAGTCTTATTTTCATTCAAGCATGGTTTAGAACCACACAGTGGAAAATATGCAGTCATTGTATAAACCTAAAGCATTGTACCTTTAACATTATGATAACGTAGTTTTATTTGTACAAATGAGAAAAAAACACAGTTCAAAAAGTAAGATGACCCAAATTCCACCACGGTGATTGAACTGATTCCTGGAATGGTGTGGCATAGATTCTGTTGAGTTTGAAGTCAACATTCATTAAATATTTGGAAGTGTATCCTTTTAAGGAGTCTTATCATAAGATAAACGCATTTCAGTGATCGAATCACTTTCAGAATGCATGTAACTGGAGATTTCATTTCTCCTCCAATGGTGACCTGTTTTTCTCTGTAACAGTTACTAAGAAAAATATTTTCAGCCAGTCATCAGACTGACTTCCTTAGAAGCCCTTTCCTTTGTACTATTAAACAGTCTGGAAAATCGCTCACTTGACTCATTCACGCTGTCAAAATATACTACAGACTAAGGCTGACCATTGATTTTCCCTGTTTCCTAGAACAACACAGGCAATTTATGCATGAGGTTCTAAAGTAACAGAATTTGGGGATTTAGGACCACTTTCATGTGTTGATAGCTTATAAAACTATACTCACACAGGCTAGTCTATCCATTTCCTATGCCTGAGAACTACCACTGATGCAAGAAAACTTTTGTACATTTAAATTCAATACACTTAAAAAATCAAATGTACAAAGTAAGGTCTTTCTTTTTTTTAATAGACTCATTTTTGTTCAAAGCTTCTGTTTACTTATTTTTAGAGAGAGAGGAAAGGAGGAAGAAAGAGGAAAGAAACAACAGTGTGCAAGAGAAACATCAGTTGGTAGCCTCTTGCACACCCCCAACTGGGGACCTGGCCTGCCACCCAGGTACGTGCCCTGACCAGGAATTGAACAGGTGACCTTTGGGTGCTCAGGCTGGCGCTAAATCCACTGAGTCATACCAGCCAGGGCACAGACTCATCTTGTGTAACTTCTGTGCTACAAATAAGAATCAATTAGAAATTTAATGAGAAGATATTAGAGTTATTTGGAGAGTACTCTATGTGGAGTTATTTGAAGATAATAAAATAAAATAAATTGTATGAAAATATATAAAATTCTTTACAAACAATAAAATAGTTATGCAGTTAACCAGGTCATTGCTTGAACTCCCCATTTATTGATACATAAGAATCTTTAAAAAATAACATTCATTCTTCTACCAACTGGCTATTGCATTAAAATTAAGAGGAAATACAACAAAATGGAAGATATATAGTCAATGGAGACAAGTTAATTATAATCAATGCACATCAAGTAGCTTTTTTTCCTAGAGAACAGAAGTCATAGGGAATGTTATTTAGAGTGAAATAATTATTTTTGAATCAGAAACTTAATGGGGGCGTTAATGAGACAGCAACTCCACCTTCTAACTGTGAATAAGAAACACTAAGTGGGTGAGAAGGTTATTTTGTTTCTAAAATCATGTTTTAAAATGTATCCACAGTGCTAATCAGAAAGCAAAGCCAGCTGTGTATTAGAGTCTGGAGCATGCAAAGATTTCCAGATGGCTTTATCCAGAGGAGAAACATACATCTTCTTTATAGATTGAGAAGTCATGGCAAAAATACTATGTTCCCTTGAATGCTGCAGCAGCATTAAAAAGTGGTCGCTCTCCAGAAGCATACAGCTTTTACAAAATATATCTGGGCATGACTCTTGGTTTAGAAATTCCAACTGAGTAGATTTAGGTGGTGGGACAAGTGCTAGGGGAAATACACTTCCTCACGGCTTTTGGCTTCACATAGAAAGCCTGGAAAAGTACCTGAGATGTGGCTTGGCACACAGTGGGCATGACACATAAGCTGTGGACTCCCCTGGCATGAAGCTGAGCCCACTGTTACTGCAGCGGACCCCTCAGCAAGGGAAAAGTTTGGGTCAAGTAGGTATTCATAGCAAAGAGGTCCAGCTGGCATCATCTCTCCCCCACGCTCTATGTCAATGCTGAGCTTTCACATTTCCACATTTCTACTGTTAAATTTCTGAAATGGAAGGCTTTCAAGGCCAAGGTTTTAATAGGATTTTTTTAAAAAGAGCCAGTCAAATTGTTTATGTTCCCTCTTTCTTCAAAAATCATATGCTAGCCAAGCACACCAGAGGTGGCAAAAAGCCTGGAAGGTATTAACATAAGGAGAGAGTGATCCTCCTTCCATCATCCTGAAGCAAATGCATTTTGAAAAAGTAAGCAAACTTGGAGGCCATCATGTGACTGGGGAGCATTAATAAGGAGCTCGAGAAAGTTACTTTCATTATCAGTATTGCATTTTCCCCCGATCACGGTTCCATAAAAGTGTATGTGCCTGTGTGTGCATGAGAGAGAGAGAGAGTGAGTGAGTCAAGCACAGGCTCTTGGCCTGTTGATATTATCTGCAGAAACTTGTCTGCTGGAAAATGTTTCTTTAACTTTGGTTTGGCTCCCACCTTGGAGCTGATGGGAAATAAAAACTTTTCCATGGCGGAGAGCCAACTGAGCTGCTAAAACAAAAGGTAACATTCATTGGAGGATCATGGGACCATGATCTCATTCTGAAGGTTAATGTTTTTACTTCAAGTAGGAATTGTCTGAAGTTTGGGAAATTCAAACAATTAATGCCAGAGGATATAAGTAAATATCAGCCTTACTTTAAATGTCATAATTTACCAGGAAAAACCATTTCACTATGAAATATAAAACAAATCAGCAGTAGGTGAAAAGAACTCGTTTGATTCCTAGCTCAATCACTTAGCTCCAGTTTCTACCTCAGTAACGCTCTCCGTATGTGGGTCCCACTGACACGTGGCATGAAGTGGTTGCCCTACTGCTACTACTACTTTTGTCCAATAAGAAGTGGTTTCTATGCGAACCCATTCTTAAAGAGAAGTAAATTCTCCTCAAACATAGATGAGCATCTAAAGGCGCTACCCACCTTGACTCTTAAAAGAAAAATATGGAAGGAGGCAAGGGAAGAGGGAACCCCAGGCTCTGTGCATCTGGTAACTAATATCAATTGACTAATACCAACAAGACCTGACTGCATCATTTTTGGCATCTTCCAAAATGCTGAAAACAAATTGTATGTTCTCTGCTCTCAAAGGTTCTCCTGTACTTTCTCCTAACTATTTCTCAACCTGTTAAAGGCCTAAATAGCCAACTCAAACAGATTACCAGCATCTCCTTTGAACACATAGTTGGTGCTCCCTCAACATCCAGGAACACAGTGAACTCACTGCCACATACTAAATCAATACACACAGCAGAATGGGCCATAATCGATAGTCCTAATGAGAAGGCAGTGGTTATGGCTCGGCCTGTCAAACAATAAAATGCACAACTCATATTCAGGCTTATAACAGAAACTATCCGTAAAATCAGCAATCAAGACTGCCCCCCCGACCACTTGCTGAAAAAGGCACTATTCTCTCACATTTCTAAGCATAGTCAAAAGTCTCAAACTTGTGGATTAGGCCAGCACCTTTATATTTCTTAGGACAACTGGCCACTTCACCAGGCTACAACTGCACCCCTATCAATACTGCAAAATAGTGACGGGGGGAAAATGAGGATGTGGTAAATACAGCATCATAAACTCAGACACTTCTTTACAGCTTTGAGGAACTGGTAGATATTTCACCAAGTAAGTTAATACAGGTATAAAAAACAAAGTGGGGACAGTCTCATCTTGAAAAAAAAAAAAGATTTAACCTTTCACTTGTGCAGGCACTTTACTAAATAAATGTCAATTTTATTTTTGCAAAAAGTCTTTGGTGAGCCTTTTAGGAAGAAATTTATATAAGTAATATATGTACATGTTACATTATTGTGTAATAATATAGCATTTGAGACATCAAATATGAGTTATTTGAGACCCACAGAGAGTATTAGTTTTAAATGAAACTAAAGTTAGAGCAGATGGTTACTACCCATTTTTCATTCATGGGTAACCGCATTTTTGAAACAGGTCTTCAGGCACAAACAATGATACATACATGGAATTATTTTATTAGTACTGCCCCAATGAGCTTCAAGTGAAGTGGTACACATGTTAAGAGGTTGAGAAGTATGTTCCCTTGGTAACAGGGAATTAAATAAGCTAGTATGTGATAATGCACATTTATACACATTCCAGACTAAAGTCACTTTTAATTATTTTTAAAAAAGTAACACATAGGTGCCTGTGGTACATATTAAAATTAGCACAACATTTACCCTGACAGAAGGCGAAGTTCTTCTGATGCAGGGAAAGGTAACTCAGACTGAATTCCGACAAGGACACGAACAGCCACCATTTACGGGGCATTACACTGAGCAAGACACTGCATGAAGTGACCTGTGTTCCACAACTGATCCCACCGAATCCTCACACACCTTCACGGCAGAACTATTCACCTCACTGTGTACAGGAGGAGAGAGACTCCCTGAGAGACTCAGGGAGTGGCACAAAGTTCCCCGAGAGGGACCGAGGGAATCAAACCTAGACCCACTCAATTCTTGGTTTGGGCTCTTAACCAGGTCTTTCTTGATGTCACAAAACCTTGCTTACTTATGCATTTTTGTATGTGGCTTTTTCAATTATTCTAAAAATCCTACTGTGACTGAATATTGCGAGGCAGCATTGGGACGAGTGAAAACCATCAAGGGTACATTCTCATTATTCCTGGTGCCAGTATTCATTTGCTATAAAATAATATTCACTGTAAATTTCTTCCCAATGCAAAAAGCATAAGAGGCCCACCTAGCCACTCAGAAAACACACACACACACACAAAGGTGAAGCTAACACTAAAGCAAAATAGTGACAAAGTGTCCAAAAAATGCAATCAAAGGACAGAAAACACTGCTCACTCTTCCCTGTGATATTGGTTTTCTACACAATATAAGCTTGACTTATAAACCAAGTTTGAACTTATACATCAAAGACAATCAATTTTGTTAAAAACATTTCTATCTGGCTACTTGATTAAATTGATACATTCAAGAAAAGAGCTAAAAGGCACTGAGTCCCTAATCATTTAAGAAAAGGAATTTGTAACACGGCCTATTGATGTTAAAGGTTTTCTTTTTCTTTTGTCCAGGCCATTATTCATTCAAACACACTGCTCTGTGAGAATAAGTACGGATTGCTCACAGAACATTCTGAGTCATACAATGAACACTAATATTTGAGATGTATCTCTTAACATTCCAGGATTACAATTTAAACTCATATTTACTAAATCCCCAGTAAGCCCAGAAATTTTACGATCTTGAAATCACATTTTTTCAAAAGCAAACAAGCTCTTTTCGCCATATCAGGAACAAAATGCAATCAGCGTTTCTTATCTTTATCTACTTGGCTTTTATTTCCATTATCTATAGTGCAGAAGTTTTGAAAAGAATTATGTGAGCTATTTTAAAATACATCATTAAAATTAAAAAATATATATTCCTTAATTCTCCATTAAAATTTTTTCTCTTACTTGATCTAGATATTTCAGCATTAATATATTAAGTACTAAACAAATACAGAAAATTTAAATTAATTTCTAAAATTAAATTCCCAATTTTTAATGTAATATTGAACTTTGTCATAAATAGAGGTATGACATTGGATAGAAAGGCACAATATGAATTGTCAAAGAGGTACGTGAATGGTTTCATCTACAGATTTAATTTCATACAGTCTAATGTACAAAGGGTTTTAAGCACATTTTTGTTTGTTTCCAGCATCACTGAAGGTACCCAGTAAAACTCATGAAAGAAAAAGAACAAATTCTCAGCCTCTCACGAAATCATGTCTCATGGCTCTGTGCATTGGAAGAACATCAATTATATTACTTCCTTGAATTAGAAAAGATATTCCATACAAAAAATAAGGATATTTATGAAGTGAAAACCTCTTTATCACTCCCCAGCTTTGCCTCAGAGCCCTGAACACCTCTGTCTCTCCTTTTGCCTCTCTGTTTCTATCTTTTTCCCAGAGTAGTCTAGGACTCTGATTTGCTATACTGTTTCCAGTCTGGCGGGACTTTTAAATTTTTTCTTGACCTAAATTTGAGGCTCTCTAGATTATCAGATTTCTAGTTTAAAATGTAGTATAAATGTCCCATATCAGCAATTATTTAGGAATGGTTTACCGAATTCAAATAAGTGTGAGTGAGCATTTTTTAAAACTTACAGTGGTCTTAAATTCAGGCCGTTACAGAGTCCACAAAGACTTGCCTAAGTATGTTCATTACTACATCGTCTCACCAGTAACGAACACTGTATTTCTCTGTGCATAAAGCCCCTAACATGGCCACTTCTAACAAGTTACACTGAGACTCAAGGTTGGGAGCAGGGGCTCTGAAGACATGCTGCCTGCGTTGAATCCCAGTTCAACTGCTTGGGGGCTGGGCGACCTTGTACAGCTTATTTAATCATTTTGGGCCTCATTACTTGATATATTCAGCAGATGTCCATCAAATCAAGGGAGCAAAATTAACCACTTCTACATGGGTCAGCCAAAAATCAATCTGACTGTACAATTTCACTTATATGTGGAATCTACAGACCAAAATAAACAAACAAAACAACCAATCTCATAAGACACAGAGAACAAATGAGTGGTGGCTAGGTGGGAGGGGGGCTGGGGGATGGTAAAATAGGTGAAGGGATCAAGAAGTACAAATTGGCAGTCACGGAATATAGCCATGGGGATGTCCAATACGGCACAGGGAATGTAAACAACGCGTACTGAGTGTGCGTGGGACAGGCGGGTGCAAGACTCGAGGGCGTCACTTCATAAGTGACATAAATGTCCAACCACCTCACTGCCCACCTGAAAGTAATATAATATTGAATGTCACTGCCATGGGAAATTTTTTAAAATTTTAATCTGACTTCAGGTTCCTCCAGCTAAAGTATGGAATATAATAATGGGTATGGGATAAATCTCCTACCACGTCGAAATTAGTGATAAACCCATGGAAAGCCCTACAAACACAGCCTCTCCGGGAGCACGCACAACCACAGCTAAAGTCCACCTGCTCCTCCTACACTGACTCCACACTGGATGCCCAAGTTTTCCAAAACAAATCTCTCAGACACATATGATGACATGTGGTGCCTACTTGTGTTTTACATGGGCAAATCTGTGCTATACCGGGACATTCGAAAAGTAAAGGCTAGAAGAATTAAAACAACGTTGTATCACTCTAGGATCATTGTAATCTTCATTGTACCCCTCAGAAGCTTGAAGGCTTACATATCGTGCAGCCTGTCAATACCCGAAGGCAGGGGCCCTGGGTTAACCGCCCTCACAACAAGACTGCACACCACACTATTCTGGTATATAGCATGTAACACTTGCTGAAAAGGGCAGGGCAAATGGATTGCCTTCCTTTAATTGAGATGCAAAGTGGCATATATTTTGGACTGCAATTTCTTTAAATTCTTAAACCTTCAGTGTAAAAATGTGTTTTGGGTGAAAATCTCTTCTGTACTATTATTCATTCCTGAAGGCGAAAGTACCTAATAGGATTCTTTAAAAAAATCAAGTAATTTTGCACTTCTCACTATGCACACTCAATCCATTATACATACGTATGTGCCATGTCAGGCCACTTTGTCAGTGAGTTTAAAGGGTTTAGGGGAGCTAGTTAAGCTGGTTCCACCATGCAAACACCTGCTGTGGAAATGACTCTTCTTCAACGTGGATAATGACTCTTCAGTTCATCTGAGTTTAAGTTTAGGGGTTTGTTTTTTTTTTAATGCATTGGATTTTCTTATGTGGACATTTGTTTCCAATTTATTACTCCACTATGATTCATGGAAGGCAATGTCTGGGAGTAAAAGTTCATAATAGTGGGAAAAAAATTCAATAAATAAAATTATGATGATAATCTTTCCTCATGGCTACATTTAGATTTCATTAGTTTCCACTTAGCCATGAACAGATATGAGATAATGTGAAGAAAGATAGGTCATTCAGAACACAGATCTTTCTTAACAGGACTCTTTATATAAATAATGAATTCTTTAGTTATTTCTTCCTTCATGGTTCAGTTCCAGGTTGCCTCCCTTAAAGGGGAACTGTTCTATGAGGAGCAGCACCATCTAACAGAGAGGAATCCTACTTGGGGATGATAAACTTGGCTTTCTTTTTCTCTAAACCTTTTGTTTTTTTGTTTTTTTTTAATTTCGCCCATTTGGTAAACTAACACTGCTTAATTATAAAAGCTTCTTGGGACTGGGAGACGTTACTAGACTTATTTTCAGTCTAAGAACAATTTTAGAATATTAGATGAACAAAGATATCTGAAAGCAAATTATCGTCTGAATGCAGTAACATGGGAAGAATGAATTACAGATGTAATTTATCCATCACAAGCACATCCTAAACACTGATTATGTCCATGCTTGTGCAGAAAATTGAAAATGATAGAAAAACTTCCCAGCTTTTCTAACTTTAATTTTCCATGTTTTGCTTTGTGTGATTTACTGTCAACCATTAACACAGATGCTTCCTGCCGTATTTGAGAACAGCCCAGTCTGAACCATAAGTGATCTGAAATCCAGAAGCCTACACACTGAGTCCGAATTTTATGCAAAGAGATCAACTTCAACTTAAGATGTCTTGCATCATGTAAGGTCTTGAGAACACAGGGTGTTGGGTATTAATAATCAGTATGTCTTAACCTAACATTACCAAAACTTAAAATATGTATGAATATTGTTAAATAAATCAAGATACCTGCAAAAGAATGCTAAGCCTAAAACTGCAACCTGGGATTAAAATACAGGAGTTTCCCAACTGACCAATGATGAGCCAGAGACGGCTGCCCCAGTCTGGTGGCCTCCGGCCGTGAGAACTCTCATACGAGAATCCCTTCTACTTCTTCTCTTCCCATTTGTGGTCTCAGAATTAGTTGTTGTGAGAGGGAAGAGAAAAGAAAGAGGAAAGATAAACCACCAGAGACATTTCTCTTCCCTTCCCTTAAGTTCCTCTCTCACTGACCCTCCGACGGCCCCTGAGAAGCTACCCCTCCGAATTCCACCCCCACCACCCAACACACTGGGCCCCACTAGCAATTAGCCCCCGACGACTGAGTTTTAGTGTCTGCCTTCTCACCTCCTATCACATCCTCGATGTCCTTCTCACACCTGGTTCTTTTTTTGCTGATCCCTTGATTATATCCTGCGAAAACGGGGCCCCCACAATATTTTTTAGTTCAATATGTTCGCTATTTACCTATTTCCACATTGCTACTACTTATTAGAAAGCAAGAGTGTCAAAACAATAGCTACAATTTTGAAAATTTAAGAAGAGAAAGGAGCGCAGGGGCCACTTGGCTCAGTTTGTTGAACTGTCGGTCCGTGCACCCCACGGTGGCCAGTTTTATCCCCTGTCCGGGCAATGATTAAACCTATGTTGTAGGTTCAATCCTCGGTTGGAGGGGATACTGGTGGCAACCAATCACTGTTTCCCTCTCACATCATATTTCTCTTTCTCAGCCCCCCTTCCTCTTTCTCTCTAAAATCAATGGAAACATGTCCTCAGGTGAGGATAAAAAGGAAGGAAGGAAGGAAGGAGGGAGGGAGGGAGGGAGGGAGGGAGGGAAGGAAGGAAGGAAGGAAGGAAGGAAGGAAGGAAGGAAGGAAGGAAGGAAGGAAGCTGTTTTTTAATATTAAGTTCCATGGTAAACCAGACTCAGGATTAACAAGCCACATATTTAAGAAGGAAGCGGGCTTTCAGGAAAAAAGAAAAGAGGTTATTTGGAAGACATATTAACGAGGAAGTCTTCCCATCCCAGAAAAGCTCTGGACTGCAGCCCTCACCCCTACCCTTGTCTCCAGACCCTGCGGATTCTGTGTCTCTGTCCTGTGCAAAGGGAACACCACCAGGGAACAGGGGCAACCCAGACTTGGAGCTGCAGAAACCCCATGCACTGACTCACAAAAGTGTCTCAGGAGTTTGGGGGAGGCTGTTCTCTTTGCATTAGGCCAATGTGAATTTCTGGAGCCCCACACTGAAACTTGAAACACGTCTTTTCCATAGGAACATTCTGACAAAAGCAGTTGGGGTCTATGACGCTAGTAGTACTTAGGATTTATGATAAGATGCTACTCATAATGCTTCTGTGGAGACTCCCGGGTTTAATGAATCACTGGGGTTTCAGGGTACTGTTTGTACAGGACTATAACTCAAGCATCCCATCGTTACTTTGGCTTCCCAGGGTTGGCCTAATGACTTAACCACACTGCTTCTGTGGGAAAACGCTTCCATCTAAAGCACTGAAATTTTTGGAATATGCCCTTTTCTAATACACTGGGAGGCAGCTATATAGCTTACACAGGGACTACTTATTGAAGCTGATTAATTTGCCACCTTTTTTCTATATGGCCATGTATTTAGAGAAGACATATAATCTTTCAAAGTTGGTAGCAGTGTTCTTGCTATCTTGTGAACACTTATTGATTTATCTGTTGAATTAAAATATAATTATTTTTGAGGATGTGCTCTTTTAGGTCCTGTGCCATAAATTTGCCTTAAACATTACATTTTATTCGTAAGCACAGCTACTGAGATTTTGTCTTGGTTGAATGCTTAGCATGTAGATATATAAATTAAGAAGCAATGTTTTATAGAAAGGTGATTAAAAGTGGAGGCTGTGAAGTCACGGTACCAGGTTTGGACTCTACATTTTACTGGCTGAGTGACCTCATGCGTATCACCTGACTTCGCACTTTACTGTGGCCGTCTGTGAAATGGTAGTAATAAAGTTAACTTTCTCAAAGAGTTTTTGTGAGGATTAAAGCCTATTAAAAAAAACAACTGAAAGTACTGAACAGCATATAGTAAGTATGATAAATATTAACTCATTTTATTTTATTTCAGAGGGATAAAAACAAATACATTTGTAGAAGAAGCACAAACAGGTATCAGAAAAACTATAGACTCGTTTTTTCACATAAAATCACTTGAAATCTGTTTTTATGACATGCATTCCTGTTATAAATACATAGCTGTTTACCTAAATATGCATTGCAATAAGAAAAATAGCTCTGGCTGGTGTAGCTCAGTGGATTGAAGGCGAAGTGCGAATCAAAGGGTCGTGAGTTCAAGTCCCAGTCAGAGCACACTCCTGTGTTGTGGGCCAGGTCCCCAGTGGGAGCCACATGAGAGGCAACCACACACTGATGTTTCTCTCCCTCTCTTTCTCCCTTCCCTTCCCCTCTCTCTAAAAACAAATAAATAAATAAAAATTTTTAAGCATTAAAGAAAAATAAAAAATGAAGCAATTTTCTTTTTCTACAGAAGTTAAAATCAATCCATTTATGATATGCCAGGTTTTATTGACTAAATATATCATAATTTGAAAGATAAGAAAAAGAAAACTGGTTAACCAAAGGGATGACAGGTTTGCCAAGAGAAGATGATACAAGTTTCTCTTAAGCAGTGATGTCCCCTCAGCAAACCCTTATACCCAGGCATTTCTCAGGGAGAGTTACTTGATTCTGGAAGTTTTCTGCGCAAAAAAATTTAAGTCTCCCATCCCAGTGAGTGGCCTCCTGAACATCCACTCTCCCCTTTCACCTTATCTACCAAAGGCCTCATTTTAACCCCAGCAACAATTTAAAGACTACAGTTCCCAGCTTTTCTTGCTTCCAAAATCAGGCAATGAAAGACCAGGAATAATCACTGGGTGAAGTTTAAAGGATCTTTATTAAAAGGAACCTAAATGAGCTTCTTCTCGCTCCCAGAACTGCAGATACGATGGCTGGCACTGCAGTGGCCATCCTGCATATTGGAAATAACCCCAATGTTGAAAGTCATGTGCTCCTCAGGAACTAAGGGTGAAGAAACCTCGTTCTAATGACTCTGGAGTCATCATATAGGCGTGGACAACAGAGTGAAATAGAAACCCTTAGTCTGCCTATGCTGCATGTGGTCGGGGGGCATCTCTGTTAATACATGCTGAGTGTAATGGGGAGGTATCTCCAATAATCAATGCTGAATGTAATTCCTTGAAGATGAAAATGTCTAAATCATTTTTGTGTGACTCTGGAGAAAAGTATAAAGAGGGATCAGAACTAACAGTTAGGAAGCTGATCAGTGAGGAAGCTGGAAAGAACTCAAGAGATAAAACACATGAAGAAAAACAGAGGTCAGAGATGACCAAGGTCAAAGGTATCCAGGAGACAGCCTTCCAATCAAACTGTGATGTATTAGGGGTTGTAACTATCCATATTTCTCAAAACAGAAGTCCTTATAATATAGAAACTTTGATCTCTAACAAATCAAACTCTATCTCAAAATGAAAATCATTCAAAAATGTGCCAGAGAATATGAAAAATGTTGTAGGTAATGTGGCATTTGATATTATTTGTAAAATATAGTATTAGATTTTAAAACTGCATTCATTATAAATGAATATTGGAGTAAGAAGCTCTTACAATTACTCTTGAGTACAGCGAAATTCATGGAGAAGTCACTATTCTAATAATCTATTATAATTCAAACAACTAAGTGTCCTTCATTTTCAGTTGTTCTGACTGAAGTTTCTACATATTATTAACTACCATTAGTGATAAACCAAATCTACCTGTTTAGTTACCCACTTCCACTAACTGTCATAATTTATGCAGTGTTCTATGTTCTGTTAACACAGAACACAGCTCCTCTATGTAAAATCATGGAGTGTGTTCCTGCTAAAGTCTAAAAAAATAAAAGCCCTCAAAATTTCCTCAATCGGATTTCTGTATAAGAAAATAACCAGCTTTGTCTAAATCTGACATTGCTCGGCATGAAAGATAACGGGTTACCGATGCTGGTAACAAATCCTCTACTTATCCTTGGCAAGGAAAATGACAGCACGAGCTTCCCAAACTAGTTCCCGAGGTATCTGTGCTGAGTCTGAGAAACCTCCAATTTCTCCCCTCTCGGGTGAACTGGGCAGACGTCACTCACTTCCTGACTAGCAGATTTACCCCACGCTGCCTGAACTCTGAAGTCAGTAACAGCCTTGTACATGGAATCACTCTGAGACTATTTGTGGAATCAGAATGTTGTGTACGTTTAGAAGTCTGAATTACAATCAAAGGTTGAACTCAATTGTAGGTGCCACATCGCTTTAGGTTTAAATTGTTTTTAGTTTGTCACACAAAATCGAAGCAAGGTTTAAGTGAGAAAAAGTAAAAAGAGAAGCAGCGTATCAAAATCTTATGGAAGGAAACAAATCAACCAGTTTCAGAATTAGTGCCTTAGGTACTAATGATCTGAAACCTGACTTGAAATTTGTCCAAAAGTTTAAAAATCTAAACTCATTAAAACAGTATTTTTCTAAAAAAAAAAAAAAAAAAAAAAATATATATATATATATATATATATATATATATATGAATGTAAATGGGGCCCTGGTCAGTGTGGCTTAATTGGTTGGAGTGTCTTCCTATAACCAAAAGGTCATGGGTTCCATCCTGAGCCAGGGCACACGCCTAGGTTGTGGGTCCTATCCCCAGTCCTGGGGGGTACAATCCCCAATCTGGGCACGTCTGAGAAGCAACCAGTCAAGGTTTCTCTCTCCTTCCTCCCTCCCTTCCTCTCTCTCTAAAAGCAATGAAAAAAATGTTCTCTAGTGAGGAATAATTAATTAATTAATTTTTAAAAAGCATGTAAATAGGTAAATGAATGCTTTTATTGCCAAAGCAGATACAAGTTGAGAATTTCATTAAAGAAAGGTTCATGTCAACATTGATGACATCACAGCACATGCACAGGGCATTCTTTACAAAGCTGTGAACTTCCTGCTTAAAGAAAACAACTGGAAATTGGACATGACACACTGCTACTCAAGCTATGCCTTACAGTTCACCTTAAAGGGAAACAAGGAAGTCCTGTGTCAACCTGTCACTGAAAGACATATTGAGTATGTTACCATCTATAATACAATATGTCAAAGTTTTAATATCACACTGCATCAGCCATCAGCAAACAATAACCAAACAATAACACCAACAAAACTCTTGGGAAAAGTTATTCCAATTAGGAGCCTACTAGGTCAAAGCTGTCATTGAAAATTGGATGTTTAGTCTGAAACTTGCAGATACCGTTTTGTCATGTTATTGATGAAACCGGCAGAAAAAAACAGGACGAAAAGACTATTCTGCGGGTTTACAAAAAGCAGCGCAGTTTGCAGAAACAGTATGCTGACAATGGAGGACCTTCTAAAACGGAACTGTAAAAACCTTCAGGGACCACTTCGTAATGTCCAGTTACGCGAGCCTACGCCTGTGTGACCATCTAGAGATTCGACCTGCCGGAATGACTTTGAGTTTCCTAGTTGTTCCTTCACCTGGTGTTCACTTGTTTGTGTCTTCTAAAAGCCGATTTCCGTACTTCGTCCATGCTTCAAGGTCTTCAGTTACACTTTAACTGTGTTCACTCAGGGCCCTTGATCTCAGGCCACAGTGGAAGCTGATCTCTGATGTATCTGATCAGTAGGATTGGCTGTGCCATCTATAGTAATTATCTTAACAACATTGCCTAATTTGATAAGAGAACAAGCGATGAGGGTTTTCAAATATAAGAGTTTCGCTACACTTTTGGAAAATAAATAATAAACAGAAAGGTTGTATCTCCCCACCCCGAGCAAACTGGAAAATGAACAGTATTTGAAAAAGAAAAATCAAGAAACACTAGTCTATTTCTGGTCATCATACGACAGCTCTTTTCATAATACAAGTAACTTGGCATCACATTAAAATATATTCCGTAGGCTCCCTTGTATCAACTACCTAGATTTTAGCTGAGAGATTGCTACTGAAAAAAAAATTGGTAACTTGGCATTAACAATTAACTAAATAATCATTTTGGATATATAACATTCTAATGGCAGCTTGCAGGGTTAATATTTTTCTTTTAACTTTTTCTGTTTTGTCATCTCAGAAGCCACAAGAAAAAAATTTCTTTCTAGCATAAAACAATATACCTTTTCAAATATTCAGAATTTATGAAGTAGCTAAAACTCTTAAATTTACAGTTTTGCAAGCAATTTAATTCTCAATTTTAATACACTCTTAGGCTGTTGTACATTAAGACTACAAGCTTAAAAGAAATTAAGTAAAAAAAATTAAATCCTTAAAATATTGTTTAATTTATGAACCAGTCCACATTATTATAGCTTTAGCTCTTACTTATTACTATCGTTCTATTTCTAATGTTTTATATACATATATATTCCTCATCACCATGCTTTCTCATTTTACTTAACACATTTATTGTGATACAGGATTCTGTTTTCATGGGGTAAACTTAATCCAGGTTGTTTAGACTTTAAAATCACCAATATGCAACTAAAATACAATTGGCTAATTTTCTTCCTATTGCCTTTAGTAATGTGCCAATTGATTTCTTTTACATAAATATTCTTTAGAACTATTTGACTTCTGTTTTTAATGAAACAAATTCTCCTCTTCTAAGCAGAAGTCTGCTCTGAACGTAAGTCACCTGGGAGCCTGGCCAAAGTCTGAATAGCACAGCTGAAGGGGAGGACCATTTCACAGGGTCCTCTCACTGGAGGGTTGGCTTGCTTTGCTAACTTGCTAAAAATAGTAGATTACACAGGCTACCTCCATCTCATGGCTCCAGAACTCAGAGAAGGCTGGACTGTGGGTTGTAGCAATACACAGAACACATTTTATTAAATAAGTCAGGATATTACAAGTTTTCTAAATTCCTTCCGTTTACTCTCTGAGACAATACAAATGATCCCGCAGTTACTGGCATGGAAATCTCATAATGCTCCCAAATTTCAGAACTCCAAGCATGAGTCACAGAGTTACTTTAACTGTTTTAAAGTATGTTTTTGATTTATTTTAGCCACAAAATTGAACACAGGAAGACTACTATATAAAGGGTAGGATTCTAAAGACTGTAGTAAGAATCACACGTGTTAGAAACATATATTAAAAAACATGGGTTTTGAAACATGAATACTTAAATTACATATTAAAATTTTTAATTAATTCTTAACATAGTTATTTCTCACACATTTAAGGAGCTATTGTTCTGGGAATGAAGTGTCATCATAAACACATTTGTGTTTTCTTCCTTTTATTCAAATCCAAATATGTTACCAAGTGTTAGACTATAAATTAAATTTCAGCTTTCCTTAGCAAGACATAGAATAAGGCCAAAGTCTGCAATGAAGAGCTGCTAAAATGAGTTCATTTCATAGGTAAATTAAAAATCATCGAATTATTTGCTTTTCAAAAAAAAAACCCTTGATGTGGCCGTTGGATCCTGTTAGCCACACAGCACGTCTTTGAGCAGCGCTGCTTGCTGCCTTCCTCAAAGGGGGACTGTTCTGCGGCCACGGCCACGAGTGAGCTGCGACTACAAAAATATTTTGAGGTGGAAAAATTGCAACTGAATTTTAATGTTTCACAATGTTTCCAAATGCTGTGGAGGCAAGTCTTCTGTGAAACCACTCAATGTCACAGCCAAGTTAAATGTCCTTCACTTTGCAGCTACGAGCGTACCATCAACTGTCTGTAGGATTAAAAATTGGATTTACTAGTAATTGGGTCAAAACAGGGTTACTTATGGACACAGCTGTTTACCGACAACTGTAATTAGCCCTTTGCCCCTCATTTTATGGGTCCCAGTTTCTAATTACACCTAAATTCTGACAGCATGAACTTAGGAATATACATTCACAAAGGTCCGACCACTGTGCCCTTCACTGATGCCTTCAGAGAAAAGGGGGGAAACTGATCATTTATAACTTTCACTAACTGATCCTTAGGACTATGACATTAAGAATAATCTAACACTATAAATTATGTTTGCTGTTGTTAATACCTCCTTTTTTAATCCTACTCTGAAGATAATATCCTTGTTAAGAGTTTTCAGAGAAAACTTTATTAGCAAAGTGAGCACCCCAATCTAGACCAAAAAGCAATTAACTGAAATAGTTAACTCTTAAGTCAACAACATCAGGGTGAATTATGCGTTAATTTATGAGTTAACTATTGCAGTTAATTCACCCCTATCTTATTAGGGACAACATGATTATTATAGCACTACACATTTTTTTGCAAAACAAAAAATAAATCTCTAAGACTTTTACATATATATATATATATATATATATATATATATATATATATATAAAGAGATGACAGAGATCCCATCCCAAAGGTTCAAAGAGGGAATAATATTGTCAGATTAGGGTTCAGAGGCAACTGAATTAAACCAAACAGAGAGAGTACTCAGGAATCTTCACATTTCTAGACTTGACCTTGCTTGTCAAAATAAAGACATGTATGCTGTCTTTTAAAAGACCCATTTTCAAACCTGATACTGAAGTACAATGGCATTTTTAATGTCTAGACATACTACAGGGAATCTTTTAGTACGATGGTGCCTATAAAAGCTAACTTTCAACATTTCGAGCTGAGATTGTTACAAATAAAAAAATAATCAGGGTCTAACAGAAAATAAACAGCTAAGGTCCTTCACATTAGACTTTTGGAAGCTAAAAAATTTCAATTAATAATAGTACTTAAGAGTTTCTTATAAAACATTCAAAGTTTATGACTCAGATAGGATCCTATAGCAGCCGTTCAGAACCTTACTTCTAATTATATTTTCTACAAAATGCATTGCTTCTGGCCTTAAAATAATATGCTCATACAATCAGAAGGCAACCCATAACATCAAAATATTAATGTAAAACATCTATCCACGTTTAGCTCCCTTATTGTTGGCTATTCTTTCACAACAATACTGCACCTTTAGAAACAAGCAAAATCAAATCGTCTTCATTCAGCTACTGCATGGCCTTGTACATAACCTATGCATATGCTAATACACACGCAGTATCTACATTTCCTATTCCTAGAAATAGACACTGACTTTGTTATTACAGACACTGACTTATTCCTAAGCTAAAAAGCACGCTGACACTTTCTGCTCTGGGAAAGAAAACTCGGAGCATTAGAGGACTGATAAAGTTACTCATAACAGACAAGTTTGGCCAAACTTGATTCTATCGCTACTCAAGGTCTCCCCCACCCCCAACATCACCAATAAAAACACACCGTATAAACTAAACTATTAACAAAGCAACCCATAATTCCAAAATCAGTGAACTCTATGTCCATATCCCCCTTTATTCACTTATTGCATATCCTTAAAATAATATATAACATTTACTCACTTTCAATGAGTCAAAGCAGGCGATTACTCGTCCATTTTCAACTTGGCAGCTTTTCGAAGGGTGTGCAAATTTACATTCCGTGTCTGGCCGTGAGCAAGTCCCCCTTTGGAACTCTCTACATACTTCCAGTGTGAGCCATTTTGTGTCCCGAATTGGTGTGACACTGACAGCCATGTTTAGATTTTACAGGTAGTTAAAATTTTCAGTGAAACCAACAAACCCAACCCCCCCCCAAAAAAGAGCAACAACCAAAAAAAAAAAAAGCTGAACTGATAAAACTGTAAAACGATGATGAAAACGTCCCCTCCAAAATACTTTCCCCCACTCCCTGCTTTAAAAGTACATGGAAAATTGGGTTGTCAATATCAAGGAAAAGATCTCCCACTAGAAATTCACAGCATGAAAACTGTTAATTCAAAGAGGTTTTGGTTTTTAGACAAATACTAGGATCTTAAGTAGATGAATGTTTAAAAGGAGGGCCTCGAATCAGCCTTGTGCTCTCAGTAACCCCTTCCCAGTGCCAATTTGGAGCCCAAAATGCAAGCATGAAAACGTGGCAGACCCCTGGACACCGATTCTCCAAGCTGCTCTCAGCAAAGTTGTCTGAAAGGGAACCTTCTCACAGCTGAATTTGCAATGGAGTTTGGTGGTGCAATCGGTATTGATTAGTTTGGCATAGACAGATGCAGCAGTTTAGAGCAAAATCGAGAAAATAAATTTTTTTCCTCCTTGATTTCCTGGCAGAAGATATCTTACTCTTTCAGCAAACTTTTCTTTTAAAACTAAAGCAGCCTAGGGCAATGCCAGATACTCAGAGCTTTTCTCTTGATTACAAGTAGAAATGGGGGTGTCTGGGCTAGAGGTGGAGGGTGGATGTGCTGTCGTCACAGTCTAGCTGGCAGCAAGCAAGGCAAAAGCAGAGACTGCTCTAGAAGCGGTTCCAAGCAGCAGAGACGTCAGGAAAGGCACTTCTTAGTACCAACCTGTAGAAAAAAGAGATAGGTTAAGATTTACTAAGTAGCACTTCACTGATGTCCTACAGTATCACAACCTTACCATGTGCTACCAGACTAAGTCATATTCATGTCAGCCTGCTCTCTCTCTCTCTCGCCCTCGCTCTCTCACACTCACACGCACACACATACACACGCACACACAATACTTACAGTGAGGCATATTGCAGCCAGCCATCGTAGATTTATTAAAAAAAGGGGCCGTTTCCCCTTGTGAAGCAATGCATGATAGAGAGATAACCAATCACAGATAGTGTTGCAGCAATATTCTGGGCAGAAAGCCAATAGTGTGGGTTGTCTTATGAAAGGTCGCGCCTGTCAGACGTTCATTACTATGCTATAAGCACAGAAAATGTCCATCAGATGTGACTTATTCCACTGCAAGAGGACGAGCATGTGGGTTTTGAATTTACCCAACATGCAGTTAGTGGACTAAACCATGTTAGTTTCAAAACAGCTCCTAAAACAAGTCCGAGCACTTGAAGATCATGACCCGTTGCAGGGGGTGGGGAAAGCAAGGTTTAAAAAATTGCAGCTGACTTCCAAGCTGCTTTCCCTCCGGCTCTGCTCAGGGACGGGCACTGAACAGCCTGCCCCTGCTGTCCTGACACGTGAATAAAAAAGGAAAGGGGTGTTTACAAATGGTACATTCTCCTGACCTATCCAATTCACTTCCTTCTCAAGCCCAAGTCCTGCCCCTCCACTGAAAGCAGCACTCATACTGTAAAACTATTCCATTCAGCCGGCAGACACTTTGTCAATATATCACAGGCAGGCGAGGTATGAACAAAAGCATCCTTTATTCGAACATTTTTTAAGCAGAAGCTGAGGTCATGTGGGGAAAATAAGGAGCGCAGTGTTGTCAGTGTGTCTGGCAAATCTGAAGTCAACCTCCAGGGAGAAAGTGATTCCATCACAGAAACATTAAATATTAAGTGAGCAATTTGATTTGGGCAGCGTGATGCACTTCAGGGGTATGAGTGAAACCGGAGGGTGGGGGCTGGGGGATTCCCAATTGCCTAATGAGCCATTACCTAGGCACTACCAGGCTGCTCCTTATAGCAAGGCATCTTTGCTTTTAGCAACTTACTTTCTCTTTCAGTCAGATGGAAAAACTTTCAGAAAATGCTCAGGGGTTACAGAAACAAAAGTATATTATCTTTCCCTTATGAATGTTACCAACAAAGTAAACAAGGCTTTAGTAACTCTAAAAGTTTCAAACCCACAGAGGCAATGGCACAGTATAAGAAATAGTGACTGATTGCACGTCTTCAAGGTTCCAAAATGGTCGATTGGCACATGGTACACTTATAACTTGGACATCAGAATATGGAATATAATATAGAACACACAACGGAACCAGGATATAGAATATGGATATATAGTATATGCATATACACATGAACATCTGGCTATTTTTTTCAAACTTATTTTAGGATTAATACCATCATTCTTAACATTAATTTTTTAAAACTACCAGATACGTGGCTGGGACAATATTCAAGTAAGACTATAATATTTGAGAAAGATGAAAAAAAACCAACTCATACTGATATTCAGGAAATGTTTCAAAAATTTTCTAGTCCTAATCCCTAGTTCTTTAAAAAAGAAAAAGAAACAGAAGTCAAGTCCTCCATAAACACTAAGACCCATCCACCTTCCTGAATCTCAGCCTAATCAGAGTTTCTCAGCTACATCACGCCTTGAGCATGTACTGCACACGAGTCAACGCATCTCTTCTGTCCTTCCTTCCAGGGTCTTGAAATGCCTCCCCTGCAACCATTCACTTCCTTCAGAAGCCAGCAATGGGGTCGCTTTCTCCATGAAGCTTCCATGACATGACTTCCATCTCCACCCGGTCATACATTAACACCGCCTCCTCTGAATTACGACTCCACACCCCAGCACAGCGTTCTACTTCCTCATGTGCCTGATCCACTGGACTCCGTGTTCCCGGGGGCAGAAACAATCTCACTGCTCTCAGTAACCCCAGCAGAGTAGTGAAGAGTAGGTAGATAGCTACAAATGTGGGTAAGTCAAATGATCGATCACTGTATCTGGACTGGAATTACCTCCAGGGCACAAAACATACGAACACACATATGGACACACCCATATAAACATCTACATGAACACAGCGCATGAATGCAATCACATACTCGAACACGCACGCACACTCACCACTGCTGGTATGAATTGCTATCTCCCTGGGCCCCGCTGACTAGAACCCCCCTGCCCTGGACAGCTCCCTCGCGCACTCCACACAGCAGCTCTTCCGAAGCCCCCGCCCTCTGCAGCGCCCCCGCCCCCATGTTCCTCCCACTATCCGCTTGGCATGATCTCATAGGTCACAAATACTTCAGAGCCCGAACAGGGACCCTTGGGCACGAATCTTCTCTCATTTTCCCGCCACCCATCTCTACAGGTTCCCCATCTTCTTCTCAGTCTCCCAGTTCTCCTTCTCCTGCCCACAGTGGAGCTTCCTGCCACCTTCACACACCTTCCTCCTCCTCACGACTTCTTCCCCTTGGAACTCCCGCTCTATATGAATGCCCTTGCCTTTCCCTCGGTTCTTTCGTGGCCCTCCAAGGGATGGAGGGACTGCCAAACGGAGGTGGTGGCCTGGCTGGAGCGAGGAAACCCTACCCAGCTGTGCGACCTCCTCTCCCCGAGGCTCTCAATCCGGACAAATGTTTAGTGGGGGTGTCCAACCCACAGCCCGTGGGCCACATGAGGTCCAGGATGGCTATGAATTTTGTGGCCCAATCACAAAATCACAAAATTGGTTTACGTAAAAATCACTTACTTAAAAGATTATGGGATATTTTCATTGTCTGTGCATTTAATGCGTGGCCCAAGACAACTCTTCTTCCAGCGTGGCCCAGAGAAACCAAGAGGTTGGGCACCTCAAGTGTCCTCTGCCTGTGCTGAATTCCTGCTTCTCCCTCTCCGTTCACCTTGGCCTCTGTATCAGTGTGACCTGCACACCCATCACGTGACTGCTCAGCAGCAGCCATTGACGCCCCATAAAGGCCAAATCCAGAAGCTGCTTGTCCTCTGATGCCATTTACAACGCCCTCTTTTTTTTAAGTTTATTTTTTAATTACAGCTTGCATTCCATATTATTTTATATTAGTTTCAGGTGTACAGAATAGTGGTTACACAAAGCGGCCCCACTGATATTCCCAGTGCCTCCCCGACACCGTGCACAGTGTATTCCCTAGGCTGTACTTTACGTCTCTGTGACTGTTCTGTAACTGCCAATTTGTACTTCTTCATCCCTTCATCTTTTTCACCCAGCCCCGCCCCCAGCTCCCTCCTCACTGGCCACCATCAGTCTGGAACTCTCTTTCTCAACTCCTCCCCCTTGTCTTGAACAAGCACATTGCACCTTTTCGGTTTCTCCCAGGGCTGCACCCCAACACCCTCCCCCTCAGAACAGCAGTTCACCTTTTCTATCGTGTGGCACACGTACACTGATCACTAAGATTCTGTGGCACACCCCAAAATATATATTTTGCCCATCTGCCAAAAAAGTAGGTATCATTTTAACTTATTTACGCCAGATGGCTATTGTGTTGGCTGCTGTCATTTTTTCCCTCGACAATCTGAGGGGAAAGAGGTCGGTGTCCCTCACTCACGCCGTCAGGTACCGGGTGGTCTGAACACTCTGCAGCACACCGGTTGAAACTCCCTGTCTCAAAGGGGAACTGCAAAGAGCCAGAAGGGCTCTGGGCACCAGCCGCGTTGCTGTGAGCTCCTGGGGCTCGTGACACGCTAACCCTTTGTTTGCTTTGACGCACACTTCCTCGCCCTTCCACTTGGCAGATCCCTCATCCTTGTTTAAGTTGCTGTTCAAACTGTACCCTCTCGATAAGGCTGGGCCTGCGCTGGTAAACATTAGTCCACCTCGGAATAGGCCCAGCACTTTGTACCTCTCAGTCCCATTGTCCCCCAGTTTACAAATTCCCTGACAACAGGGAGCATCACCACTTTTTTTACCCAGTGCTTAGAACATAATACAGTTTTTTAAATGTTTGCTAAATAAATTTCAAACCGATAGTGATAAACATGTATGTGACTATATGAGAATGCAACCCCAGCGTCGAGGAAATGCCCCAGCATGATCCGCAGGGCCCACGCAGGCGGGCCAGGAAAATGCCCTATTGTGACTGTCCTCACGGGCCAGTGGTCACATGAAAGTACAACTGCAGACCCCATTTCGAGAGGTGAGTGTTTCCCTTTCTGCCACGTTACAGGCTTATTAGTCCACTCTAGGACAAAATATATTTTAATTACTACAATGATGGCAAATGGGTGTTTTGGGTCATTTTTAATTTCTACAGCAGGGAAATTCTATTGATTTCAAAAAGTATTATTGAAAGAATGATACATATATTTGTACGGTGAGATGCTATTTCATTATAAACTGTATAGGCAGGGGTGATAGTCAAATTGTTTGTACTTAGACAGGCATGGACACAGCTCTCAGAAGGGACCCTAACCCTGACACGCTGTCAGACTGGCTGCCCCTGGTGAGAACACACTCTGGCCCCAACACGGGCACAGGGTGGTGACAAATCTGGGTCACGTTTCATAAACTGACTTGAATAAATTGCTGATATTAGATTATCTCTCTCTTTACTTGAATAAAAGAATTTCGGGGACGACTGAAAAATCTGCTCGAAACTGAGTCTATTGCTAAATTAAGATCCTATAGGATTTGCATTAATACTGAATTCCCCAAACATTACCTCAACCAGTAATGAATTTTTGTTCTATAGAACAACACTGAAACGTGTTTGGATAACGTTCAGATTGTGAGAATTCTCGAAAACATATCTGCCCTAGATGTAAGTGTTGTTTGTACATAATTCTTAAAGGAAATTCTGCTACTGTAACAATATTTACTAAGAGGCAAATTGAGTCTTAGGTAAATTTCTATCCCCTATAGTTTAACAGATTATAAACTTCCCTGAAAAACAATAAAAAATTTGAAAATTTAATAGCTCTGCAGCGAGAATCAATCTATTTAAAACCTGCCTAAGGACAAGCCCTCACTCACCTGCTAATCACATCCCAAACACTCCGCTATCCAGTTCCTTGCATTACATCAGACGTTGTACAAACAAGCACGTTCTGCCACAAGAACCAAAACACAATTCCTCCCTGAACAATATCATAAATCACATATATTTTTTACTTTAAGATATGAGGGGGGAAATAAAAAGGGAAAAAATAGAGGAAAGGAAGTCAAGAAAAGGTTCAAAGACAAAGTTTTAAAAAAGCATGGGAAATTAAAAATAATTATTCTTATAGTAATTGATACACATTAGCATTAAACTGACCTTACATGAAGTGGATGGTTCCATATCAGTATCTGTTTAAGGGCTACACACACATTTCAATAGAGGATAAAACTAACATGTTCAAGGAATGAGACTCAAGTCTTATTTTGGAGAACTGAATGGCTTCTATGAACAAGGTTAAATTTCTTACTCATATATGTTTATGAGTCATTTCAGTTGTTCTGAACCAACTTATAGGCAGGTTGATCCTATGACATACAGCTGGGAATTTTAGGGGCTTTTTGCTTATAGCTTTTGATTTTTGAAATAGGTTACTTAGTGAGGAAGTTAACTGAGTAATTGTTTGAGGACCTATTTTAATTGATTAAGACAATGTCAGGCCCTTCCTGACTTCCGCCAAGATGGAGGCATAGGTGGAAACACTGTGCCTTCTCCCACAACCAAGTTTGAATACAACAAAGATTTGGAGAAACAAAGACACAACCAAAGGACAGAAAATTGAATTATACGGAAGTCCGACTACATCTAAGCATCCCCCGTTCAACGGGGACGGTAAGAAGGGCGGAGCCAGCAGCGAGCAGCATCGGGCAGGACAGGGCCCCCGACCCAGGCGAGCAGGCAGACGGGAACCAGTTGGGGTGCGGGGCAGACCGCGGGCGCATATTCGCGCACAGTGAGACAGACCACACAGGCCCCAGGGGGCGAGTGCTGACGGCGGTGGCACACTCGCGTGCAGTGGGACGAAACGCCTGGGCCCGGTGACGGCAGCAACTGCGGCACCGGTGAGGGCCGTGGCGGCAGGCGGCGGACAGAAGCCATAGTCCCTCTTTGACCCCGCCCCAACATACAACGTCACAACCCAGGGACTTAGTTGCCCTGTTCTAGTGAACACTTTAGGGCTCTGATCCTGCTATGGAACAGGCACGAACAAACCGAAAGATGGCGTGAGAAGAACTCAAAGTCCCAGAGCCGATAACTCTAAGTGACCAAGAAATTGCCAGCCTCTCAGAAGCACAATTCAGGACACTATTTATCAGGATGCTCACAGAACTGGTAGATTATAGTCACAAATTAGAGGAACAAAGTCACAAATTAGAGGAACTTATGAAGGCTAAACTAATTGAAATGAAGGGAGAGGCACAGAAAACCAATAGTGATGGAAAGGAAACTGGGACTCAAATCAATGGAATGGACCAGAAGGAAAAACAAAACATCCCACCAGAAAGGAAGGAAGTAATGAGAATTCAAAAAAATGAGGAGAGGCTTAGGAACCTCCAGGACATCTTTAAACGTTCCAACATCCGAATTATAGGGGTACCAGAAGGGGGAAAGAAACAGCCACGAGTGGAAAACGTATTTGAACAAATAATAAAGGAGAACTTCCCCAGTCTGGCAAAGGAAATAGACTTCCAGGAAATCCAGGAAGCTCAGAGAGTGCCAAAGAAGTTGGACCCAAGAAGGAACACACCAAGGCACATCATAATTACATTAGCCAAGACCAAAATGAAGGAGAGAATCCTAGAAGCAGCAAGGGATAAGGGGACAGTCACCTACAAAGGAGTACCCATCAGACTGTCAGCGGATTTCTCAAAAGAGACCTTACAGGCAAGAAGGGGCTGGAAAGAAGTATTCCAAGTCATGAAATCCAAAGACCTACAGCCAAGATTGCTTTATCCAGCAAAACTTTCATTTAGAATGGAAGGACAGATAAAGTGCTTCTCAGATAAGGTCAAGTTCAAAGAGTTCATCATCACCAAGCCCTTATTATATGAAATGCTAAAGGGATGATGAAAAATATTAACAGTGAAAGGACAGCAAACACACAGTTATTAACAACCACACCTAAAACAAAAGCAAACCAAGAGGACAGCTAGATCAGGAGTGGAACCATAGAAATGAAGAACACATGGAGGGTTAGAAATAGGGGGGTGGGAGGGGGAGAAGGGGAGAAGGCACAGAAAATAGCATAGATGGTAGGTAGAAAATAGATAGGGGGGAGGGCGAGAATAGTGGGGGAAATACAGAATCCAAAGAACTTGAGACACGTGGTTATAAACTAAGGGGGGGGGGAGAATGGTGGGGGAGGGAGGGTGCGGGTGGAGGGGAATGAAGGGGGGGAATAGAACAACTGTAATGGTATAATCAATAAAATATATTTTTAAAAATTGATTAAGATAATGTCAGTCTAAGTGGAAGAGACATCTGACTGCACTGTGTGTACCTGGAGGGGACAAGAAGCCATAACTTCTCACCCCTCCCCTGGTGTCAAAAAGTCCATAATTAGCAATGCATTACTTCAATAATTTATTTACTAAATTATGAAGTAAATTTATTTAAGTAAATATTATAAATAGATAGATAATAAAGCAGCAAATTTATTTGGAAAATAAGTAATGACTAAGTTGGCTCACAGAACAATTTTGCCCAGGGTTTGTCCCCAATATTACCAGAGGGTTCAGTGCACAACCAAGGAAGTATTTTGGAGGCTGTACAGCCATTTCTCTACTCACTAAGTTACCAAACAGAGCAGCAACGCTGTTACTTATTATATAGGAACACACTGTGGTCTGAATGGTTAATGCAGCCTTTGGCAGCATTCAACTCCATAGAACAGAAAGCTGAGGTCAGTGTTTCTCAGCCAGAGGTAAGCACACCACCGCCAGCACCAGGGCAATTGCAAGTGATACCGAAACAACCTAATTTTAACAGATGCATCAGACCGCTAAAACGAGCCCATCACGCCTGTGACTACACAGATCTTGCAGCTTAGAAAGAGGCTACAGTTTAACAAAAAGAACTCAAAAAAAAATAAGACTAAGTAAATATATTGGCAAAAATCACCAAGGAGATACTGCAAATGACTGGTTCTAGAAACACTGCTGAGAAAATGAGGTAACTTTCAACCACACACCCTCTGCAATGGCAGCGCAGGGCAACTGTCAGCCTGGCTGGCTGCTCTGACCCTGCAAGGTGTGACTGGTGACAAGCTGCAGTCAAGAAGGGAAGGTTGTGTGGACCAACTCCAGTAATCTCAGGTCTGTCAAAGCACGCCTTTAAAATTCTGATAGGAGCGATTCCCCAATCATCTGGCCGTCTCTTACTGGAAGGACCACAAAGGAGTGTTGGTTAGATGGTGCCCTACTGCCAAAGGTCAGAATCCCAGAAGCAATGCACTGAACTGCGCTCAAATTAGAAAAGGATTATTGTCCCTTAAGTATTTATATTTAAGACAAAATAAAACATGAAGCCTCTACTCAGACAATGATTAAGAAGTCAATTTTGAATTGACTCCTCCATCAGGCAAAATTTTTCAATTTACAAGGCTTTAAGGTCATGAAAAGATAAATTGATCATGATGGCTCAGCGCACTTTTTATACGTCAGTCTTCATCCAGTCCCTGTCCCAGTATCTTCCTAGAAGCTTCTCCAGCACACTATCAAAAGTGTCCCACCAGAGGACCTGAACACAGAGTGTCTCCTTCTTCCAAGAACAAATGCAAATGGCCAACAGATACATGAAAAGATGATCAACTTCACTAGCTGTAAGGGAAATGAAGGTCAAACCCACAATGAGACATCAGCTCTTGTCTTACTGAGTGGCTATTATCAATAAGACACGAAATAACAAGTAGTAGAGAGGATGTGGAGAAAAGGGAACCCTTGTGCACTGGTTGGTGGTGGGAATGTAAATGGGTGCGGTCAGTATGGAAAACAGTATGGAGGCTCCTCAAATAATTCAGAACATGTGTTGGACTGGCCAAAACGTCCATCTAGTTTTTTCTATAAAATAAAAAATACATTTTCCATTTCATTAATAACTTTATTTATTTAGATATTATGTCAGCTATCTCCCACATGG
Source organism: Sturnira hondurensis (assembly GCF_014824575.4). NCBI lineage: Eukaryota > Metazoa > Chordata > Mammalia > Chiroptera > Phyllostomidae > Sturnira > Sturnira hondurensis. The sequence continues at coordinate 364,722 of NW_028076783.1, read as the reverse complement.
TATAACACTGATTGTTCTCAATTAATGTCTCAATTTGACCACTATCAACTTCAGCTGGTCTACCCAAATGTAGAGCATTGTCCAGCAAGAAATCTCCAGCACAAAACTTCGTAAACCACTTTTGACATGTTCCATCAGTCACAGCACCTTCTCAATACATTGTACAAATCTTTTTCTATGTTACAGTTGTGTTTTTTACCTTTCTTGAAACAGTAAAGCATAACATGCTAAATATGTTGCTTATTTTCTTTCATCTTCAATCTTAGAATGGCTGCACAAAAATTCACCAATTTCAGTAGGTTTTTGTTTAAATGCGAGCTGATATGACAGCTGTCACAATGCAACCTAACAACATTGTTTCAAATGAAGTTAAAGACAACTAAGCACTGCTAGAGACATCTTGTGGGGGGGAGAAACAAATGAAAGTTTTGACCAACCTGACACACACACACACACAGAGACATACACACAAAAGAACAGTACTCAGCCATCAAAAATGAAATACTGCCTTTTGTGACAACCTTCATGACTCTTCAGAGTATCACACTAAGTGAAATAAGTTAGGTGGAAAAGGGCAAAAACAATTATTTTGCTTACAGGTAAGACAGAAAACAAAAGGCAATAAATAAACAAAACAAACCCACAGACCCAGACAATAGTATGGTGGTTACCAGAGGAAGAAGGGTTGAGGGGAGGATCAAGAGGGTAAAGGGGGTCAAGTGTGACCTATCTCACTCTCTGCTTAGCATTTACCTTTGCTTTAAAAATATAAGCTCCAGGACAGTTGCCATTGCCAGGCTAGTTCTCCATGACACTGTCAGCATCCAATCAGTGCCTGGTCCAGAGCAGGCCAACGATCAATATGGGTGGCATGACTGAAGCTTTCTCAGTGTATCTGAATTCTAGTTTATAAGGATTTCCTACAAGTTCCAACGTCTGGGATGCAGACACACCGGTGAATGCATTGGTGACATCACCTTCATACTGAATGAAACCAGCATCAAACCCCACCCAATGGGAAGAGCAGGGGCAATGAAGTTAACACAGAGCCACAGTTATATAGCTCCTTAGTGGTGAAGTTGATGGAAGATTTTTTTTTAGCCACAGAATAACTGAAAACAGTTATATGCAGCTTTGTACATTGAAAATATTTAAATAATTATCTGTGAATTTCTGACAAAATCAGCTTTAATTCTGGCAAAAGAGGAGAAAAAATTTGCATTTTTATGATATTCAAACAGGCAGCATTTTACCATTTCCCTCTTATTCTAAAAGAAAACATCATGAAATAACACCACACATGCTACTCTATCATACTTCTACAGAAAACATGAAACCTCTTTGATTTTGAATTTATTTACTGCACAAAGAAGTTACATTGTTAGCCTTAGGTGGTCATTTCTGATCTGCCCCCGTGAATAGTCAGAATACAGAACACAACAGAATTAATAATGCTCGTATGTGCTCAGGAACTAAACGGTAAGAAAACCAAACTTCACCATCCTGGCAGTTCTTGAGAAGGTTGATACATTGACCCAACTGAATCCACTGATGTGAAGTTAGCATGACCAAACTGTGAATGCCAACAGAATGCAATACATTGTGACACTGTCATTTCCAATGCAATTCCACAATGATGGACTTTGATCTAAAGTTAACTGAAATGAGTTATATTTTATTTGGCATAGTGACTATGGGCCAAAGTCTTTGTTTTAATTTTCACCCTTCTGAACAATATCACCTGGCTTCTCACTGTGATTGGTGATGTCACTACCTAATACACTCTTTAAATATGATCTTCATTGCTTTAGAAATGGCAGCAAATTCATCTCTGCTTCCCAATAACACTACTGCCCAACTCAAAAACAAGTGTATAGTTCATTAACGAGAGAGCCACGGACCCTGCACATCACTGAAACTCGCTGCGTGCATGCGTCTTTGCCCCGCTGTTCCAAATTCCGTTCCAAGGCAGAAACCGTCCTCACAATGATGGCCATCCACTTCTCCCTAATTAACCTATGCCTATGCTCCATTTGCGCACGCTCCACTAACTGAGATGAACTATAAAGTCAACATGGGAAGAAATTCTAAAATTCAGGCCAAAACATCTGTATTTCTCTGTTAGCATATCTCCACTAGGAGCAGACAATCACAGCTGCCCCACTTGCCAAATTTTCTAAGACTTTAATGTGGCAACAGCCCTCAATATTATTAACTATACCTGAACTTAAAAGCTTGATCTTCATAGATAACTCTGGAATTTCCGGGTGTCTGATTTAAACCTAACATAGTAACTTCAGTCTAGGACTTTTTACTGGCTTATTTCTACTAAAGACTGCCCCAAATATGTTGCTTATTTATTAATCATTATGAGAAAAGTATATAAAATCTGTTTATAGTTAAATAAAGAGATCTGAAAAGATTATTCTTCAGAATGTAATAAATGAATCCAGTGGTGAATACTGTACGGTATTACTCGAATGCATCCTAATTAAATGAACTCCTGGATGCCCCGTGACACAATACAATGCACAAACATTCCGTCCCTTCCACTCAGTCAGTAGAAGTCTATAGTTTAACAAATGTGGCCCCTACTGCAAAGTTTACAAATATTGAAGCCAAAGGTCTTACACAGTTTAACGCTACAATCCTATGGATCTCTCCATTGATGTATATATTTCATCTTAAAGTTTACCTTTTTAACAAATCTCAAAGATACTTTTAACACTGTATCAATGTCAACTGAATTTATTCCTGTAACAATAAAATACTAGAGTCTTAGTTTAACTTAAGCTTTTTAAATAAAATCACAAATTCACATATCCTCACATAAAGTAAGAATTGTTTTCCGTGACTAAGAATGTGTCAAGACACCGCAGTTTTTCCCTGGCTTAAAGGAGGAAGATAATGTTACAAAGGTATGTGTTGACAACTGTTATTTCCACTTCTATGCAGCATAACGATCCTTTTGGGAAAGTTCTACCAAACTCGCATATTTAACTATGTCTGAGATGCTGAAAAACAACAAATTACGCTAACAGCAATGCTACAATATATAACAACCCAGAGCTTCAGATTGTATTTTGCAAAAGCATAAAATTTCAAAAGGCAGCTCTAACATGTCTTTTAAAAGGTGGTAACAAGGGGACATATTTTGTTTGTGGCAACCTCAATAGTTCTTATAAGGCTTAACTTATAAAAAAGAAAAACACGCTGAGAGGTTCTACAAGTTTGAAAACATAAGATCAACTGGATAAAAAGATAATTTGTCCCCACATCTACACCTAAACAGTTTACCACTCTTGGTGTCGCAGCTCCATTTCCCTGAATATCTAACAGAATCAAGGACCGAAATATCATTACACATGCACCAAACAACAATGCAACACTAGAATCTCTGAGTCATCCATTCACAGTAACTCTGCAAACACACACTGAAATGCCAGGAGGTGTAAAATAAAATAAAATAAAACAAAACAAAATAAAATCAAAACCTACCATGCAGTATGATGAAGAATGGGAAAATAAAGAAATTCACATTAGAAATATAAAGGCTCAAAAGCAAATTAAAATTTGAATCAAACATTGTTTGTTTACATTTTGAGCCTTTTTTCTCCCTCTCTACCTAGACTTCCACATCCTGGTGACTGCAAGAAGGTGAATTACTTCAAAGAATTAACCATTTGTACTCTTAACTATGGTTCTGCTTTTTTAATGTACTGAGTATGGACATAAATTTTAAGGCAATTTCCTATACAGAAATGCCACAAAATAATAATGGAAAAGACAGTAAAATATAAGGTTAAATGATGAACAGAAATATCTAACAAATAATTTATATGACTCACATACATTAATTCCACATCACTTCCTTCTTCCTTCTTCCCCCCCTTCCTTCTTTCCTCCTTCTTTCCATCTTTCTTCCTTTTCCTTTTTTTTTTTTAAGTTTTAGACACAGATAAATGAATGTGTTTTCAGGGCTATGAATTTAAACCATTAGGAAGGGTTTTATTGGAAGTCCCAATAAATTTCCTGTCCCCCTACTGCCAAACCAGAACTCCCTCATCCCAAAGGTAACAACCATTACTAATATGATGTGTTTAATCCTTCCTCTACTCACCTACACATCATGTACATATACAGTGTATCATCTTACAGAAGTAATGGTAACATACTAAGCATGTCATTCTGAGGCTCCATTTCTACGGTGTATGTTAGTGACCTTTCTTTGTCAATAGAAGTCGATCAACATACTTTTTAACGACTATGTATTATTCCACTCATGTCCATTTCTTTACTTCTGGTCACCTAAATTAATGTCAATTTTCATTATTTTAAGCAATGTGCAATTGCATGTGCCAAATTATACTTCCATTTGAGTGGTTTTAATAATATAAATACTTAGAAGATATAGTATATGTATATATTAACTTTGAACTAGAACAAACATTTTCCCAAATTAATGTTGATGAAAATGTACGTCTACCAACAACAAATAACATGTTTTTTGATACTTGTTAAATCTATGTTAGATCTTAAAGAGACGCTACCCCTCAATCTAAGTTGTAAATTTCTATTGTGGGAAGAGACAAAAGATGTATCTTTTTTCCTACAAATAGAACTAAAGCATGTCATTGTATCTGGCAAAGTATTTTGAATTGTTAGCCATTACACGGCAGCTAATCAATGGAAACATTTGTAAAATCAGTTCTCCAACTTCTGTTATTTCAATATAAATCATTTCCTTGCTAAAACAACTATGATATTTATATTTTGTAATTATCTGCCAAAGAACAGGGTCTTTGAAAGTTTGAATAAATGTTTGAGGTGACAGAGTATGAAAACAAACAATACGTCACTTACAATTCTTATTAATAAAAGCAAAACATGTAGTTAACAGTGTCCATGAGTCATGTTATATTTGGAAAATCTCTTACAGCACAGTATCATATGATTAAGGGAATTTTTTATACATTATTTCTACTAATGTCAGAAAATATCCTGCTCTACTTTTTAGACACTAATTGACTAAAGGAAATGGTTTCTGACAACTGCTATAAATAATGCAAGGTGCTATCAAACTAGCTAAGGCACAATAAAACTGGTGAACTCAAGTAGGCCCCAACACATTTCCCACGTGGTGACTTCCCCTGGGGCTAAGGCTCCGTGGGCAGCACTTCCGACCCTGAGTGGTGTGTTCTCCTGAAGTGGTGTGTACTTCCAAGTAAAATAACCAAGACAGGTTATTTCTGGTACGATTTTTGCCAATGCATATATGCCCCAGTATCCCCTTACTTTGCCCTCCTCGGTCAGTTCTTCTTCAATTATTAAAACAGTTCACAGAATAAGGAAGTACTTGCAACTGGATTTTCAAAGGACTTAAGATGCTGGGTTGGCAAACTGTGGGCATGTGCAATGGTTATATTATCTGTCGATGTGATTTCAGCATGTTTGAGAGTACAAATAAAATCACACTTCTCAGGAGATGAAATGAAAGAATTTATTCTTAGGGTTTTGTACTTTGCAAAAGAGTAAACACACTGAACATACAAGGAACAAACTAACATGGCAGCTTAAGGTTTAATTCCTTCGCATTTAGCAAAAAAAACCACACCCCTTTCTTAATTATTTTAATTGTCGGTTCTGTGCATTCTGGGAAAGCTGCAACACATAAAGCAATCCAAAGAGCCAGACTAATGAGGCAGTAATTAAAGTTCTATGTGTTTCCACCAGCACTAAGAATCCTCCTAGTATATCTGAAGGGATACACTAGATAAATTCAAAGTGTGATCACAAAGCAGTCTTAAAGCTTTTTAATATACTCCTATCGTTTAAATGTCAAATGCACCATTATACATATATGTCCATACATAAAATAAGTACTCCAGAGACGGTGATATTTAGTCTCCCTTTGTTGTATTTATAATAACCTGGAATATTAAAATTATTTTGCAGAAAGATAAAAAATGAGCACCTATACAATCACTACAATATGATCAAATCCATCATTAACGGAATAGATATAATATGAAATAAGCATTAATACATATGTAGGTGTATAAATATGTATGTATGTGTGCATGTGTATTCTCAAAAAAATAAGGAAAAACTTTAACACAGGAATTAGTCAAATCATGTTCTTCACATATAACTAAAACCTGGCTCTTTACTTAAATTCAAGTAAAATCTGTGTTAAACTTAATGGGGGAGGAAGATAATGCTTTAATCTCCTTACAATTAGAACCACTTTATTTTGGATAAAACAAAAAACTATGCTGTCATTAAGTAATAACCCACAAAAAAGATTAACTTTTAAGAAGGTGGCTTGTGCTACATTTCTTTTCTATTTAGGTATAAAATCTTCAAGGTGCTCCTCTGATTCTTCGACAGAAAGTTTCTATTGGAGGAGCCAAGTAGAAAAATTTATCTTTCCCCCAGAACTCATATATTCTATTATTGTTCAACACTAGCAAATAGTATTTTATATTTGGGTATACAGTTTCCTTCATCTGAGTTTTGCCATTTGTTACTCACGACCCTAAGAGTCCTCTAAGCTCGTTAAATGGAAGAATCAGGACCCTAAATCCATTCTTCTGATTCAAGTTTGAAATTTAATTCACCACACATGCTGTCAATTTGATGCCAAATTTTATGGCAATGACAATGACTATAAACATACAGCCACCAAAAACCAGAGAGTTTGAGGGTGGAGTGGGACAAGATGAAGCCACCAGCTCTGCACTACTGTGGTTGGCTCCGAGATGTAAGTGAAGGAGAAAGCCTTGTGTGGGGACTCCTATGGAGATGAGACAGTCCCTCTACGGAGCTGAGCGACCAGTGCTGTCGTCCCTGTGCATCTGTCTGTGGGGTATGCACTGGAGCCTAATAATGTATGTTTAGAGATGTGAAAATTATACACACGTCTATCAGTTTATTCTCAGTTAAGATCATTAATCAGTTTAATCTAGTAATTAACACAACACAAGGCTCTACTTAGTAAGTGATTTAAAGGTTAATTGTTGGGGAAGACATCTTGGAACATTTTTTTTTGTGTCTCCCTTTTGGGCAAGAAGAGCCTACATTTTCTTCAGAGCTTTTATTAGAGGAGTCCAAATCCTATCAGCAGAAACCTTCCACATCAGTGAAATGGAATTCTGCTCCAAACGTATAAAACAGTATGTGTTAAGCAAGGATGCATATAGTAAGGCTGACCTGTATCGGCCACTAAAACAGTATTTGAAAGGCAGTGAAGGGGATGGAATCGCTCTCTGAAACCCTTGCAAGCCGTGGAAAGTCAGATTTTTTTTTTTTAACGGCTGTTAAAACCATTAAAAAAGTATATCGGGGAGGAAGTGCTGCACATTGGAAATGGCGTAAATGATATTTTTCTTTTACATGTATCAAACCTGCTCTCTTTCCTACTAGTTACCTCCTGACCCAGAGACATGGTAAATATTAAACTCCTTTCTAATATGAATGCCCAAAGTCAAAACACTAAGAAGAAAATTACAGTTCCAGCTCCACTGCCCCCAAAAGATCTCCTTTGAAGAGAAAATGGCAGGTGTTGTTCTTCTAACTGTGCTGCTTGTTTTTGTTGCTATTTTTCTTCTGTACTAGAAAAGGAAATGTTTTTTTTCTTAAATCCACGTACAACCAACACAGTCAATAACCTTACTAAGGTCCAATGAATAAACATAATCATTGAAAATAAGCAATACATAAATAAAATATGCATTGATTGCATTAATGGTTTCTTGATGACCCTCTTTTGTAGCCTAGACAGATGGGGGAAAGACGGATTCAGCTTTGAAGAATGTACTGCTTAATCGGGGATGTAAAACCAACCCACAAATAACAATGCGTAACACAGGGAGAAGGACAAGGCAGAGACAACAATAAAGCTTGGAGAGTTCAAGAGACCAGGGGTAGTTTCATGATAGAAAAGACATCCAAGGTAGGTATGGAAAGATGAGTCAGTCTCATTAAGTTACAGACAAACAGGAATGGCAACCCAGGCTGCAGGAGTAGGGAGAGCAAAGGCAGGATATGGAAAAGCAGAGAATGTGAACGCTGGGGACCTGACTGTTCAGAGGCTACCTGTGCAGTGGATGGCAGGAGAGAAAGCCGGTACCTGGGGCTGGACCCATGGCTAGACCCATGTCAGCGAAAGTCCTGCCTTCGTTCCTTAATTAACTGGAATTCATCCATTTCAAGATTTCACCCAAGGGCAGAGTCAGAATGTTTAACTAAATATCCTAAGGGCTAACAGTAAGACTGTATATTGGACACGGAGAAATCTTATTAAATAAATTAGGGATTTTTCTCCTTCCTAAAGTTTTTGTTTTGCTTGCCAGAACGCTGAGAGATAAATTTAGAGCTCAATTTCATCTGAAGTACTTGTTTCATCTCTCTTCCTCCTAATTGATTTGTTATGTCTCTTTTTTACAGTCCTATTTTATATGCACTTTACTGTGGAAAGCCAACTCCTATCCTTTTTGGGTGTAGCACACATCACATGTAAATAAAATTAAAGCACATCTGCCCTGGTACCAGGTAAGGTTATAGATACAATACTGAGTTTCAGAAGAGAAAAGAAGTTTGAATTCACCCATCCAGTAAAGCTCACTCCTCTATAATATAATTTCTATGAAAGATGGCCACGCAGAACAGGGATACCAAGTTAGAGCGGTTAACAATTGCTCTAAAATCTACAACTGTTGACTGTAGCAATACATCTTCCTGGCCAGCTGTCCAGCTCAACCCTCCCTGTGAAGCCGTGTTGTGACTACAATGCCCAAACGACCTTCTGAAACTTACCAGGCCTCCAAAGCTGCAGATATTTTCAGCAGTACCAACCCTGGCTGTCGCAGCTTTCTGCTTGACACTGACTGGCAAAACTGGAGCCTCCTGGACTAGCCTGACCTTTGAAACTCACAGTATTGTGCTGCCAATCAAAACTGAGTTTTCTCTTTCTGCATTCCTTTGTGATACTATTTCTCCTGCTTAATTGTAAAGCAGTAAGTGTAAGCACACAATGGTACTTTTCTTTACATGAAGATGCTTTGCTTATACCCAGTAAGCCTAACATTGGTAGAGGCTTGAGAATAAATATTTACTGACATCGATACATAATATTTTTTAATTACAGGAAAGATTACTTAAATTTTGTGGCAACAAGAACTATAATAATAGCATTATTTCTGCAACGGCCAATATGAAATTTGAGAGATGTTTACATTTTATAATTGCACTTTTATAATTGTATCTGTTTATGTTAACTATTATGTATTCAATGGCTAGCATAGTGCCTGGAATATAAAAGAACCCAAATTAATATTTAAGCAAATGTTGCAGAATCTGTGTGCTTAATTATACTTCATTTATCATACAACTATTGAACTGAAACACAGGTGCTTAATTTTCTTCTCTGAAAATTAGTATATTAGCATGGACTATTTCTCTTAAGAATATGCAGGAGCCCTGGCTGGCGTAGCTCAGTGGTTGAGCGTGGGTTCGATTCCCAGTCAGGGCACATGCCTGAGTTGCAGGCCAGTTCCCAGCAGGGGACTCACGAGAGGCAACCATACATTGATGTTTCTATCCCTCTCTCCTTCCCTTCCCCTCTAAAGATAAATAAATAAAAATCTTTAAAAAAAAGAATATGCAGGAAAATTACTGGTACACGATCCTGTATGTTTCTACTTAGCAGCTATGGCATACTATATTTTTCTTTTATTTTTAATCCTCACCCAAGCATATATGTTTACTGACTTTAGAGAGGGAGGAAGGAGGAGAAAGAGTGACACATTGATGTGAGAAACATCGATCGGTCGACTGCTTCATACACAGCCGACTAGGGATCAAACCCACCACCTAGGTATGTGCCCTGACTGGGGATGGAACCTGCAACCTTTCGGCGTATGAGACAACACTGCAACTAACTGAGCCATTCTGCCAAGTCATATGCTGTATTTTCACAAGTCCTACTTGTGATCAGTTCAGAAAAACACAAAATGACATTAAGGATGATATTTCAAGGCAAACTTAGGGACTCACAATAGTTGGTGGACGTATCCCTTAGCTTCGTACACTTACTTTGTCCCATTTTTAGCTATAACTGATGCACTCGTTCATACTCCTTCATGGAATACATGCGTACAATGGATGTAAGACACACATATGCACACGGGACATGCACAGATACGCTCTAATGACCCTGCCAGGGTTTGGGGGGAAAGTGAGAAGAGGTAATCAGAAATCTCCAAGCGAATGTCCACTTTCAACGACACGATTGGTTATTTTAATGCTGGCAAGAACTTTCTATCTTTCAGTGATGACAGAAACAGACTGAATGATCCTAATGCCTTCAATAATGTACAATAGTTGAATAAATTACAGGAGCATTCGCAAATGTCTGACTTAAAGCCATCCAGGGGAACAACTGGCAGAATGCTATGTCATTCACAAGTGACATCAGAGACTTCACAGGTGGTAATGATTTTGAGTCTAAAAGTAGATTTTGCTGATCTTGGCGAGTGCTGGGGCGGAGGGTATTAAGTGCGCAAACCACAGAGGCAGATTAGGCCATTCGATACGGCCTCCCTTTCAGAGCCAGTGGAACTTCAAAGCCAGCTCCATCCTCCCTGCTCTTCTAGGACCACAACGCTTCAAAACCTGTCCTTCACATCTTACCTCCTTCAGTTAGTCTTTCAGGAACTACCCTGGATTAGGCCTCAAAGCTACATTGCTCTGAGTATTTGTGTACTTAATTCGTACCATGCTGATGGCAACAAACAGCCAAACAGACAGCAAAACTGCTGGGGTGAGAACTCAGCACACACAGTACCTTGCTACATGACCTTTGAGCAAAGTACCTGACCTTAACTTTGCCAAGCCTTCATTTTCTCACCTGTGAACTGACTAGAGAGGGACAGCAATACAGTGCTATGTCATAGTTATACACAATCACATAAATAAAAAAAGTCCTACCACGTCCGTACGTAGTTATTTTTATAATTATTATGACTGTTGATGGTCTGGTCTTTTGGTGGCTCTTGCTTTAGTTTCATTATTTTACCATGAATGCACCTTTTTCTTTAGGCCATAAAAGTTCAGAAACACAGAACTCTAACCTTAATTTCTCTTCAAAATTTCAGCCGAAGTATGACCATGAAGCTTTAACTGCAGTGGGCTTCACATACATGTTTATGAGTAAAAATGAAGAACGGTGAGTGGTAAAATAAAAATTCTGTGTTTTCTAACCTAGAATGCAGAGTAAATCCTGGAAACAAGGAATGGACACTTCACAGCCAATGGGGGTCTTAAGAGAACAGTCTCAGCTACACTTTCACGACTTGGAAGTTTGGAAGCTAGCCTATTTTATTTTCTGCAGACAAAGAAAAGCCAGAGGAAAAAGAGCACCGTGTGCATATCTAAATTCCTTTGTCATTAAAGTTGAATACAGCTCATCGGCTCACCTCTCCCTCCCTTACGGACTTTGCTGTAAGCGTAAAAGACCCAGGCCCTGAAACTTGAGGGTCAGTAGTGAGTGTTTTCGCCAGAAAACACTGGTGTTGGCAAGAAGAAGCTTCAGATGAGTGTGCTCCACCTTTCAGCCCAAAGTGTCAACGGCAGAAATAAATTAATCTCTTCAGTCTAGTCTAGGATGACACTATATTTGGATCGTGCTTATTTATCAAAAACTCGAGCAGAAAAATAAATGCCTTACATATTGAATTTTAATAAATTATGAGTTGGTGTTGTCTGCTCCCTAATACACAAAGCATATAAAGAGTTTGTGTGTCTGCTGGATGGTTTTAGGAAAATTCCACACTCTGCCCACAAGCAGCCTATTCTTGGCTCCTCGGAGTCCACTTTGTTTGGCGTGTACATTACTTGTGAATGTTTTATCACTGTCCCAGAAGCTACTTTGAGCACAAGGCACATCCTAGTCACCTCTCTATCCTCTGAAGGACATAGTGTCATAGGTGGAACATGGGGAACAGCACTCAATAAATATCTGCTAAAGAAGAATGCTCTCCTTTAAGGGCAAAGGCAATGCATGGTGTAAGATTCTTCCATTGACCTCCCCGAGACAACGTGTAATTTTACTTGGTATTCCAAATAGAATGTTCCAAAGTGTTCCAAGTGTTCTATTTGTTCCAAGTGTTCCAAATAGAACTGGGGGATTCTCTATCTGTGTTCAATATGTGTTCTCAATGAACTGGGGGATTTGTGAGCAAAACAACATGTCTCCAACAAAACAAGTCTTCAAGGAGTAGAGTCTTTTTAAGTCATAAGCTATTCCACATCATGGCAGAGAGCACAGACCGGTGTGCGAAAATGAAGCAACAGAAAGGCCTAAAACCACCATGTGAGGATGACACATGAGTTCAGCATGTGCTCTGGAGTTACCCGTATCATTTCTGGGTAAAAATTTTAGGGCATTGTGTTACTGGTGTGGAAGCACATTATCCTCTGGAACTTTGCAAAGGTTCCTCTGAAAAGGATACAAATGGCCAAATGCAACAGTCCAGTATTGCCAGCCCTGATCCTATCTGCATAATCAAAGAAATCATTATAAGCATCTGTCAAATTATATGCCACTTGTAATCCAATGTAAGAGCAGAAAAGACAAAATTTTATTCAGTAGCCTATAAAATTAAATGCATACCTTCTTGACTTATGTCAGTTGCTGTACAGGTGAAGTTTTAAAATTACTGTATTGGAACTATACCACAGTCATTCCTAGCAGATACATAAAAAGGAAATAAAGAATGCTGGTTTCAAGTGAGAAATGACCTGCCTGCAATTCAGTTTGACTATAGCCCCTTAACTCTAACAGGTACTCAAAATATGGTAATGAAGTATTCAGCAGAATATAAAGGATGCAGTAACTTGCCTATATCACCTTATTTTTTAAAAGACTTTATTTATTTTTAGAGAGAGAGGTAAGGAAGGAGAAAGACAGGGAGAGAAACATTAATGTGTGGTTGCCTCTCATGTGCCCCCTACTGAGGAGTTGGCCGGCAACCCAGGCACGTGCCCTGTCTGGGAATCAAACCCACAACCCTTTGGTTCATAGGTGTGTACTCAATACACTGAGCTATACTAGCCAGGGCACCTTACTGCTAACACAGTAAAATAACTTAGTAAGTGAAAATATCTAAGCATCTAAACCTTGTAATCCATTGCTGAAAAACAGACAAAACTTTTTCCTATATGAATTGCTCCCCGAACAGTATTTACTTTAAAAACCCAACCCTCAAAACAATATTTCTCTGAGAAAGTAATTTCCCAAGCATAATTTTCAGTGTATGCAGTCCCCCAGAGAGCATTACGCAGAATCCTATTAGTATATATTTTACCAATAATCTCGATTATTGTTCTGGACATTTCAGATTACTGTTTGGGAAGGTAATACACTGAAGAGATTCTACCCCTAGGTCAAAGACTTGCTTATTCCCTGTTGTTCATTTTTGCTATGCCCACCAAAACTCTTAGGTCCTCTGGAAGGGGTGTTCAGGACCAAACACCTTATGTGAGCGCCACAAAGTGGAACATGCAGCTTTCCCAAAAGAGTTGGAGCAATGACATTCAAAAGAATGGCTGAAAATAATTTGAAGCAAATTTGTCAAGTTAAAATTTGCCTGATAAACAGAGAAGGCAAAGGAGAATTTCTGGTTATAATGCTATTTAATCTTAGTTACTTAAAAGCAACATTTTCTAAATATTATCTAATATAACAAAACAGATTTTTACCACATCTTTACAGTACAAGGCAAAATCCAGATAATGAGAGGAAAATTTCTAATAACAGAAAAAGACATGCACTAAATGTGACTTTCACATAATACTATAGGCATAATAATAAAAGGTGAGATAAAGCACTGTTAATATCATTTTCTCTGGCTCTACGTAGACCTATCATATTTAAACATATATAAATAGTGCAATATTAAATTATTTTATAGGTACAGACCATTTAACTTAACAACAAGTGGTAAACAGTTATAAATCTTTTTTGCATTTTGTCTTGATTTCATGGGAATTTCTCTAGGATATGAAATAATCTATCATTGCTTTGATATTTTCTGCTTAGACAATGTCAAATCATTTACATGCAAAAGCACACACAGACGTTACGTACAAATGCCTTCTAGTGTTCATGCCATTCTACTTGAACTATAACTAACTAACTTCACAACTCCAGGTAACTGTGGACCCAGAGCAGCTGCTTATTTATTCTCGTATGTAAATCATTCTGTTTATAAGAGTATCTGATTATTACGGATTCTTATTTCCAGGAAAAAGGACATCATGGTTACACTGATACCTCCCCTAAAATAGCAAGGTCTCAGAACGGTAAATGTCAGTCACATGGAGCACATTGCAAACTTGTTTTATCATGTGTCTATCTGCCCCTGGGCCATCACTGAGCCTAGCTAGGGTCCACGGATGTTCTGCATGAACTTCAGGAAGAGGCCAGAGCTTCCTGGCCAACAATGAGGCACTTCCTAGCTAATGACAATATACCTCTCACGATGAAAGTATGCTTACTTCAGAACTAATTACCTCTTCAGGATAAAGCATTTGGCAACCATTCTATGCGTCATATGATCCTGTGCCTTAAAGGAGCGTGATACAAAATGAAATGTTTTAAGAACTTAATATGTACCTTCTACTTAAGTTATAGTCCTCGATAAAAACATAATTTTAAGTGTTTTTCTCTTGCTGATGTTTTAAAATATAGTTCTTTATACTATAGGATCTCACACATAGCAACATGAACAGGGATAATGTTAAAGTTTTTAAGGAATTTTTAGTGAAAAGTCTTTCAACATCTTACTGTATTTTAAAAGTAAGTGTTAATACCTCCCATCGCTTTTAACATCTGCATCTAAAGCAGTTGTGACATCCTATGCAACCTAAGCCTGTCACTTTTCCCCCGTGTTCATGTCCTCTCTTTCATTCCCATCATTATCCTCATGCAGTCTTTCACCTCTATTCTATAATCTCTACTGCACCCTACATATGTCCTATTCTTCCTCTACAATATACCACGGCAACACCGTTCCTGTAAGGCTGCTTGCCTAACCAAGTGTCTTATCTTCCCCACAAGGCATCTCCCTTGCTACTGGCTCCTCAATGCCCTCAAGGTGTAGTCACCAATCTCCCTTTCCCGCCTGATTCCTCATTTCTTCCTATTAACCACCCACCCCATTCCCCTCCCCCCCTTTTCTCTCCATCCTCTTACTTTCTACCCATTCTTCTAGAGTCTCTGCAAATGCGATGGAAGACATGTCTAGAGTATTCCAAAATGCCGATACTCTCAAATCTCCTGTCAGCACCCACTACAAGTAATTTTTAATCTGTTTTTATACTTTGCACACAAGCCCGGGTTCTAGACCTGGACTACCTCGGCTCCATGCTGCTCTGTACCACGTCCAGCAAAGTAACTTTGGGCAATTACCTTGCCTGTGCCTGTTTCCTCATCTGGGAAACTGAGCACTAACAATACCCATGTCGCAGGTTGTTCAGAGAAACACATGAATTAATTCATAAACCTTAACCTAGAACAGAGAAAGTAGTCCAAAATGTGAGTAATCACTGGTATAGCTATCATCCTCCTCACTAATCATGACATAGCATTGGCAGTAAGAAAAAATAAAATGGCTAAAAATAGGGACACTGAAATAAAGAAAAAATAAATAAGACTCATCCCTATTACAAGTGACAAAAAAGGTAATAAAGCATTTTTATAGCTGTAAAAAAGATTAGATGAGATATTTTGCAAAGAAATGTATAGAAAGTGGCAGTCTCTAGTATTAATTATGATTTACATATTTATAAAGTCAGAGATGTAGAAATGAAGGAACAGAAAGAGTAAATGGTTTCTCGCAGGCCACACATCTACGCAGACCTGGCATGGTTATACCCTGTGAGGTTTTCTGTGTCCCTCCCCCCACCAAAGTCTATCACTCCTTTCAAGACATAGACCAAAAGGCAACAAACACACAAAGACACAATACATTTAAAGGGACAGTAACACTGCTATCACCTCCTACATTTACAAAGTGCTGCACTTTCAATAACTGTTACCCCATGTGGTCTGTTTTTGTTCTACCTGTACTGCAACACAGACTGGAGTTGCAAAACAAAGTAGATACATACAGTGTTTACAGGAACTGATGTGTCTTTTCATAGGCATTTTGAAACTAAACTTCAGTAAACAGAAATATCCACTGGGGGTTTGGGTTGGAGAACACAGAGTGTGGTCAGTTCAGCAACAGCTCAGAGCTCTTCCCACCAACTTTTGCTCCAAGGCAGGCCAGGCCCTCCAGTTCATTCTACTATCACTTAACTTGACTCCCCCCGCCCCCCAACCTCGGACTATCCTTCTGCTAGGATGAGAGTTATCTATCCACGTAGAGTGCCTTATCTATCCAAAAGATCACCATAAAGGCAATGCCCTCTTGTAATCAGACAATACAGAAACAAAATGTGAATGTAACCTTATTACAGTATAGAGAAAATTCAGTGTCAAATCAACTATAATTGTTTAAAACATGATTCTCTCAAAGAGATGTACTAGAATCATTTAAAAAAACGAATAATAATGTGTAGAAAACTGTGACCATGCATTTTCTAAGTGTTTTCCCAAGGATATAAATGTAATGCTTAGAGAAATGTATGTTATTGTATAATGTGAAAATCTTGCATACAAACCAATTACCCTACCTTAACTCTAAAGACACAAAATGTGCTTAAAGACCTACAGTGTCATAGGTCAACAGCTCTCACTGAATCCTCTGCTTTGCAGGCACTAACAGTGGATGTGCTCCATGACTCATCAGAAACGACACACAGAGTTCCTGGGGATCGTGGTGGCCTCATGTCCCAAACATAGGTTGACACTAATGACGGCTACACCTCAGAGTGGGAGACAGATTCAAGATGACAACCAGCCTAAAGGCAACTCTTCCTAGGTTCCCTATAAAATCTGCCCCAACCCCCCTCTCCAAAAAAAGCCGACAACACTATATCCCTCCTGTCTTAGATCTTAGGCATCTTCAAGGAAATAAAAGTAAGCATACTTTATATAGATAGAAAAGAATTGCAGGGTTTGTTTTTTGTTTTTTTTTTGTCAGCCTAACTCTCACTGTGCATGGCAAAATGGACTTCAGTTACGAAAATATCTAAAAGGAATGTATCCAGGGCCTATGCCATTGTGCTTTGGTTACCAGTCAGATGCTTTTTCAAGAAAGTGTTCATGTTATAATAACAATGTCCCTGCGTACAGGAATACTCCAGAGTCCTAACGTTAACACAGAGATGCATTTTTACCTTGCCTAACATTCAAAACAACGTCCTCTTCCCTACAGAGGAAAATATTTAATCGTTATGAACTCATTAATCTTTGATTAGCCTGTGGTCAGGAGTTTGTCTGGATTTATTTGGCATTTTTATTTTCTAAGGAAGGAAAGTCATAGTAAAGGAAAATACATATTAAGCATTTGAAGATAATTACTATTTACTGAAAGCTCTACGCTAAAATAAATTTTAGTGACTCGTTTATGTTTGCTAACTTTGGGACAATGATAACTACAGTGTCTCTAAAATGTTTCTAAGTAGCAATCATCCTCTATCCTGGCCTTTGAGAGGTGTTAACGCTCACCCCCTAATTATAAGCCTTTTCTGTGTTATTACTACCTCACCATTCAATCTCTAAACTAAATAGTAGTTTTGAGGAAATAAAAATAGATGTTAGGTGGCGTGCATTTCTCAAATTTGGTTACAATGGATAAGAACTACAAGGAATTTCTACATAGAGTAAACATCTTTAGCTTGAAAAAAATGAAAGTTCATTTTATCACATTTTGACCAGCAAACTCTTTACGCTTTCTCCCGGGATACTGTTTTCGGGCTTTATTCTAGACTAGCACTGTCCAATAGAAATGTAATACAGGCCACATTTGTTATTTTAAAGTTTTCCAATAGCCACATTTAAAAAGTGTTTTCTAAAAAGCAGGTGAAATTATCTAATAATATATTCTATTGTAACAAATATATCCAAAACATTATCACAGCAGCATATTTATAATCAGCATAAAAATATTAAGCAGATTTTCACATTCTTCCCTTTGTACAAAGTTTCCCAAATCCAGTATGTATGTTATACTTCGGTCCAGACCAGCCAAATGTCAAGTGCTCAACAGCCGCATGCGGTCAGTGGCTGCCGTACTGGACAGCACATTCTAGATTTCCAATAATACGGAGCTTTTCAGCCTAACAGGCCACGCACTTTAAGATCTTCCTGTGCAACACCCTCTAGGATCGGCATTGTTGTTAGGATTATATACTGAGCTAAACATTTAAATAAATGTATTTCACTTCCTCTTTCCACTCCTGGGGCCCACATACCTACTGCCCTGATGTCTTTTTGTTAGAGTATAAGAAACTCCAAATCACCTATTCTTTTCAGCTTTTTCCAAGCAAGTTCTAAGACATACTCTAATCCAAGCATCTTCTAACAAAGCAGAAAACCTGGAGGTATGGCGAGGCAATTCCCTCCCTCTTTCCATAAATAGATATATCTAATACAGGCCGAATGTATGGCAACAATGATAAACTCAAGGGCATTTTTTTTTTGCTTACAATGAAGACAGGAAATTTTATATAATGAAGTAATACACCCTTCCTCAATGAGAAATACAATTTTACTCTTTGCCCTCACCCCCAACCCCCCGCTCCTCCCAGGAGAAACCTTGGGATATTCTGTTCTTTTTCTGGAACAGAACCCAGTGTTTCATTTCATAGGAATTCTATGCCCAGAGGAAGAACAGAATGTTGGAATCAAAATTTAATGAATTCAACTTGGAGTCTAAGTTTGCCTCAAATGTGGAAACATAAACACATGCAATAATATCCTAAACCATAAAGCATTTTGGATTCTCTGTTGGCATGGCTGCAGAGAGGGTCACACTGATGTGTATCTGCACACAATTTGTTCTTAGTTACACGGGGAAAAATGAAACTAAGCACATGTGAGGTTTTCTGAGTCTCTTCATAATAATGAGACCTGATGATTATGTCTGAGATGACACTGTGATTATAGACAGATGAACAGACGAACAGGTTTTCTGGTGCTGGCCCGACCTGTTCCCTAAAGCACAAAAGGCGAATTTGTAGTCCTCAGTGAGGAACCCACTAAACAAATAAAACTTAAAACTATGTCTACATCTTGTGAAAAACTCTAACAACACAATAATCAAAAAAATCATTTCACTCCCACGCAAATACCTAACAGATGAAAATCAGAACACTGTAGGTTCCCTACAAAAACAGTTTGGGGCTGTACTTGTCACCAACTTTAATAAAGCAAAGATATAATTGACAATAATGTGCTTTCTCCGGGTACAAAATAACTTTATTCGGTGTCTACAGCCTATACCTCTACACCTAACACAGAATTCTAAGTTCTAAGCTTTTTGAACGAAATATTCTCAGGATGAATTTTACGTTCGTTCTACTTTCATTTTAACTTGGCTCGGTCGATAATATTTTATCTCAACAAGACAAGGCAACACGACTCTCAAAAACCTACACGGAGATAACATGGAGCGTGTGGATCACTTATGCTGGTTCAGAATAGTTATGCGCTAAATAGCCCGGTGTATAAACAGACACGGTGCTCAAACCCAAGAGAGAAGGAACACCGTGTCCACTGGTGTAGTATTTCAAAGCACGCTGCAAAAGGGCCTGCAAATCCAACGGCATTCATTAGGACTTCTCGCTCAGTGTAGTCATTTGTTTAAGAAATTCCTCAGTGCCCGGCGGAGTTTACCTCGCATTTGCTATCGCCTGCGCCCGTACTGGTGGGCACAGAGAGTAAAGGCAGTGGCAATAAGCTTTCGAGCAGCTTCTGACTCAACCCTAATCCTAGGGGAGCACACTCCACGGAAACGCACCACAGAAGCGCGGCAGCTGCACGTTCTCCCGGCCCCGGGGAGACTTAAGAACACAATTACTCTTCTGGCAGCTCCCCTGCGGTTGTAAAGTGCTGTGTGAGGGGCAAGCTCCAGCTCCACCGTATACCTGCTCGTGTTACAGGCTCTGGAATCAAAGTATTCTCACATGACACATTACTACCAATAACAGATTCCGCCTCCGTTAAAAAAAAGAAAAGAAAAACCGGGGTAGGGGGAGCGCTACATATTTGTCCGGCTTTTGTCTAAAAACCAGAACCCAAGTACTAACTACTTTTCATTGCTTTCAACCTTTCATGGAAGCAATTCAATCAACCAACTGCGGCTCCACCCAGAGAGCGTCTATACTTACTTTTCTTACAGCTTTTGAGTGACGCACTACAAAACGACAGGGGGCGGGAGTCGGGGGGGGGGGAAGGAGCCCTCTCAAGCAGGGCGTCTTCCGCTCTGTAAACTTGGCAAAAAGGCAAACTGGACTGAAATACAGCACTCTCCATATAAGGAAGCTGAGCTAAACATGCCATGCGTAATTTATGGGTAGCAGACAGAGAATTAACCTTTGCGTGCACATATTTGGCCCAGATGCACACCGGGCTGGATGGCAGCCCTGGAGATAGAGATGGGAGATCCCTTGGGAGAAACGGGGGCTCCCATCGGGAGGGGGCCCGCACGTCCTCCCGACGAAGGTCATTAAGTTGTGAGTACACTTGCACGCACCTGTTTATCCTCCCCACCCCTTCCTTTTTCTCTCTCTTTCTAGGCTGCCAAGTTGGAAGCTGGCTGCGCCCTGACAGTGTCCGCAGAGCCCGGGGACCCGCTGCCGGAGCCCGGCTGCAGCCGCAACCTCCCGCTCCCCCTGCGGCCCTAGACCGGGTGATCGCGGACCAGCCGCCGCGAGCCGCAGCCCCGAGCCTCCGCTCGCCTCCCCCTCCAGCCCCGAGCCGCCGCCGCGGCGTCCAGACAATGCCGCGCGGCCGAGCGGCGCAGGCGAGCCGCGACCGTGGAAACTTACCTCTCACATGTTTTTTCAGAGGCAGCCCGACCGCCGACCGGGTGCCCAGGGCATTGTGGGAGTCCTGATGCCGAGAGGCCCGCGATTTAAAATTGAACTTGTCAGCGCCCGGTCACGGGAGCATGGTGAGCGCCACAACTCATTCAGCTGCAGTGAAAAGACTGTTGCACGTCGCCCAGCAGCCTCTTATCGCCGAGCTCTGGTTTCCGCTGCTGCCGCTGCGCGGCCCCTCCCCCGCCGGCCCAGCCCCACCAGGAAGCCCGGGGCGGACGCGCCGGCTCCGGAACGCGCGCGGCGCCGCGAACACGCTCGCAAACTTTCCGCCGCCCGCCCGCTCCGCCCCGGCCCGCTCGGGAGCCCCTGCACCCAGCCGAGTCCTCCCGGGGGGTGGTTGCCACTCGCGAGTGGGCGCGGAAAGCGAAAGGAAACCCGAGCCGGCGCCAGCGAGGTGCATCCCCGCAGCCAGCCCGTGGTATCTTCCATCTTACACGTTCCACGTTACCACCTCCCAGCCGGGGTGCCGGCGGGACGCGCTCCTACGACTTTCTGCTCCCGCCGACTGGCTGGGTGGACGGAGGGGTTCGTTTTGTACAAAAAGGCCCGTGGATGAGCTTGGTGAGGAATCCTGCAAGGTTAGGCTGAAGGTGAGGAGCTGATGAGGGCGAAACACTAGGATCCGGTGGGGCTGCCGCCCAAAAAATGCACCACACGGTTTTTGAGCTTGGATGGCTCACAGGCGGGAAAGAAACATCTGCAAGACCTACCCGCCAGTGTGTTATCTTTCTTAAGGAACAGGGTGGGTGTCCACAGTTTTGGAATTCCTCAGTCAAAGGAATTGTCACGCAGGCACAAACACAGACCAGCTTCCCATCTAGTTTGTAAATATTTGGAATATAAAATCCCCTTCCTTGTCCACTCTGCGTTATAGTCCCCCACCACCCCCCAACACGCGCGCGCGCACACACACACATGCTCTCTCTCTCAAAAATAAATGCCATTTTCTGAAATACTGGAATATTCCAAGGCAAATAAGTCATAATATAGTTGGAACAAGAGAAACCTCAGCCCCAAATAATAATTCACTGGGTGTTACAAGATGTAACTTGGCTTCACTTTGAAGGGAAAGAATCCTGGACTAATGTGATGTGATAAAGTTTTGGAGATTTGGGAGTAGAATTTTCTTTGAATTTAAGGAATGTCAATAATTTATTTATTCAATGATCTTAATTTCAAAAAAAACCATTTGTCTCATGTTTGGACACAATTTGAAACAAGATGCCAGATATGCTTCCGTGTTCTTCCTACAACCTTGTTGTGTTAAAAGGGTGGGGCCAGCTTCAGAAGGAGAAGGGAAAGTGTCCTGAACTGTGCTCAAGTAAGAAATACTTCCAGAGGCATTAGTAACACACTTGCATTCTTGACCCTTGGCTAGATCCGCAAAACACCGAGTTAACATTGCATACTGCTCCGTTTCAAAACAAATAAAGTAATTAAATGGTGCCACTTCTCAGTGTTAATTATTAAAAACTATTCAAGTACACACAGTTGAAGCAAATTAAAAGGACATGGATGGGCATTCCCTACCTGTCAGTTAATAGCCATGAGGACCTCCTTCTAATTCAGCACTTACTTCAACAGCTAGAAGGCCTGCTGTGCCAGAAATGCAAGAATGGGTAAGACAGAGTCCTTATTCTCCAGGAGAATAATACCCTACTAAGGAAGAGACAAGCCAAATAATTCTTCCTGCGCAATAAATGCTAAGATGGTGAAGGCAAGCCCAACGGCATCCTGACCAGAGTCGGGGGAGGCTTCCTGGAGGAGTTACTTTAACAGGTACCTTGAAAGGTGTACGGAAATTAGCAAAATGAAAAAGGAGTTGAGTCCTGGTCAAACGGAGAAAAGAGCATGGCAAGTACAACAGACCTGCCAGTTTGTCTGTTAGAAATGAGAGAAGGATCAGAAGAGGAGAGTGGCAGATAAGCCAAAAGTAGGTCTGTGTGTATCCAAGGAGTCTCAACTTGACTCTGAAAAGTGTAAAGAACTACAAGAGTTGACACGGCAAGGAGATATGTGGATTCTGGACTGTATTTCAGAAAGATCCTATGGCGACAGCTTGAAGGGGGACTGGAGTGTGAGGTCGCAGCCGAAGGAAGGAGTCTGGATGGGTGTGGACAGACTGGAATAGTGACTCATGCAGGGAATGAGGAAGGGAGGAGCCCTGGGACACTTTCAAATCCCTGGCTTAGCCTCCTGAGTTGTTTGCTGCTGGCCTTTGAATTTCTTCCGTTTGTTTCCCATGCTCCTTGACAGCAGACCCTGCCTTCTGAGCTGAGCCACCTCTGCATCTGCCAGCAGGTTGGTGCCCCCACTGGTTTCCATGTTTCTCTCCTCCCAGCGTCCAATGAACAGCCAAGGGCTAGCCCACTTGTAGAGAACCATTTTCATTGGTCCTCTGACCCTTGTGGAGTTCCAAGTGAGTGCTTTGGTGTTTTTATTTGCTTCTGGGTTAGAAAATTGGGTATTCGAAACAACGTGAAGAAAAGCAGGACTTTGCATCTGTGCGTGGTGCAAGAGGGGAAATTATCCTTACACTTCAGGCCTGGAGGAGGGGAGAAGTTCTGGGAACAAAAGAGAAATTGAAACTGAGACAAGTGTTCTGCTCCACAGAACAGAATGCGAAGAAATGCAAGAAATATCCTTGAAGGTCGGAAGCGAAATAAACATCCCAGTGAATAACAAAGAAGAGAAGAAAATTTTATTGTACATCTGGGGAAGGAAAAAGGGATGGCTAAGAAAACTCATATAAAACAATGGTCACACAAGGGCTCAAAGATGGGTTAAAGTACATTGTGATAAAAAACTTCACTGTCACTGGCTTAGCTTAACTTATCATTTATAATATTATATCATGAATAATGACATTTTGAATTTTGAAGCCCTGTAGCAAACGCAAGCTCGTATGTTAAAAATATTAAATCATGCTGCCAGCTTTCAACTACCAGAGGAATTCTATCCACATTCCAAATTGTGGAAGTTATTCAAAAATCATTATAGCAATAAAAAGTAAAAAGTTCTTCATTTAGAATGCCCATTGATATTCTCTCAGTGGCAAGGGAGGATTATGGTTGATCTTACTTCTGTGAAGTGTCACTATATCATCCACAGGATGCTAGGCGAGTATATCCATAAATATAAAGAAGATCATTTATGGGAAGAGAAGAAAATATTAGAAAACAATTTCAGATGACATAAAACTACATTTTCAAATAAAAGAGAACATGTTCACTGCGGGTTACTGAATATTTCAGACTATTGAAGTCTTGATTAGACCAATTAATCCCAATACAAACACAGTTAAGAAATTTAACTAAATTTAGTTTTAAAGGATAATATCAACTCCTTGATTTACCAATGATGCAGATAAGGGAGACGGCAGCCCTTGCCTGTTTCGCTCAAACGGGAGTTACTAAAGCCTCCGTGCAAGTGTGTGAGCGGAGGCATTCGGAATTGTGTCTTCCTGGTCCTGCATGCCACGTTTCTGGCTCAGTGAGCTCCCACTGTCTCCCAAGTATGATCTGTCTTTTCTGGCCTCTCCCTCTCTCTCTCATGCACACACAAATCATATAAATGAAAATATACGGGGTAGGTATGCTTTCCAGAAATCAAAATGTGAAAAAGCATCACCACTCGCTGATCTAGGAATGCTGCATTCATTGCCCTAGGATTAAAATAACCCATTGCAAGATAGTGTCAAAACTGAGACCCCATCAGGCCCCTTGCTTTTTAGTTCACGTTTAAGGATAGCTGGTGAAGAGGACAAGCTGCTAGAAAGTGCGAAGAGTTGGAAACACTCTCGTGCCCAGAGCCCATTTTAAGGCGCTGCAGTAAATGCATCTCTGTTAAATTTCACAGCCGGGAAGGAGGTTCACTCCTTTGTAGCCAGATTCAAACTTGTTCAGGAATAAACATACTTGGTAGGATTACATGCACTTAGTCTACTTTCAAGGCCTCTTGTATACTTCACACACCAAAGTCAGTTTTAAAAATTATACCCAGTATTTAAATATATATAGTATATATTCTATTATACATTGTGTGAATGTATCATGCAGACAGTCCCCGACTTATGATGGTTCGACTTCGTATTTTTTCACTTTACCATGGCACAAAAGTCATACATGTTCAGGGGAAATCATACTTTGAATTCTGAATTTGATCTTTTCTTGAGCGAGCGATGTGAAGTGTGATACTATGGTGATTCTGGAAGATCATAGCGGGATGATTTTGCCCAACTATAGGCTAAAGTAAAAGTTCTGAGCACGTTGAAGGGAAGCGAGGCTGAGCTGTGATGTTTGGTAAGTTAGATGAATTAAATGCATTCTGACTTAGAATATTTTCAAGTTACTATGGGTTTATTGGGGTATAACCCCATCCTAAGTCAAGGAACATGTATATATGTACATACACACACATGCACACAAACACCAGGTTGTATATATATTGTATAGTATGTAATACAAAACATTATATGTATAATATATAAACCACTTAATGTAGAAATCACATAAATGTGAAAATATTATATAAAAATTAGTGTGTCTTAAAATGTTTATAAAGATTAAAACTGAGTTAAAACGTTGATTTGATTATGTATTTGTCAATTAACTGATTTTTGCCTAACAGTTGAATCTAAATCTTCAATGTAATCATTCTGGCATTTGAATAGAGAAATAGGAAATGAATACATTTCAGAATTAACAGTTTAGAACCATGGAATGTTAGCATGGAGTGGGACATTGAAGGCCATCTAGCCTTCTTCCCTCGATAGATAGTACCTTCACTGTGTAAGCACCTTGGCCTGTGACAGAGCAGAGCTGGCACTAATGTCTGCTGCCTCTCTTAGGCCATTTATTTTCCCTGTTTGTCCTGAAGACTCTTGGGCAACAAAAACCCTAATATAGGCATAATAGCCCCCTAACTTTAATAAGAAGAGGAACCACAGGGCAGATTTCTGTTTTAGTTTGTCCTCCATTTCTTCCTTCTGTCCTTTTTTCTTGCCGTATTCTCCCCGTTTCCTTCCTTCCTTCCTTCCAGACAGAAGACACCTTCCACATGACGCCTCATTAATTTCACAAGTGCTTAGTGAGTGTCCACCACGGTCAGTCCTATTCTGGGCACTATGGGTGCAGAAAAAAAGGCCCAGTCACTTTTCTCAAGGAATTTACTGTCTGCTAGGGGGAGGGTGACGGGCACTAAACAAATAAAGAACAAATCCAAAGAAAAAAGATAAAGATCAATACAGGAGGCAATTTCAGACCAGGGTAAGTGCCCCAAAGTCAAAGAAAGTATGTGGAGGGGATGAGGGGGGAGTTTGTGGTTGAACAGGATGGAGGAGAGCGGAGCTGGTCAGAGACTGGCAGGGTCCTTGAAGACATGAGGAACATCTGGGGAGGGACCATTCGGAGTAGCGGTAGCCGCAGGTCTAGAGCCCTGCACACTGAACTCAGGCTAGAACTGGAAGTCCAATGGCAGATAAAAACCAGTAGGATCCTTCAAGGAGCTCGCAGTCACGACAGAGAAACAATGAATCTTAAATCAATTGCATTCAAAATGTAAAGCTAGTCTTGATACTTTCGGTAAGTGGGGAGGGACCACCGAAGTCTTTGCTTAGTCTGTGAACAAAAATGTACCGAGTACCCCAAAAAGAGTGGCCCTGGTCAGGGGGCAAGGGGCTCCAAGGAGCTGAAGATCTGGGAGAAGAAAGGGCTTTGGCGGAAGACCCTGAGTGGAGAGGCACGTAAACACGGGAGTCCTACGTGTCAGAGCTGCAGAACAGCCCGCAGACGAGGAAGCATGTGAAATATGCGGCGTGTACATATGCAAAACGTATTTTTTCCTGAAAGTTAACACAATGTAGAAAATCCAAAACCAAATAAGGTGGAACATATTTATAAAAATCAGCAGTGGTTCCAATTCCCAGAGGTAGTTACTGATAATATTACAGTCCTTCCAAGCCTTTCTCAACACATTTTTGCATAATTGATACTATACTATGCAGTCTGCCATTTTGTACTCTGTAATTACCCCTCATTTACTCTCATAATATAACTTTATAAAGTGAAAGGCACCCCCATGTCATTCATTATAACCTCACTAACAAGGGGTCACGTCTCCTGCCCCAGAGCCTGCGTGTCAGGTCCTGGGCTAATGTCTGATGTGTAACGTATTTCCAAACCCCCTCCCTGGGATACACACAGGTCTTCTAATACGGGCTGTCATTAAGGAAAAGAAACTATATAATAATGCTCTTTTAATGAAGAAAATATGCCCTGGCTGGTGTAGCTCAGTGGATTGAGCGCAGGCCTGCGAACCAAAGGATCACTGTTGGATTCCCAGTCAGGGCACATGCCTGGGTTGCAGGCCAGTTCCTGGCAGGGGACCCACAAGAGGTAGCCATACACTGGTATTTCTCTCCCTCTCTCCTTCCCTTCCCCTCTAAAGATAAATAAATAAAATCTTTAAAAATTTAACAAAAAGAAAATAGTGACAAAATAAATATGAAACAGGTAGTCAGAAGGTCCAAGTGCACATATTAATTAGACATGCTTGTAATATAAATTACTTGTAGTTGTGTGGAACACTTTCTACCATCTCATAAATCTAGGTGTTGTGGCTTAGCCCAGAATCCCCTAATAATCTCTTAAAAGTAGTCTCTAATAGGTCATATAATACAAATTCTATAGTGTAACTATTTTATGTACTATAATCCGAACATTTCTATGTATTAACTCTGTTCCATGTAGAATAAAAGCAACTGGAAAAATATGGCCATTGCCTTACTTGTTTCCAAATACAAACAAATTTTTGGAATTACCAATAGCAAGGTTGGTTTTTCCCCCTACACATGTACTGTATCTATCTCTTCATTTCTTTTTTGAAGTTCTTTTCTTTTGACTTCGCCATATCCCACACCCCTTCCCCCTGTCCATTCCACTGTATGGGATTTCTCTCTTTCTCTGAATCTTTTGTGGGCTCCTCCTCTTCCTTCTTACCTCTCTGTTTCCCCAAATTACCCTCAGACCATGTCTCAAGAAATGCCCTGAAGGGACTTTTTCAATAAGAACAATTGATGTCACATTAATACATGGTCTGAGCTTCATACACACATCCTTTTCTCTTTTCCCCTCTTTGCCTTGGCCAACAGTGTGGCAACTGAGCTGTAGAGTCATAAATTCATTCCAGTATCTTCATGTGAGTGTTGGTGGGCGGGCTATTGAGCTCCTTAACTCACTTAACCCATGCTTATTGAGCACCGACTGTGGGCCAGGAGTTGTGCTTGGCACTGGCAATACAGAAATTATTCAGACTTCAAGGTGCTCACAGTCTAGTTGGTGGAGACAGATGTGGCAAAAAAAAGAACCTCATACATTTGGAAAAGAGAGTGGCAAATGAAACAATTTCGTTAAATCCAGCAAACTCTGAGTGCTCACATGTGCCGAGCAGATGGCAAGGGGGATGAGACTGGGCCAGGCCTTGCTCGGCACAGACCCCCAAACAGCTGG
Source organism: Sturnira hondurensis (assembly GCF_014824575.4). Classification (NCBI taxonomy): domain Eukaryota; kingdom Metazoa; phylum Chordata; class Mammalia; order Chiroptera; family Phyllostomidae; genus Sturnira; species Sturnira hondurensis. The sequence goes on along the minus strand of NW_028076783.1, from coordinate 336,160 downwards.
CAAACGGTAAAATTACCCGGCGCATGTTAGGGCTTCATGGCAGAAAGAATGACACAGGAAAGTGGTGGCGGGCCAATAGACAGACAAGCAACTTGATCATATGACCACTTTAAACAAATCGTTGCCCTAGCAACCTGGGGAGAAAGTTTGTTTTTCTTATTTTTCACGCTGCCTTTAGCCTCCTAAGTGTCAAGCCCAATTCCGAGACCCTGGGGTTCCCAGACTGCAGATGTCCTGACCCTGCCTTCGGTGAGTCCTAGGTCGGCCTCGCAACTCTCCTCCTGCTTCTGGGGACTTGGATAACAAATCCTCAAGTAGGTGATGGGAGATTATCTGATTAAAGTCATTTGCACTAAGGCGAGAATGAGGCTTAATCCTTTAAAACTGTTTGCTTTGACAAAGGATAGTTTGTTAACTACAATAAAGCACTAATTGGCTGTGAAAGGATCCCTCCTCCTCACCTCCCCAGACTCCCCACCCCCGTCCCCTCCCTTTCTGTGCGAGGGAAACTGGTGAGTTCTGACATCTCCGGGACTCTAACTACCCACATTATCTCCTCGAACCCCCACTGGAGGCCTATGAGATGGTACATTTAAGACCATCTGACAAAGGAAGAAATGGAAACTCAGACAGGTGCTCTTGCGGGCATTTTGGATCAATGAAATCGAATTTCTGGGAGTGATACTCAAGTCTCGGTTGGGTTTTTGATTGTTTGTTTGTTTTTGTTCGTAAAGATTCTCAGATGATTCCAATGTGCAGTGAAGGTTTTCTACCACAGAGCGGGAGTTTAAGTAGTGGCATTATCTAGAATCAGTGGCAACCCCCTGGCCTGCTCCGTGTCTGTCCCCTTGGCAAGTGAAGTGTGTTGGGCTGTAGAGAAAGAGCGCTGTCGGCAGGAGACTCTGTCTCCAAGCAGAGTTAGGGGTGGGGAGCTGGGTGGGGGTGCACCGCCGTCGTGCGCCTGGCTGGACACGGTGCTTCTCGGGCAACGGAAATATGCTTCCCTCTTTACCCGGTAAACGTCAGCAGCTTGTGGGCTTAAAGACAAAGGAGACAAACAATCAAGGCCACACAGAGTATACTCCTACACACTCTTTCATGCTCAGGTTGCTGTTTGCTTAAAATACTCTACCCTGTGTCTTTCAAAGAAATTGTAAAATAAAATAAAATAAAATAAAATGCGATCAAGTCATCTTGAGGGGAAAAAAGTAATAACTTGTGATTATGAAAGTCCCTTGAGAATGACACTGTGACCTCTGAGAGCCACTAGGGTCCTGGGGCACTTCCTTTTGCATTTATTTATGTTAAATAGAGAATATATGTATGGTGTAGAAAAGATATACATATATGCATATGTATTATATATATAACTTTGTTGGTAAAATGTGTTTGCAAATTTTAGTATGTATTGTATATTCGTTCAACAAATTAATATAGTTAAATTATAAATGCAAATAAGTTAATAAGACCCTTCTCATGGGTAGCTCATTTGCAGGTTATGTTAGCAGTCTTTAATTTATGGTCTTTGCGAATGTGCCATTACTCCAAATAACCCTTCCAGCCACACCTGGGTGCATCTGAGTGGCCATTTTTCTGCCAGAAGCTTAGCAATGAGCAACCATGGACAGGACCCGATTCCATCTAGCCGTCTCCGTGCTGGATGTATTTTCAGACAGCGTGGAACACTCCTGCCCCTATTCAAGTTTTTCTGGCCACAGGTCATCACTAACTCCTGGATTTTCACTCTAAGCCTTTTCGCTGTCTGCTTTCCTGTCCCGTTCTCAGAAAGTCCCTGAGCGCCTGACATAATCTTGGCTTTTCCTGGACACTGAGGCTGTGGGGCGAGGACAACGAGACTGCAAGCCTCTTGGAACGTGCCACACAGCAGGGACAACAGATATGAAACAGTAAACACTTCCAGTCGATTAACGAATATAAATGGGCCAGGTGTAGAGAAAGAGGGAAACAAGTGACAACCAATGAATCTGAACTCAAAAGATAAACAATTATCCGTATTTTATGCTTTTTTTCATTGAATTCAAACATATAGAAGTCTATATGTGAACGCCATCATAGTACTTACACCACACATCTACCCTGATTTATAAAGTAGAATCTGTAAAACATAATTCCATTACTGGAGACATGAGATGGCGACTTTATTTCTGATAAGATGCAGGGGGTCCACCACATAGCCCTTGAGCAAGGACCAAAAATTTTTTTCAGCTGATTAGTACTGTGCTGTCCTTGCTACATTGGTTTTTGTGAATATGTGTGCGTGTGTGTGTGTGTGTGTGTGTACTTTCATTCGTTTCCTGGGCTTACCGTTTTGAGTTTTTGATATGTACCGAGAAAGCCAGCTTCTCTTTCATACTTCCAAAAAGTACAACATGTCAGCTTTTGAATTAATGTATGAAAATCCAGTAGGCTCTGGCCAAGTTGCTCAGTTAGTTAGAGCATTGTCTCAATCCACCAAGGTTGCAGGTTTGATCCCCAGTTAAGGCACATTCAAGAATCAACCAATAAATGAATAAATAAGTGGAGCAGCGAACCAATCTCTGTCTCTTTCTTTCCCCTGTCTTTCTGAAATAAATAAATATATTTTGAATATTTTTAATTATTTAATTGATTTATTTTTTAAGATTTTATTTCTTTATCCTTAGAGGGGAAGGGAAGGAGAGAGGGAGAGAAATATCAATGTATAATTGCCTCTCATGCATCCCCTGCTGGGAACTGGTCTGCAACCCAGGCATGTGCAGTGACTGGGAATTGAACCGCAATCTTTTGGTTTGCAGGCCAATGCTCAATCTACCGTGCTACACTAGCCAGAGCTAATTTTGAATATTTTTAAAAAGCCAATGGTATTATCTTTTGTTTTATCCAAGTAAAAGACTCTTTAAAAAAATGTTCCTGGATGAAATTTTTTTTTTCTGTTCCTGGATATAAAAAGGAATGTGTGCTTATTTTAAATAATGTGTCAAGTGCCTTTAACAGGAGTTTATTACTTGCGTTCAGGTACCATTCCAAAGATGTTTATACCTGATTGCTTTAGACTAGCAATAGAGCCGTAGTGTCTAACTCCAGCCCACAGGCTTACTCCCATGCAGAGTGTAACTTCTTTCTACAGCTGCAGGACTCCCATGTTCCCACAAAAGTACTTCCCTACCTGTCTTTTAGTCTCTACAATTAAGTAAAGAAAAAGTTCACTGGATAATAGAGGCTGGCCACCCTGGGCGTCTCTTTTCATGAAGTCATCCTTCTCTAAAGATAGTCTAAATTACAGACTAAGTCAGAATAGCTTTTCTACCTTCTGAAGACTATGAAGTCTGTTTATTCTTACACAGTCTGGTAGGTAGGTCTTGGGAAAAGCTGTAAATATATTTGTTGGAATCCCTAAACACTGAAAACTCTACATGGACCCTGGGTGACATTAACTTTGTTAGATTAGATTTGAACTTGTGGGAAAGGGCAGGCTTGGCATTAAATATCCAATTTATATGAGGTTGCCACATCAGTTGTAAGGAAAAGGCAGCCCATGGATGATACTGGGCACAACTTTGGGAATCTTCCTTGCCCTAGTGAAAGAAGAAGCCAACTCAAGTAAATCTACTTCATTTATGACTAAATTACCAGGTGACTAAGGGAGAACACTGTCTGCCTTGGCGTTACTGACAACAGGCACATACTTGCTAAGTATGACACATAGGCCATTCTCCATGAGGAACCGTCAGGCCTGCTGCAAGCTTGCTTTTCTGCACGTATTGTTCACGGCCCTTGGCAATAGAACAAACCCACCTCCCTCCGGCCTGTGTGTGCACCACACTTTTTAGAAGAATCGGGTTAAAAAACAAGAGAGTGTTATTTCAAAGGCTGCTGTTTTGCCCTTGGCCTTCATTCCTGTGAAAGAAAAAAAAAAAAAGTCTTTGGAGCCTGTCACTAGGCACGGGGTTCTGGACAGTCTCTAAGCCTCAGCTTCCTGAAACTTCCAGTGTGTGCTGCCTAAAACTGGGATGATGAATGCCACCGTGAAAGTGAACTTAACCCAGCCGGGCTTTTGAGAAAGGATCGCTCCTTCTGTCATTTACAATAGACAATCGCTATGAATTTAAAATCTACAATGTTCAAAAGAATAAACTCATGTTAAACTTCAGGTATCGTCTACATATAAAGATTAAAATTAAGTGACAACTTGAAGACATGTACAGCTACTCTTTGCAAGAGAAGAAGCTGATCCTCGTACAGGGTTTTTGAATAGGCAGGTAGGATGTAATTAAAAGGGAATCCATGATGTTCTCTGGAATGAGAGGCAGGCACTTCAGAAACATCAGTCTTCCTGGGTGAGCGCACAGCTTTCTTTGGTTCGACTCCCCTCCCTGCCACCGGCCTGACAAGGCAAAACAGCAGAGGAACAACCCGAGCCAAGCAAAACGCTTCTAACCACTTTACAGAAGACTGTATTGCTGCACGGCTGCGTGGAAACTTCTTCCTGTAGAGCCGTCTATGATTTCTTTGTTACTCGGTAAGAACCGTTGCCATAGGATAAAAATGTAGTTGTCTACTTGTTTCTTTTCAGTAACACAGTCAAGAGATCCTTCCAGGCATAGCTTTCCCCGCCTGCCCCCCCCCCCCCCCCCCCCCCCCCGCAGCTTTTACTTTTACCTCCCTGAAAAATGTGTCTCTCAACTTCACCAGAACAAACAGGCTCAGAACTCTAAGGGAGAAAAGAATGATAATGCGCTGCTGAGTATGATTTGGTAACAAAGGCTTGGGCCCCAGGAATGATGACATCATCAGCAGAAAGAGGAAGATTTAATTTACACTTGTGAAGAAGATTCTTTTCCAACCAGAGGAACAAAGCCACATAAGGCAGAGGGAGAAGCATCCTCAGCATCCAGTTCTGGAGGGTGATCATCAAGTTAGCTAAACAGAGTCACGTCTCAAGGCCATGTGCTCTTTCTATGCTCCGCTCCTAAATGAACAAACGGTGCTACTCTTATGAGAGAAAACCTGCTACTCTCCTACTTTCAGCAGATATGCTACTTGGGTAATCTGTCTACCTAAGGTGAGCAGCAGGTCAGGGAGTGGCTTCGTGTTTTAGGAGTGTTCTCTCATATTCACACATCGCAGATTGTCACACATTTATTCCCTCACACACATGCCCTTGGAAACCACACAGCACCTCACACTTTGCAATAATCTGGTCATATGGTGAATCATCATATTTACATGATAAGATAAAATGCACCACTTAAACAGCATATAAGTTGTCTGTACACCTCCACACTTCCCAATACCAGTGGCATATGGTCTCCTATCTGGGCATTGCCAGGAGCACTCAAAAATTAGCTTCTGGCTCTCACAATATGATGTCTGCTTGCCCTGGGAAAATTACAACTGTGTTCCTCCACACTCCACCTATTGTCATCCTTCTGGCACACACAGTCAAAGGCCACAGTAGAATTTTTGACTGTCATCTCTTAACCAGAAATAGAAGCCATACTCATTGTCCATAACTCTGTGTTCACTTCCGTAAATATTCTTTATTTTTTATTTTGTACTTTTTAAAGAACTTTGAATTTTATTTTTCAATTGCAGTTAAGTCAGTATTATTTTGTGTTAGTTTTAGGTGTATATTACAGTGGTTACACAATGACACCTCACTAAGTGCTCGCCCTTCTATTTCCAGTGCTCACTTTGCAGAGTTATTGCAATATCATTGACTACATTCCTGATGCTGTACTTTACACCTGCTGACTACTCTGTAACTATCAAATCGTACTTCTAAATCCCTTCCTCTCCCTGTTGTTAGCTTCTTAAGTATTGGGGGAGGCCATTTGTTCATTTGCTTCTTAATGGACAGATGTTGACCCTGCTTAAGCAATAATAATACTTATAATAGTGGTAGAATATGCTCTTTTCAGTAAGCGCTTGCATTCCCTTCCCAAATCACATTTAACCTGCCAGCTCCCTCCAAAAGTTGCATGCCACTAATTTTTGACTTAAAAGGTTAACAATTGGGTCATTTAGGTCTACGGAGATAATAGAAATACATCGGAGAAAATGTATGATTACTGTGGCAAATGCAGAGTAAGTTACTACCGCTTGGACGTGAAACAGGTTGCTGTTGCAAGGTCTCTATTGTCTGCTGTCACTGGACACTGCAAAGCAGCCTTTCTCTGGCCTTTTCTGCTTCGTAGCCATGCAAAAGTGAGAGCGCCTAATGACCCCATTACCAGACATCAGTGGGCCTATTTTCAATGGCCATAGTAGTGTCAGTTATTCCGTAGTCAAATAGCTGGAAAATTTTAAGTTGGCAAATTTAAATAATATTTGATCCCTTTTCACTTTTATCAGACTCACAGCTGTTATGGAAATGAAAAGGTAGGAAAATACAGTTAACCTTTGAAGGTAAATGCAGCTTAGCTGAAACTTCTCGAAATATAATAATTTATTTCCGAAGAAAGCTTGTGACCTCAGAAGTAATTCCTGCGTGCCTTCGAACAACAGTTTTCCTGGCCTGTGTTAAACTCAGATAATGAATGGTTCATTCATTGCATGCCCCTCCCTAGTTCACGCATGTGCATGTATTTGCAAATATTTGCTCACCATGTACAAGTCCTGTTCTTGGCCTACAACCTCGGTGACCTAGTCTTCTGTCACCTCCTTAGCTTCATCTCCCACCACCCTCTGAGGCTTGTAATCCCCCTTCTGCTTCTCAAATATGCCAGGCTCCCTCCTGCCCCTGCTCTTCCCATCCCTCCTGCTGGGCCACTGTTCCCTGAGTTCTCTGCATGGTGCTTCCACCTTCTCATTGCTCAGGTCTTTGCTTAATTTAATGATTTTGCTTTCGAGAGGCCAGCCTGGAGGCCAGCTAGGTAAACCTTGTTTTCCTCCTCTGTCTCTCTATTCTTTTACTTTGCCGAATCTTCTCCTGGCTATCACCACCTGAAACTTCCTTTTCCAAACATTTACTTGTTTACTAGTTTACTCATTGTCTTTCCCCGGTAACTTCAAGTTCAGGTCCTTGAGGGCAGAAACTTGGTCTTGTCCATCATTGCCTGCCCTGTATCTAGATCAATGCTCACATGGGTGATGCTTGATGTATAAATACGTGAACAAACGCCTTTCAAAATGAAAACAGAGCCTTCTCACAAGAGCTAAAATCCTCTCTCACACCCCCTACTTCCTGAGAAGAACCACAGAGGCAGACCTAGCAAATACCTCCTATGAGGACAATCGAATAGAGAAAAAAATGGCTCAAAATAAATCTCCTGAAGCATGAAAGTGTGTTCTCAGTTCTTTGAGATTTTTCTGAGCTTTTTGAAAGTGGATTTACCCAACTCTTTTCCACCTAATGACAATGTCGATGCTTCAACTTTAAAGTTGTTTCTTCCCAGGGAGCTTGTGCCATCACCACGGCCCCTGAAAGTACAGCTGTCAATTTTCCTTCTGTCTCAGGCAACACTTTTTATTTTTCATATTATGCTGAAAATCTGCTTCTTTTAAGATTTGTCAAATCAGAGTATAAGACATCTGAGGCTGGGGCTCCACCATTTAATTAACTGTGTCTAAACCACAGCTTTGTCTGCCTTCCTTCTCAACAAAGAAGCAGAAGCAAAGTAACAATGTGACAAAGGTCCACTTTAGACACCAGTGCACCAGGATCCGTTCTGTGACCGTTATCAAGCTGTCTTTCACACACTAAGCCTTCTTCCTCTAATTTTTTTTTCAATTACATTTGGCATTGAACGTTATTTTATCTTAGTTTCAGGTGTGTAGGACAGTGGGCAGACAATCATATAACTTCTAAGTGATTGTCCCTCCATAATTCTACTTACCCACCACCCACCATACATAGTTGTTATAATATTATTGACAATATTTCCCATGTTGGACTGTGTTAAGCTTTTTTAAAAAAAATCTGTAAAATAGAAATAAGTTTATTTATTTCACAGGCTTGCTCTGAATATGAAACTGGTTAATCATGGGAAGCACCTGACATGAACTGATATTTTAAAATGCTACTAAAAAACTAGTACTACAAATGCTATGCAATGGTGCTAAAACGGATACTAAGAAATGTTTAGGAAAGCTGTTGCTCTTGACATTGTCACTATTATCAGCGTGGTCATCCTTGTTATTTAGGTTCTAATACTCTCAAGAACCGACTCGTTTTTATGAACTTAAACTTCATATTCTGGCACAAAAGAAACAGTGTCCCTAGAGCAGCTTTGTAATCCACTTCACGACCAATAATAGAAGCAGGAAATAATTGCAAAACAATATGTGAACTATATGTGCAGCCGTGAGGCCAGCACAGGCAGACGGTTAATCAGAAAAGGATTCTGAAAGGAGATTGCTCTTCCATCTGGCTGGAGGAAAGCAATGAATCCTAACCCGCAAACAAAGGTGGGCGCACGTGTTTCTGGGTGGGGCTGGCAGGGGCAGACGAGAGCCAGGGCAGCGGGGCAGCGGGGCAGCCATGCGGAGCGATCGCCGCCCAGGCTTGTAAGAGACTAGCAGCAGCCATCGAGAACTCCTCTTTTCTCAGCTCAGTGGAAGAGCCCACACAGAAAAAAGGAGAACTACTCGGTCTACTTGTCGTCTCTGGAGACCACTTTTTTGTTTCAGTTCCTTTCACTCCGTGTTAACAGAAATATCCCCAGCTGTCAACTGCATGGTTGTTTGGAGCCCTACCACGACCATGGCCTGCTGCAGGCGGCCATTCGATGTAGGTGTTATTTTTATTATGCCTATTTTCACTGTACATGTGGCTCAGAAATGTTGCGCTCTTCATCTTAATCGCCATTTATTTGAGTACCTGCTGTGTTCCATGTATTATTGTAGGGACTGAGGATAGAGCATGAACGAAACAGACCAAATCCCTACCCTCATGGAACTTACATTCTAGTGGGAGTAACAGACAATAAATAATTGAATAAGAAAATAAAGGCGACATTTTTATGTAGTATTAAGTGCTGTTAAGGAAATTAGACTGGGACAAAAGGATAGAGAGTGAGTGGGCTAGAGCTTATTACAGCACAATGTGCAGTTGGTCATGGGAGACAAGCCTTTGGAGGAACATCTGAGCAGAGACTTAAACAAAGAAGAATTGTGTCACAGTGATATGTGTGGGAAGAGCGTGCCAGGAGAGAGGGGAGAGCGCGTGTAAGGTCCCTGAATCAGAAATGGGGGTAGAATATCCTAGGGGCCAAATGAGGAGCGGAGCCAGAGCTGAGTGGATAAAGGGATGAGCAATAGGATAAGAGAGGGGAGGTATAGGTGGAGGCCAAGACATGAAATCTATAGTGAGCAATGTGGATTTTATTCCAATTAAAATAGGAAGCCATTGAAGAACTTTGAGAAGGGAGCCACATAATTTGACTTAAAATTTAAAAGGCAATGCTGGCAAGGATGTAAGAATAGAAAAAGGGAAACTTCAGAGGAGACTACAATCAGAACCGAGCTGTCTAGGACAGAGTCTCAAGTGGTACTCCAGGTGGTGGAAGGCGTGAGCCTGGTCAGCCTTGGGATATTTTGAAACTTATGGATAAGTAGGATGTGGGGGAGGGAAAGAAAGGAATCAGTGGTGCTTTTGACCTAGATAACTGATTGTAGGATGATGCCAATTACTGAGTAAAAAACAACAGGGATGGAGCAGAGAAGGGAAGTTAATGAGGAATTTTATTGTGGACCTGTTGTCTTTGAGATGCTTGTCAGTATCTGGGTGAAGAAATTTTATGATCCCTTTGAGGTATGAGTCTAGAAACTGGCAGAAAGTTAAGGTAATAGGGATTTCCTTTTTAAAATTTAAGGTTAATGGACACGATGTCTGGAGAAAGAAGAGGAGTAACATACACAAGATCTGGAGACAGAAAGGAAATTGAAAAGAAATTTTTTGACATGGACCCACTTGCTGCCACAAATATTAACATATATTCAGGGCTATGATTAGTGGAGTAGCATATGGGGGAGTAGTGAGGATAGGAATATTCTAGAATCAGTTATGTAAAAGAGTAAGAATTTTTTCCTAGTACTTATGAACTACACAGATCCATGGTTGTTTCTTTCCTTATCTAATTATGGGATGATATATTCAGATTTTAAAAAATAATCTCTGGATAATAAATGTATAAGATTGACCAGTACCAGAGATATCTATTTTCTTATCTGGAATTGTCAGTTTTTGGAATGCCCAGGAAGGTAATTGACTTCAGGCTACAGTAAATGTAGTTTGAATAGAATTGAAATATAAAGATAGAAGCTCATATAATAACTCAATCACTTATTTCTAAATTGCATCATAATGGTTGAATTAGGACATATGAGGTTTGTTTAATAAAAATAGCTGGGGCAAGAAGCAATTAATCTTCATGGCTTAGAGAAAAAAGATTAAAGTAAACCAATTTAAAAAATGAAATTAAATCAATAAGAATGCAAAGGAGAAAAAAAGATCCTAAAACTGCAAACAAGCTGAAACAAATGAACGCAATTGTATTTCAAATGAATACTGTGATAACCCTGAACAAAGAAAGAACACAGTGGGAGGGTGGGAGGGAGGGGGTGAGGAGGAAGGCAGGGTAGAAGGGAAGCAGGGAGGGAGGAAGGAAATTAGTGACAAAGAGAGGTAGTGAAGGAAGGAAGGAAGGAAGGAAGGAAGGATTCATTCATTCAAACAACTTACAAACACAGCATTTGGTGGCGTTTGAGTGTGTGGTGGGGAGGAGCACACACAAACCCCTCATTCTTTTTCAGTAGGTTTGTTTGTTGTAGTGATTGGGGTAAAGCAATTCAGAAGTGATTTCAGATGTATTATGGAATCGAGCAAATGAGTAAGAATGATGATATTGTTAGGACCCAGGGCTTGTACTGGGGGAAAAGGAGCACACAAATATAGAACAGAGGAGGGCAAACAAAAATCCTGTGCAGACAAGTTGGAATTGGAGGTATCAGATGAATTTGTCATGTGCAAAATATATGTATATGTGTGTGTGTTTATGTATCTATGCATATCAGTTTGTGTATGCACACTTGTATATTTGTGTCTCTACCTGTATGCATGCATTAATACATTTACCTGAAAGACTCAAGGAGCAAAAATACTCCAGTGGCAGTGAGCATCCTGACTCCCAGATCTTAGCCTCTAACACCATTCTAAACAAAATGAGAAATGAATGATTCTAGGGGTGGGACAGGATAACGGTCAGATCAGCCAGGACATATTTTTAAGCCACAAAGTACACATAACTAAGTACTCACTAACATGGTAGGAGAAGGCTACAAAGATGGAAGCTAGAATGTGGACACCTGCAGCATCCAAATAATTAGGCAGTAATGAATCACAAAGCACTTCAAAGACAGAAATTCAGTAACAGAGGCATACATATATGAATAATTCAATAAAAGGAAGAGAAGAGAGTTTCTTTTGCTTGCAGTAGAAAGCCAAAGACTGACACACATGTGCCAGGAGTCTTGGAGTTAAAATATCATCACTTTGTACAGATGGTAAGAAAGATTGCATCAGATCAGAGCAACAATTAATACTAAACTCAATGGGGAATTTCTCGTGGAGAGCCATCATTATAAAATGTAGAAATCAGGCACCGCCTTGACTAGGAGACCAAAATGATTGCCAGTGTGGGACAGACGAGCACCGTGCACTCATTCTAGAGACAAGAGCCAGAGAGGAAACACTGTCACCTGTGCAACATTCTAGCAGAAAACGCACAACCACCATCTCATCACGAGGAAATGTCAGACAATGCAAAGTGAGAAACATTCTATTGAAAAGAAAGGAGTTGATGAATAGGCTGCACTCATTAACATTTTGGGTAAACACTTTCATAAAAGACAAAGAAATTATGTGGAAATGTTCCTGAGTAAGGGGGAGCTAAAGAGACATTGCAGCACAATGTGAGACTTGACTTTGGACTCGATCCTTTTCTGGAGGAGAAAATATCATAAAGAGTATTCTTAGGTGAGTAGCATGACTAGAATATGGACACATTAGATAAAAGTATCATATCCATGGAACTTACGAAGTAGATAATTATATGTAACTACTGTGTAAAACACTACCTCGATTTTAGTAATAAGACACAGAAGTAAGGGCCTATGTTGTTCATAATTTAGCCTCAGGTGATTTGGGAAAAAAATTATGGAGATGAAAGATATAAAGAATGAGAGTGAATTATAAAGTAAATAGGGCAAAAAAATTACAAGTAGGCAAATCTTGGCAAGGGTATATGGGAGTTCATTTTATTATTTTTATTTTAGAACTTTTTTAAGCTTGAAATTATTACTTCTAAATTTAAAAAATGTTAAAAATGAAGTATTACAAGTGTTTCTAGTGAGCACTTAAAAAATTTAGTGTCATCAGAAAACAGCCCCATTTTATGGAGAATGTTTTGGCCTCTCCTCTAATTCAGATCTGTTCAGCAACATAGAAAAGGATAAAAGCACCTGTTTAAGTTTTTTTCCTACAAAAAGCGAAAATAAATTTAACTAAGGTATATATTTTGAAAAAATACTATTTTTTTCATATTGAGAACAAACTGGTGGTTTTTCAAGATTGTATTACTATTTATATTGTTTCCAAAAAGAAGAATTTTGAGAATATGATAACCTGTACATAATACAAAACACTAAAAGTGTATGATGAAGTCTCTATAAAGTAGAAAAATGATGAGATGTGACATTTTATGCTAGTTCATGGAACAGTGCCTATAGGCGAACTTAATTTCTGATTTACTTTCCATGGTTCCTATATTAACAAATGGTTTAAATGCCATTTTTTTAAACCTTGGATTTAAAAATACAAATTTAGCATTTTCCTCATTCTGAAAAAAATTAAAATTTATTTTCTGCACATTTCTAGAAAGATGAAAAATAAAGCTGGAAGGAATTTGGAAAACATTGAATCTAAATTCCCAGTTTTAGTTCATGTAAAATAAAAATATCAATGATGTCAGGTAAATGTTGCAAATATAACAATATTGCTCAAACGACAATTTATATTTTAAAGATTATAAAAATATCAGTTTTTATTTTCTAAGTAGAGATTGTCTCTACTTAGTATAAGTCTAAGTGTAAATTGTCTGTATTTAATGTATACTTTATATGGAAATATGCAGAAATGAAAACATACTTGCATTTGTCCTTTAAATCGGCAGAAACTATTTCTTATGTGGAAACAAGATACATATTCTCTCTTACAGAGCACATGTACTGCCACTGTGCATATTTTTGTGAAAACAATAATTTACCATTTACTTAACATATATTTAAATCAATATAATAAATATGGATATGCTACATGTCATACAAACGAATATAAAGTCACATGTATTACAAATAAATACTTCAACAATGTAGGCGGACTTGAATTTCTTTTTAAAAGCAAAAGACCCACATTACCCAGATTTAGAGGAGTTTTATTCCTGAATTCCGTCCCTATTAGTTTGTGCCCAAACTATAATCTTTCTTTTGTATTTTTGTAACTATGAAAGAGACCGACCAGAGGAAAAACAAAACAAACCAACCAACACATATTTCAACCTTTCAAAAGGTCTTTTGGAAGTCTCCTCACTTATGTCAAAAGAACAAATAGCGTTGTGGTTTCAAAGTGGAGTTATTATTTTAAAGGCACAAAGACAGCAGGGATGGGATAGAGTCCACCCTAAGCAGCTTCAGCAGCTGGTAAGTTCATATCGTGAAGGAGGGAGCCACCCCTACGTGGTGAGATGAGCCCAACCAACCCTTGAGACGAATCAGTTGACAGGTCCCCGGCAAGCTCCCTCACTTGTCATAGGCAACCATGCCTTTTGAAGACAGATATAAAATTTTATAATGCTACACAGAAATCAACTTTCATGAGCGTCAATGCGAATTTATGTCTTAGTGTGTCAAGTGAATGCGACCTTAATGAAACATAGTAAAATACGTGTCTATAGTTCAAAAGTCAAGATCTCTGTTTTCCAGCAATAAATTGTTTACAACCTTATATCTCACTTCACTTTAAAAACGTGGCTTTAGGGGCAGGCTCTACATGCCTTTTCTTACAACAGCCTGGGCAATAAAAAGCATGCGCAATGCGTGCCCTGGTCTCCTGACAATGTAAAACTGTCGCCTTCAACCATCTTTATGTCTCATGGAAATGCAGCCAGACAGGCACTATATTTTTTCTGTACATACAATTTTCTCAAAGACAGAATAATTTCAAGCTTATTTTCCATAATCTAGAACTAGGCTATTTGTTCAGAAACTTTCATAATTCTTAACAGCAACAGCAACAGCAACACATCTGTCTTGCCAGCAAGATGGCATCTTCCCGACTGCCTTGCGCTGTATTTGCTGCTCTTCATTACAGTGGTCCTCAATTAAAACTGCGATTTCCTCAGGCTTCTTGGCCATTAGCAGTTCTTCAGTGTGATGCCACACTATGTATAAACCAGCTGCAACAGTTAATAGTCCAGGATAAAAAATATATTTCATACTTAAAATTCTGGACATTTAAAAATTCTTCCTTATTAAAAAGAGAGGTCATGAAAATAGTATTGTTGTAAATAACATAACCAAACTCTGATGGAATTAGTCATGTTTAATTAGTGTATGATACAGAGGCTGAGGATGCACCGTATTTATGGGTTTCTCACAACTCTCAACTTCATTTAAAAACGTTGATCTCTTTAAGGATGTCAGCCTTGAGTCAACAGTGCATTTCCTGAATTTGTAATACTAAACATCTGCTTTCCTTCTCCCTGTAATCTCTGTTACAGTGCCTTGGGTCAAAAACCCCTATTTTCCAGGTAATGTAATAGAACTAGTAGGTGAACACTGTTTATCCAAATTAATACAAGTTAAATCTATTATTTGATGGAACAATGTGAACTTTCTCTGCTGGAAGACATGAGATTAAATTTTTTTTTCAAAAGTTAGGTAAGCATTTTCATATTCCGTTACTTGGGATATTTACCTTTACCAAATCTCAAACACCAAATGCGTGATGTTTACCACCATTTCAAAATGAGTAGCTGGCGGCAAACCACCCAAACTTTCATATATATAAACAGAAGAGTTCATTTTCCATTTTAAAAATGTATTATATATGGTAATGTTCATACCAAAGTATAAAGAAACCAACCAACTGTGTTTAGAAGGAAGATTTAAATTTGCTAACTAATAAATATATATTAAATACTTAATATGTATAAGCATTGCTCTAGATGGACACGATAAAGAAAAAGTTTTCTGCTGGATTTAAGTTATTTTAATATTTCACTAATGAGATCAGTTTTTGCTTAATTGGATCTCCAATTATGAATCCAAATGATCTTACTTTGTTTTAGTTCTCGCTTTATTTTTAAGCATTTTTATTGTAAATTAATTTTATTAAGAAAAAGTTGAATTTCTGAAATTAGATTTAGTTGTCTCATTTACATTTCAAAATCATACTACCTATACTATAAATTGCTTTTTCTGTAGTATTTAAATATCATCATAATGTGATAACATGAAAAATAATACTGAAATGTCACAATGTAAATAATACAATGTATTTTGGCAGTGGGTAAAAACAAATGCAAGATTTCTTTTTTCCTGGATAGTGTCCAACTAGTAAAATGCAAAATTAACAAAAGGATATATGTAGGAGAATTTACAAGTGTTAGGAATAAACTAGAGCTAGGAGAAAAGAATTTCTCAAAGTTTATTATTAATCTAAAAATTCCTGCAGCATTAAACTAGGAAGAAAGGGTATTTTTCACTTTGCAGTTAAAATAATGAGATCAATGAGAATTTTTTAAATCTCTAGCTTTTAAAAGGTTGCATGTGAAGTTGGAACTTTGCAAGTTTTTAAAACTTTTATATTTAATACATTGACTACTCACTGAAGAGAGGTATTATTTGTCTAATCTACTTTGTAATCCAGCCAGCATTTAAATTGCTGTTCTATCAATGGCAATCCAAATGATAAAATAAAAAATAGCAAGTAACAGTTTCTTCTTACCTCTGTATTATTTACAGTTGCTTGTTAAGCTGCTTAAATAGTTGAGTTAAACTCCCGGCACCTCCAAAGAGCTCTGTTCTCCCCTCAACTGTCTTCTGGAGTCATTTTCTTTTTCCTCTGCAGAGAGAAGGATGGTCCTACCAAAAGAGGAAGTTGTGAAACACCAGAGTCATTATGCTTTATAAATGTTATAAAAATGGAGAATTATGCACAAAGCTTACACTTGGGATCACAGTAACAGGCCATAACTTGTATAGGTGCACATATATAACTAATGTACACACATATTTATATATGTAAGCAAATTTTAGAAAAGTTATCAAGGCCTGTACTTCATTAAGTAATGCTCATTTACATAAGGAAACGTCTTGTGTGTGGTTGAATGATTATCATAGAAAACCAGAAAATACTGCTCTGTGTGGAAGAAAACTGCCAAGCTGATACATGAGGAATGAAATTGCTTTTATAAAGCTAATTAATTTGAAGTCTTTGGAGTATGACCTAAATGTTAATCTGACGACAGACATCTTGTAAAAAGAAACAAAAAAAATTTACTTTAGTAAACGACATTTTCCTGGAATCTGGGTAGCGGTTTTTTTTTTACCTATGAGTCTTAAACTTCCTTTCTCATGAGTAGTTGCCTGCTGCATGTAGATAAAGCATTGCAAAACCGAAACTGCTGCTTATCCAGGTGCTATGGTCTCTCTCCAGTTCAGCACAAGAACAAAAAAACGGGTGCGCCTCCTACCATGCTGACCATTTAACTGGTTAAGTTTCTAACAGGTTGGAGCACTAAACAACTTTTATGGGACAGTGGGGACAGTGATCGAAACAGGGCCTAAAACAATTGATCAAAGCAAACGCAATTGCCAACTTCAAATAAAAAGAAATACTTATATATGTACTGCTCTCTTGTCACTGCCTAATAGAAACACCTATAAGTGGAAACCAATCAACCAAACAAACAAGCAAGCAACATATAACCAGAGACACTGAAATAAAGAACAAGCTCACAGTAACCAGAGGGGAGGGGAGAGGGGGGAAATGGGGGAAGGAAGGGAAAAGGTCATCCAGGAACATGTATAAAGGATCCAGGGACAAAACCATGGATTGAGGGTGGGGGTGGGTGGAGTGGGGGCAAGCGGTGGCGGGAAAATGGAGACAACTGTACTTGAACAAGAATAAAAAAAGAAGAAGAAGCAAACGGATAGTTGCAATTTGTATGTGGCAGTCCCAGCACCACCTCCCTTGCTTGTTGAGGAAGAGGAAGGAGGTGGATTGCAAGAAAAACTTAATAATTATACAAACTTCCACATATTGTAAGCACCCCTTACTGGACTTTAGAAACTATTGTACTATCAGGGTACCTCTGTCTCTTAACTCTATTTTCAAAAGGGGCAGTAAAGTATAATTAGAGGTGATTTTCCACCTCACCTAAACTGATATTTTATATGAATTGGCCGAAAGTAAAAATAAATGAGAACAAACACTGCTAAGAAAGGTATCCCTCACACAAAACAAAACAAAGAAAACTCCAAACAGAATCCTATCAGCATGCCATTATTATAAAATTCAATGTGAATTCTTTAGTGAGATAGTTGTAGAAAAAATCCTTGAAGAGGTTATTAATGTGAATAACATTGTTTAGATGTTATGTATTTTGAGAAAATTGTAATATTGTAATATTTGAGTATTATTATAAAACTCTGGGCCCAAATATCTGCCTCTCTCCAAAGACATGGATCCACTTTTGGAAACACAGCGCCCAATGTCTTGGATTTTAAGGGGCTGCCTTGGTACTGTGTCCCTTGGACCTGGGTGGTGGGCATACTGTTTCTTCAAAAGGTCCCTTCCAGGTTGGTGGAGCTGGTCAGAGTTCCTACATCTTAAAAAACTTTCTTCTGCCTGATCGGCCCTACCTACTTCCCTTTTTGAGAAAGTTGTCGACATTGAGTTCCTCCAAGACCTTATAGTTTGTCTGTGTGTGTGTGTGTGTGAGAATATGCATAAAATAAAATTGACGTTTTTTTAGCATTTGAAAGTGTACTGTTCAGAGGTGTTAAGTGTATGCACATTGTTGTACAACAATCACCACCCTTCATTCCAGATACTTTTCATCCTCCCAAACTGAAACTCTGTACCCATTAAAAAATGACTCCCCACTGCCCACTGCCGCTCACCCAGTCCCTGGCAAACACCGTGCTGCACTGTGGGTCTGACTGCTGCAGGCACCTCGTATAAGTGAAATCATAAAACATTTGTCCTTTTGTGTCTGACTTATTTCAGTCAGTTTCAACCTGGTCATAGCATGTGCCAGAATTTTCTCTCTCTTTTTTTAAGTCTGAATAATTTTCCGTTATGTATGTACCACATTTTGTCTATCCATTCATTCTTTGATGAACACTTGAGTTGTTCCGCTTTGGGGCTATAGTGAATAACACTGCTATGAATGAGCATGTGTAAGTATCTGTTTGAGTTTCTGCTTTCAATTCTTTTGGCTATATAACCAGAAGGGAAATTGCTGGATCATATGGTAATTCTGTTTAAAATTTTTAGGACCTGCCACACTGTTAAATCCTTTTACCTCCCTCACACTTCATCCCTTGGCGTTCTGGTTTCTGCCTGTCCTATGCACCAAGTTTCTCTTCCCAAAGTCAGCAGATGACTTTGTTATCAACTCTAAATGGCACTCACTTGACCTCTTGCAGCACCTCGCCGAACGGACCACTTCCTCTCCCTGGCAGTGGCCTCTGTGCTTGCGTTCTTGACTCCGCCTCTCCTGACTAGGCAGCGCTTTCTTCTTTGGCTTTCCTAGCAGCTTCCTTAATTGTGCTCATCCCTGAAAGGCTGCCACTTCTCAGGGTTTTGTTCTGGATTGGCTCCTCTTCTTATCCACAACCTCCTCGATACAATTCCATGGTATCGGCACACACTTCTTATTCCCAATCTGTCTTCCACCCAGATGTCTCCTTAGAGTAGTTTTGACCAGTGCCAAATGGGAGATCATTTTTACACGTGATCTACAGGAGAAAGTCTTTGTATGGGTTCTAAGGTCACCCTGAATAAATTGTCACCCCTGCTATTGTTAGCCTGGGGCAGGTCAGCCATGTTCCGGAGTCCTGTTTCCTCATGTATGAAATAGGGCCCTAATCGACTCTCTTAGAGGGTTATTGGAATATTATTTTCTCAACATTCAAAAATATAAAATAAAGGACACTGGAATACTTGACTGTGTTTACCATATAAAATACAAATAAAGCAGAGCTTCATTTTTCCCACTTCTGGTAGGTTTCTGCTCCCCAGAGATAACTATAGCTGTCAGTTTTATGTGTATCTTTGCAGACCTATTTCCCATGTAAATATATATATATGCAGGACACATACAAAATTAAATAATTTTGTGGGTTTTTAAATGTACATAATATTACATTGTATGTTTTTCACTGTGACTTTTTAAAAATGTAACACTATAGCTTGAAGACGTCCCCAAGATTTTCTTTCTCGGCTGATTCACATGTATCTAAAGCCCCCACTGTTGAGACTGGTGTCACTTCTTCGTGATGAAAAATAGTGTAGCCTGTCCACAGTGCTGTAAATGCCCCTTTAAACGTTATGTACGAGTCTTTCTTTAAAGCAAATACAGAAGAGCAGAATTGTTGGACCAGAGGGCATACAGTTTTCAAATGTGCAGTGTGACTGCCTAATTACCCAGTCAGGGAAAGCTTTGCCAGTTTGGAATTCCAACATTTCCTGTTTTTACAAACTGTTGCCAGTATTTGATATAATCAAAGTTTTAAAGATTTGCCAGTCTGATGGGCAAGAAAAGGCTATTTTAGTATTTTAAATTTGTGTTTTCCTAATTACCCTAGTTAACATTTCAATGTTTGTGTCCCTCAAACATTGGGGGGCACAATGTTGTTGTTCTTAAATTGCCTGTTCATTTACTTCTGACATTTGTTTATTGGATCATTGTCAACTTATTGATTTGCAGGTTTAAACTGACCTTTTGTTTCAATGTATTGTAATCTTTCTTCTTGTTTAAAGGAGAGTGGGTGGAGAAGTAGCGGAACAGATGAAGCCAGAGAGGAAGGAATGATGTCTTGAAATATGATCCCTGAAGATGAAAAAACAAAAACAAAAAAACCCAAACCTGTC
This sequence comes from Sturnira hondurensis, assembly GCF_014824575.4. Classification (NCBI taxonomy): domain Eukaryota; kingdom Metazoa; phylum Chordata; class Mammalia; order Chiroptera; family Phyllostomidae; genus Sturnira; species Sturnira hondurensis. The sequence goes on along the minus strand of NW_028076783.1, from coordinate 315,999 downwards.
ACTGTGGGTACTCAGATATTTTGGGTATCTGTTCTTTTCCATTCTTGCTCCAGTAATTGCCTGCTGTAACTTTTTTATGTAATCCTAAAATTCTTTGATAATGTCCTTGGTTTGGGGTGCAACAAGATAGCCCAGGCTCATTTTGCGTATTTCCTGCCTGAGACCATAATATACCCATTTCTCTAAAGGACCTGGATTCCTGTTAGTGGAACAGGGTTTTTGAGACCACGCTTAGACTTCAGTGATGCTCACTGCTACTGGAATAAACTGGATTATTACAAGCATTAGCAATTAGTCAATAAAATGTTAGTTCTTTCTATATGTCAAGCAGTAGATAGTTGCAAAGTATATTTAAGCATGTATTAGGAGCTTATAATATGCATAAGGTTATATCATATTTTGCATTAAAATAATTTAAAAGTAATATACCTATGCAACAAAACATGTTAAAATTGGGCATTGTTTTCTTGTGAAAGAATGTTTTAATAAATGAAGACAATAACATAGTAATTGTCATATCTCACATATAAAAATTTCAAAAATACTTTTTCAAAGAAATTTCAAAAAATATTAGATTGGAAAAATATGACAGAGCTTTTGCATTTTTATTATTTTCATTATTGTTTGTCACTAGATTCTTTATCTCTGTTTCCTTTATTTTTTTGCTATTATGCACTTATCACTTAAAATTAAGCAAGTATCTGGTATGTCTCTCAAAAAAGTGTTCAATTAAAATAAAATAAATATATTCATGGTTTTAGCTATCATTTTCCCCCCAAGACATTAAATGACTACCTTAAAGACTATAGAAGTAGCAGTATTTCAGCTGCTATCTGCATAGCTGGGCAGTGAGAGAAGTGCTCTGCTTCATTGGTTTATTTCTGAACTTATTAAAGCAATGGCTTTAATATTTAATAATTCATATAACTTTTCTGTTTTGATTTTATTCAGGTGGAGAATTGAAGGAAAAAAGCATTGTCTGATTATTCTCAAATACTTTTGATCCTCAGTTCCTCACCTGTAAAAGGGGGTGAGAATACTAACTTTATTATGCTCTCAGAACCCTGTCAGAGTTCTGTGAGCATTAATTAGATATTATAGGTAAGAAGCCAAGCAGAATATGTTTCCTGATAAGTACAATGCCGGTAACTTCCAACTTTTGAGAAAACACAATTGGCCATGTTTTCTCATTTATAAATTTACTTACTTATTTGAAAGCATTACTTTTATTGTGATTGTTGAAAAAAATGAATCAAAAGAACTAGAAATACAGAGGTTTGTGGAGAGTCTGTCCTTCATCCATTCCATATGTGTTAGGTTCATATGTAAGGAGTCCTACCAGGAACTCGGAATACCAGAAGAATCACTAGACTGTGTAGGTTACTCTCTCTCTCTCTCACCCCTCCCTGCTCCATTTTTTTCCCTAGAAGCTGATCACTACACACCACATCCCATGCTCCCTTGGCATCTTCCTTCTGGTTGACATTAGCCAGTGGATGCATCAACAGGAGACAGAGAAAGCAGAGCTGGAATGTGTTTCCCTATCCCCTTCATCTTGTCCGGGCACTGTTTGGGGAGTGGCTGCACTCCTCCCCTAAAGCCCCCTCCTCTCTGGCTGCTCTTCTAACTCAGCTGTATCTCTAACCAAGTTCCATTAAATGGTTCTCCCTTGCTTTTCAGGTCTAGGGTAGGTAACAGCTTTTACCATTGCCAACCTTTGTTTTGATTTGTTTGTTCTGTATTTTTTTTACCATACCTGGTTGACTCCTAATCATTTCAACACCTCTCAATAACCCTTCATTAAATTTCCAGAGAAAGGCTTTTTTCAATGCAGCAACTCGGGCAAGCCTTACTCTCTGCATCTACATTAGTCCTGTTATGCAATCAAATCAGGCATATTCCTTTGAAAGTGATGCATGAGAGGGTGTATGACAATTTCAGAGGAAACACAAAGTGGAAAGTTATAGAAGATGTCTTAGGCTGGAGGAATGAAGGGTCACACACTAAGAGAAAGTGATAATGACTTGAGACTTGAAAGATGAGTAGGACTTCATGGATGTTGAGAAGGGAGCGGGACTGGAAAAGGCACTGCAGTCCAAGAAAGAGCATCACGTCCGTGGTGTTGCACGTGGTATGCTGTTCCCAGAGGGCTGAGAAAGGGGTGGTGAAGGAGTGGATGAAGCCAGAGAGGATGACAAAGGGTATGGAAGGAAATGGTGCCTTGAAATAAAAATACATGTAGGTTAGCAATCAGGCCTTTTGGGCATCTATTCTTCTTATCCATTACTGTTTCTCTTGGTACCAAGGTTTGTGGGATTTTTCACTGAGGAACAGACTGAACTCATCCTTGGTATCACCCTGAGTAAGGTGAGTGGCATTGATTTTTCCTCCTACTCTAACTTTGGCACAAGCATGTGACCAAATGTCTGGTCGGTAAATTCATCTCTTTCCCTTTGCCACAGTAATCAATGTTCAAGGAGGGGCATAGGACTCAAGCCAGCCAGTGAGATTTATCTCTGGAAATTTTAAGCTCTGCTTTTTCTGGGATTAGCTATCTGTAAGACTGAATTTTGATGACATCATTTCAGTCCCTGACAGCTTATCTCTGTTCTTTTCACTTGTGCCAATAAATTCCTAGGTTTCTGACACTTGCAAGCACAAGGGTCTTTCATATCAGGGAGGAAAATCTGGAGGAGGCGGAATATTTTATTTGAAGTGTGGAATATCAAAAAAAGCAAGGTTTTTTATTGTCCCCAGAATGGCACTGTCCAATAGAAAAATAATACAGAGCATGGATATCACTGAAAAGTTCTTAAATCCTACATTAAAGAGAAACAGGTAAAATAAATTTTAATAAAATATTTTATTTAATGCAATATATAGAAATACTACATTCTGTGTAGTCTACATAAAATATATTGTTTTATTTTTAAATTCAAACTTTAATTAAAATTAAACCCAATTTCAACTGCTCAGTGAACTCAGCACAGCTGTAGACTACATCCTAGAGACCAGCGGAGCCAACAAAAGTCCAGTTGATGCTGAGTCTACAGTCAAAATGTAAGCCCTTAGAAGGAAGAGCTATTTCATATTTTTGAATAGGGAAATGATTGATGTCAGCAAAACAACGCTTCAGTAAAATGAACTGGCAGCTATAGCATCCTTAAAGCTTCCTATTTCCCAGTCAAATGCCTTCTATATAATAACTATAATTGCATTGGGTCATAAGGCCCATGTGAGATCCTCTAGGGGCAGAAATACTTGCTCAGTTTGAGTAAGGCAGTCTGAAAAACAATCTTGTGTTGAACAGAATTCTCTTAAGTCCTTATCTATGCATTCTCTTGCCCTAATGACATTTGGAACATTTCCTTGGCCCTCAGGGCTGTGCCAGCCCCTGATTCCTGCTTCTAGATGATCAAGTTCAGGAGGATGACAGAATCAGGTGTTGGATGCAGAAATGACTAAAAACATTTTCCCCTAATGTATGTATTCACTAAAAGATGACCCTAATTTGAGACCTAGTCAAGAGGGAGATAATAAGAATCTTAGACTGAAGACAATACACTATATCCTGTCAGCTGCAAAGGGGGTAAAATGTGCTTTACTTTGCTCTTGTCCCATCCCAGTTTCTATTCTTAATAGGTTTTCTAAAAACTGTATTTGTTTAATGAAACTAGTGAATTATAATATACAAGTGGTAGTCTTTCCGTTTTTCTTGGATAACATATAAAATAAAGAGAACACTTTAAAAATAGTTTTCAACCTTTAGCTAACATGTTTGATTAACTTGATTAATTTTTCGAATCAACATTCTATTTTAAACTTTCTTTACATAAATGCAAAATGATTTAAAGAAATAATACTTTTCATTCCTTCAACATTCATTACAATTTTAACCAAATGAGTATATGAATTGTAAGAGCCTTCACGTCCTAGCAAATGAATTACGTTAATAGGATTTTTTAAATAAGAAACACCCTTTTTCTGTGAGAGCATTTCAAATGCCCGAGCAGAGGCACCTTCTCTGGTTAGGGAAACACCCTGTATGTGCCAGTTGGGAGGGGGCATGTGATTTCTGTGGTAAAACCAAGAAAGGATATGCCTGCCTTCCACAGCACATAACCCCTACAACAGAAGAAGGTGTTTCCAGATGGAGGTCAGGTGACGAAAAGAGTCCCCAGAGGAAAGTCGCTGGGGACCGGCCACACTGAAATCTGCAGCATGTAACACAACAGCCAGTGGTGAGGGCCCCCTGCACACCAGAGCCCCGGTGAGATAGCTGTGACTGCTTTCATGAGACTTCCAGGAAACAGCGGTGTGGTGTCATGTGGGAAGCTCTCATAAAATGGTACATTGGCTTCATTTATTTGCTTTCAGTTTGGAGCAATGATGAGATACATATTTGAGAACGTTATGGGAGTTCAGTTTATGGGACTGACTATAAAAAGAGCATCAAAAAGAGAAGCAGTGTTTCTTAAGGGGGAGTTAATGTCTGATCTTTGGAACAGCTGTCTTTTTCAATAGAGTTCACTGTGTTTGAGTTTTGAAGACCAGTTCTGACAGATGATGGGAAATGCGGATATCATTTGGCTGCCACAGAGTGGGCCCTTGGTGGTCATAGAACAAAGCTTTACAATGTGCTGTTTTGTTATAAAATATTTACATGAGTCTTAGTGTGTTCTGTTCTTTCCCAAAGCCAATTAGCAGTAGTTACACAGCTTTTAGAAGGCTTCAAATCAAGTCACATATGTTTACTGTGCCTGAAAATTCACAAAAATATCGGAGCTCAGATCTTTGGCACACACAGGAAACTAAGTGCTTGTACAATGTTCTCAGCTAAATGAAGGGTTTGCAAGGTTTTCTGAGTGTCAGAATATGATGCGCTTTTGCTTCCTGAAAACGCTTTATACATATAATGTATATATGTGCATATACGCACTTTGCCTATAAATGTTTTTTGGGGGGTGGATGGGAGTTACAGAAACAACATGCCATTAATAAAACATGAGGAAGTTAATATAAAGATTACTCTTTGTTTCAATCCGTTGGAGATTATTACTATTCAATTTGTATATATATATTCTTCTAGAGTCATGTTCATATATAGCAGAATCTTATATAACTTCTGTTCTATTTTTGCTATTCATAGATTGGGAAAATCCATAACAACAAAACTACTATTAGTTGACTAATACTTCTTATTCAAAACATCACCTACATACATTTGAACATGGCAGCATATATTCTTACAGTACATACATATCCAGACAACTGAAATACCAGTAGAGGTATGAGTTAAAGACATTTTATAAAAAATACATCCCACACACATAGAACCACTGACTGAAATCTTTTAAAACAAGCCAAGCTTGTGTGACACTGTTGATTGCTCTACATTCAAGCAACTTCAACTGCCATAGCCTCTGTTGTCATCAACAGACACGCATGGACTATCTGCTGCAAACCCAGATAGGCCCCAGCTCGCAGGAGACAGGCTTGGGAATCGGCCTGTCTGAATATGTAATTATGTGATTTCAGGCCTTAAAGTACTAGTGGTTCGCATGCTAAAGGTGCGTGCAGTGAGTACACCCTGGAAAGACAAGACCCAGAGGAAGTCTTTAAAGAAGGAGCTACAAACCTTAAGGAAGTTAGTTGGGCAAATGAAGGTTTACAGGGGATGTGTAGGCTAAAGCTAAGAGAACTATGCAATGACTATTATACTGAGGATAATCAAGAGATCAAAATTCACAAAAAATTGATGTCAGAGGCAACAGAAGTACTATTTAAAAAATGACTGATGTTTTTTTAAATTTGGAAAAATAATTTTGTATAAAGGTAAGTTCAGAAAACATGATGAACACTTGTATACTTACTATGAGAATGAAAAACTACTAACATTTAATTATTTCTTTGTTAGGTATTTTCTTCTTTATGTATGGCTCATTTAAAAAACCAGACCTTGAAGTACAAGGAATGGGTGAGTAAATCGGGAAATTATAAAAAAGACTAGAAAGGAAAAAGTGCTTTTGGGAGAAATAACTCATCTGTAACAGAAATGACACACACTTTAAAAAACTGTTAGAAAAATGACTCATTGGAATGATTTAAAATTGCAGAGACTCATCACAGAGGGGAGGTTAACTATGGCATGATTTAACATGCTCTAAGCAATTTGTTCTCCACAGTTATCTGACTACAACTCTTTAACTGATTTCAGAAATGCAGACAAGCTCCATCCAAAAGTTTATCATATTCTAGTTGTTCGAATTTCCTCCCCCATAGTAATCAGGTTACACTTTATTGTTAACTTTCTTGGCTGGCTCATAAAAGCCTACTTAGCACCTAACATCGCAGCCAGGATGACCAGCTCCTTCAGGACCCCTCAAACCTGCATAGTAAACAGTGATTGTTGGCCTTGATAATGGAATGGTGGTAATATTGAGGAAAAATACTAGTTTCCGATGGCTATGGAACAAATCGCCACACATTTTAGCAGCTTAAAAACAATGCCATTTGTGATCTCAGTTTCAGTGGACCAGGAATGGGGCCCTCACCAGTGTCTCACACTGTTGAAATCAAGGCGACATTCAGAGTTGCTCTTCTTGTCTGAGGCACAGGGTTCAGATAAGGAGGCCTGAAAAAGAGGAACTGTCCTCTATACAGAAGACTGTTAGCAATACAGGCAGAGGGAATGATAGAATTAGCATATTGTTATTAGGCGATTCCTCATGTAACATGAAATTTAAACAAGGGATCAGAGATATCCAAATCACTTAATAAAAATGTATTAGAGAACAGAATATTCAGAGATCTAAACTAATGCCCTACAGATAGCTTTTTCAATCACAAAGAGAACATGGACCTTCACACCGGAGAGATCACGGGCTTACCACCTTCACTAAATGGTCTAATTTGCGATTAGCAACAGTAATTTATGTGACTCATGGTTAATGCAATAAGAGGTATATGTAGTCATGGATGTCATATTCCCCCCCCCAAATATTTAACTTGCCTTTGAGCGTAAAGAAATAATCACCTCAATCCAAAACATGGGGCATTTTACTAGACAACTGACCTGAACACTCAGAAAAACTGTGTATTAAAAACAACCACCAAGAAGCATAAGGATTGTTCCAGGTGAAAAGACTCCAGCGAGTCTTAACCAAATGGAATAAGTAAACTTCTGTTGAATCCTGGTTTGAAAAAAAATAGTTATAAAAGATATGTTGGGAACAAAAAATGTAAATATGGATGGCAGATTAGATGTCATAACTCAAGTACTGTAAGTAACCTTGAGGTTCTTAACAGTATCATGTCCTTGTGGGAGAATGCCTTAAATCAGAAGATGTGTTCGGAAACAGGGTTGGAGTGTCAATAGCAAGTTCAACATACGCGGGCCGGGGGGGGCGGGGGGGGGTGTGCGCGCGTGCGTGTGTGTTTGCGAAAGTGACAACAAACGAATTTGTCAAATGGTAACAATTGGTGAAGATAATATAGGCAATTTTCTACTCTTCTTAAACTTTTCTATAGGTCTAAATGTTCAAATATAAAGAGAAAATGGCACTACCTTCTGATCGTTAGTTTCTGCATCTGTAAACTGAAGAGACTTGAAATAAATTATCTTTAAATTTTTGACTATTCTTTGATTATTATGTAAGCTGGAACAAAGGACAAGGCAAGGGTTGAATTATTTGAGAATTAATAAAACAGGATTAGAAAAATAAGACTTGTGATGTTGAGGACATGAGCAGTTAATTAAAAATTGTAAATAGCCTGTAGCCTACCACATTGTAGATAATTAATTTTGTATTTTTTTTGGATATGGTTGTTGATGGAACTACACTAAAATGTTTTGATTAAACTTTTAAAAATAATAGAAAGCCCAAATTATTTTCAGTTTGAGAATAATAGTTACATCATTAATATGGGGAGCACCAGGGTGGGGGGCAGGGCTGGGAATATAAGACAGAAAACTGTACTTGAACAAGAATTAAATAAAAAAAATAAAAAATAAACATATCTATTTATTTTATATCCATAGCCTACTTTTTGAGAAAAATGAAATTCATCGGTGACTTTTTATCAACTATTGGGAACAATTTTCAGAAACTGTATAAAATTTGTATGTATATTATTTAAGTAATAAACAGGTTATTGTCAACTTTTAGTTCTTAAGGAATACATTTTAATTTTTTTCAACAGACTAAATCCCTTGGTTCTTTTGCATCTAGTAAATAGGAAAAAATAATGATTCTCAATTGTTGGACATTAATTAAAAATTATACATTGTAAAGTTACATTTACTATTAATTAGCATGATTAAAGGGTACAAATATTCAAAGTACACTCTAAATGCAAGATCCTCAGCTGTTTTCATTACAAATTCCAAAATATGTTACACAGGAAGCCTGAATAAAACTTATAAATATTGATGACTCATATTCTTTTCCATGGTGACATAAAACATTTAGAAAGATAAGGAAGAACTTTCTCTTTCAGTTAGAAAGAAAACTTTCAACAAATAAAGAAATATTTCTCAATGATTCCCTGCATCTGTTGTAACTATTAATCGATTTATTTATGAATAATTTTGACACCCTGTCTTTCCTTTATTGGTTTATTTATATTGGAGTATTTTGTCAAAATATTATGCATTCATATTTATCATAATTTTCTGTTTAAAATTATACTGAAAGAAAAAATGCAAAATTATATTTCAAATCTTTTACTCTGTAATTTACTGTATATAAAGGAATGTCTAGTTAAGACTATAAACAAAATTGATATAATAGGGTATGATAGAATAGTTTAGAGAGTATCATTATTGAAAGATTTCACCAGAATACATATATTTTTTAAAAATAATGTTTTTAGAATGCAAATGGTGTTTGCTTTCCCTTTGAACTTTCATAGAGTCTTAATAACCTGACATCTTTCTAGTATGTCTTCACCCCATACTTAAATTTTCTTGCCAAGCAAGAACATCACAGTCCATGGGTCTAAGCATCATTGTGTTATTTTGTCTTTGTTTTACCAAAACTTTGCTTTGTTTCCCTGGAAAACATCCAAACTTCATTAATTTTGTAAACATTGGTCATATTGGTACATTTTGAAATTATTTTTTTTCTTGTAAAACACGAATGTAAATTTATTGTGTTAAAATAAATTATGCTTTGTTATATACTGATAATGTCTTCCTCTCACTGCATAGTGAATATTAAGGTACCTGCATTTTGACTGAATATAATTGGGGTTCTGCATCATTCAGCACATTATTTACAATTATACATATAATTGTATACACACCACACCCACCCACTGCATTCAATAGGTATTTGAATGAGGAATTCAATGAATGAGCTATCTTTTAACTTAGTAGGTACTCAAGGCCAAGGAAAAAGGCTTCCACGCAATAAATAACTCTTTTTAAATATTAATATGAGCATTAACACTTAAGACTTGAAGTTGAAACCAGAGGTCTTCCTATTGTTTAGGAGATTTTCCACATTTTGGTGTCATGTTTCTGTGTGTTTCTTCTTACTTTTTCTAATGTTATATTATTCACAACCTTCAGAACTGACAAAAGTAAACAGTTTTTCTCAGTAAAGCATTGCTCCCTTTCTACCATAACAAAATAGAATGTTTAACATTGTTTAACTAAACAAGGAAGAATTATTAATTTTGCCCTCTCTCTACTCACATGCTAAATTCACATCTTTGTCTGATTTACTTGCGTGTTTTATTTCAATTTGGTCAAGAAAACAATAAAATCCTGAATTGTACTACAAAGCAGCAGAAATGTGAGTGAATCAGTGAACTACCATCCATTAAAATATTTATTTTGGAAATGGATACCGTTACAAACAACTCCTATAATTAATTCTACGGGAGATGGGAATGTGGTTGTATTTATGTGCAGAGCACTTTATAGCTCAACATTTCATAGATTTCATGTTGAATAAAATAATTGGCAGCACCCCGATTCCTTCCAGACAACTCTCCAAATTGTCTATGGCAAACTCACCACTGTTTATGCTAAAATATTTGAAGTTTTAAAAATCAGTGTTGCCCTGGCTAGTGTGGCTCAGTGGATTGAGACCTGCACTAGGAACCAAAGGGTCACTGGTCTGATTCCCACTCAGGCCACATGCCTGGGTTGCAGGCCAGGTCCCTATTGGGGGTCACTCAAGAGGCGGCCACACAGCGATGTTTCTACCTCTTCTTCTTCCTTCTTCCCTTCCCCTTTGTAAAAATATTAAATTAAATCTTTAAAAAAATCACAGTGTATTGCACTCAAGTATGTTACATAAAGGTCTTAGTTGTTTATCTAAATAAATTAGTAATTTTACTTAATATAAATTATATATATTAGCATTTAAAAATGATTCACTTTATTTACAACACCAGACTACACAACATTATTATTAAACTAAGAATACCCTTGAACAAAGGTTAAGGACATTGAGTAATCTCCTCACTTTGGGATCCACAACATATCTTAACTGTGTACCTAAAACTAATTTTTAAAATTGAATTGTATCATGGAGATCTGAATAACAGTATAAAATACAGACATAATTGTTGTACCATTTGCATCCCATAAAACCTGTACATTTTCTAACTCAAATGGAACTAAGTTATTAAGGTTTGTGATCACTAACACTTCATAGTGACTATATTTACATCAATGTTGATAATAGTTCCATATTTCTCATCTTCTAGGGTAAAAATATATATAATAATTTCTGTGTAACTAAATCTGCAGCTACATCTTCCTGATTTGGGATGAACAATAATTACCAACTTCGACATGCAAGACTAGGTTTCAAAAATTTTTCCTAAAAATCTTTCTGTCACATCACCTTGAGTTCCACTGAAAACTTAAAAGTGCCTAAAACTCCTAGAATGGGAAACATAAATTACCAACTGCCAAGGGAAAATTTTTCTCACGTATCATATAACTAATTAATTATAATAAAAACCAATATAACATCACACTTTCATTTTCACTGACATTTAAAGTTCATTTTCATGGCAGCCTGCAGCTTCAGGTTCTGCCACTGATGACCAGAAATGAGAGCGAACAGGACTCAGCTCTTTCTTCTCACACATCCCCACCTAGAGTACAAATGCCTCTTGCCCTGTGAGGGGTTTCATATACCCAGTCAAAAATATAGATAAAAAATAATTTAGGATCTTTTGAGAAGAGGGAAAAGCAACAAAGAGAAGACAATTACTTTCAGGACTGTTTTATCTTGTACACATATAAGAACAATGGTGAGAGAGGACCTTGTGTTTTTAAAAAAAAAACAAAAAAAACTGAAGTGAAATTACAGGCCTGAAAGGAAGGTATGCTGAAAAGTAAGATCATTCGGAAAAAGAAAAGTAAGATATTTCTGCTTTTGGCCATGAAAGAATAACAGAGTCCTGAATTAACCTCCATCCATAAACAATGAGAAAACTGGTCAAAATATAGAAGGCATCTATTTTCAGAAACAGGACCATCGGCAGTGCAGTTAATGGTCCCTGAGGGGGGAAAATGAGTAACTTGACCTTCTTGCTTAAAGCTAATTTCTGGGCTGCAGTTATAGGAATAAAGAAATGAAAATAAGCCTGGAAATCTCACTGGGCTGGGGAGATATCCCAATCTGAGGAGGCTATCGCTGTTCGAATTTGCAGGGTGAAGTATCTAAGATTCAGGAACTTCGTAGAGAAAGGGCTACAGCAATCTGACTAGGGATCCACGTTCTTTGGCTGAATACCAAATACATGTGAAGAATGTGAAGCCCATGAGTCCAGACTAAAAATGTATTTTAGGGGAAGAAAAATTATACTGGAACTGCAAGATGAATAATTCCCCAAACCCACACACAGCTGGGAGTCGAGCTCCTGTCAGCTACAGAAGAGATGTCCTGTGGAACACACAAAACACTGAGGAGACTCTCCATCTCAGAGTGGGGCTAAACTAGCCTGGAATAATTTTTATTCTAGACTTTCCTTAAAATGACTTTAAAAGATGCCTCAAAAGTCAGAGTTATACAATGAAGATTAAGCCTGATAATCTTCAAAGGAATACAGCAAAACCCAGCACTCAGCAACCTAAAATTCACAATGTTTGGTACCTGTTTTGAGAATGGAGGTGACTAGGATTATGATTGAGATAAGTTAGGGTTATGATTGAGATAAGCCATTTACTACTGAGCCATAAACTACATCAAAAACACAAAATGAAAGGAGTGTTTTGATATCAGACATCATCACATCAAAGGACTTCGTAGCTTTTCAGTATGAAATTATTGGGTAATATAATTGTGCAAAGGTTTGATTACATTTGTAAGAATTAGTGAACTGTTCATTTATTAAACATCCATTGAGCACCCGCTATACTCCTAGTTTGTTCATGCTGGGTGATTATATGGTAGTGTCATGAAACATATATGAGGCACAGATACCTCGGGTTAGGTTATACCCATGGCAGCCCCCTAATTTAGAGGCCGTGAGTTGGTGTATAAATAAACAATGAATAGTATTTTACATAGAAAAAAATGTGCGTATAATAATCTTTGAATCCCCATCCCATAAATGCTTGTAGTTGTTATAGTTATCCCCATTAATCAAAACTCCAAGATTTAGCATTTTTATTAAAACAAAACAGAGCAAAACTGGGTTTTTCCCACCAAGGATTGATATAACCTTAGATTCAAAGATGCTACAACTGAAGGGAACTGTAGAAATCATTTAGTACAGTGGTGTTGAAAGAGACCAGGTGGCTGTGCCTTGGAAGAGGCCATGTGGCTTTTCCAGGTGGGTTAGGGCAGTGGTGGCAGTGGTGGGGGCAGACTGGCTGAACAGGTGGCCCCCTGGTGAACCCAGAGCTGCAAAATACCCTTGGTGGTTGATGGGGGGGGTGGGGGCAGGGGAGAGCAGTGCTCTCTGCTTTATACTTAGTTAGCACGCTTTTTCATATTATTTGCCCAGCCCTGGAGACATTTGCATTATAGCCTCAATTTTCTTCTGACTGGTTCTTCCTTTCCTTTCAATGTACAACCACTAAGAAAGAAGGCTCATGTCATCATTGGCTGATTCTTCCACAGCACAAAAAGAACTGTCACCTTAAATAATTTTTACTTTAACTCATTAATATCCTATGATATTTTATGCAATAAGTTTCATGCTCTGTCTTTAGACAGAAATTATTAGTGCATATTTGTAAAATTGTTTTTATTTTAATAATATTATTTGTAATAGCTGAAATTATGGATCCAGACTTGGAAGTCTGATTCATGTCATTTGCTTTAGATTTCTCACAGGTAATATAGTTAAATTCTACCAGCAATGTAACCACAAATCTTTCATAATACTTAGAAAAAAAATACGTTCCAAAACTCATTTAATTGGATGGGAATGAAAGGTGAAGAAATGGTTTCAACTTCTATCTTGCCTGCTGCACTGTTCAATATGGTAGCCACCAGCTTCATGGGGCTATTTAAATTTACATTAGTTAAAATTTTTTTCAATCAGTTCTTTGGTAGAGTTAGCTACATTTCAAGCGCTCAATAGTACTTTCCTTGACAGCTGAGATATAAAAGATTTCCATCATTATAGAAATTCTATCAGATAGCACTCACCTAGAGAAATACTGTAAATTGACAAAAATTGCTTGTCATCTCTAGGCATGAAATCTTACTTTTCCTCTGTCTCTTGTCATGGTAAGGGAACTATTATTCTGTGAAAAGAGAATCTACTGAATTTGTTTTCCTTCTGACATTCCTTTCAATTGTCACATCTTCCTGTCTGCCTTACAAACTGCAAATGGTTCATTCTTCCTGATCAGTCTGTGTGTTAGACAAGAGACCTCAACCATTTCCATCAATATCCTTGTACCCTGCTAAGTAAAACAACTCTAATATTGGCTATAAATTGTCATTCTGTGTTGAGAAAACATTGGATTATACAAACATCAGGAAAAGGCTCCCTGATTTTGATGAGTTTCCAGTAAATATCCTTGCCCCAAAATACCTACCTTCCAAGAATTGGGTCACAGTGCCTGACATCCCAGCATGCTCCTGAAATTTTTCAGTTTTTTTCCAAGTTTGTTATAAAATGCATATGCTTGGCTACTGTGTATCAATCTGTTTTCCATATGTAGCTATTTGTAAGCTAACAGCTTGATCCTCCTAGTCTTACAAAGCCTGGAAGGGAAAGGGCTTTGGCAACGAGGGAGAATGGTTTGTTAGGAAGCTTCCATGAAAATGCCAGCCTACTTCTGAAAACGGAGACTTCCTTGCAACAAAAGACAGGACCGGAAACATGAGGACACTGTTTGCAGCACTATGGGGTAGAACAAACCTACCTTTGATCCTGGAACTACAACATTCTCTTCTGTGCTCTTGGACATACCACTTAACCTGTCTGAACTTCGGTTTTCTGACCTTAAAAAGGCTCTAAAAGCAACTTATTAGGACCATAACAGATGTGTACAGAAGGCTTAGCTCTGTAGGAAGCACAGATTGAGAATGATGAAAGGGAGCTATTGAGGGGATTACCCACTGCTTCTTTGTCACTTTTAACGTTTATAAACTCTTGGTTTCACAATAAAAAGGCTGAAGTGATTCAGTGACCTTTCTCTCTGCTTCAAGGAGTCGACAGTAAGTTGGACAGTGCCAGAGACTGAGTTCAGTAGACTTAAAAAGGTCTAGAAGGTTTCCACAGTGTATGTGGTGACCATTGAGAACTGGAACAGAGCATCATCAAAACGTTATCCAGAAGGCTGGAAAAGGAGATTGGAAAGTTAGGAAAGAGATGGAATGTAGGGCGTGGCAGAAGTTGCCTTTTTGAAAAAAATCTAGCAGATTCCATCAAGGACTGGAACCAGAAAGAATGAATTACTCCTCATTGTCTTGGATTCTGGTTTTATATGAACTTTAAATATTCTTTTCAATTACAACCAAAAAATTAGGTGCATATTGGGTATCTAGTTGTGTTACAAGACAGGCATATCCTTAGCTTTAGATTTTTTTCTAGTCTAGAGGGACAGAAGTATTTAAACAAAATTTTGTATAAAATTACATGACCTGAACCATAATATGAGGCATTGTAGGATTCAGTAGGAATACAGAGGTATCTGCTCATAAAAAGTAAGAGACAAAAACAAAAAAACAAACCTCCCTGTAACATCCAACACTGAGTGATTGAGTGGGTGTCTTTCCATGAGGCTGTGCCTCAAAGCAATGGTCAATGTATCTAATTTATTGGAATATTTCTTCTAAGTTCTTCCTATCATATCCTTTAGTATAAATCACTAGAATCAAATTTAAGCATTTAAGTTATGACAGTCTCAGAAAACAGTAGTAATATGTAACTTAATCAGTAATTAGTAACCCTACCCTTATGCAGTCCATTGGAAGGATAAAAAGAAAATACATCTGATTGCTACATGGTGGTCACAAAATGGTGTGTAAGGTCATTCTTTATTTCTTCACTTTTACTTTATTTGCAACTGTAACAGCCTTTTCTGTTTGTTGTTTGTTTTGGCATTCCATAAAGACTGACTGGTGGTAGCAAGTGAGAGATCTGAAGAAACCAGGCACTTTGGAAATAGTAGTGACTAAATAAGTAAGAGCCAAGAAGGGACCTGGATTTTAAAAAAGAATACAAAGCCGATTTTGTTAATAATACTGTTGTTCCAGTCGCAACATGGGACACATTTCAAACAACTTTCAAAGTGATCCAAACGGGGAAAGAAGCATTGAAAGTAATAAGTTTCCACTATTTGGAGTTTTCACTTATATGGAATATTACTTTTAGTGGTGATGATTAATAAATGAGATATTAAGGAGGTCTGGGTGAAAAAACTTTATAGCCAGATAACAGTCTAGTGATTTCCAGAGAGACAGGAGAGTGGGTGGAGGTAAGAAAGAGTGCTACAATTTTTTTATCTATTCCCCCATGGTCCAAATGTTCAAATGCCATTATACCAAAGCATTACAGGACTAACTGTGTTGAATTTGCTCTTAGAGGATAATTATTACTTTGAAGTATTATTTATATGAGGGTTCTGCATAAAATTTTATTTAGGAAAGATTTCAGGCCACTGAAATGTTTGAGAAAATTCACTGCACAGCATGTGTACAATTTCATCACCAAACACTCCAGTTTTCAGCCTCTACTGTAATGCTTGTTCTTTGACCAGAAATTCCCCACTTTTCACCCCGTTCCCTATGTTTCCATGTTAAACTTTTCAGCAGCCATCAAAGTCTTCCTGGGCCATCTAGCCAATGTTCTTTTTCTTTTGTATCATGCTTATACATGATACAAAATATCGTGTCTATTTCTTTCTTGTTTCATCCATACCTCATACTAGGTTCATTTTTTTTTGAGGCCAGGAATTGTGCCTCACTTGCATTAGTTATTAAAAGACGAAATTTTAAAAGTAAGGCATTCAGTGCTAAGA
Source organism: Sturnira hondurensis (assembly GCF_014824575.4). NCBI lineage: Eukaryota > Metazoa > Chordata > Mammalia > Chiroptera > Phyllostomidae > Sturnira > Sturnira hondurensis. The sequence goes on along the minus strand of NW_028076783.1, from coordinate 299,546 downwards.
TTTCTGAAAATAAAAATACCATCACATCACACGCATTTATAAACTCTTTGATTTAAGAGAAGTACCTTTGTAAAAACCCCATCCAATGGCAAATGATCTCTAATTCGTAAAGTGTGTAAATTATGATAATTTCATAAGACATATCCAAAATCACTATTATTTTAGTGATTTGATAATATAAAATATGATTAGTGATAACAAGAATAATAAAAACAACATTAGTTTATTGAATGCTTACCATGTGCTCGATCTTTCAATAAGTTTTCTCACCTCGTTCTAACAGTTCTCTAAAATGGGTGGCATCTCTCTTTAGAGAAGAGGACACTGATTTTTTTAAGAGGTCAAGTCGTTTGCTCAAGGTTTGAGTAAGTAGGACAGTCAGGATTCAACTATGATCTGTGTGGTCCAAGATTTAAGGTTCATCACACTATCACTCAGAATAGAAATAAGGAAATTAACAAAAGCAATGGCCTATGTGTGAATTCTTCATGCAAGAAGCTTTTAACATTATAACTTAATACATAGAATTCGAGACACTGCATGTTCATTATACATTCTTGCTGTAGGATTCCCACGAAACGACACCCACTCGGACTGAGCACTGCCTTCCTCGGTTATTGCGCATTTCACACTTCCTGGCCGAGATGGAGACCTTACACCAGAGCAAGCAACGACAGAAGGCAAAAACTGACAACTAAAAATGTCATAGCATTAGTTACAGATGTGAACTCAAAACTCACACTGCTTCTGAGAGTAGAATAAGGAGAAAAAATACACAGTGAGTGTTAGTTAAATACAGATTCGTGAGCAACTCTGGTGTTGCTAATTAAGCCGTGATTAAAGCTAAATAATCCAACAGCCAGAAACAGACTTCCTATCACAGCAGAAAGGATTAGAGATATTGATCAAAATACTCTAGAAGTATATGAGTGTTGCAGATTTCCAGCTCGTGCCCAGCTTGCCTCACAGCTTGAATGAATGCCAACAGCGTAAGTCTCCTTGAGGGACCTATCGCCTGCCCACTGATGTGACCAGGTATCCTCAGTCAGTTCTGTTTTTACCTGCTCCTCCCGGATGGCAATCTTTCTGATTTCAGTCCTAATTTCAAACTCCTTGACTCTGGCTAAAAACTAGTTGCCTCATTTCACCACACTTCTCAATTCAAAAGCTATCCTCGAGCCACTGAGCTAAATCTTCATCTTGCTGGGTCCTAAGTAAGCTTAATAGCATTTAAAACTTTCATTTCTACTATTTCTTCTTTAATTGTGATCCTATAGAGTTTGAATATAAACTGACAGTAGCTGCAATTTTTTAACCTCTAGGTATTCTGAAGGAGCTTCTGTGAATGTCATCCTGAGACCACCTTAAGGGTTCCACTAGGAAGGAGAGAGCCAGAACAAGAGCAACGCCCCGGGAAGGCAGTTTGTGGGGACAGGAGGGCAGAGATACAGTTGTTAACCAGCCCTAGTGCTGAGGGTTCGGTTCCGATTACCCAGAAACCAGTTCGCCGACACTGCATATGTACAAGGCCTCCCTCTCCTTGACTTGACTCCCCTCCTTCTCTCTTCCCCCGCTCCTCCCTCCTAACTCCTCCTCTACTGATCTTGCTGACCTCATCTCCTCTCTGATCCTACACTGATTGATCTGAAGGACGACTTTTCATTTCATTAGGACATTTTTTCCAAAGTCAGAGTGAGCAGAGCCACTTTAGACAGTGATACTATCAAGGGAATGGTTTTAATGCAGAAATAAGAAACTCTGTAAATAGCGTATCAATGTGATCACTACCCACGTAACAAGATTTCATTTCTATTTAGAAATTGAAGGTGATTTATATCTATGAAACATAGCAAGCATTTTCTTTCAAAATGGGAAAAAATTATAACTGACCCTTTTCAATTTTTCATTATATTCCAGGCACTTGGCTAAGCATTTTATGTGAACTTCCCTATATAATCTTCAAATTTAGTACCTATCAAGGAGTAGGTGTTATTATAATTACTCTTACTTAACAAATTGAGGAATTGAGACTTACAGAGATTAAACAATTTGTCCAAGGTCACGCAACTGGTAAGTATTCAGACTCGGGATTTGAAACCAAATACTACTATCACAAAGGAAAAAAAAACTCAATCACTTGTACTGCTACAGATTTTAAATTATTAATTTTAAGCTATATCTGGTAGCTTTTTTTGTCATAACCATCTCTCCTACAGCTATTATAGAACAAAGGGAATGAAATGTGAAATACAGACTGGTCAAATTTCATAGAGAATTAGTTTGGGTCAATAATAAAGTCAGTTCCAATAATAAAATCTACTCGTATTGTATTTCACCATATTATAGAAAAATGCCTTTTTCCTGTTGTAGAAATCTTTTCATGTAGTGTGGTAAGATGATCTAAAACTCCATATACCAGTTTTTCTGTTCAAGTCTTTCTGCAGAAATGGTCTTACAACCAGAAACACAAAGATTTGTGTCTGGGGGAAATGGTTAGACTTTAATGAGAACATCTTAAAAACATGGAAATGATATTTTTCCATTCAATACTATGCTGACATTTGGGCTCATATTTGCAGCTACAGTGATATTGAGTATTTAAATTTATATATCAAATTTTTATGGAGTATCTCCTGTAGACAAAGACTTTGTGACAATAAAAAGTCTTACCATCTACTATCAGACCTTACTCTCCCTATCCAGACTCACCATGACGACAGAGACCCGCATACCAAGAGTAACCCTCTGTTCCTCAATCAATGTGATTGGGAGTAAGTATAGCAGGAACATCACTCCTACCTGAGATGCAGAGAATTTCCTGTGCTGCCTCAGAGTGAACTACGCAATGGCTTTAAGGCCATAGCACCGTAACCCACTTACCACTGCCATCTGGCAACTCACTTCTGTTCTCAGTACGCTGGGCTGAACCCCTGTGTATTTACCCTAACCTAATCCGGGTTTTCGTCTCCTTTAAGACACCTCCATTTGGAGCACTGGATACTTTGGGGGAGCTCATCTACTTTGGGGGTCTTTTCCCTTAGCCACAGTCCCAAATGTCCCCATCATTTGGAAGCCGTTTAATGATGTCACTTACTTGTTAAACTAGGGTGAAACTTAGAGATCAGTTGGTGTGTTATTTTAACTGGTTGACCTACTTTTTCAGTTAGAATTTCATGGATAAGTTCAATTAAAAGAATAACTAATCAGAAGTGAAGGTGAAGTTAAAACAATGGTGTAGAAATGAGAAGGTCCAAAATTCCTCCTCTCCCCCATGCCCCACACACAGCTTTATGAGGCCTTTAGAGAATGGTCTTAACATTCCTGATTCATTCCAACTGATCCTGAGTGACAGGTGTCTTGTCCAGAGTCACCCAACTAGTAGTGCGGGACCCAGAACCCAAAACCAGTGTACTAGTCAGGGTTCTCCACAGAACACAGATGTGTGTCTGTGTCATTTTATATATACACATAATATATATACACACACATATACATGTCTATAAATATCTATTTATATGTAAGTGTGTTATTAAATTTTGTGTTATATATCATGTTACATTACATATAAATATATATAAATATTTACACATGTATATCTGAGAGACAGAAGGAAGATAGAGATTTATTTGAAATAAGTGGTTTACTTTCTTAGGGGCAAGTCTGCTGGCAAGTCTGAAATTTGCAAGCCAGAGCGGAAGGCTAGAGACCCAGGAAGGAGCTGACTTTGCTGCTTCCCGAGTCTGAAGCCAGTGTGGAGACAGAATTCCCCCTTCCTGGGGGAGGACAGGCTTTTCTATTAAGCCTTCAGTGGACTGGATGAGATATTACACTGGATGAGAACCACCCACATTATAGAGAGTAAGCAGCTTTACTCAAAGCCTGCCACTGATATAAGAGTTAATCTCTTCTAAAATGTACTTTCACAGTGACATCTAGACTGGTTAGTGTTCGACCCAGTATCTGGGTGTCTTGGTCTAGCCGATTTGATACAGAAGATTAATCATAACACTGAGGGTTCTTAATCCAAAGTGTTCCACTCCTTCTGTTATGAATAAGGGCTTAAGAACCAGTGAAAGAGAATGGACCCGGTAGTATATGCTGCTTGTGGCTTATGTAATACCCATTCTTTTCTTCTCCTTTTTAATAAAAGTTTTTTTGTGTGTGTGAAGGCCAACGAGCCTCTCTAAAATATTAAACTTTTAAATTCTTCCCTGAGCTACACTAGTCCAGTGAAACCAGGTAGAGGTTGTTGCAGTAGTTTCAAGAAAGCTCTCTGTAAAGGGATGAGCTGATTGTGCTGGTATGTGGCCCCCTGGCCTTTTCCCTGTCCTTTGTCTTGCCTGGAATCTGGACCTGGTGACTGAAGCTAGAGCAGGCATCTTGTGACCACAAATGTCAAGAGGATCAGGCAGACCTCAGTCCTAACATTTTTGAGCTGATGTAATTATCTCCAGATTTCTTATTACACTAGAAAAAGAAAGAAATTATCTTTTTTGAAAGCCTTTATTAAAACAGGCAGTCTAAGGCCTTAATTGATACAGACAAGGACATAGACAACCATAATGAAGGTCTTGAAAGCTGAGCAATGACGAAAATTTGGTGGCTGTACCCAAGGGAGCAAAGCAGAAGAAAAAAGGTTGATACACTGAAGGACCACATCGACTACCCTCAGGGACCACCAGGCAGGGACTCTGGGAGACTGAAGAGCGGCCCCAAACTCAGCAAAAAGGGACTGGACATACATGGCCACAGGGAAAAAGGAGATGGATATCTAAAAGAACAAAATGTCCTAGCCGCAAGACTAAGGGGGTCCCTGGAATGAATTACAGTGAAGTCTGTGTGACTTTTTTTCTCTGAACCTTTCTGAGGGGTGGAAGAATAAGACAAGGGCAGGAGCACATGAACTGCCTCCATTTGCAGGGTCCACTTGTAACATGCCTCCTCCTGACAGATCCTTTGAGGAACTTTATCTTGATTTGTTTGTCAGTGGAAGAACTTCCTCACCCCAGGGCGCTCTTGCACAAAGTCTTAACTGATTGCATTTTTAGGGGTATAGGTAAGAAGAAAGCTGGAGAGGGAAGGAGAGAGAGCCTGTTTGAGAATATTTAAATTAACTCCTGCCTTGAGGTAGAAGGGTATTCCTGAACTTTCCAGAGTCATCAACAACCTTTTCTAAAGATTCACTTCTGGTCCCTGGCTGGCATAGCTCAGTGGATTGAGCGCGGGCCTGCGAACCAGACGATCGCGGTTCGATTCCCAGTCAGGGCACATGCCTGGGTTGCAAACCGGTTCCTTGCAGGCCAACTACCAGCAGGGGATGCACAAAAGGCAACCATACATTGATGTTTCTCTCCCTCTCTCCTTCCCCTCTAAAAATAAATAAATAAATAAAATCTTTAAAAAAAAAAAAGATTCACTTCTGAGTACCCAGTTCTGTGAAAAGTTCTGTGAAAAGAAATGGTTGCACCGAAGTAATAAGTAGATGTGGGAGAATTTGTGAATAGATTCTCCAGAGGTGACCTGATGAAGCTTGAAAAGAGAGTAGCTGGCTACTCTCTTGAAAACAGAGTAGCTGACCTTGGGCACAAGGCCGTCATTGGCTGGAGGTGAGCACACAATCTATGTGTGTGTGTGTGTGTGTGGGGGGGGGGTAGGGGAGAATGGAAAAGAGCAGGATTTAGTCAAGTTAAAGCCAAAGATGTGAGAACCAAGATGCATCTAGCGATACAGAGTCAGATCAGCAGGAGAACTAAGCTAGAAGATAAGAGACAGGTGGTTAGCAAACACAGGATGGAAATTGTGGCGGAAAATCCTGGCAAAAACAGGTATTACCTGTCCCCTCCCTCCCTCCCTCCCTCCCTCCCTCTCTCCCTCCCTCCCTCCCTTAACTTCTTTCCTTCCCTCCCAGGGCACCAGAGTAGAGGGCTCATTTTCTTGGTCAACCTTACTCTCTCTTGTTCTCTCCAAACCCAGCTCACTGCTATAGTAAAAAATGGTTTTCATTCCTAGCTCACCTGGAGAAATCTTTTGGGAAACACAGAAATATAAGGCATTTCCTCAAGCATGTTTATTGTGCCCTCCCACCCTTCCTGCCCATCTGTCGCCAGGAATAAGATTACTTGATGCAAGAATGCAGCATTAGGTGTGATTTTTGACAGGAAAAGATATTTACTTTAAAGATATCTAAGACAATAGAATATTAGACTCAAATCTTATTATGTATCTATAATGTTATTCAAATTCTTCTGCTGAATTAGTATTTTATTAAATTAATATAAATTCTTAGCACTTGCTAAACCAACAACTATATTATCTTAAATGTTCTAGGAAGAGCCCATTTAATTCTCTGAGTAAAAGGCATGTTGGTGGGACATAACTATCTGTATTTTCTTTTTTCTTCTTCTATCTTTCAATTACCTTTCCATTTCCTGTACTTTAACTGTCTCAACTTTCTTTTGGCCAGGTAGTGAATCAGTTATTTATAATCTAACATTTGTTGAGTATCTACTGTGCAAACATGGTCTGATTTAATGCTTGCCATAAGCACCCTAGTCTTTTTTTAAAGGGGTTTAGTCATCTGTTCTAAGCTACTCAACTAGTAAAAATAGTAGGGAGTTCTCATTTTCCCTGAATTATATTATCAACTTGAAAACAAAAAGACCTTATACAATCCTAATTCTTTCCACTACATCAATTTGTTGGGGGAAGATAGGCGAGAGTTAAAACCTGGAGCAGTTTAGGCACATTCAAACTGATTTGAATAGACTCATTATGCCAAGTTAGTAATGAATACCTGGAACCAGAGGGTCTTGGGTAGTAAAACAACCATAGAAAGTGAAAAATGGACATTTTGGTTTAGCAGCTTCCTTTTCATATGTGCAGAAATACTGCTTTCTGCAACAGAATTTATAAAAATGGTGGATTCAATTTACAGTGACCCAGTTAAGAGAGCCAGCGACTAGCATGATAATGAAATCAGCTTCCTTAATAGTCTTCACAGTCCTGGCCGTTGGTCCGATACCTTTCTGTGGTTCTTTGTGACTTGGCATCCACATACATCTGACTTTCCACAAAAGCAGAAGAGGGTGAATGAGCTGTTTGGTCACTGTTTGACCATGAAACAATTTTCCTACTCTTACCCAGTAGAACAATTATATGATAAGGAAAAAATTGGTTTTTCTATTCACTCCGATAAAGAACTACTTTTTAAAGCTGTTTTTCTTTGATTGTTCAATGACTTTGTTTTTTTTAACTTAGGATATCCTGGAACACTGAAAATATATTAAATCTCCAGGTAATATGAAAACCATGGAAGTTTTAGAAGTTCAGTATGAAATGTTAAAGGCATGGTCCATTTTCTACCCATCATTTCTGAATATGTATTGATAAAACAGGAATAATTGTAAATGACACACAAACCTAAATTTTCCAAATGTTTTCAGAGCATAAATACTTATATTCGAGATTCAGTTCTTTAAACTCAAGACTTTTATGTATGAAATTTTATAGACAAACCTAGTTTTCCTTTATTTTAATGTTCTAAAATACTATTGTAATCTTTTAATATTGTTTTTATGTTTAAACTCTTTACATATGTCTCTTAAAATGAGGCTAAAATTTAAAATAAACTAATTTTTAAATGCCACCCAATTTTCTGAATTCAAATATTATTTGCATACTTACACAAAACAAACTGGTAACCTCTGAATAGGAAATTATTATTATTTTTTCATGTTAGTTATATTTGCCTTAATAAATATTTGACATCTGTCAGTTGGAAACAAATGTGTTCACATAAATCAACTTTGTCTGGGACACTCCCAGGATTTCTTTACTGGTTTCCCTTCGCAACAGCACTTCCCTTCTGCCTTCTCAAAATGACACCTGTCCTTGTCCTACTCCCCCAAAGCAGAGACAGGACAAGATGTCATTCTTGCTCCCTGTTCTTGTCCAGGCTTCTTGGTTCCACAATGGTAACTGATTGAGACCTTTTCCTTCGAGACCCTTCTGTGGTCGCTGCTTTCCTCACAGCTTCTATTCACTGACCTCCAGGAGATGCAGCGTCCACAATGTCAACACCTGGATTGAACTCCGTCCCTTCTCCTGGCATCCTTCCAACCCCCTCGGCCCAATCGTTCAACACTAGTAGGGACACGCTTGTCGTTACTCAAAACTGGTCCTTCAAGATAAATTCTGGAACCTGCCTCTCAGTCCACAATGTCCTTCTCACACCACAAGCTTCCATATTCCTATGGAACCTGTTGCTTTGTGCCTGTCATGACTCTGTTTCTAACCCCTTGGCCCTGTCCTCGGGTAGGAGGAGCCACACAGCTTCCTTGGCCTCGTTGCCCACTTAAAGATCCCACAATCAATTAAACTTGCTTTTTATTAGCCCCTTTACCTTATTTCCCAATTCTGGACACCTTCAACAGTGGCTTTTCTCCACTCTCATTCTTGGTTACAGTCACTCAGGAGTGCCCCATAGTGCTTTGTATTGTAGGGACTGCTAATGTGTGCTTCTGACTCAGCCGAGTTTCCAGGGTTGCTCATCAGTGTTTTCATTATGGTACTGGTTTGTTTTCTATTGACTTCTCATTACTCGTTGTTTACCTAAAACTTACTCCTGATTTTCTCCCTCTCATTGAGATGGTTTAGGCTATTTAATATGAATCCTCCATTTCTCTCCTAAAACATCAAATGGTCTCATCCCATGTGCTCTGTTCCTTCATTCTCATTTTAGAAGAAAAGAGATCTCTCCATTTTCCTGGCTAAACCATACCACCTATGTTTTTGAGCCTCATTCTTCCCATCTCTTGAATATACTCTCTTTCCCTCCCTTGCCTTCTTTTTTTTTTGTAGTTAATCCTTTTCCTTCAAAAATATAGGCCCAAACAGTCACCCAAGTAGACAAACTTTTCTCATTATTGCTTTCGATTTATCAAATCGTCGACTTCCCCTGCTACTTCAGAGCCTGACTTCTTTAAAAGGTAGTCTTCCTTTCCTGGCATGCTTTCTGTTTAGCAACCGAGTCCAGACTCCAACCACGCTGGCCCATTGGAACAGTTTTCTTCCCGATAAACCACACAAATCCCCATATCCAGTGTCTCTCTCTAAACTACTCTCACCTTTTAACCTAACACCATACACCACTCTCCTTCTCAAATACTCAACCCATCTTATTGACAAATATTTAAACTGTTTCCCCAGACAATATGTGCAATGTAAAGGTAAAATGGTCCTTTTCCTTAAGAAGCCAATAGACTAGAGATCGAACCCAATACTAGAGTCATGAAGGAGAGTTATTATAACAGAGAAAAAAGAGTGATCAGGTCTGCCAGGAAAAGCTGGCAACAGCTTACCCAATGTGTTGTCTTTAGTACTGAGCCTAGGACAAGGGCACGTTTTCTAGGTGGAGAGGAGACAGGTGGGCATGGCAAACCGAGACAACATGCCTGAAGCACTTGCTGGCATGCTTTGAAAACAGCAGAAAAAAACCCAGAGTATATGAGTAGATGTAGAACATCAAGCATTTAGGGCACTATAAAGGGACTAGAGAGGCACCGTGAGGTCATCTGTTAAAGAACATTTTAGGCAGACCAAGTAGAATTTGTTACAATCTGTCCTGTTGACGCTAGGGAGCCAATGGAAACTTAAGATGTACAGCTTCATAATGTGATTTGTCTATAATAGAACAGATTTTAGATCCTCTGAAATTAATTCCTCATTTACCGAGTTTTGATTCAGGGAACGTTTATGCTCTTAACCATTCAGTCTTTAGAATTTAGACATCTACGTTTAGCTTGCTCGCTCTTTCTAATCACTCTCTATATCTTTGTTATCAAATCCTATGTATTTTATTCTACATTATTTCTTGCAACTTGGTTTGCCATTCTTTCCATCCTCTACATCTGGGTTCAAACCTCAGCTATGTGCCCTTGCAAGCATATTATACATTGGCATCCCTACCTCTAGCGTCTCTCCTTTCAGCAACATATTCCTTAGAGTGTTGAAGTTTTAGAGTCTCTGCAAGGAGCAAACCAATGTGCCAAACACATTCCCCAGTTCCACCTGATATGAGAAGGCTTTCTTCCTTTTCACTAAACTTTCATTCAGTGCCAAATATCTCAGCAATGCTGCGCTGGCACTTTGTTGTCTCATTTCGTATTTGCAACTAAGAAAACAACTCCTTATTAACACTAAAGTGTGTCTTAGCTGTATATGTGAACTCTGCCAGGATTTGTCTCTCCTGTCTCACTTGAATTCAGTGGTTTTGCCCCTAAACTCACTTAATAGGTTAATTCCTTACTCCACATCATCTGTGTAAGCCGGACACTCATTCACTCTGGTACCACCTTCCACTGCCCCAAATAAATCACTGAATTAGCCCCTTCAAAATGTTGGTACCTGGTGTAGATCAGTCTGACTCTAGAAGCCACTGAAATTTGTGACTAACTGCTGAACTACTGGAAGCATTTAGAAAAAACTTTGGGGCAGTGCTCAATTTTTATAACTTTGATAATAGAACTAATGTCATTACTACAAAACATGGTTTAACTCTGCTTTGTTTATACTTTTTAAATTAAGTATAATGGCAGTGTAGACAAACATGGCTTGCCCCTTTGCACAACTACACCACAATTACAACTAAAATATAGAACAACCATCACTCAGAACCATCAGAAATCAAGTTGAATGGAAGTCTGACAACTACAAAATTAAAGAAACCACATTCATCCAGACTGGTAGGAGAGGTCCAGGTGTAGAACAGACTGGTCCCGCATTCATGTGTGGTGGATAAAAATTTGGGAGGGATATCTTAGGACTGAGGAGTCCCAGCCCTACTGCAGGTACCCCAGCCCAGGGTTCCAGTACAAGGAAGATAAGTCTCTACAACTTATCTGCAAAATCCAACAGGGATTGAGTTGAGCTCCCAGCAGTTCCTCTTAGAGAACCCACAAATAGAATCAAGCTTCAGCACCAGGGTAGCAGTTTGAAAGGCACCAGTGGTATACAGGGAGAAACTAAAGTGTCTGGCATGAAGGTGTGCAGAGGCTATTGTCCCTTTTCTAAACCCTTCCGCGACAGAGCCAGCAAGCTGGTGTCATATCTGAGCCTCCATCAACCTGACTAACACTGTTTGACTCACCTTGGAGATCCCCAGAGGCTCCAACCACCCAACTTACCAGCCCACCCAAGCCATTTTTCTATATGAATGGCTGGTCTTGGTTCATGCTCCACAACTTCCTAAATCCTCGCAAACAAGCAACAACTGACCTTGGTGAGCCCCAGGCCCAGCACAAGCAGCACCCAGCCTAGGTTCACAGCTTGGCTTTGCTTGAGAGTCTCCAAGCCCAGCACCAGTAGCAACCATCTGAGATTGCTTTATATCCCAAGCAGGGTGGTCCTGCCCTGGGCAAAACACAGGTTGGGGCAGACATTGATCAGCACCACCCAGGAAAGCCCAGGGCCAGTATACCCAGTGGACAGCCAAAGACCATGTTAGGGCACCACCAAGGACACCACCAAGGCACAGCTGATCCTCCATGGAGGACGGAGGTTGGTGGTAAGTAGTCATAGCCAATTCTTGCAGTTGACTGGCCTGGGTAAATCTCTACCTCTGATCTGCTAACAGTAACCAAGGATCAACTACAAGAGGAGGGTGTACTGAGCCCACACAAAGGGTGTACCTTGAATACCCAACTTAGGGGCTAGGGGAAGCTTTGCCACTACAAGATATATACTACATTAGACTACACTACCAAGACATGACATCAAAGCAGCTCTACTAAATATACAGAAACAAACACAGGGAGGCTGCCAAAATAAGAAGACAAAGAAACATGATCCAAAAGAAAGAACAGATCAAGAATCCAGAAAAAGAGCTAAATGAATTAGAGATAAGCAAACTGTCAGATGCAGAGTTCAAAATACTGCTTATAAGGATGCTTAAGGAACTTAGTGAGGACTTCAACAGCATAAAAAAGACCCAGTCAGAAATTAAAGATACACTAATTGAAATAAAGAACAATTTACAGGGAAACAACAATAGAGTAGATGACATTGAAAATTAAATCAATGATATGGAACATAAAGAACTAAAAAATAACCAATCAGAACAACAAGAAGGAAAAAAACACACACAAAAATGAGGATAGTATAAGCACCCTCTGGAACAACTTCAAAAGATCCAGCATTCACAGCATAGGGGTACCAGAAGGAAAAGAGAAAGAGCAAGAAATTGGAAATCTATTTGAAAAAAATGATGAAAAAAATCGTCCCTAATTTGGTGATAGAAATAGACATGCAAGTCTAGGAAGCACAGAAAATCCCAAACAAAATGGATGCAAAGATACCTACTCCAAGATACGTCATAATTAAAATACCAAAGGTTAAAGGTAAAGACAGAATCTTAAGAGCAGCGAGAGGAAAGCAGTTAGTTACCTACAGGGTACTTCCCATAACACTGTCAGCTGATTTCTGAAAAGAAACTTTGCAGACTAGAATGATTGGCAAGAAATATTCAAAGTCATGAAAAGCAGGAACTTACAGCCAAGGTTGCTCTACCCAGCAAAGCTGTCATTTAGAATCAAAGGTCAGATAAAGATCTTCCCAGACATGAAGAAATTAAAGGAGTTCATCATTTCCAAACCATTTTTATATGAAATGTTAATGGGATTTATGTAAGAAAAAAGATCAAAACTATGAACAATAAAATGGCAAAAATACAAATCTATTGACAATTGAATATAAAAAACAAACTAAGTAAACAAGAAGAACAGAGATAGAATCATGGATACAGAAAATGCTTTGATAACTGCCAGATGGGAGGGGAGCAGCAGAATGGCTGAAGAGGTGAGGGAATTAAGAAATACAAATAGGTAGTTACACAATAGCTATGGGGCTGTAAATTACCGTATAGGGAATGAACTAGCCAAATAATTTATACACATGACCCATGGACATGAACAATGGTGGGGGGATTGCCTGAGAGAGTAGGGGTGCTGGGTGGAGGGGGGACAAAGGGGGTAATATCAGGATGACAATAATAGCATAATCAATAAATTATAATTTAATAAAGAACTTTTTCAATACTTACTGTTTGATACAATTAATTTGTTATTTGGTGGCTATGTGCAGCTTTTAGGGCCAGAAATGTCCAGAAGCGCAAAGTGTTATATTGTGAATTGTAATCACCAAATGTTGGAGAAGAGGCTATCTAAGTGAACATCTTCATTGAAACTCCTCCTCTTGAAAAGTTGTGAAATTGGTAGCCAGGCTGACCTCTTACCTGATGGAACTTATCAACTCCAAGATAGAAGCTGTACCATGGGAATCATTGACCTTAAGTGGTGCAGCACTATATTTTATTTAAATTGCACCATTTAAATAAACATGACTTGGGAAAAAATCACATGAAAATTAAGATTTGTGGCTTTTGTTGAAAGAACAGGAGATCTGTCAAAACAGAATCAACAATCAGATCAATCCTAAGTATGGGAGGAGTAAATTCTTGAAAAGGTACCAACTGTTACCATCTTTGCATCTCACTGGATTTCTGTCCCCTAATACAATTCTGGGGCAGGGTGGGGAGAGGCGAGGGGGAAAGTAGAGAGTACTGAGGATGCCTGTGGTTGAACTTCCTGTCCTCTGATTGGAAAGAGTCCCAGTGTCATAATTAAATTTTAACATTGTGATTGTAAAATAATATGCAATTTTTCAAATACTTGAGTGTATAGATTCCTACTGGCTAGGTGTAGGACCAATAATTTTCTTGTCTATGATTTAACACAACCCCTCAGTTTCTACTTACATCTTAGTTCCCTATCTTTTACAGAATAGTGGGCATCAAATGCACTGATAGAAGCTGAGGAAAGGGCACTGCAAATGGACAGTCTTCTATGTAAAAATTTAAAACAGAAAACTAACTTAAGGAATGCCATGGATGAAAAGACAAGAACAAAAAAAATCCATGGGCAACTAATCTTGAGAGCAAATTTCTAGTGTGAGAAGAAGCTAACACAGCCCTGAAAGCTGAGGTTTGAAGAACAGGAAACACCACAGCCTGGAGCTGGAAAGCCTGTAAAAGAGAAGTCTAGTGAAATCCCCAATCCTACAAAGGAACCTACTTCTCCAAATAGTTTGGAGAAGGAGTCGAACTCTGGTTAGCCAAACCACTGGAATAAGAAAGAAGGCCGGGTCAACGGTTTCTCTTCTAGGTTCAGAAGAGCCACATTTTCTGTTCTGGTTTTGAAGCCGCTCTATTTCCCTACAAAGCATGGAGCTGGACGGAAGTTCATCCATCGCCTAAGCCTATTCTGCAATTATATAAGAGTTCAGAAATTGGAGACAAAGAAGCCAGCTGGTTTCTAGCATTGACTGAATAACTTTTAGTAACATGTTTCCCAGGGACTCATTTGCATAGCATTTGCATTGCCTTAGCTATGGACAACCCAGAAAGCACCTGCAGAGTGCTTGATCCAGGGAGGAAATCCTATGTGGGTTAGTTGACTGGTGGGCTTGTTGAGGTGTATGTGACGATAGGAAGGAGGAAAGAGGCATTAGTAAATCCAGGTAAGAGGGAGAATGAGTATTTCGGTTTCTTAAAAACCACTTTTTCCACTTTAAAATTATTTTGGGACTTAGAGCCTCAACAGTAGAAATTGTTCCTACAGAGAACAAAGTTCTCTGAAAGGAAAAAAAAAGCTAAATGCATAACTTGGCAAAGGGTTTTATATTTGAATTTAGACTTTAAGATACATTTGGTTTTTAGACAGTGTAAAGCCAGTTTGGAAATAATGTTCAGAAAAGTTTAGGGTTTTTTTAATTTAAAAAGCCCCACTGAGATATAAATTGGTTTATGTTCCTGTCATGTTCTCTTGGATATTACATAGATTGAAAAATTGTAATTAGAAAATAAATGAAAAATAATTCCATAAAGCTTTCACAGTTACACTTGAAAATCCACAAAGATGCGATGACATGATTCAGTAGTCAATATAGGGAGTCATTCTTAAGGTGAACTGAAGTGTGTGTTATTATGGCATCAGCAAAAAGACCCTACGTCAGGCACTGGCTTTTTTAGAGTTGTGGCCAAGTCTCATGTTATTCAAACATGCTCTCTATTTCACAGCTTATGAATTTTGCAGAACATGTGCAATCTGTATACACACATACACATATTTGAAAGGGTTACATTACTTTAAACCATACCCAGTGAACCACTATTTCAAAGAGCAGTAACTCACTGTTAGGAACCAGGCCATTTAGTCTAAGTATGCACTAGCCAACACTCACACACCAAAATTTGCTTTAAAAGATTCAGAACTTATGAAATAAACAACACATGGTTTATCCTCCTTCCAGACTAGCGACTGAAAAAAGAAGTGAATTATTTCAAAAATATTCCTTGAAATCTCTAGCATCATACTTGAAAACTACTATTGCAGAAGTTCTAATTTTCATCAGGGACTAAAATAATTGGTTACTGTATTTCAACTTAAATTTTAAAATTCACATCACTGTATGAAATATATTTTAAAAAACATATTTGCATCCCCGTGTGCTACTCAACTGTTGTGTGTTGTTCTAAATCATTTTCTCCTAAAAATAAACAAAAGTTTAACTTCTACGTAACATAGTTAATTACACGGTAACTACAACATTTTTGCAATAATTTACAATCATCTGAGATGATGTTTCACAACTCCTTTGGTTAGAACTGGCCAATACGATTTCTGTTACTATTCTATTTTTGCTTTTCAGTGAGTGCCAGCAAACAAAATTATATTCCTTCCCTTTTATGGTTTTCTGCAAGGCTCTGGCTTGTAGAGAAGGTATTTGTGAGGTTGCTAACATTAATGTTGAACAGCTAATATATAACTATAGCTATTTTGCCAGTCAGATATACTCATTTTGATTTTTTTGCCATAACTTTTGGTGGTTGAAATGGTAAATGACTATACTTTCTCATTTACTCATATTACTGAAATCATGGCCACTTTATACATTCAGAAGTGTTAGTTCCTATGAGAAGAAGATTGGGAATGTTGATTGATATGACAATTCAGTTCAAGCATTCAATATTTTTTGCTTACTTTCAATAATTCAGAAGCCAAAAAAGGAAATTAATTCATGTTGTCAAAGTGCAAGGCATTTTAGGCTTCTAGGAAGAAAGAAGTAAACACTAACACGAAAATAGGCAAACTGCTTAGAAAAAATGTGAAGGGGGAAGGTTTTTTAGTGGAGGACATGGGAGCTTGCCATCAAAAACAGGAACTGTTCCAAGAAGTCTGTTTGGCTAATGGCAGCAGCTCTATCAGCAAAACAGGAGAAGCATACTACACCTCAAACATGTCTCTGCACATTACTTTAAAAACTCAGCAATCTCTAAAACAGGAGTGCAAAGTAGAAGCCATGCTGGGCTTAGTCATGTTTGGTGGATTCTCTGGATATCTCTATTCCTGCTCTACAGAGGCCCCCAGGCCCCTAGGCCTCCAGGCCTCCAGGCACTCGACTGTGTGCGTGTGACAAATACCAGCAATAAAAGAAGTATTCATTTACAGGATGTCTAAAAAAGCTCTGACTTCCTTTCTCCCATGTTTTCATTAAACATATTGGCATTGTTTACATAGAGCTAAAAAAAAAGTGAAAATTGATTTTGGTAAAAGACTCGAAAGAGGCCAAAAGAGGCATTGCTAACAAGAATGCACATTATAATTTGCCCTCACATGATAAGAGTGAAATTCCTAATATATTCTTTAAAAATAACCTTTAATGGACTATATTTATTGAGCCAACAAAACTTATACCATCAGATACTGTAAACTCTTGAGATCCAAGATAGTATACCCTTTCCTTTGCAATTCTTTATTTTCCAAAATAAAGGAATATTTTCTTTCATTGTCACTAAATGTTGTCTTATCAAACCTACTAGTACTCTAATGGGAGTTTTTCACTCCTATTAGAGTTCTTTTATTTTTTATTTTTAATGTATATTTTGTGCCTACATGTGTTTGTATGGCTGTGTACTAGAGTGGAGTTAATTAATTAGATGTTTTTCATCCTTGGCCAGTTAAATTTATACTCTTTATAGACCTTTTTGTTAAAATGGAATAAATATTTTTAAATAATCATTATAAAGAATTATGGAAATGTCCACAAGAGAGTTATATGTAGTCAGTGGCTATAGTTAACCATGATACTTTCTGTACTTTTGAAAAATTTTTAATGTTTTAACATAACTGATATATAATGGTATGTCTAAAAAAGCCTAATAAAGCTTTTAAGGTACATTCTTTCCCATTCTCAAAAACAAGCCACCTTATATGATTTTATGATGCTTTGATTTTAGCAACTGTGTTATTCAACCTTTTAGAGCACAGAATTTTCTAATTATAGGGCAGTTATGGGGATAACAAATCACGCAGTTCGATTGTCTTCATTTTCTAGATTAGAAAACTGCGCAAATGAATGAATGATGTCCTGGATTCATGGAGCCAGTATGAATGAAGAGTAGACAGAACATTCTGAATATGAAACAATAAAGTAATTATAATCTAAAATCTGAAACTTTCTTTTTTCAATGAGTATATAAGCCTCTATCCATGTACCATGCACATTTCACATAAGGTGAGGAACCAACAATTCTCTTCTTAAAAACTACTTTTCTTATGTCACAGAAATATAAAGATATGAAAGTCATTTTTATTTTCAGCTGTCTCAACATATATTTATAGAAAGTAGTTGTCTCCAAAACAGTAACAAAAATGATATGTTAGTAAATATTTTCATAATAACAATCTGCCATATGAGCTTCTAAAAATGCTCCTGAGTCACTGATGCTGAATTTTAGATAGTTTAATTTCTTTTGTTGCCAAATCCGTAGCTGTGCACTCTATACTTTTTCCAAATTATTAAGGAAACAATGACGAGATCGAACATGCATTATACCAGGTCTTTTCTCATTAATCCTATTTTTCAAGCAATGATAATTTAAATAGATATTCATAGTGTGGCTCCTTTCATGGGTTGGAAGGTGCAGTTATAGACAAACAGATATGAAAGGCAAGGGTAGCTATATAATGAAACATTGTGTAACCACTAAAATCTGTTTTATTAAATTATCTTATAACGACAAGGGAAAAAGAAGATAATATTTCAAATGAAATAAGCCATAAACACCCAATTGTAAACATAGGCACACACACAGTGCCTTAAGTACAGCCTAGAAGAATATACTCAAGAATATTAGCAGGGTAGATTTCTTCCCTGGGTTTTGGAGGGCTTATAAAAGCCCAAGATTGGGCTTATAAAATGCCCTCTTGGGCTTATAAAAGCCCAAGATTTTGGAGGGCTTTTCCTTTTTGAAGAAAATGCCTGAGACAGTGCGGTGATAGCCCCAGGGAAAGGGGGTTGGGAGGGCAGCTGGAAGTGGGCAAAGGCGGGGAATTGGGGAATGAAAGAGACTTTGATGAGAGGGATGGGCGTGCAAGGCAGTGTGCCGATGTTTCATTATGCCGAACACTGTATGGATCTGCAAACCGATGTCACCCCGATAAATTCAATAGAGGAAATAAAATATAATTAAATTATAAAGAAAGAAAGTGTTTTTAGTATTTCTTACAATCAGCATATACACCTTTATAATCAGGAAAAATCAAAACTAACTTCAAAGAAATACAAACATAAACAAATGAATCAGGGAATGTGATCGTTCATTAGCAATTTCAGACTGCCCAACTTTGCACTTAGACAGCGTTTTGCTCCAGAGAATGTTAGGAACTTAGCTGGTGTTATTTTTTGTAAGGAGGTAATGAGACAAAAGGCATTTTTTTTGCTCAGTAGAAGATTAGAAGCATTGCAAAGCCGGAAGAGACCGGGGGAACAGGAAACAAAAGTGAAAGAGTTAGGAGACGGGACGGCTGAAGAAAACAAAAGAGAGCTGTTGACAAGTAGTACAAACATTTTTGAGGGTTTTGGCTTATAATATTACTCAGGGAAAAGTAAAAGAAAATATTTCTCCCATTACCTGCAATGTGATAGAATTTCCACTTCTGTCCTTTAATTCTCAGTTGTATCATATTGGTCTGATGTTAATATTAATTAGAAGTCATTTCCCTCACCCTGGCACGTCACCCAGAAGGGGGGCATGACAATGAGAAACGAAACCAGGGTTTAAACCCAGGTTAGCCGGACCCCAGACTCCTGCGCTTTGCATTTGACCTCACTTTCTCAGGAGTATTTTGATGAAATAAGTGCATGTGTAGTCTGTCTTCTAGGATGGCAGTGGCCGTGTTATTTGACAGTAAGAGAAAAGGAAATTGGTCATTTTTTTTTCAGGTAGATCATTAGAAGAGGGGAGAGGTTTAATGAAGAGACAGACCCCTCAATGTTCTCTGTATTTCAGCTGAGGGAAAAGATAAGGATATAATAAAAACCCAAAATGGGCATCAAAGTAGACAGACCTTAGGTCCCTGACCTCACATTTACTAAACATGGGACAATGGGCAAGTTTCCTAGTCTTTCTGAATGTCAGATTCTGCACAGGTCAAATGTTTTAAGGGTACCATCTGCAAGAATGGTTGTAAGAATAGGTGAGGACCACATTCTAAGGGCTCCTCATAGAATACAGCTGGCACCCAATAAATGTTGGTTCTTTCCTTGTGTCCAGGCTGCTGGATACACGTCACAACATGCTGCTCACACTCGAGACTTTATAATTTGCTCCTGAACTTCCACGAGCAATGGCAGCCGACCCCTAGAGTCTTCCATGCACGTGATTATTTTTTTTTAAAGTCATTCTTCTTGAGACGGTTTTCCCTTGGCCATTTTCTAGTTTTCTTGATAAACTTCACTTTTCTGCTGTCAACATGCAGAGACCACATTTAATAAAGTCACAATCAAGTGAGTATTTGGAGCATTTAGAATCTCAGTAGTATATAGATCTTTGAGTTCAAGAAGCTAACAGGATGGTGTAGGCTCATCTTTTTAGTTTAGCTAGAAGAGCATTTGTTTTTATAATAACAATTTTTTAATGCAATATTTTTTTTGCTGTTTTTTTTAAAATTTTATTTATTTATTTATTTATCTTTAGAGGAGAAGGAGGGAGGGAGAGAAACATCAATGCATGGTTGCCTTTTGTGCGTCCCCTGCTGGGAAATGGCCTGCAGGGAACTGGCCTGCAGGGAACCGGCCTGCAACCCAGGCATGTGCCCTGACTGGGAATCGAACCGCGATCCTCTGGTTCGCAGGCCTGTGCTCAATCCACTGAGCTACACCAGCCAGGGAGTATAATAACAATTATTATTAGTATTTTCTTCCCAACTCGAACACTTCAGGCAGAGCTCCTGCAGGCTCTACCCCGTTCTATTGTGTCAACTTCTCACATTCGCTTTCCTTCCATGGCCTGTGATTTCCTGTGTCTCTCTTTCGAGGTCTCATCAGAAACACTGGCACCATAGGAAGACTTAACAGAAGTTCTTGGGCCTCCTTCCAGACCTACTGAGCAAGGAACTCTGAGCATGGGGCCCCGCAACCTGTGTTTCAGGGTTATCATCCGAGAATACTTGCTGCATTTTGAGACTGTTTATAGACAGTTACATCTGAGTCAATGCGAGCACTCGGCTTTCTTGACAACCACCCAACCCCCAAACCCAAGGATGCAGCTTTGGTTTCCTGCACGTTTGACTTTGCTGCTTTCTTCAGGGCATTTTCCACAACTAGGAACGTCCCAGGAGAGCCTGTCCAGGGAGGGTGCATTGTTGCAATAATTCCACCAAATGACATGGAAAGCACACATTTTTTTGCCTTTATGACATTCCTGTTAATCCATCCCCTGTTTACCACACCCTTAAGCCTTCCAGGGAGGTGAGCAGAGTGCTTAAATTTTGTGTTCTTTTTACACATTTACGTTTAATCTTCTCTTCATTAGGAAATTGTGACTCACTTTGTAGAGTACAAATACAAGCAAAACAGAAAAAAGACCAAAGTCTAATCAAAACAAACAAACAAACAAACAAACAAAATACTCCCCCAAACCAAGTCTTTCCAGTAACAGAATTTAAGCAGCACATAAGCACTCATGACCATTCAGCACTAGGCCTGTGTCCCAGGCACGTTGGATGTGGGCAGACTTTTCAGTTTACAGAGCAGTTTTTGTCTCCTCCCCCTATTTGTCACCTCAACAGAAACACACAGGGGGCTCGAGCCTCTTCAGTTTCTAACAGGACTTGGCAACATAAAATAAACATAGATGAAAGAAAGAGAAAAGAGAGCTAAGTTTCATTTAGATTTATATCGATAAACGTTGCTTTGTTCCACTTTCTTTTGTGTCTCTTCCACAGATTTTTTTCCAGTTCAGGGAAGCTATTAACACAACTGCTCAAAAATCCTACTTGCTTCTTCAGGGTGTGGGGAACAGGGATCCCACTGTGGCCGAGACACTCAGAAACAGAATGGCCAGACCCGGTCTAAGGCTCGCTGGCGCTGCAGTTGGTGCGGGTGCGAACCGAACCTGGTGGGCACTCACTCATTGCGCAACGACATGCTTTTCCACGGGCTTGCTCCTTGTTCCAGCCATGACTGTGTCCTCTCAGGTCAAACAGATCATGCACCTTCTGGCCTTAAATTCTGTAAATTTAAATTAGAAAAATTAGATGCAAACAAAGTGAATAAAATAAAATTACCACGACAGAGACAGATTCTTTCTGCAGGATGATATTTACTGTATTTTTTGGACTATAACAGGCACCCCCCACCCATCCTCGAAATTTGGGAGGAATCATTGTTGTTAATGCTACTGTTCAGTTCTGTTTACATTTACATGGGTGAAATATTATGTTACTTATGTTATTAAGTATTTTACCACATTTTTTGCTTCATTTTTTCCCCTATTTTCCTCCTCTGAAACCTGAGTGCATCTTATGGTCTGAAAGATAAGTATTCTTCATCTCTCTCCTCATTAGCTTGTAGCAAAGCCAATCTTTTCCCTCCCGAGCTATGAAAAGATATCTAGCAATACTGTTTACATGATCTGTGGTGCCTATTTTGCTTTATTCAAACCTCAAGAATGGAATCTGTGAGCTGCCTGCTGTAAGAAACAAAATGTGTTTGTATCACTATTATTTTACATATGTTCAATATTTGCTGAATAATTATTAAAGTAGAATATAGAGTACTGAAAACTATTTTGAGGGTATATTTTCTTATTCTTTAGATTGTCAGCATTTGGCACAGTTCTTGACATATTATAGACATTTAGTACACACTGAAATCATTTGTGAATAATTATTAATATACATTAGCTTTAATAATAATTAGTAAACATTTGGGTAGTTTGAAGGAAAGTTTCAAAATGGCTGAAAGATCACTGAAGCAGGCAGTGATTCATCTTTATAGATTAACTAGTAGAAGCTTAAAAACCAAACAGCAGCAGAGAAAACAACCATATTAGGAATGACATCTGAGTCATAAACCCAGTAACAGAACCCTTGAGTTTTAAAGCAGGTGTTGTAATCATTAAATTTCAACCACCTTTTTTACTCAAATGCCACGTTCAGCAGCAATACGGGAAGATGTGAAATGACCATCCTGTCATGGAGAACACAGAAGTATAATTTCTTTTTTACATTCATCTAGTATTTTGTTTAACAGAAACAATAGTTGCACTTTAACTTTACGATGATACTTAAAAGCACTTTGATAAATGCTTTATACATGTTGATTGAATACACATCATTTTTTCTGTATTTTGTAAATAGTTTATTTGGTTTCCTTTTCATACATCTAAGTTGCATAAAAAGTCTTTCCCAAGAACAGGCATTTTATTTTTGTAAATTTGTGTGAGGTCCTGAATTTTTGGGAGGGGGGGGCAGAGTAATTATTTTAAATAAAAATATTTCCATTTCAGCACATCTTCAGACGTTTCTGAGTAATGTGAATTCTAGTAGACATTTTTTCACTATCCACTTAAAAACCGCTCTGAAAAGGAAGCAACAGTGTTAAAGATTCAGTATCTTTTTACAGTTCTGTGAGTTAAAATGACTGAAAATGAAACTATTTTCATAGTTAGTGTAGACTGAATTTAAACATGTTTCTCAAGATAAGTTTCTTATTTTTAAGAAATATACCATAGTTAATAGTTTATCAATTCAATAAGGGATTACATAGAAAAAGGGAGAACGGTTACCATAAAAAGTATTTCTCAATGTTGACAGTTTAGATGACTAAATTCAATCACTCTGCTAACCAAAGGTCAAGGGTTTTTCTTGCCTTCCTGTCTGTTACCATACATCCTCCCCCAAATCCTCTTCCTCTATTCAAATTGATGCCTGAGCTTTTCAAAAATCTGCTCTTTAGACTATTACCTCTTCCAAAAAACCCACCTGGATAATCCCCTCATTTGCTTAGATGCACTTGTTTAAAATTCTACTCTGTTTTCCCCCTATACTCTGCTTTAAAAAAAGTTACTGGGGTAAAAAAATGCAACAACCACCTTTAGCTCTTCTCTGTTACCTACACTTACATACGAATTAGTGTCTCAAGCATTTCTGCAATACGACCCTGTCCATCTCCTCATGCCCTTTAATTCCTTCTATTTCCTATGTTGAATCAAACCTACCCCCCAGCCAAATTGGGCTCTTTACTAATTTCCAGTTATGGTTTGTAGGATTTTTTTCAAACTTTTCACTTACATTTTCTCCCTGTCAGCTTCTTATTCCTTACATCCACCTCCATCAAGATTGATATTTATTAGGTATTTACTTAACAAATACCTAGCATGTCTCTCCATGGCCTTCGCCCCAAGCCAGGAAGTAGGGATATGCCAGTGAACAGCGGACAAATGGTGCCCGCACTTACAGAATTCACGGTCAATGGAAACAAAATCACCACATTTAATATAAAACAAAATTACATGTATGTATAACACATAGAGGGAAAGATTCAGAGAGGGACAAGAGCAAAGCAGGGAGACCTAATTTAAATTTGGAGGAGTCTCTCAGGAATACTGTGAGATCTGAAGTCTGAGCAGAATTAGCCAAGCAGAGATTGGATGGAAATCAGCTCAGTCAGAAAGAACAGCATCTTCCTACGCACTGAGGGACCTTCTGAAAAAGACAAGCGTGTCTGTTGCATAACACGAGGAGGGGAAGTGCACCTGATTGGACACTCTGCCTTGGTAGTGAAGTGGATGAGCTGCTCCTTTCTCCCTCTCACTCGAGTATTAAACGTTTTTAGTGTAATTAGCCTCCTTGACTTGGGAATTTTAGGCACGTCTTATCTCTTATCTCCCCTACTAGACTGTAAGTTCCTTGAAAGCAAGGACTATTTTTTATTCATATTTTCACCTCTGTATTATATAGCACAATGTCCAGTAGGTAGGGGATGTGAGGTTGGCCCTTTGACTGTGGGACACATGCAGTTTCACCGGACCCTGAGCTTAGAGGGGCTCACTCACTCACCCAGAGTCTGCCTTATTCCAGGAATACCATGTGATTCTTAGTATGTGGTGGATGGCTAAAAAAATGGGCAAAGTTCTCCTTTAAGAGAAGTGCTTAGTCCTCAAGTGCACTATTTTTTTAATTTAATTGTTGTTCAAGAACAGTTTTCTGTCTTTTACTCCCATCCCAGCCTACCCCCACAGTGCTCCCCACCTCCCTCCCATTTTTTACCCCCCTTAGTTGTTGTCCATGTGTCCTTTATACTAGTTCCTGTAAATCCTTCCCCTTTCCCCCTGAAATCCCTCCCTTCTCCCCTCTGGTCACTGTCCTCCTGTTCTCTATTTCAGTGTCTTTGGTTATATTTTGCTTGCTTGTTTGTTTTGTTGCTTAGCTTCCTGTTAAAGGCGAGCAGCAGAAAGAAAGAAGGAGCTCCTACCCTCTATAACAGCATGGAAGTGTACTGTTTTTTAAATACGAAATTGAACTGCACATTGACTTGGCCATTGTGACTTATTAGATATTCCTAAACCTTCTCAGTTGAAGCATATACTTTCACTATCATCCTTTTTCAAATCTAGGGTCCCCAACACTAGGAGACAGGTCATCAAAGTCCCAGGCATTGTCTACCAGGCCATTCATCACTTTTCATTCTGTGAATTCTTTGTCTCCTGCTGCAGGTCACAAATATGAGTGAGAGATGTCAGTGTAGACAAACTCATGTCATTCAGGACCCCACTGACAAGCCTACGGAGCATTGCAGAGAAAGCAGAAGCAGTAACAACCTTCAGTTAGAAACGATTAACCACATTATATGCCTGTTGACAGTGAATGAAACAGAATCCTCCAGAGCTGAATCTTTGCTTTGAGGGCCTGAGAGAACTAGTTTAGTTCTTAGCCTAGACAAGTAGAGTGCTGGGGCAAAGACTGAGTTATTGACTGAGTTGCTCTTTCCAGTGCAGAAACCTTTCTGGAAATTGAGAAGGATGCTTTTAGCTCACTCACCAGTCCATCAAGCTACAGTCAACAATCTATTACTAAGTGCTAATATGACAGGCTGAATTCTCACTGTCTGGTCAGTAATGCATGGATTCTGGCTTCCTTCATGCAAGTTGACTTCAACGATCTTAGCCTAAGAGCAGATTTTACAGTTACTTGTGGCCATGAGTCAAAGAGGTGCCTGCAGAGTAAATAGAACTTAAACAACATACTTTTCCATTCATTGCCTGTTGACACAGTGTACAAACTTCGAGTTCGTTTCCTGTAAGACTTTGAAGGACTGCAGTGGGCAATCTCACACTTGGAATGAGCTTGGCCTTAGGTTGTCTCTCTCTGTTAAACAAATAATGACATTTTTTATTAATAGTGATTACAGTATTTTATCATCATTCAGTGGTGCTAAGAACAGATCATAAAATTAGTGGCTAAAAATATCGTTTTGAGAGGATGTGAAATTTAGACTGCAATGAACACCGAAAAAAAACCCAGTATTAAATCCACTTGGTGATTATTTAGAAATATGGAGGTATACTTCTCCTAAGAGAGTGTGTTCATTTTGCAATGGTGGGATATTATGAACTTATATTGTTTATGAACAAAGTAGCATCCCTCAAACTTTTCTTTTCTGAAACCCTCAAGGAGGATTCTTCCTTGGCAGTCCACTCACACATCACACATCTTCCTATACTAATTTGTTTTTACTGTTGAAAGCTCCTCAAGTGGAGAGACCATTCCTTGAGTGTAGAGGATATTCGTGATATCTTTATTCACAGTTCCTGGCAGATAATAAAGGTTTATTAAATAAATAATAAGAATGTATGGATCATTCTCCTTTTAAATTATGCCATGTTTATCAACAGTTAACTACCCAGCCTATGAAAGACAGTCTGAACCAGTAGGAAATTTGTACTGGTTCCAGGAGTTGTAAAGACATATGAAAATGTGCCCATGTGTGAGAGCAGGGAGAGGCCTGGGAAGCAGAGTGTTTTCTATTCTGGAAGCAGGGCTATCTCGCTCACATGACAGAGGGAGGCGGAGTTTGAGAAGCAAGGGGAATGCAGGGGGCCTGCTTCCATGCCTCTGCTCACAGTGACCCGCATCCTTACCCTTGGGTGAGCTGCTCTCCCGAGTGCCCGACTTATGCTCTAACATCTGACAGGAGGCTCGTATTTATTTAGTTTTTACATCCTGCGCCCAAAACGCAGGCTCTGGAGAGCGAATGGAAAGGCACAATTAGAGTGGCCATCAAATGTGTCTTTGTCAAGACGATGAAAACATCTAATTTAATGAAAGGGATTAGAGAGGATTTATTTCTACACTTACATTTCAAACTTATTCAATTCCACAGGGCAGAGCGCCAACACATTCATTTACAGAGAGATAAATATTTCACAGGTGTGTATAAAAGACATCTTATAGAGAATGTCTTTTATAAACGAGATCAATTTAGATTGGGCTCTGCTTTTCTTCTCCTGCAGCATCGGTTCTTTAAAAAGAAGTAAATATACACATTCTGTACATACACATACATCATTCACTTATAGTCAAATTAACTGAAGTAAGAAACTTTAATCTGTGAATCTAATTAAGTATATTGTGTATATGCTAATTGGAGATGCATTTCATAGGGCGGAAGAGCAGAATGTTCGCAAAATTGTGATAACTTTTATATCTCTCCCCCCACCGAATTTAGCTGTGGAAAGGTTTTATTTTCAAGCAGTTTAAAAATTTTTTTAATTGTACCAGTTTTCTTTCAACATAATTTCTGATAACAACATAAAATGCAATGTAACTTATTAAGAAATTTAAAGTAATATTATTTTATGTTAATTTTCCTCAGATTACTTTAAACTTACACTTTCTTTTTAAAAAATGTTTCTTTCATTTTGTAATAGTGTGCCTGTACTAGAAAAATTTATGTTTAAGGGGCTCATGGTACACACTGCTGCCCTTACCCTCGCTCTTCCCAGGCGCACACACAGGGGCGACTTCGTTAAACTATCGGGAGACCACTCTCTCCACCATAGGAGGATAAATATTGTTTAATGTAAGACAACTTTTTATTTTCTTAAAGATTTTGTTTATTTTTAGATGCAGGAGAAGAAAGGGAAAGAAACACCAATGTGTGGTTGCACTTGTGCGCCGCCTACTGGGGCCCTGACCCACGACCCGATGTATGTGCCCTGATTGGGAATTGAACCAGCAACCCCTTGGTTGGGAGGCTGGCACTCAATCCACCGAGCCACACCAGCCAGGGCAACTTTTTGTTTTTTCAGTAAAAGAAATGGAAATGGCCATATTATACAATTCTAGCAAAAGAAAGGCCTGCTGGAAGGCCTCTGGAAAAATTGTTATGACCATTAATGAGACACAAAAAAAGAGACAGGTCTTTTGTAGTCTTTTCTGGGGTGAGGATGTGATATAGGGAGCTGCTGCAGCCAATGGGCAATTAGGTGGAAGAGATAAGCCTGAGGGCAGAGCTGAAGACTTAGAAAAAAATGGTGAACGCTGAGTTAATAAATTGTTTTAAGCCACTTTAAGTAGCGTCCCCTCTCGCTTTCACGGAAAGTGTGCTATCAGACACATCACCATTTTTTGAGACTTACGGCTTCTATTGAGAGTGGGGCTGTGCATTAATGCCAGAAGATGCCATTTAAAATACCATTTAAGTAAGTGCTTTTTCTATTGAACCTGCAGACTTGGCCAATTAAGCTCTATAACATGATACATAAGATATGAGCTGAAGACCAAGTTAGGCTTAGACTGAAACCCAAATGTCTACTTTTGGAAAATACCTTAACCTTTAAAATCACGCAGTCACAAGGTTAAGTTACTATGATCTTGCCTTTAGAATATTATTTATATTTGGAAACTTTTCTCTTTCTTTGTTTTGCCCAATAGAGTATCATAACGTGACTCTAAAATGTTTGATCCATTGTCATATTGAAAAACAAAATCATTATAGCTGAAAAATTAATCCATAAGACATTGGTTTCTGGGGGGACTTTACAGAATCCTGAACATTTTATTACACTCTGCATATACAAAAAATGAAGTTGATAGTCACATATCATTGATCTGTTGATAATATTGCCCTTAGAATAAACAAAAGAACTATGGGGTGGAGCACGGGAGGAAAAGAAATCCTCACAATATCAAAATTAAAATAGATATACTTTTTAAATTTTGTTATTAATGCTTATTTTCTCTCTTCAGTATCATTACGAGTAACTCTAGCCTGGCAGTAACTCTCCCATTTAGTATCACAATGGGCTGTTATGTAAGTGACTTCTTTTTGTGGCTCCTTGGTGACTATGGTCTAAATAAATAAAAACAGAAAAATTCATATCATATGTTTGAATTTTCAAATTATGCGTCACTAAAATCTGCTAATATTTTGTAGTATTTCTCATCCTGAGTCTCTGTAGAGAGTCTGTTAAACAGAATTCCAAATCAAAGCAGCTTGAAAGGGAGTTAGACGCTGCTTCCTCCGATGCAGGTCTACTCCACCAGGAAGCAACTCACAGCTGCCAGCCGCTCTGGGCTCCCATGCTTAGACCTTGCTCAGCCACAGTTCTCGTGGCCACTAAACTGTCCCAGAACAGAAAGTCGTGTGGCCTGCTGCTGTTCCTGGGTGAGCAGCGGCTCCCACAGAAGCACTCAGAGTGGGAGGAAGGAGTGATACCCCTACAGCATGGGTCCCATCACAAGAACGGACAGTGGAGGCTCTTAATAAGAAAGCACATGTCCTCTATGTGAGAGACGGTTGCAGAAGTTTTCAGTTTCCCAGACTAATTTCCCTGGTCACTGATTCTACGCAGAACATCTGTTACCATTTCTGGGAAATACATTTTTTACTTAACACTTTGGAAAATTACCCTTTAGAGGATGCAAAATATTTCAATACAGATGAAACCCCCTGGACCTTCATAACAATCTTACTGAATAGGTCAGCCAAGTATAACCAATACCTTAGGAAAGGCAGGTGCAGGGAGATTTAGAGATTTGCAAAAAGTCACAGAATCTACTGAAATGAAAACTCAGCCCCAATCACTTGTCAAATGTAGTGGGACCTGTCTTTGGACTGCGGGCCGGCTCCTTTTGTAAATTGTCTCTGATTCTGTAAGTACCTCATTCAAGGCTCTGCACACAGCACTATCTATGCTACATGATGACTTGGCCACTCGGGAATTTTATAATTCATGAGTGCCATTGTTCAATGTAGGCTTTGGTATCAAGTCATTTGGTTAAGAATCCTTGTTGTTCCTTTTGCTAGAGGTGTGTCTTTGAGCAAGTTATGTTTACACTGGAAAATCCTGTCAATAAAAAGATTGATCCTCTGGGGTTGGTGCTGCTACGATTAATAAAGATAACAAGTATTAAACACATAAAAAGCGACTAGAACCTATCGATTACTTAATTAAGTTTTAGTTATCATTTTAGGGACAATTATCATAATTGAGTCATGGAAGAGTAAAACATTCCAGAAGGTTTTATATTAATTGTATATTTCTCTCTTAATACATACATAGAAACAAATGTCTGCAATGCATTTTGCTTTACAACTCTATCTTCTAATATACTTTAGTGGGGGAAAGGGAGACACACACACAAATAGAAATCAATTAAACTTAACTTGAAACAGATGTCAGTGAAATGTGCTGTATGTACTTTCACCCATGAACAGCTAACACATCAATTATGGAAAGGCAGAAGCCTCCAAAACCAGATGTTTTGAATGCCTTTGGAGTTTCCATGCTTTCTTAACTATGGCCAGTTGAGTTACTGTATGTTGATAACTGAAATAACTTCTCCTTAATTGCACATCGGCATAATTTCAGAGACAGCTCTTGGCCTTTTAACAGTCACCAAGGTGCCCCTGATGTATATGAAGCAAATGCTGGGACCAAACCAGATCAGATGCAGACCACAGAGATAACATTTTTCCAAATTATTTTATCAGAGGAGGGACTCAAATGGATTTCCTTTTGCCAGTCTGCTTTATACCTTGGGGCAGTTGACAGTGTCCAAGGAGCACACAACCATTCCACACAGGAATGTATTCTGAGTCAGAAAGAAGCAGATACAGTGTATTTATGATTTAGAGTTCGCTGCTGAAAATAGGATATTGTGGCTTAAAGAAATATTTAGACATTACTTAAGCTAACTACTATGGGATTGAAATGGAGGTCTAAATGTTATGACTGGAGCCGAAATCAGGCTTGTGAAGGCTTTTCACCAAGCTGGTAGTTTGCAGAACAAACTTCACTCTGGAGTAGAAAGTGGACATGCACACACACTCACACCCTCCCCCACCACACACAATCACGCCCAAATAAAAGCATAATTTACCTGAGGGCCATTGTCTAATCTTTCTAATTCTGATTAGGACACTTGGCTCATTAAATATGGATAATTCATCTAAATATTCGAGAACTCTTATTGCCTCTGAGAATTTGTCCAATGAACCCATATGCCATGATGTCTTAACTGTGTACTGTAACCACATACTGCTCCAATTCTGACTTGTTCACTAGTGGACTCTAGTAGTGGAAAAGTTCCCTAGAGCAACTCCGCTCTTAAATATGATCACTCTTGAATTTGTGCCTATTCAAAGAAATCTGAAGCTTCTCATGTCCGTGAAATGAGGAAGTTTGGCAGTGAATGGAGAAAGCATGTGTCTCTGAGGAGTAGAGGGCAGTATTGGTGTGGGGGGACTGGGGGGTGGTTTGGAACTACGGCTTGAAGCTGCCTGCTCCAAGTTGGAAATTGCTTTGAAATCCTGCTTCAGCATAAATTCATGCAAATTTCATAATAATTTTATTCGAGTCTTTAGGTTCAATGGATTCTTTGGGAAAATGTTAGTTAGTGATTTCTCATACTTGCTGGCCCACTCTCACATATGTGAAAACTTCTATATCCCAGCTGAGAAGCAAGCAAAAAAGGGAGAAACATGTTCACATCGTGGAAAATCTTCCATGACTTTGAAGTAAGATCATGAACAGGACTCAACCGTTATGCAAATTTTCTGCAAATATTCTTAGTTAATGAGCAGGGGATAATGTTGCCACCCCGCTCTAGCAACCACAGTCTTTGGGGAGAGCTCATGGTCGTGTCTCCAAGGAAAAGTAGAAGTAGAGGAAGAAAGTGGGGCCTGCTCTCTACTGCACAGGATGAGACCCCCACTTCCTTCACAGGCTGGTAGGCCAATGCAGATTTAGTCTTTCATAGGAGGAATAGAGACCTAGATGGGGCTCCCTCTTTTATCTCCTTTGACAGAGATTGGGTTGTTCTATTTGTCTCTTATGAAGGCTTATATAGCCAACTACTTCGGCGATTTAAATAGGATAAGAAAAGAAGAGGTCACAGGGACAGAAAGAAACAAGAAGGACGCAGGCTGCCGTTTAAGTGCAGCTGGAAAGATTGTTTGGTTCGGCTCATCAATATAGCTCATGAGGATTTGGGGGCAGATTTTGTTATTTCTAAATATCAGTCCAAAGCAGGTTCATTGTGAATTATGTCCTGTGTTATTTCTTTTATTCCGGGATGTTGGAAGGAAAGCACAAGTGATTGCATGGGATTTGGAGTCAATGTGATAGAGAGGATCACAGTACAAAGGGGAGTAAAAATCTTCCCACTCTAATTCAGATGGGCAAAGATGCTCCCTACCCACCAAGGGTTGGGAAAAGAAACACTAAATACCCAATTCAATTTAAAATGGAATGCAGTTACATAATGTATTTATTTAGGTAATTAATACTCAATTTTTCTGGAAAAAGGAAAAGCTCGGGTTGAGTCACCTCTTCTTTTTTTCTCCTTGAGTGATGCCTAAGTGTCTGGAGTGAGGGGTGAGACCAGGCAGCACTGCTCTCCTTGGGCACAATCCCCCTGCCCCTACCTCTTGCCCTCGGCCTCTGAAGAATGTCCTCTCTCCAGCTTGCTGTGCTTCTACTTAGCATTCGGTCCAGATTTGAGGCCAGGGCGAGGTGGTGCCCTCTCTGGTCTTTCTGACTTCGTGTGAAGAGTCTATTGGATGGGATGAAGGAACGGATGGCCTGGCCCCACCTCAGGGTCTGACGTCAGGTTGTGATACTCACTTGGGCTCCATCTGGTGGTCTGTTCTGTAGCTCTTTCTATGAAGTCAGCAGTCCCTGTCAAAGCTATCTCATCTGCCAAATTCTGTATCAGATTGCCGACCATGTTCCGGTCCTTTATGTGCCATATAGAAATGAAAGGCAATGAAGAAAGCTAAATCTAGGGCCACCCTCCACATGACAAGGTCCTAGACTGGTACAGATGATCATGGCTCAGAGCTTGGAAACATGTCAATATTGTCTTGTTCTCTAGTCACCCCATGCCCTTTCTCTCTCCTCTTCTGTCACCTACCCTTCCTCCTGCCATCTCTGGGAGCTTTCCCCTCTGTCCCACCCCTTCTCTGACCATCTCTTAAACATTAATGGAGACAGGAATGTTTTCTCTATATTGGGTGCAAACTTTGCTGCTGATCCTTTAGGGTTGGGCATTGCAATGCAAATTAATGAAAACAGATTTTTTAAGTTTAGAAAATCAGTTTTTAAGACAATGTTCTGGCTTACAAGGCACTTTTCCTACGGCGTTATCCTATCTGCATAGCAGAACATCTCCTTCCTTTTTTCTCACTCACTGTAATAAATGGTTTCCTTTGTGAATCCTAATCTTCCTTCAACAAATGGATACTTGCGGTTTATTAGTGCCAGACTTATGAGTTCACATATTTAGAAAGGCAAAAGTGGAAAATACATGAATGTTTCCAAGAGGTCAGAGGTTGGATCCAGACTCCCCCCTTCTAGCTTTGACCCAGAAGGAAACGGTATATTTGATAAATGATGGTATAATAAGGGCAGTGGATTCTTGTCCTACTTCCCATCTTGGTACTTAAAGGGGAAGCCTGGCTCATTTAACAGGACAGAATGGCATGGTCAGGTACACAGAATGTCTAGGATCACTCCAGAGTCTCATTCATTTCCCAAAGGGTGTGACCATTGAGTAGGGAACACGGGCAATTAGTGGGTTGGCAAGTCAGAGGCCATATTTAAGAGGGGGAGGTGGTGAATTGGTCTATCTCCAGGAGAAGCTGAGAAGAAACTGAATCAACAAGACAGAAATATAGCATGCTGCACTGTAGCCAAAAAAAAAAAATACACCATGAGTTCAACAGCTACAGGCTCTGTCCCTGGGAGTCAGCAAGACGTGTAGCTAGCAGGATGTTAGGGACAGGGCGTGGTAGACCTGCGAATGGCAGCAAAGGCCCACGATGGAGCCAGGGGATTGCACACTCCTCCCAAAGGAACCAAGTCACCCAGGCAACACACTTTTTCCTCCAGAAATGAATGGCACAGCACCTTAGAGAGAAGCAGGGGGAGAGGTCAATTGTAAAAGAAACTGAACCATTTTTCCCAACAGAAGGCTGAGCATTAACAGAAGTGATTGTTCAGCAATCAGTATTAGACAAAGGTTTAAGCAATATTGGTGTTTGCTTATCACGTCACACTCTGCTTATGTGGTGCAAATATACAGGAAGGAGCCTGGGCTCCTGATGGCTTCCTGGAACCATCGTACCGACCCTAGAGGGTCCTCGTCTGGACTTTCTCTGATGAAAGAATAAAACCCCTAATGTTAGGTCACCAGAGTCAATTCTCTGTCACCAGCAGCTGAACTCCATTCCTGATGAAAACAATTAGCTTATTTTCGCTCTTTGCATTTCGTCTCTTAAGAACTTATAATTTCCCTCCAGACATATGTTATGAACTCAGTGCAAAGGTTATTTTTTTCAGAAACACAAAAGAACATATTAGAAATTTTTGGAACATTACCTGAGCAATTGTGCAGAACTGAAAGTCAAAATTAATTGTCTTTTCAAAAAACGATGTCGAAAGGGCGTAGAGATAGGGTGTGCGTGGTTCTGTTTCCTTAGTTCACCAAAAAGAAAAAAAAAAACCTGGGGAAAGATTATAGCAATATGATAAGATGAGAGATAAAATGACTGCATGTAATTTATGAAAAATACCCAAGAAGGGACACCCTGATCAAGTAAAAAAGAAAGGTCCTCCATGACCCTGAACTTGACTGTATTAGAATGTAGATAATGTCAGGGAGCGGTGGGAACCCCAATCTAAGCACACATGTCTTTGTAGACAGACTCTCTCTGTGCCAGCCCTCTGCACTCTGGAGGCAGGGACCCAGGCTTTACACCCGTGAAGCCCTTGGGAGTCCCCTCCTCATGGCTGGGCCTGGAATAAGAGGTCCGTGTGGGATGGGGAGTTACTCTGAGACTCCACTGAAAATCTCTCGACTGGAAACGTTGTGCTGTAATCTCCGTGAGCAGGATGTATAAAAGTTGCCCTGTCCCCAAATATCTGTTTCATAGTCATAGTCTTTGAAGTTTTTTTACTTGCCACATAGTCTCTATTTTTCCTAAATAGTACATCCCGCAATTGAACAAATATTACCTTTTAAAATGAAAACATTTGTAGAGAGCAGGTAAAGTGGTTATATTCTTAGGGAATATAAATTTGGTTTGAGGAAATAGAAAATAGATGGCAGGATGGGAAATATGTTGGGGAGTGAAAGGTGATTTTAGGTATAATACCAGGCAAGGGCGCAGGCAAGGGCGAGCAGGCCACTTTGGAAGCATTAAAGTCTCGCTTCCCAGGGGCATTTGGGGAAACTTCTAAAACTTTTGCACTTAAGGAGAGATCTTCTAGTTTTTTACTTCAGATACTATCTAGGTTAAGTCTATGTCCCAGGTGGCATGTGACAGTCCCAGTTTATACCAGTTTTCCAGGAGTAATTATTTGGCTTTTAAAATTTTCCCAGAATGCACAATAAATTATGCGGGGAAATTTCTTTTTGTCCCAGTTCTCTTCCTCTAGATAAGAGGGAAAGAACCTCTGAAAATAGAGATTCAAGGTACCTTCACTCCTCTGGCTTTGTGTCTCTGTCTAGATTAGCAGGATTATAGGAGATGCAACGAAGTGCTGTGTTAGGACAAAGTCCTATTATGTATTAAATGGTTGAGAGCTTCTGAATTGACAAAGGGCACAACTAAAAAAGTTCTCTCCGCCTCTCACTCGGCCCAGTAGGATGAAACAGGGGCAAAGTGGTCCTTGAGGTGCTTCTCAAAGCCGGGGGGAATGACGCCTGCCTGCGTACCGTGACAGCATGCATAGCCATCACTGTGCACGCACGTGCGTGGGAGGACATAAAGCCAAGTGCCTCACACTGGGTTTTCTTTAAAACAGACCCCAAGTGCAAGTCGTTGATTTGGGAGGTGATCTCAGGAAGTCAAAAGGGACATGGAAAATGGTGAGTTAGGGTAGAGAAGTAGGCCAATTAAGGGTTTCATTTTGAGCAAACTACCTCTGTGCACATAGCAGCTCAATCTTGCTAAGGACTGGTGGGCTGTGTGTCATCTCGAGTAAGGTCGTGAGGGGACTGCATGTTTATTTACCAACTTCTGACAGCTCTTAGTTGAGGGCCATTGGCAGGAGACAAAAACTGCCCAGAAATCCTGGCCAACAGCAGGAGAGCAGAGAAGTCTACAATGGCTTGAAGCCCTTGAGCAGAATCTTAGGGGCTTGAGGATGGAAGCCAACAGCTCTGTCCAAGTGCGATCACCAAGAGGTGATCGGACATTGTCAGGGCACGGACACTGTCAGGGGCAGGGGCACGGGAATCAACTGCCTGCAGGATATAATTTCAGGAGCATCAGGAAGAGTTGGCCACACTCAGTGACAGCCCCTGTGCAAACAAACTCTTTATCTTTTATTAAGTTGAAAACGCTAAATTATAACCCAGGATACAACACTAAAAATGCCTCTTTTTATTACAAAATTATAAGCATGTAATTCCGTAACATAACCACATCACACTCAAGCACACCATATAACATTTTAGGTGAAATGTTCAAATTAAAACTATAGATTATTACACCCATATTATTACCCTACCAACCACATTCAAGCAGGCGTTACCTCTGCTGGACCCTGTTTGTTAGTTGTAAATTGATGAATGCATTTATTAATTCAATATAATTGAAATTTTAGGCTTTGAACCTGACTGTATCCAGGGTTTCTGATTCTTTCTCTCATTTTGGACAATTGTCCTGTGTTTTGGCTTCACACTTAGCTAGGTCATTTCCACTGGTAGCAAAGTTGACTACCAATGAGATTCAAGCAGGTTAGCAAGCTCAGAAGAAATACAGCACTTATTTTCTCAAAGTTTTCAAATAGCCTTCACTGCACAAAAACGATGTCACTTATCCATCACTCAACTAGTTACTGAAGCCACAGAAATGGAATTTGATAATTACTGCACTGAGTTCATTTGTACCTGTCCCTGGAACTATGGCAATGGGTGTACCGTGTATGAATCACATAGTTTGAGATGTGGGCAGAATAGTTCCCTCGAAAAAGCATTAGGTTTCTGTCACCGGAAGGGAGAAAGGATAGCAGACAGATGAAACACACACGCGCGGGCGCACACACACGCGCGGGCGCGCACACCGCAGCAATGCACCCATATATTGTGCATTGCCATTTTACCCTTCAGTTTTGATCTCTAAGGAAGTGTAAGTTTCTCAGGAGATTTAATAACTCCATTTGTTTCTAGCTGGGTGACAACTTTCTTTTTGGCTTCGCAACCAGCCATATGTGTGATACCACACAATTCACTGAACGGAATGTTAAAAAGAGATCTTTCCCGTCAGCACTTTCAGCGGAGGCTTCCAAGCCGAAGGCACCAGGAACCAAGTACCCCCGTTCACTAATAGGAGTTTCCAGACCATCCGGGTGGGATTTACCATTGAGGGGTCACAAAATTGATTCTTTCATCTTTAAAAGCCCAACAAAAACCATGTGGATGTCTTCAGAGCCACTAGGGTCTTGGTTTTTCTTCTTCTCATGTGGGAAGGCAGAGTACACAAACTTTCTACACAAACCCCGTGAGTGAGGCTGCCTTCCGTGAAATTCTTGCAGAGTCTACATGGGCTACATTTCCAGACACACCTGGAAAGGGCACCAGCGTGGAAGCTGCCTCTCATGACAGAGTGAGGAGACAGACTTAGAGGGAGAGACACACTATTACTGTTCTCTCAGTGTGGCATAGTGGTTAAGCATCTAGCTTCTGAAACTCCAAGTTGCTTGAGTTCAAATCTCACCTCCACTGCTTATTAACTGAGTGTTCACAGCTGTAACTAATTTTTCTGTGGCTTTGTGGAAATAATCAAAGGAGTGTTGTGAGAATAAAATAAATTGAAATATGTAAAATGCTCGGAACAGGGTTTGGCACATCATAAATGCTGGCTTTGATTATTCTTTCTTCCTCACAGGCTAAGGTTAGACATTTAATAGCCCCAGAGAGGAAGCCAAATCTGAGTTATTTGGAAGGCCACTAGATGGGCAAGGTGACCCGCAACAGGGAGAGTCTCGTGGGACAGGGAGAGTCTCGTGGGACGCCTGGAAGCAGTGACTGGGGAAGGGGTCACACACACTTGGCTGCACGAGACATCACGAAGCAGGGAGTCTCCAGCAGATGGTAGTGGTGGGTATCTTTGAAGAACCTGCAAGCACACTGTAAGAATAACTAACTTTTTAAGGCCTGCTCATGTACACGGACAGCTAAGAGGGAACTGTGACCTACCACTGTTCCTTCTTTCCCCATCCTTCCTTCACCCCACAGAAGAGAAAAAGCGGCTTTGTGAATAGAGGAGAAGCCCAAAAGCCAGAAAGAATAATGAACCTGAGCAAATCAATCATTTCCCGAAACTCTAGCTGGGAATTAGAAAAGAAAGAGAAGCTTTGATATCGTAATGGGCTGAAATATGTGGCCCTGAAATTCATACGTTGAAGCAGGAACCCCTAGTGAGACTGTATGTGAGGGCAGGGCTTTTAGGAGGACATGAAGGTTAAATGAAGTTATAAGGGTGGGGCTTAATCTGATGGGGTTTGTGACCTTATTAAAAACAAAAAGAGGACTCCCTTGTGAAAACTTGGGTTCTCTGCCATGTGAGAACCCATCAAGAAGGTTGCCATTGCGATGATCTCCAAGCCAGGAAGAGAGTCCTAACCTGGAACTGAATTGGTGACAACTTGATCATGGACTTCCCAGACCATGGGAAGAAATATTGAGCAAATAATTTTTGTCATTTAGTCCACCAAATCCATGGCATTTTATTATGGTAGCCCAAACTGACTAATACAGATATTAAGCTTTTTAATGCCTGAAAAATAAGACTATTCATTGATATCTGACAGTAGGTAAGAAAGCAATACTTTCAATCTAGGATTTTAGCTTGGTCAGGAAAGAAGTATTTAATAAAATAGACTGAAAAGGGCAGTGGTGGGAATAAATGGACATACTGGCCAGGAGTTCAGTTTTTGAATGATTTGGTTGCACACTTACCTTTTCTGGCCTTTGTTTCATTCCTATAGAATTACGGAGGAGATGGATTAGGTGGCATTCAATTTCCCATTGCCACTCAGATATTTTGTGTTCCATTCAATGATTCATGTCCACTTATGTGAATGAGCCTCAGATATTTTCATGAAAGCAGAAGTCATAATGACTTCTGAAAAGCCATTGTGTTAGAACACTCTGGAAGGAAGATGGAGAGAAAAAGGAGGACCGAGAAGGAGGACCTTTTACAGAACTAGAAATCTTAAGATTTCCAACCAAAATCCACACTTTTCCTAGGCCAAGACCTATTGCTGGGATTAGCCATTTCATTTAAAAGGGTTTTAGTAGTAGCCCTGGCTGGTGTGGCTCAGTGGATTGAGTGCCAGCCTGAAAGCCACAGGTTTGCCGGTTTGATTTCCAGTCAGGGCACCTTCTTGGGTTGCAGGCCAGGCCCCCAGCTGGGGGTGCATGAGAGGCAACCACACACTGATGTTCTTCTCCCTCCCTTTCTCCAAAGATAAATAAATAAAATCTTTAAAAGGGCCTTAGTAGACTGAAAATCATTTATTAAAATTTCAATGATTCCCGACATAACAGTGAGCCCCTAATGTTCTCAAAATTTTTTCTTGGCAGCCTAAAACTAATTTTAATGAATACAAATTAAATTATAAAGAACACACACAGACACACACATGAGCCTTGACCATGATGAATCTAAGTTCTAAAATTTCTGATTAATAAGACAAAATCCCTGATTTCACGTCGAATGTAGCAAACCGTCCATGTTTTAGAGAGTTGTGGAAGTTCTAAAAGGCGAGCAAGGGAATTTCATGTGGATTCTCAGGCAACTGCTCCTAATAGCTTTTCTTCAATGATAATTATGCTTTTTTTATACCACAAAAGTCCCTATGCTTGGGGACATAGTAATTGCAATTTTAAAGGTCTCCCATGTGCTGATCTGAAGTTTGAAGATATCCCCTTCCAATGTGTCAAAGTCTTAGGTTTCTGAGAAAGAGAAACTAACGAAAATACAAATTGGAAATTCCCAGCTAAAAAGCACCTGCCCATATGAGGATATTTGCACATTCAAATGTTGATGAGATATAATGTGCAAGCTTGCATGTATAGAAATTCTCTCTTGTAGGTCTTCCCAAACCAGTAGCCAGCACTGTTCAAAAGTCTTTATATCCTTTTTTACATTAATCTAGAGCTTCTTAACAAATATTTTCCTCATGTCGGAGTGATTCATAAAACCTTTAACTTCGTGGGTGTAATAGGACACCTCTCAAATACACGT
Source organism: Sturnira hondurensis (assembly GCF_014824575.4). Taxonomy (NCBI): domain Eukaryota; kingdom Metazoa; phylum Chordata; class Mammalia; order Chiroptera; family Phyllostomidae; genus Sturnira; species Sturnira hondurensis. The sequence continues at coordinate 259,382 of NW_028076783.1, read as the reverse complement.
CCTGGGGATGAGTAATTTCACAAGCTGAGAGCAAGAGATAAATGCATCAAAATGTTCTTGCAAAACAAATTTCAGGGAGAGAAAGGGATGGAAAAGGAAGCGGATATAGAAATTGAAGATTGACTTTATTGTGCAGAAAAGAATATAAGATCTGCTTTGGCAGAATTGCTTAATTGATAATTCTGCACAAACAACCTTGGTAAGTAACATGACTGACAAAAGCTTTCCTAAATGCATGTACCTACAAATTCTCGGCTTTGTCTCTGGTAACTGCAGGGTATGAGAACTGTATAATAATCATGTTTTTGTAGTGAGTCATGGATCAAAGGATCTGGGAAGAATTATCTCATTATACAATTTCATTCAGGGTGAATTCCATTCAGAGGTGGAGTGATTGGGTACCTCTGGACTTACGGCCTCATCAGCAGCTATAAATTTAGTCTTTAATGTGTGGGAAGGTACATGGTAGTTGAGTATAAGCTGGGTTGTGACACTGATATAGACAAAGACAAACAACCATATAAAGCCATAGCATTTTTCCTGGGTGAAAAATCCTAAAGATACTCAGATATGGATACAATCAGAGGGCAGGAGCCTCTAGAGAAGTCTCCGTGGATGAGTGTCCATGGATGAGTGGGCAAACCGGACGTTAAAAGAAAGACAGTCTGAAGATAAGCAGAGGTGGAAGAGATCGACCTGGAGAGTTAGCCCATGTTGGAGAAATGGTTGAAATATTTAGAGCACAATTGGAGAAAATCTGTATCTTTAGATTTAACCATATGAAATTGTTATTTTTGTGGGTAGGAAATGATCAAGCGGTCCCAATTAGGTAAGACACAGCCTGGCATCCTGGAGGACAAAGGTGGACGTGTGTGTAAGAGCCAGATTACAATGGAATTGGGAATGCCACAGGCAATGGGCTTGCGGAGAGGCATCTCCCTTAAATCTCATCAACAACACAAGGTCTGAAATTGAGAGAATTATGGCCCTGGGAATTCTCTAAGGAAGGGACCTTAGGGGAAATTTAGTTTAACTGTCAATCCTTGGATGATCTTTTCAGGTCTGCTTTTATCATCCCAATGATAATAAATGTACACAAATCTGATTAATTCTCTCTTGAGTGAAATCTAAGGGTTCATTTGTTTAATGATGAAGTACAGATTAGTGCTACAGGCAAGGATAAAACTTCAGGCCATCCCTTAAAATAAGATAACGGATGAAATAGCTTCTTTCTTCTTGCTGTTACTCTTTCGGTTTAATTTCAAGTTCCTTACTATCTGGTTGGTCTCCTTTAGACATGATCCAGTTTGTGGAAGTCCCTCTGAAAATTCAGTATTCAACACAATACAGCATACTTTCTGGACGTTGTACGATTAGTTCCATGCTCCTTCTGGACCTTTTTACCAATTAGTGCATTAACATATAATTAATTTTTCTTGGCAATTACCATACAAAGAGTAATTATATTGAGTTTACTGTCAGTTAAACCCTAATGCATCTCCTGCCAAGACTCAACAAACCACACAACCAATGTTTGATAGTTGTACAAATGGCTTGTCTACCGTGGTTAGCACTTTGCACTAAATTCCTGTTAAATGATACCTGGGTATAGTTAGCCTCTTATTTCAACCTCCTAAGATCACAGTTCTGTCTGTCAACATATTATCTATTGCTCCCTGATATTTTATCTATAGATTTCATCAGCATGCAACGCGTGCCCTTACAACCTATTGAATTAGGTGGGACTTAGAAATATACCAACAGCTGATCATTATTTGAATTCACATAAACTACTTAGAAAATAGCATTCATAAAATTCACCTAACCTTGCTGCAATTTGACAAATGGGTGTGGCTGCATTCCAATAAAACTTTATGGAAACAAAGCAGCCATCTGGATTCGTCCCATGGCAGTAGTTTGCTGACCTTATATTGTATTGATATATTTGCATTAATACATGGTCAATGTTCATATGTGTAATATCTGGAAGTATAGACGAGCATCTACAGGAATGAGAATCACAGAGGGGAACTCAGGGGGGTATTTGAAGGTTAAATTCTTTCTCTGAGAAGAATTGATGGTTCACCCACTTTGAGGAATCTCCATGGAGCTGAGGGTTTTAAGGAGGAGAAGGTGGATGGTGACATCCACCTGGAAGAGCGTGCCTGGCAACAAATGCACATTTCACCTATTTGGTACTTTTGCTGAGGTTTGAGGCAAGTTTCAGTGTTGGTAGTTTCCAAATATCACACTCAGTTCTCTGGAAGCTTGCAATGAGACAAAAAAGTGGACAGTGCTTAACTACCCCCACCTGGAAGTTGTTTTTAACTTTGCTGGTGACGGTTAGAAGGCCCTGGGAAACATGTATGTAAAATCACATGTAAAGGTAAAGTGGAAAGTTGTGTGCAGCAAACCCTGACCTGTGCACTCACAAAGCACAATTGTGAGCATGAAAAATAAACAACCAAAACTGCGTCCTGGGAGAAGAGTAACCTACCATGTGAACTGAAACGGGAACTGAAAAATTCTTCTGGGAAGGTCACTGTTGTTCTCTGCCCTTGTGTGCAGCTCCCAAACCATCTTTCTTCAATTATCAAATGCCACAGATGGTGAGATGCACAGCTGGTTTATTAGCAGCTTAACAGAAAGAAACCAAAGCAAACTAAATAATAATTCTACCACATTACATCAATTGTAGAATATATCCCGACTTCAGAAATTTAGAAAGTGGAAAAATAGCATGGTAAAATGTAAATAATGTTTTATATTTTGACCTCCTCCACTGCCCTCTCCTCATCCCCAAACACACACACACACACACACACACACACACACACACCCCTTGGTTTTAGGGGAAGATAAAACAAGCAAGAGCCTGTCACTCGTTCTTCGAGAACAATGCAGCATAAACAATCTTCACTGTTTTGTCCCAACTAGTCTCTTCTATGATGAGATAAAATCTTTTTTGGTATTCTTTAGAGTGAATACAACACTATTAAACACTTTTTAAAAATAAATTTTCATTTTAAAGGAGTTTCAGAATTGTAGAATTATTGCAAAGATAGTACAGAGTTTTAACATACCCCATGCTCAGTTTTTAAATTCACTTGCTTATTACCTGAGACCTATATAATTTTATTAACCAGTGGCACAACAGTAAGTTTAACTGAAAGGAAAAAAATCCTAATAATTTAGTTACTTCTTTGTTGTTGTTGAATTTTAATAGTTATTTGCGTATTTAAATGCAAGTCATTGATTAGAGATGAGTTTTCCAAGTATTTTCTTCCAGTCTGCTCTTTGCCTTTTTTTCCCTCACTGTGTCCTAATTTTCTTTTTCTGTTCTAGGATCCCATTGAGGATACCACATTAAATTTAATAGTCCGATCTCCTCAGGCTCTCCTGGTTATAATGGTTTCTCAGACCTCTCTTGTTTTAGATGACTGTGACAGTTTTGCAGATTATTGGTTAGATATCTTGTAAACTCTTCCTTCTGTTGGGATTTGTAATATATTTAAATTCCTTTGTCGCTTTCTGCATTTCATTCTTGGATCTCAAAGTGCTAAAAATATTTAAAATTTGTGTCCGTGGAGGCTTATTCTTTATGCTATAAAATCTATAGATTTTGACTGATGCCAAACATCTTACATTCACCATTATCATATCATTGAAAATAGTTTCATAGCCCTAAAAATCCCCCGTGTTCAACCAGTCCTCCTCTGCTATATATTGAGCTCCTGGTAACCTGCTTACCATCACTACAGTTTTGCCTTTTTCAAGCTCTCAAATATTTGTGGAAGCGTACAGTATGTAACCTATTTAAACTGGCTTCTTTCACTTAAGGTTCCTCTATGTCAGTTCAGGGGTTGACAGCTCTTTTTTTTTCATTGCTGGGCACTGTTTTATTGTATGATGTGTCAAGTTTCAATCTAGTCATGTATTGAAAGAAATCTTGGTTTTCTTCAGTTTTTTTCTTTTTTCTAAATATTTATTTAATTATTTTTCAAGTACAGTTTTCTGTCTATTACTCCGATCTCATCCCACCCCCATGCTCCCCCCTCCCTCCCATTTCCATCCTTCTCAGTTGTTGTCCATGTATCCTTTATATATGTTCCTCTAAATCCCTCCCCTATTTCCCCTGAAATTCCCTCCCCTCTTCCCTCTGGTCACTGTCAGCCTGTTCTCTATTTCAGTGTCTTTGGTTATATTTTGCTTGCTTGTTTGTTGTGTTGTTTAGCTTCCTGTTAAAGGTGAGATCATATGGTATTTGTCCTTCAACACCTGGCTTATTTCATTCAGCATAATGCTTTCCAGTTCCATCCATGCTGTTGCTGTTCAGTTTTTTAAAGATGTTATTTATTTATCTTTAGAGGGGAGGGGAAGGAGAGAAGGAGAGAAACATCAATGTGTGGTTGCCTCTCATGCATTCCCTGCTGGGAACTGGCCGGCAACCCAGGCATGTGCCCTGACTGGGAATTCATTCTTTGATTCGCAAGCCCGCGCTCAATCCAGTGAGCTACACCGGCCAAGGCTGTGTTCAGTTTTTTGATGATCATGTATAAAGGCCTTCTAGACATTTTCATATGTTTTTGTGTGGAAGTAAATTTTCAACTCATTGAGTGCTAGATAGAGGGTAAGCTGATGTTCAGCTTTGCAAGTAACTGCCAAAGTATCTTTGAAAGTAGCTGTATCATTTTGCATTCCCAACAGCAATGAATGAGAGTTTCTGTTGCTTCCAATCCTTGCAACCATTTGGTGGTATCAGTGTTTTGGATTTTTGACATTTCTAGTAAGTGGGTAGTGATATTGCATGCTGTTTCAGTTTGTAATTCCCTATTATGAATAATGCTGAGCATCTTTTTCATATCTACTTTATGTATAATTTAAAAGTAAATGCATATATTTTCTGCAACTTCACATTTTTTCCTTCACAATATATTTCAGAAAAAATTAGTTGTTCATTGATAGGGATTTTCTTATTTTAATGACTTCAAAATAGTTCGTAATATAGATTACCTTGGTTTTTGCAACACTTCTACTGATGAGCATTTAAGTTACTTCTTTTTTAAAAAACTTTTAATTATAATTATTGGGTATTAAATTTTATTGAACACTATTTACATTTCAATGTGGATTTGGGCTCAGCTGTCATTTCTGTCATTTCTGTCATTTCAGTACCAATGACAGAAATTCCAAATAATGAGATAAATTCTAACTCATCCCTTTCCCCACCTTTCCTCGATACCTGCATATCAGGGGCAAATACAAGGTCTGTCCAGAAGGTATCCAGCCATTCAGTATGAAAAATAGATGCACTTATTGAAGAAGACACAAGATACGAGAAACATTGTACACAGAACAATGACACTTCAGTCCCCTTCAAAGTAGGCACCTTGGGATCTCACACGGTTCTCCCAATTGCCATCAGCTGTTACCACACCTATTTTCCTGAATCTCTTTGACGGTCAGAAATCTTTTCCCTTCCAAAGATGATTTTAGTTTGGGGAAAAGCCAGAAGTCACAAGGCAGCAAATCTGGGTTGTAGTGGGGCCGATTCACCTGTCTGATTTGATGTTTCACCAAAAAACTCTGTGTAAGACATGATGCCTAAGCAGGTGTGTTGTCCTGATGAAGCTGCCAGTCACCAGTTGCCTACAGCTACAGCTTTCTGAATCATCTGAATAGTTTCCCAGGAGAAATGTTCAAGCTCAAAGCAAAATTGGATGCATATTCATTGCTCTACTTACTCAGTCATTTGGAATGCTACAACCACACCTTACACATGCTCATTCAACAGCGTCTACTGTCCCCACTGACTAGTACAGTGAAGTCATCATTGTTCACATGTGCATCCAGTCCACTCTCTGTGGGTGACAATTTATATTGATGTTGCATAATGCATTCTCCCTATTTTAACAATGGTTGAACTTTTTCTGGACAAACCTCATATACTCAAATTCTCTCAGCCCTTCCTTCTAGGTCACAAAATGGCTATTCCAGCTTCAGCACCTTTATCTGCATTCCAGGCAGATGAACAATGAATAGGCAAAGAGAAATAGGCAAAGAGAGTTTAAGGTCTTTTTAAGGTGCTTTCCTGGAAACCATGTGTTATGGGCTGAATCATGCTACCTTGTAATTCAAATATTGAATTCTTAACTCCCAGTATCTTAGAATGTGATTGTATTTGAAGAAAGGAAATTTTGAAAGATAATTAAGTTAAAATGAGGACACTATAATGGACCCTAATCTAATGACTCATTTCTCCTTAGGGGAAAAAAAGACTAGGTCACTGGCACTCATAGAAGGAAGACCACGTGAAGACACAGAGAGATGGCCGTCTACAATCCCAGGAGAGAGTCCTTACAAGAAACTATTTCCACTGACACCTTGATCTCAAACTTCTAGCCTTTAGACATGTGAGAAAATAAATTTCTGTGAAGTGGTATTTTATGGCAGCCCTCGGAAACTAGTACACATACTTAGTGATTTTTTTTGTTTATGTCACATTTACCAGAAATGTGTCACCTGGCTACCTTTAGTTGCAAGGAAGGCTGGGAAATATGGTTTATTTTAGCTGGGTGTATACTGCTGCTCCTGCCAACACCAGGAATCTGGTGCTAACGGAAGAGAACCTAGTAGGTCATGGATATTCTGTGCTGATTGATTCTGAGCTCTTTACTTGTGTAATCTTATTTAATACTTGTAACAGCCCTGTGAAATAATGTGCAGGTTAATAAATCAATGAGTCAAAAGGTCACCACCTAGTTAGTACACAGGGCATGATTGGGTCATAGGCTGTCTGACTCTAGAACCCAGATTCCTAGTCATCCCAACATTTTGCTCCCTATTATAAGTAATATCTTATTCAAATTGCTAATATACACACTTTTGTGCACATGAGCAATTAAATGTTTAGAATGCTTTCCTAGGATCATCACTACTGACACTCATTTAATGTTTGAAATAAAAATGTTCTAACTAAATTGCCTCCTAAAAAGGCATTACAAATGATACTCCCATGAAAAATTTATGAGTGTTCATTTTCCCTCCAATGCTGGATATTATCAAGCTTATACATATTTTGCCTATCTAATAGGTCAAAGAATATATGACATATTTTCTTTTTTATCTCTCTCATATCAAGGAGATAAAATATCTTTTCATACATTTATTGGTCTTTGTATTTTTTGTTCTTTTGTTCATTTTTCCTATGGATTATCCTTTCATATTCATTTGTAGGGGTTCTTTATATATTCTGAGTAGTCACCGTTCCTTTGCTTTGCCATACATTTTGTTACCCAGTGTATAATTTTTAACTTTGTTTAAGGGAACTTTTTCTCAACGCAGATATTGAATATTTTTATGATGAATTCTGGCATTTATATTTTTCTCAGGAAGCTCTCATCTAAGTTTGTATGTATGTATATATATGTATACATATACATATATATACATACACACACACACACATATATATATATATATACACACACATTTATCTCTTTTATCTACTTGAAATTTTTAGTGCATATTGTGTGAAGCAGAAATGTAACTTCATTTTTTTTACAAACTTTTGACTCATTTTTTAACATTGTATTTGAAATTGTTAATCTCACATTTTTAAACAGAAACATAAGCAAATTTCTACATAAAACACTCCTCATGCTCATTTACTACAGCCTGTTTTTGCACCAAAATATTGCAATCATTTTCATTTACATAAAAATGGGAAGATGGACAACATGGTTTGGTATATTTATCATTAAAATAGTTATACTCTTTCCTCAGTTTATGGAAAAATTATTTTTCACAAGTAGTTTCCATATTATAGTTGTGTCCATTTAGGGAGGTGTATTGCCTTTTGGGGATTCTCAAGTGGCTGGTGAACATAACTCTTTATTTAGCCTTTTCACTGAAACTTATGCCAGCTATTTTTAGTTCCATCTGTCAGCTGATGTTTGTTGGCAGCTACTTTATCTCAAAGATTTATTCAAATCCCATAACCATTTGAAAAACAAAGGCTAATCACCAAATACAAAAAGTCAGTATAGTTTTGTTTCTAAACTCAAGAGCACGCCATTGGAAGAGTTGATGCATCCACACTACAGAGAAAAAAAGGGCTCATATTCCCCAGGGAATTAACTGAACTAGAGGAGGGGCCTGACCCAGGGAAATGTCCCTGGGGTCCCTTAAAAGTTCCAAACATTCTGCAAACTGGTACTGATTTCAGCCTGTTCTTTTAGCCTGTTGTTTCATAGGAGGGAGTATTTTCTCTCATACTTTATGTTTGAAGACCAGTGCCTATTTTTACACTGCTTATTGAAAAATACCTTTTAATTTTACTCAGAAAATTAAGCAGGAGAATGACTTTAGGGGGAGGGGAATTGAGAGGGTTTCCTTTACAGTAATTAGAAAAATGTACCCTGGCTGGTGTGGCGCAGTGGATTGAGTGCCAGCCTGTGAACCAAAGGGTCACTGGTTCTACTCCTAGTCAGGGCACATGCCTGGGTTGTAGGCCAGGTCTCCAGTAGGGGGAGCATGAAAGGCAACCACGCATTGATGTTTCTCTCCCTCTTTCTCCCTTCCTTCCCCTCTGTCTAAAAATAAATAAATAAAGTTTTTAAAAAAGAGAAAAATGCAATCAACTCTAAAGTATAGGTTATCTCCAGATGTAAAATGCAGTAGGACTGGGCAATTTCGTTGTAAATGTCCCTGCATCTCCATAAACTGAACTCTGGTTTTGTTGTGTTAGGAGTGTAATAGATCCTTCTGCAATCAAAAGAAATGATGATTTTTCTCTTTTGTAAATTGAACATTCACATATTCAATTTTCTTAAGATATGGTTCACTTGTATATGTTTGTGTACACTTGGGAATATTTATTTATTCTGTGAGCACTATTGGTTACAGACCAGTTCATCTTCCTGACTTCAGTCTATTTCTCAATATCTGCATTGTTTTAGAGTCTAACTACCTGAATGAAATATCATGTGCTGCAAACAAATGAATAAACAAATATGAGATAGTGCTGTCAAATTGGTAAAATAATTTGCATTAAAAAAAGATGAATTATGAACTTTTAGTGTGGACATTCAAAATTATACTACTTATGTGACTTCAACTGTGTGAAATTCTGAACAGCTTCTTTCAAAGGATAGATGTCTACTAAAAATTTTAACAAGCATTCCCACTTTGTTTTGATTTCCCTCATTGTCTGTATCCAAGAGTACACACATTACAGGCTCTCTCCTTATTGCTGTGGTTGCAAAAACTGTTGTGAATTAAATACATCATCTATGGAATACAGCAAATCTATAAGCCAAAATCATGTAATGCAACTTAACCTTGACTTTCTCTGACAGTTGTCATAAATATTACTGTGGTTTCAATCCATTTCTCTTTGATAATGACAGTCTGCACGTTTTCTCAGGGTGAATCCCTTCTTCCTATGATCTGAGTGACTAAGTTGTAAAGTTCATTGTATATGTATGCCAGATCTTCTACCTAGGTAAGTGGGGAAAAAGCCGATGTAAACTTGATTAATTAAAAAAACTAGACATTTTTATACTGTGAACAAAAGTCAATAAACTATCAATGAGAATAAATAAAATTTCTTCAGAAACACCTCATCTCAGAACAAACATTCTTGCAAGAATATTCCCACAGAATAGTGGAAAAATCCTAGACTTTTAGCCACATGAATGTTGGGTTGAATCCCAGGCTCTCAGCTGCATATCAAGGGAATTTTGGCAGTGATGAGTTTAACTTTTCCACATCCCAGTCAGCACCCCCACCTAAAATGGGGGTGACAGTGCCCAAATCATAGATTGTTATATATGGTAAGAGAATTACCATGCAGAAAGCACCTGGCACAATGTCTAACAACAGAGGCCCTGAAGTTCTAGAAAATCCATTCCCTGATCATATTTTCCTCTTGAGGTTTCAACTTACTTTCACTACTGAGAGTTTGCAAAATAGTGAGTTCGGATGCAGGAGGGAGAAGTACTGGGTGGACAGCCTGGGTAAGGGTCGAGAAGTAGGGAAGTAGCGAGGTTTAATCCTCCCAGGCAGATGCAGAGCTTCGTGGAACTTTCAGAAACTGAATCTCAGCCATATGGTCAGCAATCACGCACAATTCTAAGGATACTGATGTGATGGTTAATTTTATGCACCAACTTGACTAGGCTAAGGGAAGCCCGAATAGATACTCAAAAAATTATTTCTGGGTGTGTCTGCGAGGGTGTTTAGGAAATGACCATTTGAATCTGCAGGTGGAGCTAAGAAGGTGGACCCCAAACAACGCAGGTGGGCATTGTTCAGTCCATTTGGGATCTGAATGGAAGAAAAGTCAAAGGAGGCAAATTCTCTTTCTCTAAGTTGGGACACCCATTTTCTCCTGCTTTGAAATTGGGTGTTTCTGGTTCTTTGGCCTCTTAACTCATCCTGGGACTTATCACTACTGGCCTTTCTTCTCAGGCCTTCAGATAAGGTCTGAATTATACAATCAGCTTTTCTGGTTTTCCAGTCTACAGATGGCAGATCTTAAGACTTTGAAGCCTCCATAACAATGTGGATAAAGTCCCAGAATAAATATTTATTTATATCTGTATTTGTATTTTTATCTAAATATCTTTATCTATATCTATAACTATCTGTATCTATCTTCACATTTCCTATTGGTTCTGTTTCTCTGGGGAACCTTGACTAATACAACTAGGTTTTTGGTCTTTTATATATTTGGATTCTATGCAAAATATGGACTTTGGAGTTAAAGATGTGGATTTATGCCTTCCTTCTACCTCCTCCTACTACCTCCTCCTACTACCTCCTCCTCCTACTGAGTCCTTAAGCAAATATCTTCACCTAGTTGGGCCTTATTTTCTCATTTTTAAATTGGCAATGAAAATATTTTATATCATATCTAGTTTGTACAATTATTGGGGGAATCAAATGTATTAGTGTATGAGATAAATCTCTGAAAGCATAAAGCTCTATACAGTTGTAAGCTTTTTGGTCTGGATGAATTAACCACATATCATATACCACGCGAGATATAAGAAGTAAGAGAAATTGATCGTATTTTAAAATGCCACATAATCTCCATGGGAAAATTCAAGGAAATAGACATTTTCAATATATAAAGCCAGCTTATACAGATCTTCTAAAAATCCTCATAAAAAGTTCTCATAGATTCATAACATAAAAGTAAACAATTTCACTATCAAAACTAGTGACCTGGAGATTTTACTACTAGAGTTTATACTTATTATTAAAGTAAATGCAATGCATTGACCATTAAGCTAATACAATTTCAAGCTGTTTCAGAGAGTTAAATAAAGTGGAAATCCTCTCTCTCTTTTCCCATTCAACCAGCCTCCTACCGTAGGCATAAACTCCAGAGACTTGGACTTGGGACTACGATTCCTCAAAACAAACAGCTTCCCATGAATTTATAGGATGAATTAGCCATAGAAAATGTGTTGCGTAAAAGGTTTCATGGCATATAAGAGAAAATAAGCTCTATTCAATGCAGGAGTGAAGGGAGGACGGTGTGTAGAACCATTAAACGGTACAGTGATGCTCCCTAACTTTAAACTTATGCATTGGAACCAGAACACACAAGAACTTGTAATGGATTCCAAATGAGGAATAATGACAGAAACTAATTAAACCTGGAGAAAGAATAAATACCACTTATTTAAAAAAAGTGTACTATGAACCCAAGAGAAGAGATAGGCTACATATTCACATATGTTTAACGAAGTTTGAGGAAAGCACTCCATTCAAAAATTGGTAGCATGTTTTTGGTTATATTTGCAGAAAGGCACCCCACTGTTTTTTAAAATCTGACTGGAATTCTAATTTTTGCTATGTCAAGAGACTCTCAAGTGTTTTTAAAATCACCTTATGAAAAATTTCATTTGGCTTTTAATTTGAATCAAATCAAACCAAGTAATTTCCATTTCAGGGAAACAAATTGAAACAGGGAGCCAGTCTCTATTATTTTGAATCTGCTTCATTTAGCAAGGAGTTTTGACTCACTGACAGGCTATTTCAGGCACCAGTATTCATCAACATGGTGTTGCATGTGTACATGTATTATGTTTGAACATTATTTTAATCACACGAAAAAAGATTACAGCAGATAATTTACTCTTGCCAAGTTTTCTCATTTTCTAGAAGGAGAACTTTGTGGAGGTCATTTCTTTCTCTTTTTCACTGATATAGTTTTTCTGAAGAATAATATTATTAAAATAATTCAAGCCTGTAGAAATTTATTATTTTTAAAGGCACACAAAATTGTATATTGCTGCTATACTAATTTGTCAATATTCATAAAACGTTTAAAAGGAGAGGAGAAAATGAACATGAAACTGACAATTTAAAAATGTTTTAATTGAGCATAGCATGCTGATTTCTCACCAGAAGAATGAAAACTGAGTAAACAAGAGGTCCTTAAGAAATTGCTACTACTTCCTCTTCTATGCTCCCAGAGAATTATCTGTACTCTGCATTCTGGAACTTCCACACATCACACTAAAATTGCTTGTACCCATATCCATTTCTCTTGAGAGAATGCTATGTCCTCAAATATAGAGGCCATTTTATTCTTTTACATTTTCAGTGTACTCAACACACTGAATGAATGAATACCTCTACATATGAACAAGTATACACATGATTTTGGTAACTTAAAAATATTTATGACTATGATCTACAGTAAAAGTACATTTTAATTGAAATGTAAAATACAAATATTTCTCTCTCTCTAACCACAAAGTCGTACATTTGAAATGTATACATTTCATTAACCAATTTCAACCCAATATTAAGTTAATTTAAAAAAGACAGAGTTACAATTCAATACTCACTTTTGCACCATTCTCTGATTTTTTCCATTAAAAAGCATTTCATTTTTAAATGACTCATCAATGAACTAACCTGATTTTATGAACCAGTGGTGAGTCACGAAAAAACTCTGATTTTGTGCTGTAGAAAAAAATATAAGAATCAGTTCATCCCTAATTTAATTTACAGAAGTTACCAGAAAATAGATGTATAAATAGTGGCCATTTCATAAAATGTTCTGGAAATGCTGACAGTATGGAAAATATACTTGAGTGTGGTTTTCTGGAGACAATGTCAGGGATGTGGTTTAAGTCCACTTGAGCTCAAGCATTTTAAATCTTCGATGTACAGGGAGAAGCTGAACATTCTAAGGGGCAGCAGGTGAAATAAGAGCAAGAAAAGGGAGCACGTGACTGTGATGTGGAGAACTGTGACTAGAGCTCAGTGGCCCTCCGATGACTGGGCTGCCGGATAAAATGGACTGAACACAAGACTGAGGGCCCTGTTGGGATCCCAGACATTATACTCTAACATCTATCCATCTATTTGGCATCTATCTATTTTTAGGTAGATCAATATACAGTCAACAAGCAGTATTTTCCCTTCTGGTGAAAAGGAATATAGACAGTGTACAACATTAGCCTACTAAAGTGCCGCAAGAAAGAGGTACCAAAAGGTCAAGTACATTTAGAAGGAGCTGGAAAACAAAGGTGCCTGATTGCTTAGGAAGCCTTGGGAAATATGGTATTAACTCTTCAAGCTGTGAGCCTAGCTAACTGAGGGGAATTTGGGCAGCAACTACAGAAATAAAGAGTTTGGAAATGATGGTCTGTCTTAGTGGGCTGCTTGGGATGTTTTCAAGGCTTCCCCACAACTGGGTATTTCAACATCTAAGCGTATCTTTCTACACTGAAGGTTTTTAATCTCTTTAACAATTGATAGTTTGCATATTTGTCTCTGGTAAGATTTGGTATTATGAAACAAGTTTTAGACCAAGAATGATTCCTATTCGCATAATTGAGATTAGGCTCAACTTCAATATCTAGGTAGTCTATCAGCAAACCATTAAAATTAGCTGAACCAGATTGCTTTTGACATGGGTTTTCAACTCCCATGATTTACCATTGTTGAGATTTAACATATAATTCTAGGTTCAAAAAATCAAACATATAAGCAACCAATAAAATGGAATAAAATAAAATAAAATAAAATAAAAAATTCCCAAGAAACCAACATCATGGAAATATGTTTAGTCCCATACAAAACCTGACAGAAGTTATTTCTTTCTTTCACAATAATAAAGGTTTGGCCTTGAGCATGATTTTCAAAAACTATTAGGTTTCCATCTATTAGATTCAAAGTTTCTTGCCAGTGCTATTTCTATCTCCTGTAATTTTTTCCTAATCCAAATCACTAAACTAAGAAGATACAAGAGTTGCACCTGATAGATAGTTCCTAGTAAAACCTAAATCCAATAGATACAAAAACATAACATGAAACATTATTTTATTTTAATTTTTCAACATGTAAGTCAGTTCTCCCTGGGCCTATTAATTGTTATTTTCATGACTAGTCTTATGAGAAATCCATCCACCTGAACAAGTCAGAAGTTTTATAAATAACATCTTCTTGTGACTGATTTACTTTAAGCCCACAATTTTATGTGAACTAGAAACATCTATTTTGTTAGTTTATACCTTTTCCAACTGAAGAGACATCATAATGAAGCCATTGTCAATGCAATAGAGTCAATATTCTCATTTACGGAGTCATTCGGATTTGTCACAGAGTGTGTGGTAGCTTCACATGCCAGAGATGAAGTGTCCATCTAACAACTTTACCACATGGTCAGATGTTTATAGCACACAACATATAATATTCGTAATTACACAGCACTTTCTTGCCTATTTCATATGTCTCATAGTTTCTTTGGTGTTGGTCCAAGGATGCATCGCTCTGTTTATGAGGAGACGTGCGACACACTGCGAATCCCTACAAAATCCAGCTGAACTTCAGAAAGGAGATCAAAAACAGCGAGCTGAACAGGTGTTCTGTCTGAGAAAGGCCTCTGCTGTGGGTGACCAGCAGGACTGGTGGAAAGAATTATTCAAGACACCAGTGCTCAGATCTGCAATAGGTTGTGCCCCACAGCAAGAATTAGTGTTTCAAAATATCCTTATTCAATGTCGGTGCTCTTGTTAAGAGCTGTCCCCCATTATCTCAAGGTGATGCTCTATTACGAGTTGTTCCCCCAGACCCAGGTCCTCATGGTTCCTAACTTGGATTAAAAATTCTGAATGTGACAACCTTTAGGAAAAAACACAAAAGAAACTGACTCTGTGATTAAAAACTTGCAAGAGGAATTAGAATTTGGTAAAATGAAATTGGAATTTGGCACAATTAGTATTCCAGTATTCCCTTTTAGAAATATCATTTTGTGGATTAGTGTGAACATCGAAAATATTTTTTCTCAGATGATGACAAGTCTTAAAAGAAACTAATCATCATCTAGTTACTTTTTCTGTTAGCTCTTTGCAGTACATTGAAATGATAGAGAGAGAGAAGGTTGTGTTAACGATGGCAGAGTCCATGACCACATCGTCATGAAAGTGTTTGATGTCAGGTAAGAGTCTGGAAAATGAATCCAGATCATTCATGTGAAATAATCCCAAGGTGTTTGAAGTGTGACAACACTGCTGATTGCCGAGAATATAATTATTCTGAAGAGTCAACACTGAGTCAGCACTAAAATATGGTTTAAGTGATCTTTCCTTCCTAGCAATGCAAAATGAACATAACCAAAGTTAACTTTGCCCAGGATCTTTGAGAAAACATTCAGACGAAGTAACAGCAACAGTGAGAAACAAAATAGCAACAAGACAAATAACAAGAGGACTTTTCCAAGTCTTTGGAAATCCTGGGCTTGCGAGCATACAAAATCAATGAAGTTAGTAGGCAGGGTTGGGAAATCTGGCTGTGGTGAAATCCACATAAACTGGTCCAGTAGTGCCAACACCACTATGCCTACACAAAATGGGGAGTAAACAGATTGTTTTTGGCAAAGCCCAATTACTTTTTATTTTTACATTTGGTTGGCATGGAATAGAGTTAAATTGGGTAAAGGGAGAAGGGTAGGTCATGCTTTCTCAAATTTCTCTAAATTTTCTGTTTGGGGTATTTTTAGTAGGATTTTTCATAAAATTTCTCGGGCGACATTAGTTAATAAAATTATATAATTTTCAAGTGTATAATTCTATGACACACATCTGTGTATTAATCGTATTGTGTGCCTACCATACAAAGTCAATTCTCCTTCGATCACCATATACTGGATCCCCTTTACCTTTCCTCCCCCCTCAACCCCTTTCGCTCTGGTAACCACCATATCGTTGTCTGTGTCTGTGTTTTCGGTTGTTTTCCTGGTCTGTTTCTTCATTGCTTCCAATTTTATATCATGTATATGAGGGAAAGTATATGGCTCTTGACTTTTTCTGTCTGACTTATTTTGCTTAGCATGATACTCTCAAGATATATCCAAATTGTTGCGAATGGCAGTATTAAATCATTTCTAATGGCTGAGTAGTATTCCATTGTGCGTACGTACCACACCTTTGTCTAATTGTCTACCCAAGGACACTTCTGTTGTTGCCATACCCTGACCACCATATGTTAATACAGGGGTGCCTATACTGTTGTGAATAAATGTTTTCAAGTTTTTTTCAGGCAGATACCCAGAAGAAGGTTTTCTGGGTCGTATGATAATTCTATTCATAATTTTTTGAGGAACTTCCATACCATTTTCCATGGTGGCTATCACCAGTTTACATTCCCCACTACCATAGTCAGTACATCCATTCCGTGTGCCTCAACCCAGAGGGCTGTGATTAAGTTAACTATTGCTTCCCAATACTTTCATTGTTCAACTAACTGAATACTCCTCCACATTTCTCAGTCTGAAATCTGCCGGATCTGTCTGATAGGTCCTAGTGAGCAATAGAAAGGCATTAGAAAGACTTTTTTTTTTTTTGCCTAGCTGGATGATCCCTTTCTTTCAGCATCTCTTATGTTTTAAATTGCTCATTAATAAAATAAAGTCACTATGTCCACGCCATAAGATTGTGGTAAGGATTCACCTGAACTGTTCACACGAAGTTGCCGGTATCCTGGACACAAAGTTCGGGCCCAGAAGCCCTTCACCTTCCACATCACACTACTAAAGAGGGAACTCTGCACAATCGGCAGAGATGGTGTGTGGTACCACGTTCAAAAAATGTTCCTTTCCTTCTTTTCTTTTCCTTTCCAATTCCTCCCCCTCTCCTTCCCTCCCTCCCTTCCTTCTTTCCTTCCCCTCCCTTTCTTTTTCTTTCTTTATCCCAGTCCATCTGAAATACCACATCCTCATCAATCATGAGTATGTTCAGTATGGAAAGCATGCCCAAGGCTAAGTTAATTAATTTTAAAATCTGGTGGGCATATCTGATATGCAGATCAAAAAAGCCATACAGGTGACCTGGTACCTCTGGGAGATGGACTTCTGCCCGGTGATTCCTAATGGCACCATTTCTAGGGGGGCACTTTTCATCTGAACCCCTTTCTGATGCAGCTAACAGGGGTGGCTTTGACTCCAGAAAGAAGGATTGGACTGCCTCTGCTCCACAGCATAACTGAGGTAGCTCCAGAGAACAATGCAATTTGAGGAAAAAAAATCATTTTTGAGGTCTGTCTTGAAAATAACCATTGTTCTTGAAATTTACCTGTCTGCTCTTCACAGAAACAAGAGAGAAACTTACGCATGAAGGCAGGATTTCAACAGCAGTGTTTCCCGTCATAAACAGGAAATTCTCTAGCTTTCATAAAGTTGAATAAACAAAAGCTGGCTCTTTCAAAAAACCACATTTATTCCAGTTTCTTTAATTTTTCCAGGAAAATAAAGGCTTTGTTTTTAAAAAATATGTATAAATACAAAACCCATAGATCTTTTATACATTTGATAATTACATTAGTTTAGAGTGAAATGCACATTAAATTGCTATAAAATAAAATATAGACATAATTATGAAAAATATTTTTGTTCATAGAACAGTGCCATACAAAAAGAGTGAAATATTAAAAACACAGATTGTTTAACATTTCCCCCACAGGCATTAGTTTTTATAAAAGGAATGCACTACACTATTAAAATTCAAAAATATTTCATAATTTTTTAGAAATAACAAATATTCTCACACTTGTAGATTTCTAACAGTCATAACTTATTAGTAAATTTAGAACATATGCTGCTTTTGAGGTCTAAAATTCTGTAGTCAATAATAATGCTGTTCGCCTGTTAATTAAATTGAGGATTCTCATAATTTTACTACTTAACACATGGTACTTTTGACATAGTTACGCATGTTACTTTAGTTTTGATAAGTTTTAGCGACACAACTACACACTTTGTGATTTAATATTTTTATATGTATTAACATTTTTTCGAGATAATTATTTTTCAGTCAGTTAATCTGTGCTTTGCGTTGCTAACTACCTCGATACAGCTTCAGGCGAGGCGAAGAGACTAGCCCTGTTGTGGACTGTGTCAGAAAAAGGACTCAGGCTCCTCACCTGGAGACACCATATTCCCTTTCCCACATCCATAAAAATCAGTATAATGACAGTCACTTCCTTTTATTTAGCAGACATCATAAAGATAAAGGAGATAATTAGAGGAGTTTGAACATATGGGAATAAATACATAAACCTGTGGCAGAACCAGTCTCGTTATGGTGATGATGACGAACAATGATCATATTCAAAAGCATATTCAAAAGCTGAAGAATTCACGCACACTCTGCAAGGCCATTTTTTATACTGCATGCGTAGAGAAACTTGGGACGGAGGGAGGAATCACAGGTTGGGCCGCTGGGAAAGCGGGCAAGCCTGAATCCTGCCTGAGGCGCTGCAGGGTGTGGGCCCTGCCACAGTCCCATCTGGCAACGCCTTGTGGGTGGGCCATGGGTTTGTGTCCTTCCCACCACCCTGTGCTGAGTAACTCTGCTTCCCACTTAGAACCGGACCTGTTCCCTCTCACTCCTAGCAGGATCAAAGCCCAGAGGCCTGACGGGACAAGCAACTTTTCTTCCGGAATCCTAGAAAATGTTGATAGTACAAGGAACTAAATATAAAAAAAGGCACTCTCCTGTACACCTCTATCTACAGGGCTAAAACTTGCAGACTGCAGCTTCGTTACTAGTCAGACGTCAAATACAAAAGACCCTGGGTTGCCCCTGGAACAAGGCTCTGACTCTGCATCATGGTGAGCAGTTGGGGTTTTTTACGTTTTGCACCTTTTTAGCCAGACACATCGACTTTCCTGTAAAATGGACATTTAAAAGTCAGTGTTAGAACACCTCTGTTTCTTTCCCAGTAGCAAATACGTCAGGTCCATTGGCAGTTTGACAGGGAGTCTTCTCCCATGTTCCCTTCCTGCTCAGGTTTCTCTCCCAATTATTTTCTCCTTCAAGAGGTCTGTACCTTGGGCGGATTGAGCGCGGACCTGCGAACCAAACAATCGCGGATCCATTCCCAGTCAGGGCACATGCCTGGGTTGCAGGCCAGTTCCCAGCAGGGGACCCACGAGAGGCAACCATGGATATTGATATTTCTCTCCCTCTCTCCTTTCCTTCCCCACCAAAGATAAATAAATACAATCTTTTAAAAAAGCTTTAAAAAAAAGAGGTCTGTACTTACCCTTGGTAACACATCTCAGTGAAAAATTTTCATTTACCTGCAAGACCATTTGATTAATATCTGCCTTGCCCATTGGACTTTAAATTATAACAGATTAGGAACAGTGTTTATTTTTTACCAAGGCTGTCATATTTACCATGCATGCATAAATAAAAATATTGAATATAGTAAAAAAAAGTTACAGAATACTCAGTTACATTTGAATTTCAGGTAAACATTTATTTATTTTTTAAAATTTTATTTTTCAATTACAGTTTTTTTAATATTATTTTGTATTCATTTTAAGTGTACTAGATAGTTGTTTGTACTTACTTTATAAAGTAAGTATTCCTCCTGCTATTTCCAGTACCTATCTGGTAATAGGTGAATGAAGATTTTTATCTAAAATTCAAATAAACCCATCTGCTTCCCTTGCTTCCACTCTCCCCCTTGGTTTTTGGCTGGGGTAGTGGGGAGTGGTGGGGAGAAAATGCAGACAACTGTAGTTGAACCACAATAAAATAATTAAAAAATAAAATTCAAATTAAAAAACAAAAATAAAAACAAAAACAAATTTACCTAGGAATACTGTATTTTAGTTGGCAACATTTTCCAGTCATAGTCTGACCTTCAGTGCTCATCATAGTTAGGAACATCATAAGAGTTCAGTTAAAAATCTCAAATGAATGAAGAAGGATTGTAGAAGGTAGAAAATTACCATGACACTTTCGATAGCTACCAATGCATAAAAATGCATACTTCTGTAACTATAATCCTTTCCCCCCCAAACTTCTTAAATACATTTTAAAAACATGAAATAATTTACTATACTCACAAAAAACTTTTATAGTGTTAATGATAAAAATGTCATATTAATATATTACTGTATGTCAACTATACTGTAATAAAATATTTTGTTGCATGAATGAAACAATGCATTGTAAATAAATGACTTCACTTAATACTAAAAATATACCTATGTGTATATAATACTAGGATTCTGCCATTAACATAGTTTTGACCATACTGGTTCTTACACAGAAGAGGTAACAAAAATCATATACATATCATAGAATGAATGAGAAGCTGGAGTTGAGGCAAAAAGATCTCTCTAACTTTTTACAGTATCGATCTACATATAACAGATGAAACTGACGTAGAAGGTCCTTGCAACGAAAGCCTGACAAATCACCTTCATCAGGTTTTAGGGAAGCTCAGGTGTTGCTACTCCTCCTCATCATTATCATTGGACATAATTGTTTCTTATAAATTACAGACAGATTGTTGTCTTCTCAGACTTATTTTATGCTCATCTTTTTTTCATGAATTTCAACAAATAAATACCAAATGCATATTGTAGGCAAGACAATATCCATCATAGATGATAAAAACCTATGTAAATATATGAAAGATATACAAAAAGTATTTAAGAGTCAACACATGTATTTTTTAGAAAAAGAATTCCCTACATTCTATAAATGCAGCAAAGGCAAAGATTGCAAAGCACAGAAAGAATTGATTTGCAGGAGAACAAATTAAGGCATAATAGGACCGAGCTAATGCCCTTAATACAAAAACAGCTTGGCCACTTACCCTCTCTGATCGTACAGTGTTTGCAATTTCATTTATCTGACTATGGAGTCAGATAAAAAGTATGGGGTCATACTTTTTATAAAGAAATGAAGAGATTCAGTGACACTCTGCCCTTTTTACAAGTATTCTAGAAAAGCCCTTTGTGGTTCATTGAAGTCGGGCAGCACATTCCTTGTCTTTCTATGAGAGGAAGAGTCTAATTCCCCTCCCTTCGAACCTGGGCTGGCTTTGGTGGATTGTTTTCTCTTTTTCTGTGTGTACTGTGGCAACAGCATGTGTAAGATTGAAGTTTTTGTTGTGTTTCTTGTTTTTGAGCATTTGGTAGAACTTGCTGAAACAGTCATATCTACACGCTTCCCAGTTTTGCTTTTAGTTTGTGGGGGCATTTTTCATGAGCAATTCAAACATGTTAATAGTTATGAGACTGAGAGTTTTTCTTTTTGATTCAGTTTCTAAGAATTTAACCAGTTTATGTAAGTATTCAACTTTATTGGCATCAACATGTTCATAATACATTATCTGTTTAAATTTTTGCATGCTACATGCCCTTTATATTTCTAATGCTAATCCTCTCCTCTCCTCACAAACCCCTCTACCTTCCTCTCCTCCTTCTTTATTAACCTTGCAATCGTTTTTTGAAGAAATAGTAATTCATTTACTTGAGCTTTGCTGATCCTTTTTATATGTCTTCGTTTCTATTTTATTTTCACCCTTTCCTAATCTGCTAGTAAGCGTGAAGGTTAGAATGGCTATGTCATGATCAGCTGGCAGCATGCCCCACACCCACTTGGACACTGCACCTTTGCTCCCAAGAGCAGTGGTCACCAACCCTTTTGGCACCAGATACCGGTTTGGTGGAAGACAGTTTTTCTGAGGGCCAGAGGGCGGGGGTGAAGGATAGTTTCAGGATGATTTAAGTGCATGACATTTGTTGTGCACTTCATTTCTAGTATTATTACATTGTAACACGTAATGAAAAAACTATACAACTCGCCATGATGCAGAATCAGTGGGATCCCTGAGCTTGTGTTCCTGCCACAAGTGGGAACACAAGTGGGAACACAAGTGGGCAGTTCCTGCCCATCTGGGGGTGATGGGAGACAGTGACACCTGAAGTGTGTTGCTTATGTCCCTTTACTCCGTAATCTCTTTTTCGTGGCTGTCACTGCAGAAAACCCTGCTTCACAAAAATAGGATGTTGGAAATGGAAACAGACATTTCAGTGCTTTGGTGGCAATCTCAGGATACTCTGCCTTGACTTTGATCCAGAACATATGGAGATGAAGCTCTGCCAATCACCTCCTGCTGTGCGGCTCTGTTCCTAACAGGTCACAGACCCCTACAGTGCTGCCTGGGGGGTTGTGGACCCCTGTTCTAGAGGGCTATCATAAAGTACAATTTCAAAAGTGAAATTCTATGAATTACCTATATAATAATAATTATTATTATGTTATTTTTAATCGGATTTATTAGGGTGACATTGGTTAATAACACTATACAGGTTTTAGGTATTTTGTAAAACATTTGGCATTGTTACAAGAGGGGTCTAGCCTTGTCCTGGATTCCTGGGAGGGAATTTCTAACGTCCTGGGAATATTCCAGTCATAGGAATGTCTTCATTATTCATGGTCCACCCGAATGACAGCTGTCACTTTCTGCTAGGGATATGATAGGTGGTAGACATGACTGCACCTGATAGTGTGGGCTAACAAGAGGACTCGTGGTGGGCTTCTTGGGTCATGGATTATCAGCCTGATCTCTGAAGGCTAGGGGATAGAGACTGAATGCAACCATGTAGGCAGTCAATCAATCAGTCAGTCAGTCCCAAGTAATGAAACCCCAATAAAAAGTCTGGACAGTGAAACTCAGATGAGCCTCTTAGGTCGTAAACCCTCCACACATGTCCCAAATCAATACCAACAGGGTGATGTGACCTGAGGATAACAGATGTCTTGTGTTTGCGGCCCTCCTAGCTCTGCTCTCTCTTCTTTTGGCCTAAATCCAATGTATTGTTTTCCAGTAATAAACTGTACAATGACTATAACAGCCTCAAAATGTTCCATGAGTCCTTCTAGCAATTTCTGGAAAGTGAGTGCAGTTTTGGGAAACACCGGCTGGACTGCCAAGCCCTCTTCCATCAGACCAAGGATTGCACTCTACAGCTCTTGTCTAACAGTGAGAGGAAAGTACTATCCACGGAGTAACGGTCTGATGGAAAATTAGAACAGCAATCAGAACATCTGTTGTTTAGAATGGGGTAGATAAAAGCATGGAGGGTTGAATTAAGTGGCTTCATGAGTGTGTTCTGTTCTCACATTCAACATGACCGGGGCCAAAGGATGGTCTCCACTAGATAGATTCCTCCACTTTTCCAGGAAATCTGGAGAGAACGAAGTTCAAGAATATTCTGGCATGGCTGTACAATTCTGCCCACAGAAGGGAATGTTGGGATGACTGCACTGTTTTTCGTTTTCTTCTCATCACTTCAACTTTCTTTTTTCTTACCTGAGCAAATGGTCCTAGGACCGGCTCTGCAACTGTTGGTACCAGAAGGAGGGATGATTTCTAAACAAAAAAACTGCAACTGTGTCTTCAAACCCTATGTCAGAATTCCTAAGGACCTAATAGGTTGGACGGTGTCTTCATCCCAGCTGACATAATCGGGGTTGGTGAGATATGTAGCACTAGCTGTCTAGCGTTTGAGATGGCCACTAGCTATGCCCTATGTTGCCCCACTCTGTATGATGGGAGTGGGCTGAGGGTAAATGCTTGCTAGTCTAGTATCACCACCAGCAATCTGGACCTTCAGAGTGGTCAAACCTTATGATTCTTTCAAAGATGGAAACCGAAACCAAATAGTTACTAGGGAGGAAGCACAGCTGAGGGTAAAGGAATAAATATAGGGATTATGCAATGAAGGAAATCAAATAGTACAACACTGTTTTGAGAGAGACTCAGAACAAGGGGTGATACTGTCTCTTAGTTCAATTACGTCAGATGGTTGAAAGGGTGAATACCATTTCTGCTTTTGTACCTTGACAAGGCTGAAGGGAAATCTGCAAACCTGAGAGGCGTGATCCTGGGAACCATTTTGGTCATATATATGATGATAGACTGGACTAATTGTTAAGGACTGAGTCAAAATCTAGTAATGTGCCAGCAAGTTTTGACTCATTTTTTAGTCACATCTATTGCCATACTGTGGTATGGTACAATACTGGCATTGTTAGTAAGCTCATCCTCCTAACATTGATGATCAAACTGGGAAATTGAGTTAAATCCTTCTAGGATGGAACACTAATGGGAAATGATTGGCTTGAGGAAGAACTGGATTTAGCCAATTATAACTAATTTTAGGACAGCATCCTAAACAACTCTATATACAAGTATCATAAGGTACAAATAATGGTAAATCAAGGGACAAAACTAGTAAAATGTTGTAAAGGTTTTACAGGGTAGATTAGTTCTTTTTTAAACCTATCCCTAGCCCACATTGGCTCTCCCAAATGTGAGGCACATTCGTAATGATGCTACTGCTTGTTTGTCATATAACAGTGATACTATGTGTGACTGCCCAGAAAAATATGATTATTTTGCTGTAGGAGCATGCTTGCCAAAGGCCAAGAGGTGGCCATTATAGTAAGTGTGCTGGCCTTGCCTAGGGAAAAATCCAGCCTTTGTCCCCAGCAAATAGGGGGTGATAGTAACTTCTGAACTCTTTAAATTTCCTCAGTGATCGGAGTGTTTTTGTTATTCATTGTAGGCCTTCTGGACCACATCTGATAGTTTTTGTTAATAAGGCGACCCAAGGTGGGCCCACTGGGCCAGAACATATCAGCCTGTCCCCTGGGAAGCATGCAGTGAGGGGTGGAGTTCAACCACAGAGGCAGTCAATTAATCAATCAATCACACCCAAG
This sequence comes from Sturnira hondurensis, assembly GCF_014824575.4. Classification (NCBI taxonomy): domain Eukaryota; kingdom Metazoa; phylum Chordata; class Mammalia; order Chiroptera; family Phyllostomidae; genus Sturnira; species Sturnira hondurensis. Next base: position 234,321 of record NW_028076783.1, on the reverse strand, counting down.
TAATGAAACCCCTGTAAAACCTCTGGACACCAAAGCTGGGGTACGCTTCCTTGTTGGTAATGTTGAGTGCATATTGTCACACTGTCGCTGGGATGGTACGGTATCTTGAGGGCACCATAATCTTCTCATTGGGAATTTTCCCAGACTCTGCCCCTTGCGTCTCTTACTGTGGCTGAATTTAATGTGTCCTTTCCCATAATAAATCATTATTGTGTATGCAATAGCTCTCAGTGAATCCCGTGTCTCCTTCTAACAAATTATAAGAACTGAGGGTGGTTTGGGGACCCGCCCTTCTCCCCACCACTACCTAATTTGTAGTTGTTAGAATTTGTGGGAAAACTTGGCAGTCTGGAGGCCTATGCTCTCAAATCTCATAGTTCAGATAACTTTGGAAATCTTTTATGCATCTAAAATGGAGGAACTGGATCTAAGAAAATATTCTGTCTACACATACTTTATTTAAAAATTATCTATTGCTAGAAGCCAAGGGACTTCAAATTATTTTTAATAAATGCCACAAAACAGGTAAGTCGCACCATATACTGTAACCTTAGAAGAAGGCTTCTGTTACGCAGCATAGTTGGCAATCACTTCACTCCTCTGTTTAGAGGAATTTACAGGGTTTAAAAGACACCCTGGGACTGTCCCTGTCCCCTTTCTCCTTACCTGCAGAAGTTTGTCACTTTGGTTCTTCTGACCTTATTCAGTTTCCCCAAAATGTCATGCTCAAGCCAAATACAGGGCACAGATTTTCCTCTTCCTGGAATGTTTTCCATCAGACCTCCACTTGATTTACTAGTGTGTAGCCTTCAGACCTCAGCTCAATCCCGATTTTGCAAGGGAGGGTTTCCTGATTGCTGCACAGCACTGGCACACTCATAGGACTCTGAGCTTCTCCTTTCACAACTCATGCCAGCTGTGAAAGTGTATGTCTGTCTTCCTTACTGGACTGGAAACTCTGTAACGACAGGCTTACCTACTTAATTTACATTTGAAAAAAATGTCACCTGAGGATGTTTTTTCATTGCTTTTCAAGAGAGAGAGGAAGGGAGAGGGAAACATCAGTGTGAGAGAGAAGCACCGGTTGGTTGCCTCCCGTATGTGCCCAGACTAGGGATCAAAGCCTAGGATAGAACCTGGACTAGGTATGTGCCCTGACTGGGAATCAAACCCACGATCTTTTGGTTACAATATGATATTCCAACCAACTGAGACACAATGGCCAAGCCCTATGTTATTCACATTTACTAAATGGTTTCTATAAGCCAGGGACTGTGAGGCAGTTATCATTTCACCTAATTTATACAATTCTGAATCAGATACTATCACTATTTCTGAAGGAACAATTCATGAAAACGTAAGTTAATGTGGAAAGTGCTATCCACTGAAAGGCAGGAAAGCCAGGGTTGGAATCCACAAATTTTGACTCTAAGTTTTATATTTTAAAACCATCCTGTTATACTAAAATGCTCAATGACATTTGTTAAATGAACAAACAAAACTTTCAAAAGTAAGTGCTTAATAGAATGCTATGCTTAACTGCCATTTCCAAAAATATGCATGATGATCTCTCATACCAAAATTGTATTTTAATCTTTTACAATCAAGAACATGCTGCAGCCCTGACCCACGTGGCTCATTCCTGCAAAACGGAAGGTCACCAGTGCAGTGCCCGGTCAGGGCATGTGCCTGAGCTGCGGGTTCATCCCGGGCCACTTGCAACAGGCAACCAATTGATGTTTCTCTTCCTCTTTCTCCCTTCCCCTTTCTCTAAAAATACATATGTAAAGTCTTTTTTTTCCAAAAAGAAATATGCTCCAGAATCTTACTGAGCTGTAGAGACGTTTGGAAAGACAATTTTTCCCAGTAAAATTATCAGGAATACACCATGTTGCAGGATATGACCTTGTTGTTTCAAAGCAAAAAAAGAAAGCTCAGCATCAATTATTTTATATAGCTCAACCCAATAAAAACATTTTTGGTTAATAGAAATTCAAATTATCACTTTTTTCTATATTCAATTTAAGGCAGATAAGGCAGGGCTGGGCCCCTTGCAAAGTGAAACAAGATGACAGGTTTATGTCAACAGGAAATTTATTGCCAGATTAAAATACAAAGAAATCCCACCCAGAGAAATTTCGCAAAGTATCTGCAAAGAAACCACTTCCCTTTGTTTTGTAGAGCTTGTCAAGATCACTGATATTGGATATGGTTGCACACCATATCCAGTGCTTTTCTCTTCTTCGGAGTCTTGGAGACATTTTAGCAGAGGATTGAGACCCATCTCTCACTCACTTCTCTGTGTCTTTACCAGTGATGAAAAATATTAACCAAACAAATGAACAAAACCAGCAATAACAAAAAAACGAGTCATCTTGAATTTTTTGAAAAATTAAATGCATCTCAAAGACCTGTTATTTGCATACGTCAGCAGTATGCTTTTGACTGAAATGCAAAAGCAAAACAACACAAAAATCCCAAGATGCTCATCTATATTACCCAAACACTGTACTTAAATTCAAAAGTTAATGTTTCTTTTGAGTTCACACTAGATTTTTTTTGAGGTGGTTTGAGGTCAAAACCAAAGAAAAGAGGAGCATATTTTTATTAGTCCCTTTGAAATTATTGCTGACTTCAAAGTTTTTCCCACCTCCCCTCTCTTGAGAACCCGACTCTAATGCCATCAGTTTGCAGGACCTCTGAGATGAGTTTCTGGAATCGGAAGTCAACTGGGCCATCTGTTAGGCCATTATGTTTTTTTGTGCTTTGTAAAACACTATGAAGTTTTATTTTAATCCTGAAGACTCTGAGAGAGATTAAGGCAGTTGATATTTCCTTTCTTGCCTTTCAGTCATTGACGTGAGCAGAGCTGGTGGCCTAGTGTTGAGAGGTCTTTCTGGTCCTGAGGCTCTTCTGCAGATTGTCCACACGTTTGATCCGAATGTTCTTGGCGTCGTTCACAGTTTATGCTCAGGGATGGCGTGGCACCCTTCCTCCTCTGAGGTCGCCTGGAAAGAGCACAGATTTGGGAGTGAGATGGATGAGTGTGTCTTCATCAACGATATTACTTATTCAGAACAGTATTCTGAAGATTAAATAAAATGGCTTTGTAAATCTTGAATGTAAGGTTTTGGTGCTCACACTAGACCTTCAGTAAGCGTTTGTTTTCTTCCTCTTGTCTTTCCTTCCGTGTATTTTGCCCTCCACAATGTTCCCTTGGTGGCTCTGATTACCTGCTGTGTGGGGCACTCATTGTCTTCTCTCCCATTTCTCACATCTAAGATGTTGTTCTCTATTTGTTCCCAGAGGCATAACCAAAGTCTCTGGCCTTACCTTAGCTTTCTGTTCCTTGGGGCAACTTCTGGAAATCTTTAAGTTTAGCTTCAATTCTTGGTTTCAAGTGACACCATTCTTAACCATTGACATACAATAGCCAAGAGCTGGAAGCAACCAAGATGCCCATCAGTAAATGGATGGATCAAAAAACTATGGTACATATACACAATGGAATTCTATGCAGCAGAAAGAAAGAAGTAGCTCCTACCTTTTGCAACAACATGGATGGAACTGGAAAGCATTATGCTGAGTGAAATAAGCCAGGTATTGAAGGACAAATACCGTATGATCTCACCTTTAACAGGAAGCTAAACAACAAAACAAACAAGCAAGCAAAATATAACCAAAGACACTGAAATAGAGAACAGGCTGACAGTGACCAGAAGGAAGAGGGGAGGGAATTTCAGGGGAAATAGAGGAGGGATTTAGAGGAACATATATAAAGGATACATGGACAACAACTGAGAAGGGTGGAAATGGGAGGGAGGGGGGGAGCACGGGGAGTGGGATGGGGTGGGATTAATAGACAGAAAACTGTACTTGAAAAGTAATTAAATAAATAAAAAGGAAAAAATAGCTACCCAGACCTTGATTTTCATCTATTTTGACAAGAAACTTCATTAATTTTATTTATTGCTGAGCTTTCTATGAAATATGACAATCACCCAAGAGAGTATGGAAATTAACCCAAGCAAATACATTTGTGAAACTCTTGAAATTTACCTTAAACCCTTCACAAAACAAGCCCAGTTGTTGGCTCCGCAGTTAACTTCACCTCAGGGCAATATTGTACATGTGTTTTGGACAGTCCTTGGAGGGTGCTGGTTAGATGTGACTAGTCTGATTTCCTCTGACACTCACCTTTATACATCGCAGAAGTTTGGCAATAGCCTCAAATTTTCTTTGTTGTCTATTTATTAAATATTTCCTAGCATCCACTACTATTGTCAAGCTCAATGACAGGCACTGAAGATTCAACAATAAGGAGCTTATGGTTTGGATTTAATCAGTTTATTATCTTACTATGTTAACAAACTGATAAATAATTCTCACTATGTGACAAGCACTATTCTAATTACTATTCGCAATACCTCTTTTTATATACAATATGAAGTTGGCAGATACTACAATTTTCTCCATTTGACAGACAAGGAAACTGAAACACGGAGAGGTTAAATAATGTAGGCCACACCACTGGCCTGTGACAGAGTCAGAATGTGAATCTTAGCTATCAAATGCTGTCGATGTCCTGCCACACAGTTCCTTGGCCTACTTCTACGTTCATCTGCTGTGGAAGAACTATAGAACTAGGTTTCCACGATGCTTACAGCTTCCTTCCTTCCTATAGACACACAAGAGCTTGGGTGTCTATACTGTCCGACTGAGAGTTTTCCCTGACCATTGCTTAAGGCTTTGCTCAGCTCTCTTGGGGCGAAGCTCCAGGGTACCAGGTCTTCAATGCCCCCAGATGGAAAATTGTGTAGAATGGACGTCGTGGATAAAGGCCATATCCATCATATCCATTTGAGGGTAGGAGAGTGTTATTCTGAGACGTGCCCTCTAATGTTCCTCAATGGGATGATGTTCTTCTTGCTTTTTGGGATAAACTGCTCATCGACCCACTTTTATCTCTCTTTTTCTTCATCTGTGCTTCCTGCGATCACCTCCCCCAGAATGTGCTGATCCCTAAAGCTTTACCTTGCCCTCTGCTTTTGAAGCAACCCCAACGAGAGCAGACAGTGCTCTTCACAGAGAGCATTTGCCTCTCCATGGTGTTCACTTCCATCATCCCTTTGGTCCCCGCTGAGAAAAGCCTACCCTGCCATGTGTCTGCTCTGATTTGGAATAAGAAATGGATATTTCGTTTCAACCCTGTGCCCAGCACAGAGCTCCTAAACCCCTTGTGCTTTCTTGAGGGTGATTGCATCTGAGGGGAGTGAAGAATAGGATTTACTCTGGCATTTCAAAGGTGCGTTAACCAAGACACACAAGAGCAATGAACTCGTTTAAGGTAAATATAAAATTTTTACTAAAGAAGTTATATGCTTGGGTCATGACTACGCACCAGGGCCTGCCCAGTTAAGAATTTATGATCCAATCACCCTGTGAGATGACTTTTCATGGAAACCCTTTTTTGTCCATTCTGGGAAATTAACCAGATCCAAGGGAGAGGTCATAGAAACCTCCGATTTATGGCCAGTCAGTGAGAAGTACAGATGACAGCGTGGCTCCCAGCCGGCTCTGAAGTGGGATGGGGGTGCGGGGGGCTTGGGCTTGCAGAAACGAACACTTTACCTGTGGAGTCCGATGGTATCTCTGGATAAATAGTATCAGGATTGAGTTGCATTACAGGACACTCAGCTTCTTTCCCAGAGAATTGCTTGGTGGTGTGGTGAGACCAATTTTTAGCTCCTAAGTCAGCCTTTGTATATGAATGGATATGCACAATGTATAGCATTCTAGCCTTTATGATTTTTCAAGCAAAAACAGATATTGGTAAGTTCTACCACCATGACTAGTGATGCTACAGCTCCTGGCAATTGAGTGGGCGTGAATGCAATGGAGGAAAGGGCACCCTGATTATCTTCTGAAGGTCATTTAGCAAATGACCACAAACTTGGCATCTTAGATGCACAGAAGTTAATCCCGCTATGGTTCTGGATCCTAGAAGTCTGAAATCTCTGGGGCAGTATTCCTACTGGAGGCCCTAGGGAATAACCTGTTTCTCTCCTCTTCCAGCCTCTATCTGTTGCCCTCATATTCCCGGGTTTGTGGCCACATCCATCCAATCTCGACTCTGTCTTTACATCACATCCCTTCCCTTGGGTCTGCATCCTTGCATCTTCTGTCCGTTTCAAACATTCCTCTATTTTTTCTTAAAGAAGAAACCTCTCATTGGATTTAGGTCCTACCCAAATAATTCAGGATTACCACCTTATTTCTAGAGCCTTAATTTAATCATCCATGAAAGGCTCTCTCCAAATAAGGTAATTAAATGTAAATAGATTTTTTGACCAACAGGGGTCATTTTTCAGCCTCCCCCAGTCACCCCTCTGTCCCCAAAGACCATCCCACATAGATATTTACTTCATGCTAATATCTCCCAAAGTCACCATCTCAACCTGTTTACATCATCGACTCAAGTCCAAAACCTCATGTAGACCCTGTCTTTAAAACCACAGGGCTGGATGCTGTCACTTAGAGTAAAATGTACAATGAAGAGAGTAGAATGTCAAGGACAGAATCTTGGTAAGAGCACAGCATAAAACATAGATAGGATAAGATGGTCACCAAGGATGCTGAGCACCTGAAGGCAGAGAAAATGGAAGACAACCATGAGATAGGAATACCTTTGAAGAAAGAAAGGGGATATTATGACATTTAAAATCCTAAGTGATTAAAGCTCAGGAGGCACATGACCAAAGTGCATAAAATCACATGTGCATACAATTAAACAAAGAGCATCATAAAAACCAGTGCTGTTCCTAGAAGCTTCAATCACACTAATTTTGGACACATGTGTGACACATAAGTACATGATATGCTGCCAACTCTAAGTCTTGTGCCCCATATCAATACAAAACTCAAATAAATTCCTGAATTCACTTATTTATCCATTTGATGAATATTAATTGTGCTCAAAACACTGAGAAATCTGTGGTAAACTTTCGATCATGTCTTCCATACGATGCAGAAAGAAATCCCTCCCGTAGCAGAGACGTCTCTATGTCTTCCGGAGGGTTTGTGTTTTCCTGAGAGCGGGTGCTATGACTCGGTCTTCTGGAATACAGGGGTTAGAAAAAATCGGGCCCATAACGAGAGCACAGACAATGTTTAGTGACTGGATGGAGCATGACAGTGAGGCTAGAGGACTCTGTGATTGATTGTATCCATCAACAAAATCTCCCCAGACACCACTGTCAGAGAGAGCATTTCTTGCTAAATGATCTGAGTCAGAGCCACTCTCCATATGCTGCTTTGGAGAGATCATGGAAAGCAGTGGAAAATGACCATATTCAAGGGCAACATGGCAAATATGCATTACAACTTTAAAAATAATGTATTATTATTAAAGAGCCTTTTTTCATAATACAGTTGTGGTTTTATATTCATTTAAGATTGGTTCTTAACACTTTGATGATTTCTGAGATATGTATAGTTTCTCTTTAAAATTGCTTACAGTTCTTGTTTTATTTTTGTGTGTGTGTTTTATCCATAGACCCGAGGCAGTTGGGAGCCCAGTCAGTTACCCTAGTTATCACCATGCCAACATTAAGGTTAGTGTATTTCTTAATGAAGATATATGCTATCCAGCATATTCTCTCTACCTTTAGTCTGCCCAACCAACAAAAACTTGTTGCCATTACTTGTTACCTAAATACACGGCACCATTTTTGACCTTTTAAACCATTTCTGATTATATTCTCATAAAAATATTTTTCCTTTTGCTTTCCCTCTCTTTAAGTATTAATATTATTGAAATTGTGCTTTTCAGGTGTAAATAAGTCTGTGTTAATTTTAATTTTTCTTAAATCATGATTCTTGATTAAATTACTAATTATCATAGTTACTCTTCTGAAATGACAATAATCTATATCATTTCAGTATTTGGGTACCAAGAACTGAATACCTAATTTCATGGAATTTTCTGAGTGGTATAAGAAAATGCATTATTATTTGCAAAAATATAGGGATTTTAAGCAAAATTTCTGAATAGATTTTTTAAAAAAGAAATGCTCTGTCTTATGGGAAGTCCTCTGTATAGTATAGACTGTGAATGGAATTTCTATAGGTTCCTTTCAGTTCCAAAGGATAGGCATACTTCTTCTGACTTTTATACAAAATAACTAATTAGAAGAATTTTTTCTTAAATTTATATCCAATTAACATGAAGGCACGTATGGTTGCATACCACATAGCATGTACTATAGCACTGTACATAGCACTGTACACCTTGTACAAGGTGTACAAGGCACCTTGTTGAGTATTGTGGTGAAACTGGGTGAATTATTTACAATTTCTGCTCTGCAGCTACTCACCTTAGTGGGGGAGACAGTCCATTTAAGAAGTATCTCTAATATACATCAGAAAAGGAAACATGGTTATATGGGGACACAATATACATTGAAAATGTGCAGGAGTGCAAGACAGGCAGAGAGTTGTCAATATTGTCTAATTTCTTGGCTGAGATGAGGTTTGAACTGGACCCCAAAGAACAAAAATGTTTCTAAAGAGATCTATAAAGGAAAAACCTTTTAAGCAGTAAGGATGGTTTAAGCAAAACATGGAACTGGAAAAGTAGACGTTGTTTAGAGAAATAATAATTGATCTCTTGTGTTTTCAAGCTGTGTTTTACAGAAAAATAGTGCATGTTCAGATGAACATGTCTATGGAAAGTTATAAATGCCTTGCTGTAAAGTTTTGATCCTATGAGGAAGGGACACTACAGAACAATATTAAGCAAAAATGTATTATTTGCTTTTTCTCTTTCTTTTCTCCATGGCATTTGTAAAGGAAATAATGCTAATGCATTTAAATATGTCTATTAATATGATTTTCTCTTTTTAATGTTCTCGAGTATAATTCTTTATATTGCCTTTATATTGTTTCTCTTGGCCTCAAGGAAGATTAGCATTGCTACATCGGAGAATAAAACAATAAGCAAGTGCTTATTTTTAAATTGCAAAACTAGATTTTTTTGTTCTTAGGAGGACAATAGCCTTAAACTTTTAGTGTTGCAATAAAAAAAGAATTTTTAAATTTCTATAGTCTCTACCGAGGGATCTGAAGCCAATGATCTAACTGGATCTTAGCACGTCTTCCCAGTGTGGAGTGCATTCTGTCTCAGGCTAAGGCTCCCGGGACAAAGCAAGATGCAATGCAGAAAAAGGAAGTAGAAAGCCCAACCTACCTGCTTCATCTGACCATGGACAAGAGAGGACAACACCTGATAAGAAGAGAAAAGAACATCTACTTCAGAGACACTTTCCTGAAAACAAGGTGACTGTGTGTTGCCTTCTCTGCCACCTCCACCAACTCAGAAACTCGTTCACAGCCAGACAGCATGTCTCCAAAATGCACGGAGGAAGAGGGGACTGAGAGGTTTACCTGAGATAGAACCATCCAGAAGAGCCATTTTAACGGTCGAAGAGATGATATCTCATCTCTTAAAGTCCAGGAATTTTAAAGTGCTTTGTTTTCCTTTTTACTACTCAAAATGATGAAGATCTCAAAGGAAAATCCTAGCAGGCATAGAAAATGAAGCTAAATTAGTTTTGAATTGCTGAATGTTATAATTTTTTATCTTTGTCAAAGTGTTTCATCCTATTATAAATCATCTTTCCTTTAATTAAATCCCACAGTCATCTGTAAGGGCCCAGGAAGATCTCCTGCTGGTTTGTTCAGCCTTGTAGCAACTTGATTTTCTCACTTGCTGCCTGGATCACAGGTCAGATCAAACAACTCACAGCCCAGAATGAAGGTGTCTAGTGAGTCTCACATCCTGAAGAGGAAGGCAGCAGGGAAGCTGAGAGACAGGGAGGAGAGTACAGGAGACAGGGATTGCCATGTTTAGCAGAAAGAGGACTGATTATTTTATTTCACGACTCTGAAGTCTAGATGATTTGGACTCAGTGATCACCCTTCCAACTCAAGTACCACCACCAAATTTGGTGCACTAAATATATTTACTATTTCTTGAATTAATTTTTAATTCTGTTGATTTTGCAAAATAAATTTATAGTATATTTCCCTCCCATCCTTTAGGCCTTTAATTCCTACACTAATTGCCACAGATCTGTTTAGGAGTTAGATTTGGCAATATCAACAGATATTAACAGAACCATATTGTTTCAAACCACTGCAAAAGATGAAGAAATGTGCCTTTGTCATTTTGTGTAAAACTGCCTTGTTAAACAGAACATGTGTACAATAAAATTAAAAAGTAATATACCTAGTGATGGAAATCAGATCAGTAGTTACCAGGGATAAAGAAGGGCAAAAGATTGTCACCAAACGCAACACTTGGGGATGGTGGAAATGTCTGTAGCTTTCTCATAATGATATATCCATTCGTCAAAACTCCTAGAACACCCCAGCCAGTGTGGCTCAATGGATTGAGCGCTGGCCTGTGAACCAAAGGATTGCTGGTTCGATTCCCAGCCGGGGCACATGCCTGGGTTGTGGGCCAGGTCCCCCCAACCCCCGTGTGGGGAGTGTGAGAGTCAACCAAACTTTGATGTTTCTCTTCCTCTCTTTCTCCCTCCCTTCCCCTGTGTCTAAAAATAAATAAATAAAATATTTAAAAAGAAAACTCATTGAACAGTGTACTGAAAATGAATATAGGCCATCATGTGTAACTTATATTTTAGTAAAGTTAATTTTAAAAATAAAATGATAGAGTAAACAGTAATTTTGCCTATGCGTAGGAAGGTATGCTCATCCATTGAAGTCCTGCTGGGCCCCTTAAAACTGAGTGATGCTGGGCACACGGTGGCCACTCTGAATCTCAGTTTCCTTATCAAGTGGGGTGAGCAGTAAGACCCGTTCCCTAGGGTCTGTGTTGAGAAACTGTGGTCCATGAATGCATATTCTGATCTATACCTTGTGGAGTTAATAAGAAAAATTTTACTAATAAAAGTTTTACAGGTGATACAATTTTTGACAGGGAAAGGGGGTGTATGGGGGTGGAAGAGGGCACAGGGGGATACATGGTAATGGAGAAATAAAATAAAAATATTAAAAAAATAAAAATAAAAAATCATACTGACCTATTTTTTACTAACAGATCTAAATAATATGTCGTAGTTATAAGAAATAGTTCTTTGATAAAATGCCTAATATACATATAATTATTTTCTAGTTTTCTTCTAACATAAAGTATTTTTCCTTACATTTTATTATTTCAGGAGAAAATATATTTAGCTCTTCTCACTGAAATTTTGAAGGTAAAGAGAGTTTTTAATGTGATTTTAGTATTACAACAGTGTGCTAATAATGGTCATTTAGTTTTCTCCCATTGCGGGGGCCATAGGTACACTACACCAATAATTAAAACTATAAACCTATTAGCTAATGCATTAAGAACAACTTCCTTTAAAAGCAAAAGATCTCAGTATCTTCCTTGATTTTGTAACCTCTTTCGGAATGTTCTGCTGAATTCTTTTAAAGCAGCCTAATTTATGGTTCAAAGCATCATCACTTCAGTATGAGGTTGATCCATTTAAACATAGACTAGCTTCTGCTTCTCTCTGAGATTTACATTGTAGCCAAAGATGGTATGAAATAGAGTCACTCCTTCAGAATAAAATGATAAAGAGTTATTGCTCTTGGCTCCTCTATGACTGTTCCAGTCAACAAATATGTTGGCCCTTTAAAATGATGACTAAAAAGCTCATCATCTGAAAGCTAAGAGAGGAAGGAGTTGACCACAAAATATTTAAGTGGATTTCACCAGAAGCTGAGTAAGACCAGGGAAAAAATGACCTCTTTTATTTATTTGTTTGTAACTTACATTTTTCCTTCCATTTGCTTATGAAAAGAATTGGAACTGAGGCATACAGCCTAACACACTGTAGACCCTTTAAAATATTTGGAAAGAAAAAGAGGAATGGAATTGGGATGAATTTACTTGATTATTTTTACATGTGCTAACTATCTTTAATTCCTTGTTACTGGGCAATGGTGGTTAGAGTTGGCAAGGAACTGGCCTTCACTGCATCGGTGAAACAAACTGTGAGCTCTGATTCAGAACACATTCCATGACCATTTTGGACTGCAGCATTCAAGACTTTTCTGTAGCCCCTTTATTTTAGTAAGTTTGCCATGTAGTAGGTAACAAGGTGTGTTCCAGAGTCAGGCAAATCTAGGGTTGAACACAGATTCTCCAACCCAAGGGACAGGTAGCCTGGGCTCAATTTCTGCCTCTTCAACTTGAAGATATTAACAGTAACGGCCTCATGAATGTTTGAGAGAATTAAATTCAATATCATATGGCAAAGGTCTGTTTCTACCCCAAGAATATTGGAGGCTTGACCAATCATTCCTGCCATTATTCATCCAGGGAACTTCCTGTGGTATGGGTAGTCATTACACAGTGTAAATACTATTGAGAGCAAAGTTGAAAATCTTGTGTTTCTTCTCCGCAAGGTGGATGGAAAATAAACCTGACCATCATATCTTTGCACATTTGTACTTTATCTCTGTTTTAACTGGCTCCACAATCTTTCCTTGACCAAATCTGCTTGACTATATATGCCTTCAATAAAATTGATTTCTTTCTCTATATGTCCCATTTCTGAAGATGTGATTATATTTTCCAGGCATCCCCAAATTCTCTTTGGTAATGAATTTATTATCTTCATCTTTGTAATTCAGTTGTTTTTGGCTAACTTATGACTTTAGTTAGCTAGTGGACAACTCTAGATGAGTAACTGCGTGTGGATACTGCATATTCCACACTGAAGTCATTTTCTTTTCTCTCATCACCCTTCCTTTCCTATGTCCCTCTTTCAATATTTCTCTCCTGGATGATGGCCCAACCACTTAGTTTTCTTACTAGACATTTGGAGGTCTTCTTAATGTCTCATTTTTTTACTTTGCCGTATATTACTGATCCGATTCAGATCTCTACTGTCCAACAAACAACTTCCCTCAGGGATCAGCATTTACATACCTTTGCAGCCACAGGACAAGATGATTCTTACCTCCACATTTTCATTTATGCTCTACTTCACATGGAAGGTTTTCTGAACAAGCTATGATTTCAAAGCCCACCTACAGTATCCACTTTTCCATGAGGTCTTATCTCTTGGACAGGCATTTGGACGGGCATGAATTCTCCCACTCTGACCTCACCGACTGATGTGCACGCTGTACCTTCCTTGAGATCAGTAGAAGGCACATGGGCTCTGTGTCAGATCCCTTAGATTCCTTTCTTAGTGCCATAACTTATCAGTTTGCTTTTCTGTAAAATGGGGTTAATGTCATCCTGAGAAGTTGTTGATATAGTTAAATAAAATAATGTAACAAATTCTTCTAATGAAAATTGCCACATGCATTCTTATGACTTTTATTATGTTTTCCCATTGGAGGCCGCTATGGCCTAACCCCCAAAATGTCACCTATCATGCTTGTTAAAATTTCTTAAACATTGACCGAGAAAGAAATATTTGATGTTTCGGAGGAAAGTATACATCAAGTCATATCTAGAATCATAATGATTTTTTGACATTTACAAGTAGTTTAGAAAATGAATATCCTGAATAGGATGTCCATGTTTACCACGAAATGGAGTCAAGAGTAAAACCAGCAAAAAAAAAGGGAATAAAATTGGAGCTTGGCATATGGTCCAGACAGGCCGGCCCATTTCTATAGTCTCTCTGGCTTTATTGTCTCCAAACTTCCTTTGCTTTGATTCTTTCAATGCTTCTGAAAGTATCCTTTTCATCACATCATCTTTCCTGATCAAGAGCTGTAGGGTCTCCCCATGGCCTACTGCAGGAAGACCTGAATTCTTCGCCTAAATTCAGGATTCTTTGTAATTTGATCTCAATTTATCTACCCAACTTCATCACCTGTTATTCTGGCCCATAAAATATTTCTATCATACAGATCAATAGTTTATAAACTCAGATCTGACATTTATTAATGCTTCTAGGACCAGCTGAAATTGTCTTTACTGAAAGCTTTCTTAACTATTAGAATGCTTGTTATCAGTCACTGAATTAAATGTCAAATCCATATTTACTTCTTGTTGGATAGAAAATCTTAAGCTTTATGATCGAAACTTTAAAGAACATAAAGACAGTAATAATCATGGTTTTTGCATCAAGTCTTACTAAGCTTAATGGAAGCCATAGAAAATGCTATGAAAACAAAGGAGAGAAAAGAGTAATGTATCGTATGCATATGTGTGTGTGTATGTTCATAGAAGACGTGTGCTCAGAGAAGGTTTCCAGGATGAGTTAACATCTGAATTGTGTTAGAACAAGAGTCACAGTAAACAGTGCCTAGGATCCATGATACTTTTAGGGGCCCACAAATAAAAATGTTTTAATATTAATTTCTTTAAAAATCAGAAAAAATGAATAATGGGAAAGAATATATGATAATAAACTAACCAAGATATATTTATCTTTACACCAACACAATAATTTTTAATATTTTTATAGAGGAAGGGGCTCCTGAGACAAAGTGACTTGAGATCACAGAGGCCATATTGTCACCCTGTCTGGAACAATGAATGCAATATTAATGGGTAGAGAAAGAAAGAGGAAGTAGTATGGATAAAGTTTGTGTTGTGGGAAAATACGGGGTGTGAGTGGGGAATTCCTGGATAAAGAGAGCATTGATCGAACGTGACAAATAGTGGAAAAGAGAGACAGGTTGAGAGCTAAACACAGGTAGGTGGTGGAGGGGAACCAGTCGTATTACGGAGTCATATTGGTAGCAGCTTTGAGAGATTCGAACTTGTTGGTCTGTATATTAGGGCTGTTGAACAGGGAAGTGACATGCTAAACAGGTTTTTTTTGTATTTAGTATGTTTACTCAGCAGTATTTATTAAGCACCTACGATGCTTTAGACATTGTGCTATGTACTAGGCATAGTAAACCATCCAATAAATGATGAGCTTCCAAAGTAATAAGCAACTTGAAAACAGTAAAGGAGGGTAAAAATAGAGTAAATGTAGAGTTGTAAGTGTGGGGTCAGTTGTTGTTATTGAGATGGCCAGCATTCCTGGCAGGAGGAGCACAGCAAAGGGAAGAGCAAGTTCCAAGAGCTGGCAAGGTGACAAGTTTAAGTGAATTGGCATGACCACAGTGAGTGAATAAAGGAATGAGTGTATGGAATGAGGCTGGGGAAGAAGTTTGTGCTTTTGCACGTAATTATATTACATTTTAATTTCCTATTCTTTTTCACATTTCTTCTTTTAAAATCTACTTTCAGTTCACACTAACTTGTTTCATTTTAATTATGCCTGTGGAAAGCATTTCTGGAACACAGTGGTGGGCTTGAAATTCTCTTCTATCCTGCTGAACATTTATCAGAGAGTTGGGATTATGAAAGACATTTAATAAACATTGGTATGACTCATTTTTGAGACAGCAGATATATTCAAATAGCATAGGAAATTCCACTAAAAGAAGCCAAAAATTCAGTTTGGGCTCAAATAAGATAAATTCTCATTTAGTTTACATAGTCATAAGAATATCTAAAGTAAAATAACAGGTATTATAAGATAGTTTTGGCCTGCTTCTTTGATAAGTTTGTTTAGCTCTTTTCCAAGAGTGCGTTATGGTCCATGATTCAATTTGGAATTTTATTTTATCATGCTAGAACAAGAAAAATGCTCTCTAGGAGCAATACTTAGAAATTATTTTTGCAAGCTTCAGCATAAATGCATATAATTTCCCCCAGTGCTTCCAAATAAATTAAAAAATAAACTAAATCAAAAACTGAATTTAAGAGAAAGATCCTATTGATGTATTTTGGAAACTTTAAGAAGTTGTATTCAGATTAATCATCAATCTATATTTATGAGCTAAGTAAGAGAAACATCACAATGTTGCATAAATATAAAGTAATAGTGTAGCAAATCTGATATATTTTGGTATATTCTGTAATGTTTATAATATATTTTGATAAAACAATAGTAAGAATTGTAGCATCATATGTATTTATCATAATCATTGATTCTAAATACTACTATATTTTGGAGGGTAATTGGAATTTTACATTTTATTTAAATATTTGTTAACAGAGTTCATCTGAACTTACTTGTAAATAAAAGATTGATTGGGTGGAGTTTATATTTGTGATAAGCTTGGCTTTTGAGTGATGAATACATTTTAATAATTTATATTTGAGTAACCCTTAATCATCAAAAGACTAGACAAACAGAAATTAATCCCTCAATTAGTCTGTCCTTCAATTACAAGCTGATAACTTCCATTTTCCTGGAGATCAAAGTGAGTTAAGGAGTCTTACTCTTCTGATTTTTTGTAAATTTCACTATCCTCCAAAGAAATATTAACTTGTAATTTAGAAGAATGGAGATTTTAAAGTGCAATTTGATTTGTGACTCTTAAAGGCAGAAAGATGTATTATTAACCACTTTCCTCTTATCCTTAAGTATATACCAAGGCATTACTCTTGCACTAAAACCCAAAGAATATTTATATTAGACTTTCATTTATAATGAAGCTTTGTACACCTGTCTTAGAATTTTACTATGTAAATATGTATAGCACACTCCATTTAGTCAAATTTTTCAATACATAATAGGAGAGCACAAACTTAGCATTATTCTGTTAATACAGAACTGTGTATGAGAAATGACTTTTTAAATTTTGCCCACTTAGGGCTTATGTGTGACCTTCTGGCTCAGGAATTTATATTAAAATATATATTTCCATGTAATCTGATAATATGTATATGTACAGGTTTTATGGAAGGCTCAGGATTTTTAAAGACAAAAATGTGGCTCAGAATCCCTGCACCACATATTTTAGGGAGAGCGACATGGAATTTTTAATCAACTCTAGAATTCTGCATGGTAGGATTTGATATTAAATTCCGATTTATCCACACTGAGGATTGAGGGTCTGTCTGGGGATAGCCCAGCCCAGCGTTGATAATAGAATGCTTCTATGGAGGGAGAACTCTTCCTCTGTGGTCCCTGACACTCGTTTTATTACACCTCTGTGGCTTGTGCTGAGATAGCTTCTGGATGCCACGCAGCTCTACTTATTGATCATGAGTCTTATGTTTATCATGCTATCACTGACTGCTGCTGAATAAGCCTGCAGGTGTGACTAAATTTTTTAGGAATGTTTTTATTTTGAAACAATCTCAAACTTATAAAATTAATGTCTTCCTGAGCCATCTGAGAGCAAGAGGCCAACGTGCTATCCCATGGCCCTGGAATACTTTGGTACAAAACAAAAACATTCTCCTACACAACCACAATTCAACCATTCAAGAAATTGATATTGATGCATTACTACCATTGAATCCTGAGATTCCATGTAAGTTTTCCCGGTAGTCTCAATAACTTTCTTTTCAAAAATTTATTTAATTATTTTTCAAGTACAGTTTTCTGTCTATTACTCCCATCCCATCCCACCCCCATTGCTCCCCCCTCCCTCCTATTTCCACCCTTTTCAGTTGTTGTCTATGTATCCTTTATAATTGTTCCTCTAAATCCCTCCCGTATTTCCCCTGAAATTCCCTCCCCTCTTCCCTCTGGTCACTGTCCCCCTGTTCTCTATTTCAGTGTCTTTGGTTATATTTTGCTTGCTTGTTTGTTTTGTTGTTTAGCTTCCTGTTAGAGGTGAGATCATATGGTATTTGTCCTTCAACACCTGGCTTATTTCACTCAGCATAATGCTTTCTAGTTCCATCCATGTTGTTACAAAAGGTAGGAGGACCTTCTTTCTTTCTGTTGGAAAAGGGGACTCTGGTCCACTGTTGGTGGGATTGCAGACTGGTACAACCATTATGGAAAACAGTATGGAATTTTCTCAGAAAACTAAAATTGGACCTGCATTTTGACCCAGCATTTCCACTGCTAGGATTGTATCCTAAGAACCCTAAAACATCAATAGCTTTCTTTATAAGAAAGGGGATCCAGCCCAGAATCATTCATGACATTTAGCTGTCATGATCCTTTAAAACATAGTTCTCATTCTTTGGCCTCTCCTTGACTTCACAACTGTGACACTTGTGAAGATTATAGCCATGTTATTGAAGACACTGTCCTTTCAGGTGTGTGTGTCTTGTATTTTCTCACGATTAGATTGAGGTTCACCATTCGGGCAGGCACATCACAAAAGCAACTCTGCATTCTCCATTTATGCTATTAGGTGACTCCTGGGTTTGATATGTTTCATTCCTGGTAATCTTAACTTGAGTATTTGATTTAGGTGGTATTTTCCAGGCTTCTTACCATAAAGTCATTTTTCTTTCTTTATAATTAATAGCTATTTTCTGTAGAGGTGCTTTCGGACTAGGTAAATATTCCATTTCTTATCAAAATTAAGTTTATTCATTGATTCATATCAGTATATATAGATAGATTATTGTTTTATTTAATAGTTTGTAGGCCAGTGTTCTCCTTATTTACTTTTATACTAAATTTTTTCCCAGATTTGATTACTGGGTCTCCTTTGAAGGAAACTTCTTTGTCCTTTAAACATTTTTTCATCATTTCCTGAAAATTTCTTTCTTTCTGACACAATTAGATTTTCCAGGTTCATTTTTTGTAATTTCCCTACACAATTTTGGACTGGACCATTTTTTTAAGAAGTACTTTTTCCCTTAAGTGGGTAGTGGTGTTTAGAAGCTGAGATCTGAGTACTATGTGTGCTCATCACTATTGGAAAGTTGCTGATTCCAAGGTTCTCAGTGGAAAGATGTAGGGAATGTATATGTATGTTAGGTATATGTGTGTGTGTGTGTGTGTGTGCGCGCGCGTGTATACCTATATATTTATAGTAGGTAGGGATATATATTTACATAGGGATTTACATTTATAGTACATTTACATTTATATACAAGTAGTCTATTTCTCTATATATCATTTATCTAGAATGTTAGTATTTCACTTCAATATCTACATTTCAAATGCAGTGCCACAGTTTATCTAGTTGTATCCTTTGTCTTATTTGTAACTCTTTGTCTGAAAACTAGGTTCTCATTATTCAGTATATTTTATTTAACCAATTTTTCTTTTACAAGGCCTGTCCAGAAAGTATCCACCCATACACTGTGAAAAATAGAGACATTTATTGAAGAAGTTATAAGTTAAAAGAAACATTGCACACAGGACAATGATGCCTCAGTCCCCTTCCAAGTAGGCTCCTTGGGACCTCACACAGTTCCCCCAGAAGCTTTTTCACTGTTCAAAACTGTCTGCAAAACCCTTTGTTGAAATCACCATCAGCTGCACTGTTGTATTTTCCTGAATTTCATTGATGATATGAAATATTTTACCTTTAAGGTGACTTTGGTTTTGGGAAAAGCCAGAAGTTGCAGGGTGCCAAATCTGGGCTGTAGAGGAGCTGAGTCACCTGGGTGATGTGATGTTTTGCCAAGAAAGTCTGCATGACAGGTAATGCATGAGCAGGTAGGTTGGCACGCTGTCATGATGAAGCTGCCAATTACCAGCTTCCCATAGCCGTGGCCATCAAAACCTTGGACACAGTAGTTTTTGGAATGATCAGATCAGCTTCTACTTCTCACACTTGGAAGCTGCCAAATCTTTGGTGATCACAGCTGATACACAGTCAACATCCTCAGGTATTCTGCTTGTTGCAGACCTCCCAGAATGTGGATCATTTTCAATAGATTCTCAACCATCTCTGAAGCATTTGTGCCATGCTTTTATTTCCACTATACCCGTTGTCTCATCCCTGAAAGCCTTCTGAATCATTTGAATAGCTTCCATGGAAAAATGTTCAAGCTTACTGCAAAATTTGATGCAAATTCATTACTGTAATCACTTGGTCATTTTGAATGCAGTGGCCATGCAATACATATGCTTGTTCAAAGGCATCTACCACCCCCACTGACTAGTGCAGTGAAGTCATCATTGTTCACACATGAGCATTCTAGTCCACTCTCCTTGGCTGCCAGGTTACATGAATGTGGCTCAAACTGTTCTCCTTATATTAACAATGGCTGGACTTTTGCCGGACAGATCCTTTGGGGGTTTTGTCACCCTAGGTTGGGTTGTCTGCTCCCGTGAGGCCTACCCACACATAGATCTCCTTTTGCTGTGGAATGAACTGCATTCCCTCCAAATTCACTTGTCGAAGCACTACCTTCAATGTGATGGTATTTGGAGATGAGACCAAATACCCTTTGGGAGGTAATTAGGGTTAGATGAGGTCATAAAGTTGGGACCCTCATAATGGGATTAGTGATTTTATAAGAAGAGGAAAAGAGAAAGAGATTACTGTCTCTGTCTTGTGAGGACACAGTAAGAAGGTGACCAGGCATCTGTCAGCCAGAAAGAGTGCCTTTACCAGGAACCAAATAGTCTGAAACCTTGACCTTGGACTCCTCAGCCTTTAGAGCTCTGAGAAATAAATATCTGTTGTTTAAGACACTCAGCCTACGACATTTTGTTATAGCAGCCCATGCAGATTAAAATACTTTCTCACCTAGTCAGTCTTGATTCATCATCTTTCTTCTGCATATATCTCCTCCTTAATATTCTTGGACTCTGATACCCTGGCCCTATGTCTATTTTGCTTGGCACTCCCTAATGGTTTTCTGCAGAATGGGCCAGGAAGGGAAAAGGAAAGTTGTGTAACTCTTTAATTTGCACAAATTTTCCCTGCAATCCCTCTATGGTTTGTCTCCCTTCAATACGTTGGAACTGTTTTGAATGGACATATACCCTGTGATGATCATGGGGGGCAAACTTATGCAGTTTTTTTGAATATGAAGATTTGTTTCCTGCTTGGCATTGTGTTAAAACAGATCTTTCATTTCCACAGTGTCATGATGCATCCTGTATAATGTTATTAATCATTAACCCCGTGGTAGTGTCTTCAAGTACTGTCTAATTACATTACACTTCACATTGTGTATGGCATGTTTGTGCATGCATATATGTGTGGTAACCAAATAATAAGTCTAATTATCCTATTTCACTATTTTTGCCATTCCACTGTTATGTATCTCATTGGGTCTATGATAAGGGACAAGATGAGTTAAGGTCAGTTATGCTTTGTATCTTATTTGATAATCTCATAGAATGATAAAAGTTTAATGGTCTGTGAAATACCAGAATAAAAATAATTTTGGAATGTTTCTCTACTCATGGGAATGCAGATAGGTTTTGTAAGTCTGGGAGGTATTATTCTTCGTGGTTGAGAACAACTACCAGATATCTTACACATTTGGGAAGAAATCTAAGAAATTCTCAATAGTTATAAAACATTTGTCAGTTTTTTACTCTCCCTAAGCATCAATTTCCTCACCTGTAAAATGAGTATAAAATTAATATTAAACTCAGAGGGTTGTTGTGAAGATTAAATGAGTTATTATATGTATATTATTGAGTTTACCTCATAACCCTCAAGAAGCCATTTGCTATTTTTTGGTACATTTGAAACTTTCCCAAATTTCTCTCCTCATATAATTATTTTGAGTTGAATCACTTGCCATGAGAAAACTGGTTTGGAAGACAAAAATATTACCAGTATTAGGCAACACTCCAGGAGTCATTAACTTGTTAACCTACATTATTTTTCAGTTTCCTAGAGAAAGCAAGGCTTTAGGCCATAAACATATGAAAAGTTCAATTGAGTGGGAAGATGAAAAAAGGCTTTCATAATGGGAAATATGCAGGAGAAATGGGCCTGGAACAAACTCACACACAAGGGAACCATGATTTCTGGAGGCAACGGGGAGGGCATGGCACAATGTATTTTCCAAAGGCGGCCACAACAGCAGCTCTCACTCCACATGCCATTTCATAATGCAATACTTTTATTTCAAGAGAAATCGTCTAATTTGCTCCTTGTTCCTTAAGTCGGGCTGGCCTTGGTTGCTTGGCCAGCAACCTTGGTTGCATGTAACAAAAGTGACATTCTGTAACTTTCAATGCTATCACAGGGGATCTTTCTGCTTTTGCTGAAGTCTCTTGGAGTGTTTATTCTTGGGATGTTCCCTCTGGGAACCCAACTGCTATTCAGTGCGGAGCTCAAGCAACACAGAGAGAGCTAGAGTTGGTGCCCTGCTCAACAACCCCAGTGGAAGTCCCAGCTCTCGTTCAGCATTCACTACCAACCACATGAATGGGGTTGTTTTGGATACCCAGCTAGTACAGACCCCAGCTGAAATCGGCCCATAACTACATATAAGACTGCAAGTAAGAACCACGCAGGCGGACCCAATGAAGACACAGAATCATGAGATTTGATAACGTTATTGTTTTAAACCACCAAGTTGTGATGTGGCTTGTTGTGGAACTATAGATAACCAGAAAAGTGAGTTGGAAGGATTGAAAGAAGAGAGCAAGGACCTAAAAAATTACCTATTGGGAACTGGAAGAGAGTTAACAACAATATCCTCTCATTTTTCCATCACAGCTTTGTCTAGAAGCAGCCTTAATAATACCCAGAGGACAATAAGGACATTTCAACTGCTTAGCCTATTGCATTTAGGAATAATTCCATAGAAATTTTGACTGCATAATCTATACAAATCTATCAATAGTTATAAAGCTTGATAGTTAAAAATGTAGAACTAGGTTTTTGTTTTGTTTTCCTTCTTCTCCGAGGGATTTTGGGAGGTCAGTTAAATTGTGCCTTATTTTTATTCATTCAATACATGCAAGATCCCTTTTTATTTGTGTTTTTGTTTTCCAAGGACCTGCATTATAAGTTTACTGGAGAACCAAAACAATCTGTGAGTGAACAAACCATGTGAAAATTTAATTTTTTCTTAAACAGTCTTCAACCTCATCTTATTTTAACAGTAGAATCTACTTAGCCTTCTCCTGCAACTTCATTTCTCTTTGTGGTTTGGCCTGCCTTTATTCTTGGATGTTTTAAAGGCCAATGTATTGAAATTTATTGCCAAGTGAAACTTCAAGCTCTGCAAAATATACAGATTCCATGGAAACCATGAAAAGGTTATTAGAGAAATACTTAGATCTCATTTAAAACCATTGGCAAATGAACAGTTAGTGTTTGGAGAAGAAAAGTTAACAAGGATGAAGACAGGATAGGAGTTTCCAGAGAATTATTTAAAAAATCAAAGGTTTAAGACAGATTCCTGCAAAAATTGGTATATACATCTTATTATCATACTAAAAAATAAGTTTTGTGCAGAACATGGTATTATGCAATAGGACAAGTTTGTCAGTAAATTACACCAAGAAGAAAGCAATTTACTTTGTCTTTTCTGAGAATTGAGCTGTTTGAAATTGTAAACTAATTCAGTTAAATATTAGATTACATTTTATCATATTTTAATAAATATTTATTTATTTATTCCATTAGAGAAAGGGGAAGAGAGGGAGAAGGAAAGAGAGAGAAACATTGATTTGAGAGAGGAATATTGATTGGTTGCCTCTCATACACATCCCAACTGGGACCAAAACCATAAGCTAGGCACGTGCCGTCCCTGGGAATTGAACTGATGACCTGATGTTTTGCAGATGATGTCCAACCGACCTAGTCACACCTGTTAGGCCTATTTTATCATGTTTTTACTTTTATGTTTCAAAGTAAAATTCTAATAAAAATAAGTTTATTTAAAAAAATAAAATTGTGGTGCCAATTTAATGTTGATTTATTTTTTAATGTTCATTCATTTCAAGTGATTTTGCTCCCTAAATTAATTATCTCTAGATATTTGTCATCCCTAGATGAGAAAATAAAATAATATTTAGCCTCCCATATTAGTGAGAAATAATTTATTAGACAATAATTTTTTGTCAAGCTAATGGAAGTTACTTTCTTTAAGTAACTCAGTACTTGCTGGCAATGGGTAAACAGGCTTTAATGTAACAGGTTCATATATTAGTTTACATGACATAATTAACATCAAAATAATGGAAAATAAAAATTTCTGTTGGGGAAGGATGGATTCAAATGAAATTCTGTACTTGATCTTAGATATTATAAGAGAATCCTAAATGCAGTGAAGAATAGAAAGTCCACTGTCATTCTCTTCTCATTTCATCCATCTAAGCAACCATCAGTTAGAGCACCATTTTCTAAGGAAAAAACAAACATACTTGAGACTATGAGACAGAGCCCCACAACTGTTCTGGGTGGAGGAGATGGGCCAGTGTTATTTAATGCATGTACTGTGAAGTGTGCAAGACATCAGGTGGAACTGATGGCCATTGGTTACGTGGTTGTTGCTACAGGAGAGAGAAAAGGAGACCTGGGTCACCAGAGGGGAGGTTATTAAAACAAAGGACCCTGGTAGTTTGAGAGAAGGCAGAATAATTCTTACATTGGCTGCCATAGAAAGATTATTGCTCTTTCGGTTCTTGAGTAGTTTCAAAATTCTTCTTGGATATTCATGAAGGAATGCTAGTCTTGGAGAAGAGTATCCGAAAGAAGTTCCTTAAAAGAACCTTTATAGAGAAATCTTCATATAAAATCATTGGGACTTGGACAAAATCTGAGAGGTAACATTCTATAATGGAACAAATGTGATAATGGGTATCCATACATTCACACTTTAGATTCACTACCATCTTAAAGAAAAGATCCTGTTTAGATAAAACAAAGAGGGTGGAGTGCCCAAAAGATTTCAAATGATTTTTAGCCACAAAATGCATTGTTCTTTCCTTTTCACTTCCTTCCTTTCCCTTCTCTGCCCACCTTCCCTCCTTTCTCCCACAGCATTTATCAATGTCTCTCTCCTTCTCTGAAAGCTTGTAAGAAAGGCCAATATATAAAACATACACAAGGGTACAGCTGTAGTTGAAACAAGGGTCCCGAACCCAGAGTTGCTATATCCATTCTCCACTCACACTTTCATTGTGTTGGCACCTGTGCTTCTTCTATGGACCCCCAAGAGCTGAACTGAAGATAAGTTGAAGCCACTGGACTGTTTTCAGTGTTCTATCAGGTTAGAATCTACATTTCATTGATCAGATTATTGACTATGGCACCCGGTAGTCATATTTTATATAGTTTCTTCATATCATTCTGCTTGCTTTTTTTTTTCAGAAATGTTGTCCTTTGGTGGGCCATCACAGTTATATTTGCAGTGTATGGCTCTTTAATGTTTGTTGTTATCAATTAAAAGAGAAGAAACAACTGGCGTAACAAAAGCCAATTAAGTTTACCTCCTAGGGATATATAACATGAATTAAAGATAATGCTTTGATCTGGACTGGTCCATTGAGTGGAGATATAAAATGAGCAGTGATATGAACATTTTTGACTGTGGAAAATTCCAAAAGCTGGACAGAAGGAGTAAGGGAGAGAGAGGAAAATAATATGAATATGCAGAGATGGGTGTGATTTTTGTAATGCTTCATTTTCTAATGGTTTTTGAGTTTCTAGTTCCATTTCTTTATGAGTTTTAAGTAAATTAGCTTCTGTGATATTTTGTATATTTTAAATATACACACATGTATAGAAATATATATATATATTTTCTAATTGAAATAAATTTCTTGTACTTGAAACCAAGGGTCCAATGATGAGTATACAGGCTTAAGTGAAAAAAGCACCCACAAAAATGAATCTAAAGCAATTGTTATACATGTAAGTATGTATAGAGAATGTTTAAAATGTGCGTGTTCTTTTACTTATATATATCTTACTTCCAAGGATATTTCCTAAATGAATAAACAAAAAATAAAAATATTTTTACACAGATAATTTCATTTAGCATTATTTACAGTGACTAAGACAATAAATTAAACATCTGATACTAGACTTATAGTTAATGCATGGCAGAGATATAAGGAGCAATTGTGTGGCCATATCAAATACTTTCTAAGAATGGTTCATATAGGTTGTCACCACTGCTGGGAATATACTCTAAGAAAACTGAAACATCAGTTCAAAAGAACTTATGCTTTCCTGTGCTCATAGAAGTGCTATTTACAATAGCCAAGTGCTGGAGACAGCCTAAGTGTCCATCAGTAGATGAATGGATTTAAAAACTGTGGTACATTTACACAATGGAATACTATGCAACAGAAAGAAAAAAGGAACTCCTACCTTTTGTGACAGTATGGCTGGAATTGAACAGTATGCAGGCAGTGAAATAAGCCAGGCAGTGAAAGACAAATACGTATGATCTCACTTACAAGAGGAATCTAAAAAACAAAATAAACTAATGAGCAAAACAGAGTTAGACACATAGAAACATGGAACAGAATGACAGCGGCCAGAGGGGAGGCGGGAAGGGAAAATAGTGGAAACAAGGGAAAGGGACTAGTCAAAGAACATGTATGATTGACTCACAGACATGGACAGTGGTGTGTGAATTGACTGTGGGAGCAGGAGTTAGACGGGGTATAGGAGGGCAAAGGAGAGAAAATTGGGGCAATTGCAATAGTCAATAAGAATTTAAAAAAGAAGTAATAAAAAATATAGGTTGCCACATTTTACAAATTCAGCAGGTGTGTCTACATGAATGATGTCCTTTAGAACTGTGCAGCGCCTAGCCTACACCTGTGTACACAACACCCTGGCTTAATGACATATTAAACATTAAACCAGGGGTAACATTATATTACTGTTTAAAAAGTAATATTCACATGAAACTCTACTCTTGGTATAATCCCAAATAGATTTTATATACATATATATATAATTTTCATTTACAAAGATTATAGAAATAAACATCAAATTATAAATTGTCTCTGGATACTAGAATCATGAGTGATTTAAGAAAAAAATGTGTTTTTTGTTTTTTATAATAAGCACACATTTTTGGTATCAGAAAAATATGACAATTATAATTTCAATGCTCCTATTTATTGTCTGTTAAAATAAACATTAAACATTGGATTTATAAATAATAAAGTATTCTATTACACCCCACATCTAACCTTCATGTAATTTTGTAGTTAAACTTTATAATGTCACACAATTATTCATTTTTCTTTTATTATTCAATATTATTTAAGGGATACTTTGAATTATGGATTCCCAAACTGGGCACTATTCTCTATTAAGGATCTGATCAGGCTTGAATATACTGAAAAATAACTTCATGTTGATTGCAGTCAATGATTCTGTTGGTATAATACATAATTCTTACTTCATGATTTTCCAAATGATAGAAAAGACAAGATTCTTCAGGAATTTTTCCAAAATCAATATAGGCTTGGATTTTTCTGAGCTATAAATAGCTTTAATCTCTAGATGTACTGACTTTCCAATTTGCAAACTGATGATGGGTAAGCCTGCCTAAATGGCCTCTGGGGATATGGTGAAGATTGGGGTAATTCAGGCTAACATTAAACTCAACTATGGCATAAACTGTTAAACAAATCTGTGAAATGCTTCACAGAAAGAAACATATTAAAGGGATCTGGGAACACTTGATTAAATAGTGACAACAGAAAAGTCCCAGTATGGACAAACATTAACTCAGTTCATACATCAAATATGTGCATGTCTTCCACTTAGCACAATATAACTTCTCTTTGAGTTTCAAAGAAGGACTATAAATATCCTTACATATGAGAACTTAAACTATGTAATAACATCACTCCTTATACTTGCTCTATATGAGAAGGAAGGGTTCTTTGGAAAAGACAGTAATGTGGGAAAAAGGAGGCAGCAAGAAAAAGAGGAAGACCAAGTAGAGACGGACTGACTTCATAAAAGAAGACATAGACATTAGGTACGGGAGCTGAGTAGGGCTCTTTACGACAGTACCTTGTAGACAGCACTCATTATAGAGTCACCAGTAGTTAATGGCACTTATGATTACGCACATGCTCTTTGATAAAGTCCATAGTTCACGGCCAGCCAGTTGATTAGAACATAGTACTAACAAACAAGTGGTCACAGCATGAGTCCATAACTAAACACCACCCCAGCGTTAAAGGCATGCATTCCTATTGCTACTTTGGTCTTTTGCCTTTAAGATGCATGCTACTAATCAAAGAAATAATTACCATCTATTGTTAAGCTCCTAGTCCTGTGTGTCCACTAAAGGTTTCGGTGCTCTTTATAAATTACTTCTAATTCTCAGAAAGCTCTTTAAGTAGATTTTATCTTCATTATATAGGAGAGGAAACTGAAGTACAGAGATGTTAAATGATTTGCCTAGGGCCACTCAGTAAGTTGGGGTTGATTCAGCATTCAAATTCAAGTTTTTGAAACACAAATTGTCCTTATTATACTATATTTGGAAGATTCCTTCTTGTTACTAAGATTATAAGATTACTAACCCTCAGTGTTAGTAAAAATCATTGTTCTACCTAGAGAACAACACATGGATAGTTAATCTATCCATGCTTTATCTCTGTTTGTGGACAATATATTAGAGCATAGTTTATCACACTATGTAATATTAATTACCAATAGTTTTGAGGATTTATTATTTTCAAGTTGTTTGCATTAGTAATTTATTGCTGTGTAACAAATTACTCCCAAACATAGCAACTTAAAAAGCACACACACACATTTATAATCTCTTACTTTCTGTGCATCAGAAATCCATGTATGGCTTAGCTGGCTGCCTCTAGCTCAAGGTCTCTCATGAAGCTGCAGTCAAGCTGTCAGGTTGAAGCCGCGGCCTTTGATTTGGTTTGGGGAGCAGAGAGAGGATCTACTTCCAGTCTCGCTCATGTGGTCCCTCACCAGGTGGGTCTCAGGTCATGAAGCTTCTTCCATCCACGGTAAATGATCCAAGGAGCAACAGGAGAGAGCACGAAGACCAAAAGATGCGATCTTTTGTAAATTAATCTGAAAAGGTGAAATCTCATCTCTTTTGCTGCATTCTATTCATTAAAAATGAATCAATAAATCTCATTTATACTTAAAGGGAGCAGACTGGATCTCATACCAGAAAAGGAAGACCATTGAGGATGATCTTAAATACTGCCTATCACATGATTTAATATTATTGCTCTGAAATGAGAGGATTATAAGTATTTGCAAGTTTTCTACAGCAACAAAATTGTTATCGTCAGGACTCTAGTCTCAAGTAACAGAAAGCTAATTTAATCTGGCTTAAACAAAAATGGTAAATTTATTGACTCAGGCAGTTCAAAAGTCTGTGTATGGGTCCAGTTTTTGACAGATGGCGTTGAGTGTCTGCATATCAGGAGGATTCTTTCTGCTTCTCTTGTCCGTGGCCTTATCTATTTCCCTCCACATGGCTTTATTTTCTGGCTGGCTCACCTCACATTGTGTAAAGATTAATTTTGGCAATGCCAAGGAAACATGTCCTATAGCGCCCACCACCTCTTTGTAACAAGTCCCAACAAAGGCTTTCATTGGGTCCCATGCTCCTTTCTGGACAGAGGAAAAAGGTTTTGTGTGGTTCTGACGATGGCGTATATCATTGCTGTTGTGGGGTTTGATTAGTCCTACAGAAATCATATCAGTCTAATGTTTTAGGGAGATTTGGTCCCAATAGGGAAAAAGTTGCAGAAAGAAGCGGTAGTATTTTAAGACAGAAAATCCCCCACATATAAACAAGTAAGTAAAAACAATCACAATATTATGTACTAAATCATGATTCTCCTGCACAATTTATATGTTGGACCCCTAACAATCAAATAACTGTATTTTGAAATAAGATTTTTATGGTGGTAATTAAGATTAAATAAGGTCATAAACATGGAGCCTTAATCCCACAGGATCTTAAATATTACAGTCAATTAGCCTTGAGGATTTACAAGAGTGTATTTCCACTCTCCATAAAAATCTGGTGTGTTCAGTATTGTATTAGTATTCAAGGGCGGCCATAACAAATCTCCATTGGGTGGGTGGCTTAAAACAACAGAAATTTATTATCTCACACATTAGAAGGCCAGAGATCCAAAGTCATGGTGTTGTCAGAGTTGGTTCCCTGAGGAAGTTCTGGGTGAATTGGTTCCACACCTCTGTCCTAGCTCCTGGTGATTTCTGGCAATCTTTGGTGTTCTTTGACTTGGACCTCCATCACTCTGACTTCTGCCTCCACCATCAAACAGCCCTTTTCTTTTCTGGGTTTCTACATGTCCTGTCCTTTTCTTGCAAAGACAGCAGTCTTTGGATTTAAGGCCCACCATAATCCAATATGACCCCATCTTAACTAATTATACTTTACAAAGACCGTATTTCAAAGTAAGGTCATAGTCTGATGAGCTTCCAGGTAGACATCAGTTTGGGGAGGACATTATTTAACACACTGTAAGTAGACATATATTTCTTCTTTCTGTTTAACCTTATTACTTTTTTAAACAAACCATCTTGGTTATGTCTTCTGCAACAGAATACTCAGTGCTATTCACAGATAGGTAATTGCAAACAACCTGTTAAATTGGACTGAATAACTATTACAGGAAATTCCTTAGAGAAGAAAAAATATTCAATAAAATTTCCTATATAGAGGTAAAATGTAAGCCTCAAAAATTCCTTAAATTAGTGAAATTTGTAATAATACTGACAACAAATCTTCATTAACTTTATTGAATTTTTATAAAGACTTAAAAAGTCTTTTAAAACTTACGACTAAGCATATTAGACTTCTAGGGGTGCTATAACAAACTGTCACAAACTAAGTGGCTTAAAACAATGGAAATTCATTCTTTCACAGTTCTGAAAGCTTAATGTCCAAAGTCACGCTGTCAGCAGGGCCATGGATTTTTTGAAGGCTCTAGGGAAGACTTTTCCATGGCTCTTCCCAGCTGCTGGTACTTCCTGGCACCTCTTGGCATTCTTTGGTTTACAGATGCATCACTCTAGTTTATGCCTTTGTCATCACATGGCATCATCCCTGTGTCTAGTGTGTGGTTTCATGGTGTTCCATTTGTGTGGCA
This sequence comes from Sturnira hondurensis, assembly GCF_014824575.4. Classification (NCBI taxonomy): domain Eukaryota; kingdom Metazoa; phylum Chordata; class Mammalia; order Chiroptera; family Phyllostomidae; genus Sturnira; species Sturnira hondurensis. The sequence continues at coordinate 203,503 of NW_028076783.1, read as the reverse complement.
GTACCTCATTTCCCTCATTTTATAGGGTAGTGTAGGCTTTATTCTAGTACAGCCTCATTTTAAGTTGATTGGATCTGCAGAGACCCTATTTCTAAATAAGGTCACATGATGAGGTCCTGGGGTAGGACTTCAACATATGTTACCGGGGAACAAAAGTTAACACACACTACTGGGTTGTAGGATTTTCTTTGAAAAAAATGGGTAACAGGAAGAACTTTCTTCTAGCTCCCAGTGTTTCACTTTATTGGTTCCTATCAATAAACAAGAAAATTGTATAAAAGGAAAGTTTAAAAAAACATAATGAAACTTAGATTTCTCATTTTGCTAGCCCAGTGTTTCATGAGCAAATCTCACATTATCATGAGATTTTAAAATTAGAAATGTCTCTGGTTAGTGCACCTCAGTGGATTGAGCACCGGCCTGTGAACCAAAGGGTCTCTGGTTCAATTCCCAGTTAGGGCACATGCCTGAGTTGCCATCCAGGCCGGCAGTAGGGGGTTACACAAGAGGCAACTACACATTGATGTTTCTTTCCCTCTTTTTCTCCCTCCCTTGCTCTCTCTCTAAAAATAAATAAATAAAATATTCAAAAAATAAAATTAGAAATGTGTAATCTACACAAACTATTAAAATTTATTTACTGACTTTCTAATTCATAGTTACCAAATGATCTTTTCTTCTGCTAATGCACAGCCCATAACTCAGGTTAAGTGTTCCATGCTTAATATCATTCCCCTGTGCTGAAGGAACCTGTTTAAACAAATCACGAAGCTGTGACACAGGACAGAGCACCAAGGCAAATACATTTTTAGCTTCTTCCATTTAAAGTCACACTGGTATTTACAAAGGCAGGCAAACTGAAGGTTGTGTCAGGTGATTGGATCATCATTCTTCCACAAACCTTCAGAATCATATTCCAGATGAGAGGTCCGAAGCTTCAGCTTTCACAGTGACATTGCACCTGCATATGGAATCCTCTGCCTGCCCTGGTTTGCCAGCTGGTCTAGAACTGAGGTCTCATGTTTTGTTATTTTTTTTTCCTTAGGCAAGACCAATAGTTTCTGATTATGTTTCACCCAGCTCTGTAAATTTAGGTTAAATTTTCAACCTGTTAAATCGAAACATTTCTATTTGCTCATTTCCAATATCCAGAGCAACTTTAAATTTTTTTTTGCATAAAAATGGGAAAAAAAACAAATCAAATAATGATGTGATTATAGTATTTCTTATAGTCTCTCATCCCCCACTGTTTTAGCCTGAGTACCCTAAGAGACAGTCTGAGTGTTCTTTGGTGCGGGGTGGGGGAGGGGCGCTCTGTGCAAGTGTAGTGAGTGTGAAGGAAAGAAGGAAATGAAACAGGAACAAGGAGTAGAAATAAATCCAACTGTCTGTGATTTCACCAGAAAATGCAGTCAATTGTTTAGTCATAAAGATTATCGCTGGACGAGTTTCAGAAATCACTACATCTGGAAGCTATCTCTTTGGTAGGAATGGGGTTGGGGGGAGTGAGAATAATTTATCAGATGGTTCTACTGTTTCGCTGGTCAAGTGAGCCCCAGGGGCCATGAAGTCCTCCGCACTCCGGGATCGTATTATCCAGCTCTTCCACAAGCTGACAGAGAGGGCAGAGCTTTCAAAGCTTTGACCTGGCCAGTGGTTAGGGGCCGTGGTCTCTACTTTGCATTTGTGGCTTCTGAGTCTGTAACAATGATGACAGTAGTTGGACTTTATCAGCCCCAAAATCTGTCAGTCAAAGCTGGAGCTATTTAAGCTAAGAACAAATGCACGTAGTGGGAAAAATTCTGGAGACAGGAAGTAGGAGGACTATGGGACAGCGCATTGCTGTCCTGGTGAACCAACTGTGTCTGGTGAACCAACACAGCTGTGGGTATTCTGACCTGTAAAAAATTCACTGATATTTATAGCTGGATTGATCTTTAAAAATCAATCATTCCAAATGTGACTCGAAATGGATGAGGAAGTATTTCCATTTTCGGTTAAGATGAAGTAATAGGCCAGCTTCCCCCTCCCTCTGAAATAATTCCCTTCCCCAAAGGGCAAACTACATAAAACAAGTTTTCAAGATACTGGACATTAGACAATAAAGTATGGAGATACTTGTAAAATAGAAACAAATAAAGTGAGCTCAAAGAATCCTGACACTTCGTGAAGAGTTTCCAGGCCAAGGAGAAGAAAACTGGCAGGAACCTGGTAGACTTCCTGTGTTAAGATGAAGCCATGTGGGTGGACTGAGCTGACTAGAGTTTGCAGAACTGCGTACCACAGAGAAGAGAGCAGCACAAAGGGAGAGTTCCAGAAATCTGGTCAAGATACCTCTTGAGTGTGTAGTTGAATACTAATGTATGCATGAAAGAAGGCTAATCCTGGCTGAGGAAAGAACCATTTGATAGTATTAGCAGTAACAGTGCTTAGCACATACCCAGGACTGGGAGAAATGCCTGTCATCACCAATCAAATAGGAAAACCTCAGGAGTCACAGGACATTGAGTAGAGAACAAAAAAGAGACTTGCCTGACTAGTGGGAATATTTAGTTTTGCCTAAACACTGTTCTGATTCAGGCTAACAATGCAAGACCAAAAGGGAACAAAGTGTTTTCAAGTCACTTAACTGCATAATGAAATACAGCTCAAGAATATTTGTTTGAAAACAAAACTATCCAGAACTCAATAGAGTAAAATTTGAAATAACTGCCCCCAAACAAAAATGAAAACCTTATAGATGTGCAAAGAAATAAAAAATATAAACCATATTGAGGAGAAAAGACAACAAATTGGAACAGGCCTAGATCTACATGTTAAAATTAGCAAATAAGGACATTAATACAGTCATTACACCTATACGTATATGTTCAAAAAGTTAAGTGGAGACATGGACAATATAAAAACCACCCAATTTGAACTTTTAGATATAAAAACTCTGATGCATGAGAGGAAAAATACTCTGGATATTATTAAACAAATGAGAAATTATGGGAGGAAGTGTTAGAGAAGTTGAAAACAGAGTAATTGAAATTATTTGAATTAAAAGAGAATAATAATGAGAATAAAATTACAGAGGACAATTATGAGGGTCTGCTAAAGTGTAATGGAGTCTCTGAAGAAGATTCCATTGTTTGAAAAAAATCTGACTGAACACTTTCAGAACTCTCAGGCATAAGTTCAGTGAACCTCCAAGAACAGCAATAGGAAGAAACGCTATACCAAAATATTGCATAACCAAATTGTTTGGGATCAGTGTTAAAGAATATGAAATATTAAAAGCAGCCAGAGAAAAACAAAACTATCCATACAGAGAAACAAAGGATGACTCATGTTTCTGTAAAATAACGATGACAAGGATAATGCCAGTGAGAAGAGAGGAGTAACATTTTTAAACACTGAAAGAACAAAACGCTCTCAAACAATAATTCTATACCTAGCAAGCATCTTTGAAAAAGTGAGGTGAAACATATATAGTATGAGAGAAATCATCACAAGCAGATCTGTGCTATAAGAAATGTTAAAGATGATCCTTCAAAACATAATACCAAATGGAAATATAGATCCATATAATGAACAAAAAGCATTGGAAATAGTAACTTCATGAGTGTTAATGTATATATATACATATATATACATATATATATCTTCTATTATTTAAATATTTTAAAAGTACAAGTGACTATAAATAAAGATAATAGTGTATTGTGTGCTTTATAGCATATGTAAAAGCAGAATATGTGACAACAATAACACAAATGCTAGAAGGGATAGAAATAAAATTATTGTAAGGTCTCATATTACAAGTACAAAGAAAAAGTAAAAAGTAATACCACTTGAAATTAGATGATAATAAGTGAAGACATTCCTTCTAAAGCCTCAAGAAATCACTAAAGTTATAAATCAGTCATAGATAACAAGCAAAGAAAGGAGATAAAGTGGGTCATAAGCAATATTTAATTAATTCAATAGATAGCAGAAGCCAGCAGCTGCAAGTGAGGAGGACACTTTCTGTACTCTTTCACTGATGCGGTGTGCTAGCCGGCATCTGGATTATCGCCAGTTTAATAGCTAAAAATCAGTATTGCAACAAAATATAAATTTGCATTTCTCTTATTGTGAATTAGGTTCAGCACAGATTCCTGTGTTAAAAAACCATTTGTATATCCTATATAAATGGTTGTAAATGGTATTGAACTGGTGGTCTTTTTTCCCATTCATTTGTAGAATCTATATTTAGAAGATTAAAGCAATATAACTGGTAAAAATAGCAGAAAATGAGGGAAAAAATAGCAAATGGGAAAAATGGAAAACAAATAGCAAGATGGCACATTTATAACTAACTGTTCAAAAAATCATGTTAAATATAAATCATCTAAATACTCTGAATAGTTAGGAAATGTTGTCCAATTTGATAAAAAGAGAAAGATCCACGCATGTACTTCCTACAAAAAAAAAGCACAGTTAAATAGAGAAAAGGGAACCCTAATGCACTGTTGGTGGAAATGTGGACTGGGACAGTCACCACAGAAAGGCATATGGAATTTCCTCAGAAAACCAAAACTGGATCTGCCTTTTGACCCAGCAATTCCACTTCTGGGATTATACCCTAACAGCCCTGAAACACCAATTCAAAAGTACCTATATACCCCAACATTCATAGCAGCACAATTTACAATAGCCACGTGTTGGAAGCAACCTAAGTGCTCATCAGTAAATGAGTTGATAAAAAAAGCATGGCACATTTACACAATGGAATACTATACAGCAGAAAGAAAGAAGAAACTTCTACCCTTTGAGACAGCATTGATGGAATTAGAGAGTATTAGGGTAAGTGAAATAAGACAGGTGGTGAAAGACAAATACCATATGATCTCACCTGTAAGTGGAACCTAATCAATGAAACAAACAAGCAAGTGAAATATAACCAGAAACAGCGAAATTAAGAACAAACTGACAGTAAAAAGAGGGGAGAGGGTAGGGGAATAATGGGGGAAGGAAGGGGAAGGCTCAAGTCAGGGAACATTTAAAAATGACCCATGGACAAGAACTATAGGGTGGGGAGATGATTGAATGTGGGAGTGAGGGTTGGGCAGAGCAGGGGAGAGCAATAAGGGTAAAATGGGAACAACTAAAATTGAACCACAATAAAAAAGACACAAATATGTTAAAAGTAAAGGATTAAAACAGATATACCATGCTAACACAAATTAGAGAAAGCTAGAATATTTGTATGAGTATTTTGCAAAGTACACTTCTGAGTAAAACTATTATCAGGCATTAAAATGTTTCCTTCATAATGACAAAGGGATCAATTCAAGAGAATGCTACAACACTCCTTATCTAAAATCTACAGTATTTGCAAAAAGTTACTAGAATTGTTAGATGAGTTTAGCAAGGTGGCAGGACTCAAGATAAAGTACAAGCACCTATTTTTCTATATACTAGCAATAGACATTCAAAAGTAAAATTAAAGAAACAAATATATTTACAATAACATAAAATATGCAATATTTAGATATAAACCCAGCACAAGGTATTCATGACCTCTATACTAAAAATTATAAAACATTACTAAAAGAAATGAAAGAATCATTAAATAAATGGAGATAAAATATATACAGGGTTTTGGAGACTTGATTTTGTTAAGATATCGATCCCTTCCCAATTGATAATATTATACATATATATATCCTCAACATATATATATGTATCAATATACTTCATATGTCATATGTAAATATACAAGGTGAAGCAAAAGTAGGGTTACAGCTCTTCACTTGGAAAATAATACAACCATTAATAAATAATAATATAACAATAAACTGTGTTCTACATACTTTCCACTGTAGTAAACCTTTTGCACCACACTGACAAGCTTGTTCTAAGTTTGCTATAAAATGTGAAGAAACTAGAATTGTCAAAATGATTTAAAAGAAGGAAAGCAAACTTGGAAAACTGGTTTTTAATTTATTATAAAGTTAATAATAAGAAATGAATGATATTGGCATAAACATAGACAAATAGATCAATGGAATAGAAGAAATAATATAGAAATAGACACACATATATATAAGGACAATGCTTAACAATGGTTTTAACAATGATAAAGAGAAAATCTAATCCAAAAAATTGTTTTTTTTGATAAAACAATTGGGTATTTATGTTCAAAAATGTTCTTTAGTCTATACTTTGTACCACTTACAAATTAGAGCAGTGGATAATAAACAAAAGGTATAACCCAAAATTATAAAGCTTCTAGAAGTAAAAATAAAAGAAAATATTTTGGCATTGGGTTACATAATATTGATTAACCAAAAGCATGTTTCATAAATAAGTTGGACTGCATTAAAATTAAAATCTGCTCTTCAAAGTACACAGAATATAAAAATGAGCCATGGAATGAAAAAAAATATTCAGAAGTCACACATCTGCTAAAAGAATTACCTCCTGGATTTATTAAGAACTCTCAAAATTCAATAATAAAACATAAAACAATCAAAACAACATTAGAGAAAAGTTTTGAACAAACAACTAAAAAAGACATTCTTATGGCAAATAAATCTTTGAAAAAATATTCAACATAAAAATGGAGAAATGAAATTTAAAACACAGTGGAATATCCTTAGAATGATTAAAACTGAAAAGATTGAACATACTCAAGGTTGACAATGAAAAAGACAAAATGGAAATCTCATAAACTGCATGTGGGAATACAAAATGATACAGCTACTTTGAGGAAGTCTGACAGTTTCTCAGTCTTTTAACAAAAACCTCAATATAATTCAGTTGCCTTGGTTTTTAGTATTTCCCAAAGAAAATGAAAGCATAAGTCCCTGCAAAGAATTGTATACAAATTCTCATGATGGATTTATTTATAATATTTCAAACCAAAAATAACCTAGATGCCTATCAATAGGTGAATGGATTAGCAAATTGTGGCATGTCTAAGTAATAAACTACTTCTTAGCAATAAAAAAGAATGAATATGCCCTGGCTGGGGTAGCTCAGTGGATTGAGTGTGGGCCTGTGAACCACACGATTGCGGTTCGCTTCCCAGTCAGGGCACATGCCTGGGTTGCAGGCTAGTTCCCAGCGGGGAACTCATGAGAGGTAACCATACATTGATATTTCTCTCCTTCTCTTCCCCTCTAAAGATAAATAAATAAATCTTTTAAAAAAGCTAAAAAAAGAATGAATAGTTGATATATGCTACAAAATAGATGAATATCAAAATCATTATGGTGAGTGGTAGAATTGAGACAAGAAAATATGCACACTCGGCGATTTCAGTTATATAAAACTCTAGGACATGCAAACTAATCTATAGCATTAGAAAAACATACCAGTGGTTGCCAGGATATGGGAGAGAAGAGGGAACATTGGGTGGGGATGATTACAAGGACCCTTCGGGGTTATGAATATACATCTTGATTGTGGTGATCATTCATAGTATGTACATAAGTCAAAACAAATCAAACTGTACACTTTATTTATTTTTAAAGTATTTTATTTATTTGTTTTTAGAGAGAGGGGGTGGGAAGGAGAAAAAGTGGGAGAGAAACACCAATGTATGGTTGCCTCTCCTGTGTCCCCTACTGCGGACCTGGCCTGCAACCCAGGCATGTGCCCTGACTGGGAATTGAATCACTATCATGTGGTTCACAGGTCTATGCTCAATCCACTGAGCTACACCAGCCAGGGCCAAATTGTACACTTTAAATATGTGCAGTGTATTGTGTGTTGTTAACAAAAAAAAAAAGGAAACTGGAGAACAAAGGTTTCACAAACAGTTATAAATGGAACTGGTAAAGTCATTTCTTTTCCTACTAATTCATTTTCTTTATTCTTGAGAAGTATTTTTATTTTTATATTTTTAAAGATTTTATTTATTTATTTCTCTTTAGAAAGGTAAGGAAGAAGGAGAGAAATATCAATGTGTGGTTGCCTCTCCTGAGTCCCCTACTGGGAATTGGCCTGCAACCCAGGCATGTGCCCTGACTGGGAATTGAATCACTATCGTGTGGTTCGCAGGCCTATGCTCAATCCACTGAGCTACACCAGCCAGGATGAGAAGTATTTTTAAATAACAGATTATTAGATCAAATATAATACTAATTTTAATCTATAATAATTTATTTTGAATGTTTTAATTATATTTTTCCTATTGCCATGTATTCCCCTTATCCCCTCCTCCCCCTGCAATCGCCACACTGTTGTCCATATCCATGAGTCCTTTCTGCTTGGCTCCTCCACCCCTGACACCCCCACTCTCCCAGAGCTATCAGCCTGCTCTCTATCTAGGAGTCTGCCTCTATTTTGCTTATTAGTTCCATTTGTTCATTAGATTTCACACACAAATGAAATCATATGGTATTATGCTAAGTGAAATAAGCCAGTCAGAGAAAGACAAAAATCTATAACATTAATGTTTTAATTTAGATATGAGGATATAGTTTCATAATGTTACCTGCTGTGTTTAATGATTTACTCCTTTGCAACCAAAGTGAAATGGCCTATCTGGTATTTTGGAGCTTAGTTTAAGGACATAATGCCTATCACAGTTCTTGTTGCAAAATCCTTTAACATTTTATGTTGTGTTGACAGTACTAAGGTACTCATCTCAAGGAGCTGTATTTTGATGTGTTTATTGACTTCTTTCCTCTAATCCTAAATGGAGAGATTCAGAAATGAAAAGTCTTTGTTCTTTATTCTCATGTGATGACTGCTAAGGCGAGATGCAGAGTGCACTCAAACATATGGTCTGGTGACGCTCTGAGAATGAGGCCCGTCTTCGTGACAGCGGTCAATTTCTAATTGAACATAGATTTAACTAAATAATGCCACTAACTCTGTAGTAGTTTAAAATCAGGTGTTGTGTCTGGATTGGCATATCAATTTTATGTTATTTTAACATACAAACAACTGTTAGAGAAATTATTGCTCTTAAGCTTCAGAAAATTCTTGAGGCTTACTGTTCACTTATTACTCAACTGAGAGTGGTTGAAAGGTAATTTGTCCATGATCACATACAGTCAGGAATGTGGCTCACTTTTTAATTTATAGTCCACTGTCTGAAATTCTATTGGTAATTTGTAAATTAGCAATAGGAAATAATCAAACAAAACAGATTATATATTTAATATGTCCACTACTTTAGCCAAACTTTCTCTAAAATAAAAAGATTAATAAAAATTATAAGATTTCATCTTTACTTACCTTCTATTAATGAATTATTATGTAATTTCTGATTAATAATATTTGTCTTCTTTTTGCTTTTATGGACTGTTAAGTAAAATAGTGAAGTAGAGTGTGTGAATACCTACTATAATAGCAGTATTCAATCTAACACAAGAATAACTATAAATTCTTCAGAGACTGTCACAAGGATATATGAGGAATTTGGGGAAAAACTCCAGCCATTGTCAATATAATGACAACAGTTTGTGAGACATTGACATAATCTGGCAAAAAGAACGGGCTAGAATGCACATGCATAAACAATGATGACTTCACTGTACTAGTCAATGGGGCAGGTAGACACTGCTGAGTGTGTGTGTGTGTGTACTGTGTGGCCATCCCATTCAAAGTGACTGAGCTAGTAGATCAACAAATCTGTACCAAATTTTGCATTAAGCTTGAACATTCGACTGCAGAAACTACTTGGATGATTCAGAAGGCTGCAGCTACAGGCAATTGGTGGTTGGCAGCTTCATCACGACAATATTCCTGCTCACACATCACATCTTGTAGAGGTTTTTTAGCAAGACATCAAATCATCCAGGTGACTTAGGCCCCTATAGCTTAGATTTGGTGGCCTGTGTCTTCTGGATTTTCCCAAAACTAAAATAACCTTTGAAAGGAAATAGATTTCAGACGTTGATGAGATTCAGGAAAATACAACAGGGCAGCTAATGGTGATTGGGAGAACTGTGTGAGGTCCCAGGTGCCCTGTGAAGGGGACTGAGTTGTCATTGCCCTATGTACAATGTTTCTTGTATCTTGTATCTTCTTCACTAAATGTCTCTACTTTTCATACCATATGGCTGGATATGGTATGAAAAATACCAAACCATGCCAAGGTCTTCTGGACAGGCCTAGTGGTATACTCCTAGGTGAATAAGAAATTGATCACCAAACAAGGGAATGTAAGAAACAAGGGGGTGTAATTGTTCTATGTAGCCTTCCTGATTGGTTAAAAATGAAATTGAAAAACATCACTTCAGTCACATCTCTTCATTTTATAGTTTCTTACAGGAAGAATGTTCATAGCACTCCTGTGTACTTGTGACAATTGTGCTGTATTATTTGTTCACTATATAGAACAAAATTACATTAGAAACTTATGTAATTTTTCTCCTCTGCTTTAATAACCTTGACACTTAGCGCTTGAACAAAACATTTCATACAGTGTTATTTCCTTTCATAGTCATTATACTTACAATTTTTTTCTTTCACCAAAACAACTCAGTGTTGTAATAACTGTCAATCAAAGGCAACAAAGAGGCTCCAAGTTCCAAACATCAAAGGTAAGTTCCATAGTGCCCCTAAAAATTAAATTATTGCTATAACAATACAAACGACTAAATACATATTATCTTGTGTTGCTATAAAAATACTGACAATCACAAATATGGACCTTTCCCTTCTGCCAATGGAGCAACATATCTTCCCATGAAAGTCACTACTGAGAGGTGAATTTGCCATCTTGGGTAGGAAATTGAATAGAAGCAGGAAATCAAGTAGAAATTCAAATCTCTCCCTGGACTCTCACAGCTTCATGTGAAAGTGACTTTCCTAATGGCAAGATTTTCTGAGAACATTGAATTAGAATTTTAAGGGCATGCTTATTCCAAATCAATATGACTCAAGAGATTAAAATGTATGCCTTTTGAGAACAATGCATAATGCCATGTGGAATAGGGAAGCCATTTTTTTACGAAATGTCCTCGAGAACAAAGAATATAACAGGGAACTGTTATAACAAATTTACTTTTATTATAAACCCTTCCAGAAGTTAACATAATTTAAAGCTAAAATAACTTCATCTTTATTATTTTTATAATCATTGACAAATGCTTATTGAGTGCCTACCAAGTACAGAACAGAATTAAGAGTTGCCAGCCCAAAGAGATGTGATAGTTCCTGCCTGCAGGGCACACTATCCGGCTGGAAAAGAGAAAGTAGCTTTCAATTGACTGATTATCCTATTACCTTTATTACTCTCTCGCCCTCTTTGGAGCCATATAGTTTTAACAATTCTTTGGGCTTTCGTTAAATACACATTTTTTTTTTCTTTTGGGACCAGGTCAGACTATGGAAGTGGTGGGAAATCGACCTCAAATCTCAATGCATCAAACCCCACTCTGCCCTCAGCAGGGACTTCGAATATCAGTAAATCCCTACTAATATCAGAATTCAATGGTCAGTGTGCTTTGATGTGAGTTTGTGCTGCAGTATGCAAAGTCTCCATCTAGCATCATTAGAAAAAATAAGGGAATTCTTAAACAAAACCTAACTTTTAATTTTTTATAGCTGTATCACTTGCAGCATATGAATCACACTGTGTAGTCACCTAGCAACTATTTATTTGATGTGAAATTTTAAACTAAAAAAGATATTTTTCCCCATGACTAAATTCTATTTCAAGTTTATCGCATCCAATTAATTTTTACATAATAGGAGCCATTATAAATTGAAGGAGAACAGGCAGGAACCAGATCTCCTTACAGTGAGAGCTGCCGTGCGGACCGGAGCACCAGATGTTGCGTGGTACTCGATGCCTTTGGACATGTTAAAGACATTAGTTCATGGACCACAATCTTGGTCACCATGAGAAGAAAATCAATGGTCACAATGAGAAGAAAATCAATGGGGAATATTACTGGACTAAACGTCATGATAAGAACATTCAATGTGTCTTCCTTTGTCCATTACTTTTCTGGGCTTCGCTGTGAAAAAGTGCTCTTCCTAGTTTGTCATAATGGTGTATTAATGTCTCTTTGCACTCAACTCAGCTGCAGGCACTTTAAGTGAGTAGAGTTTATCTTTTTTTATCCAGAGGTTGGAGAAGTTCTTACATGGTAGATTTCAAAAATACTTAAATAGATGAATAGGATAAGGGTCTAAGTTGGGGAGTTACTTATCAGAAAAATAATGCATAAGTAGTAAATAATGTGATACAGTCTTGATGCCCATGGTTTTAATACAACCCGACATAACCAAGGAGCAAGAAACATAGAGGCTTGGTATTCATCTAGAGATGAAAAATTGCTATCCACAAATTTGTAATTTGGTGGCTACATATTTTGAGAATGCCAAAAGTCAGAATGAGCAATTCCCAAGCAACCCTGGCACTCATAGTTTGGAGCTGTTTGAATCTCACGCATATTCTGAGTGAGCTGGTGGTGACGCATGGCCTAGAACATCTGAGCCAATGTTTTGTCACAGCTGTGAGCGCTCAGAGTTTGGCCCTCTCAGCTCTCAGGCTATAATGTTCTATACACATGTCCCAGCCCAAGAGAAAAGGGAGAAAGTGTCAACTCAGTCAATTGCTTAGCGCCTACCTCTCATGGCAACTTTGATTTTCTCTGCTCAGCATGAATAACACAGAACTCCCCCCAGAGGGATTAAAAACTTTCTTTCAGTGTGAAAACTACAGTGCAGGAAAAGTTTTTCATGAAAGTTAAAAAGGTTGCAAGATGATAAGATGAAGAACATGTTATTCTCTCCACAAATAGCATTTAACTGAAAGCCAGGAACCTGGATAAACATTGTGATATGAATAAATCTCAAGTTTCAATAAAATTTTGCAATTTATCATTCATGAATTTCACAAGCTTACTGTGCTTGAAAGAATAAAAAAAGAACATTTGGGAAACAGAGGAAACGTACTTATTGAACACCCACACCAAGGTCTCCACGAAGCAGTTGTCTTGCAAAGAAAGTGGGAATTTAACAAAGTTGAAAAAATGCAACTCTTTTCCAAAGGGGCAGTAATAAATTAAACAAGAGGTTCATTTGGGTTGAGAAGAAATCAGACAAAGAAAAGATAAGCACTAAATAAATTGACGCCATGATTTCTAAAAATAAAAAATTAACAAAAGAATCACATCCAGAGATAAAACCAAAGTAGTGAAAGCTTAAATGGGAAACTGAATGCCATCTCATCAGAACTATCCCGGGAAAATTATGTCAGGAATCATCATTGGAATTGGAGGTGTGTGCTAACCCCATCAAACGGTAGAAATACGTATACTTTCTTCAAAAATATGAACATTAAACTCGTGCTGATCATCAAGAATGTTTGTAGCACTCCTATAAACTTGTGACAATTGTGATGTATTATTTGGGTGATTGATTATTGGTATAAAGACAATTTTCCCAACAGATAACAATCTCCAAAAGGCAAAGGCTGTATCTGCCTTGCTCATGGTTGGATCCCCAATATGTAACATAGGGCGTGACCCAGAGTAGGCAATTAAATGCTTTATTGGACTTATAAATGAACAGTGATCTGCATTGGTTCTCTGAGAATTCACGTGCAAAGGGTGCTCGCTATCTTTGACTATAATTCAGCATTTTTAGTTTGAAAATAAACAGTGTGGTGACTCCTGTGCCCACAAAACAGCTTTTCTTGGAGCTGTATAGATCGAGGAAACAAGTAGGGAGAGATGAGCATCTGACAAGGTTGATACTCAGCAACCCCTCCTGGGCTGCTCTGAGGCTGGCTGGCTTCCTGCTACCCCAGCATAAGTAAACCCAGACCCAGCTGCTGAATAATCACATTCAACTACAGAAATGACTTCTTTTTCTTTCGGTCTAGAACATTTGTCTTGGTGGTTCTCCGAGTGTGATCATTCATGCAACAGCATCAACATCTCCTGTAAACCTGGTGGAGCTGTGAATTTTTCAGCCCATTCACAGAACCACTCAATCAAAAGCTGGGAATGGGGGCCCACAACCTGTTAAACAAGCCTCTAGGTGACTCAAATGCAGGATAAAGGCTGGGAAACTCCAAACACTACGTGAAGTGGGGATGACTGCAAACGAGAGTCATCCTCCTGTTTATACACTGTCATCCCACGTCCCTTGCTGTTAGGGAGTCCACGAGAGGCGGCCTTGTAACTCCAGGCACAGTGGCCTCTTCAGCTCTGGACTCCAAGCCTCTCAAATACCGCACAAGTAACAACGACAGTTGTAAAAGGACACCCGTCAAACTTTTACTCTAAAATTTCAGTAAATAATTTATCTTGTTTTATAGTCTTCACCCATAGTTTTCTCATGTTATATAGTTTTTCTGCTAATGCATGTTTCATGATTACTCTTTATAATGCATGTCAGTTTTCAGATTCCACTCTATGTATATGCTTCCCCTCCCCCACCCCCTTTCCTGGTACAGTGTGCAGACTACAGTTGTGAGAGCAAATGTGTCCTTTAGATATTCTCTTGGACACTTGAAGCATTTTAAAATACGGGTTTATCTTCTATAAGACAGGTCATCAGCTAAAATACACAGATACAAGTAATCTATTTGTAGGTAGGCTAATTATATACCTCCAAATAAAAAGAAAATTCCTTCATATTTGGACTTCTCCACTGGCAAGTAAATGTAAGAATCTGGCCAAAGTATAATTTAATTCCTTTGGGATAGCTATTTAAAGAAAACAAAATAAAAATGCTCAGCTTTAACCAACTCTCTCATATACTCTTCTCCTGGTACATAAATAATAAAAACAATTTCTCACACAAGGGTAAATGCACGTGCCTCTCCTCAACGTTTTCCGTTTTGATTAAGGACAAAGCAACTAGGTAGCCCATTCTTTTTCTCATGTAAGTTTGCCAGTATTTCTGAAACATTACATAAGAAAACTTTCACTAGTATATTGAAAAAAATTTCAACTTGGTACAATGCAATCCACATAAGAAGAAGTCAGGCCTAAAGATTAAAAAATTGGTTCAAAAATTTTTTCCAATTCTGATAAAACATTTTGTATTATACAAATTCTTCATTCAAAAATATTTTTAAAGTTTATTTATTTATTGTTAGAGAGACGGAAAGGGAGGGAGAGATATGTGTGAGAGATATGTCAGTCAGTTGCCTCTCTCATGTCCCACCTAGGGACTTGGCCTGCATCCCAGGCATGTGCCCTGACTGGGAATTGAACTGGTGACCTTTTAGTTTACAGGCTGGCACTCAATCCACTGAGCCACACCAGCCAGGGCAAGATCTTTTTACCTTATTAAGACATTAGACAGCAACTCAGGCATCCGGGAGTCAAGGCGCAGATCCAAAAATGAAGGGAAGCATACAGAGGGAAGCTGTGCTGGGTGAGCCGTCTTTTCCACTGAAGCATTTGTTACTACTTGTCATTTCATACTTTGGAGCACAGCATTTAAGCAGAAAATGTCTGCTCAGAAATTTTGTCAAACTCTTGGGATGGGAAGATAAAAATGCAATGGCCACTAAGGTAAACCGGACCCAAATATCCAAAATCTAGAGAGAACGAATTTGTAGAAAAGTAAAGTCAACGTTCTTGACATGGATACACTGTCAGGGTTTAAGAGACTGAGAAACTAAGAAGAAAGTGGGCAAAAATGATAAATATTCTCCTTCACATTTATCACCAGACAGCATGAGGGGGGAAATAACAAAGAGAAAGGAAACTATTGCCCTTTAAGGGACCTTTCTGGGAGGCTCTTCACAAAAGCTCACCTTACAACTGCACAGCCAAGACCTAGTCACGTGGAGATCTATAGCTGAAAGGAAGACAGGGAAATAACGTATTTTTGTCAGGTATGCTCTTGCTCCAGGTAATGGTGGGTTATTCATTCCTTAAGTAAAAGAAGAGAATGGATATTTTGTAGGAATCCATTTGGCTCTGTCATAGATAGAAACACATAAACATAGTTATTTTAATAAAATATTACTCAATATCACATGCCAGGAGAATTCTAATTAGCCCAGTGTTGTCTTTGCTTGTTATTTATGATTATTTGTTTCCTATGGCCTTTGGGCCTTGGATATATGGATAATAGTGAGGAAAAAAAACAGAGATTCAGGAAGGCTATGTTCTCTTAGCTGGCCCTATGTGTGACAGTTCCTCTGAATTTACTATTATTTTGCTCCATTCCCTATGTGCATACTTTAAAAAATACTTAAAATAAACTGGGAAAATTACTTAAACTGTAAATTTGACTCATTTATAAAATATCCTGCAGATGTTGCCTTAAGAGCACTTGAGACTAATGAGGCCTGCATAATAATCCTGTAAGATTTTTCCCAAATAGAAATAATAAATTATAATAAATTATATTCTTCATCGTCTAAGGCCCAGAAAGTTAGCATGAGACCCTGCCATCTCAACCTTAGTTCTTACTCATATTAAGGACATTTCTAAGTAAATTTCAAAAGTACCTAAAGACATCTGTCCATTATAATTCTGTCCTGTGGCCAATGACTGTTAGTGGAAGAACTGAATTTCTCTTTTACACACTAGTTTTGTAAAGTTAAACTCTGTTAAAGAATTAATAAGGAGGGTATTGATTGCTTCCCTGCTCCAGTTTTCCTCCTCAACACTGTTAGAAAATAAATTAATGGTTAATCCCTCTCTGAACCAATCATTCAATTTCCTGGGTACAATTTTACAATTTGCAACATGCTTTCCCATGCAGTATCATCTCACTTTATGCCAATAACCACCCCAAACAGGAGACAATTTGCAGTTGCTGTCCCTGTTTATAGATATCTGAGGCTCTGATGAGGTGCAGCAAATTGTTCAAGTTACTTGGCCTTTAAATCCCTAAACTGGGGCTATGGCTGATTTTTTAAAACCATTTTCCCCTGTAACTATTGCCCTTTTTATCTAACTGTAAAAGATCAACTCAAACTATTTTTTAGTTTTCTATGCTGCTGTTTCCAATACAATGGCAAAGGAAAATGCTTCTAAGTTGCTTCTTACCCCCCCCCCCTTTATTTACATTGATCCACACTCCCATGCCAGTCCCTTTTCTTCTGCAGCAAAGCAATTTATTTTGGGGCTATTCCTTAATTAATGCTCCTTCTTCACCCATGGGTATCAAGGGCAGGAATGAAATATCAAAACTTGCTTTGTAATTGTACATTCGCTCCTGCTGGGTGGCTCAGCGAAAGGAATAAAATTTCAATTAAGCAATTACCTAGGCGAGCCAGTGAAAGCCCCGGGAGGACAACCGTTCCTGTCCATGATTTTTGCAGCCCTCATTGACCATATGTTGAATTTCCATTTTCCATGGTTCCCTGTCAGGCGGAAGTCTCGACATATTGACGTGTGTCGTGGAAGCGCACCAAGTGAAGCCTGGCTTGTGCTTGTCCAAGGACACTTGTTTGGATGTCTGTGACAAGAGTAGAATGGCTACCAGCAAGAGGCCATGGATTTTCGATGCTTTGTGGAAGCCTGGCTCTGAGAATGTGGAAATGGCTCCTTTCTATTGTGCAAGCCAAGCTCACAGGTGGCTTAGGCCTTTGCACACCAAGTCCGTTTCTTTGCTTTCATTGTTAGGACTTGAGAACCGGTCCCTGACTACAGAGCAGATGCCCCTGTTTTCAACCGCGTAGACTGAGTTAGGCAGCCTAAGAGAGGAAAGACATCCGAGTTCATGAGATTCAATTCCCTTCAATGTACCAACTGAACCAAATCTGATCGTGTTTTACTGTCTTTTATACCAACCAGTTTCTGGCAAGTTGGGAGCACAGCTATCACCCTATAGACGCTAAAGGCACTTAGAATCAATCATCACGTGCCTACTCAGAGGAATGAATTTGGAGTAACAATGTGTTCTATAAATATTTCTTGTTTTTTGTGTTGTTGTTGTTTGGTTTTTTGCTTGTGTTTTTAGTGCCTTTGCCTCAAGATTATAAAACATGTATTTAAAACTTTGTAATAATTCTAAAGGTGAATGTAGTGCTATAATACTAATGTAATACAAAACTATTAATAATATATTACATTTGCAATATAATTTAAATTTGTTTACATATCGTAACTATGGTTTTCAGTAATACCAGTAAGTGTATTGATTTTTCTATATGTCCGATAATATTTGGGTGAAAATACCCAAGGTTTATCAAAAAGGTTTAGTATTTTCATATGATATTTTTCTCTTTTTAAAAAAGATTATTTACTTATTTATTTTTAGAGGGGAAGGGAAGGAGAGGGGGAGAGAAATATCAGTGTATGGTTGCCTCTCGTGCGTCCCCTGATGGGCCTGCAACCCAGGCATGTGCTCTGACTGGGAATCGAACCACAATTATTTGATTTTTTTCTTCTGCATTACTGACCTTGATGTTTAAGAAATAGAAATGTGGAAGCTGCACTGATGTTTTATATTATCCTTTTATAAAAGAAATCTAGGATTCTGAAGCAGGATGACTGAGAAGTTTATATTTGAATATTAATTTCATTGGAAATATATTATAGAACATAAAAATGTTACCAAAAGGGTAACAGAAAGTCTTTGATTAAAAAAAACATAAAATAAGAGTATTAATTTAATGTTCTCCAATCCCTATTCCCAGTACCTGATCTGCAAAAGTCAACATGGACTACCTTCTCCTTTGTGAATGAAATTCTGATGCCTCCCTCTGAGAATGCACAGTCCTCCCTGTGGCATTTCAAACCGTGAGGGTCTGACCCATCCATGCCTTGCTTAACGTCTCCATTTCTATTCTCACCTGAATTTCCAGTCATAGCATTTTTACAGAAATTTTCTGAAAGTTTTAAGCATCTGCACCACATTTCTTTTTTAAACTCTCTGTATTATAAATCTGTTTTTCTAACTTTATTTCCCGGTTGACACTATTACAGATGTCCCCATTTACCTGCACTTGCCCACCTCCCCCCAGTCTCCACCCCACCTTCCCTCTGGCCGTCACCACACTGTTGTCTCTCTTAGGATTATCACCACACTATTTTGCTACTGGTTTCCTCACAAAAGTCGGAATCAGAACTCAGCCCATAAAAGACAATATTTAATACTAAAAGCTTTATGTTTTCAGGAAATAAAAATAAAATTAATTTATAATCTTATTTTTGCTCTAACATAATAGGGTAATTAATTAAAGAGAATTCTTCATTTAATCCACTCTAAATTGCATCGTTCTAAATATTTGTACTTTCTCATGGAGCGCATTTTTATTTTTCTTTTGCTTAGCTAACACATACTCTGCACAGCCATTTTAATATTCCAAGTATAGGCTAAGACCCTGTCCTGTGTGGTTGAAGACAAAGTTCGAAAAAGCTAAGTTAATGCTGCCAATGAGTTCCAATGGGATCCTTGCGCTGTGGGAGTGTATGGACTGAAAAGCGGCCACTGAGAAGGTGAATGTATTTAAAAATAATTCATTTAAGAATTTAAGTATTCTTGAATTTTACTAGAATTCAACTTTGTCTTTATTTTGTTTAAAAATCTAGCAACAGATTTTTATGACACTCATGCGTGTGCTAGGATTTGGCCCTAAACCACCATGAAGGTGCAATTGCTCAAAAAGAACCTTTCGTGCATTTGTTTTCCTCAACACTTCATTATCCCAGAGTACAATGCACGGGGATTATTATATTTGTTATAACTCTCACGTGTAACTTTTGCAATAAAAGCTTGCTGGCCTTAGTCAACTTCAGCCAAAAAGTCCCTAAAATATTTATTAATGTGACATGTGTCATGTATTACTAATATGAAGTAAACAAAGCACTTTCCTTGTTTACTTGCATTTCCTTGGATTGCCCTTGAAATGTTGATATTACCACGTGTTCTATGTGGAAATATACCTTGACTGACATTTTGGAGATATATAAATATTTTTTAAATATTCCTGAACTAGTTTTGACTTATACATATGGCTCTACCAGTAGGATTTTTGGCACATTTTGAGGTAAAGCGATTATAATTCACATTTTCAATCCTGTAATTGATGTAGCAAGTACCCAGCTAGACTAGGGTATCATGGGTTAAACATAGTTACTAACTTGCATTTCTTTTTCCAACCTAATTAATAAAAAGAGATCAAAATTCAATAGGAAAAAATACATAAAAGCAGCCAGGGAAATTTCCCTGGTAGTTCACTGGAATCATTTACAATGCAATTATACACAAATGCAGTCATTAAAAAATGACACTAAAATGTGAAACTTTTGGTAAATTTGCAGACATATCAAATACTCCATGAGTGTAAGTCTTATGATATAAATTCTTAAATCATATTTGTTTAGACAAATTCACTCTATAGCAGCTCATGTTTTCTTTAAGGAAAAGATTAATGAAAAAATATTTAAGGGACAACTTGGGATTGTAATGCTTTGCATCCTTACTGCTACTCAGCTTAGAAATTCTAACTGGGTAAAAACAGAAAAAGGAAAATTGACCCATGATTTTCATAATGTCAAATCCTGATTTTTAAAAATTGGTAACATAAATTATCATAATGCCTTAACTTTTTCTAATTATAAAATGGAAGAAGAAAGTTAAAGTTCAAACTTGAGGAAATAAACAATCTAGGAAGTAAAAATCCTTCATTTTTTTCTATATACACACTAATGTTGTTACTGCCCTATGTTTTACAGAAAGTTGTTATACAATACACACTGCTCTGAAATTTGACATTTTTCATTTAGTCTGTCTCTTGAATATTATTTCATGATGCTAAGTTTAGTGCTATTTTATTACACTTAATGACTTTATGCTACTCTACTGAATAGGACTTTAACAGACTTTTTTCCTTACTGATGAACATTTGAGTTCTTAGCTATGTAAACTAAGCAGAAGTGAAAATTCTTTTTGCCATCTTTGACATTTATTTCTGGAGGATAAATATTTGGAAGTGAAAATGCTATGTCAAAGATATGATCATTTTAGGTTTAATCAACATTTCAAAAATATTCTAAATTACTATGTGCCGTACATGTAACCAAAGGGGTGGAAAGTTCCCTGCCCTATTCCTCGTGAATTTCAATTTTATTTACTTCAGTTGTGTATGTTGGTGTGGTGCTATACCACATTAAACCTTCCCATTCAAGGCTAAGGTATTTCTCACAATTTGTTCAGGCTGTTTTTCAATTCTTTCAGAATTTTTAAACAGATTTTATTTGTTTATTTTTAGAGAGAGAGGAAGGGAGGAAGAGAGAGAGGGAGAGAAATATCAATGTGTGGCTGCTTTTCACACCCCCCCTATTGGACACCTGGCCTGCAACCCAGGCACATGCCCAGAATGGGAATGAACCAATGACCCTGTGGTTCATAGGCCGGCACTCAGTCCTCTGAGCCACACCAGCCAGGGCTCTTTTGGGATTTTTTAAAATTTTATTTATTTATTTATTTTATTATTATTTTATTATTATTTTTTTAAATATTTTATTTATTTATTTTTAGAGGGGAAGGGAAGGAGAGAGGAAGAGAAACATCAATGTATGGTTGCTTCTGGTGCATCCCCTGCTGGGAACTGGCCAGCAACTCAGGCATGTGCCCTGACTGGGAATCGAACCGCAATTGTCTGGTTCGCAGTGGGATTTTTTTTTTAATGTAGAGAACTCTTGCACATTAATTTGCGTAATTCTATACAATTTATTGTTATTGTTAAACTCTTTGTTTCAGACTTTATGTGCACACTTTGCTTCTTAGATTTGCTCTTTTCTGACTACTAATATATAATGTATGTCCAGAAAATATCCAGCCATGTGCTCTGAAAAATAGAGACATTTATTGAAAAAGATACAAGATACAAGAAATGTGCATAGGGCAATGATGCCTTAGTCTCCCTCAAAGTAGACACCTTGGGACCTCACACAGTTCTCCCAGACACCATCGGCTGCCCTGTTATATTTTCCTGCATCTCATCAACGGTCAGAGATCTCTTCCCTTTCAAAGGTGATTTTAGTTTTGGGAAAAGCCAGAGGTCAAGGAGCACCAAATCTGGGCTGGAGGGTAGCTGAGTCACCTGGGTGTTTTGATGTTGCACCAAAATACCTCTGCATGAGATGTGATGCATGAGTGGGCATGTGGTCGTGATGAAGCTGCCAGTCACCAGTTGCCCATAGCTGTGGCCTCCTGAATCATCTAAATAGTTTCTGTGGAGGAATGTTCAAGCTTAAAGCAAAATTTAATACAGATTTGCTGCTCTGCTGGCTCGGTCATTTTGAATGTGATGGCCACACAGTATACATGCTCACTTAATGGTGTCTACCACCCCCACTGACTGGTATAGTAAAGTCTTCATTGTTCACACATGCACATTCCAGTCCACTCTCCTTGGCTGCCAGATTACATCAATGTAAACTATTCTTGTTATGTTTTTTTTCCAATTTTTTTATTTAACTATTTTTCAAGTACAGTTTTCTGTCTATTACTCCCATCCCATCCCACCCCTCGTGCTCCCCCCTCCCTCCCATTTCCACCCTTCTCAGTTGTTGTCCATGTATCCTTTATATATGTTCCTCTAAATCCCTCCACTATTTCCCCTGAAATTCCCTCCCCTCTCCCCTCTGGTCACTGTTAGCCTGTTCTCTATTTCAGTATCTTTGGTTATATTTTGCTTGCTTGTTTGTTTTGTTGTTTAGCTTCCTGTTAAAGGTGAGATCATATGGTATTTGTCCTTCAGCACCTGGCTTATCTCACTCGGCATAATGCTTTCCAGTTCCATCCATGATGTTGCAAAAGGTAGGAGCTCCTTCTTTCTTTCTGCAGCATAAACAATGGCTGCATTTTTTCCAGATGGACCTTGTATTCATATTTATGTAGACAACAATGAAACGTTTCATATTTATCTTTGTGGTCTAAGCACAAAATCTAATGCTTGGTGCATATAGGTGCTCAGTGAGTTCTTACTGAATAGATTAATAAAAAGTACTTATCTTTATTTATGTATAAAAAACCAATAAGATACTAAATGTCAAAAAAACAGTGAAGCCAGGATCTCCCTCTATCACACTTACTCTTTTTTCCATCACATTGCACTTGTTTATATGAAATATATCTCAGAAGAATTACACAGTAGATTTCACTTTTTAGTAGGGGACAGAGAGGCATGTAGCCCATTGAAGAGCTGTATGTTTAGTTGCCACTTTTCTATTTTCCTCTCCAATTCTCTCCTTCCTGTGTGTATGTACAAGCACCTTGAACAAGCTGAAAATGTCAAGTTGTGCAAAGACTTGTTTAAAAAGCTCAACGTTTCAATGAGAGGTTTTCCTGAAATAAGAAACTAAGTACAATTTTTATAAACTACCAATAAGGATCTGATAATGTACTTCATGCTGCAACTGAGAGTGAAGCAGGAGGAAAATCAGACGGACTCCGTCCATGTAGAAATTACCCCCATGGGAGTGAGTGAACCACTCAAGAACGGGAAATCGGAAATTCGTGACTCTTCCTGCCTGACAGTTCAGTCTACAGTGAAGCACAGTCGTAATTTCCCAATGGCAGCCTCTCACGAAAACGAGATACATTTCAATCAAAGATAATGCTTTTATTGTATTCAAAATGGTTCATGTTGCATAAGACACAGTTGATTAAACTGATGACATTTGTCACTGAGAACAATATTTTGTGCAGATAGAACTTGGTTAGTAGGATTTTGCTACTGGGAACCGATACAGAACTGTAGTCTAGAGCCCATATGTGATTTTAATGGAAGGTAGAAAGTATCAAGCTGCATCCTCTGGCAGGAAAGCGACACCTTCTCATTGAAGAAAAACAAATAGAACAATTCTGCCAGAGGCATCTCAGCCCTCTGCTTCTTTCCTGCAGTGTGTGTGTGTGTGTGTGTGTGTGTGTGTGTGTTTAGTATGGAAGAGGTTGGAAAGGTAAACTAAGGATCAATTAGTTCAGACATAATCAATAATAATAGATAGTCTCCCTAGGGTTAAGATAGCAGCTGCTGCAAGATATGCAAACTGAGAAAGCTTAATGTTCTGCTGTAGGGGAGGGTTTCAACAGGGAGTGGCTCCTTCCCCGCCCCCAAGTTCTTGGCGATCACCAGGGGAATTTTGGTTGTCACAGATGGGGTGCAGTGGGGTAGGGTGCGGAACAGTTGCTACTAGCATCCCCTGGGTTGCTAAACCTCCTACAGTGCAAAGAAAAATTACCCAGCCCCACAAGGCAGCTTCTGCTATTGTGAAAAACCCTGTGCTGGATGAGGGGATTGGAGGTGAGATAAGTGAGAAAAAGTAAGAATGACTTGGGATAAATATATTTGAAGAGGATACCTCAGTCAGAGAAAGAACAAACACCATATGATTTGTGGAATCTAAAGAACAATATAAATGAACAAACAAAATAGAAATGGACTCATGGATGTGGGACGGAGTGGTGGTTGACACGGGGGAAAGGGGTTGGGGGACTCGGTGAAAAAGGTAAAAGAATTGAGAAGTACTCTAATAGTCGCAAAATAGTCATGGGGATGTAAAGTACAGCATAGGAAATACAGTCAATTACAAGGTAATATCTATGCATGGTGCCAGGTGGGTACTAGAAATATAAGGGGGATCACTTTGTAAAATATATGATTGTCTAACCGCTATGCTGTAGACCTGAAACTAATATAAAATAATATTAAATGTAAACTATATAATTAAAAATAATAAAATGTTTTAAAAGTCTATCTTCAAATTGTTGCAGATAACATTTGCACTGAATAGTAAATTAATGTTGATTAGTATTTTTAAATAATAAATATATTTTTATGAATGTCGGGTAAAAATTCAGCATTATTAATTTGCAGGGGTTTGAGTAGCATCTGAACCTCACACAAGCTATGTATCTCTTCATTCAGACCTTGAGGAAAATGTTCCACCGGACACCTCACAGCAAATTCCTAGAATGGCAGCTTTCTGCTACCCAGAATAGATACATAAATTCATTTGAAAACTTTGTATATGAAAGAGTCCTGGCCCTAAAGTCAGTGATAGATACTCACTCCCGATAGATAAGACTGTGAAACAACTGAAATAATTTATTAATCAGGCTCAGAGTTTACTCATGAAGATTGCTTAAGAATGTTCTATTGTGGTTACTTCGCTGTGCCCACCAATCCAAAGTCATTATATTCTAATCTAAATTTTGTCTGAATGCAGCCATGTTCTTACCTTTCAAGATGCAGATTACAATTATCCAGCTAAGACCCTAAAATCAGACTTTTTTTGATGTTGCTTTTGAGATACTTCTAAGACTCTGTCAAGGTGACATTCTCCATTGCTGCAGTAGGTATAACAAACTTAACCTTGCTTGAACACCATGCTTTTCTGGCGGTCTTTGGAAGATGTGTCACAGCAAATTTAAGATACTACAGCAAGAGTCAAGGACAGTGAGGATCCCAAAAGATAAACAAGTCTCGTAAAATGCCAGACCTTTTTAAAAACATGATTTATACCAAAACAGGTCTCTAAGGAGAGAAGAAAATTAAATAAACAATTACCCTTTATTACCACCCAAAGATAATTTAAGTGACTACGAAAACTTTCTAAAGCTCCAAGAAAGAAGAAGTTTTCCAGATCCTTAATTAATGCCGGCATTTCATGGGATACAAAAGTCTCCCAAAGATAGTATCTTGGGTTGTACCTTGAACAAAAAAACCTGGTAATTATAACATCAAATAAATACTTTTGACTTTCACCATCCTCTTAAACCCGACTAGTGATCATTGTCTTTTTTTTCTGTCCCTTGATAAAAACACGGAGTAAGTATCATTACTTTCTGACCATTCCTTTAAGTTGTCAACTTTTAAAACATTCAGTCCTGCCCTGGCTGGTGTGGCTTAGTGGACTGAGCACCAGCCTGTGAACCAAAAGCTCGCTGGGTTGATTCCTTGCCAGGGCCACATGCCTGGGTGGTGGGCCAAGTCAACTAGTGGATGTTTCCTTCACACATGATGTTTCTTTCTCTCTCTTTCTCCTTCCCATCACTTCTCTCTAAAAATAATAAATAAATAAACAAAATCATTTTTCCTTTCCAGCTAGAATTGCCTTTGCACTTACTACTTGCAGGGGAAGGAAGATTTGACGCTTAATTCTCTCTCTCTCCTTTTCATTCACTTTTTGTTCCACTTGATTTAATACCATCAGAGTCAAAGTTGGGGGTTGGGATTGAGAAAAAAATTAAGTATGACAGAGAGGTAAGGCAACAGGAAGCCTCCTGTTTGTCAGATATTCCCAAGATGTTGCTGATCTTCTCAGAATTTGTTTTCACAGAATGGAGACTTTCTGATAAAAAAAATTCTAGAAGAGAACCTAATTCAGGAAATGTTGCTTTGGTGAAATGTCTTTCAGGGAGAGATGAGGGCGAGCAGGACTTGGATGAGTTAAGGGTGTGGGGGTAAGCATATCAGACAAAAGTGAAGTCTCAGAGAGAAACAGTGTGGTGCCCATGAGGATTGAAAAGGCTCAGGAGTTGTGGTGCAGTGAGCAGAGAGGGGGAAGGAAGCAGGGGTCAGATCATAAAGAGCCTTGAGAACCAGGTTAGGGATTTTACATTGTAATCTGAGTTCAACAGGATGCCAATTGGTGGGTAAGGGTTTGAGTAGAGCTAAGAACTGTATTTTAGAATCAGTTTGGCTTCAATGCGAAGAATAGATTAGGGTGAAAAGTAGAAGCTGGAAATCCAGTTAAGGCTTTGCTACAATAGTCTCAGTGAGAGTCCAAACTGATATCTTTTCATGGGGGTGGGGCTTTGCAACCCTGTACCTAACACAATGAAATACATTAGAATAATAGATTAATGAATTAGTGAAGGGGTAAATTTTGCTGGTCTAAAATTCTGTTGAGCCATTTTTATAAATTCACTATGAATGCAAAAATCTCATAACCACATACCTTTAATATAGTTTAGAAGCTCCAGCAATCAGCATTTCAACCTATAAAATTTTTATAGATCACCATAGAAATTGCCATAAATTTTAGACAGTATGAGTTCATAAAAGTGTTCTTTGTGAAAATTTCTTCACTACATAACAACTTTGCTATTTTTCCATTTCTCATTTCTTTATATTCTTCAAATCAGATCTAAATTATATCTTGAATGAAAAGAAAAATAATTATTTAATATTCTAGATAAGTGATTCTTTTTTTAACTTTTATTTATTTATTTTAGACAGAGGGGAAGGGAGGGAAAGAGAGAGAAATATCAATGTGTGGTTGCCTCTCATGGCACCCCCTACTGGGGACCTGACTTGGCCAGCAACCTGGGCATGTGCTCTGACTGGGAATTGAACCAGAAACCCTTTGGTGTGCAGGCTGGTGCTCAATCCACTGAGCCATACCAGCCAGGACGAGAAGTGATTCTTAAATGTTCTTGTTTCATTCCCATCAATAATTGAATCAAATGTGCTGAATCCCAAAGAAACTAAAAGCTGCATTAACTTGTATATAAATATACAAGTTATATAGTTATAAACATTTGATTAATTATTATTTATGACAAATTAAAAGGGTACAGAAATTTGTTTTAGACCAATTTTGCTGCTCTCTATTCAAAACAGACATTTGATTAATTTTTTAGTGTTTTTAAAAATTGACAATAGTACTGGGAGACATATTTTATTGCTTTAGTGATAATAAAAGCAAGCCTGTTTTCCCTAAAATTATTTTGGTCTCACTGTACACACGCACAGGTGATGTGGGAAAGGGAAGACACATAGAATGTCGTCTTCGACAGGTAAGCCATCAGACAGTGGCTGCACCAGAAGCACTGCCTTGTGGGAACGAGGAAAGCGCTGCACAAGCAGGTCTCCGCAGAAACAGGGTAAGCGGTAAATCCCTGGCACATGGGATCAGGGGCAAACAGTACTTTCACTTTCAGGCAGATGGCTTGAATGTATTTTTTTAGAAACAATGAGGAATGAGGTCTTCCCAAAATATGATTCTCTCTCCCTTTGGCCGTCTAAATCCCCTTGGTTAAAAATCAGAGTCTTATTCAGCAATCATGCATCTTGGTATTTATCCAGAGGAGTTGAAAACTTACGTGCATGTGAAAACCGGCACACAGAGGTTTATAGCAGTTTTATTCATAATTGAAAAACTTGGAAGCAACCAAGATGTCTTTCAGTAGGTGAATGGATAGATAAACTGTGGTTTGTCCATACAATGCGGTATTAAATTCAATGTTAATCTGAGATGCGCTATTGAACTACGAAAAGGATGAAAGAAACTTTAATGCGCATTAATAAGTCAGAGAATCCCATTTTAAAAGTCTATATATATATGATTCCAACTATAGGACATTCTGGAAAAGATGAAAATAGGGAGACTGAAAAATTCAGTGATTGTCAAGGGTCGGGGGTAGAAAGGGATGAATAGATGGAGCAGAGATTTTTAGGGCAGTATGTAATCTTTAAATACTATAATGGTATAGACATGGTAATTATATGCTTGTCTGAACCCAGAGAATATATACCAAGAATGAACTGTAATGCAAATTATTAACTTTGGGTGAGGCGATTATGCTCTACTAATGTGGGTTCATCGATTGTAACAAATGTACCACTCTGTGGAAGAGGTTGATAATGAGGAAGGCTAATCACGTGTGGGGTCAAGGGGCACGTGGGAAATCTCTGTACCTTTTGCTCGATGTTACAATGGATGTGTAAACTGCTCCAGAAAATAAAGTTCCTTAAAAAATATACAGGCTCCTACAAAATGATATGCTTGTGACCCTCCTTTCCTTTAGTGATCCTTCTCTATAACCCAGAGGCTAAATTGTTTCAAGAAAGCACAAGATGCAATTTCCCTTTTAGACAGGGCATATACACCACTAAATTATTTGTGCAGCTTTGAATTATTTGTTCTTTTGAGGTGTCATAGCTGTCCCTTCTGTTTATACATGAGCACAAATAAAGTATGGTTAATTATAATGTTTTGAGCAATAATAAATGGTTGTTGAAACTAGTTCTTCTGTTTGTTATTCTAACAGAAAGTACTACATCTTCTGGCAAAAGAATGGTAAGTCATTAATAAAACAAAAGCTGGTAGCACAAGGATACCTTTGAGTGGTCTGGTAAGGGATTGGAACTAACATTCCTCCTGAAATAGGCTCTGAGTTTTAAACTCTGAGTCCTGGAGGAAAATGGAATATTTGGCACCAGTCATTTTGTTTCTTATAGTTTAAAATACAGATGATTAAGATCAATTTTTGGAATATAATGAAGGATTTATAGTTAGCAAGCTTTCATGACATTTTGTCTTCTCTGAGCTCCATGATATAGACATGCACGTATTTGCTCAGATGTATAGATAGGAAGTATTAGGAGTTTGCAATTCACATGGGAACTAAACATCATTCCTTTGAAATTTAGACTGTGGTGGCCATACAATCCTAGAAATGAGAGAAATTAAAACAAATTAATGAAATTTCCATGAATGATGAAAAGGATATTAAAATTAGTTTAATCCATCTTAATCAATATGAACTAAATAGACCAAAAATGATGCCTGGAATATTAATTTTGAGTCATTGTAGTCAGGTTTCTAATAAAATTAAGACTAAAATGTTAGTCTTAATGTTAGTCTTCTGCTGCTGGGAAGGTTACCAAGTCTCTGGGTTGTGAGTGACAAACTGTAAGACAGAGGTGACATTGGTGTTTTGGCAGTAAGAATTCATATTTTAGGTATTTTTTATGAATGAATTGCAGAATGGTATATACCTCAGTAAAAGTCAACATCAAATGTAGTATCGCATTGAGAAATGACACAACGGGCTACTGTAAGACTAGTAACTACCCTATAAAGAGGTGTAAAGGATGAGAGGGAACACCTATTACATTTGAAAATCATGATGGCAGGATTAGAATCAACACGTCTTGGTTTCCCCTAATGGGCCAATCAGAGATCCCGTCAGAGTAATAAAGTTTGTAGAACCAGAGATTCTACTCTAACCCTACCCATTTCTTCCAGGCTGCTGTCACGCTTCTAGTTCCTGGGTCAAAAGGTCCAACATACAATGATTGAGTAAATAACCACACTGCTTTCCTTATAGCCTATCGCAGCTTGCATTTTCTTTGAAGTTTGCAAATGTGTGTGTGTATACTTAAATTAAATATGAAAGATATACTGAGATCTCTAACCAATTAAGTAAAATCAATTTTAAAAAACATAAGTAGTCTGCTTCCAAGTATTGATAGGGGAAGGGCACATGAATAGGTGGTATTATAAAGGGCAGAGGCCATGGAGCAGGCTCAAAAGTAAAAGCTCTTAGTGCCCATAATAATATGAACACTAACTTCCAAATTTCCTTCCAGTTAACCTTGAAAATGAGTTTATTGAAAAGAATGAAAAGGTAGGGTATAATGGTAGGTAGGTCACTGTCATACGTGTTTACCTATTCAGATCATTTTAACTGCTCCTCAGGGGACTGACTAATCAAAACAGATGCTGCCACTGTGCCAAACCGGTGTGCCCTGGCCAAAACAGCCACGCATCTGGGATGATCCTTGGTAGTCTCTTGATCAATAGATAGACTACTCATATAAAATGCGTTTTCATCTTCTATTGGTCATGGATAAAAAGGTCATCTTGTTCCCCAGAGCTCTTCCCCCTGCCAGATGAATAAGAAATAGATGTCATGAATAATCAAGAATGAAAGCACTTAGGAACATAACTGTATATTATTAGTCACTCATTCATTATGTATGAACTAAAAATGCATTATCAAAATAACAAAAATTAAAATAGTAGAGCCCAGCAATGGGAAATTTGAATGAGAAACTGAAATGTCATTTATCAAATGTGTGATAGCAAAATCCATCTAATGGAATTATTTATTTTGGTAGACAATTGTGACAGTCTGAAAAGATGTATTTTTTTTTCTTTCAAAGTAAAATTTAAAAATTTTCCAAGCCCAGCCAAGTAACCTACCTTTGGTGAGACAGGTGTGAGGATGTTATTGTCTTGATATGTGCATTAAGGTCCATGGTAGGTTGAAGAGACTCCTAGGTTCTCCTTGTAATCACAGGGACTGCTCATTCCGGCAGCTGCTACCCAAACAAAGGAGGCTGCAAGGCAATTGCTCGTTATAGCAGCCTGAATCCTCTGTATGCTTCTCACCATATTCCACAGAGCATGTAATGCCAATTCTTTTTTAAAATATTTTATTTATCTTTTTGGAGAGAGGGAAAGGGAAGGGGAAAGAGTGGGAGAGAAACATCAATGTGTGGTTGCCTTTCACTAGCCCCCTACTGGGGACCTGGCCAACAACCCAGGCATATGCCCTGACTGGGAATCGAACCGGCGACCCTTTGCTTCACAGGCCCGTGCTCAGTCCACTGAGCTACACCAGCCAGGGCATGTAATGCCAATTCTTAATGAGAGTGATAGAAAAGGAAGAAATAAAATGTCATTATACATTGGGCTTTGGTGTCTTCAATTTTCTGACCATTTATCATAGTTTTGTTCTCAAGAACTGAGTCCTCAAGAACTTAGCTTGCTTAACTGGGGGTGACTTGCTTGACAAAAATGTGCTCTATCTTCCAAAGGCCTGCCTTTAAGCTTGCTCTCAGATACATGATGCCTGGGGTTGGGAGCCTAAACGAAGAACCAAAATTTTGTCTTGGCTTGGTATTTGACTTACTGCTTTGTATAGCCCATCTGATACCCACAGTTAAGTCTTAGCAGGCCTGCACTTTACTGCCTTAATCTTCCCCCTTTTCTTAAATGGAGAATTGAAAGCTCAACCAGTGCAATTACCACCTTGGCCCATGTTGTATGTGTGAGTGTTTTTGTGTTGGAGAATGTTTGTCTTAGGCTAGTTTTTATAGGAATTATAAATCATGACTGCAGTTGTAAATTAGCAAAAATAATTCGGTAGTGAAAAGACAGAATTTGTACACTATGTGCCACATTCATGCTGGCTTGCAAAAAACAGTGTGTTCATTCAGGTGACCATGCTGGGTGGCATTTGAGATTATGTCCCCCTTGCTTTATACAGTTTTGTTTCTAATGCTGGTTTCCAACCAAAATTCATCTTTTCTTTCTCTTTTTTTTTTCCCTGTAGGCACTTTCTTCTGTCCCTAGAATTTGTCATCTGAGTTGTAATGCTGTTATTTGTTTACATGCCATTCTCAGCCTGAAATGGTGGCCCTGTTCTGGCAGTGCTACAGATCACAGAGAAGGCGGCAGCAAACTTTACACTGAATAATTTTGTATAAAACAGCCCATTGAAAATAGATTCCTCACAATTAAAAAATTTACATACCAAACAGGAGCCCATTTAAAATCCATGTTCAGTAATAAAACATTCCTCTTTTTTATTCATGAATATTTATATATTCTTTCTCTGCACCAGACCCTGTATGTATTCTATAGGAGAGGGGAAAGTACAAAATGGATTAGTTTTTTCAAATGCTAATACATACAACAAATAATAAACTGTAGAAAAGCAAAAGAATGCTAGAAATATTGTAGTAGGTTAAGGTCAAGGTAAGATTAATTTTGTTGATGATGTGTAACGTCGAGACAGGTTTCACAGAGGGGCTGATATTTAAATTGGGTGCTGAGATAAATCAGAAGGATGAAAAAGACTTTGCCAAATAAACAAGAGAATAAGGCAATTTCATGGTTAGAAATGGACATACACAGAAGTCCAAGAGACTGAATGCATAATACAGTGTATGAGGTTCAATAAAAGCTCATGGAGGGGTTTTCTGAATGAGGAGGGGACAATGTAAAGTTGGGAAGTAGGCATTTTATTCTGTAAGTTGTAATGCTTTTGTAATGAAATAAGTGATGAGGCATCACTCGCTAGTCTAGAATGAACCAAGTTGGAAAATCAAATGATAAAGTCACTGGGAGCAGAAAGGAGGAAGCAGAGGGGAGAGGCTATGCGAGGGAAGTGGAATGGGGCTGGAAAATATGGAGGCGTGAGAGAGCTCAGTGGTAGAGCTGACAGACTAGAATATTTTTGAATTTAGGTGTTTAAAATGCAGTCAAAGACAGTTTAGCAATTTCCTCCCTGAATACCTGGGCAGGATTATCTCATAACTGAAGGGAGCTGGGGAACTCTTCTCCTCCCTCTTTCAGGAGGTGAGGTTGTGTGAGTGGGTAGTGAAGAGTTTAGCTCAGAAGTTACACGTGCCTAGGGGGCACTGTAATGGAAATGTGTGATTTCTTCTAGTCAGGCAAATCTTATTTCCTCACTCATTTCCTATTCTTGAGACATGTCTCTTCTTACTTCATATGGCTTTGAGTCAGCCATCATTTGTACAATAGATACTTCCTGCGGCCAGGATGGACTGGTCCAGAATATTATTTTCCTGGAATGAGCTACTAAGAATCCTTGAATATGAGGTGTGAATAACTGCTAAATATAACTGCTAAATATAAGAGGTCAAACAGGATGAGGGTTAATAAGAAGCAATTGAATTATGAATACAAATGATTATTGTTCACTTTTGTTAGATGTGAACAACTTTGTAAGAGTGAAAAAGATGTTGCCTAAAAACAGATAAATAATGAATGAGAGAAGACTGCTCTCATGACCTGTGCAAGGGAATGGAAAAGAAAGAGTCAGGAGTTGGAAGAAGCAATTGTGTTCAATTTGACCAAAGTTTTAATTTCTAGTATATGCTACATAGGAAACTAAGCTAAATGCTAGGATAGGTATAGTTTCTGCCTGCAACAATTTAGTGGGGAAAACACAATCTAAAGGAAAGGGTAAGAGAGATGGGCTGGAGAAAAACACCTTTAACTCAACAGTTGTGTGGTCATGTTGTATCTGATGTCCATAAAACATTGATTGTTATGAATTTCCCTGCATGCACATGTGTACAAGCACACACACATGGAAACAGAGAGTCTAAGTTTAATCAACTAGTTTGTTTAAGAGCAATTAACACTGGGGAGTGGTTCTAATCTACTACACAAGAATCTGAGAGCACTGTTCACACGTCTATTGTTAAGAGTAAATAGTTTCTCTTACATAACAATTGAACCACATATGTAAAGAGTAACCTTAAACATGTCCTTCTGAGACAAAGTGTGGCACCTATGTTCGACAAAAGAGAAAGCAACACACAGTTGAATTACTCCAGTAATGAATTATTCCAGCAACACACTGTTGAATTACTCCAACAGTTTTTGTCTGGCAAAAAATATATAGAAAAATATTTACAAAGGTATGTTTTCTCCATTTAATGGTAATTATTTTCAAAGAGTACTAAAAAATCTTTCCACAAATGGAAGATGTTAGTTAGCATTTTTAAGGACACACCCCTAAGAATCTAGTTTTTCCAACAAAGGGTGCCAAGACTAAAATTCTTTTGATGGGCGTCTCCTGTTTATGAGTTACCCATATTCTATTCACAGATATTGAAAAATAGCTCCTTACTGTCTTCAATTTTATAATCTGGTCAGGATTTTTAACCTTAGTAACTTCCAATACTCTTTCCCAAGAGTGTTGTTCCAAATCTGCCAGTCATGTGATAGTAATCAACCTTGACACATTCTTACTTATATTTTTGTAAGATTATTGTATATTATATATTTATTTTTTATTATATCACTGTGTGGTAGAGAAAGAAGGTCCAATTGATGAAAACTAAGGCATGCAACAGATGAAAATGCTGGAATAACAATACCACTTTAAATTAATTTGGCCTACTCATCAAGCCTATATATTTTAGACAGAGAAACCATAACAAGAAATATAGCTTATTAGAAAACTGAAGTTAGTGTAAAATGATTGTTACATAAAAAGTGCATTTTATTCTTTTTGAATGGACGGGTCTTTGATCAGATCAACCCACTGGTTGTAGCATAATGCTTATGAGTCTGTTTTTCTGCTTGTTTTCATTCAGATTTAAAAGCAGAATTACCAAAAATATCTCAAATTTAACTCCTGATTATACCTATCTCAAATCTTTTCCTTTTTCATAGTCCTTACTTAATTTAATAAGTTTACTACCAAACCATTCAGTCATTGTAGTCACAGAGTGAGGTGCAATCCTTAATTCATTTTTTTTGGTCTCAAAGCCAGTTATAAAATATGTCACCCCTGCTGGTGTGGCTCAGTGGATTGAGCCCTGGCCTGGGTACTGAAAGGTCACCCATTTGATTCTCAGTCAGGGCACGTGCTTGGGGTACAGGTCCTGAGTAGGGGGCACATGAGAGGCAACCATGTATCTCTCACACATTGATGTTTCTCTCCTCTCTGTCTTATAAATGTAAAATAAGTATAATCTTTTTAAAAATAAAAGAAGAATGTCATATTCCTATAGTTCTTATCTCCAAAGGTACCCTAAATATACCTCCTTTGCTCCAACTCTGCTGATACCACCCTTACTCAAGCCACCTCTTTTCTCATATTCCTGCATCAGCTCTAATATGTGCTGCTTCCACTAAAGTTCACAAACCGTTCTCCATGCTGCAGAGACCTTATAACATGTGACACAGGGCACGTGACTCTCCCGAGGAAACCTTTTAGAGCTCCAAGAATAAAACCCAAGCTCCCCATAAGTGCTTCCACACTTGCACTTCTCTCTGCTCAGAATAGTCTTGCATGTAACACTCTTGCAAAATTTGATCATGGCTAACATAAAGAATTTAGGTCAAATAAAAAATGCATATATGCCTTTTAGTCTATGTCATCTGATCCAAAAATTCATTGAAAAGTGTGAATGCACAGTAATGCTGGTTGTTTGGTTATGAGTAATTAAAGGGAAAATAGAATTGTAAGGACAATATACTGTTCCAGTTACTGCAGCTGCATAACACACAATCCCAAATTTAGTGACATCAAACAAAAATCGCACTCATGGTTTCTGCGGCTCAGAAGTTTTCAAAGGGTTCAGTGGGAATGACTTGACTTTGCTCCATGTCTGCGTTCTCAACTAGGAAGCCTCCAAGGCTGGGTGGGAGTGACTTGAGAGTGGTAGATGAGAACTGTCCGAAGGCTCATTTGCTCACATAACTGGTGTGTGGATGCGAGCTGTCAGCTGAAACCTCAGCTGGACCTTATGTGTGGCTGTTTGACCTTCCTCACATTAGGCTAACTTCATTCTAAGAGTGACCATCCTGAAAGAAGTCGACAAAAAGTATATGGCCTTTTAAATCTAGCCTCAGAAGTCACACTGATTCCACCGTACTCACAAGCCTGCCCCTATTCGAGGGAAATAAACAGAGTCCCCACCTATGACTAACAGGAGTGTCAAAGCCCCTTGGTAAGAAGAGCATGCAGTATGGGAGATATTGTTGCCATCATCTTCCACACATCTCACCTTGAACTACAGTGGCACAAAGAGCAGAGGAGGAGCTGGCTACAAAACAACCACATGCCAATGTCAAGGATGCAACACTAGGTAGAGTGGATCACTGGTCTCATCCAAGACACAAATATTTTGTGTCAGCTCATTTTAAAGTCACACCACTTCTTAGAAAAAAATTTTCATTTTAATGAAACAGGGTGATTTAATAAATCAAGGAGGTTTTTTAATTTAGTAAATCAATCAATTTTAATAATGTCATTTTGATAAATTATTAAATTTTCAATAATATAACTTAAGATATAATTTTTATGTTACATGCCAGATAATACTGTTGCATATACAATAAATAAGTAAAAGATTACAAATCCCTTATAAAAGATCAACAAAGATGGGAAATCCAAAGAAAGCTTTTTTAGCACTTTTTAAACTTGACAATGTCTTACTTCTCTAGGCTTTTGTACTTTGATTTTTAATCCCTGTAAGATAAATACTTTAATAACCAAGACACAAAAATAAGCCAAAGCATTTTCATCTATTATATTTCTTTTCAAATACATTGCCCATAGTGCTTGGAGACATTTCTCCCATTTTTTTAAAACATCTGCCTAAACATGAGGAACCTCGAATTTCATCCCTTCAGACTGTCCTAACTGAACTTGGTTGATGATTAGAAGTTGAAAATTGAATTGAATAATTTATAATGGAGAAATTATATCCTTCAAGAGTGATGAATTTGTTATATTTTATTTGAATCAGTCATTGGTTAAACACTAATCGATAAATAATGTATTAGGGTAATATATAATATTTAGGGGGGAAATGGAAGACTGTATTTATTGGCAAACTTGCACAGAATGAGTGTACACATATATACATGTTATACAAGTGGACACTATAAAAGGACACAGCTGAGGAATTATTTTATTAACATATTTGAGTTTGCAGAGCATGAAACATTACTGCTGTGACATGGAGGTGAGAAATCCAGGTTTATGTATGTAAAAATGTATCTTTCAAACAGTATTTTCTTTGACTGTCAGTGAGGTATTTACACTGCAATCTTGAAAATGTTGATAATTTGGTTCTTTCAAGTCAAAATTTAAAAAGTCAGCTTGAAATATGCAATCCAGAGTTTATGCCTGGCAATAGTTTTTTTTTTCTATAAAGAATTCTGCTTATTCTATTGGCTACTTAACAAAAGCATATTCATTCATTCATTAAGATCTAGCTCAAATATTTTCTTTTTGGGGTCCATAACTCTAAGCACTGTGACAGTACTCATCGTATTTCACTGTATTTACTGTATAACCCAATTTCCTCCTGCCTCACTAGCCATGGGCAAAAAAGAGCTGTGTGAATGATAATGACAAAATTCACTTTAGGTTTTGTCCCATCCTACTCGAGTCGTATCTCAGTGTCCTGGGAACTGCCTGTCACACATTCCCAGCAGTCCCCAGGATTGCTTCACACATGTGACACCCATAGTCTCCTGCCAGGTGGACACCAGCCACTGCTTTGTGCCCTGAGAATGTCAGCGCCTGATGAGCACCATGGTCTCTGCTACTGTTCCGATGCAGCTGCTCCAGACAGTACTGAGAAGCACCAGACTAAACCGTCGTGGTGCTGAGAGAGGGAAATGCTGCATGCTGCGCCGAAATGGAAAAAATTCTCATCCCCCCATCCTGTTTTTTACTTTGTCAGTAGAGATATAAACAGCTCTGCCTGTGTTTCCAGATCTCAATGATGTTTTGTAAAAACAACTCCTGTAGCTCCGCCACCCCCTGAGACTAGTTTCCATTCCATGAGGGTTATCTTCATTTTCTGGTCTTCCCAGTCACAGCATGTAACAAGCTCCACTCTCTTCCTGTTTGCCAAGCACCAAGACAAACATAGACCCTATACTGTTGCTCTTCATTGTCACCTTCCAACCATTCAACTCTCCAAACAGGACACAGTCACAGACATGGTCAGAATGAGTGAATCCCATCTGGGAAGAAGGTACAGTGCCCACAACACTTTCTTACACATTCCCAGCTTCAGAATATTGTAAACCCTTAAAGACATGACACAAGATTCTTTCTTCTCTGCCTTGAGTCAGAACTCAAAAATAAGTGTAAACCAATTCATAGCCCAATCAGTCCCTTAAACATAAAGACAAGCAAATCATATGGAATGTTAAGAACTGTGAAGATTTTTCTC
Organism: Sturnira hondurensis; assembly: GCF_014824575.4. Taxonomy (NCBI): domain Eukaryota; kingdom Metazoa; phylum Chordata; class Mammalia; order Chiroptera; family Phyllostomidae; genus Sturnira; species Sturnira hondurensis. The sequence goes on along the minus strand of NW_028076783.1, from coordinate 165,096 downwards.
TGCTTGCAAGCGAGCAATTTAACTTGCTACCGTGTTCTAGAGACTGGCAGAAGTCACAAGATTCCTGGGTCAGAAAAAAACAGTTCATTACTCTCAACTCAGAAGAATAAGGTTCATATTTATGTCACGTGGTTACTCAAGACAATACTCTAGACACTAGTCCAGACAATACCAAGAGCTACTAGATGGAGCCTCCATGGTGCCCAAGGGGAAATGTGTTGTCCCACAGCGGCGGTGTGTTGTGTCACATGTGAGACGCCCTAAGTTTGCGGAGCCCTAATGTTCTATAATGGGCCGCAGAGCAACCTGCCTGACTCTTGCCCAGAAGATGACGTTATCTGTATTATACTGCAGAGTGAAAAAACTTGCACTCTGTTCTGGAGGAAGAATCTTTTTTCAACTTCTGCAAATGTCCTTGGAAAGATAATCTTGTCAAGGCTCAGCAAAGGCCATCGTTGTTTTTATTCACAAGGTCTGAAAAAACTCAGTTGAATAGTCAGAACTGTCTACCAACTGTACCACAAGTTAAAGTGACCTCCTCGTGTCCCCAGAGTTAGTAAATTCCAAGGCCAGACCCAGGTCACTTGGCAACAATCCAATAATTTCTTCAAGTGAAACAGCAACACTAAAGCAATAGTACAATGTTTGTTCAGTTTCATTGATTAACACAGTTAAAGGCAAGTAAGGGCTTTCCAAAATGTATTTTAAAAGCTCTAATACTATCCTGGTTATCCACATTCTGTAAAGAGCATTATAATAGTAATTGTATAAATTACAAGCTCCTTTTCAAACTCCTATAGAATTGATACACTGACAAAATTTAAAATGAACAAGTAAACAAAGAAAAGGCCAAGCAGTTAGCAGCAGAGACAAACATAGCGTCACTGTCACAGATGCTGTGACAACGAAATGCTCAGGCTCTCGGACTCCATCTTGTTCAAGCCTGTTCTGTAACCTGAGCTTCAGGCCAATAGCTTCTGCTTAGTGTTGCATTTAGACATGCACGTCATTGCAGGAATTCTGCTTGCAGCCTGAGGAGATAAAGGAAGTATGCATCGGCTATCAGAGATCCGCAGGAACTTGTGAACAACTCCTAACAACTAGCACAGTCTTCCTCGGACCCCTGCTGGCGCCCAGATGTCTGTGGTCACCAATCACCTCTTGCCCCTCGTATTCCCCCCTCCCCTTGACATAAAAGGAGACTGAACTCTCTACTTGCTTAAGATGATTTTGAGGAACCACTAGGTTTTCCATCTTCTCCAATAGAGCCTTCTGGATCAATAAAACTCATCTTACTACAAACTGAGATTTTGAGTTTTGGCCTTTTAAAGCACTGGGCACACAAACTTTAAATGGTCACTGTATATCTAGGACATAAACAACATCGGCCTTTAAATAATTCTCAAATAAGTATCTACTAGAATTTATTGACTTTAATCAGAGATTTTCACATTTAAAGCATGATATTTCCAAGTCTTGGGGACTGAGAGTCACAGCTCTATTTTTTTGAAGCCATATTTTAGAAAGAAATTGTCAGGATGAAACACAAAGTCTTTAATTGAGGAGGTCATATTTTATGAAATAATGTCTGAAAAACATGCACCAGAGTTAGACAGCTCATGTTACTGTGAATACACTCTCTTCAGGGTTGCCGTCCAGACTGCTATTGGGTGTAGCCTCTGTATTTTATTGTATGATGATGAAATATTGACATGGTCATAAGCGTTCTCACTGTTAACTCATTATCTCTCAAGTTAAGGAAACTGTTTCAGCCTACAGCTCTAGGCTCTTCCTTAAACTATGATGTTCCCGGGACTTTCCAGAGTCATTTTATGTATGAAATGTGAACAATAAATGAGAAAGTAAGTACAAGTTATTAAATAACCACAGATGTATTTTTTTAAAAAACCCTCTGGACTGAGGGGAAAAATTGGGGGTTAAATCCCAGTTCCCAAAGCGTGATGATAAACAGATGAATAAAAGAATAAAATGAGCACCTAGCCACTTTGCTTATGTAAATTTTCCTTCATTTTAACCAAAGACTTGACAAATGTTAAAGATTAAGGGTCGATGACACATTAAATGCCACCAGGGATACAATCGACAAGTTCTGGGGAGCAGGATGCCCCACAGAATTACAACAATTTAAGTTTTATCAACAAATAATTTGCAAGAGAGAAACAAGAGAGATAGAAGTAAGGAGAGAGAGAATAGGGATTAAAAGAGAGATTTTAAAAGATTGATAAGACATTACTTGCATTGTATGAGCCTTATTTGGATCTCAAAATCTTAAACTAAAACTTAAAAATCTTAATGTGTTAATTTGGAAGCTGGCTAAAATTAACAAGTTATTGTCATTTTTGTATAATTATGGAATTGTGCTGCGGTTTAAAAGGATCCTTAATTTTTTTAGAGGTACAGACTGAAACGTTTACAGATAAATCATGTGTTACCTAGGATTTGCTTCAAAATGAGGTACCTACCACCCACTGCCAAATTTATTTTAAATTTCTTCCCTTCCTTTGAATCCATTGACTTTGAGAGGCAGTGGAGGAGGGAACCCAGGCCCTTTCATATTCATGAAAAACTACCCTTGGCTGAAATCTTACTTTCTCCTATATTCACCTTGATAATACAGATGAAACAAAAGTCATTAGTAACAGAAACATACCAAACTCTAAGCCAAGGGCATTTAAGTGCAGCTTTTCTGTATTGTGTAAAAAATTATCAGCACTGAATGGATATTAAACTAAGTCAAATAAGACAATTTTGTTATTGAAATATTGTAGGATTTACTGAGTGGCTAACAGTTTCCCTCAGATTTTTGTTGCATTAAATCAATGTGATTCAAGGGTATAACAAAAACATCACTGTCTTTTCTGAACATTTCAAAAGGTTATGCTAACAGGACCAACCTAGTACAGTAAATAGAGCAACCAAGAATCTGCAAAGGAGGAGTTAAGAGATCTCTTTCTGTGTAGAGTCCTGCAAAGAGTATCAGAGCTAGCAGACCAAAATACAGGCGTGATGCCAAGTTCACTTTTGTCAACACTAGTCCGGTGTCATCTTTGAGTAGCGGTTACTAACATTTGGTGGTAATGTTTGGAGCAACATTTGGTTGTTGCTCCTTAAGGAACAGTGTAACAATTTTTTGAAATACTTTGAGTGAGAAGAGTTGTTCTCTGAGATGGTATGAACTCCCATGACAGCATATCAAAACTCCACAGCCTGTTCAGGTCTCTCAGTGCTCTAGGCAACAGGTATGTTATTCAAACTAACCTTGACATGTAACAGGATAACGCTTCTTCTTACTGAGCTTCTGCTTACCCTGGAGAAATCAGAAGTGATTGTTCTCCTTAAATGGCGGATTTTCTCTTGTAAATCAGCCAGGAGAAAACAATCACTCATTTTGATTGCTTTTGTTGGTGATGTGAGCATGGAAACCTATCTGGAGTGAACGTAGAGGGGTAAAAAGTAAACTGACATTGTGTATGAATTACTAAGTATCTCCTAGTGTTTGAAGTTAATTTGGGGGCCTGATTATAACAGCAGCAAATGAGGGTCCTGTGCTGAGTGTACACAAAAGATCAAATGGCACATGCACGTGTGACACAGAACTTGCTGTCTGAAGGGGAACACTGTTGAGAATGGGACGGGAGGTCATTCACAATCACACTGTGACTGTCCCGGACCGACCCTGATATGTGGTCACCTTTATGTATGCAATTATTCTAAATGCATCTACCAAATGTTGAGAGAAATATATTGTGCTGAATCTTACCCATCTTTGTGGATATGGGTTGGTAAAATAAAATGAAAATAAAAAGCCCTTTAAGTCAATAGCTTATTTCATTTGATTTGACCGAAGTGCATTTTTATTCTGAGTGTTGTAATTTAGGGAACAACAAAATTAAAATTTTGATACATCATACCTAATAAAATCTCATTAATAGAAATGATTTCCCGAGGTAATAAGAGATTAGTCAGATAGGCTAAAAAATGAGGTTACCCGACCACAATTACGTTACTCCTTAAATTGATTTCTCCCATCTTTAATTGTTTCTGCATCTACCGAACAATTTAACGCTAGAGTTATCACTGTACAAGTTAATGATAGTGCTATCAAATCCAGCTTACTCATTTTACAGGCAGGTGCTTCACTTCACCCTCTCAGGATTGCAAAATCTAGCCTGCACTGGAAGCCAGGCAGTTCTCCATCACGGGAAGTGGCCTCACTTCAGCATTCTAACCTCAGATGCCAGAGTCTGCTGCTTACTGTACCCCAACTGTACCCCTACTGTACCCCCAAAGTGGGTCTTTATGTGCCCCGCTCAGTGTGTCATTAAGTTCCTGTAAAAATGAGAAGAATATATATATATNGATAGGCTAAAAAATGAGGTTACCCGACCACAATTACGTTACTCCTTAAATTGATTTCTCCCATCTTTAATTGTTTCTGCATCTACCGAACAATTTAACGCTAGAGTTATCACTGTACAAGTTAATGATAGTGCTATCAAATCCAGCTTACTCATTTTACAGGCAGGTGCTTCACTTCACCCTCTCAGGATTGCAAAATCTAGCCTGCACTGGAAGCCAGGCAGTTCTCCATCACGGGAAGTGGCCTCACTTCAGCATTCTAACCTCAGATGCCAGAGTCTGCTGCTCACTGTACCCCAACTGTACCCCGACTGTACCCCCAAAGTGGGTCTTTATGTGCCCCGCTCAGCGTGTCATTAAGTTCCTGTAAAAAATGAGAAGAATATATATATATATATATATATATATATATATATATATATATATAATTCAGTGGGAAGATAAGTGAGAAGTTTAACAATGGGTGCTCCCAGAAAACAAATTAGGACCCCTCTAGTAGGCATGTCTCGTGGTAGACATTTTAGGAACTCCCTAATACCAGGTTTTCCTCTTTTCCTGAATATATAGAAAGCTTTACTTTCTAGCCCCTGTGAGTCAGGCAGCATCATGGGAACAGTTTCAGTTCAGGGGTTGCAACAAAAGTGAAATATGTCACTTTGAGGATGGAGCCTGGTAATTGCAATATGAGACCCTCTACTCCCTCCTTTCTCCAGCTACAGTCATCATGAGAAGGCCTCAGGTCTGGAGAGTGGAGACAGAAGATGGAAGTGGCCTGGAATGTGGAGTTGCCATTTGAAGGACAGTTGACCTGGACAGCTGCTTAGGCCTATGGGGTGATTTGTGGAAAAATAAGCCAATGTGTCAAGACAGTTCAGGCACTGAGCTTCGAGGGATTTGTATCTCCCCTGCTTAAAGTAGCCCTCTGTGCCAAGAGCCTATCTGTGCTCCCAACCTTCCTCTGCCCCCGTGCTCCCAGGATTCTGCGTTTCTGTTCTTTCTTCACAGAAACCGATAACCTCTTCTATTCAACATTTTTCTCTCCTTGTATCTCCCTTAGTAATTCACATTTATCTTTTCTTTCTTGGGCAGGGAAATTCATCTCTATCCCAGCTAGTATCTCCAAATTTGCACACAAAAAATTATCACTTATAGAAACATTTATTTTTATTAGCTTGTAGAAACAAAAGGGACCTCCTCAAAGAGGACCTCCTCTCTCTCTCTCTCTCTCTCTCTCTCTCTTTCCCTCTTCACATACATACATGTATAAGCAATATAGCATTCTCTAATTATTGTATAGAACATTTTATGATTATCTTTACTGAATCTGATTGCAAGTCTCTTGAGAATGAAAGCTCTCACTCAAGTGAGGATCGGAGCAAACGCTATGAATCTCTTGAAATGATAGACATTATTTTGTGCCATATGTGCATTTCCAGTTTTCAGAAGATTTTCAAGTGAGTCTTTCAGATAAAAAAATTAGGAACCACCGGTGTAGAAGCAGCATAAAGTTGAAAGAAGGAAGAATTTACGATGGTCCTGATTCTTGTCTTAGCACGTGCTAAATGTGAAATTGGTCCTTATCCCTGCCCCAGCTGTAGCATGACCAGAAGAAACGTCCTCACTCTAGCTAATTAATTCACAAGAGTCTAAGGTGTATAAACCAGCATACAATCAATTCACTTAATCAGAACCATGTTAGGTAGATAGCATAATTTCAGGGGCATTATTCTACTTATTATTCTCTCCATCTAAACACATTTCTTTTTCTTTTCTGATGAACCTTTCTGTTTCTGTCTGATGAATCAGTCTTCACAGGAGCCTGTGCTGTCAGATGGACTTGAGGTCAGGTGGCCCGGAAGCTACCTTCTTCCTTGGACCATGTTTGAACAGGGACAGCCAACAACATCTCTCTGTTCTTCCATTCTTCTCCACTTTCACTTTTCTCCTTCTTCTCTATTTCTCAGGCTGGCCACCATTCATCCTGGGGGAATTAGTGCACAGTGTACAGGCAGATTTGAAACGTCTGGGTTCCATGTTATTATTTTAGGATCATCTCTGCTCTGATCTCACAGCCTGAATCACAGGCTATAGCACCCCCCCTCATACATTTTGTCGGCACTCACAAAGCTATGTGTTGTAGGGAGAACCGAGAGAAATGGCGAGGAGAAGCCACCAGGTCCGAGATGGCTACCAAGTACCTTGGAACCAAGAAAATTACTTCTTTTCTTTTATGGAACTTATCCAACTTGGCTTTCCCCCATTTTTACTTGGAAATTATCTTCTTTGGTATTGACCTTTGACAGCAAATGACCTTGGACATACATGAGTAGCTTCATCTATTGCTCTTTTTAAACAATGGTCACCTAATTTTGGTAAATATACTGAAAATTTCATGTGTTTTTATATGAAATTGAGATTGCATAAAGTTTATGACTATCTTTAATATGAGCCAATATTGAGGTTTTCATCATTGTCATAATTCAAGATATTCTGCTTTTCATAGAACTTTGAGCAAGAACATTTCTTCTAAGCCTTATATGTCTCATCTATAAAGTGAAGAAATACTACCAATAATTTCTAAGGTCGATGATGGTGCTAACTAGTTGGCTTCAGAACTTCTACCTTCTCTTCCCAAATCCTTGTGAGACAAGAGATTAGAGCACCTATTACATTAGATTAGACTAGAGTAAGTATTAATTTTATTTCTCTAAATTTATTACTAGAATTCTTAATCAGCTAAATAAACCATTTTTCACTTAGCATAGAGTTAATCTTCATTTATCAGTATTTCTACCTATTCATTCAACACATATTATGAAAAAGTAAAACCCTTTTTCTTTATATTTAAATTTCTAGATTTTAAATTCTTTATAATTTGGACATTTGCTTTGATAATGGGAGAAAGTGAAGGCTGAGACATTTTCCTGATGCTCTGAGCTTTATGATTCCAGTGTAGTGTTTCCATGAAGACAGTTCAAAACTAAGAACAACGGGCTTTGGACGCCAGGATACAAATATTGCTACAGCACAGCACCATCCCAATGGCACCTATACCAAAAGGGTGAGATGCAGAAGAGAGATGGAGAAAGTCTGGGGCTCAGCTGAGCTGCAGAGGGCATAATTGTCCTTTCCTTTCTCCTTTCCAGTAATGGGTACATTGTTACTGTCTTCTATAGTTGTAGTGCGGGATGTGTTCCACCACTGGAACTATCGACTGCCTCATCAGAGAGCAGCTTACCCCAGACCAGGTGCTCATAATGATGCTAGGGTCACAGAGAAGAAGGCAGGAAAAAGCAGCAGAACTCCTGGCGTCAATCTGCTGGTCCATGGATTGAAGTCACCTGAATCTATGAGATTATGTGGGTGCAGAGTGTCCAAGGCACCTGGGGCTTCAAGCATCTTGCAGGAACCCCAAGAGAGCTGCCCATAGGAACGGTGAGAACAACCCAACCCCAGAAACTGTGGGGTGGACAGTCCACTGAGGAGTGAGGGAGAGGAAGAGGGTGTAGTGTCAAACACATCAGGGAGAGCATTAGTGGGAACCCCCCAGTCAGAAAATGAGTCGGGCTCATAAAAGGACTAGTGTCTGGGTATTGGCCGCACTGCAGCCTCCCAGGTCCTCTGCAGGGATTAGGACTGTAGAGAAACTCCCAGTCCTGACAGGGCTGTGCTGGACACAAGGAAAACACACTCCTTCCTTTTCACCTCCACCTTACCACAAGCGTAGGTGCAGGGACGGAGAGCATTACATTTTAATACACGTGATGAAGTACACAAAAGGAGATTTAGATTTTAATAATCCATAGGGTCTTGAAGTCGCTGGACTGGGGTGAAGGTGTCAGAGCAACCTGAAAATCTGCTAGCTGGCAAAGTTGGTTTTCCTCTCTACCCAACCCCGTTCCACGTAGCCCTTGGGGAAGCAAGCTCAACAAAACAGTGATGTTAGTGAACTGAGACAGAGTTGAGATTCTTCAAACCTGAAATGATTTTCATACTTTCACTTTCTTTACATTCAATGTTTTACGTAGTGTTAACTTTAATATCCAGTATACCAAGCATTGCTTTATGTAGTGCATATTTTCTTAAAGAGCTACGTTTAAAAAATATCTTTGGATTAAAAGAAAGTGTGAACAAAGTATGTTATAGACTCAGGAACTCTTTTCAAATTCAATGCAACACCTTGCTGGGCAGCTGAGGTCTTCCGAAGTTCACCAAGCCCCCGCCCCAATGGATAAGTCAAGTAGGCTGTGTGTGTAGCGTAGCTGCAAAGAGGAAGTTTTCAGGAGCCGGACTGCCTGAGTTCAGGCTGGCTCAGTGGCTTCCTAGCTTTGGGAACTTGGTCAAGCAACTTATCCCATCTGTGTGTCAATTTCTTCATTTATAAACTAAAAACAAGAATGACAACTGCCTCAGAGGATTGTTATGATGATTCAGTGAGTTAACATATGCCAAGTCCCGAAGTACAGCAACTGGCACCTAGCAATGTTAGCTGTTATTGTTATTATTACAATTACGGTACTTATTACTATTACCATCACTGGTACTATTGTCCTACATATACTTTAGTGACGTGGGGACCTGATTAACACAACGTTCATCCTTCCAATTTCAGCTCTGCCATCTAATTCTCTGTAGTGTGGGAAAACCAGTTCTCCAGGATTCAGCCTCTCTGTTTATTAAATGAGGAGCAATCACCTGCTTAACACTGTCCCTGGGCTGCGGAGGTGTCCCGCTAACCGCTCTGCAAACGTTAGCTGCTAACTGGAGAGCTGTGAGACGCAGAAAGTCCCTGAAATGCACCATTTATTTCTACCTCTGCGTTCTTTCATTTCTTTGGCCACAATGGATTCGTATTTCTGGTGGTGTTGAATCATTAAAATTGAAGTTCATTGTCATAGTTAAATTAATTGGGCTTTTACTTTGTTTCTATGGCAAATTTTCTTTTTGTAATTTCATATTTTTACAGCTTTCCACTTGCCTAATTGTTCTATTTTTTTTCCAGTGTGACAGTTAATTTAATGTGTCAACTGGACTGAATCACAGGATGCTCGGATAGCTGGTTAAATATTATTTCTGAGTGTGTCTGTGAAGGCGTCTCAGGAAGAGATTAGCATTTGAATCAGTAGACTGAGTAAGGCATATTCACAGCCCCACTGTGAGGGCCTGAGTAGAAGGAAAAGTTGGAAGGAGGGAGGATTTGCCCTCTGCCTCTCCCTCCTCCAGCCGACCCCCACCCCTCTCTGCCTGACAGCTGTGTTGCTCCATCAGGAGCTTGGTGCTCCTGGTTCTTTGGGCATCAGGTGTGCACTGGAATCTGGATCACCAGCCCTTCAGCTCCCAGGCCTTCAAACTCCACATTGCCTTTCCTGAGTCTCCAGCTTGGAGGTGGCAGATCATGGAACTTCTCAGTTTCCATAATTGCTTGAGCCAATACCCTATTTATATACATATCCTATTGGTTCCGTTTTTCTGGAGAAGATGCACTGTTCTAGAGAAATAATAATAATAACAACTGCTGACATTTGCATAACACATCTTCCAACACTTTTCTGTATACTTTAGGTATATTGATTTACCTAATCTTCCAACAGCCCTATGAGGTAGGTAATGTTCTGTTTCTGCCATTTTGTAGACGAGGGAATCCAAGCCCAAGGAGGGGTGATGTTGAACTGCACTGTCCAATGAGCAAGTAGTAACTAGTCTGAATTGGTGTGAGCTATAAATACAAAATACACACTAGATTTAGAAGATGACCCAGAAAAAAGAATGTGAAATATTTTATTAACAATATTTTATAATGATTGCATGCTAAAATAATAGTTTGGCTATATTGGTTTCCATAAAATATATTTTAAAACATTACATCTCTTTCTCTCTTTTTTTAACGAGGCTAGTAGAAAATTTTAAATTATACTTGTGACACATCTTATTTCCATTAGACAACGCTTATGTAGAATTTTAATATAGGTAGTTTAGCACAACCTTACTCTGCAATTTGCCCAATGGTAAGACTCAGAGACTCTCATCAGAAAACATGACCCGCTGTGGCTCAGGGAGTGTGGCTTGGCCATGGGTGAGGGGCCAGCAGCTATCGGAGGCTGTTGAAGCAGCGAACCCTGTCTGCTGCCCTCTGTCCTGGACGTTCACCACTGTGACAGGGCGTGTAGTTTTCTTGAATTCTTTATTACTGACAAATGATGAAGAGTTTGTCTGATTTCAATACAAAAATTCTTCATTCGGGCTATGGAACAACATTGTACATTCTTCTCGGAAATTAGCTTCTTGTCTACAAAAGGAAGAAGGGGACTTTTAAGATTCAGGGTTAAAATGATGCAATTGTTTGCTGATAAATGCAGAAAGGTTACAAAATTAAAACAGGTGAAATGTTTTAAATTAAAACAGGTGAAATGTTTTAAATTCCAGGGCAGGGGGAAGCCATTTAGTTTCCAAAGGTGTGTATAAGCACAATGAGCCAAACATTTTATGCTGCTTAAGTTCATGAACTTTGGCAACCAAACTGGTAGCTTTCTTTGTTTTCCACTAATGAAAGCACGCTCAGAGAGGTTTAGCAGTATACCATGTCCCCATTTTATTGCTAAAATTATCAAATTACATAAAAAGATAATGAAAGGATTTGTTTTATGCCTTTAAATAAGTCACCTCCCCCCAAACCAATCAAATGTGCATAAATCAAGGGTTCCGAGTTAGCTGTACTTTTGAACAGCTAACTTTCTAAGTTAGCTGTACAGCTAACTTTCCGAGTTAGCTGTACTATGACTTTTGAACCCCACCCAGAGATGCAAAATAGCTGGACTGAGGCTTATTTTTCCTATTTGAAGTTCAAAGTTAATCTTATTTATTAAAAAAAATCACCTCAGCATTAGAAGCTGTTCTTCAAGAGTAAAATCACATGGACTGAAGATTTTAAAAATATGTCTAATATCACATAGAACAATAGAGATACAAATAACACTTCTAGAGGATGGTGAGTGAGAATAACTTTTAGCTACTCTTTGGAAAACAATGGTTTTGGTAAAGTTAATTCCTGATATAAAGCTTTATGTTGACCAAAATATCAACACATTTTTAATGTCTTTAGAGTTTAGAGCCACATTAACTGTTTTGAAAATTATTTATCACAATACACCTTGAAATATTTGGAGCATTTCGTCCAATAACCATTTAAGCATCCTCTGACAGGAGAGTAGGTATTAAAATAAAACCCCAGAAAAATAGATGTACTGGAGGCCAGTCTGCTTTGGATCCCCTGAACTTCAGGCTTTAGCTTTGTTCTAATTTTCACATATTTGTAATCAGTAAGCCCTTACCTTAATAATTGCAGCTCATTTCAATGTCAGCTCATTAACCGCTGAATGAGAAGAGCAAAGACAAATATGGCGCTTGGGTAAATTTTAAAACCTTGAACTAATTTTAAATATCAACCTGACATTTTGTACTTTAGGGTCTTGGCCTCGAACAGTTTAAACCAGATGGCAAAAAGGCCACAATAGATTACGATGGCTTTTTAGAGACTCTTAGGGAAGCACCCCAAATATAAGAGGACATAGTTACTTCACCAATTTATTATTATTCAAGTTCTCTTCAGTGGTACATTTAATCAAGTCATTTGGCATTCATTTTGTTGTTTGCTTAAAAGTACAGGACCAGTTTATTTGCAGAGTGTTTTTTGTTGTTGTTTATTTGTTTCCTTTATAAAAAGCAGCACATTTTCATTTTAAAAGGGATCCACCCTTCATTACAAGGGTTATATAAGATCAAGGAAAAATGTCTGTGGGATACTTTTGTTTGTAGAACATTACAAGGAAAACCAAGCCCTTTTTATCCATGAGGGCAGTCAGCAACGTAAGAGGGCAGAGCCCACCATTATTTATTAGATACATGTAATGCATCAATCACATTTTGACCTGAGTTTATATGTGGTTCCACTGATTCTCTTTCAAGCCTGTGTGATGAGTAGACATGGAACCTGAGGCCAGGAGATGTTTGCAAACTTCCCCATGGTCCTCACAATAATAGTGGCAGAGGTTTTGGCCTCAAAAAGAAATCAAGTTAATAAGTTTTAAATACCAGCTATTTTCAAATTATTCTATTTGTGAATTTTTTCTGTTACACACAAATGCAGCTAAAACATTCACAACTGCAAGAGACTACAAGCTGGGTAGGAACACAGCACAGTTTGTGAAAGAGAAATGGTCGTGGTTGCTACCAGACTAAAGGGGTTTGTATCCCTGAGCGCATCAGCGCGCAGTCAAAAGTGCATAAGAGTTTGGGGCTAAGGGCAAGGGTTTATTAGTTGAGGAAATGGTGTCAAGCCATGCACTAGCTTCAAGACCTTGGTCCATGATGTCTTCAAAGAGGTGGGTTATATCAGGGAAAAATTGTTAATCATGGTGGCCAAGGAAGTTGGTTGTGGGCTCCACTAGCTAGCTAGCTTGGGGCCAGAGTGTGAAGTAATGGATCATTATATTGGATCATGCCAGCCATGGCATTGTTCTGTCCAGTTTTCTGAGGATGTGTCCCATCGGGCTCATTTGCTTTCATGAGCCTGGGGATGAAACATAACTTAAATCAAGATGTTATTTTTAGGCCCTGGCTAGCTAGCTCAGTTGGTTAGAGCATCATCCTGACATGGCAAGGTTGTGGGTTCGATCCTTGGTCAGGGCAGATGCAAGAATCAATCAATGAATACATAAATAAGTGGAACAACAAAGCAGTGTCTTTCTGTTTGTCTGTCTCTCTCTCCCCCCATGTCCTCCTCCCTTTCTCCCTCTCCTCCCCATCTCCCTCTCCCTCCCCCCTTCTCTCCCTTTCTTCTTCTCTCTCTATCTCAAATCGATCAATAAATTTTTGAAAAAGATCTCACCTTTAACTTCCTTTTGTTGGTCAACAGACCCGAGGGTTTATTCTTTAAGTTAGTTTGATGCTGAGCAAAATCTGATGTCTTAAGGACTTAATGATTTAGGAAGGGAGTGGACGGACAGAAAGGAGGCAGGGTCAGTCAGGTTAAGGAAATGGAGTTTCTGTGTGGTTACAAGCACACGAAAAAGGAGCCACTATGAAGTGGGAAAGATCTAACCTGTGAAGAAACACAGACTGTTAGGAAGAATGATAGCGGCCCCACAGTTGTTACAGAGAGAATGCATTTGTGTTTGAAGATGGTCACAAATGGAACGGAAATGCTGAGAGAAAAGTGCAATACGTGTTTTGAGAATGAGTCTCCTTTTCCTTCTGTATGGACTTTGTCATGCCATCAGCATTATTTCTTTAAAAGGTCAAGTTAAATTTCTTTATGTGTGGTGGTCTGCCCTCTCCTGGACCAGAGTAATATACAAAATATCCATTTGACTTGTAAAAAGAAACTCAGCTCCAGATGAATAAAATATCTTCTAAAATAACTTAGTATTAAAATCTTAATATGTATTCATAAATATAATAACTTCCCCCAGATTCTAGTCCTTGTTCAAATATTTGAGCAGTTCTTAGGTGTGGTCTTTCCATTAATTTTCTTCTCATCTCCCTTTACCCTTTCTCTTTATTGCAAAAGAAACACAGCTTTCCACTTGACATTTTCTTTGATCTCTTTTTAAAAAGGATTTTAGAATTAACTCATAGGCAGTGAACAGAATTCTCCTCTTTTCCAACATATTTTTCCATTAGGATTTTCTTTATTATACACATCATATAAATTTGTTAAATAAAAAAATGTAAAGAATAGAAATAAAATTACTCAGCGTTATCATTGTAATATAGCCACAATGATATCACTATTTTTATTTGGAAGATTAATCATTTTTTAGTTTTATTCTTTATTGTACTTTTTCCCATTACCATGTAGCCCCCTTGAACCCCTGCTTCCAACCACCACACTGTTGTACTTGTATTTCTTCACAATGATATAATTACTACTATTATTTGGAAGACTAATCTTTAGACATCGGTGATGCTATATATGTGTACATCTAATATACTTACCTAAAAGGCTATTTTTAGTGTGATACAGAACACATACTTTTGGAAATCTTTTAAAAGAAGTGAGTACATAAAAATATTTGTGTTTGGCATTTAAAAAGGTTTACATTGCTGTGTCTCTTTTCCTCAGCTGAGCAGTGGTCTCCTTCGGGACAACCAACCTGACATTTCTGTTGTTAAGCAAACATCAAATACAAAAGTATAAATTCAATGTTCTGTAACAATCTTGTATATATTTTGACAATGAATTGTTTTCCCAAAGGGCAAAGGCAAACAATTTCTTCGATGTGTGATTAAACAGGAACCAAGCAAAATGAATCAAAGCCATGGAGGATATCAGAGTTTCAGCTACAACCATCAGTAAAGTAAGTGATGTTGTGCACGTGAAGTCATCGTACAGATATGACAAAGTATTTGAAATTAAACAGATGACACCAAGAAAATCTCATTATTTCAGCTTATTTGTGGTTCTCCTCTGACTCTTGTATCACTGTTCACAGGTTTGAGATATACAGAAAATATCTTCCAGGATGCCTTCTCTGCACGCGGGCTTTCTCTTTGGATGAGTTGGAGTGATCTATTTACTGATACAAAAGTTAGACCCCAAAATATGTTACTCAACTATCCTGAAAGTTTAGTTCTTCCAAGTGACTGGAATGAGTATTTGGGGAAGTTCAACAAAGAAGCTCTTCTCCACCGAATAAAGGCTTAGAAATCCAGGCTCTGTCAACTTAAAATACAGCTTCCAAGGGAACTCTGTTGTAGTCAGGCTTAAAAGGGTAAAAACGTGAACAAATTTTATAAGGGCCTGTGCCTGAAATCTTTTCCAGTCACACTCAATGGGGGGAATTCAGCCACCTGGCCATGCCTAGCTGTAAAATAGACCGAGGCATGTAGCCTGTCTGTGTTCTAGGAGAAAGGTGGTTATTGGTGCTCCTCCTCTATGGGAGTTGTCTCTGCTTTTCCACAGATGAAATGCCTTTCAAATTATATTAGCAGTATTTAGCTCCCTCTCCTCCCGTTGTGATCACTGATAAATAATAACTGACGTGTCACAATCTGGGCCACTTAGAACCAGGTTCTCCTTCCCAGATATTGGAAAGTGGGATTCAGAGATCCTTACTGTATGTGGCTGAAGCTCTAGCTATTAAACCCCTGAGATTCCAGGAGAGAGAGGGAATGGGAGGAGAATGAAGCAGCAGAATGTAAAAGGGACGCAAGATGGAGACTGGGTTTCTGCTGACATAATTGCTGATTTTGGTCCCTTCCAAAAGTCTGATTGGTTACTCTGACCAACTCATAGGATGAACTTACATCCCGTTCATTAATTTTCATTTTTCAAGTCGATTTACTTAAGTTGATGTCTATCAATTTAAACTAGATTTTTAACTAACAGAGAGTATGTCGGTGAAAACGTTTCTATTGGTTGGGAGTTAGACAAGATCGTTATTAATCCTGCTCTCACGTGCTTACGTAAAAGCCTGCCTTTCAGAAAATGATACCTGAATGCATTTTCTCCCATCTGCAAAATGTGAATAACAGTTCACATCTTCAGTGTCCTTACAGGTTAACAAATAAAACAGACTACAGTGCCAGGCGCACAGTGTAAGCTCAGTGACATAGTTCTCATGATGACAAAGAGGATGATAATAATGATGTTTACAGGTATCAAATGATACTGTTTTCTGCTTTATTTCTTCCCATGGAACCAGTGGCAAACATCTGTCCACAAGATTGTATTTTTTAAAGATTTTCAGGTGAAACTGAAACCAAGTGACGTGTGATGTCTAATTAAGGAACCTGAACCTTCGTGCCAACTTCTGTAAGCTGTCTATAGCTAAAGGTCATCTAAAGGCAACATAAAGTTGTAGAAAAGCTTATCCTACATCAAATAGTGATAATTACATAAGGGGAAAAGTATTTTATCATTTCCCCACGTATTTTTGGCCCAGAAGTTATCCATCATGGGCCTTGACCAGTAAGTAGTACTGACCATTGAACATAACATATAATGGCTTTGGACATAAAAGTGTAATTTAGGCAAAACACCAAAGAGCTTTATTGGGTAATAAAGTAGGAGAAAATGGAATCATTTTTAGAGATCATCTGGCTGGTGGACTGACTGTGCTGGGACCCAGGGGCAAAGGGTCTAGTAACCCGTTCGAACCCCGTACCAGGCCTGGAGCTTTTTCACTGTCCCTGCCTGAGAGGGACCTCTGGTGGCTGGAGAGCCATGGAGCCTGTCCAGTTGCTTGATGTGAACGAGCTTCTGTGGAAACAGGAAAAGTCCAGGAAATTTCAAATGAGCCCATGGTTATTATTTAGCCCACACAATGTATTCATCCAAGTTCTAGGTTTTATAGATTACAATTAAGTTTTTACAGTGATATATAGTCAATAAGGATGAAATTTTACATCTTATAGAAACATGTGGCTATATCTAAGCACTATATTCTGGTATTGCCATATCTTATGGTATAGCCATGGGAAAATACACATTTGTTTTCATGAATTTACTGCACAATCAGCTGTCATAAATGCCTTAATTTAAGGATAATTAGCTCTTTTTTTGTCATTTGAAACATGAGGAAGAACATTGTAAAATACCACAAAGCAAACAAACACAGTTGGTAGAGTAAATTAGCTTTGATTTACATGAGATTTTATATGCTTAGAGATTTTGGCTTCAAAAAAACTGAACTTTTTGAAACCTAAAACAATTTTAGTTCATCTGTGTTTGCTTAATAAGCAACTTTATTGCTATCAACCTCCCCAAGCATTTAAAAGATGGAGTTCTCATATCTCTTATGGTCATTATGCTTTCCAAAAGAAGAATTGATTTCTACTTGGTAGAGGTGTTGGTTATTTGCAAATTATGTTGTAATAACTTCATTTTGTCACAAATGTAATACTAAAATTATTCTGACTGAATTGAAAAATCGTGGTTGTTTTTGGCCATTATGTGTTTCTGAATGTGAGGCAGACATTCCAGTGAGACCACGCAATCCCCAAACAAGGACTGGCTTTATGGAGTATTGTATCAGCCAGTTAGGAAGAGAAACTGAGTAGAGGAAGGGCTGGGCAGGGTGCGGAAAATTCTCTCTGCCAAAGTTTTGGAATTGTTGCTTTTGCTATCACATGAGCAGAGGGAAAGAATGTTGGGATCGCTTCTCTGCTTGTTCATTAAATCAAGATTTCCAGCCCCAGTTCCTGTCAATAACTTTACATTTTAGTTACATTTTACTTATGGTGTTTACTCAAAGCAGAGACAACTTTATGCCCGTAGCCCCGAGGCTTTTAACTAGAGCCTGGCATCACTTCTTAATAAAGAATGTCCATGAACAATCACTGACTGCAGGCAAAATTTCTGTATATTTGTTGTTGTTTGTCAAGGTTGGTGTAAGGAGACTGTGGTTCCTTTCAGAGAATGATGAGCAAACAGGTAGATTTTCCAGAGAAGTCCACATATATACTTTCATTAGTGATACACAATGTTAAGGGATCCGTATACCTCCCAAACTATATCCATATAACTCTAATTTAGAACATGAAGCTTAAAGCACCAAATCTATACCTTTTGAGCTTGCCCTCTATAATTAGAGCATCTTCTATCTGTCTCAGTATGTCTCCCATTTTTTAAAAAAATTAAGCTTTTGCTCAAGTCAATATGATTTTCTCACTATCGCTGAAACAGGTCCTATTGAAATCTGCCTACACTCCACAGCTGGCATGCTCACCTGCATCCCGTATAACCTGTGTTTTTCTCCTCATATCCCGGATTCAAAGTTTAAATTGTTAGTGGTTCCAAGACAAAAATCATGGTATCAGCCATCATGAATTCTTCCTTCTGTACAGTTTTAATTTGTTACGTAGTACATTTTGTGGATACACTACAGTACCTCTTATAATAGTAAGACTGTCCCATGTGTACAGTGGATACCCTCAAGAAGACTATGAACTCCAGGGTTACACTTCATACTTAGGTTCTTTCAATTAAAATCTACCTGATGAGGAATGATACTTTGGGGGAATGTGCTGGCTTTATTGTGAATCGTCCTCTTAAGGAACACCAGCTGTGACGATATTCTAGCTGTGTGTCAACTAGCTATTGATTTGTATTACCTTATGGCTATTTGAATATCATGGCTAATTTCTCTTTATTTACTAGAAAGCTAATAGACACACTTGTATATTCGAACAGCAGAATAGGACTTGGTGGCATGTTTTCACTTTGTTTTACCACATTTCACTTCCTTTTATGCTAACTTTCTCACAATATTTGTCCTCTGATAATGTGTTAATTTTTTTAAACCATCTAAATGCCCTTCTTGGTAAAGTCAGAGAAACACATGACAAATACTATATAGTGCTTTCTTCAGTGTGTTACGGCAAAGTCTGAAAAGGAAGAAGAAAAACCAGGTGAGGAAGGAAGGAAGGAAAGAAGGAAGGAAGGAAAGAAGGAAGGAAGGAACAAAGGAAGGAAGGAAGGAAGGGAGGACGGCACTTATGCATAATTGAAATATTAGTTTTATTCATTTCAAAGGAGTAACTTTTCTTGAAGCATTGAAATGACTTGCATTAAACAGTGATTCCCCATCCCGAGCACCCTGTGCTCCTCACCCCTGTTTACGTGTCTCTGTTGGGTTTATACCAGGGGTGTCTCTATTTGTTTGTTGTTCTTTGTATCTCCTCCTGCGGGACCTTCAGCTCCAAGAAGGTAAGAATTTGCTTTATTCATCCTCACAACCTAAATAGGGCCTGGCCCCAACCAGATACTCCATAAAGACTGAGTAAATAAATCATGAAAAACCACAATACTATCAAATGGGTACAGGATAGATGCAGTCTCACTTAACTGGAATCTACGTCTTTTAATTCCCTGTGTTTCAATGACAGTTTTGTGGGTTTGTTTTAATTGTAATATCTTGTAACTTTATTTCTTTCTTTTATTTTCCTCATGACTTTGGATTAGATGAACTATAAGATGCAATACCAAGCCCTTTTGTCAAAGTCTGTTCATAAATACTTTTGTGTTCATTAATCAATTAGAATCCATGGTAAGAAGGAATGTTTCTGAAAATTAGTCATATTCTCTTTTGTAAACTGCTGAAAAGGCCTTTATTTCTGGGTCAAGAATATCTTTTTTATTTTTTAAATATTACAATATCTCATGCGTGCAGGTCTTCAGACTTGAGATAAATATTAATGCCTTTATTCTGTGCCAATATTGAATGAATAATTGTTCTTGATTTGAAATATATTAACAATGGCTCTAAGGGTAATCAGAGTGTCTTAGTTTATGAAGTCAAGTGAAATAAACACAAATCAATTATTTGATTTTATGGATGAGGACATCTTTGTTCTAAAGGTAGGATATGAAAAATTTACATTTGCAATCTTTTTCATTGCTAGCAGACTTTCACCATTTATTTATATTTACCTTCCCTTAGTTCATTTACTCTGCAGCTTTATATAATAATAATCTGATTTGGTTCTGTTTTGTACATGTTCAAAATGTTCATCTTTTTTGTTCATTTTTATGACAAGAAGTAAATGAATTATTTTCAGGACAATCAAAGACATACGTGGCAGTTCATATTCACCTCAACTCCTGCATTTTGTTTATTTATGTCAACACACTCCTCATTCACTATGTACTAAGCTCTAGGTGGGGTAGGAAGGTGGGAACACCCTCATGGAGCTCAATCTAGTGGGAAAAACAGACACTACATGTCAACACTTCGCAATTCAAGTGTCGAGGTGCGGACAAGTGCAATGTGGAACACAGGAAGGAGTGACAAATGTCAGCCTCTAATAAGGGACTTGGCCAGAAGAAGGATGACTCGCAAGGTCTCAAAGGAGCTCAGAAGCGTGGGAGCTCACACTGTGCTGTGTAGACCAC
This sequence comes from Sturnira hondurensis, assembly GCF_014824575.4. Classification (NCBI taxonomy): domain Eukaryota; kingdom Metazoa; phylum Chordata; class Mammalia; order Chiroptera; family Phyllostomidae; genus Sturnira; species Sturnira hondurensis. The sequence goes on along the minus strand of NW_028076783.1, from coordinate 144,824 downwards.
ATGGCTAGGAACACATGTTGTACTGGAACATGGGAGGTCTTGTGCCTTACATTCACCTGTATTCAGATGAGGAGAATGTATTCAATGGTCTTCCAGGAACTAAATGTCAAGAAATCAGTCCCACCTGCAGCCTGAGGGTCAGTAACTACTGAGGCTATATGGGCTTATTAGAGAACATTCAGTGCAGTGAAATGATCTCAGGTGTTGGAGGAAAAAGACTCACATATCAGCCATCACGACAGTTAAGATAAATGAACATATCCATTACTCCCAAATACTCTTTTTAAACATTTTTGTATAGAAATTGATGAAAGGAAACAATTGACATATAAAATCCATTTAAACATTTTAACAAGTTCCTTGTGCACAAAAGAATGCAATGAAGATTGAGTTTCCCTCCTACTCAAACTCCAATCCTCTCCTCAGAAATTACTCTTAGCAGGTTTTTATGAGCTCTTCAAAAAGTTTTAAAATGTGTAAAATCATATGCGATTTTAAAATATATACAATTATATCAGGAGGAGCTCCACGGCCCAGAAAATATGCAAAAAGTTGGCTAAACCATAAAAAAATTAAAACCTCTAAAAATGCCTCTAACATCACAGAGCAATCCAAGAATTATTTAAGAAAATGTTGCTAAAAATAAGAAAAGAGAAAGAATCTGTGACACTTGGGGATGTCCCCCTCCCAGCTGGCATGGTCAAGAACATGAAGCTCCCTCACTTCAGCTCCCCATCAAGGGTTGTGACTGGGGGCTGAGAGGAGAAGAACACCGGTGTTTCTTATGAACACCGGTGTTTCTTATGCCCAGCAACACTACATAGGAGAGGCTAACGTCATGGTGAGAGTGGCCCAAAGAGAAGGGGCTCCCTTTTCCTACCCAGCCCCCACCAGTAAGAAGAAGCTGTTCCCCAGGTCCAGTTGACCAAGAACGCTAGGACCCGATTGCCTTCCCTGAGCTCACTCGTAGTGCAGAGCATCTGAACTGGGAGAGACGAGCCAGCAGGACCAGACGCTACCCCACTGTCCCAGGTGTAGAACAGTGGCTAGTGTTTTTGCTTGTGGAGAGAAATTCGCAAGAAAAGAGATCTTTGAAGCTCTCTCCACAGGCCTTTATTTGAATAAAATTTCCCATTTCGATATTAATATTTGCAAATCAGTCAGGGGATACCTCTTATCAATAGGATTTAACCACCCCCCACCATGATCATCATAGCAGATGCAGAAAACCGTTTGACATAATTTAACATTCACTCGTGATAAAAGTACTCAACAAGCTAGGAATACAAAGAGATTTTCTTAACCCGATAGAGGATATCTGTGGAAAACTACAGCTGACATCATATTCAATGGTAAAAAACGGAATGCTTTCCTCCAAAGATGCGGCACAGGACAGGATTGTTTGCTCTCTCAGCGAGCTAGTATCTGCATATGCAGGTGTCTCCTGGGCCCATGGCACAGCTCCGCCCTGGAGATAGTATGGATGCAGTAAGACTTTAGTACGTGGTGCAGACATATCCTCCAAAAATGTTGTCCTGTTTTATGAGGATGCCTCTTCCCTTATCCTGTCACCAGGCATTCTGATATCTACAAGCTGTGAAGAATTGTTATACATTGTGGATTTAATTTAAACTGCTTTGATTAAAATTGAGGTTGAACATTTTTCATGTCTATTTTCAATGGCATTTCTGCAAACTGTCTTTTTTGTGTCTTGACCCATTTTTACTTGCTGTTGTTTTTAGTATTTATTTATGGAAATATTTTAGTGTATATTAAGAACTCTTTATATATTTTATACATAAATGTTTTGTGACTTTTTCTAGTTTATTTGACTTTGCTTAGAATACAGTCTGCCACAAATAATACCCCTTTTTATTACATAAAATCTTTTATTACAAACTCATAAGCTTGTATTAATATAACATAACAATATCACACTCAAGCACAACATATGACGTTTTAGCTGAAATGTTCAAATTGCTCTTCATCTCGTAAGAGGCATTCACAGACCCTACCAACCACACTCAAGCAGGCATTACTTCTCATGGGCCCTGTATTTTTTTAAGTCTTACATACTATTTAGTTAAAAGCATCTGTTTTCTGTGTTCTGTATCTTCCTTAGAAAAGGCACACTGTTTGCAAGATTAAAAAAAATAAACTCCTTGTTTATTTATTATAGTATTTAAATTCTGGTCTATCTAAAATTACGATATAAAGATGGGTATAGGAATTCAGTTTGTTCCCACCAGTTGCCCCTGACCATTAAAAAAAACACCCATCTTCTTTTCATCAAGTTAAAATGCCACTTTATCATATGGTCAATAGCAATGTGAGTTTTTAAAAATGTGCATTTGGGTTATTTCTCATATTTTGTTTCCATTGTTTCATGTAGGGAGGGACAGCCCACCATGGCTCCTGACCATGGCTGCATAATCTTGCACAGAGTGTCACAAGGCTTACATATTTCCCGATACTGAGCAGTATTTGTAGGTACTTCCAGGGGCAGCTAAGAGGTCAACACAGCCCTGTAACTGTTCGCTTCCTGGGACCAGACTGGGGGAGACTAGCTTGTTCATTGCTTGCTACAAAGTTTACTGTTTGCTTGAAAAGCACTGAGCCTTTTGCCCTAGATTCCTCTCCTTGAATAAAACGGTCTGCAGATGTCACCTTGGCCAATTGAGCAATCCTGGTGGAATCTGGGGAAATATGCTGATGTTTATGCTGCTGGTTGTAACGTGAGCAATCACATGTTTTTCTTTGACCCAGGAGATTCGTGTCTTCTGTCGGTATCCAGGAAACAGTAACGGGCCCCTGTTAGTTTGCACAGAGGGTAAAATCTCAATTTTTTAAAGGTTTTGCCATCTAAATGTATATCCACATTAAACTTTTAAAATTATTATAATTTTATATATACATTTTAGTAAATGGAGGACTATGTACTCTTTAATATTTTCTCTTCATTAAGTTTCCTGGTCATTTTATGTCATTATTTTACTTAAGAAAATAAAGCCTGGTAGTCATTTTATTGGACTCACATTGAGTGAAAAAAAAATCTTGCTTTAGGGAGAATGAACATCTTCAAAACACTGTCTTTCTAAAAACTAATGTGTTACCATTAATTCATTTTTTGCATGATGCTCAATGTATTTTTAAATATAGGATATGCATATTTTATTAATTATATTATTTTTTAGTTTATGTCTTGTTTTATGCTTAAAGATGGAATTTAAAGTTTTTTGTACTGGTCAAGGTGACTCAGTTATGCAGTGAAAAAATTGCCACAACTTCAGTAGCTTATAGCAGTATTCTTCTTCCTCCCTCCCCTTCCTTCCTTCCTTCCTTCCTTCCTTCCTTCCTTCCTTCCTTCCTTCCTTCCTTCCTTCCTTCTCTCTCTCTCTTTCTTTCTCTCTGTTGGACTCACCCTTCAACCACTAAGTCGAAGCCAAATACTTTTAGATTTTTGATTCAGGAGCAGCCATTTCCGGCACCCCTTTGTGTATCAGATAATGCTAGCTCCTATACCAGTAAAACTTCCAAAAGTCGGGGACTTAAAACACAAGCATTTCATTTCTTGCATCTATCTCAATTCATTTTATGCATTTTAGCCAGAAATTCTCTAAACAGTAATTCTGGGACAAGACCCTTGCCATTATGTGGCCCTGTCATCTTCACGTGGCCTTGCTCTGAAGGTGGCCTCTGTTCCATCAGTGGCAGGAGGAGAGAGTGGCGCACCCTGTGAGGGAGAACTCTGTGGCCTTAGAAGTGGGACACCTCTGTAATTTACACTTACATTTCACGCCTAGACCTCAGTCTCATGCCATGCCAGTTGTGAGAACGGATGTGAAAATAGTCAAATGATGGGCCTGGAAAGAAAGAAAAATGTACAAGATGCTGTATGAGGGTAAAACGTTGTTAAAATCGCCATTTGCAATATCTTGGACATTGACCACGTGTCAGCTGAGGTAGTAGTTACAAGGAAGAGGAGTTGGAAGGAGTCCCAGTGGCCCCTCGCCTGAAGTGTAAGAAAGATACTCACTTTGGCAGTAACTGTCAGGTTTTTCAACTGTGTTTGAAAGAGATTTCAGAAATCAGTTGCTTATAGGATTAAATAATGAAACTGATTCTGAACCTCAAATAGCAAAAGATGGTTGAAAAAGGCTTTGAGTGTGCATTAGCCTGCTCAGGTTAGCATAATAAATACTATAGACTAGGTGTTTTAAACCACGGGGATTTATTATAGTTCTGGAGGCCAGGAAGTCCAATATTAAGTTGCTGTCATGGTTGATTTCTGGTGAGGCTCATTTTCCTTGCTTCTAACTGTGTCTTCACACAGCCTCTCCCCTGTGCATGCTGAGAGGGACAAAGGTGTCTGGTGTCACTTCCTCTTCTTTTTTATTTTTTATTTTGTATTTTTCAATTATAGTGTACTTTCAATATTATTTTGTGCTGGTTTCAGGTATATGGCACAGTGGTTAGACAATCGTATGTTTTTGCAAAGTATTTCAGGATTTCCAGTACCCACCTGGCACTGTACAGAGTTATCGCGATATTATTGACTGTATTTCCTATGCTGTACTTTGCATTTCCCTGTAACTACCAATGTGTACTCCACAATCCCTTTAACTTTTTTCACCCAGTGCCCCAAACCGGTCCCTCTGGTATCTACAGGTCAGTCCACTCCTTGTTTTTTTATGAGCTTGTTTCAATTTTGTTTGTTCATTGATTTTGTTCTTTAGATTCCATGCGTAAGTGAAATCACATGATATTTGTCAACTTTAGCAGATGACAAATCTGCTACACCTCACTCTTCTGACTTCGTTTAACCTTAAATTCCTTCCTCAGGACCCTATCTCCACACACGTTCACATTGGGAGTTAGAGCTATCACAAATGAATTTTCGGGACTCAATTCAATCCATTGCAGGGTGATTGAGGCTCAGATAGACTTCTCAATGAAGCAACATGACTCAGCCTCGTTTACATTTCAGATGGCCCGAGAGACTCAAGTCTAGCTAACTTATAATCCACTTTGTCTCTTTGACACGATTTTTCAAGCCTGGTTTAAACTTCAGCGTACAGTTGTCTTTCCACCTAATTTCTAAGTTCTGAGAGAAACTGCACTTTTGACCCACATATTGACTATATTCAATTGTCTGAAAATTATTTCTCCTCTATGTTTAATTCACCCTGAGGCAAAAAGTACAGATTTCACAGGTCAGCTTCTGTAAAATTGGTTTCTATTGCTCCCTGGTGTTGGTGAAGTTATTCTTGGTTCACTGACTAACCATGTTTCTCACTTTCTAAGATGAAGGTTTGGATCCTGAATGGCGGTGAATTCACCAAGACAATTGTGATCTTGTAGGTCCTTATTAAGGTGGGAAGTTTCTTTTTCCCAAACTATACTTATTCAATTTACTATGTAGAATTAAAATGTTAATAATTACTATTCAATTTAAATTACTTAAAAATCCAGAACCAGGCTGACTTTATCTTAGGCTACCATAAAAATTATCTGCTGTATTATATCCCCACTGTAATATAATATTCTAACATAATTGTTAGAATATAATAGAATATGAAACATTTTCAGAATATTGGTGATTGTAAAGAATGTCCTGATTTTCCCAAAGGTTATTCTAAAAACTCGTCTCAGATGATTTTGATGTATAAGTCTAGTAAAATTCTCGATGACATTTTAGAAATAATATATCCTCTAGTTCCTAAACACTCAGCTGTAATTGATCTGATACAGACATATACAAATTAAGAAACACTAAAATGGAGTCTCACAAGAGCAGAATTTTCAAGAATGACTAGGGACTTATTTAATAAATAACTGGGGACTTATTTAATAAATCAGGAAAAAAAGACAACAAGATAAAATAAGGAGTAAGAAATTGGTAGATGTTGCCTATTAAGTTAGTATTAAGAAAGTGGTTCATGAGTTGTCTACCTTAATCCCAAAGAAAGAATAGGAAAGAAGCTAAGAACCAAGGGATTTGCTGATGGAGTTCTGAGTAAGAATTGCTATTATTACTATAATTGTAAGCCTGTTAAATGCTAGGCTGGAATGGCCTAAGAAAACTTAAGCTATACCTGAAGGCGTTTCACAGGTCAAATATAAAATAAAATGCAAGAGAAAAGGAAAGAAAACAAACACCGCCCCCCTTGTTTATATACACATATGAGAAAACTGTATAAAGGCAAAACAAGAAGGCATGAACTTACAACTCTAGAGGTGGAGGAAGAGAGAGCGGACCAGGAGGAACAGGAGCGGAAGACCATTTAGGGGGAAGTCGACCTCAAGATCTCTGTGAACCAACGCTGCCCCTCCGATACTAACAGAGCTATCTCATTGGCATCACCACCCCTGACCCGACACCATTAGAGGTAATGTCAGTCAGTCACAGAATTCCGGAGCCTGAGTCCAGAGTTGTAATCACCCCACCCCTTTCTGGGTAGGAGCCTAGCTAGAAGATTGTGTGATGTTGCTACATTGTTCTCTAGTGCATGTGGAATACTCTCAAAGATAGGTTATATGTTGGGACACATTAGCCTCAGCAAACTTGAGAAGACTAAAATCATACCAAACATATTCTCTGACCGCAATGCTTTAAAATTGGAAATCAATTACAAAAGTGAAGCAGGAAATCCCACAAATATGTGAGATTAAACATCGTGCTACTAAAGAATGACTGGGTCAAAGAAGAAAGAATACACCTGAACGAACTAGAAAAGGAAAGATGAATGAAGTCCCAAATAAGCAGAAAGAAGGACATAATAAAAATTAGACCAGAATTAAATGAAATAGAGAACAAAAAGACAATAGAAAAATATGGCAATAAAGAGCTGGTTCTTTGAAAAGATTAATAAAATCAACAAACCTCTGGCTAGACTTACTAAGGAAAAAATACTCAAATAAACTAAATCATACGTGAAAGAGGAGAAGTTATGAGAGTGAAAGAGAAGCCACATACCACGGGTGTGCAAGGGGTCACACAAGAGCACTGTGAAAAGACACTGAGACTGCTGTATGTGTAGAGGAGCAGAGTAAATCGAGTGGTGAAAAATTGGGGACCACTTTACAAGAGAAAGAGTAAGTAGACCCATTAATATTTCCTCTTGAGATGAGATCACTGAGTTAAATATGTTAGTTGATTTATTGAATTAAAATACATGGAGAATTAGTACATGAGCATTGGACTAGAATTCTGTACCTTTACATTACATTTGTCTAGCTGTTTCCTGCAGACTTCACCAAGCCTAACATTTTATAGATCTAAAAATTAAGGACTGTAGTTCATCTGTGACAGATTATTGGGAATAACAAGGACTAAGTTTTGGAAATAAAGTAGCTTTGAACCACCTTCTTAATAGAATCATGGTGTGGATGGGTTCAGGGTACAAACTGTTGAGACAGACCATCAGACTGAAATCTCATCTCTGCCTATGACCTTGTGACGTTTGGTAAAGCATCGTCTCTGTGCCTCAGTCTGGCCATCTATAAATCATGGATCATAGTGGCACCTGAAACACAAGTCTACACTGAGGAGTTGAAACACTGCCAGGCATATAGTAAATACGACATACGTGCTACCCATTGTTATATTCATTGTTATCATTGTTGTTAGAAAACAAAAGAGGCCATCGTACAAATCATCACACTGGTTGTGTAGATAGTTTTGTTCACTGGGTAGGAGTCTATGATTCTACGATTTTTTTTTCTCTTCACCATAGAGATGAACCTAATGTGGAAGATGGACATAAAGACGTAACCATGCTGAAGACAGGTCTGTGTCTTCCTGCCTCCACTCTGCTAGAGAGGGAAGGGGGAGTAGTGAAGGTGGTAGTTTTTTCTCAGAGAACTAATTGATTTTTATAATATATGTTTTATATACTCATAATTATTAATAAAGTGTATACTATGAATTTTAATATAGCATCAGTACTACCATCTAGAAAACGATATTCAGAGTGAACAGTATTAAACACAAGCCCTTGAGTTAGTGTCATTTCCATCTTGCAGGGGCGGGGAGGTGAGCCTGACTTCTAGTCTGAGAAGCAGAAGCCGCATCTGCAGCCCTGCGCAGGTCCTGTATCTTCCGGTCTCCACGTTCTCATGCCATCAAATTGCAGTGGACTTCGGTGACATTCATTCTGATCTAGCCAAACAGGTTTTAAAAATTGGACTTTCTGTAGATCATAGGAAGCCAATTTTCTTTCAAAAGTTTATTTTAATAATTTCACCAGGGTTGGCTTCTGTCGCACGAAACGTAGAAAGCTGACTGACAGATCAGTTTTACAGTCTGTGCAATGTGCTAGACTTCCTTAGAGAGGACGGCTCTGTCTTCCAGGGGGATGCTGATTCTCTCCCACACTCCCGCTTTGTCTCCATATGTTGAAGTCCTTTAATTATGATACTGCTGTTTTTCCTGAAGTTGCATGACCTAATGTTGTCATTTCCTTTTGATATCTAGTTAGTGTCTTACCTAACTGGACCAAAGCATAAAAAGATAGACTTAGTCTAATGAATACCAATAAGAAAATAGATGGACTACAGCAGGGTATATGAGAGACAACAGAGTCTATTACAGTGCAATTTGATTGTCTTCCCTGAGTAGGGACTTCTAATCTTTCACTGTGACAAACAAGCAACAGGAAATCAAGTACTACTTGTGTGAACATACGACTGCACTTCTCATGTAGTAGGTGCCTGATAATGCCTGGTAACAGATTCATTTTCAGCAGTAAATTTGAGAGAGTCTTTGAAAGGGATCAAGATCTTGCAGAAGAACCGACAATCTGGTTGAGAACACTTACTGTTCGTAGTTGGGTTGGTGTGCAGAACAATCATAATGCCACAGCATTCTAAGGTTCAAGTCAAAGAATGGATCCCTACATGTTGAGTGGATAGAAGTGACTCTTTTATACTTTATAAACATTTCTGCTTTTAACAATAGCACTATGATCCAAAGGGTGGCCTCCTGAAACAGAAGAACTCAGTGCTTGTTTTATTACATTGCTTTTTCTCTTGATCCATGAAGAGCACCTCCGTGTTGACCTGCAAGGGCAGCCAGAGTCAAGCCAGTGGTGCAGCTCTTAATGATTACCTCCAGATTTGGGCTTTAAGGCTTGTATCACACCAGATCCACACAGGACCTCTCTATTTAAAACAGAAGGGATTTGGTTACACAAGCAATGAGATGGGTGAGAAGTCAAAGAGACTGCATGCAGGCAATCCAGAGGTTGGTGACTGCAGGAAGCTCCTCTCCACCTAAACCACAGAGTCACAGGCAGGATGTTATGGAATTCTAGGGACCAAAGCAGTGGAGGGCATTGGAAGTACATTAGGCCTGTCTGGTGTGAACTAGAGCCATAAAAAAGACACATCCATTGCTGGAGACACCACACAGGCAGAGAAAGAGAAAAAGAGATGGGGAGTCAGAGGGAGAGGGAGTGGGAAAGGGAGACAGAGAAAATACCATCCAAGGCAGAGAAAGAGAAAATGCCTTGACTTTCTCTCTCCCTCCCATCTTCGGTCTCCTGCTAGGGTTTCACTTTGGCTGAACCTAATCAAAAGTCAACTAGGAAAAACAGTCTGCAGGGTTCAGCCTCTGTGAAGCCTTACAAATGGATCTGAATGCTAACAGGGCCAGACTGGCTCTTGGCCCAGAGGAGTTTTATCAATTCTTCAAATGCACCTAGTTTTAAAAACTATTTAATAGAGTAGGAAAGAAAGCAAAGGTACCACGGGCGTTTCTAAAAGTTCAATAAGCATGATACCTTTCTCTGTCTAACACTCTGTATTAGTTGCATCATGAACTCCTATTCATGTTACTTTATGCTCCACTGGGCCTTTCTCTATTTTTCTCTTGAATTACTGTAGTAACTTCATAAGTTGTGTGTTTGTATTTTATACTGCAAAAAATTGGATGGGGCTCAACAGACAAAGATCCTTTGCAAATTACAAATCAGAGTATGTCATTGTTCACTCATTATTTAGCTCCCCAGCCCCTTTCTGTTATACATGGAATAAAAGATCCATGTCCATAATTTGACCTGTAACGTCCTATGTGACCTGGCATCTGTCTGCATCTCCAGGTCCATCTTTTATTGATTTCCCTCTCACATTTTGCTTTAACCTTTCTGTTGTTACTATAGTTTAATAAGGATGTGCCATTCTACCTTTCATCACTCACATACGATATTCCCTCTACTTGGAATTCCATTTACTCAAGTATTTTAACTTTTTTTGTGTGTGGGGATTAGCATTGCCTGACTCTTGGTTATGTCTTTCTAAAGCTCTGTATACCTTTGCTCGTAATAACATGTAATGAACATGTTTGAAATGGAGGTGGCAGCTCACTGATGCCTATTCTGCCCAAGAGGTCCCAGTGACTTTCACTTTCACACAACCCACGTCTTTCTCTGGGTTTCCCTTCCTGTGTAAGCCTTTGTAAAAGTTCCCATCCTTGAATTATCCACTGCGGGGAATTCCATCATCTCCTGCCATGATCTGGATGGACACACTTTTGTAGTTTGAAGGGGCAGCAAAGGAGTTTCTTTTAAACAAACTTTTTAATATGGTACGTTAAGTCTTAGAGTGTGAATGAAGACGAAATAGTAAGTTGAGAGATATATCCACACACACTTGTGTCACCTTTTGGCAAAGGTGCCTATGCAGTTCAGTGGGGGAAGGGATAGCCTTTTCAGCGAAAGGTGCTGAATAGTTGAACAACCATGTGTGAAATATACATAATACACACATGCATACAAACAGACCCCATCTCCTAATATATGCAAAAAATTAACTTGAAGTAGATCATATATCTAAACATAAAATCTAAAACTATAAAACTTCTAGAAGAAAATCTTAGCCATTGTGGATTTGACAAAAGTTTCTTAAACATGGCCCAAAATGCAAGAGCTTTACAAGGAAAGTAAAATTGGACTTTATAAAATGAAAAATTTTGTCTTCAAAACATACACTTGATAAAATCAAAATGCATACTGTACATACTTTGTACAAGAGAAAATATTTACAAAAATAATATCTGAAAAGCATTTGCATCTAAAATATGTAACTCTTAACACTCAATTAATATAGTAGACATAGCCCCCATTGAAAAACAGGTTATTTCATAACAAATAATCACATAAAAATATGTTCAGCATAATTAATCATTAGGGAAATACAAATTAATTTCATAATGAGACTCCACCATGCACACACACACTAAAGTGGCTAAAATTTAAAGACTGGTTGTATTAATGAAAATGCAGTGCAAATTTAGACCCTCACGTACTGCCTGGGAAAATGTAAAATGCTACTAGTACTTTGAAAATAGTTTGGCAACTTCATAAACTGCAAACATGTATTTACCAGACTACTCAAACACTGTTCTAGATTTTTACCCATGAAAATTGAAACCTTATATCCCTAAAAACTCTTCATTCAAATGTTTATGACAGCTTTATTTGTAATACCCCAAACCTAGAAACAATTTAAATGTCTATCAAAAGATGAATGAGTAAAAAAGTTGTGATTTATCATGAAATAGAACACTATTCAAACATAAAAAGAAATCACATACAGGGAAAAAGGGGATGGACTCACATGAACAAGTATAAAGGACACATGGACAATAACTAAGGTGGGGGGCGGAGATGGGAGGGAAGTGGGGAGCACTGGGGGGCAGGGCTGGGAGTATAAGACAGAAAACTACTTGAACAAGAATTAAATAAAAAACAATTAAAATTTTAAAAATCTTAAAAATTAAAAAAAATGAGTTATTGATACAGGCAGTGCGTGTCTAAATCACAAAATAAATATGTGGAGTGAAAGAAGCAAGACAAAAAAGAAAATATACTATAACATTTGACATATACAGAATTCTATAAAATGCAAACCAACCAACAGCAGCAGAAAACTGATCAGTGACAGAACACAGAATGGGGTGATGGAGGGTTGATAAGTGAAAGAAAAGGATTAAAAAAAGAATAAAGGAAATTCTAGAGGTGACAGATACATTATTATCTTGATCATGATGATGATTTTAACTTTGTACATATTTTCCAAAACCCATCAAATTTTATACTTAAAATATTTGTAGTTTATGGTATGTCAGTTATATCTCAATAAAGCTGTCAAATAAAGAAATGAATGACTGACCGACTGAATGAATGAATCAGAGGGCTTTTTATCCAGTGCTTTATACTTTAAAAAATTAACAGTTTGGAGATTATTTATACTGATACACAGAAATGTGCTTTTTGTCTTATAAAATTGCTTAGCAATCTATTGGGTGAATTAATCATAATTTTTAAAAATAATATTCCATTGATATATATTGGAGTTTTCCCAAACTTTTGGTGTGAATAAAACCCTTATATATAACAAACATATACAAATCACTTAATATAATTACAAGAGTATAAGACAAACCCACAGAAGTTGACTTATAATACCAAAAGGTATATAGAGGCATATGTTTTCTATTGATAGTCATCAAATTGACTTCCATGAGATACGTATCAGTTTACTCTTGCATATCTTTTTATTTCTCCATTTATCACATATCTCAGTGCCTCTCTTTCATACCTGAAGACCTCCCTACACTCCTGAAAATATTTCTGTCATCAATTTCTCCTCTTAATTCTGTGACTAAAGTTATCTCTCAAATTTCACTGGCCTTGCTTTAGTTAGCAGTTTAATCAAGACACTTGACTCATGTAATAGACTAACAATTTGTCACTATGGCACCTTTCCCCTCTATTCACCTTTCACACAGTTAGCAACTGCCTCTAATCATAAGAGTCACATTTCCACTCTGATGAACCCCGTCCATGCCTCTCCAAGAACCACAGAACCCATATGTCACATGGACAGTCTTACGCAATACGGAGCTTGCTGGCCTTGGACATGACTTCCTCCCACGAATTCCCAATACCCACTTCTGTCTTTGAATATGCAGGCCTCTTCATGTGGATGCCTAATTTTCCTTCTTTTTTTCTGACAAGGAAATTTCTATTCTTCCTATAAGAGCCAATTCATTGTGACTGAAGTGGTATCTGAATAGTTTTCTTTATGTTCATTTTCATGCTGTTCCTTCACATAATCACAAAAACGGAAAAAGAGGAAAGAATCAACTCTGAAAAAGGGACTTGGAAGCAATCCTGTGGACTGATTTATAACACTGAACTGGGAAATCACAGCGGTGGATCAATACAACCATTTTTCCCTGAGCCAAGAAAGCCGCCTCTCCATCCAGAGACCGAGCTATCAGAAAACCAGTGGGTGAAAGAGAGTGAGAGGGGACAGACAGTGGCAACAGAAACTGTCCTAGTCGACTTGTATGCTGGGGCTTATGGTTTTGCATTTACTAATTTTTAAAGTGTCAAAAAACTGTGAATTAGGAGATAAAATTTATGTCAGTGTACTTGCAATCTAGGTGTACTTGTTAGACTCTGGAAATTGGGCCTTTTGTCCAACTGAAATACTGAGAAGATATTTTTATTATCATCCTGTACATGATTCAAGCATAGAGTATTGCATTAGAACCAAGACCCCTTGATAGGTCTCTGATCGGTAAGCAGAAAAAAATTAAAAAATATTCTTATTAAGGAAAAAAACTATAGGAAAAGTTAACAAAATCATAAGTGACATTCATAAGAAAAGTATGCTACTCAAATTGCTTTACTATATGTATCAGAACACATGTTAGATCATTACATTATAGTCTTATTAGGATGGACAAGGCACAAATGTTTTAAAGGAGAAAAAGCCCATCTCATAACAAAAAAAAACCCTCACACTAAACTATTTCAAAGAAATAAAAACTTTAGAGTAAAATTAAAATCTTTTCTGTTCACAGCAGAGAATTGACCACAAAATAATAAAAACATAAAAGCCAGTTACAAGTAGAAAAACCTGAGTAGAAAAGAATGCAGATTAAAACAAGAAAACATACTCAGAAGAAAATTTTCTGGGGATGAAAAATATTTGTCTTTCTGAATAAAGAGGAATCTAATTGCCCAGACAGATGAATTAACAAAGTTACAACTAGACAAATAACATCAAGCATCTTATTCAACATAATAATAGAAGTCCTAGTGATAACAATCAGATACGGAGAAGAAATAAAAGGCATCCAACTTGGAAAGAAAGAAGTAAAACTCTCATTATTTGCAGATGACATGATACTGCACATAGAGAACCCCAAAGATTCTACAAGAAATTATTAGAAGTGATCAATGAATTCAGCAAAGTAGCAGGATACAAAATTAATATCCAGAAATCAGTGGCATTTACGAACTAATGGAAAAGAAAATTTGGAAAACAATCCCATTTGCAATTGCTACAAAAACAATAAAATACTTAAGAATAAAACTACCCAAGGGTGTAAAAGATCTGTACTCAGAAAATTATAAGACCCTGAGCAAAGAAATTGAAGAAGATACAAATAAATGGAAGCATGTACCATGTTCATGGATAGGAAGAATTAACATCATTAAAATGTCCATACTACCCAAAACAATTTATAGATTCAGCACAATTCCTATATTCTGATGACATATTTCACAGAACTAGGAAAAATATTTCAAAAATTTGTATGCAACCACAAAAGGCCCCAAATAACAAAAGCGATCTTGAGATAGAATAACAAATTCGGAGGAATCACACTACCTAATATCAAACTATACTATGAGGCCATAGTAATGAAAACAGCAGGGTGCTGGGCATAAAAACAGACACAGATCAATGGGGCAGAATAAAAAGCCCCAAAATAAACTCACATCTTTATACTCAATTAATATTTGACAGAGGAAGCAAACACATACAATGGGCTGAAGATAGTTAACTCAATAAATGGTCTTGGGAAATTTAAACAGGTATGGGCAGAAAAGTGAAACTAGACCACCTTCTTACACCACACACAAGAATAAATTCAGAGTGAATAAAAGACTTAAATGTTAGACATGAAACCATAGAAATCCAAGGAGAACGCATAGGCAACAAAATCTCAGACATTGCTCATAGCAATATTTTATCGGATATGTGTCCCCAGGCAAGGGAAACAAAAGAAAAAGATAAACAAATGGGGCTACATCAAATTAAAAAGCTTTTGCACAACATACAAAATCATCAACAAAATGAAAAGACAACCCACAGAATGGGACAACATGTTCACGGATACATCTGGTAAAGGGTTAATATCCAAAATTCATAAAGAACTTATAGAACTTAATGCTAAAAAAACAAACAACCCAATTAAAAATGGGCAAAGGACCTAAATAGATGGTTCTCCGAAGAGGACATACAGATGGCCAATAGACATATGAAAAGACACTCAAGGTCACTAACCATCAGAGAAATGCAAATTAAAATCACAAGGATATATCACCACACACCTGTCAGAATGGCTGTCATCAAGAAATCAACAAACAAGAAGTGCTGGTTGAGGATGTGGAGAAAGGGGAACCCTTTTGCACTGTTAGTGGGAATGCAGACTGGTGCAGCCACTGTGGAAAGCAGTATGGGTTATCTCAAAAAAATTAAAAATGGACCTGCCTTTTGACCCAGGGATCCAACTTCTGGGAATACATCTGAAGGAACCCAAAACACTAATTGAAAAAAATAAGCACACTTATGTTCATTGCAGTATTGTTTAAAACTGCCAAGATATGGAAACAACCCAAGTGTCCATCAGTAGATCAGTAGATAAAACAGGTATGGGACATTTACACAATGGAATATTACTCACCTGTAAAAAAAGAAGAAAATTTCACCTTTTGTGACAGTATGGTTGGACCTGGGAAATATTATGCTAAGTGAAATAAGCCAGACAGAGACAGACAAATACCATGTGATTTCACTCATATGTGAAATCTAATAAACAAACTGAACTAGCAAGGACAATGGGGACAGACTCATAACTGAAGAGCAAATGACAACTGAGGGGAGAGGTTGGGGGGAGGGCAAGGACTCACAGACATGGACAACAGTGTGGTTATTAATGAGTGCAGGGGTGTATGAGGAGACTGGATAGTAATGAGAAAAAATACAATAAAAATTTGATCAAAATAAATACATAAAATTTAAATAATAAATTGCACAGTTACAAAGGAAAAAAACCAATGTATTTAGTATTAGGACTAAGTTCAAGAGAAAAACTGACACCACCATCCCCAATTTTATATCCAGTTATATATTCATTTATATATAAATTTTTATTATTCATTCATAATAAATTTTTATTATCAGGTAACCCATACCCAATAATAAATTAACACAATATATACATTATAGCTTTATTGTCACTTAACATTATTTTAAATACCTTGGCTGGCTCAATAAAATGAAAGGATTTATTTTTCCTAAAAAATAAGTTATTATTAATAGAAAGGAGTAAGAGAAAGTATTATCATTGAATATATTGTGTCTATAGAACTATTAGACTAAACAGAGTTAGAAAAATTCTTAGAACTTAAAAAATTTTGTTAAGTTGGCAACCCTAAAATAATATTAAACTTTAGTTTCCTGTATATCTTGCCCATGAAATTTAATGCATCAAAATTTCTGCAACACAAAATAAGGAAAAACTAAGAACTACTCTATAAAAATAAATTCTAACTACATGTAATTAGAAAAAAAGAAAGGAAGCAAGGAAAAAAGATTATCAGTATTTTGCCAATGGATATAAAAAAATGGAGAGACAAATCAGGTTTTTAAGTGGCATGGCCATCAAGTAAGTAGGTGAAAGATGTCAGATTAAAAAGTTATAAATAAATTATAACAGTACGGTAAACTAGGAAATAGGTGATTTTAATGATTTTAGGAAGGGAACAGCTTCCTGAGCACTAAAGATGTACAGGAAACATTTCTTCAAGGAAACACTCATTGATTAAGCACATTTAGCATACACAAAAAGTTATCTACATATGGAATTAATTATACATACGCATTTTAGGCTATATATATTATTCTTAATAGATTAAGAGTGCTAAAAGAGCCTCAACAAGTTAATTGGGAAAACATCAGCACTCTACTAATAAAAGAGAGTAGAGAACGTACAAAGGAAATATTCAGAGAAGAAAACAGCCAGTTAAAGTATAAGAGAAAATATGCTACCTGTCTAATGAATACAAATATAAATCTCCTAATATCCTCTTGTGTCTATATCTTAATGTTATTTTACAACATATTAAGAGTTTTAAAATGTCATACTTATGACCTGTTATAAGCTTTAGAACAACTTCCTGTGGAAATAATCTGGAATTGACACATGGAGTTTGCCAGTGGGAGGCTTCAGCAGCGCAGAAGATGGGAAGAGAATGCAACTAGGGTATTTATTTCTCCGGTTCTCTCCTTGCCAAAGTGCCACTGGTTGGCTGCTTTATTCCACTGGAGTCCAGAGTGTTTATCAGATTCATGTCTCCAGATTTTGGCAACACAACCCCTCTGCTTATGGACTACGGTCCTAAGCCTAGTAATAGCTTCCTGCTTTTGCTTGTTGGTTTCCCTTAACTCTGCCTCCACCTCAGTGAATATCCACTTTGT
Source organism: Sturnira hondurensis (assembly GCF_014824575.4). Taxonomy (NCBI): domain Eukaryota; kingdom Metazoa; phylum Chordata; class Mammalia; order Chiroptera; family Phyllostomidae; genus Sturnira; species Sturnira hondurensis. Next base: position 127,265 of record NW_028076783.1, on the reverse strand, counting down.
GAGGCTTCCCTCAGTCATGACACCTGAATATGCTGTCTTTTTGCTGCTGGTCTTTTCCTCATATACCCATCTATAACATGTCTTATATACCATATCACTTAAATGCCAAAGACTATCTTGTGACAAAGAGTATTTCCTTTCACGGTGCAGCCACTGGGTGAATCTTAATTTGTGGAGCTCCTAATTCGACCATACCTTTAGTTCTTCTCTTATTGCTCTAATTTTTTCACCTAACCTTTATGCCAACCTGATGTGGCACAAGCAATATATATCTTTATATATTATCTGTAAATTAAAATCAGATGGGTAGGTGTGCAGGTCTGAAGTAGAGCTATAGTTGGCCCCAGGCAAACTGATTCTCCAGCTACATTGAAGAAGAAAAATGAACTCATTGTACTTTTTATTTTTTCTTTTTGGTTTTATTTATTTATTTTTAGAGAGAGGGGAAAGGAAGGAAAAAGAGAGGGAATGAAACCTTAATGTGTGGTTGCCTCTCGCATCTCCCTACTGGGGACCTGGCCTTGCAACCCAGGCATGTGCCCTGACTGGGAAACGAACCAGTGACCTTTTGGTTGACAGACTTGCGCTCAATCCACTAAGCCACACCAGCCAGGGCTCATTGTATTTCTCATTCATATTTTAGGTGACCATTTCCTCTGCTTCTATCAGCTTTGTTGAGTATTCATAGGATTTATTTGTAATCTTCCTAATGTGTTATGTTTTCATTTTAAGTGGTAGTGATATACAGTTTTTATTCATAGAGTATAGCCATTGAAATCCTGAGTAAAAGATCTTTCTTGGGTACTAGCTAATATTGGGCAGATTTTATCAAGATTCACTTGCCCAGAATGATGATCCTATAACTCAGTAATTTTATTCCTATGTATCTACTTAAGTTAAATGAGTGCTTATGTCTACCGAAAAACATGCACAAAATGTTCATAGTAACTTTATTTTAATAGCAAAACACTAGTCACTGTAAGTGATGAGGAAGAGTAGACTAGGTAAGTAAATGGCAGAATATTCTTATAGTAGATAACTACACAGTGATTAGAAAAAGAACAAACTCCCGATTTCCACAATAGCATAGATGAACCAAGTTATACTGAATAGAGAAAGCCAGACACAAAAATGTACGTATTGTATAGTTTGATTTATATGTGTTTGAGAACAGAAAAAATATAACATAAAACTCAGAATAATTGTTGTTTCTGATGGTGGTATTAAAAGGAGAAAACATGAATGCCAGACATATTGTGTAGATTGATTTAGATTGTAGTTATATGGGTTGGCATACATATAAAAATTCATAATCTGGATACATATGATCTCTACATGTAATTCACCTTAGTTATAAATTTTATCTCTAGTGAAAAAAGTTTTGTTTACAAGGACAGTTTTAGTTGCTCAATGCAAAAAAATACCAGGTAAGTAATACTTTTATGAACTTTTTTTCTAATAAGGCTTATTTCTGTGGGTACAGAAAATAAAGCCTCTTAAAAAGGCTTATTTCTTTTTATTACTATCTTAGATTGAATTCCCTGGAAACAGACTCTAAGATAAAGTTTAGTACGTAGGGGATGTACTGGGAAGTATTCTGGAAAACAACATCCACAGGGGTACGTGAGAAGCAAGACAGAGAGTGGAGGGTTCAACTGTGGTTCATCTGCAACAGAGGCCTCAGCCAATTCCATGGGGGAGCTCTGCAGATGAGATGGCCATGCCCACTTGAGAAAAAGGAACTAAACATTGACAAGTCACTGTATATGGACTGAACCCAGAGAGGGAATAACCCTGAATAGGACATTCTTTGTAGCAGAAGGCAGTCCTGTGGGTAATGAGCAGCCAGTTCTGTCAGTAGTTGGGAGAATGAGCGCCTAGGTCCTGAAGGAAGGGTTAAAATGGGACGCTATCACATCCCCTACAAACATTGACAGAGCTCTGGTTCATTATCGAATACATGAAAATCTAATTAAAAAAAAAACTGTAACTTACCAAATGTGAGAGTGATGAGAATCCAAATGGTAGATTTTCTGCCCAATGGTATGTTTTATGTCATGCTTCCAGACAACCATTGACATTTTTCTTACATTATAAACATCAAGTATTAAGGACATTTATTATTAAAATGTCTAAGATCTCTTCTAGCTCAATATTGAAATAATAATGGGAAAATTTTAGCATTTGTTAATGGTTTCATTTTCTAACTTTAAAAGTTGTTATTTATAGTTAGTTCCAACCACAATTCGTATGTTAATTTGATTCTGTTAATAACTCTTACTCTATTATAAATCATAGCTCTCTAGCAAGAATTTCCATAACTAGTATAATTGATACAGAATAAATGCCATTTTATAAATCACCAGGACTTAAATGAGACTCTAATTTTTATCTACTTAATATTTAATTGCATAGTTTCAATGAAAACCCAAATACAAATGCATAGCTATTCCACACTTTCTGAGGTTATTACACACTTAGTTTTTACCAAAGGTCTACATTTTGTCTTAATTTTTGAGTAATGTTTTTGGTGGATTGCAGTTTTGCCTTTCAGATTTGAAATTGTTTTCCCATTGTCTTCACTGTTTTTTGCTCAGAAGTCAGTACACTTTCATTTATTTTTCTTCTGAATGAATGTAACATGCCATTTTTTTCTGGCCATATTAAAGAAGTTTAACTTTAGCTCAGCAAACCTGACAAGATTTTGCATCTGTGTCATTTTTCTTGTATTTTTCCTGCTAAAATTTCTTTAATCTATTATGTCTTTCATGAAATTTGGAAAATTTGAACCATATTTATTTAAGTGTTTTTTCTGTCTTTCTTTTCCTTCCTTCCTGTGGGTAAGTACCCCTTAAATACATGTTAGGCCTCTGTAAATACATTTTAGGGACTTTAAAAAAGATTCTTGATGTAGAGTCTATTTTTATCAATATTTGTTCTCTCATTCAAATTATATAATTTTGATTGTTGTATCTTAAATTTAGCACTCTATTTAGTTCCATCTTCAATATGTTGTTAAACCTACAATGTTAAATTTTTATTTGAAAAAAGTAGTTTTCAGTTTTAGAGTATTAATTTGGTTTTGTTTCAAGTTTCTATTTATCATGTGAGATTTTTAAAATCATTTATTTATTTATTTATCTTTAGAGGGGAAGGAGAGAGGGAGAGAAACATCAATGTATTGGTTGCCTTTCATGCGTCCCCTGCAGGGAACCGGCCTGCAACCCAGGCATGTGCCCTGAGTGGGAATCCAACCGCAATTCTCTGGTTCGCAGGCCTGTGCTCAATCCACAGAGCTACACCAGCCAGGGCTATTTATCATGTGAGATTTTTATCTTTTCATCCATTTAAAATATATTTTCCATTACATTCTTTCGCATAAATATAATAGATGCCTTAAATTTATTTTCTGAAAATTGTAGTTATTTGGGGATTCTCTATTGAATAGTTTTGCTTGTGAAAATGTGCCCTATTTCTTTCATGATTAAGTAATTTTGTATTCTATTTTGGACATTGTGAATAACAAATACATTACAGTGCCCCTGGATTCTGCTGTATTCTCCCAAAACAGGTATTTTGTGGTTGTCTCTGTTTATTTTCACCAAATTGTTAACTTGGCCTCAGTAACTGGAAAGAATTGTCTCCCTTCTGGTGGGTTGCAGCCATTTTAGTTCATTTTCTTTAACCTTAGGTGGGCTGCTTTATATCTGCCTTGCATTTTCACAGTTTCAGACTTAGCCAGAAATGTGAGCAGAATTTAGACACAGAATTTAAAGTTCTCCCTCAGTGGATTTCTCTCCTCTGAACACTTACCTATCACTTTCTGTGTCTATTACTTTTATGTAGTCTACCATCTCGTTCTTTATATAAGACTGAAATTTCATATTAGAGTTTTAGGTAATCCTATGACATGGACTATAATGGTTGTGTGTGTGTGTGTGTGTGTGTGTGTGTGCATGGTAACTATAGGTTATGGTAGTTTCCGGCACGAGGTTTGGTATAACAGGAGCTGCTTGGCTATCATGGAGGCGGAATCTTTTGGTCTAATTTTGATATACACTTACTCATTCAATTATTCAATAATTGTTTTTTTAATGTTAATATATATAAACTCTTTTAAAAACTCTGGAACTGAAGTAAGACAAAGAAATAACTTTCCCTACATTAATGAATGAGACAACAATAAATAAGATACAAAAACACAGTGATTATACATAAATATAAATTCTATAAAAAAAGTAAAAGAGGACCAAAGTGGGGGCTTAGGGGGCATTTTTCCCTAGGTAATCAAGGAAGTCCTGTATGAGAAGATAAAATTTAAACTGAAGTATGAACACAGAGAAGAGAAAGCACATGATCAACTAAGAGCTATTACTTCCATGGAAAGAACAGAAAGAACCAATGCTTGAGAGAGGCCTTTGGAACGTCATCCAGTTTACCTGACTGAAAGGGTTAAGTTTAGAATTGCCAGTTTAGTAAGGAAAAATACAGTACAATTGGAAGATGTTGTCATGTGACAAATTGTTTAGCTTATTTTAACTGCGATAATAAAAACTTGAAAATTTTAAGCAAGAATGACATAACCTGTTTTTTAAGACACATTTTAAAAAGCAGGATAACACTGAGTGGCAGAGTTCAAACAAAGGTTAAATCGGATAAAGTGGAGTCTGGATGCCTGAAGATAACAATTATCTTTTCAGTGTTGCTCTTTCACAGTTGTCCCAATTTTCCCCCTTTGCCCTCCTCCACCCAGGCCATCCCCACTCCCACAGTCACTTCCCACTCTGCTGTCCATGCCTGTGGCTCATTCATACTTGTTCTCTGTGTACTGCCTCCCTTGTCTTTCCACCATTTCCCCCCCACACACTCTGGCCGCTGTCAGTCTGTTCCACGTTTCCATGTTTCTGGTTCTCTTTTCTATTTTTGTTTGTTTTGTTCATTAGAGTCCTCTTATAAGAAAGATCATATTGTGTTTGTTTAATTCATTTGTGAAAAAAGTAGAAAGGTAGTAATAGAGATAGCAGGTTTGGACAGTAGGAAGTCAGCCTGGCTCGAGTTGAGGGTTTATAGTAAACAATATAAAGGTAGGTTTAGTCTAGTCTAAGAAGAGCCTTGAATGAAAACCAAAATACACTTCCTTTTGGTAGGCACTGGGGAGACTAGCAAAAGCAGTATGATAGATAAGATCTAGACCAAGTTGGTGCAAGAGGCAATAAAAACATGAAGACTTCTGTTTCCCATAATGCAGCAGACTGGAAATTCTGACACACCTGTTTAATAGAATTTCATGGGATGGGGAGCAGGATAAAGATACTTTCGATTTGTCGTTTTGGTGCGCTAAAGAAAATTAAAGTAAATTGTTGTGTGAAGAGTGAGAGATGAAGGTTTGGAGCTCAGAAGACCTGATTAAATATGGAGATTAGTTATAAAAGCTAAAAAGGGCTACAAAATTATAGCAGCAAACACCAGTGGTCTGACCGGTAAGCCCTAGATATGTAAGAATAAAATGAGGAGTTAGTAAAATGAGTACATANTTTGTCGTTTTGGTGCGCTAAAGAAAATTAAAGTAAATTGTTGTGTGAAGAGTGAGAGATGAAGGTTTGGAGCTCAGAAGACCTGATTAAATATGGAGATTAGTTATAAAAGCTAAAAAGGGCCACAAAATTATAGCAGCAAACACCAGTGGTCTGACCGGTAAGCCCTAGATATGTAAGAATAAAATGAGGAGTTAGTAAAATGAGTACATAAGAAACAATGCGAAAAGGTGAAGAATGCAAAGATCACAGACAGAAAGGTATATGAGGAAGGCACAGAATTCACATTCTTCGTTTCACTCCCTGTGCCTTTTACTTGGTAAGTGCTTAGCATGTGGTGAAAAGGTTATAGGAGTTGTTGATTAGATCCTCCTGTGTTACAAATTATTTGCAGAATAAAACTTAAGATACCACACATTTTAATGTGGAATGGTGGTAAATTTTATTAAAAATATAAAAAGAGTTTCCAAATTATCAGGATTCTCATTTAAAACCTAGTGAAATACTAAAGGTCACGTTTTGTATTTCTTTTACTTATAAAGAACATTCAAAGATTCTCACATAAAAGTATAAACCTCTCACCTAGACCTTATATTTTTTAGGTTATGAAACACATAATTGAAATACAAAATAGTTGTGAAATGATGTCTTATAGATCAACAGAGTTCACAGTATTGATGTAACACCCTCAGCTGAATTTGTCCACTTAAGAGTAGTGCCTGGAAAATAAGACCTGAAGTATAATAATTGGGAAATTGTGACTCGCTGAAAGACAATTACTTTAATCAATAACATTCATGTTTCATTTTGGTGTCTATATTCTAGAAAGTATATAAAGTAATATTAGCATCACTCAGAGGTTATGTTTTATCTTTTTTAGTTTTGGACTACTTTCTCTGCTCTGTACATTTTAAAGATTCTTCCCATGACTAACTTCTTAGGTGAAAGGACAGAGAAGAGTCAATATTAAACTATGTAACACCAAGGCATATTTTTAAAAATGCATTTGTTATTTTTCAAGTATATCATGAACATTTATTTGTTGCATAACAACTAGTAGACAAAATGAGGCAAATAAATTGAAAGTTTCCAGCTACCAACCAGCAAAATCCATTGCCTACATTGGACCAGACACTGTACTAGGTGTCTAGGCTGAAATAGCAAAAGAAACAAATAGCATCCTGCGCTCACAGATTTTAGTGGAGAATATGACATAATTTCTGATAATAAAGAACTTTCAAGAAAACATGAAGAAAATAGGCATGCAAAGAAAACCACAAATAAGAAGATATGCCACTCCCAAATGTTCCCTAATTGTATCTATAGATAGCTACAGTGACTTAACTAATTGTAATTATCTGTTTATTTTCCATTTCATTCATTAAAACAGTAATTCCCAGATTTAAAAAAAAAATCAGCAGAGCCGTGCATCTTTGTGCCTGCAAGTTCTCCATATAAAGCCGGTAAGAGTAAAACCCGTTGAATTGGGAAGGGCCTTTATGTCAGCACCATCCTGGCTAATGACTAATCCCCAGGTCACCCCCAAGGACTTCATAAGGCAGAGATTACAGACTGCTGTTGAAGACCTGTGGGCAGAGAACGTGCTTACCACAGGTATCAAAGTCCCCAATGAACTCAAAAACTCGTTGAATGAATAAGCGACAATTACACAAAGACGACCTTAAGCGGTGGGGTAGTCTAGAAGCCTTCATAGAAGACCTGAGACTCGGACTATCATTTTGGATACAAGGAGTCATTCATTTGATAAAAAGAAGGAAAGTGAATTTGTCTTTAAAAACAAAGTGATTGAAAAAATGGGGAGTAAAGTATAAGGTACATGAGGGACAGGAGCAGGTCCTTGGGGCAGGAGAGGAGGACACTTGTTGGGAAGTAGGATGTGGATACCCTGCGGGCAATGCGTCATGAAGGATAGGTACTAGAAAGGAGGACATGGAATCGCCCACACGGTATACAACTCTTCTAAGATCGGTCTCCAAATCACCACTCACTAATGGTGACTATTTAAATGTATTTTGTAAACTGTAAAGCACTGTGCATACTGTACTGATAAATCTTGGGTCATTTTACAATTCTGTGCAGTTTACAGTCAAGCCATTTCAGCTGGGAGGAATGAGCTGTGGTCAAGGTCTCCTCTAACTCTTACGAAGACTTATGATTTTTAAGTTCAGGAACAGGTAATTATTGCTGGGCATGTATTTATTCCTAGCTAAATTAAAAATAAAGGTTTGTGCCATTTTTCCTTTTTGACTGGTAATATTCAAATAATCAAACTTAATTTATCTTCTAAAAATAGAATTGCATTACCAACATTTGATAGCATAGCTAGTATACTTGAGAAGCCATAACTCATGAGGAAAATGGAGTTCAGGAAGCACTTGGGAATAGTACAGCAATATAAATCGTATGTGTGTCCTCCTAGGAGAGTGGTTATGCTTAAAACTCTTACAAATCATGGTTAATAGTGAATGTTTTAGAAGAAGAAATGACTATATATCTGTACATGTATTTTACGGCTTCATAAAGATAAGCAGTGCTTAAAAGTATAAGGAGGTCGTTAAGTCAACTAAATGACTTTTTTCCCCTAGAGTAAGTTGTAAATATCTGAGCTTAGCAAGCATTTGCTAACTCATCCTCATCCTGAATTTAGAGAAACAATTCTGAAAGATATTTTACAGTGTTTGATCAATAACAATTAAAATACAAATAAAATATCTGCTTACTTTTTTCCTTCGAGCACCAGCAACTTGAGTTGCAGGCAGTTTTAAAAATGAAATGTTCATAATTACTGACATGAGAAATTTGTCAAGCAAGAGTGAGGAACTACCCACCTGTTAATAAGTCCAATTGATCTTTCTACTGATTTGTCTCTTATAATTTTTCTGTAACACATTTGAAAGACATAATCTATCAAATAAGTAATTAAATGATCATTATCTAGGAAGGTTCATACTGACTGTCCTTCCAAATAATTTAGCAGATTTACTCAGCACTTCTGAGCTCTGATTTGGTTCCACTTAGCTCACCAAATATTTGCTGAATCAACTACTGTATGCTAGATTGTTCTAGGTGTAGGAATGACGAAAATAAATTATGTCTTAGTCCATTTCCTCAAAGAGTTTTCAGTCAAGACACAAAGCAAGAAATATGTAAATAGCTAACTAGAATACAGGCTGGAAGAGACATATAAACAAATTGCTTTGGAGAAACCAAAGCAAAACAATTACTGTAGCCCACAGAGAAGTAATGCAGTTAGGGACAGAGATTCACGAAAGTGGCTGCATTTCAGTAAATTGGGTTTCCACAGGTGGAAAGGGGCTGATGAAGAGGTATCACAGACTGAAAGGAAGGAGAGCTAAAGTTTTGAGGTACGATACTTCAGATTCTTTCTGCCTGTTCTTGTGGACTTCATCCTGATAGGGGTGGCTCATAATTGGGTGAGGCTTCTCGTTTTGCCCAGCGGCCACTGTCAGTGGCCGGCAACACTACAGCTCTGGAGTCGAGCAGATTTGGGTTCATATTCAGCTCTGCTACTTACTAGAAGACGTGTAGACAGGCTGCCTACAATTTCTGCACCTCAGTTTCCTCATTTGTGATGTAGGAATATAATATTTACTTTGAAAGTCAAGAAGGAAAATTAATTTTTAAAACTCCATAGAAAGTAACTACCACGAAAACTATAAAAATACTCCAAAACACAATGCAAACATATTCAATCCTAAAAAAGGTCAGTCAACTCACAGAAAGGCAAGAAAAGAAACAGGAGAAAAAACATGAAACAATAATAAAATGTCAAACTTAGCTGATAGCCCAAAACTCAAAGTACCTCAGATGTCCTTCAGTAGGTGAATAGTTAAAAAACCCTCTGGTACGTATGCACCGTGTGGTAGTACTGACCAGTAAAAAGGACTGAATTATTCATGTAAGCAACAACTTAGAAGACTCTCAAAAGAATTACATTGAGTGAAAAAAAGCCAATGCAAAAGTTGTGTATTGTATGATTTCACAAATATAGCATTCTTGAAATGCTGAAATAATGAAAATAGAGAAAGATGAGTAGTTGCTAGAGTTGCGGATTTATGGTTATAAAAGCAAAACCCTTAGTTGTCCTTTTTTAATAACTTAGTCCACCGAGAGATGACTGGATAAACAATACGTAGTACATGGACACAGTGCAGTCTCATTCAGCTTTAAAAAAACGGCAAAATTTTTTTTTAAGGAATGAGTTTTTAAAAAGATTTTATGTATTTTATTTAGAGGGTAAGGGAAGAACAGAGGGAGAGAAATATCAATGTATGGTTGCTTCTCATGTGTCCCCTGCTGGGAACTGGCCTGCAACCCGGGCATGTGCCCTAATTGGGAATCGAACTCTGATCCTTTGGTTCGCAGGCCCATCTCAATCCACTGAGCTACACCAGCCATGGCTGGACAAAAATTCTGACACATGTTACAACGTAGATGAACCTTGAGGACATTAGGCGAAGTGAAATAAGCCAGTCAAATAAAGACAAATATTGTATGATTCCATTTACATGAGCTACCCTGAGTAGTCAGATTCACGGTTGACAGAAAGCAGTTTGTTGGTTTCCAGGGACTGGTAGAAAGGCGGGGTGTGAAATTGTTGTTTAAGAGAGTGTAGCTTAGCCCTCAGGATTCGGATACCTATACAAGAAGGCTGACAGCAGTGTGCTCTGTCGTCAATTTGGAAACAGCCTAAATGTTTTGATGAGGAAAGGAATAAATAAATGGCTCTGTGTTAACAGAGTGAAATATTATGAGGCAGTGAAAGGTTAATGAACTACAGCTAATGTGACAGTAAATGTTACTCTTTGTACATTTAGTTCCAATGGGAAAAATCAATTGCAGAGGACGAAAACCAGTGCACATACAAGTGCACAATATTCTGGAGGCATGTGTATGTGTGAGATATAGCCCACCTTTATAAGGCAAGAAAATAGAAAACATGAAATTCTCAAAAAAGTCATTAGCTCTGACAGGAAGTTGAATGGGCAAATATGGATCTAGGTTGGGGCAGAAATACAAAAAGGAATACATAAATTTTTGGTAATATTGTAGTTCTTGGATGGAATGTTTATAAATTTCATTTTTCTTAACTATGAGTAAACAAATAAACAAACACACACTGGCTGCCAATGGACTATTTATATTAGTTCATTTATGACTAATTCAATTTGGTACACCTGACTCCATAAGAAAAATAAATATAATCTAATTTTACATTGTGGTGGCCTCACTGTCCCACAGAAGTTATTGGAACAGTGGAAACTGGTTGACTTGCATGCAGCTCTGGTTTCAGCACGTAGAGACTTTCTGTTCTGCTTCTTCTAATCAACAGACCAGGAAGTCTTTGGGAATCCCCAGTGTGGTTCTGGTATCACCAACCTTCCCTTTTCTTTGTGGACATAGAAATAATTCTGCTAAATGGCCCAGGAAGGCCTCCTGAGTGTCAGTGGGAATATTCTGAATGTCTCTAAAGTACCTTCACTTTAGTAAACATTATTTTTACAGCTCTCACTCAGCTTTGGAACCTGGCGATCACTCAGACTTTTCTATGTTTTAGGTGATGTGGAGGTCAAACCCATGGAAGTGGGATTGCCTTCAGTAATGATCAAGTCGCTGACATCAAAGTCCCAAGTAGTTTTCATTGAACCACTTCGCATGAAAGTCAGTGACAATAGATCAATTTTGATCTTTAGCCATGCTGAAATCCGTGACGTTCCCCAACCAGTTTAGGCCTTCCGTGATCTGGAACAGCAACAGGGGCTGAAAAGTAGACTGAACTGTGGTTTTCATGAGTCATCAGTGCTAATCGCAACTGGTTTCTAGTCAAACTCCAGTGGCATTTCTGGTCTTTTTGGTATGCATTAAAACGTTCCTTTTTTCAGCATGTACACTCACTTTCCACTGGGCACTCTCCAACCTTAGTGGGTTAGTATTTTAATAGCTACTTTCCTCAGCCAGGAAACAGTTTAAGCTATAATTCCTTCAAATTGGTAAAAATAGATCTTTCTGGGGACTATAATCTCCAAGTCAGTTGAGGAAAACAACTGAGCAGAAGGACGAAGAGAAAAACATAACAACTAAACAATTAAAAGAACATTTGATTTGATTGGCAGATGATTTCAGTCTACCTTTTGCAATATCTGATAACTTCAAATTAGAAGTAAAAGTCCAGCTTTGGAAATTGTTGCCAGTGGAAGCGGCATTCTCTCACAGGACCGTGAGGAAAGCATTCCGCAGACACGTGCACGGGAGATTTGTGGTGCGGCAGCGTTTATTCGGGTGGAAGGTTGCCCCCGTGTCCCGTCTTTATCCATCCCGCCACGGGAAAGCTCCAACCGTGTCTTCAGCAAGGCCAAAACAAAGTGCCCAGAGTTTCTGTGTTGTATTAACGCGCCGTCCTCTGGAGCCTGCAGGTCTCAGTCCCCATCCAGGGAGCTTAGGGCTTGTTCATGGCGGGGCTGCTGTACCCCGTCTCCCACCCGTAGCCCGCACCTATAGTTGGCATGGCTGTTGGCTACATGGGTGCTAAGGCTGTGTGAATGCATGGGGCGAGCACGTCTTCTTCAGCAAGAGAGAGAGCGCTTCTTTTTTTCCCTGGGATTACATTATATTGGAAGGGCCAGGAACTTTTTCAAAATAACCCATCAACTTCCCAAGCTTTCACGGGCATGTGATGGGTCCACCCCTTAGTTAAACTGACAGAACTCTGTGGTCAAACACTTCCCCCTGAGCCCTGTGACAATCCGGTACCAGGGGACAGACAGTGCTCCTAAGGAGATTTCCTGTGTTCCTAAGATTGTCTCCTCGGAGGCAGTCCCCTGGGGCGTGAGCAGCTGTAGATTCCCAGTGAAGCAAACAGACTTTTGCTCCCTGGCTGATTATGCTCAACAATGTCCAATTCTCTTTGCTTTCTTCCTTATTAATAATTAGCTAACTGTCTATGGTCACAATATCATTTTAAATTGAGATCATTATAGTTTTCTGCTCAAACCTTAGGTGTATTATTTAAAAGACAAAACCAAAACAAAACTAGCCCTGGCGGAAACTAGAAGAGATGATAATGCCTCTAAACATTCAGTTTAATGAAAGAGAAGGTCATTATGCATTTATTCATTTATTTTTCCACCATTTATTGATTACCAGGTATCTCCTGTATAGAATGTTTTGCGTGTCAGTACAACTGAAAATTTATATCTCTTAAGATTTTCCCCCATGATAAAGATAAATTTAGGTTATAATCTGTCACTAAACTACAAAAAAGTTTCTTCACTAACATTTTCCAAGACAATTAAAGTTTGAATATTATACTATTATGAAAAATAAATGTAAACATTGCTTTTTCTTTAGGATTTTTGCGATATGCTTAAAATTATATCAGACTGCCTTATATTTCAAAGAACTACTAAAGAATGAAGTCTAGATATAGTTGTGAATCAATATTACTAAAATCTGTTTTTAATAATTTTCATTTATTTGATACCTCTCTGTACTGTGAATTACCTTTAAGACTGTGAAAACCACTCAAATTGAAACAATGCTTTTGGGAGAGGGAAGGACTCAGGTAGAGTCCATTGTGAGTGTGACTCCAATTTAATTCTCAAGGGAGATCTGAGCTTTGGAGGTACCCTATTGAACCAAAGGAGGCCAGCAGTGACACTTCACTGTGACGACAGTGTATTTGTCATTTGCTTGATACTAGTATGTATTTTACCTTAGCGACCTCTTGAAAGCCTGTGAAAACTTTATTGGTACTGAAGAATATATACATAGAACCCTAAACTAAAGGAAAATACAGAACTTTGATGCAAGTAAAAAAGTACAGAACTCTGTTTTCTTGTGACAGGCTTATCTTCTTCCTATAATTAATTTAAAATATTTACAGAATATTTTTAATATAAAAAGATGTAGCTCAACATCACTTATAAATACACTGAATGAAAATGAGACTACAGACCATGATACTCTCACTTGTGAGAGCTAATTTTATTACAATTAAAAAATAGGTAAAAATGAAATAGTAAGTCAAGAAGTTTAAGGAATCAGCCATGACTGGTGTGGTTCAGTTGGCTGGGCATTGTCCCACAAAGCGAAAGCTTGCTGGTTCAATTCCCAGTCAGGGCACATACTTCGGTTGCGGGCCAGACCCCAACTGAGGTGTGTGTGAGAGGCAACCAACTGATAGATGTTTCTCTCACACATTGATATTTCTCCCCCTCTCTTTTTCCCTTCCTTCTTTTCTCTTTAAAAATAAATAATTATAATCTTTTTAAAAATTTGAGGAATTAAACTTTAGCAATACATATCAGGCTTCTCATTTTTTTGTATATGCTGTACACATTTAATTTTGAATTATCATAAATTTTATATAATGAAATTAATTAGAAGAGTATCAAAACAAAGCAAACACCAGTAAAAAATAAGAAAACCCGGGAGGAAACCAAATATATGTAGAAAATCATTAATTTATTGAATACATACAAGTTGAGTGTTCTTTGTTCAAAATATTATACTAACAGCTACAAGGATTATAAACATGATGAACTAAAAATGTTCACATTTCTAATTTATATTTCTGTAGAAAGATAAAAGAAATAAACATGTAGACATAAAACCCAAAGGATACTGAGATGATCGTAATGTCTCCTAAACCTTAATTAAATATTAGGCCCTCCAGTATACTGACTCAAACAACTTTATAAACTTCTTCCACTTTATAGTGCTTAACACAATACTTATTTTTGACTTTTATAGATTTAAAAAATATCTATTACACCTTTTAGGCTGAAAGGTCCATGAAGATAGGGATTACTCTTATTTGGCAGGCTCATATTTTCTCAGCACTCAGCATAATATCTAGAACATGGACACATTTAATAAATGTTTCTTGAATGAATGACCAAATAAGTGAATTCAAGTGAAATGATAGATAACAGTACACTTACTTTATGAAATACTAAAATAACCAGAACAATGGTTAATGTAATAATGTTGAAAATATTCAGATCACATTTAGGGAAAAAATTGAACAATTGTAGAAAACTGTACATAAAGATAATTTTCAATATGTAAAAATAGATGCTTAGAAAGAGAGACTTCATCAAATGTTTCCTGAAGGTTTTCCTTATTTTGCAAAACATGAGTTAAATTCGTTCTCTTATATTCTTCTCTATATTTTTAAAATTTTCTAAAATAATCCAACTTTCTATTTTAAATAATGATTAGAAAAAATAACTAAATGTTAAAAATAGGTTCATCACAGAGTTTTGGAAAGGTTTTAATGAGATTATAAACCTATTAAAGGAGATAATGGCTAAAATGATTATGTTCACCATGTTGATTATACCCTCTAAGGAAATGCCTGCAATTGATCTTGCCTCCAGGTGGTGTAGAACCTTCGAGATTAGGGTTTAAGACTATTTTTCAAAAAGGATTTTTAAAAGAGTCTTCAACAACTACACAAGCACCTACTCATTTTATTTAGTGTACTTTAACTCATGAAGAAAATAGACTTATTCATGAGCCATTTGATTGGGCTATTTTATTTTATAGCCAAGCTCAAAATTTTCACTGAACACATAATAAAGTCATTCTAAATAGTAATAAAAGCTCAAGTAACAGAATTACCATTCTTGTAATTTTGTACCCAGTGTCCTTATTTTCCTGAGTAATAATGAGAGTTTATTTTGGTTATAAACTTACTGGGAGTCAAAAAATAGTATGTGCTCTCAAATTCTAGGAAATTTAATAATACTTGTTAGGAATAAATTGCCAAGAACAATGAGCTAGTGCTGTTTTTTTCTTTATCATTATATTTTGACAATTTTCAAACACACCACAAGGTTGTATTACTGTACAGTGCATACCTATGTAACTACATTAACCTTTGCCACTCACATTTTATTCTGTCACCTATCTAGCCATCCTTTAAAATGTACCATCCAACAAATCTTACTGTTCAAGACATTTCAAGGTGAATAACACAATTCTCTCTACACATTTCAGCTTATGTCATTAATCAGGATTGAATTTGTATTTTCTTCTTATTTAAAACTTGCAAACAATAAAATGGGCAAATCTATGGTGCACATTTGTTCAGCTATGACAATAACCCGTATTCCTATTAAAATCCAGAATGTTCCCAACACCGTCCTTTGTCCCCAGTCAACCTTCACCTCCATTTCCTGAGGGAAACACAGTTTGATCGTTTCATTCCATAGAAGAGTTTTGCCTCTTCTAGAACTTTATATATATGTGTATAATGCAATGTGTACTCTTTTGAGTAATGTTTCATTCACTCAGCATAATGGCTTAGAGACTCATCCATATTTTCATGTGTCAGCAATATGTCTTTTTTTTAATTGCATAGCAGCATTCTATTGTATAAATACACTGCAGTTTGTTAATTCATTCTCCTGTGGTTGGATCCTGGATTACTTCCAGTTTATAGCTATGATAAATGAAATTGGTATTGGAGTTGGTTCATTGGTGTTACCATGATATGCCTTTCAATAGCAGGGTGAACTCCAGTGGCTCGATTTTCAAGCAACAGACATGAGGCAAGTGCACTAAAGAATGAGAAAGGGGAGGAAATTCACAAAAAGGCATAGATCCTCCTGGGAAATGCTCCCCTGTCTGACATGTTCAGAAAGGAGAACACAAGTCAGGTACACGTTTTCTAAACCTATAAACATAAATCCTTCCAGCCACCACTAACTGTGCCATTGAAGGATTTTATCAGAAAGAACAAAAAGGACCCACCCCACCCCCCAAATACTGGTGAAGGTTTGAGAAAGCAGCAATTGCTGGGGTACACATTATCCAACCCAAACTTCAGAGGTGTGCTGCCGTCCAGGGGAGTGTTCTCTAGGAAGGCATTCCAAGTGCAAGGTGTTTCCTATCACTGGTACACTCAACTCGTGACTTTGGACAGACCTTTTATCAACTAATTACCGGCTCACCCAAAAAGACTTGATCACTTAACTGTAGGGGAGTTTTGAGGTCCTTTTGATGTCTTTTCTTGGCATGCTGAGGGGTAATTTACACAAAGATAAAAAGCATTCCCAGCACTAAAAGGCTATTCTTAATAGATTAAAGCTTTATAGCTGGTTCAATGACAAGGTCTTTCAATATATATTTTCATTCTCCTCTAGAGTAAGTGTGCAATCACCTTGTGTGAGTAATAAGAGAAAATTACACCAGTAGAAAGAAAACTACAGAGTTTCATGATCTGAAGGCAAATGAAACAGAATGGGGTTAAATGAAGTGCTCGAGATGATAGGAAGACAAGAGGAGTTTTGCTAGAAAAAATTAATTTATCCCCAATATCTCTTTATAAAATGCTTAAAATAATGGATGTCTTTTCCATAAGCTCTTGTTTTGTATGATGCTTATGTATTATTTACTTCTGAGAACATTCTCCTTTTGCCTTGACTTCTTTCTATGAGATACAGACAAGGGAATCACCAGAAGGGAAATTTAAATGTTCTCTCATCTTGCAGGGGATTTAGGGCCACAGTAGAGGCCCAAAGCATATTCATAACCTTTAAGGAATTCACAGTGTAGTTGAGACTGAATTAACATATGTGAGAACTCAGAAAATGTGAAGAAGACTTAATAAAAGCAAATGAAAGGTAATAAGGCATAAACTTCAAATACAATAATTTAACAATATGTGTTGGAGGTGGGTAGATTCTGGGGGAAGTCAACTCAAGGAATTAATTTGACTTACAATAGGCCTTAGAAAATGGGCAGAATTTGAGCTGGGTAGAGGGGAGAGAGAAAGAGATTAGAAATGAAATATTCTGGGGGTTGGTTGGGAAGAGGAGAGTAGTGAGGGTGGGGGGGGTGGAGACAACTGAACTTGAACAACAGTTAAAAAAAGAAATGAAGTCATAGTAGAGGATGCATAGAAAGCTGAGCCTATAGGAAAATAATGACTTCTGGCTATAGTATTTCCTGCTGTTTCTATGTACTCTAGTGATTAGAATTTAATACAGGAACAGAATATTTGTTTGCAGAGATTATTGGGTAGTTTATTAACCTGGATGTTCACTTTGCTCTTTGTACTATACCCTTCAACAGAACTTTACAGCCTTTAAATAATTAAGCAATGTTTATTTCTGAAAGACATTGGCTCCTCTGTGCATATCACAAACTTCATATTTCTTATTAAATAAATCACCAAAATGTTTCTCTCAGTACTGTTTTACATGTACAGAGTAACTGAACCCTGGATATAGAAACATTTTTCGCCCTTAAAGGATTTGCCATTAAGAAATTCACAAATGTAACAGAGTCAATCAGGAAAACATGATTGTTTTCCCCTGAGATGGTCGCATGCATGGGAATCTTGAAAGTTGTTTTCTGACTCCCTGAAACTGTTGTCATCTGAAGCAGTTTTCCATGTATGTTGTTTAAGAGGAAAGGATGAGGAAGTAGAAGGAGGAGAAGAAAAATGAAACCAATTTTTAACAACAAGTCTGAGTCCCTTTAAATTCGTTGTTTTTTAACATCCTCTATTAAATCAGTCATTAAAGATATTTAAATATGGATCTTTATTAAAAAGTTGCCATCCTTTAGATTTTATAACTGCTGTTTATTTTGTGTAGGTGGTTATCAAGAATTGAAAAAAAGAAGCCTGCTATCTTTCAAACTTTTATGTTTTTTGACAATATTTAGTCACGGGCAGAAAAGAACACACAAAACACACTATGGAAAAGCAGAATATGAGTTAGGAGAAGAAACCAAATTGACAGGGGTGAACCTAGTGCTGTCTTTCTTTTTCCCTGTTTGTCCAAACTCTGCCACTGAATTCTTATGTTTATACTCCAGGAACTTAGATAACCTAAGTGGATTTTAGTTTTTTAATCTGAAATTAAATTTTTAAAAAATAATATGATCTCTATGTCTCTTCTTAGTGTTAATATGTTATTTTTAATAATTTCTTAAATTATTATAGATCTGACTATAAAGTCTGAGGATCAGTACCAGCAGGTCATAGAGTAATAATAATAAAGCTACTCAGTGCAAGTATGAAAAATACAAAGAAGTTGGTACAGTATTTTAAGTATTTTTATATACGAAAATCATATTGTGAATCTATTTTAAAACTTCTCTTATTTTTAATTTAATGTAGCAAATACAATAAATTCTTATTGTATTAATTAAACAGAGTAAATTTCCCTATATTAATTGATCTTATTGGGGGGGGGAAGACATCATCAGTTGAGCATATTCCCAGGGCTATTTTTTTCTAAGACAAAATTACTTTATGTTTTATACTCTGAATGTCTCTTGTTCCTACTATCCCATAGAGACAAGGGCTCACTGTTCTATGTGTACTCCTCATTTATAGGAATGACAAAAAGACACACAGAGTCTTGATAAAATCTTGCTGATTAATACAATTTCCTTTTGCCAGAATTAGGAAGTACTACATAATCTATTCCCAAATGTCAATGGCCCAGGAGATAAGTGGAAGGACCAGGCACACCACTCAACACTTAGTTACATTTAATTTGGATTTCTTGGTGCACGATATGATGTGTCATCAAAATTGCTCATTGGGAATGAGGCACTTAGTCCCTTGAGTTGAGAGAGCTCTACCAGAGAATGGCCCTGTGGTCCAGTTTCACTGGGAACTTCCTTGGGTGAAGAAAACTCCTTTTTTCAAGGAAACAATTCTTTCTAGGGAAGCCTGCATTCCACCGCTCATAGCACAAAGATGTAGATGCTTGGCCTGCTCCTTTCTGCTGGAATGATTCTGAAGGGCCTTCTTAGCTCAGGGATTCAACGAGCAGTCAACGGAGACCTTTGATGGGACTTCATTAGAGCTCAATTTCTCCTTCTGCTCAACCCAACTTTCTTTCCCTCCTTTGTACAGATATCAATCCTAAGAGTTCTTAATTAATGTGCTACATGCTAATACTTATCTCAGTGTCTGCTTCTGGCAAAACTAGCCTATGACAGGTGATGGTCCACATGAAGGTAGGACGAGACAGCAAAAACTATTATGGGATTTTAGCGCTAGGTCACCTACAGCCTAGCAGGCAATGGAGACTCCATTACTGTTTATTCAAAGAGTTCAGCAAACCCCTGAGACAAGGTACATGTAATTGTTCACCAGTGGTCCACTAAAAGTGGTCAACTTTCAATAGAGGAGAACACATTAACTTCTGTGGCACATAAGGTGTTTGTCAGACACAGAGAAACTAGTAACGAGAGGACGATGACATTCAATGGGTTTTGTGAGGCTCATCTGAAATTCTGGAGAAAAATAACAAAAAGCTGAGAATGATTAATCAGAAATTAAAATCTCAGTTTGAAAGCTAGATGGTCTTTTTGGCAGCACATAAAGAGAGACACTCATTTTATGTTGACAAAATAAATGATGCTGAGGCTTAGGCTTAGGTTTTAATTCTTAGAGTAGCCAAACTCGAAAGAACGTTTAAGTTACAGCTAACAGAGTTCTGCTACACTATGTTCAGGGACCTGTTTGGGAAAGAATGGAACCCTGTATGTGGATGGACGCATCTTTGTTGAGGTACACGGAGATCTTGAATTCCTACGTTCCACTGATTTCACTGAGCAGGCTATTACCCGTTACTGTCTTGAAGTTGATGCAAGGGTCTCTTCCTTGAAAGAACATTAAACTCCTCTTTCCTCATCCTAGTTTAGGATCTTGCTTAACCTCCCCTCTTTGTCAGTAGGCTAACACTTAGCTTATATTCCAGTGTAACTGGGCAATGGATGTTCTGGGTCAGCTAACAAAGGAAAAGATGTTTTTTTTCTGAAAGAACTTCAAGAGCTAGCCATTATTTTTTAAAGATTTTATTTATTTATTTAGAGATAGGGGAGAGAAACATCAATGTGTGGTTGCCTCTCATATGGCCCGCACTGGGGACCTGGCCTGTAACCCAGGCATGTGCCCTGACTGGGAATTGAACCAGTGACTCTTTGGTTCACAGCCCGAGCTCAATCCACTGAGCTACACCAGCCAGGGCACGAGCTAGCCATTCTATAGTGACAAAAGGCAGGAGAGTACTCATGGATATGGATTATTAGGCTGCTCGATTGCACTGGGCAGAATACACACTCTTGTGGAATGCAGAAATTAACACCTTGGAAATGACCCTGGGGAGATGGTACCTATATCCAGGCAGCTTTTAGGAGCATGGAAAAGCAATGGATCACATTAAGATGGAAATTCCAGAACTGACATGATAGATAATGAAAGAAGGGATTAAAAGGCCCAGAGAAGTAGGCATTTTAGAATAGATATGCTTTGCATAACTGTAAATCCATCCCCCCGGCAGGGGACTCAGTTCCACCCAGCGACCCAGAGAAAAGGCTGATGGGCAGGCCTCACACCACTAAGTTTAGTGGAAGCCCTCCCTTCTAGGTCAAGGCTGACAGTAGGGTAAGTTTTCACAGATCCGGGTTTGTCAACTGCAGTGGGGATGATAACAACTGGAAACAATAGAGGCCAGGTGGCAAGGAGAAACTGTAAGAATCCAGGTGAGTGCAATTATCGCAATGTTTCGCAAAGCTGGAGTGTCAGCAAAGCACTGCTCAGGGGCTGCCGGAGTTTTAGAAGAAGGTTAAAGGCACATGTTGAGAGTCTCACTTCCAGCTGAATAGTGTGAGGAGCTCCAAGGACCTACTCCCCAGCTCCTTGTGTCAAGAAGGCAAAAAGAGTCAATATCTTGCTAGGGGTAATTGACCCTGATCACCAGGTGCTGGCAGAGTTTCTGTTACATGGTGGGAACTGACAGTTATGCTTTTGACACCTGCATGATTCACTTGGGGTATCTTGGAACTGCCTGTCCCAGGTTGGATTGTTAATAGATAATTCAGCAATGTTGCTCTGAGAAGGGTACGGTGGCAATGGGCCTACTCACCTTAGGTCTTCTAGGGCCTAGAAAAACAACATAGTCAGAAAAACTTGATAAAACTTTTAGGAGGAGATTACACAAGATTCATGCACATTATCTGCTATTCGAAAAAGTTGGACTCACAAACGCCACACATTTGGAGGAACGGAGACTGTGGGAAAACTACAGCCGCATTGCTGCTGGAAGCCAACTTGTTTTCTTTCCCTCACCACTGATTTTTCCTGTCCCTCTGCTTTGTCCCCAGGCAACCGGTTTACTGAAGGCCAGATGCTATGTCATTCTAAATGTGTAAAAACCAGACTTACTTCAAAAATAGATGTCTGAAATCTTCCAAAAGTTAATTAAGCCTTGGAAAAGTTGCTTTATGCATGCTGCCTTCCTATATTCTTTTAAACTCCTATCCCTTGCTCACACAATAAGGAAAAAAACACAAATAACTAATTTTCATAACACTGTAAGTATTGAAATTTTTTTCTGTATCTGTTATCTAGGCTACCTTCTATTTTTCTTAAGGATGTTGAGTTTCTCTTAGTTGGGATTGAGCATGCCCTCTTCTCCATGAGTAGTAGTTCTGATTGAGTCGGACAGAGTATGTCTTTGACACTAGAGAGTGCTTGATTCGAGGATACATGACTGATTAGGTCAGGTAGGGTTTTCAACACAATTTTATTCTTTGGTGGAAAGATCAGGGCATTGAACTGTTGCTTTCCCAAGCTCTTCAAATAAGAAAGTATGAGCTTTGTGAAAACCTCACCTGAGAATGGAAATAGCACCAAGCCAGCAAAGCTGAAGAATAGATAGCCCATTTGAACTTTAGATAAATCTGCATCTAAATCTATCCTTGAACTACTCAGGTCTTTGAGTCAATAACCTTTTCTCTTTTTTCTTTTGTGGTAAATTCACCATGGGTAGGAGTTTTTTGTTATTGACAACTTATAGTATATTAAGATACTTCCTTATAGAGCACTGCTAGTAAATACAGACAACCATAACAACAATGTGCCTAGGATGATGAATCCATAAGGGTTCACCTTGAAATTATTTTTAAGGGTGAAGGCTTCTGGAATTCTTTTACAACCAATCTTGCGCCTAGGCCCTTCCTACTCCTTCCCCCCAGGCCTATCCTCTTGAGCCTGACAGCGACACAGGTGTGCATTATCCTACTTATGAGGGGATTTGCTAAGGGTGTTCATTGAAAGGATGTGGACTGAGAGTGGATGTGCAGGCTTTGCTGTCCATGTTCATGTCAGACCCCTCACATGCCAGATGGAACATGGTATCCAGTATAGAAGGAAGAGACAGGATGCAGGTTCCCACATATGATTCTAGTATGACTACCATGCCATAAACTTTTCTTACATGAGCACAAATATCTTTTTCTGATTGCCCTTCAGTAGTGGTGAATGCTTGGTGGAGAAAGGCATAGAAACACCTAGAATATGCTTAAACATCTAGAACCATCTAGAATCATACCTTTATGATTTTTCAACCTCATCTTGTTCCTCAGTGCTGCTTGACTTACTTTCCTTCCCCAGACCCCGCTGCTCATTTACTCCATGGCAGTGAGTCTTCAAACACGTTGTGTTCTCTGCCCCTGTTCTTGGAAGATGATCCACCTTCAGCTGCGAGATTAAATAGAGAACATTTCCTTTTTCACTATAGTTATTACATCTTATTCACTACTTTTACCTCCTACTCTGAGGTAGGAAGTTTAGCATCATCCTCAGAAGCATGGGCTTTAATGTTAGGTTCCTTCCTGGCTGCAATATTTATTTGTGTGATTTTTTAAAACTGGTTACTCAATTTCTTTTTTTAAATTTAATTTATTTTTTTAAATTGTTGTTCAAGTAGTTTTCTGTCTTTTACTGCCATTCCAGCCCAACCCCCAGTGCTCCCCACCTCCCTCCCATTTCCACCCCCCTTAGTTGTTCTCCATGTGTCCTTTATACTAGTTCCTGTGAATCCTTCCCCTTTTCCCCTGAAATTCCCTCCCCTCTTCCCTCTGGTCACTGTCAGCCTGTTCTCTATTTCAGTGTCTTTGGTTATATTTTGCTTGCTTGTTTGTTTTGTTGTTTAGCTTCCTGTTAAAGGTGAGATCATATGGTATTTGTCTTTCAGTTACTCAATTTCTTAAAGTCACTTTGCTCTTATGTATGGTAGAGTTTATAATTGCTGCCACATGACATTGTTAGCAAATTTGAACAGAGAATACATTAAAAGTTGTCAATAAAATGCTTGGCACATCTAAAATACTTAATAGGTGTTAACCTTTGACTACAAGTACAAATATTCTTAGGGGTATTCCTACCTGCATCTGAATCAATACCATTGATCAGAACCACTGTTAGACCTGAACAAGTAGAGTTCTGCACTAGAACCCTTGTGCTGAGGTACCCATGCGTTGGAGTGCCTTAGTCAGATGTTTCTGAGTTTCCCTCTATTGTGTCTGGGACCAGCTGTGGTTGGAAGTGCCATCTGGGTGAGGCTCCTTGAGGCCAAACCTGGTTGTTCATGCGTCTGGTTGTCTGAGATACCAAACTCAAAATTTTCTGAGTCCCTCTCAAGTTGTTTGGACCATGGAGACACGTGGTGCAGGGTGAGTGAGGCACCTCAAGTCCAAACCAGCTTCCATTTCTCCATTTTTGGATATCCCTAGTCATCTATCTCAGATATGGGGCTGGCTAAGTGTCCCAGTGAACTCTGCAACTTTGAACACTAAGCCAGTATAGACACACACACACACACATATACATACACACACATATCACCTCATGGACACAAAATTGTTACTCCATTTCTAGAATCATTTCCTTAGTGAAGACAAGAGGAAAGCAGAAAAAGGTAACAGGCTTTCCTTATGAGACATCCCATTTCAATTAGAAAGGGAAGGACACCTTAAATACTATGTTGATATACTTCCATCTCCATGACCAATGCAAATGCCCAATTTTAGACTGATCATGAATTAAAAGAAATAAAATCACTGGCTTAGATGAATTTTGATTTGCCATATGAAACTGGAAAGAAGCTAGACTTCCCCACCCACCCCTTTTCACTTTTCACTTTCTGAAAAAACAAGATTATGCTAGCACTTAAGGGAAAGGGAAATGGCTCTTGGGTATGTATTAAGAGAATTCAATGCATTCACTGAGAAGAAAAACAAGCCAAAAGAACATTGTGTGACACATGAAAAAAATAGTGCATAATGACATTGATAAATTCTACTGGCAAACCTACTTTTTGTTGTACAGTATCTATTTATAGTGCTTGTTTATAAAAATCACCAACTAAATAACTAAATTGCTTTATAATAAAACAGTAAGGGGTTTATTAACTGATAATTGAGATTTGATTGGAAAAACATGTAGTCAGTGTTTTCTAAGAATTAAGGGATGGAATCTACTGATTTCAAATGAGCAAAGAAACGCCAAACAAGGCTGTTTTTAGAAACTTTGTCCCTCCAAAGGAGTCCTACCAGCAGAAGAATTCAAAAACAAAAAAGAATGAAAAGAAAAAATAACAAGAAATCTACCTATTAAAAGACAAAGATTATCAGCTTGATTAAATATTGGGTTAGCCAAAAAGTTTGGATTTATTTTGTAAGATGGGTCCAGCAGAGCATTGCTGTCTTTACCTTCATTTGAAACCATTTTGTCAGATTGCATTTGTGACAGTTGTCATATCAGTGTGCTTTTAAAAAATTTATGAAAACTAGTGAACTTTTGTGTAGCCATTTTAATATTGAAGATAGAAGAAAATAAGCAACATTTTGGCATATTATGCTTTATTATTTCAAGTAAGGTAAAAATGCAATTGACATGCAAAAAAGAATTTGTGCAGTGTATGAAGAAGGTGCTGTGACTGATTGAATGTGTCAAAAGTAGTTTGCATAGTTTTGTGCTAGAGATTTCTCTCTGGATGATGGTCTACAGTCAGGTAGACAAGTTAAAGTTGATAGCTATCAAGTAAAGACATTAATTAGGAACAATCAATGTTTTACCATGCAGGAAATAGCCGGCATACTCAAAATATCCAAATCAAAGTTATTGGTGAGAATGAAAATGTATCTTTTATATTATGGAAAAAAATAAATAGACTTATTGACCAACTCAATATTTTCAAAAACAGTTGGAATTAATAAATGAATTCAATAAATATTCAGACTACAAAATCAATGTACAGACATTTGTTACATTTCTAAACACAAATAAGGAAATATTAGAAAGAGAAATTAAGAAAATAATTTCATTTATAATTATATCAAATTTTTTAAAAATATAAGGAATAAATTTAACCAAGGATATAAGTAACCTGTACACTGAAAACTTTAAGACATTGATAAAAGAAATTGAAGAAGACACAAATAAATGAAAAAGGTATTCTGTGCTCATAGTTTATATAAAGTAATAGTTAAAATCTCCATATTACCTGAAGAAATCTACAGATTTAATACAATCCTTCTCAAAATCACAATGGCATTTTTTAAAGCAATGGAACAAACAATCTTCAAATTTGTATAGAAACACACACACACAAACCCAAGTAGACAAGCAATCTTGAGAAGTATAAAGCTGGAGGCATTGTGCTTCTTGATTTCAAACTATATTACAAAGGTATAGTAATCAAAAGAGAAAGTTTGTGAAATTTTGTGAAATAAAAACAGACATATGGGTCAATGGAACAAAATAGCCCAGAATTAAATACGTGCATATATTGTCAATTAATCTATGACAGAGGAGCCAAGAATACACAGTGGAGAAAGAACAGTCTCTTTAGTAAGTATTCATGCAAAAATAGCCACATGCAAAGGAATGAAATTGGAAAACTATCTTACACTAAAAAATTAATACCAAGTGGATCAAGAACTTGAATGCAGGACCTGAAACAATAAAACTCCTGGAAGAAAATACAGGTGGGGGCTTCTTGACAATGTCTATAATATTTTTAGATTTTGACACCAAAAGCAAAGTCAATGAGTGCATAAATAATCGAGTGGGGCTACATTAAACTAAGAAGCTGCACAGCAAAGAAAAGCATCAACTAAATGAAACCTGCAACTATCATCAACAAAATGAAATGAACAAAAGGCAACCTGCTAAATAGAAGAAAATATTTTCAATGCATATATCTAATAAAGAATTAATGTTCAAAATATATAAAGAACTTATGCAACTCTAACAAAAATTTATTTTTAAAAATGGGCAGAGAATCTACATAGACATTTTTCCTAAGAAAAATATAAAATGCCACAGGCACATGTAAAGATTAACAGCCTCACTAATCATGGGGGAAATGCAAATCAAACTATAATAAGATACCATCTCACACCTGTTAGGCTGGCTATTTTGTCAAGAAGACAAACAAATAAGTGTTGTCGAAGATATTGAGGAAAGTTCACCGATGATGGGAGTGCAAAATGGTGCAGCCACTATGGAATACAATATAGAGTTTTCTCTAAAAAGTTAAAAATAGAAATACCCTGTGATCCAGCAATTCCATTTCTAGGTATTTATCTGAAGCAAACAAAACACTAACTCAATAAAGTATAGGCATCCCCAAATGAAGCATTATTTACAACAGCCAAGACATAAAAACAACTTGAGTGTTTATGAACAGATAAATATGTGGAGAAATGTGGCCTATACAATGGAATATTATTCTGCCATAACAAAGAATAGAAGCTTGCCAGTTGCAAAAACATGGGTGGACCTCATGCTAAATAAAATAGGTCAGACAGAGAAAGGCAAAGACCCTATGATCTCCATACATGTAAAATCTAAAACAACAACAACCCCAAAACAAAATAAACAACTAAGCACACAGCTACAGAGAACAGATTGATGGTGGCCAGAGATGGGAGTATGGAGGAGGGTGAAATAGATGGAGTCAAAAAGTGCAAAACTTGTAGTTATAAAATATATAAGTCACGAGGATGTAATGTGCAGCATGGTGACTATGTGATTAATAATACTGGGTTGCATATTTGAAAGTTATTAAGAAAGGAAATCTTAAAAGCTCTCATCAGTAAAAATAATTTTGAAACTATGTATAGTGATGGATGCTAACTAGACTTACTGTGATGATCATTTTGCAATACATCGAATATCAAATATTAAATCATTATGCTGTGAACCTGAAGCTAGTATATGTTATATGTCAGTGATACCTCAATAAAAAAAACTATACACATACTTTTAAACATTGAGTTATAGTTACCTATAAAGAAAAAAGTTCAAATAAAGCCACACTTGTGTTCTACCTCCAGGCTGGGAATACTGTGTATTATTAATAGAACTGAAAACTTTTTATGGACTTGGCCTCAAAAGTATGCTCCTCGTGATCTCTCTCCTGCAATATTTGTTCAACCATACTTCTATAGACTTCTATTTAGGAGAAGGCATCCCTGAAAATATATTTGTTATTTTCACATTTTTAAACTACATATGCATGGGAACACAGTATGAACTTTTCTGTCACATAATTGTATTTGTACGATTTATCTTTGCGGGTTTTCCATTGTTGTTGATTCCCCAAGATTTTTAATGGCAAATAATGCTGCCTTAAATTTTCTGATACAATCTCTTTGCCTCCATGTAAGAAGTCCTTTGGAACATATGGCAAAGAGTGGAATTATTGGGTTACATGATGTTCACAGATTTAGCTTTACTAGATTTCATAATGTGGGTATCTGGTTATATTTCCACTACAATTAATGAGAATTCTATTTCCATGAATTTGGTGTTACAAAATTGCTTAATCTTATTAGTGTGGTATAATTTATAATTGTGGTTTTAATTTTCATTTTTTTGCAATTCAATAAGTTTGGTCATCTTTCATGCTATGATCTATTGGTCATTTGGTTTTCCTATTTCCTGGATATCCTTTTCATATCCATTGTTTATTTCCCCTTTGATTTGAGGTTTATTCTGTTTTTCCTTGATTGGTAAGAGTTTACTATATATCTGCATAATAATTCTTTGTGGAATACCGGCATTTCAAATAACGTCTCCCCATTATCTTTCACTATGCTTGTGGGGTCTTTTAAGGAACAAAATTTCTTAATATTAACATCATCTAATTTATCAGTTTTGTGATAGGTATTCCTCACATTAGAGCCTTAATGAAATTCTTCCTTAGATCAGACTCATGAAGACATTTTATTCTAAAAGTTTCAAGTTTTAGTGTTATACATTTAGATTTTCTACACCTGAAACAATGGCTAATCCTAAACTTCCTTTGGCAGATATAAGCAAAGCCTTTGGCAAATGATTGTTTTGGGGAACATGTTCCTCCAGCTTCTTACTAGCCTGAGGACAAAGCATTGCAGATCTTAGCAATCAGTACTCTTCTTTCTTTTTTTTTCTTTTTCTTTTCTGTTTCTTTCCTTTTCTTTTTTTGTTGTTCAAGTACAGTTTTCTGTCTCTTACTGCCATCCGAGCCCACACCCCCAGTTCTCCCCACCTCCCTCCCATTTCTAGCCCCCTTATTTGTTGTCCATGTGTCCTTTACACTTGTTCCCGTGAATCTTTTCCCCTTTTCCCCTGAAATTCCCTCTCCTCTCCCCTCTGGTCACTGTCAGCCTTTTCTCTATTTCAGTGTCTTTGGTTGTATTTTGCTTGCTTGTTTGTTTTCTTGTTTTGGTTCCTGTTAAAGGTGATATCATATGGTATTTGTCTTTCAATGCCTGGCTTATTTCACTCAGCATAATGTTTTCCATTTCCATCCATGCTGTTGCAAAGGGTAGGAGCTCCTTCTTTCTTTCTGCAGCATAAAATTCCATTGTGTATATGTACCATAATTTTATGATCCATTCCTTTACTGATGGGCACCTAGGTTGCTTCCAACTCTTGGCTATTGTAAATTGTGCTGCTATGAACACTGGGGTGCATAGGTTCTTTTGGATTTGTGTTTTGGGGTTTTTAGGATTTAATCCTAGCAGTGGAATTGCTGGGTCATAAGGCAGGTCCATTTTTAGAAAGAATAAACAAATGGGATCTCATCAAAATTAAAAGCTTTTGCATAGCTAAAGAAAACAGTATTAAAATAAAAAGAGAACCAACTATATGGGAAAACATATTTGCCAATGATACCTCAGACAAGGGTTTAATCTCCAAAATATACAAAGAACTTACATGACTTCACTCTAAGAAGACAAGAAACCCAATTAAAAAGTGGGCAAAGGACTTGAACAGACACTTCTCCAAGAAGGACATACAGGAGATCCAGAGACACGTGAAAAAATGCTCAATATCACTAGCTATCAGAGAGATGCAAATTAAAACCACAACGAGATACCACCTTACACCAGTCAGAATGGCCATCATAAACAAAGCAACAAACAACAAGTGTTGGAGAGGTTGGGGGGAAAAGGGGACCCTAATCCATTGTTGGTGGAATTGCAGACTGGAACAACCACTATGGAAAACAGTATGAAATTTTCTCAGAAAACTAAAAAAACTACTCTTCTTTCTAATGCAGATCTGATTACTAGGGTGAATGTGCTTCCGTAGCTCTTGGTTATCATTTGAGTTTTTGTTCTCTTGTCCTTTCTCTCTCCTAGTCTCAGGATAACTGACCACTCTTAGAATGGGACTCTTTTCTTCAGTGCAACCCATTGTACATCCTTCTAAGAAAGATTTTATTCAGAAATTTTCAGGTCCTTTTCTGATCTCGCCTATTGTGTTCCCTACTCAGCAATTTCATTCACCAAATAAAGAGAAAGGAAAATATGCTCACTAGTTTAACTTCTAAGTTACAGTCATGTGCTCTGCTCTACAACCCTTGGCTGCTTTGGCTGAGCAATAAATAAATATTACTTGTACTTAGTCAATCCAAATTTTAATAATCTTAATTTGTTACTTTATCTGCCAAATCTATAAGTATTAACGCAGAAAAAAATCCCTGTTAAAGCATTGAGTTCCATCTTTACAACTCAATGTTTACATAGAGTAGAAAATAAAGCTCTTAAATGGAGCTCCCCTCAAACTGATGTGTTTTCCTATTCCCTCTTACTCATCAGTAGTTTGGTACTGGGGCCTCCCCTGCTCTCTCAGATAACTTCATAACTATCTGAGGAGTCTTCGTATGTCAAGGGCTTTGTACAACAAACACAGGGCCATTGCAGCGACAATCACTTTTTAGACAAAGGCTAGAATCACCTTATTTATTTGCTCCTATGATCTTTAATCATCCACCATTAAAAAGGGACACCACCGAGTTTAACTAGAAAGCTAACTTACTCAGTGGTAAGAGTGGGGAACAATAAAGTAAAAAAATGTACCTGAAGTAGTTTACTCTACCGGACAATCTCCAACTGCCAAGGGAGACTGAAAACTGTGTGGAAGAAGCCTTTAGTCCTTCCATTAATTTCCCACCGTGTCTTCAAAGAACTTTAGCTGACATGGCTGGGGATGCTCTTGTTTGGACTCCATCTGGTCCTGTTATGTTATAGAATAGGTTTGGGTAAGATAATTGTACTGGAAAAGACAGAAAGAAAAAGACCATGAATCCTCCACCTCTGACATTAGGAAGTCTTCACCAGGAAGAGGTTGGGAAAGAAAGTTATGAGTAAAGAGTAAGTCCAAGCTGTGCTCAAACAGGAAATCAATCACATTTGCTCGGAGGGGAAAGACAAGCCTAACACATACTTTATAGATGTGCTTCACTTAAGAAGTCAAGGCCACTATGTTCAGGGTCAGCAGCTAACTGGAAGTGCTGGGATTTGAATCCTTGACTTTACCAAGGTAAGTCAGTCTAAATAACAATGCTTCTTATAACCAGTGAGGTTTGCACTTCAGGAACAGAGAGTAAACAGGGTCCCAACAAGGACCATTCTGGTTTGGGAATGAAGCTCTTGAAAGATGGAGGAGGTTGCCTGGGGAAAGGGAGTTGAAAGAAATCCTCACTTATTTTTATTCAAATGAGAAGAAACTCTCAAGAGCTGGAGAGAGGGTGAGGAGGCAGAGATGTTCATCTTTGGGAAAGATACAGCAAGCTGATTTTCAGAGCACTCGAGGTTGTTTCTTCCAAATCAGAGAGTGAAGAAAATTTGAGCAAATTAGGACTCTCTGCTATGAGGGAAAACACATTTTGGGTTCACTTTATATTCTCCCCATCCATTACCTCTCTTGCAATTCAATGCTGCTAATTAAATTTCAGAAAGCCAAAAAGAAATAAAAGTTGAGTGGAAACATTTGGAAGGCAATTTCACAAGCGGTTCAGAAGGAATTGTGTAAGAAAAAATGCTGCCCCAGAAGAGGCAAGATACACACTGAAGCTGTTTTTGTCATTGGCCTGGAGAGTTCTCTGAAGACCGAATTCCATCTGGAAGTGCAGATAAAGGGCGTTTGGTTCTGTTACTGCATCTGTGAGGATATATTTGATGAGATAATAATAGTGATAGGAGGGGAAATGTATTTTTTATGTAAAATAAACACAAAGGAAGCTGATCAACAAACTCTCAGGATGTAAATGCTTAGTCATATCAAAACAATTCCTGTTGGAAGGAAGTTGATAGAGAGCCACATGCCTGAAACTTCAGAAGAATTTGGATTATTAAATGATGCAATGAATTAACACCTTGGGCAATGAAGAGAGAATTTATAATCTCTTGATGAAACTAAGATTTCAAGAATGAAAATGAGTCAGTTGAAAAGAAAAAAAGTCACTTGGTGATTTGGGCAGCATAATAGCCTGAATGGAAAAAACCAGAAAATTAAGCAATTAAAAAGTAATAAATATAAATGTTAATTACCTTGTAATTCATAGTTAGAATATACAGATTTATAGTATATAGTTAACATGTAGTGATTTTCTACAATTTGCGGTTAAAAAACTCTCTCAACAGCATACATACAATACATGCTATGAAAGAAATAACAAATTTCTTTAATGTGTCTGCTTATGTGAGATAGAGAGAGGCCAAGAATAACTGTTTACACATATGCAGCTGATTCTGATATTATTTGTAAAACATGTTCTAAGATAAGGTTGGATTAATTTACCAACCAAGGTACATATTTCACCATGACAAGAGAGATGCTCTGCAAAGGTTAGCAAACTCATTTTCTCATTTTATTGTTTGAAAAATCAACAGATTTGAAACCTATTAGTTGAGGCCAGTGTTCGCTTTGTGCTTCAAATGGTCCACAAGATGTTTTTCAGAGGTCAAATTACGGAAAACGGACAAACACCCTACAAGCAAATAGCACTTTCTCTATTGAAAAGATCTCTCCGACATCTGGTATAGTATTCTGCATTTGTAAAGCAGATGTGCTATGCTTTACAGATGTCTGTTCTATGAAACTTGAGTTTAAATTAAGTTTCAGTGTATGATCTCCACTTCTTGATTTTCACTAAAAAATTAAATATATCACCACAGACATATTATTATCCTAACACATAAAATTTGGTTCTTTTTGAAGAAGAAATTTAGAAAGTGACTGGGCGATTAGATGTTCACGAATCATAGCATCCTTAAATAATGACTCTACTCTGGAAGAGTTCATCAGCAGTAGTACTTCCCCCACCGTTCTCCCCAGTCACTCACAGGCATTATTATTTTTTTTTTGGCAGAGGCTATAAACTCACAGTTATTAACTAAAATATAGGTCCTTTCTTTTTCCTTTAATACATTTAAAAAATAAGTGGTATAGTTAAATAAAATAATGATTTTAACACTCATCAGGTCAGACTCAGATGCTTTTGACCAAATCCCTTGTGAGTTTAAAGACACTTTTCATAATAAGGTTAAAAAATGCCTAACATTTCTAAATCAATAAACTCTGAGGATTTGCTACCTTTTATTTATTATATACTCTTAAAATATTAGCTCTCTAGTGTTTGTGAGTACTTTATTAGCCTACTCTCAAATTTTCATACTTGCCTTAAACAAGTTAGGAAATAAGCTACATGGTATAACATTAGTAGTTGATCAATATTCCAATAATCATAGTTCATAATTTGCAGTTGTTATGGTATAACTTTTTAGTATGGTACACCATATATGGTATAACTTTTGTGATACATAAGTCAAAAATATTGCTATCATAAAAAAACAGAGAGAAACCTTAACTTCATTAGCTTTTTCAAACTAAGTTTTCTATAAATTAACAAAGTTTTAACAATCTTTAGCTTTTGTATCTAGTGGCTATTCATGTTAATATCCTTTTATATTTATACTTTATTAATATATAATATTTGTATTTATATTATTTAATTGAGTACTTAATGTCATACTTATGATATACATTTCTAAAGCACATGTCTATGAGGTATAATATATGTATATAGGGAGAAATGTTATTCATAGTAATCATTACATTTTAGTTTTATTATACTTATAGGCTCAAATCAGTACCAATCATGTTTTATAGAATAGTTTGTAGTTCTAGATTTCAACTATCACCACAGTTAACTGCCTTTAAGTTATCAAAATTAATAGATTTTTAATGAGTAATATAAACAAAATGTAAGTGGAAAGTTGCCTTATAAAGGAAGAGTACCAGTTTGATGAAAATCCTAGCAAACTATTCATAAATGTGTAATATAGTTAAACTGATTGAAGTGTTCTGGATATTTTAAGTCAAAAACTCACTCTTCAGTCTTTTCTGTGTTACTAAGAAGTAGTTTTCCATTAATCACCAAGGAGTCTAAAATGATGAGAACATATAATGAAAACTAACAATAGGTTGCAAATACATGTATGACAACAGATCCCCCAAAACACATCCTTTATTTATATCGGCCTTGAAGATAAAATAATAGTTTTACAGATCTATAAAAAATTTTAAAAATCTTTTTAAGAAATGTCATTACCCCAGAAAAAATAAATGGTGGTATTTCATACTCTTTTGTAATTTTGTAAATAATCAGAGCTTATAATTTAATTTGAGAAGCAATAACCCAACTTAGCTACTAATTGGATGATAGGATATATTTCTTGATGCAGTAAGATAAACAACCTTTTTTCTTTCCATCTTTGCTTTTAATATTTAATATTAGGTTTACAAATATTATAAGCTAAGTGATTTTATACTTTCTTATTTAACAACTGCCTGAGGGTAGTATCTGACATAGTGCAATTGTAACAGATTTTGTGTATATGTGTACATATTTTATTTTTTCCAGACTTTATTTTTTAGAGCAGTTTTAGGTTCACAGCAAAACGGAGAGGAAAGTGTAGAGATTTCCTATATGTGTCTTCTGGCCCCAAACATCCACAGCCTCCTCATTACCAATATTCTCTAGAGAGTGGTATCTTTTTACAACCAATGAACCTACAGTGATATTTCAGTATCCCCCAAAGTCCTTAGTTTACATTAGAGTTCACTCTTTATGTTTTATGTTCTATATATTTGAACAAATGTATAGTGACATGTACCTACCATTATAGTATTATACAGAGTCGTTTCACTACCATAAAAATATTTGTGCTGTCTATGCTTATTGATCCTTATATTCCCATAACCCCTAGTGACTACTAATTTTTAACTGTCTCCTAAGTTTTGCCTTTGCCAGAATTTCATATAGTTGAAATCATATAATATGCAGGTCTTTCATATTGGCTTCTTCCTCTTAGTAATATGTATTTAGGGTTCCTCCCTAAATATATATTGTATTTTAATGACTTGATAACTCATTTTATTTTAGTGCTGAGTAGTAGTTCATTATCTGGATTTACCATGGTTTATTTATCTATTCACCTGCTGAAGAATATCTCTATTGTTTCCATGTTTTGTTTGTTACAAAATAAACTCCTATACACACCTGTTGGTATGCAGGGTATTGCGTGGACATAAGCTCTTAAATCCAAGGTGTGATTTTGAAATCTTGTATGGGAAGAGTATACTTAGTTTTACAAGCTGTAACAGTCTTAAAACAATATAATTCTAAGTTAAATGTAGGGTACCATTTTTATATTAGCCTTAAAAAAGTAAACAAGGGGTCAATAATGTCAAAATTATTTTCCTTGAGTGTAACTGGGCAAGAAAACAAATATGTTTGTCTTTTGTGAGAGGTTAAAAATTCTTTACCACTTAGATGAAAAAAATTAGATGCACAAATAAAACCAACTGAAAAAATTCAAGATTATTATATTGGATTTAAAAAAATCACTGTTATACACAGAGTTCCATTTCTAACTGTATGCTGAGTTAGGTTTTCAGATGGACTCTTTCAATGATACAACTAAAATATAAGATAGTTTAAAATAGCTTTTTTTGCAACTGATTTGCCTCCAGAACACAGGTTTCATGAAAACCACCACCAAGTCAAAGCCGAAATGGGAAAGGAAAAGACTCACATCAACATTGTGGTCACTGGACACATGGGGTTCTGGCAAATCCACCCCTACTGAGCAGCTGATCTATAAATGTGGTGGGATTGACAAAAGAACCATCAAAAAATCTGAGAGGGAGGCTACTGAGAGGGGGAAGGGCCCCTTCCAGCACTTTCGGGTCTTAGATAAACTGAAAGCTGAACTTGAGTGTGGTGTCACCACTGATATTGCCCTGTGGGAACTCAGAACCAGCAAGTTTTATGTGACTATCATTGATACCCCATGACAGAGAGCTTCTCTGAGGATCCTCTTCTGTGCTGCTTTGCTGTTTGTGACGTGAGATAGACAGTTGCAGTCATCAAAGTAGTAGACAAGAAAGCAGTTGGAGCTGGAAAAGTCGCTACGTCTGCCCAGATGCTCAGTAGGCTAAATGAATGTTATCCCCAACACCTGCCACTCCAGACTTAATCAGTGGTGGGAGTATGGTCTCAGAACTGTTTGTCCCAACTAGTCACTTAAGTTTAATACCAAAGGACTGGTTAATGGTTACAATGCATCATAAAATGTTCAGGAGGAAAGGAGAACATTTTGTGGACC
Source organism: Sturnira hondurensis (assembly GCF_014824575.4). NCBI lineage: Eukaryota > Metazoa > Chordata > Mammalia > Chiroptera > Phyllostomidae > Sturnira > Sturnira hondurensis. Next base: position 90,921 of record NW_028076783.1, on the reverse strand, counting down.
GTTTTTGTGTGTGTGGCAGTTTTTAAGTGATTAGTTCTTAAAATCAGTACTTTTTAATGGAAACAACTTGACCAAAATCTGTCACAGAATTTTGAGACCCATTAAAACAAAGTTTAATGAGAAAAATAAAATGAAATAAAAATGTTTTAAATTTTAAAATTGTATAGTAAATATATAAGCCAAAATTTATTTAAAGGTAAGAATTTTGAGAGCTAACCACCACAGGTGGCTTTGAAGAACTGTAGACTTCCACGGCCGCTAGGCCACTGGGTACTGGAAACAAACTCTAGGGCACCTTTATCAAGTTAAGGAGTCTGAAAAAAAGTATCTAACAAATTCCTTTTCCAAACTTTAAGATAAATGAATTACCATGAATCAAGGCACTGAAAGAAAAGTAAGCATACCTCTAAAATATAATAACCAGAAGCCTAATCTTATGTTAATTTTAAGTTAGCATTCACATTACTAATGTTGAGCTGAACGAACTCAAGTTTAACTTTACGGGGCCTCAAATTGGTGATAAACTTGGACAACTTCCAGAAACTAGAAGAAATCCTCTCAGGAAGAGAATGTTACCCAAATTCTCAAAGAATTCCAAGCAAATGGGATTCCAAAAAATTAAAAACTTGAAAACAGCCCTGGCTGATATGGCTCAGTGGATTGAGTGTTGGCCTGAGAACCAAAGGGTAGCTGGTTCGATTCCCAGGGAGGGCACAGGCCTGGGTTGTAGGCCAGGTCCCCAGTGGGGGTGTGTGAGAGGTAACCACACCTTGATGTTTCCTCTCTCCCTCTCTTTCTCCCTCCTTTCCCCTCTCTCTAAAAATAAACAAATAAAATCTTAAAAACAAAACAAAACAACTCTAGAACAGTCACAACAAGGAAAAAGAAGAAGCAACAACAGACAACAAACAGGAAAAGATAATAAATTGGAGTTATAAGATATAGAATATGGAATAGAAATTTAGTGATAATTTAAAAAGTAAACGTAACTTCCAAACAATCTCTTCTTGCCCCGGCTGGTGTAGCTCAGTGGATTGAGTGTGGGCCTTCGAATCAAACAACCATGCTTTGATTCCCAGTCAAGGCACATGCCTGGGTTTCAGGCCAGTTCCCAGCAGAGGATGCACGAGAGGCAACCATACATTGATATTTCTCTCCCTCTCTCCTTCTTTTCCCCTCTAAAGATAGATAAATAAAATCTTTAAAAAATATTTTTTGGTGATAAGCACTTACAAAGAATGAGAGGGTTCTGGTTCCGGGTGAGATGGGATGAGAACCTTTCACCTTTCCCCACCACCTGTTACTGTGAAACTATGACAGAGTGGGTGGGCCAACTGTGTGAAGTCTCTGACGTTTTTATGCAGGAGACAGGAGTAGAGCAGCAGAGTTTCAAACTAATACTGAGTAGACAGTGACTTCACTATTTAACCACTTCTTTTCCCCCACTAATCCTGCCTGAACTCCATGGAACTAGAAACTTGCAAATGAGCCCTGTGGCACAGAGAGAGAGGCCTTGAGAACGAGCATTTTAATTCTGGCTTGAAGAAGACCAGAAATAGGAACTCTTAGTTTTGAGAGGCAGTACAGACATTCCTCATTTTTCTTTTCTTTTCTTTGTTCTATTTTCTTTTCCCAGCCCCCAGGGAATTCTTTGGTAGGGGAAAAGACAGCAGCTATGGAAAAATAGCAATAGCCAAAACTCTGATGGAAAGGTGTGTTCCTCTGTCTAGCTGCAGTTTCACAAGGGTGGGGCAAAAGCCGCTGCTTTTTCTATTTCATTATTTACATCCTCATTCCAGTAAGAACAGAATGTGGGTGCTGTCATGGAAGCTCATCACAGAGCATGGCACAGGGGTTTCATTAGAAACCCCATCTGGCAAAATGTAGCCCCTGGAAACTGAAGTACTGGAAAGATCATGAAGAAGGAGAAGATTTAAAAAGTGATCAAATAAAGTCATTTAGGAACAACTGGAACTTCTGTGTATTTGTGATAACATGTACAAAATGACCTAAACACTTACAGGGGTGTCCAGTCTTTTGGTGCCCCTAGGCCACACTGGAAGGAGAGCTGTTTGGGGCCATGAATTAAATACACAAATGCTAACAAAAACTGATAAGTAAAGAAAAAGTTATAAGTAAATTTACAGTTTTGTTTTGGGCCAATTCATAGCTGTCCCGGGCCACATGCAACTCATAGGCCAAGGCCTAGACATCCTGCTAAAAGCTGAATCGTATTCCATAAGGAAGATGAAGGTGCACATAATGTATGATCCAGGGATTTCACTCCTGGAGTAAATACTCTTCTCAAATTTCACTCCTGGAGTAAATAAGAAATCACAGGAAATAGCCAAATTATTGTCCAGCAATAGTGCAATGGAAAACACATTGTAGAATGGTTTTAGATGCAATTCGTATCAGCAGGGAAGCTGACTGAAGAACAGCTACACACAGTACCAATGCATCTTCCCCAAGTCTCATAATGATTGAATGAAGCAAGACACAGGATATGTTGTAGAGTAGGAATTTATATTCACTAAGTTAAAAGTAAGAGGGATATATTTAGAAGAGGTAAACTTCCTAAAAATGAAAAGAAAATGTGATAATCATTGTGAAAGTCAGAACAATGAAAACCTCTGGATGGAGGAGGAGAAGGTAATATTACTTGGGAGGAGCACACAGGGACTTCAAAAGATCTGACAGTAGACACATAAGTGCACGATTAAAAATTTTTGAGCCAACACATGTATTTATACACTCTTCTGTATGATATAATTTTAATAAAATGAATGGAAAATGACACAGTAAAATTAATAAGTTTTATGAGATCTCCAAAAGGAATTACTGTGCTTGTTCAAAAAGTTGTATCCCGATAGGGTGTTTGGTTACAATTTTTCTCACTCTAACATAGTCTAGGAATTCTTGACTTTCCTAAATGCCAAATGCAATGACTATATTGGTATTTCTTTTAAGCCTGAGCAATTAGAAAAGACACCATTGAATCGTGACAGGGTGTATGTGACAACTGCTGGAGGTGAAGAAGGTGATTTTGTGTTGTGTATCGCTCCTACTGAGGGCCCTTTATTTTATTGACCTATATGATATTAGACAGGTCTCCACGTCACCAAACGCTCTGTCTGGGTTTATACATTAGAAGTGAATTATTGTTTTGTGACAGAAGTCAAGAGACCGCCACCTCAGCGCTAGCACTTTAAGAAGTACTACACAGACACAAAATGGCCAGCTTTGGAATCCAGATCGCCAGAGCACTACCTGCTCTTTTCCTGCAGATCGCCATAGGTCAAGTACGTGTTTGCGGCTATGGTGGGAGAAGGGAATTCCTGTTCAGTTGATTAGAACATAAGTTTAAGGGAGCAAGAGGAGAAAGTTCATGGGAACCAATTACAAGCTCACTTGTTTACTACGTTGTCTTTTAAAGAAGACTCTTCCATCCACTATGTTTTCATATCACAACACTTTTTTTCTTTCCCATATTTCTAAGACTTTGTTCTATCTTCCCAAACTGGGAGTGTAGCGTTAAGCTTTCCTCCCTAGATTAAATAGTTAAAATTCAGATTTCTCTGCAGATTATAGATCCAATGGGATCTTTAAATTTGCTTCTCTTGACACATCTTTTAAAACACTTTCATTACTAGTTTACATCTACTTATAAATACAAACATTTACCTTAAATTTTAAATTAATCACTATTTTGCATAACAGTAGAAAATGGACTTTTCCTTTGACGCTGACTAGGTCTAGTGAGCTCTAGTCTCTTTCTGTTTAAGTCATAAATATATTTCAAGATGATTTTGCAGTGAGAATAGTAAGTACCAGCGCTTGCACTGAGCAATACAATAGCTACAGTGTTCCCTGGAAAGACATACTCTGCGAGGTTAATTCCATTTGGCAGAAACCACCATACCTTCAACGGAGGATACCAATACTATATAGAGAGAAATTTATACTCAAAATATGCTTGCTGATTTTGGGGGGCTAGATTTTAAGATCTGCACCTTAGATTGGATGAAGTTTAATATAAATATTCTCTGGGAATTAAAGTATTTAGGGCAGGGCTGTAACAATTCATACAGACACCCTTACACATGTGAGTGCATACGTGTATGTTTGTTTATTTATATAAGTTACTCCCAAACTACTCACCTTGAACAATGGGTGATTGAGATGAAATCAGCCTGATCCTGAAAGAAATGTAGCTTTCAGTTGACACAGGTAATACGTGAAAGTAAGGCCCTGAAAAACTGAACTATTAAAATCTCCAAAACTTATTTCAGAACATTCTAAGCCATGACAATTCAAATTGAATGAATTTATCACTGTATTTTTAAGTAAATTACATATAGGCATATTGGTGTATGATTAATAAATGTTCATAAAACAATTATACCTGTACAACCAGAGTTTGTATTCAGTAGCAGAATATTACCATATTCCAAGTCTCCCATTACCAAGTCTCCCTCACACCTCCTTCCAGGCAGTACACTGTCCACAAAGGAAACCACTATTTGACTTTTAATACCATAGATGACTTTGCCTGTCTTTGAAATTTATGTAAGCAGAATCATATAGCATGTACTCACTTGTGTCTCTTTCACGCAAGATTATATATTTGTAAAATGTATACAAGTTTCTTTATGTATTTATGTTTTGCTCATTCACCTTGCTGTTTAGTACAAAACACTGATTTAAAGGCATCATCTACCATGAGTATAAACACTGTGTTAAAGATGTTTTATGTAGTAAAATTGCACTTGGAGGGCCACTGGCTTAAACCTTTCAATGTAATGAGGCATAAAATTGGGGCTCAAAGACGTTAGAGCAAAACGGGCAGCAGTTCATTGTAACTTTTCTGACATGTGCAGGAAAAGTGGATTTTATTCCTCTATTAATATAACAAACCCTTATTATCAAGCTATTAGAATTTACCTTATTTCTAATTTAGCAGACCCTGTTGATTGGCTAATCCAACTAACATTAAAACTATTGCTCTTTCCTCTCTTTCCTATATAAAAGCTGAAAGAGCCAGGGAGGTATTTCTCAACCTCTCTTGAGAAAATACTGACCATGGGATACAGTCCTGCCAATGGAATTTAAAAGAGTGCTTTCTGGGGATTTCTGGAAAAGTCTTTGCTTTGTTGTTGTTGTTGTTACAGAGGTAAGTGTGGAGAGGCAAAAGACTCAGAACAGCCAATATTAACGGAGAATAACTAAGTTGAAAGCTGTCATGATCCAGATTCAAGACTTACTAAAAAATAGAAATCCAAGAGAGTGTGGTATTTTTGGAAGAATTGACAGGTAGACTGATGGAACAGAATAGGAGCCCGGAAATAGAGCCCCGTAAATACAGTTGACTTATCTTTGACAAAGGAGCAAAGCAAAGGCAACACCATGGAGCAGAAAGTGTTTTACCAACAAATGAGGATGGAACAACTTGACATCCCCAAACAGAAGGTGAATTATAACACAGACCTTATACAAAAGTTAACTCAAAACGGATCACATACTTAACACAAAATGCAAAGCTGTAAGTACCAGATGATAACATAGGAGAAAACTGTAATGACCTTGGTGATGGTTATGGCTTTTTAGATGCAACACCAAAAGCACAATCCATAAAATAAGTAATGGGTGTCTGGACTCCACAAAATTAAAAATTTCTGCTCTGCAAGGAAGAATAGCATGAGAATGAGACGACAAGCCACAGATTTGGAGAACATACTGGCAAATGAATTTCTGATAAAGAGCTGGATCCAAAACACATAAAGTACTCTTGACAACAATAAGAAAATAAATACCTGATGAAAAACGGGTCAAAGACCTTAGCAGACACCTCACCAAAAGAGACATACAGATGGCAAATGAACATATAAAAAGGTGCTCCACCTGATATGTCAACAGGAAAATGAACATTAACAGGATGAGATACCACTGCACATCGATTAGAATGGCCAAAACCCGGGATGCTGGTAACACTGAATACTAGTGAAGATGTGGAACAACAGGAGCACCAGACATTGCTGGTCAGAGTGGGAAGTCGTACAGTCACTGTGAAACAGTTCGGTGGTGTCTTATAAAGCTACACATACTCTTACCATACAATACAGCAAATACTCCTTGGTGTTTGCCCACAAAAGCTGAAAACATAAGTCTACATGAACACCTACATACAAATCTCTATAGCAGGTTTATTTATAATTGCCAAAACTTGGAAGAAACCAAGATGTGGTTAAACTGTGGTACATCAGACAATGGACTATTACTGGGCGCCAAGAGAAAAATAATCTATAAAGCTATCAAAGACAGGGAGGGACCTTAAATGCATATTGTTAAGTGAAAGAACCATTCTTTAAAAAGCATATACCATGTGCCTCTGACTATGTAATATTATGGAATATTGTGTAGAAAGGAGATTGTAAGAGGTGATTTGTAAGAGGTGACCAAGCCGCCTTGGGCGTGATTGAGGGAATTAAATGCTAACTGAAACAAGAGGCTAAAACATCTAGAGGGCAGAACACCTGTGGCTGACCACCACTCTGCCCTAACACATCACACATCACTATGTTCATACTTCTTCCTCCATCGGCACAGAGAAGTACTTTTTCTCGTTCTAGTTTGCAATCGTCAAAGTCTTCTTTGACTCACTCCACTGGACAGAAGCCTCTAGGATCTCTCTGATAAATGAAGGGCACGATTCTCTTTGATCTTCCCATAGAACGTTGCTAATTTGGGGAGTATCTGGACCGAATACATGCTCTACTTTCTCAAGTAGCCTACGGTTTCTCTCAAGACAGAAACACTGGACTAAAACCCTTCCGTGAAGAGCCATCCCCCTCCACACCCACATCCTTAATGAAATGTGGGACGTGGAAGTCAGGAGAGGGCTTCAGAAAACTTTTTTGAGATGGCTTATGGAATGCAGGGTAGGTACACATACACCTAGACAGACATACAAATATATACTTGTTTACCAAGGTCCAAATCCTGACCCTTCTGAAGTCCGCCATTCATGAGAAGGTATTTCATTATTCATAGACTGGCTACAAAATATGTACTTATTTTCCAGGAACTGTAAATTGAAAAAAAAAAAAAAACATGCCCCTGGTATTAAATAAAACCCTATCTGTGTAGAAGTCATTTGTGCCTCCAAAAATACAACTTCTGTTCAAGAGCCAAGGCTGGTCAAAGTCTGGCTTACAAGCTACATGAGCACTTTCTTCTTATACGATGTTTGTCCATGACTGTTAGCTCCATTATTTTTCATCATTTGGAAAATATGCATATTTTCATCTATTTCTTTTAATATTGGGTTTTATTTTCCTATTTATCTTCCTAAATTTACCAAATTCTAAAATTGCAGTATAATGTGGAAAATGTACACACAAAAAGATTATATAAGAGCTCTTAGATGCTTCACTTCTGTTTACAATCAGTGGCTTCTAAGAAAAAATAAATACTCATATTTGGCTTTTCTGGGAAATTTTTGTCATCATCCATGCCACAATGTGATTTTTAGTTTAAATGAATGAGGGCCATTAAAAAAGTCTAGACAAGGAAAGCATGGGATCTGAGAATGCAGAGATATTTTTTCAGCTTCAGAAATGCCATACAATTCTTTATCCCTAAACTCCTTAACTTTCTTGCTATGGAATGTGAAAGAAAATTTAAAAATTCATTAATTGGGCCCTGAATTGCATGAAAAATTCCTTCTACCAGAAAGTAAAGGAGGAATAGTACTGTGTATTTTTCTTACCATTCCTCCACTTATCTACCAAATTATTACTGACAATAAAACTTGAAGACAGTTTTGAATGCATTGTTTAAACCAACTCAACATAGCACACAGTCTCATAACCAACATAAGAAATATAACTTGTTAACAAGATGTCATGTGGTAAAATAGACTCCAAATATTCATTATACCTTTTTAGATATATCAATCTATAGTTTTAAGATATCAGATTTGCTTTAAATCAAAAGAAAACTTAGCGTAAGTCCAATATTCTTCCTTAGATGTGGCTGTAGAAAGCTAGTAGGGGAGAGCTAAAAGGATGTTTGCTACAAATAAGAATAAACAGCTACAAATAAAGGAGTAATTAGTTCTTTGCTCCATAGAAGCAAAGAACTTTTAAATGTTCTTCCCTAATCTCTGAACTCCGAAACCCAAGACTAAAATCTATGGGATACTGTTAATTTCAGAATTATGATTACTCTAGTCTACTTCTTTAAAGGAAGATGTCAAAAGATATTTTCTGTTACTACTGGGATAATAATCATGTTTGAAGTCCATTGACCTCTGGGGATTTCTGCTAAGTGCTTAGCTAACAGTTTACCCCCAGAATCCCCTAGAGGGCCAGGAGGAGTCTAAATAATAAGATATTTAAAAGTTGGCTCAGGTTATGCTACAATAGCAAGATACACACAATATGGTTTTAAAGAAACACAGCATTTGAAAGCATTTCAGATATTGATAACTAGACATGATTGATTTATATTTCGGACGAACACTCAGTCTTACGTTTTTAATCAGAATGTTGTTTTTCAAGAAATCAATGTAAAATATTGCACAATTTCAAGCAATAATTTAATGCCTATTTTATCTTGATTATATATATATATATATATATATATATATAAATGGTGTATCAGATGTGCTTTAGCAGAACTAATGTATAGCTTAAATAACACAGGGTTAAATCACAAAGAAATTTTGTATGTTACTGACCAATGATTCTAAAAATTGGTTCAGCACCACGATGGTATAATCAAAAGTTTCTAATTATCATATTATTTTTGCTTGACCACTGTACTGTTACCTTTTCATGTTCCTGTTCACTACTTCATGGTCCCAAAAGGGCTGCTGAAACTCCAGAAATCATATTTAGAAGCAACACAGAACAACGAGGGAAAGACATCGATCACCTCTGCTCTTACGCTTCTCTTTTCTTTCTTCTGTTTTTTATATTATGTTATCATATATTTTAAAGACTTTATTTTAAGAGCAGTTTTAGGTTAATAACAAAATGAGATTTCTCATACAGTCACTGCTCCCGGACACACATAGCTTTCCCCATTATCAGCATCGCTCAGCAGAGCAGTTCAGTTACTGTAATTGATTAGCCTACCAACATTGACACATCGCAGTCACCCAAAGTACATAGTTTGTATTAGGGTTCACTCTTTTTTTTTTAGATTTTATTTATTTATCTTTAGAGAGGAAGGGAAGGAGAGAGGGAGAGAAATATTAATGTATGGTTGCCTCTCCTGAGTCCCCTGCCGGGAACTGGCCTGCAACCCAGGCATGTGCCCTGACTGGGAATCGAACCGCGATCGTGTGGTTTGCAGGCCTGTGCTCAATCCACTGAGCTACACCAGCCAGGGATTATTAGGGTTTACTCTTGGTGATGTCCATGCGAGACACCAATTCAGACACATGTATGATGATATGTATTCATTTTTATAGTATCATACACAGTATTTTTACTGCCTTAAAACCCCTCATGCTAAACCTATTCATTTCTTCTCCTTCCCCCACCTGCAGTAACCACTGATCTTTTAATTGTCTCCAGAGTTTTGCCTACACAAATATACATGACTCAGATGATAAAAAGAAGATCCCTCAAGACGGTTTTTTTTTTTTGGACGCATAAGATGCTGTTCATCTGCACAGGGCCACAGAGATGACCCTGGAATTTTTAAATTATAGATTCAATAACTTTCTTTGGCTTTTCAGAGACAGATGAGATGGAAACTACAAGGACAATTAGAACTAAAAACCCAATAAACTTTAAATTTCCATTTTTCTTTACATAAAATTATACAAAGTAATCATGAGTCATATGTTGTTTAATATGTAGAAATTTAGATGAATGTCTGTAACATTTATCATTCATTTGAGTTTTAACTTGCCCAAGCAGATCTTGGGCTTTATTTTTCTCTCAAGTACAACATCTACATTGATATTAGTCAATAGGTGGCTTTGGTGCCAGAATCAGGATTCCTTCCTTGAACAGAACATAAATCGTGCAAATAAAAACCCTAAATCAAAAATAAGAAGTTATTTTTCACTCAAACATACAATTACTCAAAAAGCAAATGGATATTTTTCCCAACATAGTATGGAGTGGTTGGCTTTTATGTGCCTTTCGCTTGTTTAAATTTTCATTATTATGAATTAATTTAAAATTTTATTTATTCATCAATTTTAAAGTGACGTTGATCTGTGTGTCTCCAATAATATTTAAAAATGGTAGTGAATTTGTTCATTGTGTGTGTGCTGATGGTAGCACCACTGTGGGTGTTAAACAGAAATAATAGCTCCACTCTGCTGGACTGAGTCTTGAATTTTACAAGTATTTGTGGTGTAAAAGTTTCAGAGCCACATCCAATACAGAAATTGTGACCACCCATGTAATTATGTGATCACTGTGAGTTGTTCAGACAATCAAAACACACAAAGAAGATAGTAAAAAAGCCCAACACTAAGTAATATAATTATAGCCTTTAAAATAAAATCTGTAACTGATAAAATGATTAAGCAACATAAACATACTAATTTGTACTAGAGTAAGGTTAGAGAAAACAATGACATCAGTTTAGTTCCTAGTTCACACTTAACTACGACTGTTCAATAGCTACTGTGTACTTGAATATCTCTGCTGTTAGATTTTAAGAGAATGCAACTCCTAGATCCTCCAGCCATGAAGTAGTCCTTTTCGATCTCTTTGTTTTTTCTAAATGCCAAGTTGGACTCCAGTAAAATACACCTCAAATTTACCCACATTCATCTGTCTTTGCTGCCACTGTCCTTGTCTATTTCTCCATCATCTTTATTTGGGCTAACACAAAACTCTGCTGCCTAGATTCACTGATTCTATTTCTCCCTTTCATTTAACAGCCCAAAACAGCTGTAAATAAGTGACTGGATTTTATTTAATCATTTATGGCCTTGAACCAACTTTGAGCCTGGTACTTTTCTGGGCACTGGAGATTCACCAGTGAACCCAGTTCTTCCTCTGTTGCAACAAACTCACAGTTTTGGAGTTCCCAGGTGTTCTCGGATCTCCATGTGCTTCTACAAGCCATTCATTCTGCTAAGAATTCCTTTTTCCTCACTTTTTTGCTTGGATCACTTACATCAGTGTTTCAAGATTCAGCAAAATGGTCTCCTCTTTGAAGAAGACTTCCATGGGCCACCCCTTGCTCACCAGGCTGGGTTAATGTGCACATTTTTGTTCTTGGGGTTTCCTACGCATCCTTGTCTCTCAACACTTACCTAAACTACGTTATCATAGCGAACTACCTTTCTGTCTTCCTGCATTAGACTATGAAACCCTCCTAAGAAGGGACTCTGTGTTTCCATCTTGTTTATTTAGCTGATAGCATTACCCATAAATTACCAGTTACAGGAAGAGTGTTGAAAAATAAAGTAACTAGGCAATTTAGTTTCAGCTTCATACAGCTATGAAGCAACAAATAAAAAAAATCTAATGAAGAATCTCAGGTTCAGAAATCCATTCTGAGTTTTTCCTTTTATACCTCCTGGGTGGGTTGTAGAATATGGTTAGCTGGGAATTACGCTAATTAAAGTAGGGATCATGTCAGAGGGGACAGGTTCATGGAGACTAAAAACAAACACAGACAACATGAAACCTATTTTTAACCTTGTAGCTGGACGATTCTCTGTAAATTACATACATAAATAAACACGAGATTCATTTTTCTCATTTTTATATCCCAAACTGGTCTATTGGTCATGAAATAACTAGATGGGTTTCTTCCAGGTCGATGAAGATGTGCTGAGTTATATCCATGCAGCGTGCATTTTTATTTATTACATTTTAATCATAGCTTATTTTCTGACCCTTCTCTGTGAAGTTTGGATCCATCCTTTAGACCTATTCAGCTCCTTCCGTCTTATTTTTCCAGGCCTAGAAATGTGGTAGGCTGTGCTAGACAGTGCTTTGTATTCAAACATAATGGCTTAGATCTCTCAGAGAATATGTTTTTCTGAGATTTTGTCTGTGGAAAGAACATTGAATCCACATGTGGTGTTTTCTCTTGTTGCCATTGACATCCAGCAGTCAACATCTGGTCTGTTTTTAGATTCTAAAAGACGTTTCTTTCTTTTTGTTTTAATGTGGTTTTCCTATTTTCCTAAACTTACTCCAGATGCCAAGATTATCTAACTTCTAACCTTTTCTCCAGGGCTTTGTTTTGTATGGATAATGGGTCCGTGAGTGATTATTATCACTTTCTTCTGAAAAATGAAGGATGGTAATCCTTATTCATGTTCTCTTGGGCTTTTCTAAAGATGAATTGGTTGTTTAAGACAAAACGTTTTAAAGTTGAATTTTATGTTTTTCTAATTAAAGGGTATTTTAAAAATAATTAGAAAAAGCTGGGTTAATATATCAGCACAATAATATATTCTTCATCTGGGCTCAGATGAATAGGCTTGATTTTTGCAAAGGCCAAAGGATTCATTTTGTCCCAGGAAAATTCATTCACCTTCTTAATCTTGATTTAAAAAATATAATATTGTGCAGGGAGTGGAGACTGAGGAACTAATGACACTTCTTTGAGTTTTAATAGGAATAAAACTTATATTAAGACTTGCCTTGGAAGAACTCATAAATTCAATAGTGGTCACTCACTAGAATAAAATGGCTCTATGTTTAGGAGAAAAAAATGATGAGAGACTTCGACCAGGATGAGTTTCAGTTCTAAACAAACAACAGCAAAACAAAAAACCCACAAAATTCTCTTTAATTTTAACCCATGCAAACTTCTTGAATCCAGGCCGATTTTATTTTACAACTGGAAAGTACCAGCACCAACCTGAAAAAAAAACACCAGATGACAATTTTTGTCTTTAAAAAAAATCATGAAATAAATATTTCTCAAGAGAAAAGCTCAAGCCACAGACATCCACACCCAATAATTAGTGAATCTATTCTAAATGCCTAAGATGAATAGAAAAAAATTAGGAAGAGAAACTACAGCTTTTATCTATAATTTGGCAGATATATTAAACACTAGACCCAAATTTTGGTTGCCTAGAGCTTAGATTGCCAAATACTTTACTACACAGGTTTTAAATATTTAATAGATTATTTTTAATTAAAATGTTGGAATATAAAGTGAGGTGTAAATAATTCCCTAGTGTTCTTATTCCCCTCACCCTAGGGCTGATGATTCAGAAAGCAGTCATTTTGTTAAAACATTTTTTAAAGCTATTTAGCTGTTTGGGTTTTTTTTAACCTCACAGTTAGCATAGATGCTACAGGCCATTCACACTTCTTTCTTGTGTCTTCTTTTAAGAATATTTAGCATGCGAAGGTGCAAAAGGAAGTATAAGGTGGTCCATAAAGTATTCATACTTCAAATATAATCTTTTAAAATGTTCTAATGTTAATATGTCTACAAATCATTCTCTGCATACATTTTCTAATTTATGCTGCCATCTTCCAAGATTTTCTTCTATGAAGCTCATGTATATAAGCAGTCTCATGCAATTGATTATGAGTATACTAATGCATGATCTAGGCACAACGTAAGACCTTGTGTATGTTGACTGTTGCTCCAATTTGTAAATTTTACATTTGGAGAAAATAGAGTCATAGTAAAATATGCTTTGATGGTAAGGATGGCAGTTTTTCTCAGAAAATTAAAAGTAGAATCCTATACAAAGATTGTTTATAAAATACATAATTGTCCAGAAGCCAACTCCATTAATACTACAGAGATATGATAATTATTCCCCTGATAATGAAAGATCCCTTGGAAGTTCCAGGTGGGTTATTTATCTAAAGGACTGAGTAGAAAGGAATGTCATCACAGGCTGTCTTTGGGGTTTTTTTTTCTTACTTCGTTTTATCCTCTGTAAAGCCTGGCTCCTTTTTCTCTTGCTTTGTATTAGCCGCAATACATTGTGTTTTGAAGCAAACTCTACCCAGAATTTCAGAATTTGGAACAGAGATAGAATTAGAGTCTTGTCTTTCAAGTCACGTTCTTTTTATGAAAATATGGCCACACAATCCCTGGACCAAGGTTCTCCTGCGAGTCACCGGACTTCTATAGTAAACAATGAAAGATGCCTAGAAATAGGAGAAAGATAAAAAGACCCTCTTCAATATTAATGGCATAACCACTCTGTAAATGTATTATTAATTTCTCTCAAAGTAACCTCTGAATATTTAATCTTTTTTCAAGAAAATTTTATTTTGTCTCATCTTCAGAGCTTCTTGGGATAATAAATTTTTTTCACATTATAGGAAGTAGCTAACAAGTTAGCATTAGAAGTCAAACCCTGCAGGTGATGTCAAAGATATCGATGAAAATTGCAACGGTGATGACATTGATGATGCAGAAACAGGAATAGTCCTGGTTTAAGTGTTCTCGTATCCACTTTACTAGGAAAATCCTCCCCAACAAAGCAAGATTGAGTTCGCCAACTGACTCTGCAGAATATGGTTTCTTGCTTCTTAACTAGTGACAGAAATATTCTGTCACTTCAGAAGAATTTTAAAGTTTTTTTTCCTTTTTTAAAATCAAAGCATTGAGGGCCATTTTCTTTTTAATTAAGCTTGGATTTTAGTCTTGTCTGTCTACACAAACCTTCTATTAAACTCATGGTTGCTTCTTTCAGTTGCGATCTGATTTGCCAGGCCACCAGACAAAGTCATCCACACTCTTTTGATACTCGCAAGTTTGAGTTCGAGACAATTCCAACAAGAGAGGGTGTTAAGATCACTTTGTCCAACTCCCTCATTGTAAGATGATGAGGCACTGTCATGGGTATGAGATACTATCAAAGGCTATTCAAACTAATTCAATTAAGCAGTGGTAAGCTTGGCTTAGATTTTGTTCGGGGGAAGACTCTTTCAGGGGGTTTACCTTCGGGGGCTTATGCAGCACCTTCTCTTCTTTGTCATTTCAGCTGTTTGTTTTGTAGATTTTGTTGAATCGTGGCCTTGTTTTCCTCCCTCTAACATAATATACACAGACATGATTGACTCTGGATATCTGCCAAGCTGGTATCATCAGTCATGTTGGCTGCCTGACCTGTGCACCCCACTCCTTCTTAGGTAGGAATGCAGTAGGAATTACCCACTACTCTTGGTGTCTGGAAAAGTAAGGAATGGCAAGCTCTTGCTTTTAAGCGGCCTTTGCAGCAGCTACAATAAGGCATTTTACATTGACAGTACAGGTCAGACACTTGCAGCCAGTAAATCCAGCCTGCAGTGAGTGATGCAGAGACACAGGGATGAAGGAGATGTTTGTCCTGGCTCAAACACCAGGGACAACAGTTCCGGAGTCAGCGCGGGCAAAGGTGCCCGTGGCAGGCAGTGGCCGAGACTGGCAGGCAGGGCAGCATCTGGCCTTCTGCAACTGCAGCCGTAAGGTCCATCCCAATGCTCCCTGAGGCGAAATTTTAGCTGTGTTTCCCGTGCTCAATCTTTCTTGGCTCTTGCTTGTTTTCTTAGCCTAGCGTCGTAGCTTTTCTGGAAGTTCTGTGAGTATCCAACAATCTTCTGGAAAAATTCCTTTTGGATTTAACTTGTCCAGAGTCACTCGATCACTTTCAATGAAGAACTCCGATAGTCACATGACTTAAATAGAGAAAGTAAGGTTTACTTTTGGGGTCTGGAAATGCCCAAAGAATACACTTTTTTGGCTTGGCGTTTACCAGCAGAGTGCCAACTTAATTTCTCAACTGCCAGTAAGTCCTGGGTGTCTGTTCTAGCTCCTTCAGAATTTCCCCTGTACAATCAGCAAAATATGACAAGTAAAATATGTTTCTTCCCCACCCCCATCTTTTTCAGGAGCTTCAGTTCTTCTTCCTTCCTGTAAGCTTTCCAAAGGCTGTGCTAATAAATCATATGTATCATATAAGGACAGAAGGATATTGGCCACATTTTTGTTAGAAAAGTCTCCCTTCCGTGGTTGTTCTTTCTAAGCAGCAGGAGCAGTGGAGAGGAGGCTGGATGACATAAACCCCAGTCCTTGCTCTTTGACCAATTGATTTGTCCCCTTTGTCAATGAATTCATCTTTCTGGTGTCTTTTTCCATTCGTAAAAATGTGAGAAAGGCAACCTGAGGAAGGGCGGCTGTATCGCTTCTTGCTCCACAGAATCTGATTCTCTAAGAAAATGTTTCCGCAAGAAAAAGTTTGCTCTCTTCTCTTCTGCCCACCCCCTGCAAATAAACATCATCATCCATCCTTCAATAAAATATAAAGAGAACAAAAAGGGCAATACAAGTAGAGAAAGAAAAAAACCTGTTTTCTTTTGATAGAAGCTCATGAAATATAGCAATTTGGTTTCAATTTTCTGCAGTTTTGCACAATCGTTTAAACTTAATAATTGCCTAGAGAAACCACACATGCACAATCCCAAGTCTTGAAAGAATTCCATTCATTAAAATAAAGGAGCCAGGCATAGGTAGAGTGATATTTTTACAAAGCACTGGACTTGTAATTTTCCAACATCTGTGGGGAGTTAGAAAACAATCGCTGCGATCATTGCAGTCACTCTGAAGCCAGCAATACATGAGTAATCCTTGGGCGCTTTCTGGGTCCTACAAAACCATCAAATAGATTTTCAAAAGTGTTTGCAGTAGGAACCACACCTCTTTTTTTTTCCTGGGCATGGAAAAACCATGTAAAATAGACTGTTAATGAAGCCAGCATTGTAAGTAACAGACACGAAGTTTATTTTTAAAGACTGGGCTGCCATGGTACATAGCTGGACGCATTTAGTCTGACTGAAACACCTAAGAGACACTTCCTCGCTCATTAATAGAGCCAGGTCTTGTCTCCGCCCTACACAGCATATAAAATATAAAGGTTCTAAGAATAGAGACACGCTTAATAAATGCATCGATGGGAGATTGATTCTTGGTCGACAATGAACTTGCCCTCTGCAGTAGCTAGTCAATGAGGTCTGGGTGTGCTCTGCCCTAACGTCAATGCGAGGCAATGGCAGATGGGCTCTTTTCAGCTACGTATTTAGGTTACTTTGGGCCCTCCTCCCCTGAGTGAGAATGGCTTGTGGACTTCCAGCTGTCCGTCTCCTCCTTAAGGGGTCTGCTCTGTTACCACGCAGATCTTCCCCTTATTGGAAACTGACACTGTTCTAATAGAAAACTGCTGGCAAACAGCTGGAATTAGAAAAAGGAAGCTTGGGGCTATTAGGAATGGCAGCTCAGTTCTGCATTAGCCTTGGGCATTTTTAGAAGGTGCGAGGTACGTTTGGCTTCTAATTAAAACCGGAGGAACCCTGTGGGAAAGCCAACCTCGCCTGTAAGGAAGAAGGTGTGTATTTGGACAGGCTTCCTCCCTGGTGTGTACTTCATTTAGATCCTGACTTTTCCTTTTTTTTTTTTTTAGAGGGTGAACCTACTTTTGTTCAATATGTCAAACGGAGAACTGAAATGACCATGTCCCCAGGAGAAGCGGAACCATGATTTAAGTTTATATTAAGGCTCACATGACTGACATTATTTCCTGGAGGCTGATTAGGGTAAGAAGTAAAGAACACGAAGACACTACATCTAAAAAAGTCTTGGAAGTTGGTCACGCAGAAGGCAGGTGTTTAGGAAGAAGTTGTGAGCTAGTTTGATGTGTGCCCAGTAGAACTGCAGAGATGGTGACTTCTGTTTTAATGGGGAATGCTTGGTCAGGCCTGCCTTGATGTCCAGAGAATACATCGGTTAAATGTTGGCAACGGAAATCCCAGTAAGACTTTTGTTTATTGCCTGTCTTCAGCTCTGGTCTGCGAACTCCTTGGGGGTAAGGACTATTACTGTTTTATTTGTCACTACATCCCCAGCACCTGGTAATTGCCTGGCACAGGGTAAGGACTCAATAAGTATGTGTTATAGGATGAAGAAAGAGAGAGAAAAGAAGGAAGGAAGGAGGAAGGGAGAAAAGAAGGAAGGAAGGAAGAAAAGGGAAGGAAGGGAAGGAACGGGGAGGGAAGGAACAGAGGCTCATTGAGACCACCTAGTGGCAGCATATCAGGGGCACATGGTTTCCAGTAGTCCCGTGAGCATGTAGCTGTCTTCAAGAAGTGTGACCGTGGTGTGTTCAAATGGAATGCCAGCACCTTCAAGGGAGCGTGGTTGTAAGGTAGATGATGCAACAATCTCCTTGGCAAAGTTTGTCCCTCGGTGTTCTCATTCTCCAAAGCTCCTCTGGCTTCCCCCTTACCTCCCACTATTTAGTTCCTCCCTCTTGGAGCACCCAGATGTGTCTGCACCGCCCCTCATGCTGCCCTTTGACTGGTGTGTGGCTGCTGGCCCTCCAGATCCTATCCTTATTCCTGGAATCTACAACAGGGCTTTCAGATACCTAGCCTGCACAACATTTATGACTATCCAGGTGCTTCTAATTAAGCAGCTGACTTCCATTCTCAGGTATGTCCCTAGTCTGGCTACTGCCCAACCTTGTGAAGTCTAAATCCAACAGTGAGATTCACAGTGTAGTCTAAATCCAAGGGTGAGATTAAGTCTTCAGAAGAGAGAGCTAATGGGTCTGCCTGTGAGAAGCTGGCATCCGCAGAGAGTGATGAAAGGGGAAGCAAGTAGAGAGAAAGGGGTTCCACGGGGACTGGGAGCACAGACTGGGGAGCCCAGGAGTGAAAGAGCTGTGTGGATATTAAAATCTCACCCTGGATTTGTTCTCGTCCACATGCTGACTGTACCAGTCATTAAAATATTTAGAGAAATACACAACTGTGTAAGCGAAGCACATTACAAACCAGTTCCGATAATTTCTCAAAGAAGGGATTACCCATAATTATCTGTGAACCTCCTGTTTTGCTAGCCCAAAGGGGAAATAGTTGTTCCAGACACGCCTGTTACTGCTTGTCTCACGCTCAGCTAATTCAAAGGGAAGCTCCCCTTGCCATCAAGCCCTGTCGAGCACGCTTAACCGTGCTCACTGGCCTCATCCATAAAATACGGTCGAAATAGTGTCTGCCATCCAAGTCGTTACTGGGATTAAGTGAATCATGTCTACAGTGTGTATGAGGTTGTCTGGACTGTGGTAAGCAATGATTTTGACCCTGATGTTAAGAGATGAGTGATGATGATTACGATGATGCTGACAACGTCACTGGTTGTGATTCACTGGACAAGCTACCAATCCAGAAGCTGCCTGTTGTCTGGTTAAACCAATCAGAGCCCTTTCTCAGAGAATCAACCCAGGGTGGCTGATCATGGTCCTGAGCTGGGGTGGCGGCACTGTGGGAACGTGAAGGTCGGAATTGCAAGGGGGAAGTAACTGAAAGAAGGGCAAGTGGAAAAAAATTGTAAGAGAAATGAACTAAGAAGCAGAGTGAGAGAAAGAGAACTCAGAGTGCTCAGCATCCTGCCTACCTTTTACTTCTGCTGCTGTCCCTACAGGTTCCTTCAATGTCTCCAGACTGGATTTAAAGAATACTGTTTGTAGTACAATTAATCATACTACAAAAGTGAGTCAAATATTATCTGTCTGCAAGACTTCCTTTCAACTCTTGCTTACAAACTTTAGAGCAGGCCAATGCACACAAACTCTGATGAACAGATTCGGCTATATATCAACACTGGGATTTCTATGGGCAGACCCTCCTAGGAAATTCTATCCTTACATTCACTATAACGAGATTTCTAAATGTCAGTGATCTGAGCCAAGGACTGACGTGGCAGAGCCAAGTGTCAGGGAGTGCAAACTCAAGGGCCTACAGGGGGCGCTGGTGCACAAACCACACGTCGTATAACAGAGTGGTAGGAACTCTGCCAACTGAAGAGAACGTGCCATGCTCTGCCTCCCTCCGCCCTTCGCCAGGAAGGGAACTTGTCTTCGGATCAGTCTTCTGTTGACTGACAGGAATGTGTTTCCCAATAAAAAAGCTAAGAACCCCTCATTTTAAATTTTGAGTCTTCTGATTTTCAAATGTTGGAGATGAATTTAATTTTTAAAATAGATATGGACCAACGAAGATGTGTCTGCCGACGAACTTTATCTGCGGCTGTCAGTCTGCACCTCTTGGTAGGGTGAAATGGGAAATGCGTTCTGGGGAGGGGCCGGATGCCTTACAACCTGTCACGTTCCCTACGTGCTCAGCCAACTGTGTGGTTGTGCTGTGGAAGCCGAGAGAGGGGGGACATTATCTTGAGACTTTTTACTAGAGGAAGATGAAAAATGCCCATTGCCATTTGTCTCAAGTATTCAAGTGAGCGTTGACATAAGCACCATCAAATTAAGGATCCCAGTGATGAATGATGGATAGATAGGTAATAATGCACTTAATATTGGAATGGGATCATATCAAACCTCCTAGAACCCTCGTATGTCATTTTGTAACTGTCTTTTCCATTATGGGCTTCTCACCAACGATGTCTAGGAAATCACAGTTTGTGGGTAATTTTCAAATCTTTCTATTTTGAACAGATTTATATTAAACCCTTAGCTTTTAGAGTTGCATTTAAACATACTTTTCGACAATGGATAGGAAGTCATTTAAGTGATAGACACACTTGCATACATATTTTAATTACCCTAGAATAATGTGCTGTGGGGTTTTTTTTAATTTGCATACAGACCTAATTAATTGAAAAAGGAGATACATTTAGGTTGAAATGCAAAATGTGCCCCAAATGATACAAGGCATGGCTTTCCCATTATAATTCAGTGATAGCCTTCTCTGTGTCTGCTGCAATTGCCCTTCAATTTCCAAAGGAATAGACAAATACTGTCTGTGAAATGTACGTCTTTTATATTCTGTTCCTTGCTCTGAATTCTTTAAACTTAAAGTAAAGTGTTTGTAATGGAGAGATTAACTTCTTTTCACCTTTTCTCTCTTAAAACTCTGTGTCTAACCCTGCAGGCACACGATGTAAAGGATTCAGTTACTGCCATTTGGAACCTCTAGATTTAGTATGAAAAAGTATTCATTATTTCTGATGTTCACCCCGGCAGGTAAAGAAATTTGAAGTCATCACTTCTGGGTTTGGGATGAGAGAAAACTGATCAAACGAAAAATCAGCAACTATTTTTAGACTCATCGGAGAACTGAGATTGTAGGACAAACTACTGAATTCCTGAGAGACAGTTGGTGGTGGGGGAAGTAATGAATGGTTGGCCACTGAAGTCGACATCCTAATCCCTGGGACCTGCCATGGCAAATTAAGGTCGCAGAGGGAATGATAGCTGCTAATTAACTGATATTGAAACTGAGAGATTGTCGGTTGTGCCCAGTATAATCAGAGGGGGCTTTAAAAGTGGAAGAGGGAAGCAGGAGAGAATCACAGATGGGACTTTGCAAAAATCCCCTGGCCCTACATTAACAGTGGAAAGATGCAGAAATGGCTCTATCATCAAGGAATGCAGGTGGGCTCTATAAGATTAAAAAAACACAAGGAAAAAGGTTTTCCCAGAAAATATGTAGCCCTGTGGGACTCATTGATTTCAACCTAGGGATGTTACCGAACAGGGGTCCGAGGGGCGGGGGGCAATATTTGGCCCACTGAGGGATGCCAAAAAACTGCTACAGAACAGGGGCCCCTCCCAAGGACGGTACACTAATACCTACCGGGCTCATCTGTCCACCACCAGAGGAAAGACATCTCTCAATGCCAGAGATTTGTGAAAAGGAAAGGAAAGGTTTATTTAAAGCTGCACAGATTTAAAATAGTGACCCAATGTCCCCATTAATATATCGAAGTCCTTTAAGATAACCACAGACACCTACGGCACTTCCTTCCCCCCTGCCCTAATTCTGGGTACCGTATCTCAGGAAAAGAAGCACATGTCTGTGTTTCCAGGCTACTGGACCGCCAGCTGTGTTGCCATCCAGGCAGGATCTCCAATTAATCCAAAGTCATGTGGCACCCTCTCATGGTCCACTGGCAAGAGTTCTTTGTACCCATTTTTCCAGTCAAAGTCTCTCCTGATTCTCAGGCCACTCAGCCAAGGGGAGCACCCCAAAGCCTCGTGGGCCGTTTCTACCAAAGCTGCTGGGGTCCGGACTCCACCAAAAGTGCATGTCTTTCTTCTTCACCTGGCTGCAGGGGTCCCCATTCTGGCACAACCGCGTGGCTCTCTCTTCACCTGGCCAAGAGGGGGTCCTAACTCTGCCCAAACCACATGGCTCTCCCCCCTATATGACTGCAGGGGTCCTCACTCTGCACCAAACTGTATGGCTCTCCCCTCCTGGCTACAGGGGGTCTACATTCCAAAACGTAGTGGCTCTTTCCTTCACCTGGGCAAGAGGGGGGTCTGCACTTCAACAAAACTGCATGACTCTCCCCTCAATGGCTGCCGTATCTGCATTTAAATCCCCACGCCAGTCCTCCTTGGCAGCCCCATTTCTGACTCCCCCCACAATTGGTTACAACTGCCAGGACTCCCGTATTATTACAAGTTTACTGGGCTGCCATAGTGAGTCTGGGCAGGTGTGGCCCCATGATGTGGAGCCAATCAACTCCAAGCTCTCACACAGGTGCTGTAACTCAGGGGACCAGCCCCCAGTTACATCCTGGGTAGAAGTCACTCCCTTCTCCCTGGCTCAAAGCATGGCCACAGTTATTCAACATATCTATGAAACCAGTTAAAGGTTATAGATATGTTAAATGACCATTGCAGAGGCTAGCTGCGAAACTGTTGCTATGCAAAACAACTCTCAATGGCCCTGCTCCATTTGTCCCTTTCCCCAACTGACACCTGGGGTGGTGGTGGTGAGGACATCTTAATACTTCCTGGACACTCTGAGCTCTGGACCTCATCCCAAATCCTTTTGGGGGGCCTCCCTCCTGACTGCACCCTGTTACAGGGAGACCCTCAAGTCTCTGTCTTGCAGAAGGGTACGAAAATGCATTTGTTTCATTGTAAGAACTCACGTCTGTGGCGAGTTTCTTACAGTAGCAATAGGAAAATCCTACACAAGTGAGTCCAGAGTCTCAGCAGTGCCTCTTAACTGCAGCAGAAGCTGCTGGAGCCGTGAGCTGCTGGGGACATCAAGATGGTAATTTTAACAAACTACTGGAGGCTGACTGTGGGCTGATTGGGGATGAGAAAGTCCTGGGGGCTGCAGTCTTAGTGAGACCCCAACACTTTCATGGGTTTTACCTCTGGGATCCCTACCAGACTCTCCTGATGAAGATAAGAGAAAGATCCCTGCGGTTCTGAATGGGGGAGAGGAAGAGTAATTAAAACAAAACACACCCAGAGCATTCTCCATAACAAACTTCTGCCCTTTAGGTTGACCCCTAGGTGAGGTGAACATTTGACCTTTTTAAAAAATATGCACCTTAATGTGAACAGTTGGGGGAAGTGCTGGTTTAGGCTAGCAGTTTGTAAAAACAGTGGTCCGGGGACCGGCATCATAGGTATCATCTGAGAACCTCTTAGAAATGCAGGTCTTTGGAAAGTGTCCCAAGACTACTGTATTGGGAACTCGGAGGGTGGAGCCAGACACCTGAGTTTTAATGAGTTGAGGGTCCCGAATGAGTCAAGCCAAGATGTGCTTCAGTGGTATGCAGATTACCTTTAGCTAAAGGCAGCTTTAGCCGCAGGCTCAAGAGAAACTTTGCCTCCCCACCCCAACTACCTAGAAGAATTTGAATTGGGAAGCTTGTCCGTAATAAGCTGTTATCAGAGATGACCTCTTTTGACCTATCTGTACAGAGGGCAAACTTCTATTTACTAAATCACTGTTGTTCTTATTATCCCGCAATATGCTTTGAAACCCACGCCCCTACCCCGGCCACCTAACCTCTTGGTAGATGAGAATGTATTGTGTCCCTGCTCCTCCTTTCTATCCCTGAGCCTCTCCTGCATGAGGGGTGTCTGACTCTCTTACGTACTCCAGATATGCGTTAAATTTGATTATTTTCTCTTGCTAATCTGCCCCTTGTCTATTTGATCCTTAGACAATCCAGAAAAACCCTGAGGGTAGAGAAAAGTTTGTTCCTCTCCCACACACATCTTCTAGAAGATTCTGAAGCTGCTAAAACTTGAGGACTAGGAGGTTCAGAAAAAAAGGGCCCCAGACAGGCCCTTTGCATCAACACAGGCTTATTTGTGATATGAGGACACCTAGACATTTCTTGGGCTTCCTGGCGCGGGGAGGGGGGGCCGGAGGGGGGTCAGGTACATGAAGAAGAAGTCTGCTGAGAACCAGCAGACCTGGAATGGCCCTACCATGGTGAAGAATAAACACTCCAGGGGCAGAAGCTGCAAGCAACTTCCTAAATCTGGGGAAGTGGGGGAGCACAGGGCTGAGACTCCACAACAGATGGAGTAGAGGAGAAGCCAAGGCACTGGGGTGGCTGAACCAGCCAGTCCTGCAAATACCTAGCACTGAGGGAGCGTGCAGTGCTGTGAGCATCCCATGAGGTAGCAAGGGAAGGGGGCGAACAAGGCTGAGAAGGTGGTGAAGTATGTACTCTGAATATGTGTTTGAAATGAGACTATTTTCAATGCTCCACTTGGAAGATGAAGTTATCTCCAAACTCTGTCCCTACCCAGACACTGATCACCTGACTTAGATCTTGTAAAGGAGTTACAGATAAATTTTTAAAAGATACAAAACTGACAATTTCGCAGATCTGTAGAGTGGGCGTATTTCAACACAACTACATAAAGCTACTTGGTCTATTGTATTATTTGACTATTTAGAAAACACTTCAGAATTGAAGGTTATCATTCCAGGCTCCCTTTTTAAAAAAAATTTANAGAAAAAAAGGGCCCCAGACAGGCCCTTTGCATCAACACAGGCTTATTTGTGATATGAGGACACCTAGACATTTCTTGGGCTTCCTGGCGCGGGGAGGGGGGGCCGGAGGGGGGTCAGGTACATGAAGAAGAAGTCTGCTGAGAACCAGCAGACCTGGAATGGCCCTACCATGGTGAAGAATAAACACTCCAGGGGCAGAAGCTGCAAGCAACTTCCTAAATCTGGGGAAGTGGGGGAGCACAGGGCTGAGACTCCACAACAGATGGAGTAGAGGAGAAGCCAAGGCACTGGGGTGGCTGAACCAGCCAGTCCTGCAAATACCTAGCACTGAGGGAGCGTGCAGTGCTGTGAGCATCCCATGAGGTAGCAAGGGAAGGGGGCGAACAAGGCTGAGAAGGTGGTGAAGTATGTACTCTGAATATGTGTTTGAAATGAGACTATTTTCAATGCTCCACTTGGAAGATGAAGTTATCTCCAAACTCTATCCCTACCCAGACACTGATCACCTGACTTGGATCTTGTAAAGGAGTTACAGATAAATTTTAAAAAGATACAAAACTGACAGTTTCGCAGATCTGTAGAGTGGGCGTATTTCAACACAACTACATAAAGCTACTTGGTCTATTTTATTATTTGACTATTTAGAAAACACTTCAGAATTGAAGGTTATCGTTCCAGGCTCCCTTTTTTTTAAATTTAATTATAGTTCAAGTACAGTTTTCCGTCCCCACTCCCATCCCAGCCCACCCACCCCGTGCTCCCCAGCTCCCTCCCATTTCCACCCCCGAACTTGTTTAAGTTCCTGTTAAAGGCGAGATCATATGGTATTTGTCTTACACCACTTGGCTTATTTCACTCAGCATAATGCTTTCAGGTTCCCTTTGTTAAATAGCCTCCAAGATGTGAATTTGCTTAAAACACTGTTTTGAAATGGTTAGAGATGTTGCAGTGGCAAATTAAAACCACTGGAGGGCAGCAAAAGCATGTTTCTCCTCTGTAAAAACATTTCATTACAGATGATTTAATTATACTTTAAAATTAAACTGTCAAAATGCCTTTTTTGATACTTCTTCCTTGGTCTAGAATTATTATCCCTCACACATATAGTTCAGATTCCTAGAGCGTTTTCCAAGTGGAACAACCAAAAATATTTTAAATACACACATTCTTTTTCTTTTTTCTTTTATCACCTCTATCGTTGCTGTGGCTGATACCTGATGTAATTATGAGACATTGCTCAATTCATACATAAGTTCAATTTCTTCACCTCAAGTAATCTTCTAGGTTTATGTAAATGTATCTCAATGTCTATCCTTGGGTGTGAGCATGTGTGTGTGTGTGTGTGTGCATTTACCCAGAGAAGTTTGAGTAAACCAACAAAAACAGTTGTGACCATTAATGTAAAAAAGGAGAATTTTTTGTGGCACACTCATAAAATACTTTTATTTTTTCTAATCACTGCTTCTTTATCATCACCACCTTGGATAAAATTTTGGGCAAATCCCAAAATTGCTCAGATGTTAAAAAATGTTTTCAAGTTGTTTTTATTATGCTCCCCCCAAATTATCTAATTGTAGTAACTAAAATATCCACTGTGTATCATACTTAAAGTTCCAAACTTCATGTAAAGTTAACTTTTTCCCTGTTTCCCACTCGAGACCTGCAGTGGGGAAAGGCGGTGAAACGGTCACAAACGTTTAGGTCGATTTCCCCACACATCCTCCCACGCACTAGGCTATCTCTGATCCCCGGGTGTTGGAAAGAAGAAGAAAGAAATGTAAAGAACAGATGTCTTCTTTCATCGGCATCTCTTTATTCTGACATTGATTTTCTCGGGTTGTGGCAGAAGCTTAAATCTGCCTGTTTCTCTTGAGGAGACTGTTGGGGACTTCTGCGAGCTGGGTGACTTCACTATAGATGGGCCCAGGGCCCAGCTTCACGGGTGCCAGCCCCCTGGAGATGCTCGGGAACACACCTTTAGAGGGGCCTCAGGCTTGGTTTAATGCTCTGTCGTCGCCATCTTGCAACTGTTTTATAATATTCGTACAAGAGACCCGGCGTTTTCATTTTTCACTGGAGCCTGCAAGTTACCACGCTGGTCCTGACTGAGCCCCTCCGCTGCAAGGGCAGGGCCTCCCCTTCAATGACAGCTTATCCTCTCTCCTCGGCCTCTTTCTGATCAGCCTCCTTCCCCGCCAGAAATCCCACTGGACAGGATCCCGTGAAAAGGGACTATGAGCCAACACAGCAACCAAAAGCAACACCTCAGTTCTCCATCTGGCTTGCCGACTTCGTCAACCTCAACTCTTTTACACTCTCAAGGTGGCTGAGGGCTGAAGGTTGAAACTTCAGCATTTGGCCCCACCCCCACGGGGTCCACGCTGGGGACTCAAGTTTCCCCTTGGAAATGGCACGTTCTTGCCCCCTGCTGATTGGGTTTCAGCCTTTAGGAAACTGCAGCAAGAATGAAATTGTCTCAATAAAACACCCAGCCGCATAATTTACAGTGACAAAATTTTACTTAGAGTTAGAGATTTGGAAAATAACGTTTTTTGTTTGAGAAACATTTTAAATAGTCCCAATTCTGTGAGGACATGAGTATTTTTATCAATAGGAGAGAGACCTTTCATTCAACAAATATTTTGAGCATCTCCTTTAGGGAGGTACCGAGGTAAGTCCTGCTGATGTGCAGATTAGGAAGGCAGCTCTGCGGTGGCCGGGAGCTCACAGTTAGAAACTAGGGGACACAAGACAATTTTCTAAAGACGGACGGAGGATAATAACGTTTTGTCATGGTTTTGTGTGAGTTTCCTGAGTTTGCCTGTGGAGGTGGGGGCTATGGAGCGTCTTTCCTGAAGCTTCCAGAATGAGGGGGTTGCTTTTAAGAACTCTTCAGTCGATCTCTTCCTCATCGCTGGGTCTCTGGCTCCACCACATGTCCAGGTGGAAATTCCAACTGATACACTTTCAGACACGAGGTTCTAGTCTATACATAAACTATGTTATTACTATCAAAAACAGAATCCCATAGCAAGACTTGCACCGGGCACCTTCATTTTTTTCTGTTTTATTACTATGATGAGTAATTATTAAAGCCTACAGCCACGGACTTTTTCAGCTTCTTCAGTCCACAAAGCCATGTTAATGGGCATCACTCTCTGATTCGTTCACTAAAGGACAGAGGGGAGCCACTAACAGCATCTTCATGAACTTGGATGTCTTGACTGGGAAATACATTGTCTTTTTGCCCATTGGGGAGTTCCTAGTATAATTAATAAAATTGTATTAAATATTTTGGGGGATGATTGGGACATTTAGATCTTCCATCGAGGAGAAAAATTCCCAAATTAATGGACTGGAAAAAATACCCTTCTCGACTGGAAAGAAAACAAGGGGGGGAAATTTCAGGATGGAATTTCCTGGGCATAGCAATTAAAGTGGTTCAAAAGTTGAAAGAAAAGTTGTCCAGATTTTGTTTTTCCGGTACGGAAGGCAGAAAACCAATGCATACTGTTTATGCATTGGTTTGGTGGTTGGATCATTTTCCCTACAGGCGTACTCTATTGGTGATATTTTTTTCGTGAGGGGAAGGAGGTGCATTTTGTGCAGACATCCTCTGCCCGAGTGGAGACAGATCTCGCCTCCTGATTGAACCCAGCGTGTTTCCTCCCTCGAACGCTGACGTCATCACGCCTCCCTCTCAGCGCGAGGGAGCAGGACTCCTGATGCAATGCCCACGGCTCCCATAGCCCAGGGCATCAGTACACGATACCATGTCCCGTTGAATAGTGATGGAGTCTCCCATTCTCAGCATCAACGTTCTCACACGTTTGGGAAATACGTAGGCTACTCGTGCAGAAGTGCTCCCACATCTCACTCCACTGCCGTCTGTACCTCCACGGCCTTCCACGGGGTCTATTCTTTAGCCTTTCCACCTAGAGAGACACTAGACTTAAAATGACGTAATCCCCGGCTGCTGTGAGTACAACTGCTGGTCGAAGCCCTAGATTGTCAGTCATGCCTCTCCTACCCCATCTTTTCGAGACCCATCCAATATGTACCCCAAATGGGGGTATCAGTGGTCTGAGGGTAAAACTGCCTTGCGGAGAGTACTGCTTTTTTGGCTGAACTCTAGACAGTAGCAAGTGGTTAAATTATACTCTTTTGGCTAGCCAACCTTAAGGCATTTTTCCAATTTACAAAGGTGAGGACATAATTGAGAAGTGAACGTGTTGTTACCAATCTGCTCTTGAAAAAACCCTCAAATACATACATACATCTTAACATTTAATCATGAGCCCATTTTAGTGCTAAAAAATCTAGTTTATGAACAGGAGATTGAGCTGTTAGCCATAAATTGGCAATGTCAGAGTTTTGTTTGCCTGGTTATATAATTACAAGAAAACTATATGATATTACTCATAAGACGAATGAGCCAGCATTGATGTATGATGTGTAATGTTTACCATTGTTTTTTTTTTTTTTTTCTCCTACACTTTTGGTGGCAGCTGCAATTCCCACCTTTCAAGTCAATGGCTTTCAGCCTCTGGAGGGGTGGGGCAGGGTGGGGGGTCTTAAGCATCTGAGACAGAGGAAATCAATTCAGTCCCTGAAGAGATGTGTTAAAACTCCTATGAACTGGGTATGTTGAAAGCCAAGCCTTATAAGAGCCAAAGATTTTGAATCACTAAGGAGTTTTGAGCTACAAAAGGTTAAGTCTCTGGAGACTAAGGAACAGGGTGTCTTGAGGATAAAGTTGGGGGAAAATGGATGCTGAGATAAGAGTGTTTTCCCACAGGGAAGGAGATGAAATTTATAAGTCAGTGGGGAGAGTATTATCTGAGGAGAAGGGGCTGGGGTTGGAAACTGAGGGCGACTGAGATGGTCCGTTGTGCCCTGGCCTCAGCAGTTTGTGCCAAGCTCTGGGGGTGGGGAGGGTGGAGGCAGACCACAGACAGGGAGTGGTCTGTGGGAATCTCGGAATGGAGAAGCAGGCTTTCTGTGAAGTCTGCCGGCAGGCCTAGAAGCCAGGTCCTGTCAACATACACATCCCCATGGAAAGCCATCATCATCTATCCACAGAACAGCGGGATCAGAGCTGTTCCATCAGAGGTGGCCGCAGACACCTATCCCAAGACTCCCACAACCTTGGAGAAGCAAGGATGAGTTTCCAAATTTTTCTGTGTCCTTTGGAAAGGCACAAGGCAGCTGTTTACAGATGGTATCATCAAGATGCAAAGTGACCTTAGACATGGCAGAGGGACAGCAGAGGGGGGCATAGATGTTCAGGCACAAGGTACAGGTGGGCTAGAGGCTGATGAATGCACAGCCATGGGCGCCGGCACAGGACTGAACGTAAGGAAGAGAAGTAGAAACATTTCCCCTTCAACCTACGGCAACCTATACTGAATCCCCTCCAAAAAATAATTTATGTCATCCCCTAGAGGAAAAAAGGGGGGCATGAAAACAGTCTGGAATCGACTGATTTACCCATAAGAAACAGAAAAAATCTCATAAACCTTCTATGCAAACACACAGTGACCTCCGGTGGAGGGAGGCGAGATAGCCTTCAGTTATCCATAAAATGTTGCCTGGTCACAGGGTGTTTTGAAGAAATGGATTCTTTTTGTTTTTCTTTTATTTTTATAGAGCTTGTTGAAGCCTTTTTTAAATTTTTATTTACTTATTTTTAATAAATAAAGACAAAGGGGAAGGGAGGGAGGGAGAGAAGGAGGGAGAGAGGGAGAGAAACATCAATGTGTGGTTGCCCCTCACACACCACCTACTGGGGACCTGGCCCACAACACAGGCATGTGCCCTGTGAATCGACTGGGAATCAAATCGGTGACCCCTTGGTTTGTAGGCTGGCACTCAATCCACTGAGCCACATCAGCCAGGGCTAAGAAAGGGATTCTGAACAAAGGCAATAATTTCCAAATTGTAAGAAAGTGCTGAAAATGGGCTAAAATAATAATCTTTGAAGAGAGCACAGTGGGAAAAATGTTCTAAAATAAGTTTGGGGGTGATATCTAGAACTTCCTGTTGCCATCCCAAAAGGTCCTGATGTCCCAGTCCTGGAACCGGGCAATTATTGCTACAGAGAGGAGTAGATGGATTTGAAAACAAATGGTCAATTGGTTCACACTTGTGGTTAAAAAATTCCTATTGCACAAAGAGGGATATAGAAAACCAAGGCTTGCTAGCGCTAGAACCAGAGTTATGAGAAATAAAGGATATTTAAGGAGCACATTTCTGAAATGCAAAGGCCATCAAGCTGCAAGATTAGACACCGTAGGAGGAAAAACGCATGATCATTTAAGGGTAATTTTCTCAATCAAAACAGACAGAAGCTGAACCTGTGGTTAGGAGAGGGAGCCTCACAAGATGCTAGACTGAGAGGCCTGTGCGTGTTGGAGAGCAGGAGGTTTAGCTTCCCTCCCACTCCTGCCTATCCTAGCACTCTGTGCAGCAAATGAAGGCAAGCAGAGCCCGTGTCGCCAGAGGGACACAAACTGCCTGGTCTTGTAGCCAGGCTCACACAAAAAGCCGCAGCTCATACAGACAGTCACGGGGCCCAGTGAATAAAAACTTGAAAACATTTGTGAGGAAAGGTTAATTATAAAGGCTTTAAATGTAGAAAAAAAAACCCAGAGAAGGAAAAAAAACACCAGTTTATTTTCCTCCAAAATTTACCAGGAACTAAAAATTCGCCTTGTTTTTATTTTATTTTTTTAATGAAATATAAGTAATTCAACTATACCACTACTTTATGCCATTGTATCTTTATCTACACAAAAGACAGTGTTAGCCTTTGCACTGAGGAGGCAGAGAAAAGAGACCAGGACTCAGGAGCCAGCCTGTGGAGCCAGTGCCTAGGCCTGGGCTTGGAACTTTTCTAGTTCTGGACTAGACCTGGGCATAGAGATAAGAGGGGAGCTGAGACTGGGCCGGGGGCTGGGACTGGGTGTGGATTGGGCTTGAGCCTGGGGCTGGGACTGGGTCTGGGCTGGACCTGGGCCTGGGCCTGGGGCTGGGCCTGGGCTGGGACTGAAATGCTGAAGGTCTCTCTGTAAGAGGAAGATAGGGCAGCTGCCGGGCTGCAGAGGCCCTGCTTCTGGTCAAGTGCGTAGTCACCAGGATTCACATCTAGACTTGCTCCGATAAGGTCTGCGACGGAGAATTCTCACCAGCAAAGACAGGAACTCCCTTCCAACTTCCTTTTCCATCCAGAAATCCTTCTATCTGAATTAAAATAAGAGTTCATCAAGAAGAGCAAAAGTAAGCCACGGCTCTGGCTAGGGTAGAGACTTTTCATAATTAGTTTGCAGTTAGAAGACATTTTACATTTTTAGTTCTTCTAAATCTTAAATTTTAGTTATACATATTTTATAATGTTAAAGTAATAATTCATACTTTAATCAAACATGTTCCCTTTGCTGCCATAAGGGGAGTCCAAACCGGTATAGAGAATTTTTACAAGAGTTTATTTGGGCCAAACCAATGACACATGCCAGGGAGCAAGGTGTCAGTTGCTCCGGAGCATAACAGTGTTAACGCTTTTATGCCTGAGAAATTAGGGAGAGGGCATGAAGACTGCAGAAAGCAAAACAGGGATTGCACGAATGGTTACCTAACAAGATTATGTGTTCTTTTGAGTGTTGATCTGTCTTTCTAGAAGTATGACTTCTGGTATTTCGAAGGTGTATTAATCTAGATGCATAAGAACAATGAACAGCAATAGCTTAAAACCTTTTGAAGTTGTATGCCTGGGGTGTGGCCGCCCACCCACCCACCGTGACCTACCCAGTTAAGAATCTACGATCAGGTCCATCGGTAAGGTTACGTTCCACAAATCCCCTTTTGTCCATCCACACCTTTTTTGTTATTGATACTGTTTTTTAATCACTGAGTGATTATTGCTACATCTTTTATTTCTAAAATGTTGTGGATCTATGAGTTTATAAAGATCGATCATACTTTATGGTTATCTATGTGAAAGATGGTGTAACAGGCCTTGGGAACAAATGTTGCAATTCCAGCTCTGCCTTTAACTTGACTTTGGTTACTGAAACCCTGGTTCTTCTTACCACATAGTAAAGAATTACAAATCAGCAAGCCCACTAGCAGGCAAGCCGTTTATTAGTGCTAAGTTCTAATGGGCGAGCAAAAGCAGGGCGGCCAGAGGCTGACTGATCAGGGGCCCTTTGTATGGCAAACGGGCCAAGAGAGCCAACAGAGAGGATCCTTTGTTCAGAGGACTTATGTAGTTGGTGGGGTGGGCATGCATAATTTACACCTGATTGGCAGGTAAAGATGTAGATAAAGTAGACGTATCAACACTCAAAAGAACATAATCTTCTTAGGTAACCATTCGTGCAATCCCTGTTTTGCTTTCTCCAGTCTTCGTGCCCTCTCCCTAATTTCTCAGGCATAAAAGCGTTAACACTGTTATGCTCCGGAGCAACTGACACCTTGCTCCCTGGCATGTGTCATTGGTTTGGCCCAGCTTTCCTGGAGAGACGTGACAACCCAAAGGTAGGTATGTATGTGTGGGGGTCTGTTAGCCCAAATCTTCATCTTGCTCTAGACTCTATTTGTTCATTTTGCGTATGTGACAGGGGACAGGCAGTCAGCCAAAGTCGTTGTATGGGTTTTTCTTTGGGCGCTGTGATTCCCTTCCCCTTCTAGGCCTTGGACTGAGTACACAGTCTCAGGGTTTTCCTTTCCCAGCTAGTGCAGGTGATACACATAGATTTTCAAGGGCTCCCCACCTCCTGCACTATCACAGTTCACTTGTGTTGTCTGAAATGCCTGGCAGTCTTATCCAACCAGGCTCAGGACTACTGAGTCAAAGGGTGAGGCAAGTCTTTCTTTGCTTTTAGCCTCCCATGCTAAGATTGCGATGATGAGGGCCCTGCTTTTATTTCCCTTCTGGCTACCCCATCCTAGCTGCTACCCACGTACCAAACGGTGTTTGCCTGGCAACCAGGATGCTAGTCACTGGCCAGCAACAGCCACGTGGTTTCAGAGCTCTTGCTATGCTGTCTCCTGCAACAATTCCCCACTAAGAGATATTGTTCTCAAAAAAATTTTTTTTGAGTTGCTGAAGGGTGACATTCCATCTTCTGTAGCTGTTTCAGGCTTGGATGGGAGAGTACAGGCTGCTTATTAAGAACCACAAAACTCTCACCCTATTCTATCTAAGAGTTGGTGAAGAATTTGACTGTCAGGGGCACTGCATGTCCATCAGAGGAGGTGGAGGGAGGTGTCCTTCTAGTGACCTGTGGTCCCAGAGGTGGACAGTTGATCATCTGTAGTCTTATAGCTTCTGTTCAAGAAGAAATAAATTAATTTAGTAGGTGATTATCATGGGTCCAGAAAGTAATACTGCTAGTATAATTAATAACAGTGTGTGGTGGATTCAGGACTTGATTCCCATTAGCTTTGGGGAAGGATGTATTGTCAACAGGACTTCATTGGGAAAAACCCATCGTTCAGCCAGCTGTTGTGTGGGACCTTGAGTTTTCCAGGTCCTTAGTAAGACTTGGTCCCCTGTCTGGGACAAGTGCAGGGGCTTGTCGGGTGGATAGGCAAAGCTGCAATTAGCAAACTTGTGCAAAATGGTTAATTCACACAGCAACCCACAAACCGGCCTCTGAGTCTGTGAAACTGTCTTTTGGGAAGACATCCAACTGCAAGGCCTTTGCTGGAATGACATTTATCATTGGCAATTTGACAGATCTTTCTTGACTGTAAATTGAGCATCTTTGATGATGTTACAAGCCCAGTTTCAACTTCCAAACAAAAACAAACTTTGAAGACAGTTAGCTGCATTAGTCCACTGTCTACCACTAAGCACTGATTTTTCTCTCTAAAACCACCTTCATTGTCATTGAAGGGACTGCATTAAGTCCCCTTTTAATTTTTTCTGTTTGTTTGCACAAACACAAGAGCAGCAATTGATCTTTAAGTCTGCTTTGCTGGAACTCATACAAGGGACCTTTAGGTTGACTCTTTAGTCTACCCTTCAGGGCACAGACACTGAGCCATGCACTCTAAGGTGGATGGCCTCCTAATCACCTTTCAGGAAGGCAACCTTCCCTCCTTCCCTGGAGAGGTTGCCACGAACCGTGCCACCAACCAAGATACCGGGTTTTTCCAGCGGGCTTTCACTAGCTTTAAAAATCAATCTCAGTTGACTTTTTGGTGACCACCAGGGCCCACACATGGTTCCTTTGGGCATGACATTGCAGTCAAAGTCTTGGTTGACGCAACCACCATTAGCAACTGGTCTCACTGGTTTTATGCATAGAATCCTTATATCTTCACTCACTCCTTCAGAATGTCAGATTCTGGAGGTATCAGACAGGGAGAAAAATATAAAGCATGGAGGAGAATCCCTGTCCCTAGCTTAGAAGGGGGTCATTTAGAATTCCATTGGTACACCTTGAAGCTTCCTTTGACCCAGAGCAAAGAGATGGAGCACGAGAAAAAAAAAAAAAAGCTTGCACATGGTGAAGCTCTGACTATGTGCCTAGCCTCTGACAGAATAGATGTAATTGGAGTAAACTGTTGTGATTGGAACTCCCATTTGGGGGCCATATTTTCTTATTTCCTAACTTATACTGAGGCCAGGCTGTATGACTCAAGAAAATTAGCCTTTTTTTCTTGAGAGTTTCAGGGTCAAAGTCATCCCAGTTCTTAAGAATGTATCCCAATAGGCATCCTGTCGGGGTAGAGGGTATATTTCCTGTCTGGTCCATGTGCACCAAGGAAAAGAAAACAAAGACAGAACTCCTGGGCTCCAAGAGATGTCTCCATTTTTGCCCCAGGAGCTTCCTAGTGGATTGGAGGATGTCCCTTTTCTTCCCACTGAACTCCTGGTCTCCTAAGAAGGATCCCCCCTGATTGCCCGAGGAGCCTTCTACTGGGTGACAGGGCATCCCTCTTCCACCGCAAAGCTACCAAATGACACAAAGCTTGGATGCGCTGGCCAGAGAAAAACTAAGAGTTAAACCCACCACAGACTACTCGTATCTCCTTTGCTTTGATTAAACTGGACCATACTGCAGATGTCAAGCCTTTTTAGGCTCGGCTCCTTGGCCATGGCTCATAGGAGCAGTGGGAGAGGGGATGTCACTAGTCATTCGGTGTATTTCCTGCCAGGATCGGAGGCCAATATTATATTGTTCAACCCAGTAAGAGTGGTCCCTAATGTGGTGAAATACTTGCCACCTACGTGGCCCCGGATCGCT
Organism: Sturnira hondurensis; assembly: GCF_014824575.4. Lineage (NCBI taxonomy): Eukaryota > Metazoa > Chordata > Mammalia > Chiroptera > Phyllostomidae > Sturnira > Sturnira hondurensis. The sequence continues at coordinate 54,929 of NW_028076783.1, read as the reverse complement.
CCAGTCTGAGGGGTCTATTGGATTGCAACACAGAAGGTGTCTGAGGAGGAGAGGCGTGCCTAGCTCTGTAAAATACCAGGGAGTGGGAATAAGCTGGGAGGGTACAGTGCCCGCCCTTTTCCTTTTCGGAGGTTAGAAGAAAAGAAAATTTTATTCTTGGTGATAACTGCATTCTGTTACTGTGCTCAGAAGTGATCTGTTTCCTTATCTAGTAGGAACCTTTACGGAGGTGAGGGAAGAGGCCGGAGAGATATCAAGCTTGACATGGTTTATTCCTGAGACCGCAGCTCCTGGGCCTCCAGAAGGAGAATTTGGAATGTTTAAAAGACTTATTTTTCCTTCCTCAGTTTTACTGTCTACCTAATGGGCTCTCTGATGGAATCAGAGCCAAGCCACTCTTTAGAAAAAAAAATGTATTTCCAGAAGTCCTCAGCCCTTCGTAGACTTAGGGTTGGTGTTTGGACTTTTGGAAAGCCTTAATTAATTGCCCCTGAATAAAAAGGTAGGCTTTTATTCTTCCCCTCTTGTCCTTCATTTGTCCTAGTTCAGCAGATTGACTTAGAGTCCTGATCTGGGACTGTGATTTCCCCTGGTTGATGTGCACTCTTATTAAGTTCTTTATCCAGAGTGTGGCAGCGGGAGAGGGCAATCTGTCATTCAAGCTGGGTCATCCCTTTTACCTGGGCTGCGGCTCGACTGCCTTCAGAGTGGCCTCCCCTCCTCCGTCTGCTCTGCTCAGGAATCTGGAGGGAAGAAGAAAAGAGCTGGGATCTCAGCTCAGGCCTCGGGCAGCCACTGAAAATCATCTGGAGGTTTGAAGTGTCACTTTCTTTGAAAGAAGGCACCCTGCTGTTTCTGCACGCTGCAGTGAGTTTGAGTAATTTACAGCGTTTCAAAGAATTATATGCCCACTTTTTTTTTCGAGATATAACATTCTGAAATAATCATTGTGAGTTCCCTAAAACTTAAGCCTGATTAGCTTGCTTCCTTTGAATTACGTGACTACTCCCAGGACCTGGTCCTCCTTGGTCTAGAATTTATAATGTTTGAAAGACTTATATGCTTACTTCCCCTTATTTGTTTTCTACTTCCATTTCCTTTTGTCAGAGAAGGAACCTGTTGAGGGGCCAAGAAACACCCCCGCCCCCCCGGGCTTCTTTTGTCCTAGGTTCTTTGTCGATCAGAAGCACCGTCCTCCAGAAGAAAAAGAAGTCTGCAGCTCACTTCTCCCGGCTCCTGTAAATCACCCATGATCGACTGCGTGGGTTTTCCAGAGTTTTCAGCACCACCAGCTATGTCACCACGATCTCCGGTTCTTAATTGAAACCCACGTGTCACCGCATGGCCCACCAGCGAGAACGCTTTCGTCCCTTTCCTTTCCTTGCAAGATCTTGCTTTGTCCCCTCCCCTAGTCCTGCATTACCTCTCGTCCTTTGTAGTGGCCTCTTTCATTTTAAATCTGACCCTGGAACCTTCTCTGTAACCCCATGTCCAACTGCTCCCACAGCTGGCTGCACCTGCCAGCACTCCCTTGGTTTTCACCCTTTCCGAGCTGCCATAGTAAGTCCGGCCAGGCATGGCCCTGGAGCGTGGAAGGAACCACATCCAAGCTCTCACACAGGTGCTGTAACCAGGGGGAGCTGCCTCCTAGCCATGTCAGTGGCCAAAGTTATGCATACCTCCTTGCTCCTATGCATACATTCTGGCTGGAAGACTACTCTGCTGTTATTGATATACAAAGTAGCTGATTTTGCATATCAGATATGAAGCTGGCCTGCCAAATATCTCTCAATGGCCCTGCTCCATGTATCCCTTCCCCCAGCCAGGAGTATTATCCTATATTCTGGAACATCCCAAGTTCTGGACCCCGGTACACTTTCTTGAGTCCCCCATTCCAGTGTCCTTCCTTCCCATGCCAGGCACGAATGTGGCGTGTGACTCTTTCCTTTATTCCTTCTTACCCTTCTCCTTCATAATCCTTCACCGTCTTCATTCCTTCCTTCTCCTTCCTTCACTTCTTGAATTCCTTCTTCTTCCTTCTTTCCCCTACAAATCCTTCTTCAACTTGCACAGACCATCTATGACTTATGACTTACCTGAAGCTTCTGCAACATACATAATCCTTCTGCAACTTATATACCCGACATTCCAAAATAAGTAAAATAAGCTTTTAAAACTTAAGGCTGATTAGGTTGCAAAACATTTCACCTAAGGAGTATATAGGAAATGAAAAGGGAAAAACTTATAAATGAAGTAAGGGAAAAGCATAATTAGGAGAAAAAAACTGGAAAAGCCAGCATTTCCACGAAAGGCTAAAATCTTGTTTTCTCCTCTCGAAAACTAAACCTAAGTGGAGAATGCGTTGCAGGGGTGGAAGTGTGACAGTTTTTACAGCGTGCCTCTCATTGTGCGGACTTCTGCTTGCAGCTGGTGGGGAACCCAGGGCTCTGTCCCAGTCCCGTCCAAGTTTGTCTTCTCCTGGGTATCTTTGTTGGGGCAAGTGCCCTCCTGGCTTTTAAATGCTTGACCTGTGCCTGAGGGGTGCCGAGGAGTGCAGCAATTTCTTGAGAGGGAGATGGGTAGACATTCAACTGCAAATGTAACATTGCCTTTCCTTGCGGTTCCTTCAAGGAGTATCCGGATACAAATTGAAGTGTTGGAGAAAAGAGATGCTGTAAGAAGCCACCTGGGGGAGAGAAATGCTGGGAGAGTAGGACAGGCCAATGATCTAAACTGGCTTTTCTTCTGGCCAGGCTTAGAGGCAGAAGAGGCTAAGGAGTCCATGCAGTGGGTGGTGGGAGTTCTCAGTGAGGCCCCTGCGCATTTTAGAGATTGACCCCAGACACCCCTGTGAGCCCCCCACTCGTGTAGGCATGCCTGAGAACTCAGGCCAGAGGGACAAAGTGCCTCTTTTGTCTTCAGAGCCCAGGTCCAGCATTCATCCCAGATTTTATTATTTCTACTTCCAAATAAGCCTAGCACATTTTAATGCCCCCCCACCCACCCACCCCACAGTGCAGCATCTTCTTTACACCAAAGATGAAAGACTGTTCTCACTGCATTCCAATCTGCCTGGAGACAAAGGGTGAGATCCAAGTTACTATCCCAGTCACACAGCACCATTATGTTATGGGATAAACCCCCAGAAACTTGGTCGGTTCTTCCTGCAGACGCGGTGAAGAATTAAAGATTAGCAAGCCTGCTACTGTGCAGGCAAAGTGTATTAGTGCTAAGTTCTAATGAGAGAGCAAAAGCAAGGGTGGCAAGAGCAAGGGTGGCCAGAGACAGAATGACCAGCACCCAAGTGGCCAGACGTCCTGGCCAGAGGTTGAATAGGCAGGGGCCCCCTGAACAGGCCCCTCCTCCCACCCACGAGGCAGGAACAGGCCAAGAATCAAGGAGGCCAAGAGAGTGAGTCCTTTGTTCTGAGTACTTACAGAGTTGGCGGAAGAGGGGTGAGGAAGTTACGTACTGACTGATGTGTCAAGGTGGTGTCAGCTTTCCCTTAGGGAGACGTGACTACCCAAACGTAGGTATGTGTGAGGATCTCTTAGCCTGAATTCTTATCTTGCTCTAGACTCTGTTTGTTCATTTTGCATATGTGACGGAGACAGGCAGTTAACCAAAGTTGTTTTATGGGCTTTTCTTTGGATACTGTAGACCCCTGCCCTTCCCTCTTTCAGTGTTTGGAATAGAGTCTCAGGTTTTCCTAGTCCCAGCTAGTGGAGATGATGCACACCCCCACCCCCAACACGATCATCATTTTGCTCATTGTTCAGAATGCTCGGCAGTCTTATCAAACCAGGCCCAGGACTACCGAGCCCATGGTGAGACATGTCTTTCTTTGCTTTTTTAGTCTCTTGTATTAAGTTGTATTAAGTTCTTTGTTGAATTGCAATGGTAAGGCCCTGCCTCTATTTCCCTTCTGGCTGCTCATTCCTAGCTGCTGCCTCAGCGCTAAAAGGCATTGCCTGGCAACCAGGACACCAGCTGCTGGCCAGCAACAGGAGCACGGTCTCAGAGCTCTTCCTACGCCACCCCTTGCACCGCTTTCAAAATGTCAGTTTCTGTGAGAACCTCACTTTTGACACAACAGCATTGCCTCACGGAGCTCTGGGCCATCCATCTGCTAGTAAAAGCAATGTACAGAAAGTGCTTGAGTAATCACTCCCTTCACAGTTGCCAGCACTCACCAGGTCTCGTTGTCGGATTTCTTCCCCCCCGACAGCACAGGCTGTTCTGAGCAGCTCAGTTGTTTGAGTTGAACAAACGAGGTTGTGACTAATCTACAGATTATAAAGTATCCCACGCTAAGTTGCTGAGGTGCAAGTTACTATCCCAGTATGGACTTCTTTTGTTTCTTCCATTTGATCTTAGCCAGAGAAAATAACCACTACCGAGTTTCCATGATATGTATGGCACCTGCAATCTATTTACTCTCTTAGTGTTCACAGTGACCTGCACAGATGTGTGATTATCTCTATTTAATATGGAGAAGGGGAGGCTGAGAGAATTTGAATCACTGGCCCCTGACTAGGTAGGGATATCTGTCTGAACCAGGATTTCAAATAAAAGCCATCGGATAGCCGGGGTGCTTACAGAGGTGACAATGCTCCCCCCACTCATAGTCAAGTACTTGCTCTTTGTTTTGGACCCTTTCTAGAGTCTCCTTGCTCCTAAACAGCAAGTGGGGTCCTGCTGCCCACTGCCACCCTCCAGGCAAAATTCTGGAGGCAAAGCTTCAGTGATAAAGGGAAGAAGTCTTTATTCAAAAGCTACACAATTTTGGAGTGACAGCATTTTACACGCTTTAGTCACTTAAGCCTATCAATAAAGGCAGCCCTGGCTGGTGTAGCTCAGTGGATTGAGTGTGGGCCTGTGAACCACACGATCGCGGTTCGATTCCCAGTCAGGGCGCATGCCTGGGTTGTGGGCCAGTTCCCAGCGAGAGGCGCACAGAGGCAACTATATTGCCTCTATAGAGAATGACTATATTGTTCTCTCCTTCTTTCCTTCCCTTCCTCTCTAAAGATAAATAAATAAAGATCTTTAAAATAAAAACTAGAACATTTAAAAAATTAAAAAACACATTAAAAAAATAAAGGCTAGAATAATTAACTCCTGAATTCCCCTGTAATTTCCCCTGTTATTTTTAAGCATCTTATTTCTATAAGGTTAGTTTACAAACTAAAATAACATAAGATACAAAAGCTACACAATTTTGGAAGAATGGCAGGCTTCTTTCTGCCTGAGACCATTCCCTCTAAAACACCCAGAGAAGAATAACCCTGCCACCCTCTGCCAGGCCAGTGTGATCCTAGGAGTTCCTTCCACCACCCCAAATACCATCCTCCTCTGCAGCGCAATCACCCAGGCCCCCTGGAGGAAGAGAGCCAGAGAGCCCGTCTCTGCCCTCCTTTTATTTCAAACCTTCCCGCCCATAATTCCATGTGCTCTGGAGGCCTTCAGCTTCTCAGCCAGTCCCATCCTAGGCTGTTTACCTTCGCCTCCACAAACTCCTCCTCTGGCCCCTCCCCACTCCTCTTCAGTGACCTGATCAGATCTCTCAGTATCATCCTGACCTCAGTTTTCCTTTGATATTGTGACTTATCTCCTGTCTTGAATTTGACCGTCATGTCCATACTTCACTGTTAGCTCTTCTCTTGGTGTGGTGTCTAAACTAGAGTTTTTAGTGGATGTAAAAATAAATTATTTTGGACTTATAAAATGATTTAGAAATGAAGATATATATCTTAGATATCTAATCTAAGAAAATACATACAATTCTTAATTTTTACAAAAATGTGTGTAGGTGTTAGTTAAGATAAATTAGAAGTCCTGAAGCCGTTTTTTTATCTTCATCTAATATAATACACAGGTGTCTATTCAGTCTGTTTGTCTTAAAGGATGCAAATTAATTTTAATATTGCAGTGAGAGCTTTCTCAGAAAAGAAAACCTGTTGTTAAAACATCATCTAATTTGGATTTCATCTCTATTCCATTCCTCACAGCCTTGCCTGTGGCATCGCCTCCCTTAGGGGCACAGATGGTACAAATGTTCATATATTCACACTTTTTATCTTCCTTCTCAGTCTTATTCATCATCGTTGGCACTGTCAGTTGAGACAGTTTTACTTATTGAGCTTCTAAGATATGCATAGGACTGCCTGGGGTGATCGCTCTGAGTCAACAAAACCAGGCAATTCAGGGTCATGAGAAAGTCATGAGTCATGACATGGAAGAGTTAGTGTGGCAAAGATACTTAGAAAGAAAGATTTTTTCAAAACAGATTATGACTCAACGTCATTTCTTTTTGTAAAAGAACACATAGGAAGAGGTAAAACAGAAAGCCTTATCGGCAGTTTTGTTATCTATTCGGCATGGCCAAGATAGCAGTAATGGTTGCTCCAGCCCCTAAGTCTCCATGGGGCTCTGCTTCTGCAAGGAGTTACCAACCAAAGGGTTGACTTTGGCCTCTGGAATTACACTAAAAGAACAATGAGAGCTCTGTTTTCTTTTATTATTTTTCATGAGATGCAACATCTGGACAGTAGGCCTTTAAATTATCTTGACTGGGCTTAAATATTAAAAACAGAGTGCTAAAGGAAGATGAAAAGGAAAAATGACTAAAGAAACTTAATACATGATCATCAAGTCTTATTAAGGTAAGAGTGAAAATAAATTTTCCAATTACAGCTACTTTATATGTAATAAATTGCCAAAATGTTAACCTCTTGTAAATTCTATGGTGTCAAAAAAAAAGAAAAATAAAAAATAGGGTTACACCTAAAATCTCACACCATCTTTGTTTTCCTTCAGGTTAGAGTTTGAAGTTTTAATAAATGCTGATAATTCTCCCTGAAAGCTAAGGCTACACAGTCACTGGTCCAAAGTTTCTTTGAGGAGACCGTGAGCAGTGTAGTGAGTGAGCCCATGAAGCCGAGCCACTTCTTAAGTCTGTATGCTGATTTGCTTTGGGGAGCTGCCAGTTTGCTACACCAGTGTGAAGGAGCATGTGAGACAGGTTTTCCTAGAAGAGAGGGAGAGCAAAATAGGGTTGGATCACACTAAAAGAGATGCTGTCTTGAGGTGATGAAGTGGGTAGACCACAGATGCACAAAATGACCGTATTTTTCAGACTATAAGACTCAGGCCCTCCCAAATTTTGAAGGAAATGGAGGTGTTTCTTTTTAAATATGTTTTATTGATTATGCCATTACAGTTGTCCCATTTCCTCCCACCTTCATTCCCCTCTATCCTGCACACCCTCTCCCACCCACACTCCCCCCCTTTAGTTCATAGCCATGTGTCACAAGTTCTTTAGCTTCTACATCCCACACTACTCTTGCCCTCCCCCTGTCTATTTTCTACCCACTCTCTATGCTACTTATTCTCTGTACCTTCTCCCCCCTTCTCTTCCTCCCACTCCCCTGTTGCTAACCCTCCATGTGTTCTTCGTTTCTATGGTTCCGCTCCTGATCTAGCTGTCCTCTTGGTTTGCTTTTGTTTTAGGTGTGGTTGTTAATAACTGTGAGTTTGCTGTCCTTTCACTGTTCATATTTTTTATCTTCTTTTTCTTAGATAAGTCCCTTTAACATTTCATATAATAAGGGCTTGGTGATGATGAACTCCTTGAACTTGACCTTATCTGAGACACACTTTGTCTGCCCTTCCATTCTAAATGAGAGCTTTGCTGGATAGAGCAATCTTGGATGTAGGTCCTTGCCTTTCATAACTTGGAATACTTCTTTCTAGTCCCTTCCTGCCTGTAAGGTCTCTTTTGAGAAATCAGCTGACAGTCTGATGGGAACTCCTTTGTAGGTGACTGTCCCCTTATCTCTTGCTGCTTCTAGAATTCTCTCCTTCATTTTAATCTTGGGTAATGTAAGTATGATGTATCTTGGTGTGTTCCTCCTTGGGTCCAAGTTCTTTGGGACTCTCTGAGCTTCCTGGATTTCCTGGAAGTCTATTTCCTTTGCCAGATCAGGGAAGTTCTTCTTTGTTATTTGTTCAATTGTTTTTCCACTTGTTGTTCTTCCTCTTCCCCTCTGGTACCCCTATAATTCAGATGTTGGAACATTTAAAGATGTCTTGGAGGTTCCTAAGCCTCTGCTCATTTTTTGAATTCTTGTTTCTTTATTCTTTTCTATTTGGTTATTTCTTTCTTCCTTCTGGTCCACTCCATTGATTTGAGTCCCAGTTTTCTTTCTATCACTATTGGTTACCTGTGCATTTTCTTTCATTTCACTTAGTGTAGCCCTCATTGTTTCATCGAATTTGTGACCAAAATCAACCAGTTCTGTGAGCATCCTGATCACCAGTACTTTGAACTGTGCATCTGATAGGTTGGCTATCTGTTCATTGATTAATTGTATTTGCTGTGGAGCTTTGATCTGTTCTTCCGTTTGGGTCTTTTTTTTTTTTTTTTTTGTCTTGTCACCCCTGGTACAGATGAGGGGTGGAGCCTTAGGCGTTCACCAGGGTGGGTCACCCCAGTCACTGGGTTGTGACACTGTATGTGGGGGCAGGGTAAGAGAGGGAATAATGATGCTTGCTCCACTCTCTCTTAGATTTCAGTCTCCTCTGCAGCTCCCCACAAGCAAATTGGGCCCTTCTGGTGCTGGTTCCCAGGTGTGTGGGCTTGTGTATGTTCTAGGACCCTGTGGGTCTCTCCAATGAACTCTGCTGTGAGTCTGGGAGTCTCTCCCAGCACCTCAACCCCCACAAGTTTTTTTGATTGGTGCTTTTAGGCTTTATTTCCCAGTGCGGGGGCCCTGGGTTGCGTGGTCTGTCTCACTGCCAGTTTTCGCCTGGTTTATCTGTGCATGAATGTGTAACTTTGGTCAGCCAACCGCCTTGTTAGCTCTTCTTGTTTCCCACCCGTGCCCAGGGTCTGCTAGCCCCATACTGCCTGCATGCCCAGACCCTCCAGCCACTGCTTTTTCCTGCCCCGACCCCTCTCCACAGACCGCTGACCCCACCCTTCTTACCAGTCTAAATGAATGGTTCGTTGTCGAACTTCCGTACAGTTCAATTTTCTGTCTGTTCTGGTTGTGATTTTGTTTTTAAACCTTTTGTTGTCCTTAAATTTGGTTGTGCGAGGAGGCACAGTGTTTCTACCTATACCTCTATCTTGGCCAGAAGTTGCGGGTGTGTCTTATAGTTTGAATGTAGCTTACCTGGCTCACTGTGGGGTTCGGGGGGGCAGTGGAGTGGGGTCACAGGTTATTAAATATTTTACCACATTTTTTGCTTCAATTTTTTTCTATTTTCTCCTCTAAAACCTAGCTGTGTCTTATGGCCCAGTGCATCTTATAGTCCTAAAAATATAGTATATAAAGAGCTTGAAGGACAGGGATCTTATACATACACGGGCCAAGGTCAAAACCTCATCCATTCACCATTTGTGGAGATAAGATAAAGGGTTGTACCATGAGTTAATCTCTTCAATTGTGTCTTCTAGGGTTGTGGATAAGATTAAAGGAGATAGTGAGTTTTTTGGTCACAGTATAGGATATAGCTCAACAAACAGAACATTTTTGGCTCTTGGATTGAAGGTTCTAGAGTTGGACTGTTTAGATTCAAATCCTTTCTTCTTCATTAACTAACTCTGTAGCCCTTGGCAGGCTGCTTAGCTTTGATGTGAACCTGGATGTCCTCACCTGTAATACGAAGATAACGCCACCTGCCAGGTGAATTTGTTCGGAGAATCTGATGATAACTCATATGGAGCTAGCAGAACTGTTGGATCCTGCAAATAGTAAGCACTCTAAATGTTAGCTGATATCCCATCTGTATGATTTTAAATGGTATAAAGGAACTCTGAACACCCTATTAGTGTCAATTTGAATATAAGAAAGCGTGCTTTCAGCACAGATGAGAAGGTATTTTTTGTTTTCTTCATATGACTAATCTTAGCTCCCTGAAGTTTGAGGGGTTTTTTGTTTTTTGTTTTTTTTTATAGGACTCTATTATGCTTGGAACAATGTCTACAGTAATGGGACCTCCAGGTAAGATGGAACCCAGAGTTCATCCAGGCCCATCTAGGACCTGCACACTCTTCATAGCACCTCCACCAACACATGGCATAACCAATGATGGGGAACACATTACTTCTCACAGCAGCTCATTGAATTAGCAGAGAGTCACAGGAGAGAAGGTTTGTTCTTATCTGGAAGTGAATATTTTTTTCAATTCACTTCTAACCAGTGGACATCCTTATCTACTCCTCTTCCAAATGTTAGTCTGAGTTTCTCTTTTCCTGAAGCCAAGTTCTTTCTATCATTACTTGTGTAACAGGAGCAAGGAGCTCTTTAAAATCAGTGTGAGTGGACATCAAATGTCCATGTGCTTAAGTTGTTATAAACAAAGCTTAATGAGAAAATGTGACATAAAAAACAAATACTTGCATGATTGATATCATGCAAGTGGAATGTATTAAATCTGCATATATTTATCTTTATACATATCAAGTTTTTATCTGTATGTCAAGATTTTCTCCAGGTCCACTGATCTGAGAGTGCAGATAGAATCACAGAGTAGTAGTGGGGTTTTTTTTTGGTGATGTACCACCTACTCAGCATATCTGAAATCCAGCCCGGATGTGTGTTTATATAAGGCCATTGGGTTTTGTCCCATTTATGCTCCTAAACATGCTCATGCCTCCTTCTCCTGTCGCAGGTGTCTTTTCAGGGCATCCTGCTGGGATTGCTCAACACAGAGCTGACCAACCACTTTGCTTCTGATGGGTACTTCCACTTAGATCTGTCATCAGCAGTTCTAATGGGAACAGCCATCGCTGCCCATGGATATTATATATCACTGAAAATTGCCTACTGTTCCAAGGTGAAGTGTGAAAGAATTTTTCTTCTTTATTTTCATCTTGTAATACATAAGGTTTGGGGGTAACGTGTGTGTGAGGAGAATGTTGCTCACAAAGCTAGGCTGCTTGTGCCTGATCTTGTATAAAGATTCTAATGGAACGATGCTTCTTGATCTAGGTAATTTAAACCATTTATTAGATGTATGACTTTGAAGAAGTGATTAAACTTCCTGGGCCTTGATTTCTTCATCTGAAACCTTTGTGGGGTTTGATGAGAGTTGAACGAGTTAAATTATATAATGTGCTAGAGTAACTGTGCCTGGCATATTGTAAGGGCTACCTAAGTGTTTTCTATCACTGTCATTTGTGGTCACTATTGAGGATGAGATTTGGTGCGTGAAACTTGGCCAGTCTTATTTCTTTCCCTCTAAAATGCTCATGTACAGAGTATTCCCATTGGAATCCATAATAAATTGAGATCAAAGCACTTGACTCAAAACTGCTAAGCCTGGATTAGAATGTACACTTCAAACCAAGACTGACTAGTAGTTTCCCTACTAATTTGAATGTATAAATCTAATCAGAGATCTGACTACTGGGAAACTTAAGGTCTTTTCTATATTGTTATAGGAACATAACAAAAAATCTTTCACATGGTGGTAGGTAGGTTTAAGAAAAGATATATTTATTTTAATGTAAGTGTACGTGTCTTATATTCTGACATATTCCATGTTTATAGTCAATAGCTCTCATTCCTAAGTGACTGATTGGATTCTGATGACACTTGCCAGAAGTGTGGTGGTAGAAGGCAGCAAGAATGAACTATGCTGGCTCAAAGTTACCATCTTAGCAGGGTTGATAAAATCCAGAAAGAAACTTGCAGTCTGTTTAGCATGAGAAAGCAAAGGACAACTTCAGGGTAAACTCAACAGCTGGAGAAAAGAGAGTTCCAGAACAGAACCCATATTTCTCGTGCATAAACTCTGCTCATATCTTTAACTGACCTCTGAGCTGTGGATGTCTGGATAGAGTCTAAGCAGCACAGTTAAAGGCAAAACAACTGAATTGAGATTGCAGAATTTGGAGTTTGATTTCAGCCATGAAACAAAATATTAGCACTCTTCATTGGAACATAACAAAATACAGAGTCTCCACAGTATATTATTTATAATCTTGAGAATACAATCCAAATTTATTATACCCAAAGAAACAGAAAATTATGACCCACAAGAGAAAAAAAATATGATTCTTAAGAGAAAAGGCAATCCATGAAGGCCAACTTTGAAATGACCTAGATTTGGAACAGAATGTAAACATCCATTGAAACTGCTCAAAGGTATAGAGGAAAACATAAGGGACAGGGCAATGGCAGCTGGTACATATTTGTGCATGGACACTTTATATAAAGTAGCATCATTATAAAAGTGTTGATGACAGAAAATAGTTTGATCATGCACACTCACAAGGCATATTGAATTCCAATTTGTTCTATAGGACACTCATTCATAATAAACAACCATTTAAGACATTTTAGACATTAGAGTTTTCCTGAATTTAAACAACGATAATATAAGCTAAAAATAATGTGTTTTATAAAAACAGTGCTTAAAAGAACTTTGAAGCCCCAGAGGTAGGCAGATTTACTTCCAGATTTGGGGAGGAGAAGATATAAAAGAATGGTTTAAGAAGGAGAGATAGCTGTGGTAGACCTTGCAAAACACTTAATTTTTTCACATGTGTGCATGATACAATGAGGGTGAGCATCCAGGTACACACTCTGAAGAGATTTCTGAGTGAAAAAAGTAGCAATCTTTGGCTGGAGGATGTGGTTTGGGACAACAATGGCAAGACATAATGTGTGAAGAATAAGAGGGTCCAGATGGCAAAATGCTGGACCAGATAGTTTAGACATGATTCTGAAGACACTAAGGAGCCAATTTAAATACAAGGCACAGACACCCAATTTTATTTACTCTGAAAACAACAAGCCCCAAAAGGATTTCCATTATTTATTGTTTGTGATTCTTGTGATTACCTAGTACAAAATGCAGAGGGAATATCTCTTATAACTTTAGTGCAGGTCTGTTTAGTCTGTTAAAGATTAAGTTACCACACGATAGATTTGAGCAAGAAAAAAATGAAGAAATTGCTATGAAATTACTTAACATTTTAGTTGCAAGGTATATGTAAGAGTTAATGGTTTTACGAAATAGTTCACTGTACTATTGGAAAGAGTCTAATCCTGCTACTGCTTAGGGTGCGAGTGGGCAAATTTAATTTCATATTTACATATTAAAACTCATGCATAAATGACAAATTACAATGAAATTATATGTTAAGATTGCAGAAATAAGCAAATACTTCTTTCCTAAAGCCTTTTTTTATGGCCTTTTCTGATGAGGAAATCCAGAAGATTCTGTTTTCAGTTTATTGTCAGACAGTTACAAAATCACATTGAAATTTTGAAGTATTAATAACAAAGGCCAGGCATAAAAAATCTGAAAAGTCTGATTCTAGGTTAGAAAATACATCCTTTGTGAGCATTATTTCCACAATTTTTCAGTTGCTTGCAGTGTCAAAGCATTACCTGGGAATGTTTTGGGTTTTTGGATGTCATAGAATACGATAGTATCACAGTATCTTAGAACAGGAAGGACAATGGAGTTTTATGCCTCTGTTCTCATAATGTTTATTTTATCCTTCGTATTACTCACCCCCTGTAACTACTGACATCAAGGAAGGGAACGTTAACTTACGGTCATAGATACATTTTATTGCATATGATAAGTGAATTATTGTTTTAAAAAGTTAATGTAGCAACATTTTCCCTAAATTTGCTTTGTGGCGTGAAATGGTGTCGAAGCCCCCTGACGTAATCTATATTGGTGTGCACATTAATATCCCTTGTATTCTACAGTTTCTCGGAGTGTGTTTCGTTTAGCACGTTTCTTCCAATGGTCTTCTGCCATGTCCTATGGAAATCGGGCTCTCTCCAGATGAGGGGAGTGACTGTAAGATCAAGTTGTCCTTGTACATTTGCCCAGTGCTTACAGATTCATAGGAGAGTGGGAGATAAACTGTGATTTTCTCTCCAAAAGGGAATGTTACCTAACAAATTCCTGTGTTAACATTTCACTTCCTTTTATTTGCTGGTTTTTAGGATATTAATATACTTGAAAGCTTACTATGTAATGCAGAGCAGCCAGGCTAGTAAACCTGAATACCATGGCATGCAGTGGTGATCAAGGTGTGATAAGGAAATGCCGGATGGCACAATCATCCCACAATAGACTCACTTTTGTGTTGTCTGTCTTGCTCTGAGTTTCCTGATAGGCATTTTGTGTTCTATAACTCTAGGTTTTTGCAGCTTTTCTTGGTATCTCTACTTACATCTGAATTCCCTTACAGCCAAGTTCAAACATTTCCCTTTGTTAAAATCTCTATTTAAGGCTATTATTTATACTATAAACTATACAACCTAAAAGGACCGATAAATTAAAAGCTGACCCAATTCATGATCACTAGAAAGGAATATACAGACATCCTTGAGCTTGTTATATTGCTTTCCTGATCATTACTGCTACTATTTACTTTAAATTTTCTTAAGAGCACAACTTCTAACAACAATATTTAATAATGCATGTATAATCTGCTGTGCAATTATCACATAAAGTTATGATGGTATGAATAAGAATAACATAAAGAATGTTGCCCAAACAATTGCTTTTTACGATCCGACCCATGACTAAATGTAGATAACTTGCTGCTTTATCGACCCCCTATTCCTCTTACACTGATTGAGGTATTATTACACCTAGGGTTTTTGGATGTACATGCCCAAACATTCATGCCGGTGCAACTTCTTTCAGTTTGTATGTGAACAAAGAAATTTCTCTCTTCCTCTTTTATGTACTGTGAGTACACTGTGTCTTTAAATCAGGGGCAGATCTGTGACCCTCTCTGATTTACGACTGAGTTAATAAACTCTCACTGGCCTACAGCTGCTTGTGTAACACACTCTGTCCCACAGGCCTTTGTTTTCTTCTGCTGAATGAAGACGTCAGTCCCTTAGCTCATTTTCTAAAGCATGTAAGGTATTTGAAGTGGTGCCTCAATCTGTTTACCAACATCTCCCTGAAGTGATCTCCCAGAAGGAAGTAGAAGACAGGATTGATGACACTGTTCAGAAAGGCCAATGGCCGGGTCACGATGTATAAGGAGCTGATGATGGCTTGAGTGCACCGGGGCTGCATCCGGTCCCACATGCGGGAAGCAATCCTCACGTTCCGCATGATGTGGTAGGGGGTGAAAAGCACAGAGAAGATCACAACTGCCAATATAACTAAGTTGAGAGGCTTTTCCAAGGGCGCAGTGGTGACCTGCTGCTTGATCCTCTGCTTTAGGAAGACAGCGATCTTGAAATAAAAGAAGCACATCACAAAAAGAGGAAAGAGGAATCCCACGAAGGTTAGACACATGCTGTAAATGAAGCTGTATCTGGGGTTCCCAGAACTTGCATAATCATTGCATCTGGTGCTCCTGTCATTTGAAACAGTTTTTATAAAAAGGAGCATCGGCACAAGCTCTAAGGTCACTAAAACCCAAATGGCCAAAGAGATTAAAACAGCAAATTCTTTCTTCTGCAGAAGGTGTTCTCGGAAGGGGTGCTTCATGAGTAGGTAGCGATCGATGCTGATGAACGTGAGGAAAAGAATGCTGGTGTACAGGTTGGCATGAAGTACGTACCGGTTGCTGATGCACAGCACATCTCCATATGTCCATTTTCCCTGGGCGTAACTGTTTATCAGCATGGGGAGTGTGCACAAGAAAGCCAGGTCAGAGATAGAGAGGTTAAAGAGATAGACGTTGCTGCTATTCCAGTTCTTCAGACAGAAGAGGTAGCCAAAAACAACCGTGCTATTCCCAAGGACTCCCACAATGAACTCAATGCTATAAAAAATGGAAAGGTAGTACTTTTCCAGGGTAACCTCTGCTGCCAGCCAGTTTTCACAAGATGCATTCTTTGCCTGAAAAAGAGAAGATATACGGATGGAATACTAGTCTATGACTGAAGGCATAACTGTGTTTAACACAGTAAAATCTCAAAATAACACTTAAAAGTTCAACTACATGGAGAGTGGTTTACATTAGTAAGGAGTACATATGGATACATATATATCACTAATATTACAAAAATTTTTATTAATACCTTTGAACTCTGTGCTAGGCAGTGGGGACAGCAGCACTGAGTTCTTTTTAATTTTTTAAAAGATTTAATTTACTTATTTTTAGAGAGAGAGAAAGAGGCAAAGGACAGATAAAGAGAGGGAGAGAAACATCAATGTGTGGTTGCCTCTCAAGCACCCCCTACTGGGGACCTGGCCCACAACCCAGGCATGTGCCCTGACTGGGAATCAAACTGGTGACCCTATGTAAACAAAATTTCTAATTTCAAATAATTTATCATGTCTGAAGAAGCATCAGGAAATAAAAAAAAAAAGTAAGTGAATGCCATGCAGGGTGGGGCAAAAGTAGGTTTAGGTTTATAGTTGTTCATATGGAAAATAATTATTAAACAATGAGAATGAACTCTGGGTTTCATGTACTCACAACTGCAAACCTACTTTTGTCCCACCCTGGATGATGATAAAGAGTGTTTTAGACATGAAGTGGACACACATAAAGGATGTGAAAAACTGCAAAAAACACCAATGGAAGATGCAGTGAAGTAAGTTAAGAGGAAAGTCTCCAGGACCTACCACCATGTTCCCCAGGCTGGTATGGTTGTTTGACAAATTCTGCTGAGTTAAATTGGATGGGACCATTACCTAGAAGAAGAAACAAGGATTGTTATAACTCCAGTCTTGATCGTTTACTAGCTTTTACTTTGTTTCTATGTTGTTAAAGAATTTTGCTTATTTTATTAAATTTATGAAATGCAACTCCAATTTTGGAATGTGATTTTTTTTGTAATTTAAAATATACAGCTGAAAATCTTAGTAATAATAACAGCAGCAACTCTTCCCTGAAAGCTTATAGTGTTTCAGGCACTGTGCTCACAACCTTCCAGGGACTATCTCATTTACTGATGAGGTGGGGACTGCTATTATTTCTATTTTACACGTGAAGTCACCTAGACTTGGAAAATTAGGTATCTTCCTCAGGTCATACATCTAGTGAAAGACCTCCATTGTAGCATCTTCTGAATAAGGGTCATGAAAATAAGCACACTGATTCATTCAAACTTCAGACATCTTGCTCACCGGCCATGTTTTCTCTTATAATAAGGTCAGACCGTTTGTGGTTGGGTGGAGTACTTAAAAAACTTGAATTTACCAAAAATGTACTAGAATAGTATCTTCAAATATTTAATCCTACTTATGTAGGAAAGAAGCAAGATGGAATATAAAATTTTCCAAAAACCTCTATGTCAAATAGAACTCTGAGTGTTGGTTATTGTGATCGAATAATTCTTTCAATATAGTCTTTTGGTAAACAGAGCAAAATAAGATCAAATAGACCTGAACTGCTTTTCTGGGAAACATGCAAACAATGAGCAGAATTCCTTATCACGAAGGTATCTGGAAAACATATCTACTTTTGTCAAATTTAATGGACTGATGTTTGGTCTATTCCCGTGAAAGATTGCTTGCCTTTTGAAAGTGTTTTACTTGTGAAAATAACTCATGGAATTGTACATATGACAAATTCCATATTTTGATGTTGTTGTTTTTAAATCACTCTTTAAAACATCCTAAATTCCTCTGAGCCTCTCCTCAAGTCTGCCTATGGCAACCTGACACTAATTCCAACTCTAGACAAAGCTGGACAGGAACCTCTTCAGGCAGCTGCTGAGAAACTGAGCAGATTGGCCCTACTCCATCTTGGAGCTTCTCTGATTCTACTGCTCTCATATCTCTGGCAATTCGTTACATTTCTCAAGGTCGTATCTTTTCCAATTTCTCAAACCTCTTCTACCTACCCAGCATTAGCACATGCTTTTGTCTTTGAGCCCCCGGGGTTAGAGCTCGTTCTGGGAGTGTCCACGCTGGTTCCTGCCTCTGTACCTGACCCCCACTCCTTCCTTCCTGTGAGGACAGTGAATATCTCTTCATCTGGGCTTACTACAGATCCAGTGCATTCCCAGATTTTCAAGACTGCTATGTTATCCAAAGTCCCTCTTTCCTGTCTCTTCAGCCTTCTTCTCCAGCTCAGCTACCTCCTTTCTCTCAGAATATAAATACATTTTGTCTTGTCTTAAAAATAAGGAGCAGACATAAACAACTCTCCCTGATTTCGAATGTTTCTCTCATTGTCATAGCTCGGTTTACAGAGAGAGCTGCCTTCACAGATAGTTTTGGTTAGCTCAACACCTCATTCTCTTTATTCCAAATTGAATTCTAAACCCCCCACTAAACCAAAATAGCCTCTACCTTTTGCTCAACCCAATTGTCATTTTTCACCAGTCTTCTCTCTTGACTTATCTGCTGGTTTTTTAAAAAAGATTTTATTCATTTATCTTTAGAGGGGAAAGGAAGGAGAGAGGGAGAGAAATATCAACGAATGGTTGCTTCTCATGTGTCCCCCACTGGGAACTGGCCTGCAACCCAGGCATGTGCCCTGACTGGGAATCGAACTCCAATCCCTTAGCTCACAGGCCCGCACTCAATCCACTGAGCTACACCAGCGGGGGCCTGCTGGAGCCATACCATGGCTCCTGGAAACATTCTCTTCCTTCACCTTCTACGAAATAACAATTTCTTGGTTTTCCTTCTTTTTGCCTAGTTGTTCTTCGCAGGCTCTTTTGTGGCCTAAGCTGTCTTGGCCTAATTGTTAAATGTGGAATTTCTCAAGGCTCAGTACTGAACTACTTTTTCTAGACTCTTCATGAACAATCTCATCTACTTTCTAGCTTTATTGATCATCCATATATTAACAACTCTCAAATTTATATCCCAGCCTGGACTTGTATTATAAGCTTTATTGATTATACTTACTGCCACTGATAGATTTCTCATAGGTGCTTGTGCCTCCAAAAGTCTTGTACTAAACTCTCTATTTTCCCTCCTGATTCTGCTTGGCCTCCACCTTAAATCCATCAATGGCCACACTACCGTAGTTTGTTATATATATTGTGTACCTGTGTTTTGTGTGCATTATACTCAGGATTATTATACCCATTACTATGCCCATGGTATGTAATCATTAATCCTATGTATATTGTTCATCCTTATTTTTCCCTCAAAAATTTGGACCAAAAATGCACATTAAACACAGCAAAATAGGGAATATACCCAGGTCGTTTTATCTCCGAAATATAAGAGTGTCCTTGAAGACACTGTAATTACTTGTAATTGGAGGTAAGCTACAGGTGCCTCATTGACTATAATGGCTGGATATTTCTCAAAGCCATTTCTGTTGCTCCACGACTGCATCACCCTTCTAGTGCAGGCCACCATCAGTCATCTCTGTCTTGGACTACCCCACATCTCCCTATGGTCTCCACACATCTCCGTCTCCCTTCAACATGACAGCCAACCAATCTTTAAAGCTACCACTGAAATTCTGATCATATCAACATCCTCACTGAAAATGCTTAACTGGCTCTCTGCTATGTGGGGAATGAACTCCCAAATCCTTAGTGGGGACTTGACGGCCAGCATGATCTGGCTCCTGAACTACATTTCAGCCTCACCTGGCATTACTCTCCTTGCTTGTCTTCCTTCCCGTTTTTTGAAGGCGCAGAGAACTTCCCTCATCGTCAGTTTGCTGAATCTCATTTCACTGACATTCTGTCCTGCGGTTCTTGCTTCATCAGATATTGTGTCTTATATCTACACTTCTTTAAGATATCAGCTTAAGTGTGGGTTTCCCAAGATCAGCTCTCTGACCCTCCAGGCTAAGTGAGGTCTCCACATTTCATGTTCCCGGTTTACACTGAGCTTCTCAGAATATCTCTCAACTTTATCTTACTCATAGTTTATCTTTTATATCTGGCACAGTGACTTCCAGCTACTACATGTTTGCTGAGTGGAGAAATAAATATAAACACTTAACTGTTTAGAAACTATTTTTATAAATATTTTTTTCTAAGAGCAGATAAGTAGTAAGTCTACTGAATTAAGCCAATGGCTCTATTTCACTACAAAAGCAGACAATGCATGTAGTATGACTACTACTAAAAAAATGGTAATTGATTTAGTGGTAGGTGTGTTTTAACACATATTTGTGGAGAGAAAAAAATAATATATATTTTCCAGGATAATTTTTTAAAATTAAGGATATTTAAAGACATAGGAATTCACATCTGAAATGAACAAACATAAGGAAGTCTATGATATGTACCAAAGTATTAATAGTGTTATCCTTAGTGAGAAGATTACAGATAATTTGTATTGTGTGCTTTCCCCTTTTGATTTATCTAGGCTCTTTACTTTCCCCATATCAGGGTAGATTTGATAATATTAAAAAATTAAAATTTCTTATATAATATATAATAAAAACTTTACACTTTTTAAGAAGTTCTTTAAAAATAATAAGCTTTATCTTTTTTAGAGCAGCGGTAAGTTTCACTCTTATTACTCACTATTCCCAGCTGTTTTCACTGCCACCACTTCCAGGTACACTGTCCTCCCCCCTTCTGCTTCATGGCAGTCTCCTGCTGTCCTCCGTTCCCTCTTCATAGACTGTTCTGTGGTCTAATTCTCGTTTGCCCAAACTTAATAAGCACTGCAATTCTTCAAAGCTCAGTTCTGGGCAACTTTGTTATTTTGGGAATACTCAAAAAGCTGGCGTGCACACTCAAGTGAATATTATGACAATAGAAAATTTCCTTAAGCCACAAAATTTGTTTTATTCTTTCATTTCCTCTTTTTCTAGCCATAACCCTCATTTTTTTTCGCCTAGTTAGTTCTTCAATGTGCTGGACTAACTTATGCGATTAGCTTACGTGCAGCAGAAAAGAGGTACTGCCATGAAAGAGAAATACAGCTTTGAGGACTGTCACTAGAAGGCAGGTTACCAACAGCTAGCAACTCAGGCAAGGTATGTTGCGGCCATGCAGGATTCTGCTTCTGAGACTGGAGACTAGGCAGATAGTAAGGCTAGACAGTACCAGGACTAAAATGGGTAAAATGAATGATTAGCCACTCTTGTCCTGCTTCTCAGAGAGGTTACTTCACTTTTTAAAAAAAACATTTTGTTATATAAACTCACTCAGAAATGCTAATAAGAGAAGAAGTAAAAAATTGTCTGTAAACTTGTAAACCAACCCCTCCTAATATCTGAATAACCTCCTGCTGTTTAATACTTATTTTAATTTATTTTATACAACTATGATGCTTTTAAATGTTTTGATAGATTTAATTTAAAAATATTATTCTTAACTACTTAATATTAATAAATTGTGGTTTTATAAATATTTACAAACCAATTAAACATCACCAGGAGACACGATTTCCAGGGTTATAGACTCCAAGGTGGTGATGTTTGTACTTTAGAGTGTCTTTCGAGTGGCCATCTCAATTCTACAAATTGATGAAATAAGCTAATCCTTTATGCAAATTCTCATGAAAAAATTAGTATTCTCTCTTCCACTTTCTGGTGGTTGGATTTTTAATTTTTAGGAAAGAGAGATTGTAATAAATGGATTATATATGATTTTACTCAATTATTTTTAAGAGGTTTTTGATTTTTTAGATGTTGGCAATTAAAGTGAAATTTTAATATATATTCAAAAATATACCTACTCCTGTGAGAAATTATTAAACTGCAAGCAATATTCAATTTACTCACATAAGCAGATCAGTTCTAAATTTTAACTTGATAATACTGTTTCTTTCTCTTTGTTTACATTCAGCCTCTTAAAACATACATTTTTAAAACTTAAAAACATATTTGATAGTTTACTAGCTTTTATACTTTTTTGTAATCATCACAATAAAGAACATTTATGAAATATTAATTCATAATATTGATTATGAAAATTAATTAATGAAACATGTAATTCAAGTTTATACAGTAATATGAGTATTTTTTAGCAAATTGCTTTTCTCATTAACAAACCATTTGAATAAAGACTATATTCACACTGAAAAGATATACAAATTTAATATTGATCACTTGATATTTCATGTATTGCAGAAATTATACCAGAAGTCAAAATATTAAAATGTTATATTAAGATAGCAAATTGTGTTTTTTTGAATTTCTTAAAAACATCTCACCAATTATAAAATATTTTAGAAGGTATAATATTAATGGTATCTACAATCTTCCATTTTTCCTTAATGAATTATATTCTTGAATAATGCAATTTTTACAAACATAATTGCTAAATTTAAGTTTCAAAATTTCCTGTAGGACATTATTTTCTAAACATGAAAATATTATATGTGACAGTTGTTTCATTTGATTTAGAAACCTTTAAGTTTTTTCGAAGAGTTATATTTATGTTGGTAAATTTGATTACTTTTTTTGAAATCTAAGTTACTGACATAAGCAAATATAATCAACCTCTTGAAATAGAAGAAATTCAGCACTTGCCAATTTAAACAAAACATCACATTTGTTAAAAATGACTTGAAAGGAAAAAGAGAACTATGACTCCCTTTTAGTTTCTTTTGCTGTCCTACGCATAGATAAGAACAACAGTTCAGACAGTTCATTTAAACGTGACTTTAAGCCTTCACTGAACACAAGCCACTTGTCAAAGAAACCCCTGACAAACGGGAGGTTTGTTACTACTTTATATACCTGGCAATATGAATTGCATGATAACTTACTGTTCTTTCGGAAGGTCCTGATCCCCTAACAGAAATCCTTTGCCAGCAACTTGATACAGCTTCTGATCCGGTGTAGTGCCCTCGGGACATGGCTAGTGCAGTCTGATTTGCATATCATGCCGCCAAGATGAACAATTCAAAAGTCGAGGGGTAATTTATTCAGTCAAACCTCCAAGTCAAATTCATGTAGGGGAACTTCCTGTGAAGTCAAGACACAAAACAAATTGCTCATTTCACAAATAGATTTTTAAGAGACTGCTGTTGAAATCTTTTAATCCACGATCAAAACAACAGAAAAGCGTTTTTTAAAAAAATTTATGCTTCTCTGTATATTTAAAAGTTAGTACTGTGTATGTTGGATATACAATTATTTCTGCTTTTTTTGTTTTTAAAATTGAGGATTTGGAGGGAATTCTCTATTGGGCATAAAGCAACTGAATAGCTGTTATCAACAAATTTTGACAGAGCTCTGAGAGAAATTTTGGAGGCAAAGCTGAATACACATTTTGTTAGTGTCCTAGAAAAAGGGGTACTGGAGCTGCAAGTATTTTTCATTTTATTTTCTGTGATTAAAATCAAGAGACATAAAAAGACAGATCAGGTGGCTGGGGATTAGAGAAAGAAGTGGTGTTTCAGTAAGATAACCTCAACACATGGCAACTCACACATTACGGTCAGTGTTCTGCATAGCAGATGAAAGCGCATCACCAAAATTTCAGGCGAGAAACACACCTGGCTTTTCTGAGGATTCTATTAGATGTGCACTCCAGTGAACACTCGATGTCCTTGATATGAAGTGTGGGCGCCTGCTATGTCCCCAACTGTGCAGGCAGCAGTAATTCAATCTGAATGCCCTAAGTCCAGCATTGAGTTAGCAAAGACAGGCAGAAGCCCAAAGAGAAACTATAAATGATCTAAGCTTGGTCTAGGAAGCGGGCAATAAAAAGGGAGAGAACTGGGTTGGCTTTCAGACAAGCAATGGAAGTAAAACATGAGGGCAGTAGGTTGGTGTGTAGCACGGGAAAAACCGGATCAGAAATACTTCCCAAGTTGTTGGCTTCAGCAGGTACCAGTAATCAAGATAGAAAGAATTTGGTTATGAAAGAGTCTGCAATGAATTCCAGATCTCCAAGTGTTTCAACCCCTTTGTAACTCCATTACACTTTAATTTAGAGCTACTCTAATAATATACCCTTTGTGTATTTTATTTTACTTGAAAAAAGTCAGAGTTATCTTATAGTTACGTAACAGAAAATATGGACTTTACATCTTAGTGGCCTTGTGTGTGTAGGACAGGTTTGGGCACTAACAGAAAACTATGCATTATTTATACACTAGGGTAAACCCCTTCAGGCTATTTGTTCTACGGAAGTTGTTTTTACAACTATGTAGGATGTAGCAGAGTGATAGTAATGTAAATTTTGTTACTTCAAGTATATCTTCAATTGACTTCCCAGTTTTGCATATTCATTTCAATATTCCTGTTCTGTGTGTTCCTTTAACAATTCTCTTTTTAATTGGTTATAATATCTAGTTGGCTCTTTTGTGGATTGTGAGTAAAATAAAATTTTTTGGATGTGTTCAAAAAAAGCAGAACTGTATTGTATATAGCCAGTCTTCCTAGCCAAGTATTTCCCCTTCCCCAATATATGAGAGGCCATGATTTAAAAACTAAAACAAAAACATGTTATATGTCTCTCTCTCTATCATCTATCTTCCTATACACACACACACACACATATATATACACATATATAATATGCTTAGGTGAAATATAAATATAAATATATTTATTTATATGAAATATAAATGTATATAAGAAATATATGTGCATTTATTTATCAAGTAGTGTCTCTGTAATTTGTTGAGTTCTTACATTTCAGGTGTTGCACTAAGCACCTTCATGTAATAAATGATTGTAAAAGTGCTGAGGCTACAATTATTTAAGTGTTTGTTTCAATTGACAGTTAAAAAACTGCCAGTTTAATTAAACTCCCCCAAGGTCACAGAATCTGTTAGGAGAGGGGACTTGACTTTAAATCTATATTTTGAATATAAAGACACCTGTTCTGATTCTTTTAAAAATATTTTAAAATTTTCATTAGCATTTTTAATTATTATTCTTTTGTAATGTATCTTTTACCTTTTTTAAAATTATATTTTATTGATTATACTATTATAGTTCTTCTGATATTCTCCCATTGCCCCACCCTAGCTAGCACCCCCAGCTCCCTCAGGCAATCCCCCCCCCCCAATTGTTCATGTCCATGGGTCATGCATGTAAGTTCTTTGGCTGCTCCATTTCATATACGGTACTTTGCATCCCCATGGCTCTTCCGTAACTACCTGTTTGTACTTCTTAATCCCCTCACCTCTTCCCTTATTCCCCCACACCCCTCCCATATGGCAACCATCAAAACACTCTCTGTATCCATGATTGTGTCTCTGTTCTTTGTGTTTGCTTAGTGTGTTTGTTTTTTTAGATTCAACTGTTGGTAGATTTGCATTTTTTTGTCATTTTATTGTTCACAGTTTTGATCTCCTTCTTTTTCTTAAATAAGTCCTTTTTATATTTTGTATAATAGTGGTTTGGTGATAATGCATTCCTTTAGTGTTTTCTTGTCTAGGAAGCTCTTTATCTGCTCTTCAACTCTAAATGATATCTTTGCAGGGTAGAGCAATCTTGGCTATAGGTCCCTGCTTTCCATGACTTTGAATATTTCTTGCCAATCCCAGTCTGCAAAGTTTCTTTAGAGAAGTCAGCTGACAGTGTTATGGAAACTCCCCTGTAGGCAAATAACTTCTTTTCTCTTGCTTCTTTTAAGATATCCCCTTTGTCTTTAGTGTTTGGCATTTTAATTATGATGTGTCTTAGAGTGGGCCTCTTTGCTTCTGTCTTGTTTGGGGCTCACTATGCTTCCTGGACTTGCATGTCTATTTCCTTCACTGCATTTGGGAAGTTTCCTTTCATTACTTTTCTCATATAGAGTTCCAATTTATTGCTCTTACTCTTTTCCTTCAAGCACCCCTATGATGTAAATGTTGGACTCTTGAAGTCATCCCAGAGGCTGCTTATATTATCCTCACTTTTTGGATTCTTTTTCATTTTGGTATCTGTGTGGTTGTTTTTTGCTTGTTTATGTTCCAAATCATTGATTTGATTCTTGGCTTCATCCACTTTACTGTTGTTTCCATGAAAATTGTTCTTTATTTCAATTAGTGAACCCTTTGTTTCTGACTGGACCTTCTTTATGCTGCTGAGGTCCTCACTAAGGTCCATGAGCATCCTTATAAACAGTGTTTTGAACTCTGCGTCTAATAGATTGCTTATCTCCATTACATTTAGCTCTTTTTCTGGAGTTTTGATCTATTCTTTCATTTGGGCCATGTTTCTTTGTCTCTTCATTTTGGCAGCCTCTCCCCGTGTTTGTTTCTACGTATTAGGTAGAGCAGCTATGACTCTGTCTTGATAATGTGGCCTTGGTAGGTTTCCTGTAGGGTCCAGTGGCACATCCTCCCCTATCTCCCAAGCTGGGTACTCAAGGTGTGCCCTTTGTGTGGATTGAGTACCCCCTACTCTTGTAGTTGAGCCTTCATTGCTGTTGGCAGATTTTGGGAGGGATTTACCCAGGCCAGTCAGCTACAAGGCTCTGACCACTTATCACAAACCTCTGTTCTCTGTGGAGGATCAGCTGTGCAGGAACAGGGTAATGGTGCTCCGACCTGGTCTGTATCTATCCACAGGGTGAGCAGATTCTGAGTGCTGCAGGCCAATCTTAGCCCTCAGCTGTGCTTTGCCTGGGGCCACCTTGCCTGAACTATAATGCAGTCTAGGATGACTGCTACTTGTGCTGGGCTTGGGGATTCCCTGGCAAAGCCAAGCTGTGAATCTAGGCTGGCTGCTGTTAGTGACAGGCCTGGGACTCATTGAGACCAGCTGTTGCATGTTTGATAGGACATATGAAGTTGTGAAGCATGAACCAAGACCAACTATTCATATGGAAAAGCAGCTGGGGTGGGCCTGTATATTAGGTGGGGCAGAGTTCCTGGGGATCTCCAAAATAGGTCAAACAGTGTTAGCCCAGTTGATGGAGTCTTAAATATGGCACCAGCTTGACAGCTCAGTCTGGATAGTTATGTTCTATTTAATTTCATAGTTGTGACACTTCCATTCAGCTTGATTGCTGATGGTTCTGAGTGATGGTTGTTCTTTCGTGTAGTTGTAATTTTGATTATGTAAAGAGGAGAGGCATTTCTGCTATATTGTGCCACGTTCTCTGATTCTTGACTGCCTGCAAAATTGAATAACAGTATTTCTGAGGTACACAGATTAAATCAAAGTCTAAGAACTATTTAATGACAATATTTTTTTTCAGAAATGCAGCTCATTTATACTTTATAAGGAAGACTAAAAACCATCAGTTTTGTTTATAATCTTAAAAGGGCAAAAGCAAAGCACTAGAATGACCAGTGCCAAGCTTATTAATCTGAAACATAAATTAACATGGGCCCCTGCCAAACAACCAAGGAGTGTGGCCACCATTCTGGTGGGAAACAAAGGAAACTCCCTCTCTGTGGGGTGGTGGGAGTTACCCATAGTTTCCTCTTTCTGTCCCCACATCCTGCTACCCTCTCATTCTGGACTGCTAAGATAAAATTGGTCTATACTTCTCCTTTCTGAGAGTACAAATCACCAGACCTATGGCCTGGCAGCCTTGCTTGCCTCCCCAGTCCTAGCTCATCAAAGGTCCTACTGACTCAGGATGCTCTCAGTTGAAAAACTAGAGGGATTCCAGGACATACCCTATAAAAAATCAGTCTCCAGTACTTCTGTTCTTTTCATATCCTGAGACCTTATTCAAGTCCATAAAAAGACAGCTGCACAGGGTCAAGGCCAGATTCAGGGTTCTGAATGTTGTGAGTAGGGCCCCCATGGTGGGTGTACCATCTTGTAGTCACACATATTAAAGTACCACACACTTGACTTACTGTTCTACTTCCAAATTTTAATTGAAATTCTTTATACCTTTTTAAGAAAAGGCTCTGCATTTTCATTTTGCACTAGGCACTGTAAATTATGTTGCTGCTTTCCTGTTAGGGCATAAATCTCCTGGAACTAATCTCTATTTAGCATGTAGAATTTCAATAGGGCAATTTCAATTTCGTTTTTTGGTGTTCCCCACCCCCCTTTTTTAAGTAACATAGTGTTGAAATTTAATGGTTAAGAGCACAAGGTTACTGGCAAACTGTCTCCTTTCAAATCTGAGCTGTACTCTTTATTACCTCTCAGTTTTCTTATCTGTAAAAAGGCCAATTGCATAGAGATACTATATAAATAGTAGATGTGTATTCATATAGTATAGGGTCTGAATTAATTGCTAAATAAATGCTGGCTATTATAGAAGTTTATAACAAATGAAAAACAGAATTCTTCAGAATAATCATGTCAACCCAATGCCATCAGTCTTAGAATATTTGCCACCCAATGGTCTATTTAAAATGAACTTACAAGAGTCAGTATGGGAAAAAGAAAAGGGAGTTTTCATGGTGGCTTTGTCATTTACCCACAATGTGCTCTTTGAAAAGATAACATAACTTGCTTTTCTCACTTGAAAAAGGGGGATAATATTTCCTACCCCGTGGACCTCATGATATTCATAGTATCCAATGAGATAATAGGTAAAAATGCAATGGGCTAGGAATGCAAAAGCAGTGCATATAAATGAGGAGCATTAATCAGGAGATTCAAGAGGAAAGAAAAAATGGTAGCAAACACAAAGAAAACATTAATTAAGTACAGTATTAACAATAACTTTCACTGATATTTTTGAGTACTCACTGTGTAACAACACCATGTGCACATTCATTCTTTTAATATTCACAAAAATGTAATGCAGTGCACACTGTTGATATTCTTGATTTTCAGAGGAATAAAATGAGACTAAACAAAAATAATCATCCACAATCACACAACTCATAAATGGCTGGGTTATAATTTGAAGCCTTGTCTGGCTCCTGAACTGAAGGCTTTGACTATTATTCTTTCACAGGGTAAGAAAATAAAAATAAAATAAACTGTGTCTGTGAAAACATTAAATGAGTGATATTAGATAATTTTTACTTTAAGTAAGACAGTTTGGTGTATTTTGGCCTAATAAAAACAAATTTAAAAGTAACTTTAAGTTTGATTCTTGGTTATCAGATTTATTAGTTATTAAATTTAGTTATTTAAACTTGCCAACTAAAATAGAACACTTGAGATAAGAAACCAGGCATGTTGAAAATAAGTAAAACAATCATAGGACAGTTCTACTGGAGAGATCTCTGGGCATCTGCAGAAGATAAATTCTATTAGTAGCACAAACAAGTCTGCTTGGAAAATAAGCTGATCTAAGGGTTACATTGATCCTTAAGGAATAACAGAGAGTTAAAAGAGTAGACAATACAACTCAAGAAATTTCTCTTAAACCCTTCAGGGCGTTAATACTAGTAATAATGACAATAGTGCTCCCCCAAAAAGGTTGAAATAAATAAGATTTTTGAGGAGGGTATTTTGTTGAGTGGACTTACCCAAGGCTGCATGGTTAGTTATTTTCCTATCCAAAAGATGGTATTAATGGGAAAAAAGAAATCACTGGAATAGCAAAGGAGAAAATCACACATACAGCATACATGTGGCTTGTCTCTAAACTTTTTCAGATTCTAGAAACCAAGTAAAATGTTGACCAAATTTTCTTTCCCACAGCAAGTTGTCCATTCACGCTGAGGCAAAGCCATCTGTTTCCTTTTTATGCAAAAATTCTTGTCATTTTCTCTGGCCAGTGTGGCTCAGTTGGTTGGAGCAGCATCCTGTAAACCAAAAGATTACACTTCCAATTCCTGGTCAGGGCATGTGCCTAGGTTGTGGGTTTGATCCCCGGTCAGGATGGATGGATGTTTCTCTCTTGCCCTGCCTCCCTCCCTTCCTCCCTCTCTAAAAGCGATGAAAAAAATCTCCTGGGTTAAGGTTAAAAAGAAATAAATAAGTAAATATATCAATAAACAGGTAAATAAGTAAATTAAATTATTGTCATGTAACAGTCATATTAGTACAACATGTTGTTTTTTTCTCTTATCACATAATTGAAAAAAGTGTATCATGTTTATTATCTTTCTGCAAAACTCAAAGAAATTGTGTTCTACTGAATTAAAATTAGTGTTGAAAGTATCTGGTTATGCCTGAAAAAAATTTAAGTTCTTTAAATGATTAATAGTTTATCTAGAAACTCATTTTTAATATTCAGATTTCAACAGCTAAATGATCTTTTAATGATACATGGTAAACTTGAGTCACAGGTGTTTCCCTATAAAAATAATGCCGTCTTGTTTCCTTGATGCAGAATTCAAGCATTTGTTAAATTATGGAGACAAACTTTATTCCTAATAGTCACTGGAAGGCATAGGCTTTTGATTAAAAAGTTTGTCTAAAATACTGAAATAATCTATTCATTTTTAAATTGTCTATTTAACTAGACAATTCAGTCTTTACCAGTCACATTTACCAAATATTGCACAAATTGGCTAGATTTTTAGAATATTTTGCCCTGTTTATGAAAATAAAACACAGCCCTGGCTAGTGTAGCTCAGTGGATTGAGTGTGGGCCTGTGAACCACATGATCGCGGTTCGATTCCCAATCAGGGCACATGCCTGGGTTGCGGGCCAGTTCCCAGCAGAGGAGCCACGAGATGCAACCATACATTGATATTTCTCTTCCTCTCTCCTTCCCTTCCCCTCTAAAGATGAATAAATAAAATATTTAAAAATATTTTAAAAAATAAAACACATAAAAACAGCCAGGTCATTGCGTTAATATACACATAAGCATTTCTGATTGGGTGCTAATTAACCGCTCCCCACCTTACATTCCTTTTCTGTTTCAATGTACTATTTACCCCTAGAAAAAAGAACAAGAAGTCAGTCTGATTGAATCTCACCAAGCACTTTGGTAATTGAATTGGGAGGTTTTCAAAATTCCTTTGAGAACAGAAAATATGTTCATTAGGAGAGCTAAGTGCTTTGTGACTGAGTTAAGAATTAAATTAAGGAAACTCTCTGTCTATGAATAAAGCATTTATGGTGTGATTCTCTTGCATTAGTATCTCTACCTCTACAACATACTTATTGATGCAATTATTACTTTAAAATATGTTTTGTGCTGACATATATTGCAAAACTAATGAAACTTGATTTTCACTATTAAGTCAATATGGTTTTATAATAAGTGGAGAATTTTCAGATTGTGACAGTTCTGACAATTACAACTAAACAATGTAAAATTTTAAGAAAATATTCAAACATTATTTTTTAAAATATCCCCCTCCTTGTATTATTTGTGTGTCCGTAAGTAGTATTTTTTCCTGTTAGTTTTTAAACCCATTGCTCAAATTATTTGAGCCATTATAAGAGCCATTCAATAAATAAAAGATAAATAAATAAAATATTTAAAAATATTTTTAAATATTTTTTAAATATTTAAACATCCTACCACAAGCTCTTGGTCCTGGAGACATGCTGAGAAATCATTGCAGAGAGCTACCTAATCCTAAGCACAAGGACACCAGGCTCAGAGTGGTTAGGAGGGATGTAAGTTTGACCACAATTGATATGTTAGCCAGAGTCCTTTAATCAGGGTTGTAATTGTTGTATTATTGCTGAAAATTATTATAAACAGTATCAAATACTTTCTGCTAAATGTCAACTTGTAAATAATAAGTAAATTAATGTTTTAGTGATTATATTTTGTATGATTGTTAGAATTTTATTCAAAACTCATAGGATAACAATTTTCAATTTAAGTAATCCAGAATATTGGTATGATGACTGATTTAGGGTCCAATATATAGTGGTTGACATTTTCACAGTTCATTTTTGTAATATGTAGATTTGTGACTGATGCAAGAGTCTTGTCCAATGTTGGTTATTACATAAACCTCCTTTTAAATAGCAGAAAGAATTCTGTTTACAGAACAAGGGTCAAGAAGAAGTTTCCAAATACTGTTCCCTAGAGAACTAAAACTCAGCCTCTTAGATAATCTGTGAGTGTGGTGGGGAAAGGGAATGCAGAAAAAATAATTCTACCACATAGTGTTATGCTTTGTGAGTTCAAGAGAAGAAAATGAAGAAACAATAAATCATAGGAATGGGGGGGAACCAAAGAATGGTGCCGACATAGGGGGCATTTTTGGAATCATAGATACATACATGTCAAGGTCAAAGGACAAGAATTAGTGGGAGGGATTAGTGCCTCATCAAGTAAGCAATAAATACACCACTGATGGTAAATATTAACAAAATTCAAAAAAGCTGGATTACCTTTCCCTTAACTAACTCTGCTGTATATTTATTTTAATTAAGACAGTCTGTTGCCTCTGTTAACTTTGTAGCTGTCTGGTTTTATTTACACAGATGGGAAAGCTCTTGCTGAATTGATGTTTTTGTTAATTTTAATTTGCATACCATGCCTTAACTGAGTTGAACATATTTGACAATCGTAATCTAAAAATTTTATTTAGACTTCCGGCCAAGATGGAGGTGTATGGAGAAATACTATACCTCCTTGCACAACCAAATTAAAGGACAACAAAGATTTAGAAACAAAAACACAACCAAAACAGACAGAAAATTGAACTATATGGAAGTCCGACAACAACGAACCTTTCATCCAGACTAGTAAGAGGGGCAGAGTCAGTGGCTAGTGGACAGGGGTCCCAGCAGGAGGAGGTGGTGGCTGGCAGAACTGGGTTCAGGGAGAAAACGAGCAAACCCAGTGAGCCGCGCAAGGCAGTGGGCTGACCACGGACACACATTTGTGTGCAGATAAACCAGATGAAAAATGGGCAGTGAGACAAACCACGCAACCCAGGGCCTTAGCAACAGGAAATAAAGCCTAAAAGCACCAATTGAAAAAACTTGTGGGGGTTGAGGTGCCAGGAGAGACTCCCAGCCTCACAGGAGAGTTTGTGGGAGAGACCCACAGGGTCCTAGAACATACACAAGCCCACCCACATGGGAATCAGCACCAGAAGGGCCCAATTTGCTTGTGGGGAGTGGCAGAAGGAACCAAATCAGAGAGAGAGAGAGCGGAACAAGCACCATTGTTTCCTCTCTGACCTTGCCCCCACATACAGTGTCAAAACCCAGAGACTGGGTCGCCGCATCCTGGTGAAAACCTAAGGCTCTGCCCCCCATACTTAACAGGCATCACCTGACCAAAAATGGCTCAATCAGAAGAACAAATCAAAGCCCCAGAGCCAATACTTCTAAGCAACCAAGAGATAGCCAACCTATCTGATGCACAGTTCAAAATACTGGTGATCAGGATGCTCACAGAACTGGTTGATTTTGGTCACAAATTAGATGAAAAAATGAAGGCTATGCTAAGTGAAATAAAGGAAAATGTACAGGGAACCAACAGCAATGAGAAGGAAACTGGTACTCAAATCAACAGTTTGAAGCATAAGGAAAGAAATAAACATTCAACCAGAACAGAATGAAGGAACAAGAATTCAAAAAAATGAGGAGAGACTTAGGAGCCTCCAGGACATCTTTAAACATTCCAACATCCAAATTATAGGGGTATCAGAAGGAGAAGAGGAAGAGCAACAAGTGGACAAATAATGAAGGAGAACTTCCCCAATCTGGCAAAGGAAATAGACTTCTAGGAAGTCCAGGAAGCTCAGAGAGTCCCAAAGAACTTGGACCCAAGGAGGAATACACCAAGGTACATCATACTTACATTACCCAAGATTAAAATGGAGGAGAGAATTTTAGAAGCAGCAAGAGATAAGGGGACAGTCATGTACAGAGGAGTTCCCATCAGACTGTCAGCTGATTTCTCAAAAAGAGACCTTACAGGCAAGAAGGGGCTGAAAAGAAGTATTCCAAGTCATGAAAGGCAAGGACTTACATCCAAGATTGCTCTATCCAGCAAAGCTTTCATTTAGAATGGAAGGGCAGATAAAGTGCTTCTCAGATAAGGTCAAGTTCAAGGAGTTCATTATCACCAAGCCCTTATTATATGAAATGTTAAACGGACTTACCTAAGAAAAAGAAGATAAAAAATATGAACAGTGAAAGGACAGCAAACTAGCAGTTATTAACAACCATACCTAAAACAAAAGCAGATTAAGCAGACAGCTAGATTAAGATTGGAGCCACAAAAATGGAGATCACATGGAGGGTTAGCAACAGGAGAGTGGGAGGAGGAGAAGGGGGGAGAAGGTACAGAGAATAAGTAGCATAGACAGTGGGTAGAAAATAGACAGGAGGAGGGCAAGAGTAGTGTGGGAGATGTGGAAGCTAAAGAATTTATGACACATGGACATGAACTAAAAGAGGGGAATGGGGGGGAGTGGGTGTGCAGAGTGGAGGGGAATGAAAGGGGGGAATAGGAGAACTGTAATGGCATGGTCAATAAAATATAATTAAAACAAGAATCACAGAAACGGAGATCAGGTGGAGGGTTATCAGGGATGAGGGTAGGGAGAACAGGGGGAAAAAGGTACAGGGAATAAGAAGCATAAATAGTAGGTACAAAATAGACAGAGGGAGGTTAAGAATAGTATGGGAAATGGAGAAGCCAAAGAACTTATATGCACATCACATGGACATGAAATAAGAGAGGGGGATGCTGGTGGGAGGGGGTTGCAGGGTGGAGGGGAATGAAAGGGAGAAAAAAATTGGGATGACTATAATAGCATAATCAATAAAATATATTTAAAATCATTTATAGACATTCTGCAATAAAAAGTTTTTAATTTTAGATAAAATTATATTATTTTTAATTCTAAGGAAATTAAAAATATAATTATATATTCTAGGAGGAAAGTCAGTAATGTAACATTTATTAAACTGAAATGTAATAAAAGAGAACAAAGATTCAATTGTGTAGCATCAAAAAGTGGGAGAATATTATATGTTTTTAGGAAAACACGTTTTTGTTATAAACCAATGAGTCTCCACCTCAGTGAGGGCACTGAAGCAAGTACTTTGAATACTGCTGACAAACATGTTTAAATTTATGTCAGAATACTTGCGTTTCATGGTTTTTGTTTTAGTCAGACTATAATTTTATTTTAATTAAGTGAGTTATTTAAGACGATTGTAGAATTACATGATTTGTACAAAATAACGCAAAGCTATCTCAGGTATCCTGTATCTATCCAGGTTCCCGCAATGGTAATGTCTTGTGAATCTATAGGACGCCATCGCAGCCAGTGTCCTGGCTTTGATATGAGCATCAGCATTACCACAAGGGTCCCTCATGTGGCCCTTTCATAGCCATCCTCATTTCTTACACACTTCCACCTCCGGAAGCCCCAATAACCCCACTAATCTCATCTCCTTTTGATCATTTTATCATTTAAAAATGTTTTATCAATGTAATCATACAATATGTAATCTTCTAGGATTGGCTTTTGGGTTCAGTATAATTTGCTAGAGATTCATCCAGGTCGTTTCTTATGTCAATAGAGTGTTCCTTTACATTATCGGGTAGTAGTCTGTGGTAAAGATACACCAAGTCTCTTATTCAGCTGTCGAAAGACTTCGTGTCATTTCCAGTTTTTGGTTATTAGGAGAAATAAAGTGGTTAAGAACTTCCACACAGAGATTTTGGTGTAAATGTTAAGTTTTCATTTCTCTAAGATGAATGTTCAAGTGTAAAATCTCTCAATTATATCGTAGGTGCGTGTTTACTTTCTCTAAAACTGCTAACGTGTTTTCCAGCATGTCTGTACCATTTTAGATCTCCCCTGGCAACATAGGAGTAATTCAAGTTTTTCTGCATCCTTACCAGCATTTTGTGTTGTCACTGTCTTTTAATCATTCTGATAGGTATTTAGTGGTAATTAATTATGTATTGTTTCACAATAACGTGCACATGAGTCATGTGCTTATTTTCCATCTGCATGAATTTTTTGGCTGAAATGTCTGTTCAGGTATTTTGCCCATTCATTTTCTAATTAAACTATTCAGTGTTTTTATTATTGAGTATTGAGTGTTTTTATATATTCTATAACCCCATTCAGCTCATTAAATAAGAAGATAGTCTTTCCTTTCACTCCTTACTACAATAAAATTATTTTTGAATTTCTTAATGGAGAAAGACTAACGCTGCCTGTCTAGGCTTAAAAGGAGAGAAAACTACATGAAATAAATGCTGGATGTTGATTTATTTTATTCCAGGTTTCTTTCAAGCAGT
The DNA here is from genome assembly GCF_014824575.4 of Sturnira hondurensis. NCBI lineage: Eukaryota > Metazoa > Chordata > Mammalia > Chiroptera > Phyllostomidae > Sturnira > Sturnira hondurensis. The sequence continues at coordinate 19,082 of NW_028076783.1, read as the reverse complement.
TATCAGTTGAATGTAGAATAATAAAATATGTCCAGTGAGAAAACATGATATGTAATATGGGTCATTAACTTTGAGCTGGTAATGATCCTATTTTAGTGCCTTGTTATTGCCTTTAAGGAGCTAAATGATGCATAACTTGAAATTCTATAGCTTGTTTGAATCATGAAATTTTAGAGTATTACTTATGTCATCACATAAATAATTGTCTCACAATCTTCAGAGGGAAAATCATGTACATTGAGATTTGCACCTGTCTAGTTTGAAGTTACATATTGTGTTAGATGCCATCACAATAGCAAATAAAATTTCTTTTAATAGTGTTCATTGTGTGAGTTCTTTGTATATTTTGGAGATTAAACCTTTGTCTGAGGTATCATTGGCAAATATGTTTTCCCAAACAGATGTTTCTCTTTTTATCTTGATACTGTTTTCCTTAGCCATGCAGAAGCTTTTAATTTTGATGAGATCCCATTTGTTTGTTCTTTCCTTTATATTCCTTGCTCTAGGGGACATATCAGTAAAAATGTTGCTGCATGAAATATCTGATATTCTCCAGCAATGTTCTCCTCTAGGATTTTAATGGTGTCACGGTTTATATTTAAGTCTTTTATCCACCTTGAATTTATTTTGGCGTATGGTGTAAGTTGGTGCTCTAGGTTCATTTTTTTGCTTATAGCTGTCCAGTTCTCCCAACACCATTTGTTGAAGAGGCTATCTTTATCCCATTTTATGTTACTGCCCCCTTTGTTGAATATTAATTGACTATAGAGAGTTGGGTTTATTTCTGGGTTCTCTGTTCTGTTCCATTGGTCTATGTGCCCGTTTTTATGCCAGTACCAGGCTGTTTTGATTACAGTGGCCTTGTAATACAGTTTAATATCAGGTATTGTGATCCCTCCTACTTTGTTCTTCTTTCTTAACATTGTGGCTGCTATTAGGGGTCTTTTATGGTTCTATATAAATTTTTGAAGTGTTTGTTCTATGTCTGTGAAATATGCCATTGGTACTTTAATAGGTATTGCATTGAATCTGTAAATTGCTTTGGGTAGTATGGACATTTTGATGATGTTAATTCTTCCAATCCATGAACATGGTATGTGTTTCCATTTGTTTGTGTCTTCCTTGATTTCTTTCTTCAGCGTGGTGTAGTTTTATGCATAGAGGTCTTTTACCTCCTTGGTTAGATTTATTCCAAGATATTTTATTTTTGTTTTTGCTATATCAAATGGTATTTTTGTCTTGATTTCTGCTTCTGCTGATTCATTGTTAGTATACAAAAATTATGCTGAGTGAAGCCAGGTGTTGAAGGGCAAATACCATATGATCTCACCTTTAAGAGGAAGCTAAACAACAAAACAAACAAGCAAGCGAAATATAACCAAAGACACTGAAATAGAGAACAGGCTAACAGTGACCAGAGGGGAGAGGGGAGGGAATTTCAGGGGAAATAGGGGAGGGATTTAGAGGAACAAATATAAAGGATACATGGACAACAACTGAGAAGGGTGGAAATGGGAGGGAGGGGGGAGCACGGCGGGTGGGATGGGATGGGAGTAATAGACAGAAAACTGTACTTGAAAAATAATTAAATAAAATTTTTAAAAAAGAAAAAAAATAGTGTTTATTGTATTGCCTGTAATTTATACGGTTAGGGTCATAAATTTCTACCAGTCTAATGTGTTTCATTTCAAACTGTGCAAGGATCATAAAAAGAAAGAACTGAAATATAAAATGAGTAGTCTTAACTTTGGCAACAAATGCTTTATAAATTCAGTATAAAATTTTCTCAACTAATATAATTGAGAAAAAGGATGTTGCATTGATATTCTTATAAAAATGTCCATCCAAGTGAAAAAGAAATGTCCCTTAAAAGTTATTCTGTGTGTCTGTGTATTCAGGAACTTGAATTGGGCACAATCTTAGGAAGTCCAAATGCTGATAAGGGTCTGAGAGAGAAGGGCCTTAGTGAGGCTAAAAGAGAAGAGCATTCTGTTTTGAAAAATAGGCCCTCTTCTTCTTGAAGGGAAAATTAAACCCATGCTTAATTCAGAAAATATTTCTAGATGAGAGCAGTTCCAGCATCCTATGTGCTTTGTTGCGGAGTAGAGGGCATGAGTGCTGAAGATTTTCTGATTCCAGTGAATGGCACCCTCCTTGGCCACAAGGACTTGAGACAGTCATGTGATGACAGATGGTAAGGGCAGAAATTGTGCACTCATTCCACCTCTCAATGGCCTTTTTCCTTATAAAAATGATTAAGTCACATTTAGTGTTAACACAGGGAAACTTTCAGACCCATAATAAATCAGCAAGACATTTCAAAAGATCTAATTAACATATTCCTCAAACAATATCTGCCTATTTATGCACAGAGGCGATTACACTGTTCCCATGTACCAGAGGTCGGGCTGAAACGAGGGAGCCCCAGGGGCATAGTGCTTTTCAAATTCTGAATTATAGTTAAGTACACTAGATAGAACATTTCTTTTTTTAGACTTGAATTTTTCCACTGAGATGTAAAAATCTCTGAGATACAATGTGTATGGGCTAAAAAAATGCAACTTTTGATCCTGTCCATGTTAAAGGCCCATTGAGGACTATGGTTTTGAATGGATAACATGTTATTGTTACTGCTAGAACATCTTAGTGATTTTTTTCTTAATATTAGCATTCATATAGTAATATTATTATCCATGAAGAGTTAAATTTTGGTATGATGGTTTCAATGATGTTTTAGTGTCTTACATTTTTATATTCTATAGTGTTTTGTCTTTCACAAAGTTGTTTTTTGTGTTTCATAGTTGCTATGTCTCCATGTCCTATGAGAGAGAGAGTCCCCTGACCTCTTATATCTTTATATTCCCACAGCTCCCAGCTTAGTGATATTCTCTTTCCAAGGCTAGGGACCCTGGGGATCCTGTTACCCTCTGGAATCTGATTTCCATGTAAGGCGAACGACGGAATGGATTGCTTGAATCAGTTAACCAATGATGTATAGGGCAGACTATTTGTATTTTGATTGGCAAAGGCTTTAGAAATGAGTGTGACTTAAAAAACACACATGAACTTTTCCATAAGACATTACAACACATTACCCACCACTTTCCATAAGTAGAAAGGTGCCATCTTCCATTTGCATTTTGAAATAAATAGGTTTAAATTATCCCCATTATAGTTAAATCCTATGCCAGTTGTGACAAGTTAAAGATAGATGAAACAAAGCCCCTGCCTTAGAAAACTGCTTAATAATGTATTTGGAACTATACATCCAGAAACCACAGAGGGGGTATGGGACTGAGGATGTAGCCAGACTCTCGGTGAGAGGTTTCATCTCCTCCACCTTTCCTCAAAGACTAGTTGACATGTGGAATGCTAAATGTAAGACTTAGAAAAATGCAAAATACTTAGGTGGCTCTTGGTTTCTCCACACACTGCATTGTATACCCCTTGATGTGTTTTCTTTATTAAGCTTTATATAATATTGTATCTGTAGGAGTTACAGCAGAGAAGCACAAATGACTGCTTGGTGATGCTTTTTCCTGGGTTTCTGGGAGGAGGATTTGATTAAGTAACATATTATTTCATAAGCCTTGAAATAAACATGGCCCTTCATGTCAGACCAACTCTGAAATGAAAAATATACACATTTGAGTTAAAAGTACATGATTGTCCCATCATGTACTTGTATGGAACATGTACTTGAAGGAAAAGAACTTGTATGTTGGTGAAGGCAGAAGCGGGGTGGGACAACAGTGAAATCTACAGTAAAAACCAAGCTGGTCCGAGTTGTCCTGCAGGCTGTATGATGCAATTTAATCAGAGCACCACTCTTTTTTTTGTTAAAATGATTTTAATTACCAGAATGCACATTTTCAAATGTGCAAGTGAAAAATTTTTAAATCTAAAAAAAGAACCCCAAGTTCATGGTTGTGGTATGAACTTCTTGGCAATAGCTTCACCCCAAATAAACTTGTTAAAGTATATGGATAGCACCTGTGATTTTCTTTTATCGACCATGTGTAGAAAACAGAAAACACCCACTGGAAAGATGGTTTCAACCACAGGATTTTAGTCAGGGCACCTCTGGTTGCAAAAGAGGCTTCTTTGAAAAATGCAGTTACGAATGGAATACAACTGGATATACCATTAGGCCTCACTAACATTCTGGAATTTTAAAAGTCAGCAATTAATTAATGAAAACCAGTTTGCTCTTCTTCCTACTTATCTGTACTTATCTGTCTTTATGTCTCTCTACGTATCTATCATCGATCTGTATGTGCCCATTATCTTCTCTTTCTGTATGGCCTCAAATTGTCAGCCACTAAGACTGCATATTTCTTCAGTACAACTTCCTTAGCCTAATGACTTTATTCCCAATTTTTAAATGAGGGGGGTTTAACTTTCCCAGCTTTCCTCTTTCAACAGGGTCTATGGGTGTTGAGTGAGGAATAGGCAGGGCACATGGTCAAATGGTACCTGTGGAATATACTTTTTCTTAGGAAGGGATACGGATAGAGTAAGCAGTGAAAGGCACCTCTTACAAAGAGGGCCTTTAATCGCAAACATGGCTGAAACTAGAATCATCTTTCTTTTCTCTACACGCTTCCTCATCATGTCTGCACCATATTTGTCTTCTTTGCATTCCTGTCTTCAGGAATAGCTTCACTGTTCATCTAGTTACCCAATCAAAAAGGATAGAAAGCATGATTAATTTTACTTCTTTGTCTCAGCAACTCCAATCAGCACTTATTCTGTGACGTAAGTGCTGTTCATTCACTGGAACTTTATATAGACTATTTTATTTCAATATCAAAAGTGCACAGATTTAATATAGTGCCCATATTTTATGGGAGAGGAAACAAATGCTTGGGGTAGTAAAGTAGCTAGATGTAAAAGACAGAGTGGCCTAGATATAAAAGACAGAATGGGGATTTTAGCCTGGGCACCCTGACTCTGGGTTTATCTCTGCAGTAAGGAGTCATGTACAGATTAGAGAGTATTTGTAACCAAGACAGTCAGGGAAACTTAGAGTCATACAATTATTTACTCCTAATGTTCACACTTTATAAGGGCAAGTTACTGATTAATTCATACCTTTATCAACTGCAAAAAGGCTAGCTGGATAGCGATAAAATAATGAATATTTAATTCTATGTCAGTATTATTTTCAGTCTCTGCTCCCTTTTCCAATCAAGATTTCTTACTATCTCTTGTACCAAGAATGCCCACTTTGGTTCAATGCTTGGGCCTCTGCTCTATGCAATATGGAAAGGTCAAGTTTAAATACATTTAATCTCTTTTAAACTAGAAAGTAGTACTACATAGAAATAAAATAGAGAAATTTTGGGTAGGGACAGTGAATTGCATCTATTCATTTCTTCTATGATTTTAGTTCTGTTCTTTCATTATTCTCTTTATCCTACCTGCACCCTATTTCAAATTTGATTAATCATTGCAATCTTTAACTCAGTATTTAGAGTAGAACAATCTTTATCCATGACAAATATTTGTTCATGATAATTATGTGCCCCAAGTTCTCATGCGTATATCCGTGTATATGAGTGTCTGGGGCCGGGCAGGGGGAGGGTAAATTATCTAATGAGTGTACGGCTTCTGTAACTTAACTTGAATAATAAGCATCTAACTGTTGCACATTTGTTTTCATGGCATTCATGGCCAAAGCTATGATTTATTTGATTTTGGTTCTTGGTCTGATTCATATAGAAATCTAAAAACCATTTTACAATGTCCCACTTTCTGACTCATCTTACAGCAATATATTTATAGATGACAGTTGGAACCATATATACAAAATGTTTTTCATTCAACATTATAAGACCTTAATTTATGATCTCTGTTTCTTCTTTTCTAGAGAAAATATTAATTGTCTTATTGGCCACTATTTTATATTGTACCCTTCCTTTCCTTTAACCAAACCAGTTCAAAAACTTAGCCTGTCTTTCTTTCCTTCTTTCTTTCTTTCTTTTCTTTCTTTCTTTCTTTCTTTCTATCTATCTATCTTTCCTTCCTTCCTTCCTCCTTCCTTCCTTCCTTCCTTCCTTCCTTCCTTCCTTCCTTCCTTCCTTCCTTCTTTCTTTCTTAAATAAGTTTGGTAAGACATAACACATTTTGCTGTATATGTATAGTCATTTATTCTTTTCTAGAGCACCTCTCAGAGTGAGAGTATACAGTTAAAGTTCAATAAATGTAACTTGAATTAAAGAAAAGCACTATTAAACTGATGGACCTTAGGCTTATCTTCTTATTTCCTATTTTAAAAATATTTTTCTACTACAAACTTTAGAATTAAACTCACAAATATATTCATTAGGAGCTTCAAGGAACATATAGTAGGTTCCGGTAAATCTTACTAAAGCATTTCACATTTTTATCTATTGACTTTAAGAAAATGAGAACTTTGACTCAAAATTTTTCTATCAACTATAACATAACATTCTAAGTAAATTTTGTGTCACACTCTTATCTTTTTAGACAAAAAGGCATATTTAAATTATTTAATAAATATCTTACCAAATTCCTTAATTAAAAACAAATTTGTTTCTTTTGGTATTGCTCCATAGTGTCTGAATGTAAGAAATAACAAACTATGTTTAAAAATAACAATTTTTAATTCACTCCCAAAGCACAGCAATTTTTTGGATGTTATTGCAGTAGGGTGATGATGGCTTTTACCAGACTGGTAGTGACAGAAATTATGAAAATGGTCAAATGTGAGTAATTTTTAAAGTAAAGCTAATTGAATTTGCTGACTGAATAGATGTGAGATACGAGGGAAGAGGAAAAAAGATTAATACAAGATTTTTGACCTATGTAACCAGAAGGAAAAATTCCATTTACTCAGATCTGAAAGACTACAGGAGCAGCTGCTTGTTATGCTATATTTGATTATCTATTTTATATGTCGAGTTGTCAATTGTGTATATGTTTCTGGGATCCAAGAAAGGTTAATGGGCAGGATATATAAATCTAAAACCACCAGAACATAGATAAGAAGTAAAGTCATCTTAAAAGATCATCTAATTGAACTATCATATGATCCAGCAATTCCAATTCTGGGTTTGTATTTGAAGAAAATGAAATGCCTACCTTAAAGTGCTCCCTGCACTCTTGTGTTCACTGCAGCATTATTTACAATAACCAAGATATGGAAGCCACCTAAGGGTCCATTGGCAGATGAACAGGTAAAGAAAATGTGATGGTATATATACAAGTATATATTGTATAGCCAATAAAAAAAAGGAAATCCTGCCATTTGCAACAACATGGATGAACCTTGAAGGCATTATGCAAAGTGACATAAGCTGAACAGAGAAAGACAAATACTGGAATCTCACTTATTTGTGGAATCTAAAAAAAAATGAACTCATAGAAATGGAGAGTAGATTGGTGGGGAGAGGAAGATATGGATGAAGGTGGTCAAATTGTTCAAACTTGCAGTTAGATTGTTCGGAGATGAATACATTCTGGGATTGTGATGTATGGTGTGATGACTATAGTTGACAATACTGTATCACATATTTGAAGTTTCTGAAAGTAAATCTTAAAAGTTCTCACCAAACCCCCGCAAATTTCAACTATGTGAGGTGGTGGCTATTATAACTAACTTTATTGTGGATAGCATTTTGCAGTATACACATATATCTTATCATTGTTATATACATACAACTTACAAAATGTTAATGTCAATTATATATCTCAGTAAAGCTGGAGAGAAAAAGATAACCCAAGGAGTGAGTGTAGATTGCCAGGAGAGATGTGGATTGGAGTCGGAGAAAGCTGGAGGGTTGGAAAGTAACTAGCAAAGGAGATGGAGAAGGCTAGAAGAGTGGAATTGAGTGTTAAGTCCCACATTCCAAGAGCAGGAGATGATCATCTGTTAAAATTCCTGCTGGTAAAGCAAGTAAGATAAAACTGATGGATAATTAACTATTACATTTAACAGTGTGAAGTCATTGGTGACACTCCCAAGAGTATTTTCATGGGTGTATAGGGTAAAACACAGATTACAGTAGATACAAAGGAGGACAAAGGAAGTGGAACTAAGTATAAATGTTTTTGAAAATTTCCCATGAAAGAGAACGGATGATTTGACTGTAGTTGGAGGATGACGTTGTCTTATGCAAAGGTTTCTTTCTTTCTTTATTTCATTTGATGTTTAAGCAATGAAGAGGAAAATCCAATAAAGAGGAAATTTCTATAATAATGCTTTGGAGCAATTGGCTAGCAAGCAAGAGAATTGGATTTAATGATGATTAAGGTTGTGTCAGGTAAGTGTGGGAATGAGAGTGAGGGGCAAGTAATTTAAAGTTTCTATAATGGAAGGATTAAAATGGTAAATTATAGAATGTAATACACAGAGTGAGAGATCAAAAATGGTAATAACTTTAATAGATTCTCATGGCTCAGATATCCTTGTAAGTTTGAATAATTATTGAAGTTGCATATCAAGAGGGAATGCTCTGAAACACAGGAAAAAAATGATCAGAAAGTGGAATATCAGAAATTGAGTTTATAAATAAACACAATTTATTGGTAATGATAAAGTCTAGGGCATAACCTACCAGAGGAATGAGTGGCTGAGATATGGTGTAGAAAACAACATCGTAAGGGAGGAAAGCAAAAAACCTGAGTTGAAAGACTATTGCAAGGATCACCTAGATGGATATTGCAATATCAGCTCTGACTGGACTGTATGGATTGAAGCATCAGTAATCCACGAGCTGAAATTTGCAAGAAAAAATGGGTAATGGCTCAGAAATCTACAGATGACAACAGGAAGGGGGGGAAATAAGTGGTTTGGTTTTGGAAGCAGGAGCTTCCATGCTGTGGATTTTAAAGAAGAAGGGGGAGAGTTGCCTGAGAGAGACAATGAAGAGGTGTGGCGGACCCTGGCCAGCAGAGGCCCCCTGTTGTGGCTTACGACAAGAATGAATGCACAGGTGACAACAAGTGTGTAAAAAGGGAACAGGCACTACTGTTCTCTCAAGGGGAGAGGGCCTATGGATGCCTTAGCCACTCCCTCAAGAGGGGACTTCCTGGACCCTTGCCTAGAGAGGCTTTTATTGTTTTCCTGGGATCTTACATCAGAGAAAGATTTATTATCTATTACATAGAATATTATTGTCTACATTTTAGGTACAATCAAGAAAGTGAAAATAACATGCAGAGGGGAATGGCAATGAGCTGATTAGTTCTGTTGATGGGAGAACTCATACAGGCCTTGGAAATTACCTTGAAGATAGACAATACACATTTGTTGCTTTAGACCAGGGTGATGGAGTTTTAGCAAGAGCAAGCCATAACAATCTGTATGCATTTTCTAGGCCCGATTCCCACGGGAAAACTCGGTGTGAAGGTCTGGCTCCTGCCCACCACTTCGCTTCTGTAGGTTTTCCATACAGAGCTGAGTCACGTTTGCCAGGCCAAGACAAACCGGTCTCTTACAATACCAGCCCCACCCCGGCTTTTTAAAATTTTGTTAAGACTGTTGTGGTGACACATCCCACAGGACTTGCTACTTGCAGGTCTCTTTTGCGACCCTGGGCAAATAATTTGTAAATACACCATAATATACAAAACGTTGTTAAAATCCGTAAAGAACCAGCTGCTGCAGTGACCCACAGTCTCACGCTGAGTCCATCAAACCAGTGTTTTGGGTTTAACGAGCCAAGATTATCATTAAGGGTTCAAAGAATCTCTTGCTTAGTTGAGCACTGAATGTCCTGCAACTGTTTGTGTAACTCTAGTTGCAAGTAATTAATTTGTCCTTTTAAATTAGTAGAAAAAGCTCCTCTTAGGTGGTATTGACTATCATTCCAGTAGTATTGGCTGGAGTTCCATTGTAGTGGGGTGACACACAGTTTGGAGAAACCAGGATCACAGGTCGCTGCTGATGGGTCACTAGTGTGTTCTGGCATTCACTGATCCAGTTGAGCGCTGATTCGACTGCAGAAAGTTGAGCCAGGATTTCTTGATCAATCTGGGCCTGTTGAAGCATTTATAAGGTAGAATTGGTTAAGAGAAAATCAACAGTATGAGCAGTTTGAACTGACCCAATGAGGGCAGTGGTTGCCCTGCCTGCAGTAGCCATGACAACTATAGCAGAAACAATAAAGGTAATCAAAGTGCCAACAAACTGTCTTTAAGAAAAGAGGCCAGCGCATTGTTAAGCACTGTTATGCCATGGGGCTCTTCCCATCTCTGGTTACATTAACTGGCACCCATATCTGAGTTTGCCTTCTAACTATATAAACTGTAGTGAGGCTTGACTGAATAATATTGAGATGAGTAGGACAGCTGGCATATATGGAGCCTGCAGGGACAGGCAAAGAATAAATTTTTGCTGATTCGCCGTAAAAGACTTGAGTTGTTCCTGGAGTTGCCAAAAACAAGTAAGGGTGAGAGGTACAAACTGTGACCCAATCTTGTTTTAGAGGCCCATTCTGACAGAGGTTTAAAACAATTTTTTTACACAGGTGTTTCCTAGCAATAAAAGGCAAGCCCATTTTCCATGAGTTGCAATGCCAAGGGCTAGTGTGGTTGGGAGAAACAATTCTGATTATAGGTGTCCCAGTACCAGGCCCCTCCCACCACATATTAGTATATGGGATTTCAGGCAGAGCTGAAACTATTGTTGTGCCAAATTTAGCCAGTATTTTCCAATCCACTCCCCAGTTCTCCACTACAAAAGGACTTTTGGAGAGAAAAGCAATAGTAGCATGCAGTCCTCTGCACAAAGGCCAAAAGACTGAGTCTTTGTGGCTTCTGTCTAAAGTACAAAGTGGAACCAGAGGGGGATTGAGAGTATGATAAATCCTTTCCTGGATCCTCAGACCAATTGCAGTTATTATAGAGAGCTGATAGTGAGTACTATACTGTTCCTTGCTTGCAGCATAAAGTTGCCCCTTTAAAAGAAAACACAAAGTGTCAATAAGAACAAAAGGATAAATTAGTAAATACTTAGCAACATAAACCATATTTTTTGGCACCAGAATTCACTGCTTGTTTTCTTCCAATAGGCTATCTGGTCTGTTAGCTGATCAGCGCTCAACTCCAGGTAGCAGAGCTTGATGTCTGTTTTGTTCATGATAAGGCTTCACCCTTTTAGCTGGAAGCCAGATAGGACCTGTAGGGATGGAAACATGTGCATACCCTCTTCCCCATGTTAAGAGATCTATAGGGGCTTGTCAAGATCCACGTCTCAGCGGATCTCTGTATAAAACTTGAGGATAAGACAACTTTGGCTCTTTCTTCTGAAAATGTTTCTCAGTTGGAGTACAGAGAGATTTATTATAGTTTAGAAAATTATAGGTAAACATAGCTAACATAATCAGATTTGGGGGGTAGACTCCCCTTTTTTGTTTTTAAGAAGATTTTTAAAGGTACGATGCACCCATTCAACAATTGCCTGACCAGTTGGATTATAAGGTATTCCTGTTTTATGTTGGATATTCCAATGCTGAAGGAAAGCTTGAGTAGAATGGGCAAGATGTCTTGGGCCATTATCAGTTGTCATTGGCTGAGGCCGACCCAAATGACTGAAGGCTTCAAGCTAATGGGCTTGCATATTTTTAGCAGATTCTCCTGTTAAAGCAGATGCACGTAGGGCATCAGAGTGAGTATTAATAAAATGTGAATGTATTTGAATTTTCTAAAGGGAGAGTAATGAGTGACATCTGTTTGCCAAATCATTTGAGAACTTAGTCCTCGAGGGTTAACTCCTGTGGATGGAGATGTCTTAGGAAGGGCTCGGCAGTCAGGGCATTCTTTAATAATTGGCTTAGCTTGGGAATGATAAAAAAACACTCTTTTAGCTTTTTCTGTTTAGCTTCAGGGGTCTGATTTTTGCCCTTCTGGAAGGGTTCCTCTTGGCTGTTAGCCCTTAACTCTTGGCTTTCTAGTTTGCAACAGGTGGACCTTTCTTCCTACCCTACACATGGGGAAAGAAGATTCCCCAGTTATTTTTCCTCACAGGGCCATGAAGGTGAGGGAACCTTGACTGTGAGAACTGAAGGAGAATCAGCCCTTGGTGAGAGGTTCTAGTTTGAACAAGAAAATGTAATTTTACGGTAGCGTTTGAGGTTTGTGATAAAGAGATTTTGCTAGTGATTAGCTGTGATTCCTGGAAAACACCGTAGAAACATTCGAGAAGAAGGTGGGAGACAGGGTAAGATGAGGGAATACGCAGAGCTCCGCATGGATGAGAGTCTGAGGTATGCACAGTATTGAGAGTTTTGTCCCCAGGCGATTGCACAAATGGTGATAAATCAGTTGTGTCCACCAGTAAAAGGTGAGTGAGGACTGAAGGGAATCGGGCTTTATGTCTGGAGAGAATATAATAGCAATGAGAATTTATATGTAAAAATCTTAACCTTTAAGACCTCAGAATGTGAATGTCATTGATGATAGGGTCTTTAAAGAGGAAATCAAATTAAATAAAGTACTTTTTCTTAGAGTAGGCCCTAATCTAGTACTCTTACAAAAAGAAAAGATTAGGACACACACACCTACAAAGGAAAGACATTACGAAAACACAGAAAGTAGACAACCATCCACGAGACAAAAAGAGAAGCTGCGGAAGAAACCAAACTTGCCAATACCTTAACCTCAGACCTTTAGACTTTTTAACTTTGAGAAACTAAAAGTCGCTGTGGCAGCCATGCAGCCCGCAGCGCCTTGTGCCGCCCACCACACTAATTCATCTCGGCCTCCAACTCTTTGTATATGCTTCCTTTTCTTGTAATTCCTTCTATTCAGATCTTGAAACTTCTGAATCCATCTTCAAGTTATCTTTTATCTCCGTTCTTTATTTATCTTTTTTACTCTGTCTACATTTGTGAGATTCATGTGCCTTTATACTTCAATGTGTCTACTGAATATTTTGTTTGTGCTGCCATGTCTTTATTTTTTACCATCTTTCCCCTTGTTTTCTGTTCTTGTTATCCAATTCTTGTTTTACTGATGTTAGTTTTTTATAGTAATAAGTATATTGATAATAGCTTAGAAAACTTTTTCCTTTCTGTTTTATCTCTCCATTTTGATTTTCTCCTTTTGTATATTATCCTGTTTTTCTTTTTGAATAATTTCCTCAATGGTCAAATTACCTTTTTTTTCTGATAATTTTAATAGTAATGTGATGTGGACACTGGCTCGCAGTGTCCGAATCATTATGGATGAAATGAGACATTCACAGGGACTACTGAGTCCGGTGGAGGAAAAGGGACAGCATGGCTTTTCTCTCAAGGGGATCAAAAGCCAGGGCCCTTGTCATGACCAGCCTTTATTGGGTTTCTGGGAACATTACATGATGGTCCTCATTTATTATGCACAGGTTGCTTTAGGTGGTTACCTTTTACAGAAAACAAAGCAGCCAATGCTGCTAATCACATCCCAGAAGAGGGATATTTGCAAATCCAAAGGGAAAAAGTCGTTGAACTGGTTACACTCCTCCTTGGAAAGTTTAGCATGGATTTTAGGAAGTTACTTGGCAGTATATGTTTGCCACTGTGGGCAGGGCCCGCGCCAGAATGGTCTCCTACAGTAATGTCCTGCAGAACTAATAGATCTATTTGTCAAGTGATGGGCTTCACTGTTCAGTGTGATCAGGCAGTGGCCAAGTTACTTAGGAGAGATGAATGCCTGTTAGCTTTGGCATTATCATTTCATAATTCAATAATATTAGAACAACTGCACCATATGAAATAACAGCAAAGAACATGGGCTCTGGAGTTGGTACATCTGGGACTGAGGAATGTGCTGAAATGGGTTTTTTCTATCTTTAGCAGCTTAAGATTCTTCATCTGTAAAGTAAGGCTGCTGGCAGGGTCAAATCAGACAGTGCATGACCTTCGAAATGCTTCTAGATCATGAGATACTCTAACATTGTTTTTACTACTGCAGTGTAACTGTGTCTAATCAATAATGCTTTGACTAATGTTGAAAACTGGACCATATTAAAAGAATCATTAAAACTACAGATACAAATATATTGTGGAAAAAAGTCAGAAGAGAGGCTGTTCTCCGTGGCCACAGGCCTGGGATTTACTAGAATAAGAGCATGAGAGAGACCTTTGGGAGTGATAGTGACGTTCTATGTCATGATAGGGATAAGGTTTTGGTTGGCCAGGTTTGTGCATTTGTCCAAACTCAATAAACAATACATTTAAGATTTATGCATTTTATTGTATATAAATTTTACCTCAAAGGAAGCAAAACCCCAAATAACTACTGTATTCTAGTTAGTGAAATGCATGTTAAAATGGTTCGGTCTGAAATACAGCGTCTACAACTTTGAAATGCATCAAAAAGTAAGTTGGACTGATGAATCAATAGAGAATGAGTAGATGAACAGTGTGCTAATGAAACAGATATAATGAGATGTTTGTTGTCAAATGTAAGTGGTGTGTATATGAATATTGACTGCAAAATCTTTCACTATTTCTGTTTGAAATTTGTCATATTTAATGTTGACAAAGAAAGAGTACACAGCTGGAAATAAAAACATAACCTTTCTCAGAAAATAGGCCTGTCACTTCCTTAAGGGGTGACGTATTGATCTAATATGGGTTGACATTTGGGGAATAAATAAAACTTAAATACTGCTGTTAAGTCTTCATCCAAAGAGCATAAGTAGGAACTGAGAAAGGGGAAATACTGAAAGAGCAGAAGTGTACAAAATTGAAAGCAAATAAAATCAAATTATCTGAATTTCCAAATAGACAGGGTATCAGTGTAATGAAAAGCAAGAGATGATGTGTTATTAAATAAAATAAAAACTAGATAAAAGTTATACACTAGACAGTTGAAATATATGTTTAAATAATGCATATTTTTCTTTCTAACTGGAAATCAAATCCAACCAGAAATACAGATAGTAAGAATAATATCAACTGGATAATGCAGCAGGAATAAGAAAAGAGGAATTCATAGAAAAAAGGAAATAACTTTAAAAAGGAACTGCATAGATTTTTCAAAATTCCCTACTGATGAATGATTTTTATGTTACAAATATTTCTCCCAAATTTAAAAAACAGTTTATTGCCTGCTTTCTTTTATCAAAAGTGTGGTTTGTCTTCCAGTCTTGATCATAGGAAGAGAAACTAGGAAGAGAAAATATCAGCCCAAATGTGTTATGGAGATAGAGACACAGAGCTAAAATAAAACTTTAGAAAATAGTTTGAAAAATGTTTAAATGAAGTGTTAAAAACATCTTAGACAATAGAATTTAGTCTACATCCTGAATCTATGATCTGGTAAAAACTTTACTTGGAGAGTGACATAGGAAAAAATAGATTGTAAGTCCACAATTTATTTGAAAAAACTGTAAGTACTACTAAGTTCTACCTCCAAATATGCAAAGAAGGCTTTGGATAATATTCTTATCTATCTCAACAAATACAAGGTTTTGGAAAGAAATGTACTGGCCCTGGCTGGTGTAGCTCAGTGGGCTGAGCACGGGCCTGTGAACCACAGGATCGAAGTTCGACTCCCAGTCAGGGCACATGCCCGGGTTGCAGGCCAGTTCCCAATAGGGGACTCACAAGAGGCAACCATACATTGATATTTCTCTCCTTCTCTCCTTCCCTTTCCCTCTAAAGATAAATAAGTAAAATATATTTTAAAAAAAGAAAGAAAAGAAATGTACAGGAAAGCTTGCTCACACTTAAGAAATCCTGTTTGCCCTGAGGCCCTGCTGAGCAAGTGAGCTCCTGCTAGGAAAGCTGTTGAGGGACAGCCACTCCTGGTCTGAAATGGTCTGGTTTGGAGAAGTAAACCCAACAACAGGATTCTTCTTTGAAAAATTTGGGTAACTGAGAAAATGAGGCAGCATCAAGAGAAGAAGCTAAAGCATGAGATGGTGTTTTCTATGAAGTGAAGGGTGTTGCCCTGTCATTCATTCAATTTTAAACCAGAGTCCAGAGAAAGAAAGAGGAAGCCTCTTTTGGAAGAGAGAAACCTGGGTTCCCAGGCACAGTTCCCTTTGGTATTTCCATGAGCTCTCATGAGCTCTCACTCTACATGGTTCCTGCCCTTAGCTTTCTATAAGCCATCTTTGGTATTTTAATCTTTTAATCGTCCCGCTCCCACATTCCTTCTCCTCAAATGGCTTTATTATTTAGCTTGCTGTAATGTGTTCCTTTTACTTGAAACCAAAATAACGTCAACTAAACAAGATGAACAAAAAAATAAGTAATTGTTATATACTTGAAGTGCCTGAGTCACAAGGGCAGAATATTTGCTAAATAAATGATAAACTAGGACATGCGCAATTAATTAAAATTCCAATGTGGAAAAATTTCAAGCTTTTTCAAGCTTGAAATTTTCAATTTTCAAGCTTTTTAAACAATAAAAATATAGAGAATGATTAACTTTGACTCATGTCTTAGTGATAAAATAATAGCTAGGTAAAAAAATAACTCATTTTAAGGGTTTGTTAGTTCTGCTTTAATGAAACAACTCTAAAGCCTTTAGTCTCTACATCTGAATATAACTCCTTATAGTTTTAAATTATAAAAAAAAATTTGTGAAGTAAATTCTCCACACGTTGATATACATACTATTAAATGAAATTAAGATAAAAGTATAATTTTTTAAAATTCTGCCTTGGAAGAGGGAGCGACCTTTGTATACAGAGCATTGTCCTGTATACAAAAAATGTACACACTATATTTTAAAATACAAAGTTAATTCCTAAATATCATATTTTCAAAACTCATTTACATTAGCAATCGACTATATTGTTATGCAAGAAACGGTACATATTTTATTTCCAAAAATCCAGATATTATTTTTGAAGACTGTAATAGAGACTTGTTTGAGTATAATCACTTTCTATTTATTCATTCCCTAAACTGATTCAGGAAGTATTTATTCAGTTTTTAAGTACAAAACACTGTGATAAGCATCAGTGAGGAAAAAGAAATGAAAAATAGGTGAGTTACTACCAATAGAAAAAGGGGACAGTGATGCGGACACTGGCCTGCAGTGCCCGCGCCATTATGGATGGAAAATCAAGACCAATTCACACGGACTACCAAGTCCCGTGGAGGAAAAGGGACAACACGGCTATTCCCTCAAGGGAGGAGCATCTCAGAACAGCCTGGTCACCCTCTCAAGGGGAGAGTGCCCAGACCCTTGCCTAGACAGGCTTTTACTGAGTTTTTTGCACAGGAGTTCAGGTACAACTCACTAATCATTGTCCAGCAGTAAACAGTAGATAGCATACAAAGAACTATTAAGGCTTCTTCTAAGTCAGGGTGTATCAGCTAAAAGGCTACAAAACTTTGGGAAAACAACCTCATTTTCTGCCCGGGCCTTTATCATTTAACTAAGAGCATTCTTAGCAAAGCAGCCTTCACAGGATTTTACATATCCTTTTTCAGGCCTGAACACCTGGGGAGCCCACCATTCCCAGCACAGGCTGCACCACCCTCAGTCATTGTTTTCAGGCTTAAGTCAGGCAGAGGAGGCAGATAGCCTAGGAATTCTTGGAGACTTCTCACAGACAGACTGAGGACTCAGGCTTCAACAAAGCCAAGGGGCGAGGGTCCATCACCCCCGTTCTGCTGCAGCCCCCCAAGTCCTTCCTTGAAGGCCTCCCAAGTGCTCGTGTCTGGCTTAGGTTGCCCCCGTCATTGACTAATTGACTAGACCAAGCACTGGGGGCCAGAGATGGATGAAGCAGAAGCAGTACTCCTGCCAGGGAGATAAGCTTTGTCTCCTTAGTGCCTCACAGTATGAATGTTGCTCACTCAGCCTTATCTATGGGGGGTTTACAGCTCCTGAAACCAGGCAGGGCAGTTCCCAACAGAACAGAATTAATTGTCATTGCAAATAAATAAAGTTCCTATCCAAGAAATAAAGGAAAATTATATGCTTTTGATTATTGAAAAATGAAATGGATTATGTTCAATCAAGCTGTGTTAATTGACAAAAGTCCTGGTGTGATTTGGACATAATTTATTGGGTCCGTTTTATCATTTGTTTCTAGAAATGAGATTGCAAGTTGCTCAATGGCAGACTTCAGAGGGAAACAAAAATAGATTTAAAATAGGTGATGATTGATAACCCCGATGAGAAAGCCAAAGAGACACAATTTTGATGCTAGCCTAATATGGGAGGTAAGTAAACCTGGAAACTTTCAAATTTTACGTCTTTGCCAAATCATATTGATGGGTTTAATTTATACCCTAAGTTATTCTGACTTTTATATGACAGGTAGTATACATTAATAGCAGTTAACTAAAGAAGTGAACTTGGTGAGAGAACAGCACATTAGGAGAGGAATGATCAGGGCACATGCAGATACCCAGTCTTTGTAACAAGAAACCTATTACTCCTCGGGGACCAAGTACTGAGAGTACTGAACAGACTGCCTCTGCCAATACGGGGAGGCCTGAAAGACTGAGTTGAGTCACCGCAGAGCTTGATATGAAATTCACATTATTTTCTTGTGTAAACTGTCTGAAATGTTAAGAAAGTCTGAACCATCATCAATCTTGGTCTTGGTATACATGGCTCTCACTGTGTGTTTTCCAAGCATGGTCCTCTGACTGATGATGACCAGACACCAGATGATTGTAGGGGATGCTGTGACATCCACTCATATACTGGGACATTTTTAAATGAGCTTTTCACGTTTTTGGATACACCAAGAATTTTGATGATTTCATTGATAAGCAAGAGTATTCAGGTAGCATTTATTGGCATTCTGTGTACATTACATTTATGGTGTGTAACATTGGTTTCCTATTTATGATATAACATGAATCTATTTTAAGAATAAATATATTTAATTTTAAAATAGTTTTAGCGGCTAAAAATAAAATTAATAGTAAGAAGGAGCACATGGATAGGGCAAAGTCACGAAACGGTTACACAAATTAGGGAAGTGTTGAGGCATGGGCCTGAGCTGAGGGAGAATATGCAAAGGAGTGCTGTAGCTTTAACAGGACTCGAGCAGACAGCAGACCCAGCCCAGAAACAATAGGTTCTCCTTTCCATACACCTTCAAATCAGTGCATGAAAAAGCTATAAGTCAGTGTTAGGCAATCGTGTTCATG